>NC_136071.1:56264273-57499802 GCF_964261635.1 Lissotriton helveticus
AGGTGCACCTTGCAATCTTTCCTTTTTCCCTTCTGGATATACACGTTGATGATACATATGCCTTCATAACATTAATTATTATTCAGTGTCCACACTCTGCTACCTAGCACCCACTTACATTTAATTTCAATGAATTCTATTTTCCTAGCAATCTTTGTAGAAACTAGCTTCAGCTGACCCCCCCGACGGTCTGCCAGATGTGTTCTTTCCTGCTGGCTTTACGTGATAGGTAAATCCTTTAGTTATTAGGGTTTCATCGCACAGCCAAGTCTCCTGTAAACATGCGATGTCAGCATTCTTTAAAATCTTTTTAAAATTTTCCTGGAGCTCTATTCTTTTATAGCCATTAAAGTTCCAGGATACTATCGACAGGCTGTGCGACGACCCTAACTCCTAGTCAATACCCATTTTCTTCACATTCCATATATGCAAGCCCTCTATATCCATTCCTGACCAGCACATCTTCATCATCCCACCCTAGATGCTTAGGGGCTATTGTGATTTCAAGATCATCCTTCTTACCCCAACTGGAGCTGATCATTCTTATTTGCTGATCACCCAACCCAGCATTGTTCCTGAGGAAAGCTTTCCCCTGTTTATCTGTCGGCATGTCCTCTCTTTTTATTATCCGAATGCCTTCTTTTAACATCGCTGGTTTGGCTTTTTCCAATGCTACTTTAACTAATGCAGAGTGAAGTAGAATTTTGGTTACCTCTTCCCCTGCAGATTTTATTAGAAATCCAACTTCTTTAAGGTCTTCAGAGCTAACATATCGTAGGCTTGGGCATTTAGAAAAAGAAGAGAGGAGTTGGGAGCGATTTAGGGGGTTTCGTTTCCTAACTCTTTTCCCACCTTTACTCTGTCCTAAAGGCTCCAGATAGAGCCAAAGGTCCCCCCGTTATTCTAAATATAAACTTGGAGGGTAACCATCTATCCTCTCTTCCCCTCTTTGTCTATGGGCCACATCGATACTACTCTTCTTAGTGGCCCTATCTGTGTTGGGGTTACTGGGCCCTACACCTAAGGACGTACCCCACCCTCTTTCTGCGACTACCTCTTTAATTTCCCCTGAAGGTTTCCTATCATTTGCCCTCTTTGAGGTTCTTTTTCCCTGTATCCGTCTAGGATGTGGCTCTGGACTGCAGGTAGTTACTCCTGATTCTGCCAAATCATTCTTTTTACACTCAGGAGTCACTGCCTTACCATTTGACTTTTGTTCTAACTTTCCCCTTTTCCCGTTAACCTGTCGCCTTAAGGGGCGACATTTGGGTGCCCGCGGAATGTATTGTTTATTATACCTCCTTTTCCTGCATCTTTTTATAATCATTGGGCAACGTGATATATATATATATATATATATATACCGTTGGTCCGTCCTTCTGTGATTGGCTATTCCTTGTAACTTCTTCCTCCCCACCAGCTATTATTTCCTGATGGGCTTCTACTGGCCTTACTAACGAGGGCATTAGACCTTTCATTTGTGTCATCTTCCCAGTCATAATCTTAAACTGCTTACTTTGTGCTTTTAAAATTTCATTATTTAAAACTGAAACCTCTAAAATACCCTGCAGGGTTTTCCGGAGTATCAGCATAACCTCGAGCATTGATACGCTAGAGCAGGGGTCTCCAAACCGGTCCTGGAGGGCTGGATCCATGCCAGATTTTTAAAATAACTACATGTATCTAAATGGGGATATGCACAAAATCTGGCATGGATCCGGCCCTCCAGGACCGGTTTGGAGACCCCTGCGCTAGAGGATCCCGTTACCTCCAGACATATAGTTAGTTGATGGGTATATTTCCTTGTTCATAATTTAATTTTGTGATGTCCAAGCAATCTGCAGCGAAGTTGCATAATCCAGTGCTGTAGAGGTCACCCAGTACCAAATGGCTGCTCTTGGAGTAGTGATGTTTAAAGTGGACGCTACTGTAGGTAAGTCCTACGGAAACTGTTTTAAAGGGCGACACAACGTAAAATAGCACTTATAAATGTTGGTAAAGGACTGATGTGGAGACGACAGGATATTCACGTGTTGATCCAATATGAATCCATAGTTAGTCCTGCTAGGTATTTCCGGATTCAGCAACGTTTTTATATATTATTTATTTTGTGTTACGGGGAGATGGGAGTTCCATTTCGCAGTGCTTGAATGACCTGGACGCTGGCTAACCCTGGTTGCTTCCACTTTTCGTGCACATAAGATCACAATGGATGTTTCTGTCTGCTTGCTGCTAGCACCACCTAGTTAAAAAGATTTTGTTTCAGTGTTGTTTTGCTGCAACTTTTTATTTTCACAAGCTTCATATTTGGCGTTCTTGCACCGTTTTTCCTTCACTAAAATATATTGTGAAAGCATAATTTTGTGAAATTGCCTTCATAGGAGTCAAGTATGCAACTTTAATGATGCGTGAAGCTCTTTAGGTATTTACAGTTTTTTTAAATACGAATAGGACTATGTAATCTTCACAGAAATGATAGAGAATGTAAGCTATTTGTTTTTATTATTTTCTTTTTTTTATTTCACTCCTGAGTCTGATGAAATCTTAAGACTGCTTAAAGTAAGGGCAGCATTGTTTGCTGGATTCCAAAAAGTTAGGTAGTTAGAATAGGAGCCATGGCGGCTACCAAGTTGGGTGCACGGCTAGAGCTCTGTATGTTGAAGCTACTTGTCCGTGCAGTACCACCTGCTGAGCATGCTAGTGGGTTCTTGACCAGTACAAAAGGGGGTGGTGATGGACGGAGCATCTGAATCAATCAAACACTCACACCCAGTCAAAAGATCTGGGTTTAATCCATCACCGTTCTTTAGCCCACTCTGCCACCCCAGTTCAGACAAGGCTATATGCAAATCAGTCTGACCCTGTGCCTCATTGTAACAGTCCAGCCCGAACTGCCAAGCCATGTCTTCCTTGGACTAGAAAGAAGCTTCCGAGGACCGGTTTCTGGCATTCCAGCCGTCTTCAGCCCGGCTTGCTTGAATCCAGTGGCAAAGTGAGCAAGGGACTCACATCTGAGCATACCCTGCCACACTTATGGCGGCCAAAAGCGGTACAAAAGGGGGTGGTGATGGATGGAGCATCTGAATCAATCAAACACTCACACCCAGTCAAAATATCTGGGTTTAATCCATCACCGTTCTTTAGCCCACTCTGCCACCCCAGTTCAGACAAGGCTATATGCAAATCAGTCTGACCCTGTGCCTCATGGGAACACTCCAGCCCGAACTGCCAAGCCATGCCTTCCCTGGACCGGAAAGAAGCTTCCGAGGACCGGTTTCTGGCATTCCAGCCGTCTTCAGCCCGGCTTGCTTGAATCCAGTGGCAAAGTGAGCAAGGGACTCACGTCTGAGCATACCCTGCCACACTTATGGCGGCCAAAAGCGGTACAAAAGGGGGTGGTGATGGACGGAGCATCTGAATCAATCAAACACTCACACCCAGTCAAAAGATCTGGGTTTAATCCATCACCGTTCTTTAGCCTACTCTGCCACCCCAGTTCAGACAAGGCTATATGCAAATCAGTCTGACCCTGTGCCTCATGGGAACAGTCCAGCCCGAACTGCCAAGTCATGTCTTCCCTGGACTGGAAAGAAGCTTCCGAGGACCGGTTTCTGGCATTCCAGCCGTCTTCAGCCCGGCTTGCTTGAATCCAGTGGCAAAGTGAGCAAGGGACTCACGTCTGAGCATACCACGCCACACTTATGGCGGCCAAAAGCGGTACAAAAGGGGGTGGTGATGGGCGGAGCATCTGAATCAATCAAACACTCACACCCAGTCAAAAGATCTGGGTTTAATCCATCACCGTTCTTTAGCCCACTCTGCCACCCCAGTTCAGACAAGGCTATATGCAAATCAGTCTGACCCTGTGCCTCATGGGAACAGTCCAGCCCGAACTGACAAGCCATGTCTTCCCTCGACCGGAAAGAAGCTTCCGAGGACCGGTTTCTGGCATTCCAGCCGTCTTCAGCCCGGCTTGCTTGGATCCAGTGGCAAAGTGAGCAAGGGACTCACGTCTGACCATACCCTGCCACACTTATGGCGGCCAAAAGCGGTACAAAAGGGGGTGGTGATGGACGGAGCATCTGAATCAATCAAACACTCACACCCAGTCAAAAGATCTGGGTTTAATCCATCACCGTTCTTTAGCCCACTCTGCCACCCCAGTTCAGACAAGGCTATATGCAAATCAGTCTGACCCTGTGCCTCATGGGAACAGTCCAGCCCGAACTGCCAAGCCATGTCTTCCCTGGACCGGAAAGAAGCTTCCGAGGACCGGTTTCAGGCATTCCAGCCGTCTTCAGCCCGGCTTGCTTGAATCCAGTGGCAAAGTGAGCAAGGGACTCACGTCTGAGCATACCCTGCCACACTAATATGCATATAGCCTTGTCTGAACTGGGGTGGCAGAGTGGGCTAAAGAACGGTGATGGATTAAACCCAGATCTTTTTACTGGGTGTGAGTGTTTGATTGATTCAGATGCTCCGTCCATCACCACCCCCTTTTGTACCGCTTTTGGCCGCCATAAGTGTGGCAGGGTATGCTCAGACGTGAGCGAGTTTGCGCTTGTTGTTTCTTATCAGCTAACTTGCTATTAAAAGAACACAATGTTTCTCCAAGCTGATTTGGTTTGTCGACTGTTCTTGTTGTTTCCGTGCCCATACTCTGTTATAAAGAGACACACACAGAAACACAATGCAGTGGCCTCAATGTGTGTCTTGGTGACCAGGAGCCCACCATGCACTCTTTATGAGCACAGGATTCACCCCCTTGCTTTTCCAGCATACCTTGTGATAAGCTATCTGATGACAAAGAAGTAGAAGGCTGTTTACCATTCTTTTCTTTTCTATTTGTGTCCAAGAGTTTGGTTTACCCAGTGCTTTTGACATCTGCTTGTTTGTCAGTCTCCTCTTCCATAAATGCTGTCTGTCTCTGAATTTATGAGGACACCATTCACTCCTTGCCTCTATCAACACTAACTCTTGGGTAATATCTTTAATCTTGCAAGGAGGAGCAGTCGCTATCTCTACTGGTTCCAATTCGGCTCATGGGATCAGTATTTGCACATAACTCCTGCAGTTTGGCTGTCCGTCATGACAGTGCGAGGTCACTATACCCAGAGCTCCAGAGGATAGGTATGAACTGAAGTTAAGGTACTTTACCGTTTCATGAATTCACAATTTTAGGTTTGGTGCTAGCCTAGACCTTTTCAATTTACTAAGATTATATGTATAATAATTGGGCCTTTCGGTCAGTCCTCTTTAGCTTTTAATCTGTTATTGTGTCATTCACATTTTTCTTTCGTCCACTACAGCATGGGGCAGTGGGCCATCCTGATTTAGCCATTGGATAACTTCACTGCGAGTGGCCACATTTTCCCCATTCTAAAGGGACGCATCCACAGACAACATAGTTTCTTCAGTGGCTAATATGGCAATTTGCTTGATGTAGGACTCAGCAACTTTCCCCAATAATAATGTTTTGTAAAAAATCATGACAAAACAAAAACTGGCAAAACAAAAACACCTGCCCACCACCAGACCTGTTGGCTTTGCCAATGCCTGTTAGCTTCTCTGAACATATTACCATGCGCAAAGGAAGGGATGGCCTTGCACGTCAGTCCTATAACTTTGAAAGACAGATAATGAAGATTAGCTTAATACAGTGACGGTAGTTATTCTGAAAGATAGCTCTGTATGTGTCTTTGCAGAAAGAGCTGCAACATCCAACCAGTAGCTTAGAGCATTGTCCCTATCATTGAAGAGACTGATGGACTGCCTAAACTGCATGCTGGGTGGTTTTATCCAGGTCAGTTTAGCCAAATAATCACTTGTTTTTTCCTCTGGGTCTGTGTGCATGGTATGTCTGTTGGAGTAGGAGTTACGTTGCCCCGAAACCTGGCTAACTGATGATTCTTGGCCAGATATGCTGGCCGCACTTCCCCCCAACTATTATATTATTCATGCCAATCGTCCACCTGGCAAAGCTCGGGGGGGTTGCAGCCATCATTCATACGGACTATAGGTTTTGCTCCCTCACCTGTCTTCCTCTCAAGGAGACAGAGAACATAGTCATAAAACTTGAATCAGCTAACGACTCTGTTGTCTGTGTTCTACTATACAGACCACGGTATCAGATGTCGCACTTCCCCTCATCACTCAGCCAACAGATGGCTAAACTCGTGATTGATCATGACAAGGTCCTCCTGGTGGGTGACTTTAATTACTGGTATAATGATCCCCATGAAGGGCCACAATCAGCCTAGATGTTTGATCTCCTCAGTAACCTAAACTTCCCTCAACATGTTTCATCGCCCACACATCTGTAAGGGCGGGTCCTTGACCAAGTGTTGTCTAATGGCCTGCCTATTTCTACTCTTACAATTACGCCCTGCATCTGGTCCGATCACCACTTGCTAAAATTTACCTTGGTATTACCGTCTACTAAGAAAATCAATACGGTCGAAGGAGGCCTTGCCAGGATATGGAAGTCTATTAACAAGAAATAATTCTTTGACACACTATCTAACACAGTCTCAAGCCCTGGCAGCAATGTTAATATCATGGAAAGGAAGGTATCGGAATGGCTATATAATGCCAGTAATAAGCATGCACCTTTAAAAAAAGTCAAACTCGCCCGTTGAGCGGATGCATAGAGATGGTTCTCCTATGAACTCAAAACTCAGAAGTTAGCCTTGCCCCATCTGGAAAAACAGTGGCGTCTAAAGTACTCTCCTGAAAAAAAACTATTGTATATCATTCCCCGGAAAGACTACAAGAAGAATATTTTCTCTGCCAAAGCCGATTACTCCTCCAAACGGATCATTAATTGCGACAAAAACTGCAAAGACATTTTTACTATAATAGATAAATTAGCTAACCCTGAGCAAATTCTTTTGAAAGCTAAGCCCTCCCAAGAACTGTGCAATTCATTTTAAATGATTATTTCATCCACAAAATCATGACCTTTAAGGCCAGTATTCCCAACCACCTCGTCACCCTTGATCCTCCTGTCCTGCATAGGAACAACCATACCTTGAGCTGCTTTCCTACTATTAGCAAGGAGTTTTTCCAAGATCTCCTAGTTAAAATTAAATCAGGCTCCCCTTCCGACTGCTGCCCTCCCCACAAACTTAAGGACTGCCTCGGAATCCTCTTCGGCCCTGCTCTTGCCCTCTTGAATTAATCACTCTTATCTAGTATAGTTCCTTTGGCCTTCAAGAAGGCCGTAGTGGTACCCCTTTTGAAAAAATCTGGAGCCGACCCTGCGCTCTTATCTAATTATCTCCCTGCTCCCCTTTCTGGCAAAGGTCCTAGAGGGCCATGTAGCTAAATGCCTCTCTAACTTTCTAGATGAGTCGAAATACTTGGATTCCCATCAGGCCAGCTTTAGGGCAGCCCATTCCACCGAGACCGTGATTCTCGCCGTCCTGTATACTCTCCGAGATAATGCTGATAGAAACTCCCCTCAGGCACTGGTGTTACTGGATCTCTCCGCTGCTTTTGACACAGTCTACCATAACATCTTGATCAACCGTGTCAAACAGGCAGGGGTCGGCTGCCTGCTGGCTTGCCTCTTTTTTGGGGGACCACTCGCAAGCTGTTCACCAGGGACACTTTTTGCCCCCCCTCGCAATACCACCTGTGGTGTTCCTCAGGGCTCGGCTCACTCATAGGAAGGTGCCAGTTTTCAACTATGCAAACGTCCTACAACTTGTCCTCATGGTTGATGGCCTGCACAGTTCTGTTACTGTTTTCCAGGACACCATGCTGCATATCCAACGTTGGATGGATCATAACCATCTTAAATTAAACCGCGGTAAGACAGAAATCGTTCTTACTGGGGACAGCTATACATTTTGGAACCCATATTATTGGCCATCGGAGCTAGGACCCCCTCGCCCCCCCTCCCCTTTCACTTCGTCCATAACATTGGGAGTTTCAGTTGACAGTGACCTCTCATTGAAAACCCAGGTCGGTGCAGTGGTGTCCAAGTGTTTCCTTCAAATGCGCAAGATCAGGAAAATACATTGCTTCCTCACCCAGGACGCACTGATCCAGGTTATAATAGCCACCGTTTTATCTCACCTGGACTACGCTAATTCTGTGTATTTAGGTATGCCACATTACTTGCTTAAAGCCTACAGATGGCCCAGAACCATGCTGCATGGCTGGTCTTTCGACTACCTAGATGGCAACCAGCAACCCGACTGTTGAAGAAACTGCATTAGCTCCCTATTTCCCAGCGCAGTGTCTTCAAGATTGGCTGCCTTATTTTTAAGGCTCTGCATGGCACCAGC
This sequence comes from Lissotriton helveticus, assembly GCF_964261635.1. Lineage (NCBI taxonomy): Eukaryota > Metazoa > Chordata > Amphibia > Caudata > Salamandridae > Lissotriton > Lissotriton helveticus. Next base: position 56,272,568 of record NC_136071.1, read on the forward strand.
CCTATGTTCATTAATAGGCTAATCTCCAGGCACATTCCCAGGCGAGACTTAAGGTTTGCTCATCTCTCTCTCCTCTCTACCCCGATGGTTAAACGGGTTCGCCAAGGAGGCCGCAGATTTGCCACTCTTGCCCTCAAACTGTAGAACTCCTTCCCGTGGGAAATTCGGTCCTGCACAGATCTCCTGCAATTTAGGAAATACCTGAAAACCTGGCTATTCGCACAAAGCTAGATCTTATGTCCCTATTTGACTGCATTCGGAGACTTTTAGCGCCATGAAGCCACCCGGCGTATGTGCGCTCTATACATTTTTATTAACATTACCATAACATTAACACTAACACCGGGGCAGACTCAGGTCACGTGAGAGAGCGGACCCCGGGAGTGCGGCGACGACCATCCGACTTCGACCACGCCGACAACGGGACAGCGGGATGACCACTGCGATGCCCCTTGGGTCGGGAGTGAGACCGGAGGAGGAATGATGACCAAGAGGATGTGGCTCGAGCCGTGAGAAGAGCGCGGACCCCCGAGGTGACACCGGGCAGAGACAAGGGACGGGAGCTGAATCGGGGGAAGGCACACCCCATAGCAAACTCCCGACGATCGCGGAGTGAACTCAGGTCTGGAGCGATCGAACTTAGTGAGCATATTAAGCAGCAGTCTATTAATTATCTAAAACGAAATCCCAAAACCGGCGCGCCTGACCTTAAAATGGCGGCCGCCTAGGACGAGTGTTGATCTGAATTTGAAAAGCTAAGACAGAGAAGGAGGACTAACAAATTTCTCCTGAGGCAGGAAGGAAGGAGCCATCCCGGACCCCAACATAATACAGGAGCAGGGAAAGAGGACTAATGAAGATTCCCTCAGGGACAGGAAGGAAGTAGTAATCCATGAACCCAAAAAGAGAGTGAAAAGAAAAAGAGGACTAAGACCGGAGGAGAAAGAAAGAAAGGGTGTATGGCACAGAAGAACACCCAAATACGGCAGACATCTTGGAATGTAGCCTATTGTTTAACACAATATGATAAGAGCATACTCCAATGAATATAGAGGAACTAAAGGGGAAAAAAAAATATACAACTGGAATTTATCATGGAGTATCACAATCTCTACGACTACTTATTACTAGTATATCAATATTGATTTACTTATATAATACTAGTGTCTTAATATGAGACCCAACGACAAATACTGCTACTAGTAATTTAGGTAAGAGAACTACAACACCAACTGGAAAGAAATGTACGTAGTCTTTAGAGAAGAGCCTACACAAGACCAACGAAGAGGAACAAACATGGACGGAATTTACATGGAGTCTGAGGGCCGGAATGCCCAGACCATAAAATATCCAACTAAACTATCCAAAAATGCAGCAAAAAAATTCAAACATAACTTCTTGAGAAACAACCCAGACACTCTGATATCTGACCCCTACTTTAGCATAGATAAAGGCACTATTATGAACGACCTGATATTCTTCACAAATAGAACAGCTAAATGGCGCAATGCCTTTACAAGACTGCTTAACACTAAAACTTTAAAAAATATCCTACATGGAACAAAAATGATGATCTCACCGTCAAAAAGATGCAAAGCGGAACTATGCATCACCATATATAAAAGCGGAATAGTGCTGGTTCAAGCAGCCGACAGCGAACTAAACGAATTCGACAATGTATTTCCGTCCTTAAAGGAAGCTCTTGAGGGCACAAGATGTCAACAACACCAGACCACACCAGAAGGAACTCCTGATAATAACAATACTATCACCAGGGAGGGCAATCGAATTGGAGGACAACAGGCCCAAGCCACAAGGGTAGGAGATAATATGGATATTGAAATAGGAGTGACAACATCTGAAAATGGGACAAAAAGGAAAGAGAGGCCCACAATGTATGCGAATACAGAAATGAACCAACTCCAAAGAGTAGAGCCATCGCCGCTCTCTAATGAAGAGACGTCATTAGAGGGTTCAAGATATCAACTACACCAGACCCCACCAGAAGACAATCCTGACCTATACAACACTACTTCTAGAATCGGTCTAAGAAATGAAGAACATCGGTAGCAAGCTACAAGAATAGGAGACAGAGTTGAGATTAGAGAGACAACATCCGAGAAGAAGTCAGAAAGGCCTAAGAAGTCCACAAGACATATGAATAACGAACAAGGCCTATTCCTAAGGGAGGAAGTGACGCCGCCCCCAAAACAAGAGCCACTGCACTTAACGCAGACATCTCCTATGAGAGAAAATTTCAACGATAACCGGGGAGTGAATAAAGTAGAAGATATCAACGACCCCCTATCTCGTTCTGATACCACACAAGAGACAGCTAGAACTTCACCCACAAATGCAGCTCCTACATCACAAAATACAGACAACACAACTCATACCACAGGTACTGACAATCTTACCGAAGATAAAAAGAAAGGGGATGCGGACAAAAGAACTGCTCAGAAACATAGGAAAGCAAACTGCAAATCTTGGAAAGAAAGGCTACACACCCCTAAGAGATCTCTCCAAAATCAGAAAGACATCAAAGAGCTCCAGAAACTAATTGGCAACATGGCGCAAGACATACTTAATACTCGACAAGCAACGTAAAAATACTGGAAATGACGGTAATCACTCAATCCAAGATCACGCACATCCAAAATCTGGTTCACTCCGCACAAAGAAAAAGCAACGAGATGGCCATGCCACTATCATACAGGCACAACCCACCAGTTAGGATAAACTCAGGGTCGAAGGAGGAGACCCTTGCCCTGCTCCGATCATATGAACCATCGAACTACAAGAGAGGGGAGAGAATCAATACAGTACCGATTGATCCCAATAGATCAATCAGACGGAATGAAAGAAAACCCGACCTCAATACCATACTAAGGATACCATACTAAGACACCGGAAGACGGCAATAACGCTGGGCGCTTCTGATCGCGCTCCTCTTTTTAAATACTCCAGTTTGCCTATTTTATTTATTTTAGGTTTCTTGTACCCTGTCTTTAGCGGACAGTTTCTAGGGCCCTTACCTGCACGTTTAATTGTTTATCACCGCATTTCGCGGGTCCGGTTCCCGGTACTGGGTGGTGAGCTAGGAACGGGCGCCATCTTTGAGTGGGGTGAATGTCAGCAACTGCATGAGTGAGCAGTGTAGTGCTTTGGATGTCCACAGGGACTCATATTTAAAGCTCGCTCTCCCGCGCAAATGCCCTGGTTGTGGCTGGTCGAAAGGCGCTGGTCTACGGCCACCCCCTTACCGGGAGGTGGTCCCGGTGAAGCATTTCTGTATGCTATTGAACACCAGGTCAGTGCGCAGTCACGCTCAGGAGGTCTTTGACCTCCTTACTTTGGAAAAACCGGTCTGTTTGATGCTTACTGAGACCTGGCTGGGAGCTTCCTCCAATCCGGATATCGCCTCGGCGATCCCGTCAGATTATAGCATCTACAGGCAGGACAGATCGGAAGGAAGGGGTGGCGGTGTAGCCATCGTGGTGAAGAACTCTGTTGTATGTTCTATTATTCCCACTGAGGCCATCAAAGGGTCTGAGTCCCTTGCCTTTTCTTTATCTTTGGCGCCGCATCAGTCAGTGAAAGGTTTGTTAGTGTATAGACCTCTGGGTCCAGCAGGCTCTTTTTTTGAAGAACTTCAGTCTGTTATGCTATCGCTGGCCATGAGAGCCGATCATTGCATTCTGGCCGGTGACTTTAACTTTCACATGGACGATGCGCTGGACTCAGAAGTGATTAAATTATCTGATATCACGACTCCCCTGGGCTTAGCCCCCTTTTCTTTTCGAACCACCACATGACAAAGGCCATACCTTGGATCAGGTCTTCTCTTCCTCCCCCATAGAGGTGACAGCACTTATGCCGGTTCTTTGGACTGACCATCGCCTGGTTCAGTTTTATATACTGGGCAAGGAGAAACCTCGGAGTAGTGCCCCTAGGCAGCTTGGTTTAGGGACAAGGGCGTTGCACCGGGTGACTCCAGAATTGCTATCTAAAGCACTGTGTGAACATCCCTGCCCTCTTACGGGGGTTCTGGATAGTGATCTGGAATCCTTGCAGGCCTGGTTTGAGGATAGGCTAAATGATCTGGCCCCCTTGAGGCCTCCTCGATCATTACCCAAACGGGTTTCTGCCCCGTGGTTTACTGGTGCGCTGCATGCTTCTCGCAGGCAGTGCAAGGTGGCGGAAAGGACCTGGCGAGCCCAGTATAACCCAGAGGCCAGACTTGAATATAGAGCTAGGGTCAAAGCCTATCACCGAGCCATTCTTGTTGAGAAGAAAAGCTATTTCGCCAGGAGGATCGAGGATACCTCGAACTCCTGTAAAGAGATCTTTACGATCGTCAGGGAATATATCGCCCCGCGGTCGAATGCGGCCCAGTCTGTTCCCACTCAGAAGTGGGCGTCGGATCTGGCTTGCTTCTTTACGGCTAAAATCAAGTTGATACAGGAGTCTTTTCCACCGCGGCCGGCGGCTGCCTTGCCTGGCTCCGAGGTTGGTCCCGTTACATCGGTCCCCTCGGGCCTGTCCTGTCAGATTTTCCGCCCATTTCAACTGCCTCGTCTTTGACACTTCTGGCCAATCTCAAATCTGGATCACCACTAGATCCATGCCCGGCCAAATTTTTGCCGAAGATGGCGGAGGTAGTTAACCCGCTGGTCAACCCTCTCCTGAATCACTCTTTGAGCCAAGGCGAGGTTCCTTTGGCGTGGAAGCAAGCCATGGTTATCCCCCTTATCAAGAAGCCCAGTCTGGCTCCTGAGGTCTTGGCCAACTATAGGCCTATTTCTCTTCTTCCGGCTCTGGCCAAGACCCTGGAGAAGCACGTGCACAGCGTGCTCTACAATTTTTTGGAATCTAATGATCTGCTCCATTCCACTCAGTCAGGCTTCCGCCCTAATCTGAGTATGGAGACGGCGCTGCTGGAGGTGTCTGAGGCCATCAAGGAGACGCTAGACTTGGGTGGGAGAGCTATGCTGATCATGCTCGATCTGTCGACGGCCTTTGACACCGTTCCCCATGAGGGCTTGCTCATCAGACTTTATGAGATCGGTCTGAGGGGGAGGGTGCTCAGCTGGTTTACATCTTTCTTAGCTGGTCGCCGTCAGACAGTCTGGGTTTCCTCAGCCTCCGCTGAGATGCCGCCATTGGGAGTCGGAGTCCCGCAGGGCTCTGTATTGAGCCCGACTCTTTTTAACATCTTTATGACCCCTCTGGCGGCTCTGGCCGAGTCTTTCGGTGCCCAGATCGTATCCTAGGTGGATGACACCCAGCTGCTCTTCACCTGCCGGAAAGGGGAGGATTTTGATGGAGAGAGTATCCGTGAGTGCCTTGGGGCTGTTTTCAAATGGCTCCAACTGAACAGCCTCAAGTGCAACTCCGATAAATCGGAGGTACTCTTCTTCGGCTGTCAATCCGACCCGGACTGGCAGGTGTGGTGGCCTGCGGACATGTCTCCTCCGAGGCAGTCATCTCAGCTAGCGAAGAATCTGGGGGTCAAAATTGACAACAGCTTGACCTTAAGATCTCAGATTCTCGCCCTTACGGGCACTTGCTTTGGACTTCTCCGCATGCTTCGGAAGTTTTTTCCGTTGCTTTCCGAGGATCACAGGAGGATTACAGTGCAGGCCTTGATTGGTTCAAGATTGGACTACGCTAACATCTTATATCTTGGCCTGCCCGAATACCTCCTGCAACGGATGCAGGTGGTCCAGAATGCGGCGGCGCGCGCCATCTTTGGTCTGCACAGGCGAGTTCATGTTTCCGGCCTGTTGCAGTCGCTTCACTGGCTGCCTATCCGACAGCGGATAGTCTTCAAAACTCTGACCCTCGCGCATAAGGCCTTCTATTCTACTGGGGCAAAATACCTGTAGAGGGGGTTCCTGCCATACCGTCCTTCTCGATCTCTGAGATCAGAGTCGAAGCTTCTCGCCATTGTTCCTCGTGTGAAGAGGGCCCGCCTGGGAGGTCGCTCTTTTATGCTCCGGGCCCCTCAGCTTTGGAACTCTCTGCCCCTCTCGCTACGTAGCAATCCTAACCTGCTATCTTTTAGGAAGGGCTTGAAAACCTGGCTTTTTGCCTCTTAGATTTTATCTTCTTCGTTCCCTTCTTTTTATTGTGTTGTGTTTGCCAGGATGTTAATAAAGCGCCGGGACACTCTCTTGAGTAGCCGTGCGCTATAAAAGCCACAAAATAACATAACATAACATAACATAACATAACATAACTTACAACAGATTAAGCTAACTGCCGAAGTGAATGACTTGAACTCCAGAATCTCAGGGAAACCTATGAAATGCCTTCTACTCAACGTCCATTCTGCAACCAAACATGCATCAGACATAGCAGACCTCATCATCAACAAGGAAATTGATTTAGCAATTCTTACAGAAACATGGCTTTCGGAATCATCATCTCCATCCATGGATCTCTTAGTACCGCCCCGGTATAACATTATAAGGATGGATAGACCGAAGAAGATTGGAGGAGGTTTAGCCTGCATTCACCGATCGGATATTGAGATCAACCAATTGCACTCCGACCCTATAGAATCGTGTGAATACCTAGGTCTTAATATAAGATCAACAGACAACCAAAGATGCAACCTACATGCGCTTTACCACCCACCAGGAGAAAACGCCAAGTTCATTGATCAGTTAATGGAGATCATAACGGCCAACTCTAACTCCGACGTCAATAACATTTTCCTAGGCGATCTCAACCTACACTGGGATGACTGCAATGACAAACTGGTCAACGCGCTCAAGGTCTTCCTCTTGGAACTAAACCTCACACAAGTATGCATGCAACCTACACACGTGAAAGGTGCAACGTTAGACTGGATTATATCTAGAAACGAAGGCACATCAATCCTCTCAATAGACCCGTGTGACTGGTCTGACCACCATGCCATAACATTCGTGATACCCACTTTTAAAAAAAGCAAGACATCTCAACCCATCAGGCACAAAAAATGGATTTGAGTGACTAAAGAGAAGAATATTGAGCTACTAGTAGAATACTGTGAGAGAGACCTACAGCCACCTAGCAACCTGCAGAAAGTAAACGATCTGACAGATCACTACACTACATCAATTGAGAAAATTATCAATAACACCATGCCACTAAAAATGAAAAAAATCACAGAGAAGATAAAAAATCCATGGTTTAATGGATTGCTAAACGAAGAAAGGCGAAAACTGAGAATGGCTGAAAGAAAATGGAGACAACACCCATCGTCTCCGGAGTTGAAAGCCCTCAGAAATATCAGGAACCAATATAACAAAAAGATCATCAACTCCAAAAAAGAATTTATAAGATCAGAACTCGATAATGCCAAAAACAGACCGAAGAAACTATTCGAAATCTTAAAGCAACAATCAAATAAACTAGCAAAATCTGCCCATGAGAACACGAATATATACTACTAGGCTGCGAAGAATTTTCATCATTTTTCACGGAGAAGGCCAAATCGCTTGAGAAAGAGCTCAAGAGTGCTGCAGATAACCTACCCACTCAACCAGTATCTACGATGGATACCAGCTTGAAAACTAACTGTAAGAAGGCCAAAAATAAGGCACAATGGGATACCTTCGAGTTATATGACCAGAATATCGTTGCCAAAACGCTCTCGGATATCAAACCTAACAACCACTATCAAGACCCGCTACCAGCGAAATGCCTAAAAGAAATCAGACATATTGTGGTACCAATCTGGACCAAAATTATAAATGCATCGCTAACACAAGGGATCCTCCCGGATTGCCTGAAAACAGGACAAGTCGTACCCATAATCAAAAAACCTACAGCGGATGCAACAGATCCGAATAATTTTCGTCCAGTGACCAACATCCCTCTACTTGCCAAACTAATTGATAAATGCGTGCAAGGCCAACTGAGCCAACACATCACCAACTTTTCCGTACTGGACGATTACCAATCAGGTTTCAGAGCAGGTCATAGCACAGAAACAGCGATCCTCCATATTGTTGACGACGCCCTACATGCCCTAGATCAAAACCAATTCTAAGTACACAAATTGCCAGCCACACACTTACTCAAATCCTCTATTTTTGAGGGAACAAACCATAAGAGACTTCCTGGTTCGTTCGGGTATATCACTCAAACCCTTTTATTATTTATTTATTTTTTGCCTTTTTTTTTAAGTATTGATGTATGAAAGGGACACCTTATCGTTTGTACACCTTATATACAATTATTTACAATTAGCCATTATTTACAACACAAACACATACACATAACTAGTTGTATTATACAAAGTGAATTGCTCTGATATATATACACTCAAATATTCATACTATGAAGAAAAAATCATCCGTAATTCCATAAAGACCAGAGTCAAAAGTATAAACTTGATGACAATCATAAATCAATGAACTACAGCTGAATGTAGGCAGTTCAAATAAGGAAAAATAGACTCCAAATTAATTCATTCAGTCCATTCAACCAATAAATGGCTAATCTTTTTACGCCAACGCGTTTAGAATCCGGTATGTCAACTCTACGGATTCTCATCAGGGCTCTGTCTTAATACGGGATATCTGCAAGTGTATAAAATAAGACTTGTTTTAGCTACATTTGTGACAGTTGTTTAGCTTCCAACTACATTTAACTCGGATTCCTCATATTACCTGTTGAACCAGCAGCCGCCGGTCAAGGGTAAGGTATTAGTTCTGACTGAGTTTCTTTTCTTTTCGGGTTCTAAAAACAAACGCAGGTATCATGACCTGTTCTTGCCGTAGAGTTGACATACCGGATTGATTTATGATTGTCATCAAGTTTATACTTTTGACTCTGGTCTTTATGGAATTACGGATGATTTTTTCTTCATAGTATGAATATTTGAGTGTATATATATCAGAGCAATTCACTTTGTATAATACAACTAGTTATGTGTATGTGTTTGTGTTGTAAATAATCGCGAATTGTAAATAATTGTATATAAGGTGTACAAACGATAAGGTGTCCCTTTCATACATCAATACTTTAAAAAAAAGACAAAAAATAAATAAATAATAAAAGGGTTTGAGTGATATACCCGAACGAACCAGGAAGTCTCTTATGGTTTGTTCCCTCAAAAATAGAGGATTTGAGTAAGTGTGTGGCTGGCAATTTGTGTACTTAGAATTTATATTAATGGTCCAGCTAGCCCCACGTCCCTGGACCTGACTCCCCCATTCTAGATCAAAACCAAGCATGCCTACTGATTCTCCTGGACTTATCTTCCGCGTTTGACACTGTAAACCATGAAGCATTACTGACCAGGCTGCAAGAGAGGATGGGAATATCTGGAAATGTGTTGAAGTGGTTCGAATCATTCCTGCAAAACAGAACACAGAGATTCCTGGTCAACCAAGCACTCTCACCATCATGCCCTAACTCAATTGGAGTCCCTCAAGGATCGACTTTATCCCCAGATCTATTTAACTTGTATGTTGAACCTCTTACAGAAATTCTCCGTAGTTCACAGATATTCTATCACATGTACGCGGATGACACGCAAATATACATAAAGATCGTGTCCATGGAAGACATTGAACGATTGAACGAGACATTAAAAATGACATTGGAATGGCTAACAGCCAATCATCTGAAGCTAAATGCGAACAAAACTGAGTTCCTATTAATCGCACCACCAAGACACCACACGGAAATGAAGGAATGGACCAAGCTGGTGACTGCGCTAAACTGCACCCCTACCCTAGTCAACTCAGCGAAATCACTAGGAATCACCTTAGACGAGAACCTCGACATGCAAGCCCACATTAAGTCAATGGCTAGAAATGCGCGTTTCCACCTGAACTACTTAAGGAAACTGAAACCATACATATCAGAGGCGGATCTTAAACTGGCAGTCAAATCATTAGTTGTTTCAAGGATTGAATATGGGTGCTCCACCTTAGCCGGTCCACCAAAAATGTCCACAGCACCGCTAAAAGCTTGTCTCAATGCAGCGGCAAGACTTATCACTGGATCGAGGAAATTTGATCATATCTCTCCTCGCCTGAAAGCATTAAACTGGCTACCCTATGAAGCCTGACTTCAACTAAAAATAGCATGTATCACCCATAAAGCGCTCCACTACAACACACCCAGATACCTAGCAGGGAAAATTGAGCTATCAGGGGGAAAGAGACCAGCCAGGAGTGCCAAGGAGCAGCTGCTGCGACCAGCCTTTTTCCGGAAGAAAAAAACCTACGATCGAGCATTCTCGCGAGCAGCCCCCAGAATCTGGAACTCACTACCTCCAAACATTAGGAAGATTCAGAATACAGGAACATTTAAGAGGGAAGTGAAAAGCATTTTGATGAGTAAATACCTTACTTAGTGAAGACTGATGATCACTGATTGGAACTATTGTTGTCCTAATTCATTGCATCAACATAACTAAAAGGGAAAGATGCTGACTTGATCATAGATAATGCGGAACACTGATTCGGGTCAGGAGTCTCTCCCGAGACCTAGTTGTATCCTTATTATTACCTCTTGCTAATACTTATAAGCATATTTTGTATCCTTCCTATTACATCTTGCTAATATGTATACGCATATCTACCTAATCTACCTCCGGAATGCCTTATAACTACCTACCTCATAGTTATTCTACGAGTGAACCATATGCTATATATCTTAACCTCTAATCTAACTCTTAATGTAAACGCTCATGCTATGTAAATTTATATATACTCCCAACCCCTAATGGCATATAAGGATCTACCTCAGTATTTCACACAAGTATCTACCTCATATTCTGATTGACTTTAAAAGTGTTACTACATATGTGAATTATAACCGACCTCATACTGTGAAGCGCTCTGATACCCACGGGTCTTGTTCGCGCTATACAAAACTTTATAATAAATAAATAAATAAACATTCCTTTTCTCCAGTATGCATAAATGCCCATTTTTGTTTTCTTCATAAATAGATGCTTGTATTTCTTTTTGTCTGTGTGCATTGCTGCCTGCATTTCGGCTGAACTCGGTACGAGAATGTCTGTATAAATGCTGGTTAGACTCCATGGGGACTTATGTCTGTTGGTCTGCAAGCTCAAATGTTGAAATATGTCAGTCTAAAGCTGTTAAATCTTGACTAGCTCTTTCTCAAAGCCCTTATCAACTTTAAGATAAGCAGATTGGTAAGCAAAATAACGATGGATTAAACCCAGATCTGTGACTGGGGGTGAGTATTTTGCCATTGTGCAACATTCCGTCCATCATCTTGTGTGTTTTACATTCTCGTCCACCAGAACTATCTGTCTCAATGTGACGGCTCCACATCAGAAGACAGGACAATACCACACTGCAAACTAAAGCAGCAAAAAGAAAAACAGGCATTTGCAATGCAATAGGTCTCGCATTTTCGCTAGTTTGACCTATTAACATTGCAAATAACAATGCCTTTTTTTTGTTTTTGTTTTTAAATCATAAATGAAAGGCATTGTCATATACATTGCCAATAGCTTAAACTTGCGTAAATGCGAGACCTATTGCATTCAAATGCTTGTTAAGTTTGTATTAGTTAGGGTGACCAACTGAAATGGAGGCGAATTCTGGACATGACTGTACAAAATTAAGGATAAAGGGTCAAAATTCACGACAAAAACACAGGACAAAAGGTCAATTTTACAGACACATCGAAGGAGAGGCCACACCCCACTATTCTATCAATGCGTTTATTTACTATTTTCTATATAGTACTATACATTCACTATGGTGTAATCAACTCCATGTGTTCCTCAGTGCACTCAAATAGCTGGTCGTTTGAACCATCTCAGTGATAAATAGAAGGGCTGTCTTGCAGGCTTCCTATCAGGTGTTGTAACCCCACAGAACTCTACATTAGAAGCTAATAAAGAAATGGTCGGTTAAGCAAAAACAGCATGTGAGGAGGTTAAGCAAAGGTGATGATTAACGTTCTGTATCATGCACTTATGACATATCGTTACTTCAGAGAAAAAAATAATTAAACCCCAACACAAATAACTGGCGGAATGTCTGTTATCGAGAATGATTTCAGAGAAATGCATTTCCATTTTTATGTGTCAATGGGCCAGTGTGCGTCTGGGCATTTCACACAAAATGTAGTGAAACTTGCAGTGATAATCCACACCTTTTAAAAACGCCCTCTCTTATTGTCTATCAGAGAGTGAATGGGCTGGCACTTCTGAGGACAGGGAAAAGACAAGCAGCCCAGCCTTGTTGAAAATCTGTTTTAACTGTGAATATTTCACCAAAGTTAGACACTTCATGCAGGGCCCACTGCAATTCAACTCCATCTTATAGTTATAGGCTCGCGCATAGCAAGCAGATACTGCCTGTTATCAGGAAGTTTTCAAGTGACTCCTGCAATTCAAGGAAATACCGGCTCCAAAATAGCCTTAACAATTGCACTTCTTTGGGGAAGCAGATACTCTGTTATGAAGGCTCATTTCTTTTTAGCTGTCTGTCCTTCTAGCCAGAATGCAGCACAGGAGACTCCCTCTCTTCAGATGTGGAATCACAATTGGGGGAATTATTTTTAGTGGAGAGGCTAAAATTATGGATAAATGTCGTCCGTTAACACAACTATCATGGACAACGGACATTAGGGCTAATTTATGGGCTGTCTGTGAAACTTACGGACGGTTGTGTGAAGTCGGGCGCTAGGCCCACATGCTGGAGAGAGGACTGCAACACAGACACACTGGGTGCAACTGGCCCCGAGTACGTGCGCTCGGCCACTTATATTATAGCTGTGTCACCTGACTGGTGACATCAGTGGTGGGTGGGTGTTCAGTGTAATTGCATACAGAACACTAGAATGCTGACTGTGACTCTGGGCCACTACATCCCTCCCAAAATTGGTGAAAATCAAACCAAACAGGAAAAGTCCAAGACCCTGTGGGGAAAAGAAAAGACACGAAAATGTGACATTGGACTTATGATTTCAACAAGTGTCTTTGGCTGCTTGCAAACAGCAGGCAGTGTAGTTCCTGCATCCAGGACTAACAGTTCTCTGTGGCACGGCTCGTAGTTGTTCGGCGGGTTCATTCTTTATCTGTGCCGTCTGGACGTTGTTATCAGCCCTGCCTTTTCTTCGCTCAATTAGTGACGATGGGTAGTTGGAACAAGAGATGTATGATATGGGAGTTGACTGTCTTCTGGCTTCTTTTCTCCATTCGGGCTTCGTGATGTTTCCAGGCAGGCTTCAATGTTGTCTCTTGGCAGGTGAAGAGATTAGGTGCAAACATCCTTCTCACTAGGATGCCCCTCTCGCCGGTGTTCTTCTCTCACAAGATGTTCGGGAGGACCTCTTTGCCAGGCTTCCATTGGACTGGTGTTTTTGGTCGTGTTGCTCCACCATAACCTTCGGGCCGTGAGCAGGGTGCGCCACGAGCCTCACCGTTGTGTCCTAGTTCCGCCTGAAGGTTGAGTTGTCAACTCTTTACCTTGCTCGCGAGCCTTTCATCCCCTTGGGTCCTGCAGACGCGCAGCTGTGGATCTGTCTCCCGTGTGGGACTTGCTGCCACCAGAGTCCCTTGAGGCCTCTGCTTCCTGGGTTGCCTCGGGCTGGTGTGAGGTGGTCAGTTCCTCAGCTTCCGGAGGCCTGAGCAGTCTCGCCATCCAATCTTCCGCTCAACCCCAGAGGTAGATGTCGCCAACAGTCTAGCTTGCTCTCTTCTGCGATCGCCATTGTTGATCGATGGCTCGTAGGTAGTTGTCTTTGGTCTGCGCTGCAGGTGCTCTTGCCAGGTCTTGTCCTCCAATGCACTCAGGTGTTCCAGTGCCTGTCACCTTCCTTCATTGCGCAGGGGTGGCTTCTTCTTGCAGTGGCAGCGTGCCACTCTGATTTCTTCTTCCTTCTTTTCTTAGTGGCGGTGGCCACTCTGATCTTTCTTCCTTCTTCTTGAAATGGCAGTGTGCCACTCTGATTTCTTCTTCCTTCTTTTCTTAGTGGCGGTGGCCACTCTCCTTCTTTTTGTGACGTAACATGGCCCGTTCTTCTTCATCTTTTCTGACCAGGATTCCCCGGGCAGCGGGCCCACTCTGCATGTGTCTTCCTGGTCCTAGGACACTGTCTTCTTGTCAATTAACTCCCAGAGTTAGCGTCGCGACCTTCACTTCCTCTTTCTGTCGCCTCTATTAATTGTGAAGTTGAAGTTCGTTGGTCCATGTCCGCGGACCGCGCCTTGGTTGAACTTCCTGGACCTCGTGCTGGTCCCTTCTGCCGATGTCTGGCAGGTAGGCTTCGTGGTGCGACCATCTGGCTAGACGACTTCTTGGTGCGACCATCTGGCTGGTCGGCTTTGTGCTTTGTGACCAGGCTGAGTGGTCAGGTTGCTCTTGTGTTGAGTCTTCAATGCGGCGGGTTGTCTGCGCAACCATTCTCCATTCATCGCGGTTCGATTGCTTTGGCCCGCATCTGGGTGCACTCTTCGGTTGTTCCCTTGTGAATTGCTGCTTTGGGCTAGTGCTGTGTGCACTGCTGCGCATTTGTGTCATGCGCCTTCGCCTTTCCTGTTGTCGGGTTCCAGAACCACCGTCGGTTCGTGTGGTGGTAGTCCTGACTTTGCTATACTGCTGCAGCAATGGCCTGTGGCCACCAGGCATCGCTGTACTCTCTTCCGGCATGGCGTGAGTGCTTCTGGAGTGTTGCTTTTGGAGGGTTGTGTCACCACTCCGTTGACCTTGTTCTGGTCTTACTTCTTCTTCTTTGCGTCATTGGTTGCGATCCTTGCGAACTTCTCTGGGCGCACTTGCTGCGTGCTTTTGAGTGTCTTCTGAGGAGTTCTGGCACTCCTGTTCCTGGGGTGTTCTTTGCGCTTCTGGAGTGTTCCTGCGCCGTTGCTTTTTATCTTTTCAGGGTGTGTGATGACTTGGTGGCGTTCCGGGGTGGCAGTGTCCTTGCGCACTCTTCACGGGCTCACCGTTGTCTTTCCTTCCTCTCCCCTGGTGGTAGTCGTCTTTCTGTCCGTGCTGTGGTAGTGTTGCCTTTCTTTGGTTCCCTTCTCCTTGGGAATAGCCACCTGCCAGCAGGTGGTTCTCTACCAGTCTCTGGGCATCACTTGTGGGGGCTATGCACTCTTGGCTGGGCTGTGTGTTTATCTGGCTTGTCGGAGGTTTGTTTCTTTTTTTCCCTGCAGTACCAGGAAATGGCCATCAGATGGCCGTGTTACTTTGCTTGTCTCCAGTGCTGTCCTTTCTCAAGTGTGTTTTCAGCCGGTCTTGTCTTTCAGATCCTGGGGCTTGCGCTATTTCCACACAATGCAAAGATGTTCTCCCCCAGCTCGCACACCCCTTTGGGACTCTTCACCCGTAGAGTTACTCGCAGCAGGGTAGGTACCTTCCTCCTTAGCTTGCTATGTGCAGTTTCCCTCTGATGGACTGACTTAGATTGCTGCTGGGGCACACACCTTCGGGGCACATTGCTGCAGTAATTGTTTAGGCGCCCTGTGGCGTTCCATTGGGCCAGATCAGTTTCACTCCCGCTGCGGGGCTCTCCTTGCTGCCTCTTGGCCGAGGGAGGGGGTTTCGTTTGAAGTGTCCTCTGGCCGGATGCTGCTTTTGTCCTTTCGTGCCCACCTCCGCAGCTTCATTCCTCACTCGCTGCGCGGCGGGGAGGGGTGTCAGCGCTGGTCTCCGGGCTGTTCTCTGTCCCGGGCACGCACACAAGAATCAGCGGTGGGGCGAGGCAGGCGGTCACCGCTGGACAGCTTCCTTTTACCCCCTGGTGAGTCTTTTCTTGCTGGCCGCTACGTACGGCCACAGGCAGCCCGCTCTCCCTTCTCCACCACTGCAGCCTGTCGCCTCACAGGCTGCACAAGGTGGGGGAGGCTAGGACTGGCGCCAAGAATCCGCTTGCTCTGTTGTGGGGACAGTTGGCTTTCCTCGCGGGGACGTGTTAGCATGTTAGTGCGGGTGGGCTCTGCTTTCTTCATTCAGGGCCCGGCAACTCTCCTCACGCTGCGTGCTCATTCCCCTCACCGCCGCAGCAGCTTCAGTTACACGCTGCGCGGCAGGGCGGGGGTCGCTGCAGGCAGGCCGCGGGTGGGCTCCGCGAGTCTTGCATTATTAAGGGGCAATAGCTGGCGCCGCTCGCACTGTTGGGGCACAGTTAATGTTTATAGCGGGTGGGCTCCGCTTTATATGTGTTCTCGGCGGCGCTAGCTGGCGGCTGCCATTGTTACTGTTGTGACCGTTGCGGGTGGGCTCCGCTTTCGGTACCGGTCACTGCCACAGGCTCACCTTCGGCCAACGGGCCACTTTTGATACGCGGGTGGGCTCCGCGAAGGCTTCACCGTTGGTGGGGCTCAGTCGCGGCCGGCCCGGGTAGGCTCAGGTCGGTCCGCACTTCTTCCGGAGAGGCCACGCTGTCACAGCCGACACGTGTGGGCTCCGGTTATCGCAGGTCAGAGAGGTGCGGGGTGGGCTCCCGGTTGCCTTCTCATTCTCCTTTAGGCCCGAGGCTCGTCACACGCCCCGTGGGCCTCTCGGCGGCGGTCGGCTCCTTTCCCAGTTTTCTTTGTGTTGTGACACGCTGGGCACAGCTCCGTCCTCTTTGCCATTGTTGGGTCGGGCCCTAGGCCCACATGCTGGAGAAAGGACTGCGACACAGACACACTTGTTACTGGGTGCAACTGGCCCCGAGTACGTGCGCTCGGCAACTTTTATTATAGCTGTGTCACCTGACTGGTGACATCAGTGGTGGGTGGGTGTTCAGTGTAATTGCATACAGAACACTAGAATGCTGACTGTGACTCTGGGTCACTACAGGTTGGCCACCCTAGTTGTATTGCTTAGTGGGGCTTCATGTCTGCAGCGCTTCTTCACACAGCATTGCTGCCGCACGCCTGTAATTTTTTCTGCACAGCACCTGTAACCCCTTAAACTTATGTCACTTAAGGTCTCTGCTGTTGGGCTTTAAAGTCACCACCTCAAAGCCCCCAGCAAACAGAACAGGCTTCTGAAATTAACAATGAGCTCAAGCAATCAGAGCGGTGGAAGTTCGAGCAGACGGTAGACAAGGAAACTAGCTCAGCTCATCAGCTGCTGCAGACAGAATGATTTGGTGGCCATGCTAAAATGTCGTTTTCCACTTCTAAAAGCTACCAAATGTACTGCAAAATTAAACATTAAAAAAAATACTTTTTAAATAATAATTTACAAAGTGCTACATTTGCGACTATAGATTTTTTTTAATGAATTGAACCTTACAACAATAGTTACATTTATTTAGAAAACAAATACAAAAATCCTCTGTGTTAGTAAATACTTATATATTAAATTAACGGTTAACCTCATTACATTCTCTGTCAGCAAGCTCCCTTGCAACATGGCCACGTAAGGTCGACTGCTTGTCTCTCTTCTAAGTCTATAGCTCTTCCTAGGCTGGAAATGGGTGTTTCCTCCTCTCCTCTTGGATGCAGCTTTACCTAGGGCTTTGATAGTAAGGGTTGTGTAGTATATGTTACCTCGGGGAGCAATATTGCCCAAGTGGTGAGCTGACAGGCCGCAATTGAAAGGCTAGAAAAGAGATGTCCTCTTTGTAACCAAACTTCCTCCAGCCCTGTGGAATCGCAAAAAAAAGTGCAATTCCTCAACATTACCTAATAGAGAGTCTGTAAATAGCGAATTGCTATTAGGTAATGTGACTCCATTTATTCTTAAGGGCCTACAGGCCCATAGGAATGAATAGTAATGCCTTCACAAGTTGCGATTAACAAATTGGTAATCGCAAATTACAAATGCAAAGCCAAACGGTGCCCGGGGGCATATGGCCCCACTGAAGCACCCCAAAAACAAATGCAAGTGTGCACATGTAAAACACACACATGCCCTACGGGCATGTGTGCGCTACATGGCACGTTGAAAAATGCTTTTTTGTGCATTTTTCAAAGTATGCACATATTACCATGAACATGAAATTGATGAGAAATAGCGTTTCGTTAATGCACAGTTCGCATTTCGGAAAGGCTTCTTGCATCTGCATTAGGGTATCTCAGATTGCGCTTCCCTATTTGCATTAGCAGTTTAGGGAATCACAATGAATTGCGATTATCTAAATTGTGAATTGCCAAAAAGGTACATGCATCAGAAAAGGCCATTTTGCAATCACAAACGGACGATGTTTGCGAATCGCACTGTTTGAGATCGCAAAATTGCTTGATGCATGTGCCCCTTAGAGAGTTGTTTAACTGGCCTCACAGACAGAGCACCAGACTCACCAACTATGCAGAATCAGCTTTGATGTTGTGTAGGGTAATCCTACATTTCATTATATTTTCCTCTGTTGTAATGTAAGGTAAAATTCATCAGTCAGACTTACAGTTAAAAAAGGATTGGTCTCTCATCTCCTGGCATTGCACCAGGGACTGGCTAGTCCTTATTGTTAAAACAGCAGCCAGAATCACTCATGAATATGTAGTAATCCAGGAGTCAGATGAGAGGATTAAAGGAGATTTAATAGATAAAATCTACACAGCTTATCATCTGCCAGCATCTCCAGAGTGTACAGTTTTCCAAGTGTTGAATCAAAACATTCCATCATGTACATGAAGCAGATGACATCATAAGCATAGAGTCAGCTGAGCAAGACAGCTGAGAAAGACAATTCACTTAAAGTGACAGTGTACAACTTAATAGGTTATGGAATATAACATACCTCCTTTCCTTCCAGCGAAAGAAACAAAGTAAAGCAAAAAAAGGGTAAACAAATATTAATCATATCATTTAACAAGTAAAGAATTCATCTAAAATAATAAAAGAAAAAAAACACAATACAGCAAAGACAATGAGAAGATTATTACTAATCACGAAACCTATGAGGCAAAGTAATAGATCTGATACTTTTCCTACGAGAGGAATCCATATTGTTGACATGCATATCACATTTTTTAGAGGCTCCAAGATTAACTTTAACCTTTACAATTTTCGAGATATTCCACCAGTACCCTCCTTCAACTTGAACAGCATTCCCACCAATTCTCACTATCTTGATAGATTCACTGTATTTACTCCTTCCTTTCTTTGTGTGAGTAGAATTCTTTACCCTCACCAAATCCCCCACACACAACGGGACCATCCTGGCATTTTTCTTCTGATCAAACCAACTTTTCTCCTTATTTTGTGTCAAGATGGAATTAGATTTGACTGTTTCTAAATCAGACTCAATATCAACTAAGGGACAAGACCATTTAGACATCCAACTGGGTCTAAGACTGGTGTTGGCTTTTCTCCCTCTTAATACCTCAAAAGGGGAAACTTTCGTGGAAGAGTGCAGTGTCGTCCTATACGACCAAAGCATACTTTCAAGAGATGCATTAACATCATGCCTCCCCTCAATTGCCCACTTGATGCACTCACCCACAACACGATTCATCCTCTCAACTAGACCATTCGTTTGTGGGTAATAAAGTGAACTCCTAAGGTGCTTGATTCCACAAGACTCAAGGAAGGATTTGAACTCAAAACTAACAAACTGAGTCCCATTGTCTGAAACTATAAATTCAGGAAATCCTTCTCTCAAAAAAACCTCCTTGAGAAACTTAACCACAGTAGAAGTACTGACATCCTTAACAACTTTGACCTCAGGCCATTTCGATGTGTAATCCATCAAGACAATAATGAACCTCATCCCTAGAGGTAAAACTTCATAAGGACCCATGATGTCAATACCAACTTTAGTCCAGGGACTGTCGGGACACTCAATAGGAGATAAAGGAGGAACAACAACTTTAAGTGATTTTTCAGACACAGAACACACTGGACAGTTTTCAACAAAAGTACGAATCTCATTGTCCATGCTTGGCCACCAAAAATCTTGTCGTACTCGACGTATAGTTAAAGAGATACCCAAGTGTCCCTCATGAGCCTCTTTCATGATGACAAGTCTGAGACTATGAGGTGGAATAAGTTTGTCACACCTCACTAACAAACCGTCTTCAATTGAAATCTCAGACTCAATCTTCCAATATGGTTGCAACACAGAAGACAAAGACTTTTCCTTGGGCCACCCATTCTTGACAAAATCGAACACTTCTTGCAAAACCCTGTCCTTTGACAAGGACTCTCTCCAATCTTCCTCAGACCCCACAGCTAGGACAGGAACATCTATTGAAGCCACAAAACAATCCTCCTCATCTTCATCATTCAAATCAATAAAACCTGTACCTTCGCTCACACCATCATTCTGAGGAAAACGTGACAAAAAATCTGCACGTGTGTTTTTGCCACCTGAAATGTGCGTGACATTAAACTGATATTGAAGTAATTTGGTAACCATTCTTGTGATCCTGGGTGTACAACATTTACTGGGACCAGCGGACAAAATAGACACCAATGGCTTGTGATCAGTAATCAAATTGAAATGCCTACCCCAAACATAAGGTCGGTATTTGTCAATAGCCCACACACACGCTATTAACTCTTTCTCTATGACAGAGTATTGAATTTCAGCACTCCTAAGCACCCTGGAAGCAAAAGCAACTGTAAATTCCCTTTCACCAGAACATTGAGTAAGAATCGCACCTAAACCCACTTTGCTCGCATCTACGGTAATGTAACATGGCAAATCTGGGTGAAATGGAGTCAGAGCATCACCCTTCTTCAAAATGTCCTTAACTTCCATAAAAGCACAATCACATTCATGTGTCCATGCGAACTTTGTGGAAAATTTAAGCAAATTACTAATCGGTCTAACAATTGACGCATACCCAGGCACGAATCTCGAATAATATTCCAACAATCCAAGTAGAGACTTAACACCAGATCTATCCTTAGGTACTGGTGCTCTCATGATAGCCTCAATTAACCCTTGTCTAGGTTTAATCCCTTCAGAAGAAAGTAAATGACCAAGATATTCAATCTCACTGGAACTAAACTTACATTTCTCTGTCTTCAAAACAACACCATTTTCCTTAAAAATTCCCAAGACCTTCCTGACAATGTTATCATGGGTTTCATCATCCACAGCATAAATTAAAACATTGTCTTGAAAAACAAGGACACCCTCAACATCTCTCAAAATATTCTGCATCACCCTCTGAAAAACAGAGGCTGCTGAGGCCAGTCCAAAGGGCATTCTTTTGTAGCGGAAGGTACCAAGTGGTGACACAAAAGCTGTTAGTGAACGAGATTCAGGGTGAAGTTCTATTTGATGGTAGGCACTAGCCAGATCTAACTTTGAGAAAATCTTAGCGCCCTTGATGCTGGTAAAAAGGTCTGTAATCTTGGGTAGAGGATGGGAGTCAACCCAGATTTCCTTGTTTAAGGACCTAAGGTCCACACAAACTCTGAGTTTTCCATCTCTCTTCCGTGCAACAACCAAAGGGGATAACCATAGCGAAGACTCCGTGGGTTCTATGATTCCTTTTTCGCAGAGCATAGTGATTTCCTTATTAAGATCTTCCTTAATGCTAAAAGGAACACTCCTAAGCTTGTGCTTGATGGGAGTAGCACCATCCTTAACAATTATTTTGTGTTTGAAACCTACGATCTTCCCAAGTCGATCACTAAACATGGAAGGAAATTCATTAACCCACCTTGTGTTTTCTTCTTCACAAGAGACAAGTAAAACTTGTTCTTTCATCCCTGGTCTAAGTTGCATTCCAAAAAGACCCTGATGAAACCAACCTAGAATCTTGAGTCCATCTACAGCAACATAAATTTTGCCCCTGATTCTCCTACCCTTAAACTCTAGGTAATCTTCGAAAAATCCCAAAAGAGGAATTTTACGTTTTTGATAGGAAATAGGTTTTCTGTCAGGAGGGAAAAGTGCTCTATCACCCCATGTCTCACTAAATAATTCATTGGTAATTATGGTAATCCTTGCACCAGAATCCGCTAAGAGATTAAGTTTCTTATCACCAACAAGTATCTCTACAATGGGATCTACACAGGTAGAAGGATCACCAGTGAGGGGTATTGATGTACCATCAGAATCTGTATGATCAGTAACAACGGAAATAGTTTCAGAGTCTGAGTCATCATCTGATTCTAAAACACAAGCTATAGTTTTCTTCTGAAACTTTTTTTTTAAACAAACAGTGGCATAATGTCCTATTTTTTTGCAATAATTACACGTAGAACTTATAGCAGGACATTTCGAACCCTTGTTGTGAACTGAATTTCCACAACGTAAACATACATTGCTTGGTACAGACACAGTATCCTTAAATCTTGAAGGGGTATTATCCTTGAGTTTAGGAGAGAAATTGTTAGAAGCTTTAACGAATTTACTCTTACCCGTTTTAGAATTACCAACAAAATTGACACTATCTATTGGTTTGTCTTCTAATTCCTTAAGAGAAACATGAGAAGTTTCAATACTTTTAGCAACTTTGATAGTCTCATCGAGAGTAGGGTTGTGCATTGTAAGTAGCTTTTGTCTAGTCTGCTTGTCTTTACAATGACTAACGAATTGATCACGGATCAACTGCTCAGTAAAGTTTTCAAAAAGACAGACAGAAGCTAGTTTCCTAAGAGTGGAAAAATAAGAGTCCACATCCTCACATTCAGATTGCTTCCTCATAAAAAATGTGTGTCTAAGAACAATTAAATTAGGCTTTTTATCAAACCTTAGTTTAAGTTTAGTAATAGTAGTTTGATACTCATCTATCACCACATAATCTAAGGGAGGGTCAGGTAGGTGTTTGAAAATAGATCACCAAGAGAATGCAATAAAAGACATTTTTTTCTTTCAGGACCAAACCTTGAGGCACCAATGGCACCTAGATAAGTTTCGAATGCGTCAAACCAAATGTCCCATTTCACAGGAGGATCTCCTGGAGTATCAAGGAAAGCAGGAGGAGCATTAATAGATTGTAACGTAGACATATTGAAGAAAACAATTGGAAAAAACCTGCAAAGTTAAAAGAGACAAAATGTATGAAAAAAAATATAAAGTACTTTTCGTGGCAAAGAAAGAAAACAGCAATCCTTTGTAGAAATGGACCCTTGAATTGTTACTGTTGAATAGTTTCCTTGTTATCTTTGTAGAAATGTACCCTTGAAATGTTATTGTTGAATTGTTTCCTTGTTAAAGACTATTCCTTTGTTGAAAAAAAAATTGAAGATGTCACAGTATCTTCCTGAACAGATATCGTGGGAAAAGAATTTTAAGCAAAGAATGTTGAGCAGTAAGTGATTGTCAAAACACAAAAATGGCTTGTTGAAAACAAGAGAAGAAGACTGTATTATGACGAAAAGAACATTGCTGTGCAACAAAAGTAGAATTCTTTCGTGTTCCTTTGGAGTGTCTCTCACATGATGGTTCTCCTTGGTGAGATCATAGCCTCGTGCGTGCTCTCATGCAGAGCTTTAAATCACAACAAAAACGGGAAGACTGCTGGCGCTTGGCTGTGCGTGCGCATGGGAGCGAGGACGCCGCTTAAATGTTGTTCAAAGGTAAACAGAGCGGCAATGCGGTTAAGATCCTCCCGCTGGCGCTTGACTGCGTGCGCGCATGAGAGCGAGGACACCGCTTAATTAATGCCTAAAATAAACAAGGCGTAAATGCGGTTTTGTCCTTTAGACGTGCGCTTGTTTGTGGCAGAAGTTAAACACTAATAGGCAGAGTGAAAGCGCAGCTGGTGTCATTAAGCGCTGGTTCACATGAGCGCTAGAAATGTTAGAAAACGGGCATTATATCATTTGGAAATGTCACTCGCTCGCTCTTTGAAAGAAAGGCACGCATAGAAGACGTTCAGACAATTTCATTGCAGGCATGTTAGGTTTGCATAGTTCAGAAAACAAAACGCTAACGGTTGAAGCACAGCAGAGGTTGAGGTAAAATGTAAATAGTCACTTATCTGGAGGTGAGAGGAACAATATCTTGAAGTTGGGTTGAACAAAGTTTGAAAAGTTCCTTTGAAGAGTTAAAGTTGAATATAGTTCCTTTGAAGAGTTGAAGGTGGAGGTTGGCAGATGGTTTGAGGAGGATAGAAATTCTTGAAGAATTGAAAGTGGTTGCATGGGTTCAGCTGTGTAGAACCGCGTCGCCAAAAATATGTAGTAATCCAGGAGTCAGATGAGAGGATTAAAGGAGATTTAATAGATAAAATCTACACAGCTTATCATCTGCCAGCATCTCCAGAGTGTACAGTTTTCCAAGTGTTGAATCAAAACATTCCATCATGTACATGAAGCAGATGACATCATAAGCATAGAGTCAGCTGAGCAAGACAGCTGAGAAAGACAATTCACTTAAAGTGACAGTGTACAACTTAATAGGTTATGGAATATAACAGAACTCAAGATCGAAATCCAGAAAATTGAGGTGCAACTAAGCACTTATATATCACCAGCTGATCTTAAAATCAGACTAGATGAGCTCAACCAACAGATGACTGAGTTTGAATACACACTAAAACAGAGCAAGTTTAACAAATTGAGGAAGGACAAAGACAAGTTTACACCGGAAGGGGCTTACCCATACACCAAACCCGATTATGTATCCAAGAATCAGAACAGTGATGTGGACAGTGATGGGTCAGACAACGGTTCATCTGGCTCTAACTCTAGCAACGGCCAAAGGTATAGACCTAACAGAGGTGGATGGAGACAGAGAAGACTACAATTCCCGAGACAGAGAGGGTGGAGAGGATACCCGCCCCATTTTCCACAATACATGGGGCCGTCACCTTTTCCCCCATTTCAGTTCGGACAACCCACGAATGTACAAGGTTACCCACAATGGAACCCAGATTTCGATGGCGGATTCTACGATCCACAACCTTTTGTAGGCTATGACCCACAGCCTTTTTTAGGCACCCGCCCAGGACCATGCGGGAGGAACAGGAAGGGCAACAACGTCACATGGGAAGACAAGGACCAAGGGAACTCCCGAACAACCAGGAGCATGACAGGCTCCCTCCCCAACCAACCATCAACCAGCAACAAGAGAGGAACCTAGTAGTTAATCTCACTCTGCAACCGTTGACGGAAATACAAAGAACAGTGCTGATTAAAGGCCTAGGTTTTGTGCCCACGCAAAAACCTGACATTTTCAAATTGAATATAGAGATGCAGGAATTCATCCGGAAACTAAAATTACAGGCCTACTTCATGGACAAACCATCTACTGCAACGACCACTGATACTGGCCTTAGGCCAAAGTCTACCTTCACTCCTCCTGACTCAATGCTCCCAATTGAGTTACTAACTTTTGAAAAAGCTCTCATGACGGAAGTTAACAAATTGGATTCATCATCCATAAGAACGTTCCATAACACAACCAAAGAGGAACATCAGGCCATCAGGGACTTGTCAGTGGACAGTAATATCATAATAAAACCAGCAGACAAGGGCGGTGCCATTGTTGTACAGACAACAGAGGCATATGACAATGAATGCATGAGACTACTGTCTGACAGACGCAATTACATGATTCTCCAGCAAGATCCAACTGAGAACCTACGAATTAAAATCAGTGCCAAGATTGAGGAAGGTTTGGCGCATGATTGGCTGAGTAAGAAGGAAGGGGAGTTCCTGGAGCAGAAAAAACCTCGCATCCCATACTTCTACTGCATAGCCAATATTCACAAAAACATCACCAACCCACCGGGGAGACCAATAGTTTCCGGCATCGGCTCCATATTGGAACCTCTGTCAAAATTCGCAGACGCCTTCCTACGACCGTTAGTACAATCAACCAACACTTACTTAAGAGACACGAAGTCCGTCTTACAATTACTGCAGGATACGACGTTTGACCCTCTGACCCAACTCTTAATCAGCTTTGACGTGGAAAGCCTCTACACGAGCCTGCCCCACAACGAGACACTCCAAATCATCGAGGAAATTCTATTTTCCACTCCATGGAAATACCAAACTCCAAGAGGTCTGGTATTAGAATGCATTTCACTAGCACTGCAGAAAAACTTTTTTCAATACAAAACAACGATCTATCAGCAGTGCCATGGTACCAGCATGGGCAGTGCTTTTGCCCCGAGCCTAGCGGGGCTCTATGTGCACCACCTCGAAACGACAAAGATCCTTCACAACCAGAACCCTTACAGATCCAAGATTAAGTGTTGGAGAAGGTACATAGATGATATCCTGGTCATCTGGGAAGGTGACCGACAATCTGCACAAGATTTTGAAGTATGGCTAAACAACCAGAATGCCTTTTTGAATTTCACGAGCTCGGTCTCCGACCATACGTTGGTTTTCCTGGACCTAAACATACATGCAGAGGCAGGACGTTTGAAAACCACCACCCATTTCAAACCGACATCCAGGAATTGCCTGCTAAGGTTTGATAGTTTCCATCCCCGGCACCTGCGAGAAAACCTACCATACGGACAATTTTTACGCTTAAGGCGCAACTGCACTGATGTATCGGATTTCAAACTACAGGCCAATGATCTGAAAGAAAAACTTAAACTACGCGAATACCCGGTCAGAATCATTGACAAAGCAATGAAGAGAGCAAAAAATAATAACAGAGAGGCACTACTGGAAGAGCGACAAAAAGAACCTAATGAAGGCAGACGACCAATTTGCGTGACGACCTACAACACCATGTCTAACGAAGTGTCCAAAATCGTCAACAAACATTGGAACATACTGACATGTGACAAACTGAATTTGGGGAAACCTATGTTCGCTCACCGCAGAGGACGCAATCTCAGAGATATGTTGGTTCACACCAGACCAAAACCTACAACCTTGGCTATACAACCATCCATGGGAGTGCAAGGTCATTTTCCCTGCGGTAATTGTAGTAGTTGCCACCTTACCCAGAAGAGCACCAAACTAACGTTCCGGAATGGCACGACCTGGGAACAAAGGAGGATGACAAACTGTAACTCAAAAAACGTGGTCTACCTCATTACCTGCCCATGTAATCTTGAGTATGTAGGCATGACCACAAGGGCAATAAAAACACGAATGAATGAGCACAAAAGCAACGTGCGCTGTAAGAAAAGCACCACAAAAATGGCGACACATTACCTGACGGCACAACATTGTGTCAATGACCTTAAATGGACAGTCATTGAGCAACTACCTTCAGAGGACGGTCTCTTTTTGAAGGAACAAAGATGGGTATTCCGCCTTGGCACCCAGCTTACAGGGTTGAATGATGAGGTGCCTTGGGGGCAATTATCCAACTAAAATACCACCTCAAGTAACTTCAACCTGATGCCTAAATACATTATTTTTATCATTAATGATCCCTTAATAACCCTCTAGTACCGCCCTAACTGAGGCCCATAACATCCTCGTTATGATACTTAATAACCCTCTAGTACCGCCCTAACTGAGGCCCATAACATCCTTGTTATGATATCTATCACGTATTTGATCTTTTTTTAATACAGAATGTAATACATCGCCTTGGTACATGAGCCCGGCATCAGGACGCATGCGCTAACAAGCATTACGGCCTGACAATAAATGCCTATCCAACGCGCATGCGCGAAGGATTACCACTAGATCCTACCACATGCGCACAAAACACACGCTCGTGTGTTGCGACGCTCACCTATCGCAAGCCCCGACAATGAATGCCAATCCAACACGCATGCGCCAAGGATTATCACTAGATCCTAGCACATGCGCACATAACACACGCTCATGTGTAGCGACGCTCACCTATCGCAAGCGCCTGCTGACACATCAGGCGATCATATGTATGGCTTACGATCGGACCTTCCAAACATGGGCATCCAATTAACTTTTGACATCGGAACACCCATGTTTGGCCATGTAACCAGTTCCGCCCAATTAAATACAAGGTATAAATAGCGTAAGTCTTGTGATCACCTCATTTCAGCGGAGCAGCGTATGGGGAAAGACGGTGATTACTATGTCCCGAGCCAGTGAGTATAGAACCAAAAAACGACCATATGAGAAGACTTCCTTAGTAAGTGAGAATATATTTTTACACCTGTATTACTTCTCACTACAGATTGCAAATTAAGCAACAAACACCCCAGACGTTCCTATTTGCTCATGAAGCAAGCAAGCAAGCTTTATAAGTATGACCACTGATGCCAGTAACTCCTAGTGTTTTTCTATGTTGTATGTGTTGTTAGTACCTTTTTCTTTTACAGGGCTTATTATAAGCAAATGGTGAGGTTCCAGGTGACTGCACCTGCTTGAACTACCCGGTACATGGGTAACCATTAATTGTTATTACCTTTTTGTCTCTCTACAGGTCATTGAGCATGTAGGAGACCGCTTTAGGCACATTTAGCTTTATATTTCACTTTTTTATAAATAATTCTTGATATTATCTAGAAATACGTGAGTAAGGTGGGAAGTTGTGCCCCCGTCCTGAAGAAGGAGCTTGATTCCGAAACATGTCGACGCACACCAGAGGTCCTGTTCATTAATATTACAGATTTGACCTCACACTGCACCCTTTTAATGGTACCAGCCAGAGTTAGAATAAACATTTTTCAATTATACTCATGTGCCAGGTACTTTTTAATCCTTCACCACGTCCCACCACTCACTTATAAATACACCCCACACACATGCACCACACATAATCATTAACTATAAGTGCTCCCGCGTAGTCGTAGGTCACAGCACGCCGCATCCCGATAGAGGGGTGCGAAGACCCCGATGATGAAGCATGACACCAAGGGGCCTGTTGGTGTGTGAGGGGTATTTAACACAACACTAAGTGCTCCAACACTCGTTGAACACTTCACTCCACCTGCGGGTTGGATTCTCCTTGTTTATTTAGTATTCTTGTGGAGCAAGAATACATTCCCCTTTGCTCTACCCCCCCCTCTGTTTTTGTATAAGGTAAAATTCATCAGCATAATTTGATATTAGGTAGGGTAATTTTTATAGTCTAACATTTTATCTCTATTGACAGGTTGAGGAATTCTATAATTTTTGTTTTTGCTTTTTTATTATTGGAAGTTGTGTAATATATTCATATGTTCTTTAATATAATCTCTGCTTTGCATGGAGTAGGAAGCTGGACTCACCCTACTGCTGACACACAATGGAAGGAGTCATTTTATATTTGTCGTTTTTATTGCACCATTGGGACTTTAAGCCGACTATAGGAGCCTGCCTCTAATCAGCCCTGTGGGGCAGTGAAAAGACATGGTGCTGCACCCCTCGATGGTAGTGTTTTAAATAGAACTGGGGAACTCTGTGGGCACTGCACAGGACATGGGCCTGTTATCCTTCAAGTTAGATATCAAGAAGATTGTCCAAATGGGTAATAACACACCCTGACATGTTCCGTGGGGCAGATGCAGTCCAGGAACTGCAGATACTGTAAACGTGTAGCATCTATCTTTCAGTAGCACAGACACCAAGATCCTTACAGTCACAAAGAACCTGGTGGTCAAAGCGCAGTGAGCGGAACTCGAAAAATGTATCTCCCCAGTGTACTCGTTCCCTCATTTATTAACTCTTTCAGTCACAGTGAATCATTCACCTATTCTCTTAATTGTTCACCGTCAGCCACTCAATTCACGAAATCTCATTCAGCCACACACAACTTACTCAGCCATTTAACCTTTTCGCTAATGCACATGAAAACACACGCGCAACACACACGCACACACACAAGAGAAAAGAGACATGGTAAACAATGAGGAAAACACTACCATTAGTTCAGCAATGCCACAAATTCAGTCAGCTATGAAAGTTTTACAACAACAAACATACTTCCAAGGCATAATATCATAATACTCTGGTAAAATACACCTTTTGCAACAAAAGAAAGTGAAATACAAAAATACAATTGCATTTAATCCAATGCCATCCCTGGTCTAAATAATAATAGATATTTTAAAAGAACATGTATCACTAAAACAGTGGTTTCATATACCCAATGACTAGTACTGACTGGATGGCCAGTGGGCAGACTAGGCCACATGGTAAAACAAATGTTTGTTTGTTTGTTTGTTTATTTATTTCGAAAGTTAAAAACCTTCATGAAAATACATCACAGTAAAATACATGGTCACGAACTTTCTCAACAACATATCATTAAAAAAGAAAAGGGGCATCACCTTTAAAAAAGAAGAGTTTTTGAGAGTCATAGGACCAAAGTGCAGAAAACATACAAAAAGCCCCGAATCACATAATAGAAACCTCCCTTGCCTGCTAATTTCAACAGCCCCTGGTATTTCTCAATCTAAAAGCAGTTTTAAGAAAGCTTATAATGGCACATAGGGTTCGCATTTCAGTGGCTCTTTGCAGAAACAATAAGGCAGATTTGGCATGGATTATTTTGGAGTCTTTTAAAATCTCTACTAAAAATCTTTGACGAGGTATTTTAAAAAAAGGACACAATAATACAAAATGAAGGGTGTCCTGCGGAGATCTATTGTCGCAGCCGCAGGCACCCTTCTGCTCAATTGTTGCAGTAAACCCTGATGGAAGAGCTAACTTGTGGTGCAACAAATTGAGCCTAAAACGAGTCATTAAAAACCTCTCGTGCTGGCTATGTAATAAAAAGAGGTAAGGTTCCATGCCAACTTGATTCGAGACTAAGGAGTGAGCAACTACCGAGGATTTAATAGAATCAAGCTCCCTCCTCCTGCCACTAAATTTGTCCAGCAATTGCCCTTGTACCGAATGACTGGTGTATATGTTCACCAGGGATGGGTCCAAAAATAATCTTTGTTCATCTATTTCCCCCAGAGTATCTTTAATGTATTTTAGCCAGGGGATTTGGAGGCATTTTTCTTTCGTCAAACAATCCTGGATAATCTGTCTGGATAATTCCGCGTTGGGATTTAACCAAATTTTAATCCAGGCCAGTATAGGTCTCAGTCTAATCAAGTCCGCTATATATGTTATTCCCAGCTCCTTATGTTTTACTGCAGCGGAGGTGCTCGGCGGGAGTTTTAACAATTTTTTTAGAAATTTCTCTTCCTCGCTTTGGATTAATTGAGCGTCTCTGAAACCCCAGACTTCAGCTCCGTAAATAGTCTTTGAGGTGCTGACTGATCTGTACAAAGTCAACACCTGCTCTGGTGACCACCTTCCCAATCGACGAGCAAAATTTAATATGGCTCCATTAGCTGAGACAAGTCTCCTCGCCCTCTCCTCTACCAACGGGGCGAACTTTAGCTTCTCGTCGAATAAAAGACCCAGATATGGGAATGTTTTAACACTGTCCAAGACATGACCCCCCAGTTTAAATACGAATTTCTTCTGAGGTTTCTTCCCCGCTATCATGATGAAGGATTTTGTCATGTTTACAGATAAGTCCAATTTCATCATGAAATCTGCGAAACCCTTGATTAGGAGCTGCAGGCCGACCGACGTCCGGGCTAAGAGGACGGCGTCATCGGCGTACAAAAGTACTGGCAGATGACGTGAGCCCACCTTTGGGCAATCAGTTCCCAATGCTATAAGGTCACTCTCCAGGCCGTTTATGTAGAGGGAAAACAAAAAGGGTGCAAGGATACACCCCTGCCTGACAGAGAAGACTACAATTCCCGAGACAGAGAGGGTGGAGAGGATACCCGCCCCATTTTCCACAATACATGGGGCCGTCACCTTTTCCCCCATTTCAGTTCGGACAACCCACGAATGTACAAGGTTACCCACAATGGAACCCAGATTTCGATGGCGGATTCTACGATCCACAACCTTTTGTAGGCTATGACCCACAGCCTTTTTTAGGC
Organism: Lissotriton helveticus; assembly: GCF_964261635.1. Classification (NCBI taxonomy): domain Eukaryota; kingdom Metazoa; phylum Chordata; class Amphibia; order Caudata; family Salamandridae; genus Lissotriton; species Lissotriton helveticus. Next base: position 56,304,198 of record NC_136071.1, read on the forward strand.
ACCCGCCCAGGACCATGCGGGAGGAACAGGAAGGGCAACAACGTCACATGGGAAGACAAGGACCAAGGGAACTCCCGAACAACCAGGAGCATGACAGGCTCCCTCCCCAACCAACCATCAACCAGCAACAAGAGAGGAACCTAGTAGTTAATCTCACTCTGCAACCGTTGACGGAAATACAAAGAACAGTGCTGATTAAAGGCCTAGGTTTTGTGCCCACGCAAAAACCTGACATTTTCAAATTGAATATAGAGATGCAGGAATTCATCCGGAAACTAAAATTACAGGCCTACTTCATGGACAAACCATCTACTGCAACGACCACTGATACTGGCCTTAGGCCAAAGTCTACCTTCACTCCTCCTGACTCAATGCTCCCAATTGAGTTACTAACTTTTGAAAAAGCTCTCATGACGGAAGTTAACAAATTGGATTCATCATCCATAAGAACGTTCCATAACACAACCAAAGAGGAACATCAGGCCATCAGGGACTTGTCAGTGGACAGTAATATCATAATAAAACCAGCAGACAAGGGCGGTGCCATTGTTGTACAGACAACAGAGGCATATGACAATGAATGCATGAGACTACTGTCTGACAGACGCAATTACATGATTCTCCAGCAAGATCCAACTGAGAACCTACGAATTAAAATCAGTGCCATGATTGAGGAAGGTTTGGCGCATGATTGGCTGAGTAAGAAGGAAGGGGAGTTCCTGGAGCAGAAAAAACCTTGCATCCCATACTTCTACTGCATAGCCAATATTCACAAAAACATCACCAACCCACCGGGGAGACCAATAGTTTCCGGCATCGGCTCCATATTGGAACCTCTGTCAAAATTCGCAGACGCCTTCCTACGACCGTTAGTACAATCAACCAACACTTACTTAAGAGACACGAAGTCCGTCTTACAATTACTGCAGGATACGACGTTTGACCCTCTGACCCAACTCTTAATCAGCTTTGACGTGGAAAGCCTCTACACGAGCCTGCCCCACAACGAGACACTCCAAATCATCGAGGAAATTCTATTTTCCACTCCATGGAAATACCAAACTCCAAGAGGTCTGGTATTAGAATGCATTTCACTAGCACTGCAGAAAAACTTTTTTCAATACAAAACAACGATCTATCAGCAGTGCCATGGTACCAGCATGGGCAGTGCTTTTGCCCCGAGCCTAGCGGGGCTCTATGTGCACCACCTCGAAACGACAAAGATCCTTCACAACCAGAACCCTTACAGATCCAAGATTAAGTGTTGGAGAAGGTACATAGATGATATCCTGGTCATCTGGGAAGGTGACCGACAATCTGCACAAGATTTTGAAGTATGGCTAAACAACCAGAATGCCTTTTTGAATTTCACGAGCTCGGTCTCCGACCATACGTTGGTTTTCCTGGACCTAAACATACATGCAGAGGCAGGACGTTTGAAAACCACCACCCATTTCAAACCGACATCCAGGAATTGCCTGCTAAGGTTTGATAGTTTCCATCCCCGGCACCTGCGAGAAAACCTACCATACGGACAATTTTTACGCTTAAGGCGCAACTGCACTGATGTATCGGATTTCAAACTACAGGCCAATGATCTGAAAGAAAAACTTAAACTACGCGAATACCCGGTCAGAATCATTGACAAAGCAATGAAGAGAGCAAAAAATAATAACAGAGAGGCACTACTGGAAGAGCGACAAAAAGAACCTAATGAAGGCAGACGACCAATTTGCGTGACGACCTACAACACCATGTCTAACGAAGTGTCCAAAATCGTCAACAAACATTGGAACATACTGACATGTGACAAACTGAATTTGGGGAAACCTATGTTCGCTCACCGCAGAGGACGCAATCTCAGAGATATGTTGGTTCACACCAGACCAAAACCTACAACCTTGGCTATACAACCATCCATGGGAGTGCAAGGTCATTTTCCCTGCGGTAATTGTAGTAGTTGCCACCTCACCCAGAAGAGCACCAAACTAACGTTCCGGAATGGCACGACCTGGGAACAAAGGAGGATGACAAACTGTAACTCAAAAAACGTGGTCTACCTCATTACCTGCCCATGTAATCTTGAGTATGTAGGCATGACCACAAGGGCAATAAAAACACGAATGAATGAGCACAAAAGCAACGTGCGCTGTAAGAAAAGCACCACAAAAATGGCGACACATTACCTGACGGCACAACATTGTGTCAATGACCTTAAATGGACAGTCATTGAGCAACTACCTTCAGAGGACGGTCTCTTTTTGAAGGAACAAAGATGGGTATTCCGCCTTGGCACCCAGCTTACAGGGTTGAATGATGAGGTGCCTTGGGGGCAATTATCCAACTAAAATACCACCTCAAGTAACTTCAACCTGATGCCTAAATACATTATTTTTATCATTAATGATCCCTTAATAACCCTCTAGTACCGCCCTAACTGAGGCCCATAACATCCTCGTTATGATACTTAATAACCCTCTAGTACCGCCCTAACTGAGGCCCATAACATCCTTGTTATGATATCTATCACGTATTTGATCTTTTTTTAATACAGAATGTAATACATCGCCTTGGTACATGAGCCCGGCATCAGGACGCATGCGCTAACAAGCATTACGGCCTGACAATAAATGCCTATCCAACGCGCATGCGCGAAGGATTACCACTAGATCCTACCACATGCGCACAAAACACACGCTCGTGTGTTGCGACGCTCACCTATCGCAAGCCCCGACAATGAATGCCAATCCAACACGCATGCGCCAAGGATTATCACTAGATCCTAGCACATGCGCACATAACACACGCTCATGTGTAGCGACGCTCACCTATCGCAAGCGCCTGCTGACACATCAGGCGATCATATGTATGGCTTACGATCGGACCTTCCAAACATGGGCATCCAATTAACTTTTGACATCGGAACACCCATGTTTGGCCATGTAACCAGTTCCGCCCAATTAAATACAAGGTATAAATAGCGTAAGTCTTGTGATCACCTCATTTCAGCGGAGCAGCGTATGGGGAAAGACGGTGATTACTATGTCCCGAGCCAGTGAGTATAGAACCAAAAAACGACCATATGAGAAGACTTCCTTAGTAAGTGAGAATATATTTTTACACCTGTATTACTTCTCACTACAGATTGCAAATTAAGCAACAAACACCCCAGACGTTCCTATTTGCTCATGAAGCAAGCAAGCAAGCTTTATAAGTATGACCACTGATGCCAGTAACTCCTAGTGTTTTTCTATGTTGTATGTGTTGTTAGTACCTTTTTCTTTTACAGGGCTTATTATAAGCAAATGGTGAGGTTCCAGGTGACTGCACCTGCTTGAACTACCCGGTACATGGGTAACCATTAATTGTTATTACCTTTTTGTCTCTCTACAGGTCATTGAGCATGTAGGAGACCGCTTTAGGCACATTTAGCTTTATATTTCACTTTTTTATAAATAATTCTTGATATTATCTAGAAATACGTGAGTAAGGTGGGAAGTTGTGCCCCCGTCCTGAAGAAGGAGCTTGACTCCGAAACATGTCGACGCACACCAGAGGTCCTGTTCATTAATATTACAGATTTGACCTCACACTGCACCCTTTTAATGGTACCAGCCAGAGTTAGAATAAACATTTTTCAATTATACTCATGTGCCAGGTACTTTTTAATCCTTCACCACGTCCCACCACTCACTTATAAATACACCCCACACACATGCACCACACATAATCATTAACTATAAGTGCTCCCGCGTAGTCGTAGGTCACAGCACGCCGCATCCCGATAGAGGGGTGCGAAGACCCCGATGATGAAGCATGACACCAAGGGGCCTGTTGGTGTGTGAGGGGTATTTAACACAACACTAAGTGCTCCAACACTCGTTGAACACTTCACTCCACCTGCGGGTTGGATTCTCCTTGTTTATTTAGTATTCTTGTGGAGCAAGAATACATTCCCCTTTGCTCTACCCCCCCCTCTGTTTTTGTATAAGGTAAAATTCATCAGCATAATTTGATATTAGGTAGGGTAATTTTTATAGTCTAACATTTTATCTCTATTGACAGGTTGAGGAATTCTATAATTTTTGTTTTTGCTTTTTTATTATTGGAAGTTGTGTAATATATTCATATGTTCTTTAATATAATCTCTGCTTTGCATGGAGTAGGAAGCTGGACTCACCCTACTGCTGACACACAATGGAAGGAGTCATTTTATATTTGTCGTTTTTATTGCACCAGTGGGACTTTAAGCCGACTATAGGAGCCTGCCTCTAATCAGCCCTGTGGGGCAGTGAAAAGACATGGTGCTGCACCCCTCGATGGTAGTGTTTTAAATAGAACTGGGGAACTCTGTGGGCACTGCACAGGACATGGGCCTGTTATCCTTCAAGTTAGATATCAAGAAGATTGTCCAAATGGGTAATAACACACCCTGACATGTTCCGTGGGGCAGATGCAGTCCAGGAACTGCAGATACTGTAAACGTGTAGCATCTATCTTTCAGTAGCACAGACACCAAGATCCTTACAGTCACAAAGAACCTGGTGGTCAAAGCGCAGTGAGCGGAACTCGAAAAATGTATCTCCCCAGTGTACTCGTTCCCTCATTTATTAACTCTTTCAGTCACAGTGAATCATTCACCTATTCTCTTAATTGTTCACCGTCAGCCACTCAATTCACGAAATCTCATTCAGCCACACACAACTTACTCAGCCATTTAACCTTTTCGCTAATGCACATGAAAACACACGCGCAACACACACGCACACACACAAGAGAAAAGAGACATGGTAAACAATGAGGAAAACACTACCATTAGTTCAGCAATGCCACAAATTCAGTCAGCTATGAAAGTTTTACAACAACAAACATACTTCCAAGGCATAATATCATAATACTCTGGTAAAATACACCTTTTGCAACAAAAGAAAGTGAAATACAAAAATACAATTGCATTTAATCCAATGCCATCCCTGGTCTAAATAATAATAGATATTTTAAAAGAACATGTATCACTAAAACAGTGGTTTCATATACCCAATGACTAGTACTGACTGGATGGCCAGTGGGCAGACTAGGCCACATGGTAAAACAAATGTTTGTTTGTTTGTTTGTTTATTTATTTCGAAAGTTAAAAACCTTCATGAAAATACATCACAGTAAAATACATGGTCACGAACTTTCTCAACAACATATCATTAAAAAAGAAAAGGGGCATCACCTTTAAAAAAGAAGAGTTTTTGAGAGTCATAGGACCAAAGTGCAGAAAACATACAAAAAGCCCCGAATCACATAATAGAAACCTCCCTTGCCTGCTAATTTCAACAGCCCCTGGTATTTCTCAATCTAAAAGCAGTTTTAAGAAAGCTTATAATGGCACATAGGGTTCGCATTTCAGTGGCTCTTTGCAGAAACAATAAGGCAGATTTGGCATGGATTATTTTGGAGTCTTTTAAAATCTCTACTAAAAATCTTTGACGAGGTATTTTAAAAAAAGGACACAATAATACAAAATGAAGGGTGTCCTGCGGAGATCTATTGTCGCAGCCGCAGGCACCCTTCTGCTCAATTGTTGCAGTAAACCCTGATGGAAGAGCTAACTTGTGGTGCAACAAATTGAGCCTAAAACGAGTCATTAAAAACCTCTCGTGCTGGCTATGTAATAAAAAGAGGTAAGGTTCCATGCCAACTTGATTCGAGACTAAGGAGTGAGCAACTACCGAGGATTTAATAGAATCAAGCTCCCTCCTCCTGCCACTAAATTTGTCCAGCAATTGCCCTTGTACCGAATGACTGGTGTATATGTTCACCAGGGATGGGTCCAAAAATAATCTTTGTTCATCTATTTCCCCCAGAGTATCTTTAATGTATTTTAGCCAGGGGATTTGGAGGCATTTTTCTTTTGTCAAACAATCCTGGATAATCTGTCTGGATAATTCCGCGTTGGGATTTAACCAAATTTTAATCCAGGCCAGTATAGGTCTCAGTCTAATCAAGTCCGCTATATATGTTATTCCCAGCTCCTTATGTTTTACTGCAGCGGAGGTGCTCGGCGGGAGTTTTAACAATTTTTTTAGAAATTTCTCTTCCTCGCTTTGGATTAATTGAGCGTCTCTGAAACCCCAGACTTCAGCTCCGTAAATAGTCTTTGAGGTGCTGACTGATCTGTACAAAGTCAACACCTGCTCTGGTGACCACCTTCCCAATCGACGAGCAAAATTTAATATGGCTCCATTAGCTGAGACAAGTCTCCTCGCCCTCTCCTCTACCAACGGGGCGAACTTTAGCTTCTCGTCGAATAAAAGACCCAGATATGGGAATGTTTTAACACTGTCCAAGACATGACCCCCCAGTTTAAATACGAATTTCTTCTGAGGTTTCTTCCCCGCTATCATGATGAAGGATTTTGTCATGTTTACAGATAAGTCCAATTTCATCATGAAATCTGCGAAACCCTTGATTAGGAGCTGCAGGCCGACCGACGTCCGGGCTAAGAGGACGGCGTCATCGGCGTACAAAAGTACTGGCAGATGACGTGAGCCCACCTTTGGGCAATCAGTTCCCAATGCTATAAGGTCACTCTCCAGGCCGTTTATGTAGAGGGAAAACAAAAAGGGTGCAAGGATACACCCCTGCCTGACCCCGCCCGAGCACAGGAAGGGATCGGTGCTCACCCCCCCCCGCACTGTAGCGGACCTTGGCAGTGGTGTTCCAGTGAAGTTCCCTCAGGATGTTGATAAGATCCGGGTCAATTCCCAGTTTGAACATAATCGACCATAATTTGGCTCTGTTAACATTGTCAAACGCCGCTGCGAAGTCCATGAACCCCATATACATGGTACCTTCAGACGCCTTTGTATACTTAGCAGTAAGTAGGTACAGGTTGATGCACTGGTCGGTGGTTGACCTCCCCGTTCTGAACCCATACTGAGTGTCCACCAAGATGTTATGGGTGTCAGTCCAATCCAGTAAGCGGTTGAGAAGTGCCCTCCCCAGTACCTTGGCAGAGACGTCGATAAGCGAGATTGGTCTGTAACACTGCGGGCTGTCCCTACAGCCTTTCTTGTAGATCGGGACAATCACCGCAGTGGACCATGATCTCGGCAGGCCCGTTTTGATAGCTGCATTCAATACTCTCATTACTATTGGGGCCCAAAGGTCCGTGTTGCTGAGATATAGATCCGGGGGGGTTCCATCTGGGCCCGGGGCTTTGTTTCGTGTTAACCCTAGGATTGCCTTAAGAACTTCATCCAGGGATAATTCAAATTTTTCCGCCCTTGGCCCCCTCCATATTCCGTCACCAATGTCTACATCCTGCTGGTTGTAAAGGGATTTGAAATGGGCAATCCATTGTTCCAGCAGAATGTTCGAGCTGATGACTGGTGAACTTGAATCGTGAAAGCATGGTTTATTTATAATTTTCCAGAACTGGATGTAGTCCTTGTTTTCACCAGCCTCCCTTAAGTCTGCCCATATTTCCTTTTGGAGGGTGCTTTTTCTGGTCTTAAGCTGGGTTTTGTAGTTCAGTCTACAGCGAATGATTTCATTATTGTCCCTTGGTATCATTTTCAGGCTCTGTTTTAAGTCTCTTAACGCTTTAGAGCAGTTGGCATCAAACCATCTGGGCGTGGGTTGCAGGTTTACGGGCTTCTTAGTTGTCAGGAGTTTCTCTGTGATTTTAGTTAAGGATTCAAATGCCTCTACTACTCCTCTGCCCTCTATTGTGACATCTAGACAGGTCTCTATGTGATCTTTCCCTTCACTAACTAATTTAACATAAAAATCTTGGGGGTTAATCACTGACCACCTTAGGCGTCTCCCTTGATCTGTTGGTTGGATTTCTGCTTGTTGGATCACCCCTGGTACTTTTTTAATAAAATCATTCCCTTTAATTTCTGTTATAATAGGGTTGTGATCGCTAAAGGGACTCCACTCTGTCCTGGTATTTATGATCCTTTCCCTAGCCCAGGTGGATATCATAACGTAATCTATTATAGACCCCCCGCCTTTACCCTTGAATGTTGGTATTGGGGATTCGCCTGCCTTATAAGCAGCTAGATCCATAACCTTAGTGAGGGCAAAGTTGTCTAGTAACTTCATCAATAATATGCCCTCTTTAGTATGTGAGAAGTGGGGGCCCTTTTCTAGGGGGCAAGCTGACCAATCGGGAGTTAAGGGGAATAATTTGGGGCATAGATGGCAATTAAAATCCCCCATCAACAGGACAGTTGGTTCAATCCCTGACGTCCTTTGATCTAATTCCCCGGATAGGCAGCTCTCCAGCTGCTCTAAGGTTGGGTAATTTCCCTCCACCGGACCGGGATTATAGAAATTCACAAACAGTAGACACTCCCCCTGATGAGTGAGTCTAACTGCTTGTACATTATCTGAGGGGTGATCAGTATATAACCAGGAACCTTTCAGGTCTAAGTCTACGTATAAAACTAAGCCTCCCTTTGCTCTTCCCGAATTTGTGCCCTGTGCGGGTTTAAAGAAACATTTGTAGCCCTCCAATTGACATGGGCCCGGGTCTCTTGCCCATGTTTCCTGCAACGCTATCAAATGAAAACATTTAATAAATTCTAGCCATTCCTTGTTTTTTAATTTGGCTTCCAACCCTGCAACGTTCCAAGATAGAATGCTCAGGCCCTCCCACTTTCCCGTGCCTCTTGCCTTATGGGTTTCGATTGCACTCACCACCCCATCTGGTGGTAAATCCAATTTAGTTGTGTTTTCCTTTTCCCTCTGCGGCCGGGGTGAATCTAGTCCCCTAGTTGATATAATCTCCTCACTCCCCCCTATAATCCCTGCTTGTGGGCCAAGATGACTACTACTGTCTGGGCTTCCTGTAAAGTTCTTTTTAGTGGGTGGAGTGAAATTGAGTCAATCTATGTCCTCTAAAGATTGAAATGGGGCATATCTGTTTTTCCATTGAGGGTAATCACGCTGGGCATAGGGCTGTTTGCGGTGGCTTGCTAGTCTAGGTCTATGTGTGCGCTGTGATCTAACCAGCGTCCATCCTCCCTCGTCCTCCACACGATTGTTATTTCGTGTCCTTGGGTAAAAATATCCAAGTGGGAGGGCACAAATCGTGCTAGTTTGGTTCATATTTGGATTCTTCAGGATGTACTCTACCAGACTAGTGTCCGTGAAGTTTGCGACTGTACAGTCTCCTCTAATATCTTTCTTTCTCCCCCCAACCCAGTTTACCCTTCTTACGCTTAGAATCTCTCCTCTTACCCCGCTATTTAAGGGTCTGTGGATGTTCAGCCATTTGGAAATTTTTGAAAGCAATTGTAGGTGTGTTTCTCTTTCATTGGGTCCATTTTCAGGGACCCCTGCAAAGATTACTACAAAGGGATTCGCCTCGTGAGGTAAATCTAAGTGTGGTGCCTGAGTGTTGGTGTTGTGAAAGGGATCAGAGTCTGTATAACAGTGATTGTGATTCCCTTCTCTCTGTGGTCGCTCATCTTGTCTCCATTGCATTAGTGGATGTATGGGAGGTTTCTCCCTCTGCGTGTTATTCGCACCAAGGTTTTGTCTCCCTCTAGAGTTATCATTTGTACCCCCTTTGGGGTTTTGGGCAGAGTTGGGGGCCTCATGAATCTGGACTATAGCCTGTTGGACATGGCTAACACAGTTGTTATTTTGGGCCCTTTTTGAATTTGCCTTATCATTTGTGATTTCCTCCGTCGATTGTGGTTGGTCAGTGGAAGTTTTTACAAGTGCGTGTTCTAATGCCTTGGTTTGTTTGGAGAACTCACACAACAATTTATCTACCTTGCTTGTGATGGGTTTTAATTGTGCCGCAATGAAGGATTCTAACTGTTTTTTAATATCTGTTACTACTTGCTCGATCCACCCTGGGGGAATAGTATCCACTCGGGAATTATTTTCTAATGAGTTATATTCTTGAAGGTTTATTGGGGAATTGGATCTTGGGGGTGCTTTCCTCTGCCTCTGCTGACCCTTATTCCTCCCCACTCGCTTCCTTGCTTTCCGCGGGGCCGTGTCAATAAGTTCAGGGGATTCTAGCCCTGAGGGTTGGGCACAAGGGACATCCCCTGTATCATAATTTGTTTGTGACACACTGCCCTGAGCGTTTATGCTAATAATCAGGGAAGCGTCTCTAGGGGGTGTTTGAGTGATGGCATTGAGGTTGGGCGAAGAGGATAAGCTCCGTTCCATTCGTTCAATTTCCCCGGTAACTTTTTTTAGCATTAGGTCAATTGCTGTAGGTTTGTTCCCCTTTGCTTGGACTACCTCCTTTATTTCCCCCCGTGTTGACTTAGGGGTTGTTCTCTTAGAAGACTTAATCCCGGTCGAGCGTGTGTTGGGGTGAGTGGACATCCTTCCCCTGTGGTTTCCTTCCTTATTGCCACAACAGTGTTCGGCGTTGGTTACTGCCAGTCCTCCTGCGTGCTAGCGAATAACTTTCAAGGGCTCCACTGCCCTCAGCTGATTCGCTATGGCCAGAGTACAGTACCTGTGTGTGGTATCATAAACATGCAGACCAAGGGGGGGTGGCCCGTCCCGTCCCTCATCGTCCCCGGACGGCCACAGACGGCCCGCCCTTTGCCCGGGCTTAGCCCCGGGCGCTCCCGCGACGCGGGGGGTGACTGTTGCTTAAATGCGCCTCCGTGCGCTCCAATGACGGCGTCAAGGTGCGCCGCCGCAGGGGTTGATGGGAAAGCGAGTCCTTCCCTCGGCGGCCGCTGAGATGGCAAGAGCGGCGCCGGGAGGACTCGCGCTGCAAGGCAATGCAGGGCGCAGGACACTGGACCCCCTCACAGGGCTGCGAGAGACCGGCACAGGGACTGACGTGGTCTCAATCCCAAGGGCTCTGTTGGCAAGTTGATCCCGCTTCCGCCGGGGGTGACTGTTGCTTAAATGCGCCTCCGTGCGCTCCAATGACGGCGTCAAGGTGCGCCGCCGCAGGGGTTGATGGGAAAGCGAGTCCTTCCCTCGGCGGCCGCTGAGATGGCAAGAGCGGCGCCGGGAGGACTCGCGCTGCAAGGCAATGCGGGGCGCAGGACACGGGACCCCCTCACAGGGCTGCGAGAGACCGGCACAGGGACTGACGTGGTCTCAATCCCAAGGGCTCTGTTGGCAAGTTGATCCCGCTTCCGCCGGGGGTGACTGTTGCTTAAATGCGCCTCCGTGCGCTCCAATGACGGGGTCAAGGTGCGCCGCCGCAGGGGTTGATGGGAAAGCGAGTCCTTCCCTCGGCGGCCGCTGAGATGGCAAGAGCGGCGCCGGGAGGACTCGCGCTGCAATGCAATGCGGGGCGCAGGACACGGGACCCCCTCACAGGGCTGCGAGAGACCGGCACAGGGACTGACGTGGTCTCAATCCCAAGGGCTCTGTTGGGAAGTTGATCCCGCTTCCGCCGGGGGTGACTGTTGCTTAAATGCGCCTCCGTGCGCTCCAATGACGGCGTCAAGGTGCGCCGCCGCAGGGGTTGATGGTAAAGCGAGTCCTTCCCTCGGCGGCCGCTGAGATGGCAAGAGCGGCGCCGGGAGGACTCGCGCTGCAAGGCAATGCGGGGCGCAGGACACTGGACCCCCTCACAGGGCTGCGAGAGACCGGCACAGGGACTGACGTGGTCTCAATCCCAAGGGCTCTGTTGGCAAGTTGATCCCACAAAAAAAACAAATGAATAGTGCAAATTTAACAAACATGTAGAAAATGTACTTAACTGTGCAACCTTTTTCTCTTATAAATGAAAAAAATTTCAATGCAAAGATTCCTGGCCTCTACTGCAACCAGGCCACTCACCACAACCACAATCAAATACAAAAATTGAATAAAAGCACCAATAAAGTACTAGTGCATGCTCTTTGTCAAACAACATCCTTATCCAAATATTTTTTAATATACTTGTGATGTCACAAAACTAAAGTCCTTAAAATCCAGTAGTATATGTAGCAGACAAAGAAAGTGATCCTTTCACCTTGAAATCCAAATGAAAAGTGGCCATGAGATGGAAAAAGCACCAGGAGGACCCCTCTGGACAGGAAGAGGAAGTTACTGTTTCTGGGGCACTTCCTTCCTGTTGAAAAAAAAAGTAAAATAAAAAATGCTCTTAGCACTAAAAAAACACCTTGAAATGTCCTTTGAGTTGAATTTTAACTTAAAAAGGTATTTTGTGAGTTGATTTATCTACTTGTCGAAGTGAAAATCTACTTGAGAAGCAGATACACGACTGCTTGCGATCACTAACGTCACAAAAAGTGCTGGATGGTTTTGTGTTGCTGGGAAGCTGCGCTAGAGTATGGGGAAATCTCACTTGTGCTCACAAGCACGTGATAGCCTCGTGCGTGATATCAGAGCCTCAAGTACACCAATAGCGCCTTACGCACCCCAACAGAAAATAATTCTGCCATGCAGCAGACATCATAATTCAACAAGAACTCTGTGTTACACGAGTAGCGCAGTTTCCTGAATATGCGCCAACTCTTCAATCAAAATGAATTTTCCGCTGGGGCCTACAAATTACTCTAGAAACTACTAAATCTTCTTAACGTGAGCATTACTATGCGGAAAGGTATTTAAACAATTCTTCAAAGTATATGAAGAGAGTGATCATGCAAGTAGATTTATGGGCTTGCAAGTAGATTTATGGGCTGGCAGACCCATAAACAAATATCTAAAATAACCTGTACTTTACAAGATTAGCCACTTGTTCGGGTTCCCTAGATGGTTTACGCATTAAAAGTGCCATGTATAATTCCCTTATTTTCAAGCACTCAAAATTACTATAAACTGGTTTCACATTAATTTGTGCTGCAAGAAAGAAACTAGGATCTAAGTGTTTGGGAAATATCATGCAGAAATTGGTATTTTTGTGTCAATTCCTCCATATTTTTCCTGTTACTTCACACAGAGATTTCAGCTGCTAAGAACAAGTGTCTCTGAGGAAATTATTCTGCTTTTATGCATCTACCAAGATTAAGAAAGGAATTCTTCAGAGAAATATGTTCACTAATTAGTTGTAAGATTGTGAGATGAAGCCACATCTTCTATCAAGATTACAGCCTCTATCGCTCTTAGTTTAGCAAACCAGTTCCCTACAATCTCCAATAATGCATGGATGTTCCTGCAGTTTGGGTGGGGAGGAATAGCTATCAATTAGGCATGTGCCTCTGTGAGCTTGGAGAAAAAGTGTGATGGAAAAATAATGAAACAGACTAAGGAGTGAAAGAGGTATTGAATGTAAGTAGAAAGAGATTTTTTAAAAATTGATTCGAGTGGCATCAGTGAAGTTCCAACATCCCGTGTTTTCATGAAAGCAAACGTGCTTATTCAACATCCATTTTACTGCTTTAATGCTATCAATATAAAAATTATTTATTTTGGCCTTTATGACCATAAAAAAATAAAGAAAAAAATATTACAGCACAGTTTATACGCATGATTCTTGCAAAGATAAAGTGCGTGTGCATTGCAACATTAGGAGAAAGAGGAGTTCTAAATATAAAAAAGAGCTAATTCGAAATTAATATTTTTAAAACATTTAAAAAGGTCATTAAAAAGTGTTAATACATTTTGTTTGTGTTAAAAAACTAAAATCATCCAATAGACCCAGCTTTTAAAATAGATGACCGTACAACACCACATAGAAAATAAGTAACGAGTAACTATAATGCAATCATAAAGGATATACCCCATAATTGTGCCCATTGTAATGTCTGATAATTATGGAGATAAATATTATATGCAACCACATAATCGTTACCTGACAGCCATAACTAATAATCTTTTTTACCTTTCTATCTCTTCATAGAGTATATTAATTATGGATAAAGACAATCAAACTACAGTGACAGAATTCATCCTTGTTGGATTTTCCGACCTTGGTGAGTATCAGAAATTGCTCTTTGTCCTCTTTTTAATCACATACATTACAACAGTTTTTGGAAACACTGTTATCATTGGATTGATTGTCAGCGACTCCCATCTCCAAACCCCAATGTACTTTTTCCTCTGCTGCCTGTCAGTGATGGATATATGCATCTCCTCCACCATCATTCCCAACCTGTTAGTCGGTCTCCTTCATGAAACTAAAACTATTTCATTTGCTAGCTGTTTCACTCAGATGTTCTTCTTCGTCTCTCTTGGTAGCATGGGAAGTTTCCTACTGGCGCTGATGGCCTACGATAGGTATGTGGCCATCTGCCATCCCCTCCATTACACCCTGATGATGAGTAGAAAGCTCTGTTTACTCCTGATGTCTGGATCATGGGTCATCGTCAGCCTGCATTCATTGCTGTACGCAGTGTGGACCTCCAGGCTAACGTACTGTGGGCCCAACAAGATCTACACCTTCTTCTGTGATGTTGTACCAGTCTTAAAGCTTTCCTGCTCAGACCTCACTATTATTACACTTGTACAAATAGTAGAGGGGAGCTTCATTCTGTGTGTTCCTTCAATCTGCATTGCCATCTCCTATGGTCACATCATCACCACCATAATGAAGATGCCAACCGCTGTAGCCAAGCGCAAGACCTTTTCCACCTGTTCTTCTCACATTATTGTTGTCACACTCTTATATGGTTCACGGCAGCAGAAAGTGAAATTTGACTGTCAACGCTCTGGTTTTGTAAAAATAATAGGGCGGCAGTGATGTTAAACCTATGGGATGACTGTACATATAGAGCACATGATGTGTGGTGTCCGTACTCTTCCATTTGAATGAATGCCTACCTAAACTCTCAGTATGATTGAGGATGTTGCAAATAAACAGGCAGGACAACATTGGCATCTTCATGTGTATCTCTGATTGGAAATGGTTAAAAATAGTATTCAGTTAAGTTATGTTACTCAAGCAGTCATTAATCTTTATTTGACTGCAAGCCTTAAGAGATCAAATAAATAACATTTATAAAATACAAACGATTATCAACATGTCCTATTTTGGAGCAATGTAATTTAACACTACAGTGGTGACAAAAAGGGAACCAACTAACTCAGTTCAGCCTAATCCACATAGAAACAATGAAGTCTACACAAACGTCCCAACCTATCAAGACACTTTGTATTTACTGCTGGGATGTACCCCTTACCTTATTTTTCTTGAGAACGTTCCACAATTAGGTCTGGAGTCAAAAGAGGCTGGGACGTCTTTAAAGAGTAAAGTTTTTTGTAAGTTATGGATTTGTCTGTGTTCCATGACAGGCATGGGCATCACTCTTAAGCTAGAAATTGTTGTTTTAAAGTCCTCCAAGACCAATCCCTCAAGCAAACTACAGAACACAATAGATACATGTGCTGAATCCCATACATGTAGATTGTTTCTTTAAGATGCAGAGAGTGGTTGGTTCTTGTGAATTCTGGATTGGTCTATATTTGCATTGTGTTCAAGATGCATCAAAGGAGATTGAAACCATGCCATATAACGCATACTGTTGTCCTATCTTCTTTGACTGATCTGCATTGTTAAGCTTCCTGGGAACTCCTTGGAATGAGTAAAACTAAATTTGCATTTGGTCACCATAGACTTCAATGAGAAAAAAGGATTTGTTCAAAAAAGCTTATTGCAGTCCCTCCATCACTTATCCTAAACCTTCACTACAGAAGATCTTTTTGGAACTTCTTCTGAGAGAGTTGTACCACAATATTGAGCTTTAAATCTTGTCCAGTCGTAATACTGACTCCAGAGTCTCCACCACCACATTATTGTAACCATAAGCATTTACAGGTAACTATAATTTTAGCATTGTTTACTGTGCATCTATTTACCTTGATGATATTGATATATTTTGTCACCCAATACTTTACTCTGCCTTCTTTTCTGAGAATCACATCATTTCTGATTCACTGACTAGAGTTACAGGCTGGACCGTAAATTACCATTTTCGATGAAAGCTCAGTAAAATAAAGATCACTTGTGTAATGAAGAGCAAGTAAGGTAATGGACTTTGTCGTCGACGTTTATGGCTGTAGCCCCCTTAAAAAAGACATAACAGTCTGTTTGTGAAATGTTATATGATGAATATTGAACCAATATAGACATGTTGGTTAAGCGATGCACACGGGTTCTATGAAATGTCTAAAACGAGCAGTGGGGACATATAGATAATAGTTTATATTGGGTCTTTTTTAGGGGGTCACAGCCATAAACGTATTTTTAGTCCTGAAGATGGTCTGAACGAGTAACACCACACAAGACCGAAACGTCTACGACAAAGTCCATTACCTTACCTGCTCTTCATTACACAAGTGATCTTTATTTTGGCAAAATAGGAGTCATTTCTTTTTTATTTGCATGGGTTTGGACTTTTTACACAAATGAATTATAGGAATAAGTTTGTATTTTCTTGTTCATTTGTATGAGTTATGATGAATTCTCATTTGTACCCTATGAATTGAAAAAAAACATTTTTGTCTAGAAATCTATATAAAAGAAAATATTTTTTTATATACAAATTTCCTGTGTTGCTTTCTTCTCATGTTTCTATTGTCTACTTAAGTAGCTTCATGATAAATGCTTCAGACACCAATTGAATTGGAACAGATATATATAGGTATTCAATAAACAGTCTGTCATCTGTGATAAGTACCTTCAAGTAAAATCCCTTGCTGGCACTTTTTTCCAGTGTTGAACATCAACTCAAAGCCACCAAAGGGGGGGTTCTAGATTGCGATCATAAACGTTTGCTGGGTCCTCAGTGATGTATAGGCCAAGGTATTGGAATCCCTCTGTCATCACCTTTGTCAAACAGGACCTTGAAATCCGGGGAGCATCCCCACTGAGGACAAATATTACTTATTTGTCCCAATTATTAGTATAGATCGAGTATTTTTGGTATGGGGCCAAAATATGGAGAACTGTGCAGCGAGGCGTAAGGGTTGGCCATATATTAAAGGATATCGTTGGCATATAGGGAGATGCAATCCTCCCAGGTCTATGACCATTTAAGCCCTCTAATCAGAGGGCCACCCCTGATCCGCACCACCAGGGACACCAAGCCCAAGGCAAATATAAGCGGGGAAAGGGGCAGCCGTGCATCGTGCTTCTTTGTAAGGTAAATATTGCTGACCAACCTCAGTTCACCAACAATTGTGCCCTAGGATCTTTATAAAGTAGGCAAATCCAGGATAAGAACTTGGGGCAGAAAACTTGTCTCTCCAAGCCCGTAAATAAGAAGGGCCATTCCAGCATATTGCACGCCATCTTGGTGTCAAGTGAAACCACTAGAGCGCTTTCTTGAATAGTATCAGCCCTCCCCATTATTCCATGAAGGCATGTCAGATTTAAAGCAGTGTTTCTACTTGCCATGAAACCTGACGGATCAGGGTGTATTAATGAGTAAGACCGGGGTAATCTATTTGCCAGCAATTTAGCTAAGATCTTTACTTCAGCATTTAACAAGGAGATTGGTCTGTAAGATGAACAGCGGTCCAATTGGTTTCCCAGCCTTGTGAATCTCAGCGATATTAGCTAGTCTTTGATCGTCTGATAAAAACCCTGCCTCTATACTTTCATTAAACATCTTTACCAAATGGGGGCAATCCTGGGTGCTATTTATTTATATAATTCAATGTGAAGGCCACTGGGGCCCATTGCTTAACCTGAGTTCAAGGATCTGATAGTCTCCGTCACTTCGTCTTCGGTAAGGTTTGATTCAAGTAGGGCCTTGTCTTCTGATGCTACAGTTGGCATATTGAGGATGGACAGTAATTCACGGGCTGAATCTGCCGTTATGCTAGGTATATTTAATTCCGTATCGTAAGCCACCAAGGCATCCGCTATATCCAGCCTGTCCGAGCTGGAGTTCCCCCATTTGTGGTAATTTCAAGTATCCGTTACAACACACACCTCTATCCACAGGTCTAGAGAAGTAAAAAGAGAATCAGAAAGAGTAAGAAATCTCCTTGATACCAAAAGAAAGCTTATTTAGTGTCCAAAAGTGATTAGAAGTCCTAACCACAAGGACGGATTCCCATCAGTCACTAATGGTGCCATGCTTCATCATCATTTGGGTTTCCTCCTAGTGTCACTGTAGTGACTCTATGGGCTATGCCCCTTTTATATACACAAAAAACACAGTTGATGGACAGAATGTAGAACAATGTCATACATTCACCCCAGTACAAAGATCTGGGCCTAAATCCATTGTTTTTTTGCACTCCACACCACCCTGGGTTAGACACTGGCTATATGCAAATCAGCTCTGATCCTGTGCCTCATGGGAACAGTCCAGTCCGAACTACCAAGCCATGTATTTCCCAGACCGGAATCAAGCATCCAAGGACCGGTTTCTGGCTATCAGCCTTCATCAGCCTGGATAGCTTGACTCCAGTGGTGTGGAGAGCCTGGGACTCACGTCTGAGCATACCCAGCACACTCGGGGTGAAAATTGCAAAAAACACAGTTGATGGACGAAATGTAGAACAATGTCATACATTCACCCCAGTACAAAGATCTGGGTCTAAATCCATCGTTTGTTTGCACTCCACACCACCCTGGGTTAGACACTGGCTATATGCAAATCAGCTCTGATCCTGTGCCTCATGGGAACAGTCCAGTCCGAACTACCAAGCCATGTCTTTCCCAGACCGGAATCAAGCATCCAAGGACCGGTTTCTGGCTATCAGCCTTCATCAGCCTGGATAGCTTGACTCCAGTGGTGTTGAGAGCCTGGGCAGGGCCGGACTGGCAACTGAAAGCAGCCCTGGCAAATTTTGGCAAACCAGCCCCCGTCCGGCGCGCAGCGAGCGTGCGCTGCGAGCGAGCGCAGCGAGCGAGCCCGACCGTCACTAGGGGGGTTTGGGGTCGTTCCCCCCAAGAAAATTTTGGAAAACAACAGACCAAAATGGTGAATTTTACAGCACATTTTTGATTACATATTCAAATTGTATCAACTATCAAAGCACAGAAAATAGTAGATGATAACCTTAAAGAACATCAGGTTATCCACCCAGTCATATGTACCCATAGGCATTCTTTTAGAGCGCACCAAAAATAGACACAAGTAGTGAATCAGAGAGAACAAAGTGAGACCAGCCCCCAAACGGTGTGTAGCGAGCAAGCGCAGTGAGCAACCCCTACCAGGGTGAGTTTGGGGAGTTGAACTTCTCCCACCCCAAGAAAATTTGGGAGACAGAAAGGCCAAAACAAAGCATTTTTCAACACATTTCTCATTACATATTAGATTGTATTAACTTTTAAAGCATAGTAAATGATGACCTTATAGAGCACCTGGATACCCAGTCATAAATCATAGACATTCCTACAGAGAACAAAAAAAAATGAAATGTCGAGCATGAAACATGAATTTAAATATAACCAATTTATTCTTCATATAAAATAGCATAAAGACATTTAAAAACACGCTGAACTTCAAACAATTGTGCAAAGGTTCAGAGGAAAAAGTGTACAAGACAATGTGCAAACAATGGGACTACTTTCTATGCACTATTGTTGACATGCTGTTACAAGTTGCACCCGAGTTGTAGAATAGGCTGTGGTTGGTTGCCTGTGTGTCTGTGTGTGTGTAAGGGGGCATTTTTTTCTGGAGTTTTGGGCAAAGAAAGGTCCAAGGAGATTATAACAGGTGTGGATATCATGCGGGGGCATCATGTTTGGCCAAGGGAGATGGAAAGTAGGGATCAGGTCAGTGGCAAAAGGAATACATGGAAGACCGTTACACATAATGTCAAGGGTACGATTAGCTACACAAAAAGGCACAAGGGTGCAATATTACCAGAAAACAAAAGGAATCGCAATCCCAGTGTTACAAGAGAAGAATATACCTCTAGCGGAAATAGATAAAGTGCGCAAAAAATGGGAACATTTAGTGCATGTTGGGACTTTCTCTAGTTAAGCATATGGTGTACTTACATGTGGCTGCCCTAGTTTCGCTGCAGATGAGAGAGGGTAAGGTAGACACAAAGGGCCGATATCTACTGGGACGTTAGGCGGTCAGGAAATATGTCTCATTAAGTTGTATGTGCCGAATGTAGATGCTAGCCTTTTTGGGAATCAATTCTAGATTATCATGTTTTATATAGAAACAAAACTGGTGTAGGTGGGAAATACAGGTTTTGTTCTGGACAGACATGGGGCTGGAATATTCCACCAAGAGACAGCGCTAAGCCAGGGGTGGTGAGTCCTTTGTAGCAGAATATGGATAAAATAAGTGTGATACACTTCTGAAGGGTACAACAACCTGTTAATATTTGTGAATAGATGGCACTCCTAATTACCTGGAATACATCATTATTACGAAGGACTTCCTATTTAAATATGAAGAGTCTGCATATTAGGCCAAATTCCAGTTGTCCCATTCCAGACCAGAGGTATGGTAAAAGTCAGGCACAAGGCAGAACTAAGATCCCAACATGGAGATTCACTGTTCAGGCCTTATTGAGAAGGTTGAAGGAAAATGCTAAATAATAAAGCGCAAATAAATAGGAGCTATTCAAAGTGATGATCTGAGGAGAGTGCATGCATGACCAAAAAGTATAGTAACAAACAATAACTGGGACTGAAGAAAAAGAAAAAAATTGCAGTTAAGAGAAGCAGCATCTACAATGCAACCAAAAAATGCTAGACTTGTTATATGTATTGGAAACACATGGGATACCCTTGACAAATTCACTAATGCTACATATAGACAAACCAGCACAGTGACCAAATAAATAGACCATGAACATATGAAATACCACAAAAGACTTGCACATTTGCTCAAAGTTGCGTGAAAAACTTTGAAATCCACAATTGTCTCAACCTAATACAAACATATTTTGACTTGAACTTATGTAGGTTGTCAATTTACTTATATATTATTGCGGGACCTCCTCTGATGTGTATGTAAAACGTACCTTTTGCACCAAAGATTTGTACTGAATTTTTACATTCTGTCCTGAATTTTTGTCCTGAATCTTGACCCTTTGGCCTGAATGTTTACACTCGCCGTCCTGAATTTGCACCCATGCCAGTTGGTCATCCTAATCATGCTGGTTACGAGGATCATCATGAAGAAGGCTGGCTTGGCGCGGTGAGTGCAGGGGATGGGACAGGTGTGAATACTGATGGCGATGGTTTGGCACAGATGTATTAAGGAGTTGTATTGTGCCATGCGAGTGGGCGACACCTGAGGGTTACTGTTTTGTGTTTGTCTGTGTTTTGCCTACGTTCAGGGTCCCTTTGAACTGCGATGCTGCTGTGGGATGGATCCTATAGAGCTGAGGCCCGGAGCCGCAGTTGTAGCATTGTAGCTTGTTTCATACGGTTGGTTGCCCATCCTTGAATCTATCCCCTGTTGCCAGCCCACACTCCTCCCTTTACAGGGTACAATATCAAGCAGCAGCGCTCAGAGTGCACATCATAAAAACGTCCTATTCATCCCCAGTTAAGTCTTTCACAGCAGCACTTTCATAATAACCGAATTGGGGCGATGTGACTTGTGGGCACCCTTGATCAGGACAGCGCGGGACGCACTGAACCAAGGAGGCTCATTACCTGAGCCTTCCTTCCAGAGTACATGACACTGCAGGCTCATTGTTGCCCCATGCCTCCAATATTCTAATCCTCTGCACCTCACAGTGTCTAAAGCCTCTTGCCGTGGTTTAAACTGCTAGCGCCGGTTTTCTCCACTTACTGCATTTCAGGGGCACCTCTGCAGGCAGTGTCTTGGGCCACATCATGGAGAAGTTATAAGACGGGAAGACACATCAGATGCAGACGTGGGAGAGCTCAAATGTCCAGCACAGAGGTATGTTTGTATGGCGCAAACCAAGGTGGCATCCTTTTAATTTAACACACAAAAGGCTTGGCAGTTCTGAGTAGCTGCAGTGCCTGCATGGCATGCCCTCTGTTACTAAGTACTGCAGTCACGCAGTCTTTCTCCGATTAATGTATTTCAGTTTCTGGAGCTTTGCAACACTTTAAAGCTATTAGAGTTTCATGTTGCTCAAATGAGTGGTATAACTTCTGATATTTATATGTTTCCTGTGTCTTCATTGCCTGGTTTTGCTTGCGAGCAATTGTCACTCATAGTAGTTGAAATGTCACTCAAAGTTTCTCTGAAATTACAAAAATGTCACTCCTACCAATCTGAAACCTTGGCAGCTATGCAAAAGGCTTGGCAGTTCTGAGTAGCTGCAGTGCCTGCATGCATTCCATCCCCTCCCTGCCATGCCCTCTGGGAAATGTAGTTCAAAAAGCCTCATTGCAGGCCCTCTGTGCACTTTGGGTAAAGCATGTGTCTTCGATTTTCCCCAGCAGTGGCTAGTGATTGGAAAGCAAACAATTTTACTAACTGTAATAGAAGAAGACAAGTTAAGGGTGCATTATTTTGATTTCTCCAAAGATAATTGTGCTTATAGTTGGATGAAATAATTGCACCCAGGATTGCGTAACATCATCCTGTCCTGATTATGAGGCAGAGGATATGCAGACCTTCTTAGTCTAGCTTGGTTTAGCATCCTGATTGTGTCTGCAGTGCCAACCCACCATCACAAAGATGGGTTTAATTAGGGGAATTTTGAGTTACCAGAGACAGAGTCTCTCCTTTTCACTGACCCCAGGGCCCCCATGTAAAGAAGATCTGGAGGCAGGAAAAGTGTGCTAAATGTAGATGCGTGGCTATCTGTGCCCACTTGCACCAGAAAAAAGCTGATAAGTGTGCAGCAGCAGTTGCAGTATAACATGTAGGAACACTGTAACAACGCATAACTTCCCATGTACATCTAAAGCTGCAATATTGTGACGTATACCAGTTGCAGTAATGAAAATTATACTATTGAAGATTTGCTTGAAATTTGCTGACCTATTACTGAGGTCATCTACTATCTTCATGTTTCCCTTGTTAGGAGGTGACCTGCAGTAAAATTGCAAACAGGTTTTTCATTTATAAAGTTTTATATAGCGCGGACTAGACCCTAGTAGGGTTTCAGAGCGCTTTACAATTGGTTAGACAAGTTGGCACACAGGCCTCCAACACCCTCAAGTCTGTAAACCTTTCATAAAAATTCCCACAGAAGTCTGCATGAGGCGCAACTGAGATGCTTTAGTTGATATAATATGAAGATATATTTTCGCTCTAATCACTGGACAAGCTTTGTAAAATCACTAGCCCCGTGGGCCTTGAGCTACGTGGCCGCAGAGAAGGGCAAGCCAAAATATACCTGGCCTCTCCCCACAGACAATGCATTATCCTGTTCTACCTATAATTTGTCTACATTATAATCTTTAGAAGCAGAACAGTATAGTAGCAGGTGGCTGGCTAGCCATTTATTGTGACGAATGTCAAAAGACTCATTTACAAGCAATCCTTTCGACGTTACCCCTTCCAGCAGAAATAAATTGCTAACACCTTCCCCACTCCATCAGCGTCTTCCAAGGTGACCTCTCGCGATATGAAGGCCAGGCATCAATCTAAGTGGCAGAGGGCTGGTATGCATAATAACACAAGCTGTAACTAAGCCTCAAAAAAACGGAAGCACTGCCACAACTACCCACTGAGAAATGCATTATGCATTTCTCAGTGGGCAGTGGCAGTGCTTCCGTTTTTTGAGGCTTAGTTACAGCTTGTGTGGGATTTTGTCTGCGATCCGATAATTGCATTTTTAATTGAAAGAAGCAGCGCGACTTGACCATGTAACATAGTCTCGTCGTACTTCTTTCAAATAGAAATGCAAATAGCGGATCGCAGACAAAATAAAATCACAATGTACCTTTTTATATAACCTCTCGGCTCGGGGCGGAAAAACGGACTCACTCACCAGGCCTGTCACTCACTCACCTCAGGCCTGCTGACTGCTGTTGGCGGGCAGACACACAGCACACAGGGGGGTCGGGCCGCAGGCCGTGGCGCTGAATAAAATTATGGCCGCTTGCCCACTTCAAGTACCGTGCGCACCTCTCTCTGCTCGTCCTCTAGTCACTCCTAGGCAGCCAGTCACGCGCATTTAATGCCCAATGCGCATGCGGGGGAATTACACCAGCACCCTAGACAGGCGCGCAGACGCGGCAGAGGAGGAGACAGGGCTTAATTCTGCGCGCTGCGCACAGGCACCTCCTCCTCCGCCTCCCTGAAACGTCGGTACATTAGGTTGCACCGCAGATTCAGCACTGCAGTCTGCACCGGTCAATCAGGCTTGCTGGCGCTTCGGTGCAGGCCTGCTTCAGAATCGAAAGTTAGTTGGAAGTCTGAGAGAGTGAGTGAGAGTCTCAGTCTCAGACATCAACACGAGTACACGACACCTAGACCTGGATGTTGACTAACTTCTCCTCCCTCCCTGAACTAAGTGAGTGACGCTGTTGTGCCTGCACTGCCTGGGGGCCGATTTTCAGTCCGACCGTCACGGTCGGACTGAAAATCGGCCCCCAGCCACAAAACCGGCCCCCTTTCCGAAAACCGGCCCCCACCCCCCTCCAGCCGACCGGGGGATTGCCCGGTGCCCGGATTCACCAGTCCGGGCCTGAGCCCGGGACTCACGTCTGAGCATACCCAGCACACTCGGGGTGAAAATTGAAAAAAACACAGTTGATGGACAAAATGTAGAACAATGTCATACATTCACCCCAGTACAAAGATCTGGGCCTAAATCCATCGTTTTTTTGCACTCCACACCACCCTGGGTTAGACACTGGCTATATGCAAATGAGCTCTTATCTTGTGCCTCATGGGAACAGTCCAGTCCGAACTACCAAGCCATGTCTTTCCCAGACCGGAATCAAGCATCCAAGGACCGGTTTCTGGCTACCAGCCTTCATCAGCCTGGATAGCTTGACTCCAGTGGTGTGGAGAGCCTGGGACTCACGTCTGAGCATACCCAGCACACTCGGGGTGAAAATTTCAAAAAACACAGTTGATGCACAGAATGTAGAACAATGTCATACATTCACCCCAGTACAAAGATCTGGGCCTAAATCCATCGTTTTTTTGCACTCCACACCACCCTGGGTTAGACACTGGCTATATGCAAATCAGCTCTGATCCTGTGCCTCTAATATGGGGGAGTAACAACTCTGCCGCTGTGGTAGACAGTGCTGGTCCATCTTTCAGCATCTGGAACCTGAACGTCAGGTCGATGGTCAAACATCATCAAGACATTTTCGACCTGATAAGTAAGGAGTCGCCGGACGTTTTTTATTTGACGGAGACCTGGCTGCAAGACGCTGATACGGCCATTATCAAGTTGGCCTCCCCGCCCGAGTACTCGGTGTACACTCTTAACCGAACCTCTCGAGGAGGGGGTATAGCGCTTGCGGTTAAGTCCTGCTACTCGTGCGTCTGGCAAGGGCAAAAAATCACCGGCTGTGAAAGCGCGATGTTTAAGATTGCTATTACGTCCAACTTTGCTTTCTCGGGCCTTCTGATTTATCGCCCTCCTGGTAGCGAAGTGGCCTTTAGGAAGGCCCTCCCAGATGCCATTAGCACTTTGGCAGTAGGTTGCTCCAATTTTTCCATTCTTGGCGACCTAAATCTCCACTATGACAACACATCTAGTCCAGCGGTATATAGCTCTGTTGCTGACCTTGAGGCTCTTCAGCTTGTCCAGCTGGTGTCTCAACCTACTCATATAGGTGGTGTTGGAACTGGGGTCACCAGTCCCCTAGGGTAGCATGGCACGAGCGGGTAGGCATCCGAAAGCACATGTGTTAAGCGATCATGCAGCACACACTGACACTGAGACAGAAACCTGGGCACGCAATAAATGACTCCACTCCAGAGCTTGTATAAAAACAAGTGATTTGTATTAAGATAAATAATCAGATAGATAGAGCAGGATCAGGGAAATCATAAATTCATTTAAAATACATATGTCTCAAGACTTGCAATCAATATTGGATGAATAAATATCCGTTCTGCAATAAATATTAAATATTGGATCAATAAATAGTTAAATACATTTTTAGTGGGACACAGGCCCGACCTTCGCCTTGCTTCTTGGTCAGTACCTGAAAGGAATACATCTCAAAGTCATAAGAACAACACTGCATTAAGCATCAATATCCATTTCCCCAGGTAAACAAAGGGACAGTTCCATAACAGAAACATCTCCCCGCTGTATGAATAAACAATTCGTTAAGTGTAGTTCAAACATTTCCTTAAATATGAAACATTTCATTTGCCACAAAAGTATGTGGACGTAACTCTCCTCCTGTAATAGGAATTAAACATTTCATTAAGAATAATTATTCCATATAACAAGGTTGGGCATCCCTTTGGGAGAACTTCTCATTGGGCCCAGCTAACCATTGCATTAGCCAGCACTAACTAGGAGAAAACATTGCAATCTAGGTAACCATCCCCTTGTGCAGGTTTAACTGTATCAGGGCTACACCAACATTCCATCAGGGAAGTAGAAATCCCTACATTGAGCAGGTGTAAGTAGATCTCTGTTATAGCAGGGGTATGAGACCCTTCCCTGGGCAGGAGTAAACATTGCCTCAAATGAGGTCAACACCATTCATTAGGCATAAAGTATTTCTTTAGGCATCACACACCATCCTATTAACTGATGCCTGAACAGGCAGGGCCTTCCCCCTATTAATCAGGAGCTTACAGGTAAAACATTTCCTGCAATAGAGATAATCAGTTTAGCAGAAGTAAAACACTTCACTGAGGGTAAAACATTTCATTAACCATTTCCTTAGGCAGGAATGAAACTCCTATGGCAGGAATAAAAACACGCCACCGCGGATAAAACATCTCATTAGGCAGTGTAACTGTATCCTTATAGCATTAACGTTCCCCTACTCAGCAATCAACAGTTAACAACTCTTCAAGGCAGAGATAACCATTTTTAACAGGCAAGCCTGAGCTTAGAAAACTTGGTTTATGCATGTAAAGCCTTTTAGTAAATGTAAACATTTCTTTTAAAGCAAGGAGCACCTCACTCCATAACTGTGGGCATGTGCTCCTTCCTTTCAACCAACATGAATAAATGTTTCATTAGTCAGCAGACACAGTTCATTATGCAGCTGTTGGCGTTTCCACCCCCAGGCCAGGATCAACATTCTAATTCCTACATTAAGCAGGCATAAACCTTTCAGCACCCAAGAGTAATCTTGTAAATAAGTAGAGGTTATAACACTGGGGCAGGGGTGTACTAAAACTTCTATAGTTCAGAATAATCCTGGTTCCAAGCAGGAATAACCACTTCAAAACTCTTCCCCAATCATAGGTAACATCCCCCTAATCAGGAGTAAACATTACAGGGAAGGAATCAGGCATAGGCATTTCATTAAGTAACTTATAAATAGAACATTACTCATTGCTAGAGAGCAACATCTCATTAAGCAAGCACAGGCCTTGCTTTAGACTAGTAAAACATTTCTGTTAATTAAGGTGAACATTTCAATAAGCAATTCAGTAAAGCATTCTCAATGAGCATTTTACTATGCCTTGGACTCCCCTATGCAGGGCTAAGCCATCGCAGGTGAACTCAGTATGTCTTTAGGCCTACGCCGGAACCAGGGCCCAAACAGTTAATGAATGGCAAGCCTGTCCTCAGGCATAAACAGTAACTTAATGGCCTCCACGTCACTAGAGGCACATAGGGGCCAACAGGTGGGCACTTAAGGTCAAAAATACAGCGTTTCTCTGGGGCCTACAAGAGAGCGCTTGGAGGCACAATTACAGCGCTTCTATGGGACATTCAAGAAAGCGCTTGGAGTGAAATTACAGCGCTTCCCTGGGCACTACCTCAGTTCCTCACATGACAGCGCTTGGCCACAGGCAATGCTGGGGACAGCGCTTCAGCAGGCAATCAGGTTTAGATAATAGCACCCTGCAGGTACAGCACTTCACAAGGCAGCAACCCCCTTCAGTACCTCAGCACTCTTCACAGGGACAGCAAAGGAGCGTTGGGGGAGCAGGGAGTCAGCGCTTCAGAAGGCAGCAACTTCTAGAGCCACAGAAGTTCTTGGTGACACAGCGCTTCAGGGGGATAGCGCTTTTCAGGATTCACAGCGCTACGATATAGCAGGCAATTCACAGCAGAGGTAGCGCTCGGCAGACAGTTCATTCCAGGTAGCGCTGCTGAAGGGCACCACAGAATATAGCGCTTCAGGCAGGAATCACGCCCAGGATTCTAGCGCTTCACAGACAGCAGGGTGCAGGGCTATAGCGCTTTGGCCCACACGAGGTGGGGGCAAGACCAGCAGGTCTAATAACATTCAGTTCAGGGTGCTGCAGTTCAGGCAAATATAGCGCTTCAGAAGGCAGCAACCCCCTCCATTACTTCAGCGCTCTTCACAGGGTCAGCAAGGGCAGCGCTAGATATACAGGACAGGTGACACCCCAGTAGCAGGTTAGCAAGGGAGACCCCAGGTGACATCAGGAAACGCAGGGTCAGTACCGCACCAATACCTGTTTGCTTCTTCAAAAGTCCTGTGATGATTTAATTTCTTCTTAGCGCTTTAGGTTTCTTGCGCCCTTGTAAATAGAGGCTTAGTTTCTTGTTGGCGTGATGTTTCTTGCGCCCTTGTAAATAAAAGCTTAGTTTCTTGTTGGCGTGATGTTCCTTACGCCCTTAGTTTTGTTGCTTGGTTTCTTGTTCCTTGAAGGGGGGAATAGTTTGGTGGCTGGTGTTCCAAGTTCTTCTCAGCCAATCCCTTCAAGTGGTCCCTGGGGGTTCCCTGCCGCGGGGTTAGGTCAGTGGGGGGGGTACAGGATGCCTCAATACTTGTAAAGCAGCACACTAGGCCCTGTCATTCCAGCATCATAAGACCCTGCCCTGACCCCCACTGCCTATCCTCCTGCGTAGGTACTTCCCCAGGTCTCCCCTTAGTCCCTCTGACAGGAAAGTTTTCCTTCCTTTCCTTATACAGTGCCAGTTGACAGTTGGCAGTGGCAGTTGGTGTCACCTCACCTGTTCCAGAAGGTTCCAGGGGGTTCTAGGAGGTTCCACCATTCTACCCGTGGGCAGGCTGGCAGGCTAAGTTGATACATTGTTTGGAGGGTTCCAGCCAGGCCCTAGCCACTAGAATGCGCCCACTAACCCCGCTGCAGCAGCAGTGGTCAGTGGCAGCCATGTTAGGGGTATAAGACACCTGCATCTTAACATCAGTTTCACAGTACACAGGGCTTTCCTCACTACACAAGGCCTATACATTGTTGTTACAATAGGGGCATTCTAAATTAAAAGGGGTAAAAAACGAAAAATTTCTGGGGAAAGGGCCAAGTCCCACACATCTCCCCCCAGCCAAAAGCCAGGGTAGTCCGATCATTCCCTTGATGGGCTTCCCTGCTTGGGGCGGAAAAAGGTGGACGCAGGCCCAATACCACCATGACATTCTCGCTAATCCAACCACCCCACTGGTGTTCCCCAGTGAGATGCAGCCAGGACGGACCTCTAAACAATTCAGATGTCTCTGGCCCTTGCTCTCTCTCAGAGTGGGGGGCAGTAGCCCCAGGCCCGTGGTACCCTTTCCACTCTCCTCCTCAACCTAGGGTCTAAACCCTTAAGTTGAATTGGTGACAGGGGCGAGACCTATCTCTCCCTG
This sequence comes from Lissotriton helveticus, assembly GCF_964261635.1. Taxonomy (NCBI): domain Eukaryota; kingdom Metazoa; phylum Chordata; class Amphibia; order Caudata; family Salamandridae; genus Lissotriton; species Lissotriton helveticus. The sequence continues at coordinate 56,333,665 of NC_136071.1, forward strand.
CACCCCCTCCCAGGGTTCCGCACCCTCCCACCTGGAGTAGTACCCCTGAGAGTCACAACCGGGGGAACTCTGAATACAGAGATTCCTCCCGCCAGGTCAGGCAACCCCTGAACCTGGCCACCCAACCCAGGATCTTTAACCCCGTGGCTGGACCAGTGCCAGAGGAGAGTCCTTCCTCCCTCTGCACCCCCTTCCAGGGTTCCGCACCCTCCTCCCCGGATAGGTACCCCTGGAAGTCACACTGGTAGGGTCCATAGTTACTGGTACCCCACCCTCCAGGTCAGGCAATCCCTGCACCTGATGTCAAGGTTACAAGCACCCTTACCTGTAGGTCGCTTGTAGGTGGATTCCGCAGAGACGTTATGGACCAACTTCCCCAAATTCTAGGCAATTCCTAGTGATTATATTTATTACACTGAGGTAATCATTTAGAAATCAGGGAGGTAGGCCGGATCGTGGACGCTACCTGCTTCCTTATTGTCGACCTGCGAGGCAATAAAGGAAAGCTTTTGTAATCTCAATTGTGTTCCTATTCTCAATTACACAACACAAACTTTTCCTTCTTTTGAATTTCTTTTTAGAAATTATGTGCTATCCTACCTGCGACTGTTAAGGTCTTGGCGTCACGTCCGTGTTGTCGTCGTGAAGGGTGAGGCAGGGTAGAACCGAGTTGAGGAGAGATGAGTTGTCTGAGAATCACTTTGCCACTAGAGAAATAAATGGTAAGAATAAGTTACTTCCTTTCTTTAGTCTGACACTTCTACCACAATTCCTACTATGTTATTCCCCACTTACTCACTCTCTGTATTCTTGTTGTGCCTTCCTTCACTCTTTTTTCCTAGACAAATAAAGTTATAACAACACTTGCACAAAGCATATAAACTAACTACGTTTCAAAATTAGCCTTGATACATCTCAAAGCTCTAAGAACCAAAAGAATGTCCTTTTCAGAAAGTCTCTATTCAAAGTCTCACTTCGGATCCTCAAAACCAAGTCCAGGTAAGTTTGTTCGAGTTTCAATTCTCTTGTCGCTTGCTTGCGTTGGGCGCCTGATGAGTTAAACAAATAAGAAAGATTTCACTTAGCTTTGGTGTTTTCTTTCTCCTAGATGCGAAGTCCAGTTCCAGACCTTCGACTTCCAAAGGGCGTTGGCTGGCGTTTGCAGGCTCCAAGGGTTCTTCAGGACGATCCTGAGCTGCGCGGTGATGGAAGGCAAAGCGACGAGCGACTTTGGGTGTGGCCTTTTATAGCTGTGCCACACCCAGGGATCACTGACGTAATGCGCACCAATCTTGTGCGTGCGTTTTCCCTGCAAGCGCTCGCGCAGCTGAAGGCTCCGCACAAGCGCACCAATCTTGTGCGTGCGTTTTCACTGCATGCGCTCGCATGGCTGACAGCTCTGCAAGATAACTGGCAAAACATTATACGCCTGCAAATGCTTGATTAAAATAGAAATAAACATTTCCTCTAGTGTCCTACCATAACGTTCACCTTTAATGACAGAATACAGATCACCTTGAAGTGAAAGCATAAACACTTGAACAGTTAAAACATCGTTCACAAAACACTACACCTGACATATCTGGAGTGCTGGTTGCACGGGACAGGGGTGGGTTTCCTGAGGGGGTAAACTGCTTTCGTGAGGGTCGTGGGTGCCGGATGTATGTGAATCATGACAGTACTCCCCTCTCAAGAGCCCTCCCAAAATGTGTGGAACAGGTTTTGGTTTGTTCGGGTTATGAAGATGAAAACTTCTCAGTAATCGAGGGGAATTCTGTAAATTGGAAAGCGGTTCCCAAGTCCGCTCTTCTGGACCATATCCCTTCCACTGTATAAGATAAAATAGTTTTCCTCGAATTCTTTTTGAATCTACAACTTTCTGGACTTCAAATTCTGGGGTTCCATCAATAAGTAAGGGTTCTGGATTTTTCCTGAATCTAGTCTTAGGGTCACAAGGTTTAATCAAAGATACATGGAAAACGGAATGGAATTTATATTTGGAAGGCAATTTTAATTTAACACTGACCGGATTGATTACTTTCTCTACTTCAAATGGTCCTATGAATTTTGGACGAAACTTTTTACAGATTTTTATTTGTAAGTTCTTTGTAGATAACCATACCTTATCTCCAATGGAGTATTTAGGTGATGGTTTTCTGTGCAAGTCCGAATATTCCTTTTGACTTTCTTTTGCTTGAGCTAAATGATACTGAGCCAAGTCTTGTACATGAGTTAATTTCTTAAGGTGGTCTTCCAAAGAGGGTATAACTGATGAAACCAAAATGGTTTCTGGAATATTTTTAGGGTGGAAACCATAAGTGCAGAAAAAGGGTGAAAGAGTGGTGGAAGAATTGTCCATGTTATTGAATGCAAATTCTAACACCCATAAAATATCTGACCATTCCTTCTCTTCTTCTACCAAGGCGCATCTTAAAAATTGCTCTATGGTTTGATTGGTTCTTTCTGTTAATCCATCGGTTTGGGGATGATAACCTGAGGAAGTGCGAATATCCATACCCAAGGCTTCACCCAAATGTTGCCAAAAATGTGAAACAAATTGTGGACCCCTATCAGAAATTATTACCGAAGGAATACCATGTAGTCGGATTATTTATTTGGAAAAGATTTGAGTTAATTCTTTAGCAGAAGGAATTTTCTTCAATGGGATGAAATGCGCCATACGAGAGAAATGATCAACTACAGTCAAAATGGTGTTAAAGCCTTCCTTGGTTTTTGGAAATTCTACTATAAAATCCAGAGATACTGTGTGCCAAGGTTGAGGGGAAATCGGGAGAGGAAGCAATTGACCACTAGGTGCTTGATGTTGTGTTTTATTTTGTGCACAAATCACACAAGTCTCAATATAAGATCTAACATCATTTAATAAGGAAGACCACCAGAACTTTCTTTTAATCAACTGACTGGTTTTGATGATTCCGGGGTGTGCCGACAAAAGTGTGTCATGATGTAACTGTATTATTTTGTTTTGTAATTCAGGCGTGGGTACAAAAATTTGTTCATTCATATATAAAAATCCTTCTCTTAACTGTAACAGAGGATATAAATCATACCAATCTTGTGAGGTTTTTTCCTGAATTTTTTCCTTTATATCTAGCATAACATTAGAAAGAACCACTCCTATCTTAAAACAATTGTCTGGTAGAACAGGTTGAATTTTTTCAGAGAAACCTTCTTTTTCTTCTGACATTCCCAAGCGTGATAAAGCATCCGCTTTTAGGTTCTCTTTTCCAGGTCGATAAGTTATGACAAAGTTGTAATCATTAAAGAATAATGTCCAACGTAATTGCCTAGCAGAGAGTGCTTTCACAGAGCGCAGAAACTGCAGATTTCTGTGATCAGTATAGATCGTTACAGGATGTCTTGCTCCTAACAAGTAGTGACGCCATTCTTCGAAGACTGCTTTAATGGCTAACAACTCCTTGTCAGCGATAGCGTAGTTTAATTCTGTAGGGGTTAGTTTCCGTGAATAATATGCAATGGGGTGCATCTGACCTGTTTCTTTGTGTCTTTGGGATAGAATTCCTCCGATGGCAAACTGTGAAGCATCAGCTTCCACAATAAAGGGTTTAGAAGGATCCGGATGCATTAATACAGGAGCAGTAGTAAACTGTCTTTTGAGATTTTGAAAAGCTTCCTCTGCATCACTATTCCAATCAAACTTTACACCTTTCCTCAGAAGCCTAGTGATTGGGGTTATCACATGAGAAAAATTGCAGATAAAACGTCTATAAAAATTAGCGAACCCCAAAAAACTCTGTACTTGCTTCACTGAAGAAGGGCTACTCCAGTCTAGAACGGCTTGGATTTTCTTCGGATCCATTTCTATTCCTTCAGGACTTAAAACATATCCTAGGAATTCGACTTTAGAAGTATGGAATGTACTTTTCTCAAGCTTTACATACAAGGAGTTGTCAAGAAGTCTTCGAAGAATCGCTCTTACTTGTTGTACATGTTCTGTGGTGTTTTTAGAATAAATGAGTATATCATCTATATATACAATACAATAGATATCTAGAAATTCTCTTAAAACCTCATTTATAAAAAATTGGAACGCTGCGGGAGCGTTGCAGAGTCCGAATGGCATAACCTGATACTCATACAGACCGAATTTGGTACGAAAAGCTGTTTTCCATTCGTCACCACTTCGAACCCAGACTAAATGATAAGCTCCTCGCAAATCCAATTTAGTATAAATGACGGCATCTTTCAGTTGGTCTAAGAGAGTTGGAATTAAAGGAAGTGGATATCTGTTCTTAACAGTTACGTTGTTAAGGGCTCTATAGTCTATGCAAGTTCTCAACTCACCTCCCTTTTTTGGGATAAAAAAGAGAGGAGAGGAGACAGGAGATTTCGAATGTCTAATAAATCCATTTGCCAAATATTCATCTAGATAATCTCTTAAATGTTCGTTTTCTTTATCAGTGAGTGCGTAAATTCGACTACACGGTAAGGTAGCCCCGGGCACTAGGTCTATTTGACAATCGAAATCCCGATGAGGTGGTAAGGTATTGGCTTTTGTTTTGTCAAACACTTCAAGAAGATCTGAATATTCCTCAGGAATTCCTTCCAAAAGTAAAACACTTTTTGAATTCAAGGGGAAATTGCTACCTTGAATCAGTACCTTTGAATCTTGTGACAATAAACAGTTTGATGTACAGTGATTGGAATCTAACAACACTGTCCTTTTAACCCAATCAATCTTGGGATTATGTTTAGTAAGCCAAGGTATACCCAAAATCAAGCGGAACTGAGGAGCGTCAATGATGTCAAAGGTTATATTTTCTTTATGGACACCTAAACAAGTCATGGCGAGTGTTTCAGTGTGAAATTGAATTAAACCTGAAGATAACTCCTTCCCATCAACTGCCCTGACAACTTCTGGATGTTCTTTGGACTTAGTCTTAAAATCTAATTCTTTCAAAAACATAGTGTCTATAAAGTTGCCTGTGGCTCCTGAATCAATTAAGGCGTCTACCGTCCAATATTTCCCAGTTTCTTTGAGGGACTGTAAAGAGACCTTTATACTAAGATGTTGGGAAGTTATTTCCGGAGTTATGGAGGCCAAACTAGAAACCTTACTCGACAATCTGACCTCTTGATTTGCCGAGCTAGTTAGTTTTCCGACTGCTGTACTAAGGCAACCTCAGGATTCTTCCCCTTGGGCTTGTTTGGGCGCACTGGGCATTCTTTAACAAAGTGGCCTGACTTGCCGCAATACAAACATTGGTTTAATTTTCTCCTTTTGTCTTTTTCCTCTTTACTTAGAGGACCCTTGATAGTACCTATCTGCATGGGTTCTCCTAAATCAATCTTAGGTGTGCTTTCTGTTCTGACACTGTTATTTCTCTCTTTAAAAGAGAAGACCTTTACTTCAGACTTTCCTCTTTCGCCTCTTCTTTCTGACAATCGATGATTCAGTTTTACCACTAAGTCTATGAAGTCTTCTATAGAATCTGGAGGATCTAAGATCTGTGTGACCATATCCTTTAAATCGTCTTTGAGTCCTTTGTAAAAAAGGGAAACCCTTTTTTCTTCTGGCCAGTGAGCTTCAATTACTAGTCTGTTAAATTGAGAAATATAATGCAGTAAATCCGATGAACCCTGTTTTAATTGTAACAATTCATGGTCCGCTGATTGAACAAAGACATGTTTTGCGAACAGTTTTTTCATGGTATTTTTGAATGCACGAAGATTATAAAGAATAGGGTCATCGCGGTCGACTATTGGCACTGACCATAAGGCTGCATCTCCTCCTAAGTACGAAAGAACAAAGGCTACTTTAGAGGAGTCATCAGGAAAAGCTGCTGGTTTTGCTATAAAATGTAAGTGACATTGATTTAAGAATATGGAAAACTTATTACTATCTCCATAAAACCTTTCTGGAGGTGCTAAGGGAACAGATACTGGAGTTACAACTTGAATCTGAGTTGACGTTGAAGATGGAGCAGAATCAGAATGCAAGGTTTGAAACCCTGTTTGAAAAGTCGCAGGTTTCAACACAGACTTCTGAGTTGGGGAGAAATTCCATGTACTAGGACCAGAGGGAACAGATTGCATATTACTTCGAATATCAGCAACCTCTCTACGAAGAGCTGCGTTATCAGCTTGAATAGCAGTTAACAGATTCGCCATATCTTGCAAAGAATTTGCAATGGAAGGATCCATAACGTCTGGGCGGAATAAATGTCGTGGGCTTTGCCTTCTGTCAAGGTTACAAGCACCCTTACCTGTAGGTCGCTTGTAGGTGGATTCCGCAGAGACGTTATGGACCAACTTCCCCAAATTCTAGGCAATTCCTAGTGATTATATTTATTACACTGAGGTAATCATTTAGAAATCAGGGAGGTAGGCCGGATCGTGGACGCTACCTGCTTCCTTATTGTCGACCTGCGAGGCAATAAAGGAAAGCTTTTGTAATCTCAATTGTGTTCCTATTCTCAATTACACAACACAAACTTTTCCTTCTTTTGAATTTCTTTTTAGAAATTATGTGCTATCCTACCTGCGACTGTTAAGGTCTAGGCGTCACGTCCGTGTTGTCGTCGTGAAGGGTGAGGCAGGGTAGAACCGAGTTGAGGAGAGATGAGTTGTCTGAGAATCACTTTGCCACTAGAGAAATAAATGGTAAGAATAAGTTACTTCCTTTCTTTAGTCTGACACTTCTACCACAATTCCTACTATGTTATTCCCCACTTACTCACTCTCTGTATTCTTGTTGTGCCTTCCTTCACTCTTTTTTCCTAGACAAATAAAGTTATAACAACACTTGCACAAAGCATATAAACTAACTACGTTTCAAAATTAGCCTTGATACATCTCAAAGCTCTAAGAACCAAAAGAATGTCCTTTTCAGAAAGTCTCTATTCAAAGTCTCACTTCGGATCCTCAAAACCAAGTCCAGGTAAGTTTGTTCGAGTTTCAATTCTCTTGTCGCTTGCTTGCGTTGGGCGCCTGATGAGTTAAACAAATAAGAAAGATTTCACTTAGCTTTGGTGTTTTCTTTCTCCTAGATGCGAAGTCCAGTTCCAGACCTTCGACTTCCAAAGGGCGTTGGCTGGCGTTTGCAGGCTCCAAGGGTTCTTCAGGACGATCCTGAGCTGCGCGGTGATGGAAGGCAAAGCGACGAGCGACTTTGGGTGTGGCCTTTTATAGCTGTGCCACACCCAGGGATCACTGACGTAATGCGCACCAATCTTGTGCGTGCGTTTTCCCTGCAAGCGCTCGCGCAGCTGAAGGCTCCGCACAAGCGCACCAATCTTGTGCGTGCGTTTTCACTGCATGCGCTCGCATGGCTGACAGCTCTGCAAGATAACTGGCAAAACATTATACGCCTGCAAATGCTTGATTAAAATAGAAATAAACATTTCCTCTAGTGTCCTACCATAACGTTCACCTTTAATGACAGAATACAGATCACCTTGAAGTGAAAGCATAAACACTTGAACAGTTAAAACATCGTTCACAAAACACTACACCTGACATATCTGGAGTGCTGGTTGCACGGGACAGGGGTGGGTTTCCTGAGGGGGTAAACTGCTTTCGTGAGGGTCGTGGGTGCCGGATGTATGTGAATCATGACACCTGAAACCCCAGTCCAGGTTCTACACCCCGTGACTGGTCCAAACCCCGAACCTCGGGTACGCTGCCACCATGGAAGTACCTGGCACACATGATTTCAAGGTCTTCAGCTCTGTCTCTGTTAGCTGAAGCCTGTGAACCAGCTTCCCTTCCTTCATTGCAAGGCTCACACTCTCCCTTTTCTGCTCTAACCTCTTTGACGACACACCCCCCCTTCCAAGGTTCTCTGGTGTGCCAGCCTCCCTGGGTGTGACCTGCCCCTCCTGTCCCCCATCCCCTCTCCCCTCTGGGTGGGTCCTACCCATGCCCCAAAGTGGTACGGAGTTCCTTCTTCCCTCCGCCCAACAGGCACCCCCATCCCCTGACACAACACTCCAGTGCCAGGTGAGGACTCAGATAATTCAGGAAAAAGGTTCTAGGATGTGGCGACAGAATGAGGTCCAACAGGCCCTGATACACTCACAGGCTAGACAGTGGAGGGGTCAATTCCTAAGGCTTGCACACACAATAATTGTGCAGCCCAATTGCTGTGCACCCTGTCCCAATGGAGGGTGCTGCATGGTCACAGGTCCTGGATCCCACCGCTCGACACCAATATGTTGGAACTGGGGTCACCAGTCCCCTAGGGTAGCATGGCACGAGCGGGTAGGCATCCGAAAGCACATGTGTTAAGCGATCATGCAGCACACACTGACACTGAGACAGAAACCTGGGCACGCAATAAATGACTCCACTCCAGAGCTTGTATAAAAACAAGTGATTTGTATTAAGATAAATAATCAGATAGATAGAGCAGGATCAGGGAAATCATAAATTCATTTAAAATACATATGTCTCAAGACTTGCAATCAATATTGGATGAATAAATATCCGTTCTGCAATAAATATTAAATATTGGATCAATAAATAGTTAAATACATTTTTAGTGGGACACAGGCCCGACCTACGCCTTGCTTCTTGGTCAGTACCTGAAAGGAATACATCTCAAAGTCATAAGAACAACACTGCATTAAGCATCAATATCCATTTCCTCAGGTAAAGAAAGGGACAGTTCCATAACAGAAACATCTCCCCGCTGTAGGAATAAACAATTCGTTAAGTGTAGTTCAAACATTTCCTTAAATATGAAACATTTCATTTGCCACAAAAGTATGTGGACGTAACTCTCTTCCTGTAATAGGAATTAAACATTTCATTAAGAATAATTATTCCATATAACAAGGTTGGGCATCCCTTTGGGAGAACTTCTCATTGGGCCCAGCTAACCATTGCATTAGCCAGCACTAACTAGGAGAAAACATTGCAATCTAGGTAACCATCCCCTTGTGCAGGTTTAACTGTATCAGGGCTACACCAACATTCCATCAGGGAAGTAGAAATCCCTACATTGAGCAGGTGTAAGTAGATCTCTGTTATAGCAGGGGTATGAGACCCTTCCCTGGGCAGGAGTAAACATTGCCTCAAATGAGGTCAACACCATTCATTAGACATAAAGTATTTCTTTAGGCATCACACACCATCCTATTAACTGATGCCTGAACAGGCAGGGCCTTCCCCCTATTAATCAGGAGCTTACAGGTAAAACATTTCCTGCAATAGAGATAATCAGTTTAGCAGAAGTAAAACACTTCACTGAGGGTAAAACATTTCATTAACCATTTCCTTAGGCAGGAATGAAACTCCTATGGCAGGAATAAAAACACGCCACCGCAGATAAAACATCTCATTAGGCAGTGTAACTATATCCTTATAGCATTAACGTTCCCCTACTCAGCAATCAACAGTTAACAACTCTTCAAGGCAGAGATAACCATTTTTAACAGGCAAGCCTGAGCTTAGAAGACTTGGTTTATGCATGTAAAGCCTTTTAGTAAATGTAAACATTTCTTTTAAAGCAAGGAGCACCTCACTCCATAACTGTGGGCATGTGCTCCTTCCTTTCAACCAACATGAATAAATGTTTCATTAGTCAGCAGACACAGTTCATTATGCAGCTGTTGGCGTTTCCACCCCCAGGCCAGGATCAACATTCTAATTCCTACATTAAGCAGGCATAAACCTTTCAGCACCCAAGAGTAATCTTGTAAATAAGTAGAGGTTATAACACTGGGGCAGGGGTGTAATAAAACTTCTATAGTTCAGAATAATCCTGGTTCCAAGCAGGAATAACCACTTCAAAACTCTTCCCCAATCATAGGTAACATCCCCCTAATCAGGAGTAAACATTACAGGGAAGGAATCAGGCATAGGCATTTCATTAAGTAACTTATAAATAGAACATTACTCATTGCTAGAGAGCAACATCTCATTAAGCAAGCACAGGCCTTGCTTTAGACTAGTAAAACATTTCTGTTAATTAAGGTGAACATTTCAATAAGCAATTCAGTAAAGCATTCTCAATGAGCATTTTACTATGCCTTGGACTCCCCTATGCAGGGCTAAGCCATCGCAGGTGAACTCAGTATGTCTTTAGGCCTACGCCGGAACCAGGGCCCAAACAGTTAATGAATGGCAAGCCTGTCCTCAGGCATAAACAGTAACTTAATGGCCTCCACGTCACTAGAGGCACATAGGGGCCAACAGGTGGGCACTTAAGGTCAAAAATACAGCGTTTCTCTGGGGCCTACAAGAGAGCGCTTGGAGGCACAATTACAGCGCTTCTATGGGACATTCAAGAAAGCGCTTGGAGTGAAATTACAGCGCTTCCCTGGGCCCTACCTCAGTTCCTCACATGACAGCGCTTGGCCACAGGCAATGCTGGGGACAGCGCTTCAGCAGGCAATCAGGTTTAGATAATAGCACCCTGCAGGTACAGCACTTCACAAGGCAGCAACCCCCTTCAGTACCTCAGCACTCTTCACAGGGACAGCAAAGGAGCGTTGGGGGAGCAGGGAGTCAGCGCTTCAGAAGGCAGCAACTTCTAGAGCCACAGAAGTTCTTGGTGACACAGCGCTTCAGGGGGATAGCGCTTTTCAGGATTCACAGCGCTACGATATAGCAGGCAATTCACAGCAGAGGTAGCGCTCGGCAGACAGTTCATTCCAGGTAGCGCTGCTGAAGGGCACCACAGAATATAGCGCTTCAGGCAGGAATCACGCCCAGGATTCTAGCGCTTCACAGACAGCAGGGTGCAGGGCTATAGCGCTTTGGCCCACACGAGGTGGGGGCAAGACCAGCAGGTCTAATAACATTCAGTTCAGGGTGCTGCAGTTCAGGCAAATATAGCGCTTCAGAAGGCAGCAACCCCCTCCATTACTTCAGCGCTCTTCACAGGGTCAGCAAGGGCAGCGCTAGATATACAGGACAGGTGACACCCCAGTAGCAGGTTAGCAAGGGAGACCCCAGGTGACATCAGGAAACGCAGGGTCAGTACCGCGCCAATACCTGTTTGCTTCTTCAAAAGTCCTGTGATGATTTAATTTCTTCTTAGCGCTTTAGGTTTCTTGCGCCCTTGTAAATAGAGGCTTAGTTTCTTGTTGGCGTGATGTTTCTTGCGCCCTTGTAAATAGAAGCTTAGTTTCTTGTTGGCGTGATGTTCCTTACACCCTTAGTTTTGTTGCTTGGTTTCTTGTTCCTTGAAGGGGGGAATAGTTTGGTGGCTGGTGTTCCAAGTTCTTCTCAGCCAATCCCTTCAAGTGGTCCCTGGGGGTTCCCTGCCGCGGGGTTAGGTCAGTGGAGGGGGTACAGGATGCCTCAATACTTGTAAAGCAGCACACTAGGCCCTGTCATTCCAGCATCATAAGACCCTGCCCTGACCCCCACTGCCTATCCTCCTGCGTAGGTACTTCCCCAGGTCTCCCCTTAGTCCCTCTGACAGGAAAGTTTTCCTTCCTTTCCTTATACAGTGCCAGTTGACAGTTGGCAGTGGCAGTTGGTGTCACCTCACCTGTTCCAGAAGGTTCCAGGGGGTTCTAGGAGGTTCCACCATTCTACCTGTGGGCAGGCTGGCAGGCTAAGTTGATACATTGTTTGGAGGGTTCCAGCCAGGCCCTAGCCACTAGAATGCGCCCACTAACCCCGCTGCAGCAGCAGTGGTCAGTGGCAGCCATGTTAGGGGTATAAGACACCTGCATCTTAACATCAGTTTCACAGTACACAGGGCTTTCCTCACTACACAAGGCCTATACATTGTTGTTACAATAGGGGCATTCTAAATTAAAAGGGGTAAAAAACGAAAAATTTCTGGGGAAAGGGCCAAGTCCCACAGGTGGTCATATTTTAGATCCTTTTTTCACCAACTTAGAGAAAGTTAGCATTTCTACTCCATCTCAGCTCACCTGGACTGATCACTATCTGGTTTGCATCCAGTGCCCCCTTTATGAGCCGCAATTTAAACCCTTGGTGCGCTCTATTCCTAGACGGCGGTGGAATAAATTGAAACTTGATGACTTTTTTCATCTTCTGTCTACCGACCCGCTAGGCCTATCTGAGACTGTGTATATAGGCTATGATCGTTTTTGCGAGTGGGTCACTAAGACTCTTGATTCCCTTGTTCCAGTAGTTTCCTGTAAATGTGGGGCAAGGGATCCAAGCCCGTGGTACGATGAGTCGCTGCGGGTGCCTAAAAGCACCTGTAGGCGTGCCGAGCGGGCATTGCGCAAAACTTATAACAGCGATAAAAAAGCTTTGTATATGGCCACTGTAAAACTTTACCATCGTGCAGTGTGCAGAACCCGCGCGGCCTTTTACGCCTTGCAATTCAGCACCAGTACCAACCCCTCCAAAACTATTTTTAAGGCCCTGAAAGACGTTACTGCTAAAAAGGCGGCTGTGATCCATCAGAGTTCTACCGCACATTGTGAAATCTTGGCGGATTTCTTTCTGGAAAAGGTTCATGCCATCTACAGAGCCTTTCCCTCGACTGTGCCCTTGGTCGGTAGTCCTCTTAAGCCCATAGCTCTGGATGTTTTACATTCCTTCCCGAGTTTAACACCAGAAAGGTTTAGTACACTGGCTCAGCAGGTGAAGTCAGGGTCACCGGCTGATCCTCTACGGCCAGCTTTGTTCAAAGACCTAGTATCCTCCGGTCTCTCACCGGTTTGCTCCTTGATCAATTTGTCTCTAACATCGGGCATAGTCCCACTGAAGTGGAAACAGGCAGTGGTCATGCCTATTCTTAAGAAACCATCCTTGGACATCGGCAAGTCCGAGAATTATCGTCCAATCTCACTTCTCCCGTGGCCTGCCAAAGTAGCAGAGGCGTATGTCAACTCTGTCCTCTCTGACCATCTTCTTCAGGCAAATATTCTAGACAGCACGCAGAATGGATTTCGGGCCGGGCATAGCACGGAGACTGCTCTACTGTATATGGTGGAGCATCTCTGCTCCGTGCTAGATGCGGGGCAAACGGCGGCGCTGATATTATTAGACCTAAGCGCCGCCTTTGACACCGTGTCCCACCCGATCCTTCTGCTTCGTCTGGAGGAGGCTGGTGTTACTGGCCTTGCTCTCCAGTGGTTCCGTTCCTTTCTTGCCAACTGTTCTTTCTGCGTGGCCGTCCCGCCGCATCAGTCCAAATCTCATCTTCTGGATCTGGGGGTTCCCCAGGGCTCCTCGCTGAGTCCCACGTTATTCAATCTTTACGTGAGACCGCTGGCTGAGGTGGTTAGGCATTGGGGTATGACCATGGTGTCATACGCCGATGACACCCAGCTAGCGGTCACGATCAGCGGGGATGCGGATGTGGATGCCCCCAGATTTCAGAATGGACTTCGGGCGGTCGCCAGCTGGATGACTTCCAACTGTCTCCAGCTGAACGCAAGTAAGACGGAGGTCATGATCTTTGGCAAACAAACGGAACTCTGGGGAGACAGGTGGTGGCCGTCGGATCTGGGTTCTACGCCAACTCCGGTCACTGAGTTAAAAAACCTTGAGGTATGGCTTGACCCAACTCTTACCTTTGTCTGCCATACTAAGCGCACGGCAGCGTGCTGCTATGGCATTTTGCGCAGGCTCTGGCCTGTGCTTAAATTTTTCGATGCTGCCACTAGGCAACTCGTGATTAAAGCAACTGTGATTTCGAGGCTTGATTACGCCAGTTCCTTGTTAGTGGGATTAAACCAATCGGAAATCACTCGCCTGCAGCGCATCCAGAATGCCGCAGCGAGAGCTGTTGTGGGATTGCCTAGATTCTGTCCCACTGCTAACAGCCTGCGTACGCTGCATTGGCTTCCGATTGCGCAAAGGATCCGGTTTAAGGCCCTTTGCGTAGCCTATAAAATTCTTAAGGGATCTTCTGCCACCATCCTTTCCAACCTTTTGTCCTGCTATGTTCCGGTCCGGGCTTTAAGATCCTCTGACCTAGAACTGGCAGTCGTCCCTCGCTTCAAGCTTAGCAGGGCAGGTGGCCGTTCTTTTCAAGTTCGTGCCGCACTGCTGTGGAACTCCTTCCCCCCGGCGATGCGTGCCCACAGGGACCTGCTTTCTTTCCGTCGAGCAGTAAAAACTTTTCTGTTCCCTTAAATTCTTCCTGTTTTTTCCGGTTCAGTCGTGTTGTGTTGCTACCTTGTCGGGCGCCAGGACGCTCCTTTGCTGGAGCATCTGTGCGCCAAATAAATGAGTATAACATAACATAACATAACATAACATGGGAACAGTCCAGTCCGAACTACCAAGCCATGTCTTTCCCAGACCGGAATCAAGCATCCAAGGACTGGTTTCTGGCTATCAGCCTTCATCAGCCTGGATAGCTTGACTCCAGTGGTGTGGAGAGCCTGGGACTCACGTCTGAGCATACCCAGCACACTCGGGGTGAAAATTGCAAAAAACACAGTTGATGGACAGAATGTAGAACAATGTCATACATTCACCCCAGTACAAAGATCTGGGCCTAAATCCATCGTTTTTTTGCACTCCACACCACCCTGGGTTAGACACTGGCTATATGCAAATCAGCTCTGATCCTGTGCCTCATGGGAACAGTCCAGTCCGAACTACCAAGCCATGTCTTTCCCAGACTGGAATCAAGCATCCAAGGACCGGTTTCTGGCTATCAGCCTTCATCAGCCTGGATAGCTTGACTCTAGTGGTGTGGAGAGCCTGGGACTCACGTCTGAGCATACCCAGCACACTCGGGGTGAAAATTGCAAAAAACACAGTTGATGGACAGAATGTAGAACAATGTCATACATTCACCCCAGTACAAAGATCTGGGCCTAAATCCATCGTTTTTTTGCACTCCACACGACCCTGGGTTAGACACTGGCTATATGCAAATCAGCTCTGATCCTGTGCCTCATGGGAACAGTCCAGTCCGAACTACCAAGCCATCTCTTTCCCAGATCGGAATCAAGCATCCAAGAACCGGTTTCTGGCTATCAGCCTTCATCAGCCTGGATAGCTTGACTCCAGTGGTGTGGAGAGCCTGGGACTCACGTCTGAGCATACCCAGCACACTGGGGGTGAAAATTGCAAAAAACACAGTTGATGGACAGAATGTAGAACAATGTCATACATTCACCCCAGTACAAAGATCTGAGCCTAAATCCATCGTTTTTTTGCACTCCACACCACCCTGGGTTAGACACTGGCTATATGCAAATCAGCTCTGATCCTGTGCCTCATGGGAACAGTCCAGTCCGAACTACCAAGCCATGTCTTTCCCAGACCGGAATCAAGCATCCAAGGACCAGTTTCTGGCTATCAGCCTTCATCAGCCTGGATAGCTTGACTCTAGTGGTGTGGAGAGCCTGGGACTCACGTCTGAGCATACCCAGCACACTCAGGGTGAAAATTGCAAAAAACACAGTTGATGGACAGAATGTAGAACAATGTCATACATTCACCCCAGTACAAAGATCTGGGCCTAAATCCATCGTTTTTTTGCACTCCACACCACCACCGTCCATCATCCCCTTTTGTATCGCCCTTTTATATACACGGCAACACAACTCGCAATTGTTGGGATTAAGAACTGTTGATTACGTTCTTAACGTGATGTGGGTTAGTGATTGACCTATAGATGCGAGCAGCTATTTATCATGATGGGAAATAAATGCAGTGCTAAAAAATGTGTTGAACAAAGCTGAATTAAAATTGGGCAAAGAGAGAAAATACTTTAATTAATGTCTCTCAGTGCTCAAATCTAAAAACAGTGCAAAAATAGGCAGCTTTCAACAAATGATTGTCATGATAGTTGACTGGGTCGACATGTTTCAGCAATGTGAGGAAAAACTCATCCTCTGCTTTCTTCAGGACCTCAACACTATTACTACTGCATGGTGAATAAAACAATAACGACATTACAAAGTAATTTGTGCAGGTTGGAATCAATACAACCATATCACCTGGAGTCCTAGGTGTAGAACTAATCCTCTGTAAATGGCGTGCTGCAATCAGCCACTGTAACATAAAACAAAATCCAATCTTAAGACTCTCCTAAGTTCAGCTTTCTAAATCAAGATTCTCTACATCACAATTTGAGTTAAAATACTATATTACCCGCACTGATCTAATTCATCATACCGTGCTTAGTTACTAAAAAAAACGACATTCCATGCTTACCCATTGTACATGGGGATCAAACCTCACCTTACCTGGATGCGGCTCAGGGAAAGGAGGCACCGCTCTATGAAAAAAACAGGAAAAAACAGGGCCACACTTATTAGAATGCCCTGCCCCAACTTGTCAATTAAAAGCAGCAAAAGCTAACCATTCATAAAGGACACAAAAATCACAAAAATTCATTAGAAAACTGCTTTTTTATACACCCTATGATAGGTGAACATCTCCTTTCACAAAGTATGAACTTCCGAGGTCTTATCATTGTGTAGTCATACATATTGTGGGTCGGCATCAGATATTAATTAACCCCCGTGATTTTCTATCTATATGCTGTTTCATATTGTGACGCTTCCTTTACATTAATACCATAGCGGCATCCCTAGTTTTTAAATCCAGCCGCTTATATTCTGATGTGTTATGAGTTAACCAGTCCCCCTGAGGCAGTTAACTGCCCCGTCTTAGTACCGATCACCATCATGCGATCTCATTGGGACCCGACGTCCAAACACACCGAATATCATGGTGCCTCCTAATAGCCACACTCCTTCTTAAGCTTTTGCCCAGACCGTCAAAACCAAAACGCAGGCGCATCTACTACACTCACACATTCTCCCATTATGGCGGTTTAAAACACTAATGCGTGCATGGTTTCCTAGTTAGGTCCACCCATAACTGTTCACTCTAACCAGGCTAGCAGCTTACCTGCATTATCTCCCATTTCGTGTAAGTGATGCAAGGTTGCTTCATATCTATGTTTTGCTGCCTCCTCAAAAGTGTCTTTGTATTCTTTACTTTTGACACTTAATGTATGTCTGACTGCCTGCGGCTCTGTAGCGGTCAGGTCAGATTCAAGGCAGTGGAGCTACCTCTCAAGTTCCTCCAGTCGTGGCACCATTTCTTTTTTGTGGCCTGCTATTAAGGCAATGCCCTGACCCCGCAACACCATTTTAAAGGCTTCCCAGAGGATTCAGTTCCACAGTCTTCTGGTTCTCTAGAAAACATTGTTCTGTGGTGTTTCGTAAGTCAGTTCGAAAGCACACTATCTTCAGGAACCAGGGATCAAGCGGGACAACGCAGCCTGTCGGGCCCAGCCTCTCAACATAGACCAACCAAATGGGGGAATGGTCAGAGAAACCCCAGGGAAGAAGATCCACACTGCTAAATGATTGGTAATACCGTGGCAGTCCACATATATAGTCTATGCGAGAGAGGCTACTATGTGCCCCAGAGTGAAAAGTAAATTGGTTAATGATTGGGTTATGGGTTCGCTAAACGTCTATAAGGGCCAGAGCCACTAAGGAGTCTGCTAATAATTTCCCTGAGGGATCACTACCCCGAGGAGGCCCTCTATCATCCTTCCCAACAATAGCCGCATTACAGTCAACTCCAATTACCAATTCTCCCTATAGCAGCCTATAGATAAGTGAACCTAAATCTGCTAGTGATGCCGCATGGAGTCAAGGGGGGATATAAAGAGAAATATTATTAAATAAATGACCTTCCCAGTATTCAGAAATCACCATGAAACATCCCTGTGGGTCAAACAAGGTGTGTTGATTAGTAAAAAGTAATATGTTTCGGAGAAGGATACCCACCCCCCTCGAACCTCTGGTATAACCTGCATGAGAGACTAGTTTGTATCCTCGTCTGTTCAGCACACCATATGATATTCCCTGCAAATGCATCTCCTGTAGAAGGATTACGTCTGGTAGTGGTCACTTCAATTAGTGTAGTACTGCCCCTCTCTTTATTTTATCGACCAGCACGTTCACATACCAGGACAACATTTGATGCTGTGAGTGTTCTGTTGTGAAGACATTAAGTATCTGCTCTAATTACAATGATGACACAGCTGGGTAGGGCCTCCCCGTGTGGTGCAAGGGTATGTGCCTATGTCTTCCAGGGACTCTTTCCCGGTCCCCTTGTCTGGTGTAAGGTACCACACTGCCACTTGTCAATGTAAGTATTGCAACATATGTGCTGTACCATTCTCACGGCCATTTCTACAAACTGCAATGTTAAACATCTTCAGAGAAACATAACATTGAAATCCCCCCCCCTTTTTCCCTGCATTGTGGACTCAAAACCGCCCACCCTCCCAACTGTGCAGATCGCCTGTGTACCCTGTTATCAACATCCCATTATCAGGAAAAGGACGTGACCCAGCCTGGGGCGGCCATCCTCCTCACCCCTTCAGATCAATCGGTTCTTTATGTCTCATGAAACCAAATCAGCGAGGCCCAGAGGGGTCTCAGATCCGTGGACTCATATAATAGGGCCAAGATGAGTCAAGCTTTAGCTGCACCAGGTTTGCAGCTTCTAGGAGGCTGCAGACTTCGAGGACTTCTGTTCTGTCGTATTGGCCCTCGGGTTTTGATGTGGTTCAGTGTTTGCAGGGTCTTTATCATTTCTTCGGTAGTCTGTCTGCGACTTCCGGTTCCCAAACTTTCGCCACCCTTCCAATCAGGCCACGTGACATCCAAAAGCCAGGTCTTGTCCTCTGCTGCCACTCGAAGCCTGGCAGGGAATATCATGGCAAATTTCAATTCTCTTTCCCTTACGGCCTTCTTAACTTCTATAAATGACCATCGCAACTTTTGTACTTCGTGAAGTCTGGAAAAAAGGTGATCGTCACATTTTTAAACTTGAGAGGGGGACCAGTACGAGCTGTCTATATGTATAATGTCTCTATCCTTGTAATTGAAAATTCGTGCCACAATTGGGAAGGGTGGGAGTATACGCTTCGGCGCGTCCCCCAGGACTCGATATGCCCTCTCAAGCGAGAAGAAGGCGGAAAGACGACAGGGCTTCAGCTGCTTAGTGATAAGGTCCTCCACAAAGAGATCAACTGCCTGACCCTCCGCCCGCTCCGGCACCCTCAATATTCTGACATCGTTTCTCCTGGAACGCCCTATGAAATGCTCTACTCTTGCTTCTAGTGCATCCCCTTCCATTGCGAGATGAGCAAAAGTTGTCCTGGCTGCATGGTTTAGAGCAGGCATTTCATGCAAAATAACCACTATATTGACGAAAGGGGAGTATATGCAGGCTTTTGATCTGAAATGGAGCCCTAAATTTGGTATCATAATGGTTAATTTCTTTAACAACGATTTCTCTGGTGAGGACAACTGGATTTTGTGTGGGTTATTTTCCCAGATAGAGGAGGTAGTTTTGAACCATTCTCATACTCAAGGTGCTTTTAACTTAATTATAACTGGTGACTTTAGTGCTAAAGTGGGCATTTTACCTTACCTCTCCTCTGCCACCTTTGCACCTGACCTAGAAGAAATATGTTACACGGCTCAAAAGGCTATGGACTTGAGAGGCGGCTATTATATGCTTTTCTGTTATCCAATAAAATGGATGCTGCCATTCCTGGCTTGGCGTCCAGTGACATGCCAACTTACATCACGGATGGGAGGGCCCTCCCTACAGTCAATAGACACCATAACCTTCTAGCCCTTTCCATTTTCATTGCAAAGAGTATTGCCACTATTAGGGGGGAAAGGCAGCTAGTCACTACTAAAGACACATAACGCAGGTTAGTTTGAAGCTTTGCAATTATGTCTAAAGTCATGTATCATAAACTAAAAAAAAAATGGTAAAACAATAAATAAAGGAAGAAAAAAAAAGAAATAAAAACTTGCCTGTAAATCCCTAGTATATATATTGTACAAAATGCATACAGGTCCTGCCAGATAAATGCCACTTGTGAACTGCAGAACCTATAGTTCCATTGACTCGAGTAGGAGTACAAACATGGCTACAAGCCTAGTCTGTGTAGCTTGACTGCTGCAATGTAAAATCTATATTGTGACATGCAAAAGTTACCCTTTTTCTTTCTTTACAGATATTCTTGCAAAAGTCTAGTCAGGTCAGGACTAGAGTGCACATCTGTCTTTCTTTCTTATGACACTTTGCAAGGGGATACACCTATATGCATATCTCTTCATGTTGGCAGTGGCTATTACAAACACCACAAAATGACAATATGTAAATAGGACACAATGCATGTATAGATCGTGTTCTATTTGTCACAAACATTATGTTTGGATCGATTCACTTTACGAACAATGGTTCTTTGAGTGGCAGCCAGATGTCTCTGGGTTGCCTGAGAATGTGGCGAACACTGACTTGGGTATTACACCATCACCAGGGATTAGGTGTTGCAAATACCAATATCTGTTAATGTATACTTAGACAATGTTGCATCAATTGACAAATCTAGCCCTGAAGAAGTCATAGGGTGACCACACCTGAAGACGAAACACGTGTTGGCTGGTGTGAGGCTGAAATACATACTGAATAAAAAGAAGATTGTGTGACACGAAGACAACAATCTGATTACTGTTGCTTTACTCATTTGGGACACTAACAGTGTATGCCCTAAGGATGTTGGTAATTTTTTAGTATTTCCAAGGATGCAGGGTTGACATCCTTACCTTTAGCGCACTACTTATTGTTGGAACCATCCAAATATGGGTACATTGCCTTTGTGCGTCTGATTACCTAATTCAACCCCTTTAGCTCTTGAGCAGATAATACTGTACACAACGGTGAATATGTCAAATGTTAAATTTACTATATATATTAGATGTTTGTCTCATACGCAACAGAACCACTGTACACGACCTATTCACTCACTTCAGCTTGTTACTCACCACATCTGCATAACATTCTATGCATCTCTAAATCATTTTTAGTTTACTTTTAATGTTGTTTATAAATAATTATTAAATGGTATTTTGCATATTATTTCAGGATTATATAACCCTTGATAGATCTTGTATGGTAAAACTTTATCGGCCATTCAGAATAGGAGAGTTGCCATCCTTCTTGTTAGTAAATCCATAGATGGGGCTGCTCGGAAATGTTGTTGCAATGTAAGGCATGTTTTGAATTTATTCCATAATAGGAAAAGAATCACATTCTAGTGAATGTAGTGTATTATTCTTCGTTAAAATTCTTTTAAGTGAGTTATAGTTGCCAAAGTTATACTTTATTGAAGTTCATTCAAGGTTATTGTCTTGTTTATATAAACAGAAGATGAACCTATTTTGAAAGTTTACCTGCAATCTGCAATTACAAGAAGTTCAATCTGTATGAAAACAGATTACAAATCCACCATCTGGATACCCTCACGGGTGATTAGTCACACTCTACAATTGTGAGTTGATTGATTGATTGACAAACATGTAACATTATATAAAACATATCTGACATATAATGCCACCCTTTCTTCTTTGGATGTATTATACAGATGACTATCCTGGGAGAGCCTCAGCATGAAATATAGTAAAGCTCCATTCGGTGACTGAATATTTGAAAGAAATCAAAGGTTTTATTATGAAAAGCTTACACTACACCATCTAAGGTTGGTTGGCTTACACTTCCCTGCAGAAGCTAATACAGCTCGTAGTCACATACACCCAGGGATGAAGAAACTCCATTATTTACAAATCAACCAGAACTGGATGATAACCTCTCTTGAAACTTGTCAATATGTTTGAGGCAATGATTCTTAGGTGTGAAACAGTTCAAGTGATTGGGTATTATGTGGCTCAGTGACCAGATTACATCTGCTTAAGTAAAAACAGTGTTCAGTAAATGCCTTTAATATTGAAAGAAATGCTCATATTGTGCACTGGTTCGTATGTTATGTGCATTTGTAAAGTACACTGTCTCATATGAGGGTATCCTGGTGATGCAAACTAGTGCAAAATATTTATTTGGAATTTACTTTGGAAAGTTGCTTGGCTGTAACACATGTCAGAGCACTACTTTGCATCAAAGAGGCATTCCATCGGGGGTACATGTGGTTCTCAGGCAACCTATAGCAATATTGTCAAGCATTCACCCTCTGTCACAGTTCTGCAGTAAATCCATCATTCTTTTGCTCATTACACCAGCCCAGTGGACCCAGCAATATGCAAACCAGTCTTGACACTCCTCCCAATGGGAACAGTCCAGTCCGACCTTTCAGGCGAGGTCCTCCCTGGACTAGAAAACAAGCATCCTGGGACCAGTTTCAGGGTATCACCCCTCATCAGCCAGGCTAACTTGAATCCAGTGGTATAGTAAGAACAGAACCAACTTCTCTGCATTCCCATTCCACTGATGGTGACTTATAGCAACACAAAAGGTTGATGGACGGAATGCTAAATATTGTTAATCATTCACCCCCAGTCACAGATCTGGGTTAATTCCCTTGTTCTTTTGCTCACCACCCCAATTTGGAACCAACCATATGAAAATCGGTCTTGACCCTGCTCCCCATGGGAACAGTCCATCCCTAACTGCCACACCAAGTCTTCCCTGGACCGGAAATCAAGCTTCCTGGGACCGGTTTTGTGGTATCTCCCTTCATCAGCCAAGCTAGCTTAAATCCAGTGGCATAGCAAATATGGGTCCCATCCTCGGGTTTACCGTCCTTTTAGAAATGGGGTCTCTAGTTAGCAGTGGTATGCACCCTGTCCAAGTAGGGACCCTTACTCTAGTCGGGGTAAGTAAGCTACACATTAGGAATAACCCTTGCTTACCCCCTCAGTCCTGCATATCCCCAGAGGAAATGTGCAAAGTATTTGTACGTACACACAGGAACACAGTGAAAACACCACGAAAGGACACGGCACCGGTTGCACACAGGAGGCGATGCGTTGCTGTAGAAAGTGAGGCATCAGTTTCTTAAAGTGTGGAAGAGTCATTGAGCTGTCCACATCCGGGGATGGTGTGTTGTGCAGGAGAGGTTAAGCATTGTTTGTGGGCACAATACCATGGCTCCTTACTGTGGTGCTGTGTCGATGAAGAAATCGGCGCTCAGACTTGAAGCGTCTTTGATGCATTGATAGTCAAGTCTTGTGGGGTCGATTCAACAGTGATGAAGCAGGAGCTGCATTGGAGTCGGAGCGGGGCGTCATGGAGTTTGATGATGCAGTGCTCAAGACTCACACAGCGGTGGTTCTTCAGAGGTGTAGTGGCAAACATGTCGGACTTGAGTTGTAAATTGAGGTCATTGCATCGAGCAGGGACCATACTCTTCTTTCTTGAAGAATAGTCCTCAATCCAGAAGTAATCTAAGTATATGGTGTCAGAGGTCCAGTACTTGTATCAATTTCATCCTTTGTAGTAGGCAAACTTCAGAGGAAAGCCTTTGTAGTGAAGAAGACACTTCCCTTCCCTGCCCTGGCTCAAGGCACACTTTAGCGGGTAGAGACTGCTTTGTGTGAGGATAGCCACACTCCTAATCAGGTGTCAGTGTCAATTCCTCCCACCACTCTAGCTCAGGAAGACCCATAAGCCTGATAATGCGGCATTACAATATGCAGGGTAGACTTCTGCTCACTTTGAGGGACTGTCTATAGTGAATACACAAACAACTCAACTGTCACCCTGACACAGACGTGTGTTCAGAGACAGACAGAGGCACAGATTGGTTAAAGTAAGAAAATAGTCACTTTCTAAAAGTGTCATTTTCAGACTTCGATTAAAAAACCACCTTTACTCAAATATGTATTTTTTAAATGTTTAGTTCAGAGACACATTAATAACATTTTCTAGCTTCTCCCAATTTGAAAATACACTTGGAAGATGTTTCAAGGCAATCCCTATGTTAACACATAGGAGAGAAAAGCCTTGCTGTATTGAAAAACGAAATAAGCAGTATTTCACTATTCTGACATCTAAAACACAGCAGTATATGTCCTACCTTTTAAATATACTGCACTCTACCCATGGGGCTGCCTTGGGCCTACCTTAGTGGTGACTTGAATGTAATAAAAGGGAAGGTTGCTGTTCTAGGGACTGCACTCTTCTAGGGACTTACTAGTAAAGCAAATATGCCAATCTTGGAGAAGCTAATTACCATCATTCTTTGGACATAAAGCACTTGCACTATAGCACTGGTCAGCAGTGGTAAAGTGCCCAGAGTCCTAACACCAGCAAAATGAAATTCATTGCAGGATCAAAAACAGGAGATCAGAATCAAAAAGCAGGGGAAACTACGTCAAAAGATGCCAGGTCTAACACCTTCCTACTAAGGGCAACTTATAACAACACAAAAAGTTGATGGACTGAATGCTGAACATTGTCAAGCATTCACACCTAGTCACAGATCTGGGTTAAATCCATTGTTCTTCATTGCGCCACTTCACTCCAGTTTGAACACAGCCATATGCAAATCAATTTTGACTCTGCTCCTCATGGGAACACTACAGCCCAAATTGCCAGGCCAGGTCATTCCTGGATCAGAAAACAAGCATCCTGGGACTGGTTTCGGGATATCAATACTCAACAGCCGGGCTAGTTTTAACCCAGTGGATTGGCGAGCACTTCTCAAGCATTCATACCCCCTGTCACAGATCTGGATTAAATCCTTCATTCTTTTGCTTGCCACACCATCCCAGTTTGGAGACAGCCATGTGCAAATCAGCCTTGACCCTGCTCTCCATGGGAACAGTCCAGCCCGAACTGCCAGGCCAGGTCCTCTCTGGACCAGAAAACAAGCATCCTGGGGCCATTTATGTGTATCCACCCTCATCAGCCAAGCTAGCTTGAATCCAGAGCCTTACTGACCACAAGACCCATGTCTAGGCATACCCTTCCCTCGAAGGGTGACATATAGCAGCACAAAAGGTTGCTGGATGGAATGCTGAACATTGTCAAGCATTCACCCCTAGTGACAGATCTTGGTTAAATCCATTGTTCTTTTGCTTGCCCTGTCACCCCAGATTGAACCCAGCCATATGCAGATCAGTCTTGACCCAGCTCCCCATTGGAACAGTCAATCCCTCCTTGCCAGGCTAGGTCTTTCTTGGACCAGGAAAAAAGCATCCGGGGACCGGTTTTGGGGCACCACTCCTCATAAGCCAGGCTAGCTTGACTCCAGTGGCATAGCGAGCACAGGACCCACGTCTGGGCACAACCTTACCACTACGGGTGACTTACAGCAACACAAAATTTGATGGAGGAAATGCTGAACATTGTCAAGCAATCCCCCCAGTCACAGATCTGGAAATCACCCATGGTTGTTTAGCAAAGCACAATCTACACACAGTGGTAGAAAGGGTATGCTTTAAAAAATAACACCCCTTTGAAGCAGGTGTTAGGAAAGAGAAATGTAATTACTTCCCAAGCTTATCCTGTGTTGCATGTGTACTGTTCAACACACATTCAAATGGGAAAAGTGTAAAAATGTCTCAAGTCATAGTATTACTCCCTTCCAGTGCAAAACTTATGCTAAACATGACTCAGACATCTTTGCATTATAGAGCAAAGGTGTGTGCATTGCGCTGGCAGCCTAGGGAGAAAGTTACTATTATGTTAGGGTGCTGTCCTGCTTTCTACCTCTCACACAACACATTACAGCTTGTTGCTTCACAGTGTTGCATGAGTTTTTAATAAATTCACCCCTAGCTCTAAATGCAAGACTTCAGTTAGTACTTCGCTAGGATTTACCCACTAATAATCAGCTGGACCACCAGTGGGATCTCTAAAGCAGTTGAGATTGTCTAGGAGAAATCTCAGGGCATGATCAACCACATCTGCCCGTTAATATGTTAAATGAATGCTCTGTTGGGTGTTGTGCTGTGCCAACTGCAGCATTCGTTTCAGCTGTTCATGGCACGTACAATGCATGTTGGAGAGATGACCTTGGCGCAACACATGAAAGTGGGTCACAGCAAGGGATCGACTCAAGAAAATGGATGCCACCACAGATGTTTGTGTTGCTTCAGACATGTTTGCTTTTATTGCTGTTATACAGCAAGATCACAGAGATAGATTGTAGCCTGTGCCTTGCAGTGTCCTAGCACCCTCACTGATCTGGATGATGAGTTTTTTTAAAGCCTGTGCTTAGCCTTTATCTTTGTTCTAAAATTAGATATTTAACATGTTTCTTATTGGCGCTTCCAGCCAGCCCTCTACGTCCACTGGCCCATTGTTGTGTCATTCCCAGTTTATTCCACCCACAACAGTTTATTCCACCCACAACAGCATAGGGCAACAGGTCAGCCCCCTTCAGCCATTTTCTGACATCACTGTAAGTGACAGCAGTATTCCCTTTCACAAGGAACACATCAACATGCAAAAACATTCCCATCAGTGCCTGGGACTACTAAGACAATGTGTATTTTTGATGCCTAAAAAACATATTTCTTTTTAGCAAGCTTGATTGTTTATATGAAAATTAGCATTGTGATGAAACCATCTGCACCTCAAGGGCTATTTATGTCCTCTCTTCAACTTAACTAGTTTAATCCTCTCTCTCGATGTAAATCCAACAATAAAGGTTAAAAAGACATGGTGCGTGGTTTGGCTTATGAATATGGCTGAGAGTGATGCTCTCGCTCTGCTCCTTCCTATCTTCATTGTCTGGCCTTGAGATCTGGTTGGGTTGCCTGGTCCCGGCATTAGGGAAACTGTTGGCCTCCTGGGGGCACAACACAGAACACTGGGGCCTGCTGACAACACGCAGGGGGGCCCATGCTTAGCCGGGCCTCGTGTGCTAGGAGTACACCAGGAGATGCAGTGCTTGGACTCCAGGGCCCCCCACGGATAGCCTCAAACATCTGAGCCTGGGCCTACATTACAATTTGAAATAAAGAAACAAAAAAACAAAAACAAAAAAATACCTTTGGGGCATTTTGGCAGTGAGGGTGGCCCACTTGTGCAAGGACATGCACAGGGATGGACTACAGCCTGCATTAAGTGCAATTTTCAGCCCTGGATGGGGTCACACCCTGCCTGCAAGGATGCTTGCCCAAGGCCTCAGTTGTGAAATGGGTGCCGCTTATGGGAAGAATCATGCCTTCAGTTCACCCAGAAGTGTCCTGGCTCAGTGAGGGGGCACTCCTGCATGTAGACGTGTTGAGTTGGTGATAGGCACAGCTGGTGAATGAGGTACAGCTGGGAAGTTTTGCTACTCATGCTGTGGGAGAAGGTGAAGAAGATTTCTGTGAGGGCAGCACCTAGCAGCAGAACATATCCAGCCCCCTCATAAGGAGAACCCACCAGTGATGACATCTTGGGAACCCAATTGGGCTCAGTGACAGGGTGGATGGCCCATGAGGTTTGACTAGGTTTCCATGATTACTGTGACTCTATACTTGGACAGCTTTGTAGAAAGGAGGTGCCGCTGACCCTGACAGTGGAATGGGAGCTGGAGACAGGGTACTGTGCTGCAAAGACACCGTGTAACATCCAATAATTAAAAGATTACTTCTTAATTGCTGTGTCAGGATGTATATTTATTCTTGCTAATTAGTTAATCAAGTACAGCATGTAAATAGGGTCGAAATTCAGGTTCCAGAAATGGCTAAGGTAAAGGCCCCATCAGGAGCAGCTACCCTGCTGTTCAGCCTCCAAGGTAACTGACAGTACACTCAAACATACACAGAAATAACTAAGGGTGACATCATAGAGACAAGAAAGAGAGAAGAGCAGGGAGAAGCAGAATACAAAGCACCTTCCCCCTTTAAACGAAAAGTTGAAGAAGATAAAACAGAGAGCAGAAGAGTAGAATAAAGGAACAACATAAAACGCACAAAAATAAACACCCTCTTCAGAATGGTGAAGAGAAGAGGAAACGCACAAAATAAACACCCTCTTCAGAATGGTGCAGAGAAGAGGTAAGTGCGAGGGTACCAACATTGTGCCAACACCATGAGCTAACAAGAATAAAAGTGGTTATGGTAAACCACTTCAGAAAATCAACATTAGAATAAAAATGGAACAGAACACCTCAATGAAAATTTGAGCAATAGAGGTTCAGTACCGTCAATCATAAATTAAATCTGAACACCTCTAAAAAACATAGAGCACCGAAGTGTTTCAGCATACATAAGCACCAACAGAATTGAGCCCCAGGCTCATCACCAGTAATAATAAATAGAACTGTGAATCTCAATACATATTGAACACCTCCAGCAAAGTAGAGCACCAAAGTGGTTCGCAAAATGTAAGCACAAATATAACTGAGCACATCTACGGCTCCTCACAAACACTGAGCATGAAAATGTAATATTAACACTTCTAATAAAATAGGGTTAAGCATAGATAACACTGAGCACCTCAACAAAAGTCGAGCAAATAGATGGCTCAGTATGAATACAAATAAAAACTGGGCATCGTTATGGCTTGTCAAAAACACTGAGCCCTCTATGGCCCATCACCAATAAGCATAACAAGAATGGAGCACCTCAATAGATATTGAGCAAGTAAATGGCTCCAACAAACGTAGCAGAATTAAAATTCCTACAACTAACCTCCAGATGATACACATGGAAATGAACTCCTCAAATAATTTGAGCATCAAATGGTTCATTTCAGTACAAATAAACATAGAAAGAATTGAGCATCAAAATTGCTCATTACTTATAATAATAAATAGCATTTTACACCTCAAACAAATAGAGCCCTACCAAGGTCCAGGACAAGTAAACTAAACAACTGCACAATAAACGGGATAGAGCACCTCAATAAATATATTGAGCAAAAAAAATGTCTCCCCACAAAAAGATTAGGATGTCCAGCTCTGAACCATCCTGAGCTTGCTTCAAAGGAAGAATTACGACAGACCTGCATAAAATGGCTTGCATAAATTATCACATAACAGGTAATAAATTACAAATAACTGTAAATCATCAGACCAATAGCACAGTTCATAAATTAATTAAAATGCAAGATGCAATTAGCAATATTTTAAACCTAACAAATTAAAATAATAAATGTAGTCACCGTTGTCTGATTTTCGGAGGCAACTTTCTGAAAACGCTGGTAAACTTTTCCATATAGAGACTGTCACCAACTGCAAGAAGATTGTAAACCCGATCGAGTCTCCACTGAAGAAGATATGGTGAGCGACATCTCTCCCAAGCCCAAAGCTGTCTCCATGAAATCATCACCCAACCACCGCAAAAATCCACAAACCGATCCAGGCAGGAAAGAATATATCCACCAGATCCTTCTCTGAAACTGCCTTGATGAAGTTGCCAAAAGAAAACGCACACAGCGAACCTGGTTGGCATACTGAGGACTTGCACCAACCTGCAGACTGAGCCACGACCAACCACAAAATGGCTGCATGCTTTTGATGCGGCGCAGAGTGGATCATGGCACTCTTTTGCACACCAATGGCCATGGTAAAGCGCACATAAAAGTCACCTTTTCTCAAAAGTAGTGCGAAGGATGATACCATCAGGGAGACAGGAATTTCCTTCAAAGTACACCAAGTAATATCAGTAGGGTTCACAGACTCTCTGGCTCATCTCAGATGCACAGCCAAAATTGATAACTGTTCACAGCACACCAACGCTAGATTATTGCACAACCCTGATGGCAGCAAAGTTTGTTTCTGAATATACTATCTACTCATTTTCAGTCACATGAAAGTTGGTAGCAGGCAGCATAAAGTATCCATGTAAAAGTTCCAAGTTATTCAAATCGAATCACTTCCTTTTGTAAGATGACTGTAAGGCAGGGAGTTTCCACATGTAGCTGAATATTATATTATGTAAAAGCAGATTTCAAACAGCAGGTGACTACTTAAACATCCAACGTATAGGTGTACTTTAACATGTCCCAAACCCAACTTACTTCTGGCTGTCTGTTGTTGTAGACACCGGTGGGGCAATCAAGAGGTTGGGCATGAGGTTCAGTTAGTTTCTACTGTTGCAGTATCTTTTTGATCACGCATGGTTTCTATCCCATCCTTGTCCCCAGTGTAACATCCAATAATTGAAAGATGACTACTTAATTGCTGCGTCAGGATGTATATTTATTCTTGCTAATCAATTAATGAAGTACAGCATATAAATAGGGTCGTAATTCAGGTTCCAGAAATGGCTAAGGTAAAGGCCCCACCGGGAGCAGCTGCCCTGCTGCTCAGCCTCCAAGGTAACTGACAGTACACTCAAACATGCACAGATATAACTAAGGATGATATCATAGAGACAGGCTGAGCAGCAGAGTACAATAGACTAAGAAAGGGCAAGAAAGAGAGAAGAGCAGGGAGAAACAGGATACAACAACCCCTCTATTGGAGAACCTTGAATTGATACCCTTTGAGTGTAAGTATGCAGCACTGTAGTCGCTCAAGTACAGTTCGAGCTCCGTGGTTGATTTGAGGAGGCCTACTTTCTTGTGCGGGCACCTTGTTGTTTGGTTCAGCTGCTGCGCTTGGTT
Organism: Lissotriton helveticus; assembly: GCF_964261635.1. Lineage (NCBI taxonomy): Eukaryota > Metazoa > Chordata > Amphibia > Caudata > Salamandridae > Lissotriton > Lissotriton helveticus. The sequence goes on from NC_136071.1 coordinate 56,363,944, forward strand.
GGTTGAACTCACAGGGATTGTGCCACACTCATCTACTGGGTGGCATTGGGGACCCCACTAGGTGCACTGACTGTTGGTGGCCCTGTGTATTGCCAAGTGGCATCACGACAATGGGCAGAAGTATGCCAAAGGATGGTGACTCTTCGACAGAGAATTGGGGGCTCCCCATGCTGAGGGGTCACCTACAAAGTGTAACCTGGCTGAGGAGGGGTGACATCCTGAAACCGGCCCCAGGATGTTTGTTTCTAGTCCAGGGAGAATCTGGCTTGGCAGTTCGGGCTGGACTGTTCTCATGAGGAGCACGGTCAAGACTGATTTGCATATGGCTTGCTCCAAACAGGGTGGTATGGATGAGCAAAAGAACAATTAATTTAACCCAATCTGTTGACTGGGGGTGAATGCTTGATTTGTTTAGCATTCCGTCCATCATTTCTTTGCCCAGCATTTTTGATCCTGAGTGGGATGGGCATGCCCAGATGTGAGTCCCTTGCTAACTGTGCTACTGGATTCAAGCTAACCTTGAATAAGATACTGGCTGCTAATGCGAATTCCAAACATACGCTCCAACAACAGGTTGGTGAGGTGGCAATGAATCTCGGCCTCCTCAGGGTGAACCACCAAAATCTGGCTGACAAAGATGACCCCAGACATGGAGTTCCAGAACAGGGCCGTCCAACTGATGATATGAAGGAAAAAGTCTCATAAGGGAGGGTTAAACAACATCATAGATACCCCATGTCAGGAAATCTGGGATACTGAGGTGGTTAGACACATATGGGTAGAAGGGAAGGGACAACCCCTAACTGAACTAAAACGTACACTGTATTCCTTGTGTTTCAGAGCTAAAGGAATGCTTCCACTGGGCATGAACAAAACATCTAGCACGATCGTGCACATTTGAGCAATGAGTCACCTCCACACTGATGGATATTTACTGACAGTGTGGCGAGTTTGCCTACACTCAGCTCGTCCCCGGATGGCGTGGCATTTGTTACCTCATGACTATACACACCCTGACCCTGTTCAATCACGGAGAAGACAAGTCGGACTTGTACCAACACCCGCTAAGGAAGAAGATGAGTTTGTTGCAGAAAGCTCATAAAAAAGACCTACAGATAACTTTGGATGGGTTCAGTACAAAGGCATTCCAGAAATATTCAGACTGTTCTCGGACACACAAGTGTCAGCAGGATGGTCCATACCTTTATTCACTGTGCAGACAAAAAACAATGCAAGCTGGCTGCAGATGGGAAATGTTTGAAATGATGAATAGCACTGAGCCCGGCCTTAATTTGATCAAGTAAGAAGTGAGAGCCATACACCTCATGATGATGCAACATCGAAATTTGTTACACTTACTGACCGCAATGGGGGAAGGATGTTTGCCAAGATCAGTGCATCCTGGTGCACATTTATTCCAGGGAATGATGTGGATAATGGGACATTCACTCTTGCCATCCAAGCACTTGACCGTTTGCAAACAGACATGCCTGATGAGGATAGTGCCCCTGTGCATGAGTGGTTCTCCTGTCTCCACCAGTGATTTTCTGGGCTGTGCACGTTGTTGCTGCCTGTTTTCCTAATGCTATTGTTTTTGTGTGGTATCATGAAATTTAGGGTTTTCTGCTGTAAAAACGCAGTTCTCTAATTGGGTAGAATGCAATTAACTAGAAAAGTAGCAATAGGCAAAACTGAAGCACAACATGTCCCCAATAACGAGACTGTCATAAAGTATGGGTTAGATAGTGTAGTTTATAATGTAACTAGAGGGGGGAATGTTAATATTGAAACAGTCAATGTCAATGTGAACAATGATGCATTCGCGTATAAGAATGAAATCACATCTCTATTATCGAGTTCATCTGTCATTAGCTTTCTGTCGATCCCAACTCAGAAATACATGGTCAGACAGGCTCTGAGACCTAGGCCAGAGGTTACTGATTGACAGGTCACAGGTGGAGTGGCACATAGGCGGCAGACAAACGTGCAAACAGGAAACTTAGATCAATCACACAGATAGGCACAGCGACACCATAATGGTCCAGGGAGATTGGCCCCAACAGAGCACACATGGCCCGGAGGAGTGCATGCTCTCCCAAAACACCATAAAGTGAGATGCTACATGAAGTTAGGAACACACAGGAAATCTGGACATAGCACGCGCACTACAAACTGTGATCAAGTACCCCTCATGCCAGCCATCTGGACACGTTACCCGCTAGCCCCATTTTGTCCACGGAAGGTCGAGGCCCACCTTGATTTCTGATCAAGGGCCTTATTTATGTAGGGAGGCCTGCTTGATTTTTGAAGAATAGACAGAGTGGTTTGGTGCAGGTATATTAGGCCACAGAGAGTACACTGTTTAACAAAGTACTGCCTATTGGACATGACTACCTTACAAACGGCAAGATATGTCCTCACTAACTGCTTCAATGTTTCTTTCTAGTCCATTTACTGCTATGTCTTCTTGCATTAATGATGTATGTTGCACCAGCACTGTGATATGTATCAGTAAGATACCATGGAGAGGTATGTTCTGAAGGAGCCTTTCCAATGTGATGTGGGTTGGATGCATACATGCGATTGCCGTTACTGCACATGATAATAATGTAGTTTGCCATGTCTGTACTGCAATGTATAGCTATCCCTGTACTGAATGGTTTGTACCTTATGTGAAGAAAATCAATTAACAACGTTTCAAAAAAAGGGCCTTATTTATGACTTTAGAGGCAATGTCTACATTCCTTACTGAAAAATTATCACCAGAAGCATTTTATGATACCCAAAGAACTGTATAAAACACCGCTCAGTTTGATTGTACATTGAGACAGTCCTCAGAAACCGTCCTCTAAACCCGTTTCTGTAACTGAATCCCAGCCGAAGCATTTAATGAAACAAACTTTTCCTGTTTTGCCAAACACCTCTTGTCTTTTGTTCTTTTCAAAGTAATTATATATTTTAGCATCACGTACTTGCAGACAACATGGTCTGTCCCCCAGGGTCATGTAGAGTGATTACAGCATGCCCTCTCATTAATGTCTCTAGACCACTTTAATGCTGACCTGTTCTGCCACTGTGCAGGATCCACCCTTGTTCTCATCCCCTTGAGGCCCCAGATCATATTCTCCTTTCGTTACCATGCATCCGCACCATTTCCAGTGCCTGTACTTACCATGCCTCTATTCAAGTCTACCCTGACAGCACATTTTTCCCCTGGGTGTTTATGGCCACATTAGCTACATGATAAGGTAAGGGTTGCCTTCAAGGGATTTTGTTTGAGTAAAATTAAATTCTCAAATTTTAATAGGAAATTAATCTTAGGCAGCAAGAGTGGCCCACAACAGACTACTGTCTGCGCTTTATTTTGAGAATAAATTTTAATTTTAATTAAATATATTTAATTTTACTCAAACAAAATTCCTTATCATTTATATAGCCCAAGCCCTCAAGGGTATACTGGGTTTCCCACTTTGTGTACAACACATTAGCTCCAGACACCAGATTTGTCATTTTGAGCATTTTTTGACACCCCATACTAAGACACCTATGCGTCTTTTGCTTCACTCTGGTTACACCCTGTTTCCCAGCTTGAAATGAATGAAATGAAATGAAATGAAGGAATGAAATGAAAAAGGATTTATAAAGCGCATGGCTGCCCGGAAGCGTCCCAGCGCTGAGGGTGCAGTGGAAAACTGGGGGGAAGGGAAGGAGATGATGAATGAATTACTAATTATTGTGGGAAAAGATATGTCTTCAGAAGTTTACGAAACTTCATGTAGTTCGGTTCAATTTGCAACCAAACTGGCAGGGAATTCCACAGGGTTGCTGCCGTGACCGAAAAGCGTCGGCCTTCAGTACGGGCCTTCTTGATTCTATGAATAGTGGCCAGGTTGCCCTGAGAAGAACGCAGGGACCTGGTGGTTTTGTAGGGATAGAGTATTGTCCCTAGCATAGGGGGCCCTTTGCCCTGAAGGGATCTGTGGGTGATACACAGAGCCTTAAATTTAATCCTTTCCTGGACAGGCAACCAGTGGAGGGCTCTGAGTGCTGGTTTTGCTGATGATCTCCGGGCGGTGCCAGTCAGCAGCCTCGCTGCTGCGTTTTGGGTACGCTGCAGGATGTTAATAGTGGATTCAGGTGCAGCCATAAAAAGGGCGTTGCTGTAGTCTAATCTGGATAAGATGAGACCTTGAATGAGCAACTTTTGGGACTGTGTCGGGAGTAGGAGAAGAATTTTACGGGCTGAGCGAAGTAGGCCCACACAGGTACCAGCCGTCTTTTTGGCCTGTGTTTTCAGGGAGAGGTCTTGCTCCAGCCAGAACCCTAGGCTTTTGAGTTCTTTCTTTGGTTGTGGGAGAGCTCCTAGACACAATGGCCATATAGAGGTGGGAAGGGATGTTATTCGATGGCCCAGAAGTATAAGCTCAGTTTTTGTGCCATTTAATTTAAGTCGCGAGTCACACATCCAGTTATAGATACCTGCAAGGCAATCATGCAGTTTTCTGATTTTGTCCTTTTCCAGTGAGAGTGAAACGACCATTTGGGTGTCGTCAGCGTATGTGACGGCTTTGATCCCAAAGGGAGTGACAACATCCTCCAGGGGGGCCATATAAATGTTAAAAAAGGTAGGGCTCAATGAAGAGCCCAGAGGAACCCCACACTGGAGGGGGAAAGGCTTGGAGCGCACGTTCCTTTCACATACCTGGAAAGTTCTGTCCTTCAGGAAGGATGTGAGCCATCGCAGTGCGGTGCCTCTCACCCCTAGATTAAGGAGTCGCTGGATCAGGATCCCGTGGTCTACAGTGTCAAATGCAGCGCTTAGATCCAGGAGGATCATTAAAGCCGATCCTCCTGAATCTAAGATGCACCTTGCTTCTTCGACCATTGTAAGAAGGGCGGTCTCAGTCCCCTGGCCCGGGCGAAACCCTGTTTGCGAGGGGCGAAGCAGGTTGTATATTTCTAGGAAAACCGAAAGTTGTTGATTTACGGCCTTCTCTGCGATCTTACTCAGCCCCGGTAAAAGAGAGATTGGTCGGAGGTTTGCAAAGTCTTGGGGATCAAGTCCTGGTTTCTTCTGCAGCGCTTTAACTACTGCATGTTTCCAACAAGGGGGAACCACTCCTTGATCAAATGAGGCATTGATAAGGTCAGTGGCCAAAGGCGAGATGGTAGGTCCCACCTGCTGAAGGATGTGAATAGGGGCAGGGTCATTCGGGGATCCACTTTTCATGCCTGTTCGAGCATTCAGAAAGCCTTCATTGGATATCTGGTTAAAGGAATCCAGAGTAGGGACTATGTTTGCGGTAGTGGGAACCGCGGGGGCATAACTGTCAGATTTTGGCGGCAGGGATTGCAGGATGTTTTTTATTTTGTTCTCAAAGAAAGCTGCTACTTGATTGCATCTGGTGACCGTGGATTCCTGTATCGAGGGGGGGTTGGGTATTTTGAGTAACTCTTTTACTATTTTGTAGGTTTCCCGAGACGAGTTGGAGGCAGTTCTAATTTTCTCTTTGTAGAAAGAGGCTTGGGCTATTTTCCTAGCTGATTTATAGGTCCTCATGGCTGTCTTATATTTCTCTTTATTGAGGGGGGCCCAGTCTTTTCTCCATCTACGCTCCTGAGTTTTGCAGATTTTTCTTAAGTTTCTCAGTTCTTGGGAGTACCATGGGGATTTAAAGATTTTACTTTTTTTCTTCAAATTTTTCTTGGGTGCTACTGCATCAAGGGTAATGGTTAGCCACTTGGTGAAGTTCGCGCCAGCTTTCAAGGGGTCAGGGACAGGGAGAGGGGCAGATTGCTCTAATTCCCGAGTCCAATTCTCAAAAGAGAGTTTGGACCATATTCTCTCCTGGGTGCGAAGTGCCTGAGCTTGGGGGATGTCTAAATTGGTTTGCCATGTGAACGGGATGAGAAAGTGGTCAGTCCATGGTAGTGGGAGTGGGGGCGAGATTTCTATTTTAGGAATGTTAGAAAAAACCGGGTCTAAAAGATGTCCTTTAGCGTGTGTCGCCTCAGAGTTTTTAAGGGGGAGGTCAAACGCGTTCAATTCTGATGTAAGTTCGCCTGCAATTTTATCAGTGAGATCATCAAAATGAAGATTTCGATCTCCTAGTAGAATAAAATTGGGTGTCGCAGTACAGGAGGTGATCGTGGTTTCTAACAGTGAGCCTACGAATTGTCCTAGGCTTCCGGGTGGACGATATATAAGAATACCCGAAAGGGATTTGTTTGGGGTAATTTGAAGGTTAAAATGGATGCTTTTGCAATCCAGGATTCCTCCCTCTTGTATCCGGCATGTAAAATTATCCCTATAAACTATGGCTAAGCCACCTCCTTTTCCCTGGGTTCTGTTATGGAACTGTATTAAAAATCCCTGGGGTAACATGCTAGCAATATCTGCCTCAGAGTTAGAGGTCAGCCATGTTTCCGTGAGGAACAATATGTCCAGGTTTGTATCCTGAATCAGCCAGTTGATTTCTGTGCAATGTTTGGGTATAGATCTGCAGTTAAGTAGGGCCAGGCTTAAACGCTTCGGTGTCTGGCGATTATCTTTCCGAAGAGGGTCACCCTGGGGAGATGGTGTTGGTTCATGGGGAGTGATTTTGGTTCTGAGTTGTAGGAGTTCGTCTCGTGAGTATTTAATCCGAGGATCAGGAGGATCGGGAGAAATGGGCATAGTGTCTGGCCCTGAGCCCGGCCTGGCCCGGACGGGCCCAGACTGGCTTGCCTCTGGCGCGCCCGCTGCGCGTACGGTATATGGCATTCATTTTATAGGTAGTGGGCCCAAATCGCCCAGCCACTAGAGCGCTGTCCAGTGCCTCTTCCAAGATGGCACCCGAAGTCTGCTCCTCGAGGGGGTGGATGTCGGATTGACCGGGAGCCCTAAAATCAGCTGCCAATTTGCTCTGGAATCCGCGCTAAATGCGGTGCAATACGGTCAGAAGATCGATTTCCGATTATGAACAGGTAATTTTTAAATTTCTAAATTTCTAGCAAGGTACAGATAGCGTTATTACAGTTTTTAAAAAAAAATGTCTAAAGGATTTAAAAACAATCTATACTCCCGGCTTCCGCCTCAGGAGTCCACGCATACAGTACTACTTGCAATAGTGAAGGCTCTTTTATAGGTAGTGGGCACAAATCGCCCAGCCACTAGAGCGCTGTCCGGTGCCTCTTCCAAGATGATGCCCGAAGTCTGCGCCTCGAGGGGGTGGATGTGGGATTGACCGGGAGCACTTAAATCGGCTGCCAATTTGCTCTGGAATCCGCGCTAAATGCGGTGCAATACGGTCAGAAGATCGATTTCCGATTATGAACAGGTAATTTTTAAATTTCTAAATTTCTAGCAAGGTACAGATAGCGTTATTACAGTTTTTAAAAAAAAATGTCTAAAGGATTTAAAAACAATCTATACTCCCGGCTTCCGCCTCAGGAGTCCACGCATACAGTACTACTTGCAATAGTGAAGGCTCTTTTATAGGTAGTGGGCACAAATCGCCCAGCCACTAGAGCGCTGTCCGGTGCCTCTTCCAAGATGATGCCCGAAGTCTGCGCCTCGAAGGGGTGGATGTGGGATTGACCGGGAGCACTTAAATCGGCTGCCAATTTGCTCTGGAATCCGCGCTAAATGCGGTGCAATACGGTCAGAAGATCGATTTCCGATTATGAACAGGTAATTTTTAAATTTCTAAATTTCTAGCAAGGTACAGATAGCGTTATTACAGTTTTAAAAAAAAAATGTCTAAAGGATTTAAAAACAATCTATACTCCCAGCTTCTGCCTCAGGAGTCCACGCATACAGTACTACTTGCAATAGTGAAGGCTCTTTTATAGGTAGTGGGCCCAAATCGCCCAGCCACTAGAACGCTGTCCAGTGCCTTTTCCAAGATGGCGCCCGAAGTCTGCGCCTCGAGGGGGTGGATGTGGGACTGACCGGGAGCCCTAAAATCGGCTGCCAATTTGCTCTGGAATCCGCGCTAAATGCAGTGCAATACGGTCAGTAGATCGATTTCCGATTATGAACAGGTAATTTTTTAATTTCTAAATTTCTAGTAAGGTACAGATAGCGTTATTACAGTTTTTAAAAAAAAATGTCTAAAGGATTTAAAAACAATCTATACTCCCGGCTTCCGCCTCAGGAGTCCACGCATACAGCTTGCACCGTTCCGAGTAGCCTTCTACTCACACTGCAGAAAACTGACGGTCTGACCCTGTACTTTCTGGGCATTTTGGGAACCCTTGTTTGCTTAATCTTAATGCAGTATTATCACTTTACCACCACCATTACTACTAGACCGCTGACCGAGTATAAAGGTATGTTGATTTGTTTATCACAAAGTGTCTGTCTGATCGATTTATTGATGCACTTGGCATGATGCATGAATTTAGAAATTTGTAAAATTGGTGTTGTTACTTTGATACTTCTATGTTCATCTGGAAAGTCCACTGTTTGAATTCACTATTATAAACTGAAAAATAAAATTAATATTCCCTTTGGTATTCTAACTAATCAGATATTCCTGCCCAATCAATTACACACTCAATCACGTTTCATTGTACACCCAAAAAAACGACTCCTTATTGTAGTGCCACAAACAATCAAATAGTATAAAAATGTAGTATGTTTATTAAAAATATTATTGCAATATTAATCACCCACATTATTAAAAATCAATTTGTGCATATAAACCATTTAATAAATATAGAGATACCACAGTGTAGTCAAATTAGCTTACAGAAATCAGAAGACCCATAGGGTCCAATCACAGAATCAACTTATATGCTAGAACATATTCAATGTACAATAAAAAACATGCAAATCTCAGCAAAGGGAGAGCAAAATGATGGGAGAAATTGGAGAAAAAACAAGAGAGTCAAAACACATTCAAAAGCACACACTTTTTTACAGTTTGTAAACTAATCCGTAGGTGCAATCCTAACAGGCATCTGAATAGTGCAACATATTTCATCAATTATACCAGAATGTTCAATGGATTTAGTTTGTCCGATGCTTCGACATGTTTCGGTGGTATAGCAAAAATATCAACCACATTTATCAAGACCAGACTTCTTTGTATACCATTGTCAGTAAAACCAATACATAAATACACAAATATTACTTATTATAGCATTTTCATCACCGAACATCTTAATCCTATATTAATATTCCTTCGCTGTTTGTATATTTGCATATATACAGCAAAACATTATTTGACACCCATACATCTTATCAGCACTACCGTTTAAATATACAGTTGCACTATTTGATATAATCCTCAGGTTGCTGATATGTTAGTGCCTTAATATCTCAACTATTGATTTGTAAAATTGTTTACATATAAAATTTGCATTTTACCAGGGTATTTGGATTCTGCATATTCTCTGCTCAATATAATGAATTTAAGTTTGACATGGAAACACAGAAAGATTGGAATGATACACTCAACGTACTTGGATTGGGTACTTTACTGGGATTTTTCCAGCCAGTGTTTGTAGATTAAGATCATGTCAATATTCAAATCTTGTATAAGTATACTGGTTGATGTTCACCTGTAAGAGTCTCCCCATATGGACCCAAGAAATGATACTGAGATTGAAAATGGTGGCACTTGGGTGAGACTCTAAAAAGAAAGGGTCAGCAGTCTAGGTGCCTCTTTTTAAAGAGGGTGGTGGTATTTGGCTTTGTCTCTTTAAATAGACACTCTTAAAGCACAATTCTTTGGCCCAGAAAAAGGCTCTGGCCAAAATATGCGGTGCTATTTTTTGTGCATGATGCACATGTATGCCGCTTACTGCTTCAGCCGAGAGTTTAACCCAGTTGGGAACTGGCTTGGATAAAAAGTAGTTTGAATATATATACACACACACACATACATTACCTACTGGCGGTCGCCAGTAGGTATATATAGTTAGGATTTTTTTGAATAGGGATTTCTGAAAATTCTATGTTGAATAACTTTGGCGTTGATGGACGAAATTGGCTGAAATTTTCAGGGAAATGGCACATTTCGTTTCTGAGCGTCCCCTGAAAGTTTGGGGGGGTTTCGTCAAGCGGGGGCGAGAAAAAAGGGGGATCCCAAAACGTGTTTTTAACATTGAGTTTTCCATAGGGCGGTTGGACTCACTTTTAGCTCGAAAGGCTGAATGGATTTCCACAAAACTTGGCAAAATTGTAGGGACTGGTAGCCCGATGTGCCTTTGCTATGACTCAAGATATATGCTCCAGTGGTTTTTACAAAAATTAACTTTGAAAAATATATATTGGGCTACATTGGGCTATATATATGTTAGAGCCCAAATGTAGCCCAATGTAGCCCAATGTAGCCCAAAGATGGACACCAGAGACAAAAAAAAAAAATGTAGCCCAAATATCAGCCAGATGTAGCCCAAGTATAGCCCAGTGACAGAATGTCCCAGAGTGTTCTAAAGAACAACTAGAGCGCTAACAGTCTTACTTATGACAAAAGTATGGCACACCTGAAGTCATCTTGATTGGAATAAAGTGGTAACACTTAATACATTTAATTTGAAAAGGAACAAAATGAGGGGTTTCATTTTGCCATAGAAATGTTATATATATATATATATATATATATATATATATATTACCTACTGGCGGTCGCCAGTAGGTATATATAGTTAGGATTTTTTCTCTATGGGATTTTTGAAAATTCTATGTCTAATAACTTTGGCGTTTGTGGACGGAATTGGCTGAAATTTTCAGGAAAACGGAACATTTTGTTTCTGAGCAGCCCCTGAAAATATGGGGGGGGGGTTCATCAAGGGGGGGGCCGAGAAAAAAGGGGGGTCCCAAAACGCGTTTTTCCCATGTTAATTTCCATAGGGCGGTTGGCCTCACTTTTAGCCCGAACGGCTGAATGGATTTGCACGAAACTTGGCAAAATTGTAGGGACTGTTAGTCCGATGTGCCTTTGCTAGGTCTCAATATATGTGCTCCAGTGGATTTTGAGAAATTAACGTTCAAAAAAATATATATATCTGTAAGCGCGCTCCGGGCAGCGCCCCGGTTCGCGTACCTGACGCGTAACGGAACTTCGCGAAGCGAAGCTGATTGGCTCTCCGGTGTCTGTCAACATTCTAAACAGTCCGGAGCGGCCGCCATCTTGTCTCTCGGTAGGATCGAGAGACAAGAGGAGGCCAAAACAAGGGGGGGAAATGACCATAAGGGGGCATAGTAGATCCTCCCTGACCCCCTAGGTTTGATGTGGAGGCTTTAAAAGGGCCCCGCGGGGCAATAAAAAAGAATAAAAAATTGTTTTTTTTGCGTGGGGAGCGCCCGGTACGCGCACCGGGAAGCAGTCTGGGGAGCGTAATATAAGGAAAAAAGAATGATAGACTATGATATTTTGAAATATTGTATGTTTATTGATTGTTCTTTTTGTTGTTTTTTTTTTGTTTTTTTATTTAAGTAGCAGTATTTATGATTATTAAATATAAATTTATTTTTGGGATTGTGCACAGTATACTATAAGTCTGACTTTACATTATAATCAATTTGGTACTAGTTTATGAATTACATATAAAAATGATTAAAGACTCAAACAATTTTTTAATATTAAATATAATTTTATTTTTCTGATTCTTTTTCAAAATTTAATAGAACGTCTAACATTTGACTGTCCGATATGTCTTCTTTTTGACTAAACATAACTTCCCACATTTGACCGTCCTCATATTGAAGAAAGAAATCCACAGATTCTACACATTGTAGAAGTTCATGGTCTCGTGATTCATCCATGAATTCCAAGTCAATGGGTTCAATGATTTCCTCGTTGTTCATGTCTAGGACAATTTCAAAGGAAACGTTCTGTTCTCCTTGCATTTTTGTGCTGACATTTGAATAAAAAATAAATATATCAGTAGAGATAGGGCACTGTTGGGTTTAAGTTCAGACAGGTACTTTTGAGGCGTGAAGTAGTACTATTAAAAAGTGCCTGTGAAAAAGCCTAAGTAAATTCATAATTATACCACAGAAACCTAAATCAATCCATAATTATAATAAACAAGCCTTTCTCAATGTCTAACTCTTACAGAGGGATAGTATATAACTATCTGAAAATGTTTTCAAATTTATAAAATAATATCTTACCTTTTAAAAACAAGTTTAAGTTGTGAGTGAAAATGATCTTGCAATGTAGTTCAGGAAGTAGTAGTCAAAATGGCTGTGTTTCTCTCTCTTTTTTTATATATATTCAGGTACATAACCAATCAAATGTCAGGTAAAAAAGTAGAAAATGAAAGTAACATTTTAATTGGTTGTCAATTCCAACACTTCAGATGTGTTTTGTGAAGTAATTTACCTCAGGGTATTTAGAGAGGTCTACAGGCTAAATGGTTAAATGGAATTCCAACCAAATTTGTGAAAATGGTAGGGATTGGTATGTAGTATTAGCTAATCTATATTTGGTGAAAGTGTCTCCAGTGGTTTTTCTGTATATTACTTTCCCACCTTTTTTGAGCGAGCGCTTCCCGGTGCGTGCCCCGGTACGCGAACCGGCAGCGTTACGGGAGTCCTCCATTTTGTGTTTCGGTATAATTGAGATACAAGATGGAGGGCAAATAATGATCAGAATGGGTAGAAGGGGGCAAGGTACATGTATCCTGACCCTCTAGGTTTTCTGAGGGTGGTTGAGGAGGCCCATATGTGCGAAAAAAAAACATTTTTTTTAAAATTTTCGCGTGGTTAGCGTCCGGTGCGCGTACCGGGTAGCGCTCCGGGGAGCGTACTTTGGTGAAAATTAGTGAAAAAAGTTAGAGTAAAATAATAATTGTGAGTGATCAGATGTAGGGTAGCTCTGAAAAGAGCTTTTGGGTCCTGTGGCTGATTTAGGTACCTACAAGTAGGTTCCAATGCACAGTCTTAAATTCAGGATGAAAATTCTGTTCCCCTCATCTGAGAAGTGAACTCCATCTGCTCTGTAGATATCTTGCATGTAGTAACGCAAGTTATTGTTGTACATGGAGCCCATTCCATGGTCTCTCATGTAAGCTGAAACAGACTTATTTACATGCTTCCTCGATTTCTCAATTTGTGGACAAAATTGGTTCGACCACCTCCATTTCTGTCTTTGGCATATATTTGAATATACCAAGGCAGTTTGAGGAAAAAGTGCCATCAATTGGTCAAAGGTGTCCTTTAAAAGCATTTCCAGACCTACCCCAGTCAAAGTGCCCTAATCATTACCTCCACAGTGCACAATTAACAGGTCAGGTTTTGGCAAATGCATAAAGGTTTTCACCAATGGTATCAATTGGTGACATTTTAATCCTCTGTGGCCAAACCACTTAATTTCCACATTTTGTAAATTGAGGTTGTGTAAATTTCTGTTATCAGCAAACCTTTGAGCCCAGTGGATATAACTATGTCCAACAATCCAGACAGAAAACATGGTGAGAGAAGGTTCTGCTGCAGTCAGATGAAGTGTGGCAATGAAATGGCAGTTGAAAAAATAAGAGTTTATAATGAAAAAAACTGTGGAGTTTCTGTGCTAATGAATCAGTAGCAGTGATTGGTGGATTTTGATTGCTGGAAACAGAAAGTTAGGGTGCATGGATGAGTTCTTTGAAAGATGTAATTTGAATGGTCAAGAAAAAATCATTTTATGAAAGATTGCACTGGATACGCAGGTGTACTGAGAGTTCAGAGTTCAATTGAAACATTGTTGTGTGAAGTTGCAAACATGAGAGGTCTTTCATGAGGTGGTTGCTATGCAAAAAAGGCAGAAAGGGCAGAGGGGGGAAGGGTGTTGATTTGAAAAAAGTGAGGGAAGAGTTTTGATTGGGTGACATGAGAGATATGTGTGATGAATTACAGCATTTCTGTGCTTTTTTTGGCTGCAGCCTCTGGAGTGCATACCCTTTGTTCTGCTGAAGACAAATTGGTGTGTGTCTGAGACTGTTTTGAAACTCATAAAGTATTTGCTAAGGTGAGAAAAGATTCATTTAATTTATATAGAGAATAGTATGCTTTAGGGAGAAAATTATGAAGAAAGTTGTGTATTTAAAATGTTGCTTTGTGTCAAGTGTTTTACAAATAGATTTTGTTTCTTTGAGTTACATAGCCATGTTAAAAGTGACGCAAAAATAGTGCAAGGGTCTTTTACAAAAATGCTTTCATGTGTCTTAGGGCATTTTAACTCACTTCCCCATGAATGTAGGAATATAATTGCTTTACAAGATGTGTTTAAAAACGTTTTTTGAAATCAATTAGGTTTCTTGATATGTACTGCTAGAGTTTCATAGGTTGCTTGGGGCATATTTACAAGGCTTTTGCGTTCCTTTGATGTAATTTTTCCCATTTTATTTTAAGACATTTCCTTGTGGTGCAAGGTCCTTGTAAATACGCCCCCATGTGTGCTTGGCAAATTTAGATTTTGATTCTTCGAGTTACATAGCCATGTTAAAAGTAACGCAAAAATGATGCAAGGGCCTTAAAAAAACGATTTCATGTGTCTTAGGGCATTTTAAGTCACTTCCCGATGAATGTAGGTATATAATTGCTTTACATGATGTGTTTAAAAACGTTTTTTGAAATCAATTAGATTTCTGGATATGTACTGCTAGAGTTTCATAGGTTGCTTGGGGCATATTTATAAGGCCTTTGAGTCTCTCTGATGTTATTTTTCCCATTTTATTTAAGACCTTTCCCCGTGGTGCAAGGTCCTTGTAAATATGCCCCCATCTGTGCTTAGCAAATTTAGATTTTGATTCTTTGAGTTACATAGCCATGTTAAAAGTGACCCAAAAATGGCGCAAGGGCCTTAAAAAAACGCTTTCATGTGTCTTAGGGCATTTTAAGTCATTTCCCCTTGAATGTAGGTATATATTTGATTTACATGATGTGTTTAAAAACGTTTTTTGAAATCAATTAGGTTTCTTGATCTGTAGTGCTAGAGTTTCATAGGTTGCTTGGGGTATATTTAAAAGGCATTTGAGTCCCTTTGATGTTATTTTTCCCATTTTAATTAAAGACATTTCCCCGTGGTGGAAGGTCCTTGTAAATACACCCCCATGTGTGCTTGGCAAATTTAGATTTTGATTCTTTGAGTTACATAGCCATGTTCCATACAGTGCTCACCTTCTGCGTAGTCTTTGATATGCTAGACTCCATCTGCACAATGAGATATCTAAGCAAAGGAAACACAGGTGATGTGATTGTGAAATAAGCAAAAGAAATTCCACATTTTTCAATTACATCACCTGTCTTTCCTAACTTTACGAATCACAGTGTGCAGATGAGGTTTAGGCCTGTCCACGGACACAGAAGAGGTCTGGCCTTTGTTCAAGAGTGAAGTGGACATGACTCATTTCATTGGTAGGCCTGCACATGTATTATCTCCTCTGTACTCTTCAACAAGGCTAAATTTCATCTGCAACCCTGAGTAGGCCTCACCTCAAACAAACCTCTGGATAGGCCACACCTTATCGTCATCCTGAATCAATCATTTAAAATGTTAGGGACAGATTTATGATAGCCGTGTGTCTCTTTTGCGCCGCTGTGCGTCACTTTTGTGACGCAGCGGCGGCGCAAAAGATGCGCTATGTTGCGACATATTTACAACATGATGCATCTAGGCAGATGTGTCCTGCTGTAAAATCCTGTGCCACATGAAACCAATGCAGCAGTGATGCAAAAGATGCACCATGTTGCAAGACAGGCCTCACTTCATCTCCTACAAGATACCGTCAGTTTAAAATGTAAACCTTTAGGAGTGTGTAGGGGGCATGGAGAAGCTGAATCTTCTATAAATGTCAAAATTGTTGTATACAGTGCTCAACCTCTGTGTACTCTTTGATATGCTAGACTCCATCTGCACAATGAGATACCTAAGCAAAGGAAACACAGGTGATGTGATTGTGAAATGAGGAAAAGAAATTCCACATTTTTCATTTACATCACCTGTGTTTCCTAACTTTACGAATCACATTGTGCAGGTGATGTTTAGGCCTGTTCACGGACACAGAAGAGGTCTGACCTTTGTTCAAGAGTGCAGTGGACATGACTCACTTCATTGGTAGGCCTGCACATGTAGTATCTCCTCTGTACTCTTCAACAAGCCTAAATTTCATCTGAAACCCTGAGTAGGCCTCACCTGAAACAAACCTCTGGATAGACCACACCTTATCGTCATCCTGAATCAATCATTTAAAATGTTAGGGACAGATTTATAATAGCCGTGTGCCTCTTTTGTGCCGCTGTGCGTCACTTTTGTGACGCAGCGGCGGCGCAAAAGATGCGCTATGTTGCGACATATTTACAACTTGATGCATCTAGGCAGATGTGTCGTGCTGTAAAATCCTGTGCCACATGAAACCAATGCAGCAGTGATGCAAAAGATGCACCATGTTGCAAGACAGGCCTCACTTCATCTCGAACAAGATACTGTACGTTTAAACTGTAAACATTTAGGACTGTATGTTGCGACATATTTACAACATGATGCATCTAGGCAGATGTGTCATGCTGTAAAATCCTGTGCCACATGAAACCAATGCAGCAGTGATGCAAAAGATGCACCATGTTGCAAGACAGGCCACACTTCATCTCCAACAAGATACCGTCCGTTTAAACTGTAAACATTTAGGACTGTGTAGGGGGCATGGAGAAGCTGAATCTTCTGTAAATGTCAAAATTGTTGTATACAGTGCTCAACTTCTGTGTACTCTTTGATATGCTAGACTCCATCTGCACAATGAGATACCTAAGCAAAGGAAACACAGGTGATGTGATTGTGAAATGAGGAAAAGAAATTCCACATTTTTCATTTACATCACCTGTGTTTCCTAACTTTACGAATCACATTGTGCAGATGAGGTTTAGGCCTGTTCACGGACACAGAAGAGGTCTGACCTTTGTTCAAGAGTGCAGTGGACATGACTCACTTCATTGGTAGGCCTGCACATGTATTATCTCCTCTGTACTCTTCAACAAGCCTAAATTTCATCTGCAACCCTGAGTAGGCCTCACCTCAAACAAACCTCTGGATAGGCCACACCTTATCGTCATCAAGAATCAATCATTTAAAATGTTAGGGACAGATTTATGATAGCCGTGTGCCTCTTTTGCGCCGCTGTGCGTCACTTTTGTGACGCAGCGGCGGCGCAAAAGATGTGCTATGTTGCGACATATTTACAACTTGATGCATCTAGGCAGATGTGTCATGGTGTAAAGTCCTGTGCCACATGAAACCTGCGTCAGGTTTCATATAGGCGTTTTGTTGCATGGTGGGCATTCATTTGCATTTGCATGAAAGCCCTGTAAAACTAACACAGTGAAATTTAGAAGATTTCACTGAGTCAGCTTTATGGCATTGCTGAATCAAATCCTTACGCCTGTTTGAAACAGGCATAAGGAGTGATGCACCATGCAATGTGTGGCTTGCCCCTGTGCATTGCAGTAGACATGTCGCGCTTACGACGTGATTCCTGCAATGTGATGCTTTTGCGGCACAGATGGTGCTCCACATTGTAAATGCGGCACATCATGGGTGGCAGAACAGCAGCGCACGTTAACTGGTGCATCCCTGGGGATGCGCCAGTTAACATAAATCTGCCCCTTTACATTTAAGTATGAGCAGGGGACACAGAGTTGGTGAGGCTTATCCAAGGTTAAGAAGAAATGAGTCCTGTTCACTGAAAAATTGGACATAGGCCTCACCTCCGCAACATCGCTGGACATGGTTAACTAATATCTGCAAAATGTTACTCTTGTTAAAAAAAATTACAATTATAGTCTCTGAGATTTGTCTCTTACTCTGCAACATCTCATTGTTGTTCTCTTTCTTTAAAGATAACGACAACATTAAGCATGAGTGATAATGAGCAATCTGTTGATCTCGATATTATCATTGAAATTGTGATTGAAACATCAGTGGAAGTAGATCCCTTGGATGATTTAAATCCTGAGGATAATGAAGAACATGATGAGGATGCCGATTTGTCAGAATTGTATGACATAGGGTGGGAAGCTGACCTGCTTGAGCCTATGGAACTATAAACATTTATTTAAAAAAATTACTGGAAATGAAAAGTAAACATGTAAACCGTTTCATTTAAAATTAAACACAACTTCAAAAACAGGTTGTGTGTAGTGTCTTTAATAAAATAGTCAAATATGCTAATAAAATTTGTTCAGATTCACATATAAAACAGCACAGGTGAAATGTAGAAGTACTCCATTTCTCTGCTACTATTTGTGACTACTAAATTTGCCATTGCACTAAAAATTATTATATATGAAAAAATGACAAGTAGTGTGTTAAATTTTTGACGACTGTTATTGATTTACTGTTTGCTAATAGTGGTTAATCACATTTTTAATTATATTTTACCACAGATTCAACTGCAGATCATTTCAAAAGTACATAATGCCATCTAAACAACGAAACCGAAAGGCTACAAAACGTCAAAGACAGCAGCTTACAAAATTTTTGCAGCAGTCCTCTACAATAAAAACTCGTCAAGTCACCAAGAAAGCTCCGGGTAAGACAACAAAATCATTCATAGGAAACATTTGTAGAAAAAAAAGTAGTACTACAGAAAATGTTTTAGTCCAGAAAAAGAGAACGAATTTAAACGGAAAGGAAAGGCCAATCAAAAATGTTACTGCTAGAGCAGGAGATAACTCTGTGCATGGTAGTAGAAGGAAAAATCAGTTTAGGGACATTCGTAGACGAATGTTCCGCAACAGGATAATTGGCAATTTGTTAAAAAATATTAAGAAAGGTCAACAGAAAGTGTTTTTTTATAAGAGAAAAAAAAGTTGAGAAAATTATTGATCAGGCATTTGAAATTAAGCGAAAGTTATTTATTTTGATAATCAATAGAATTAGGAAGCTAAACAAGGCAATTTATGATTTCAAAAGAAATAGTAGATGGAAGAGAACAGTTAATCGTAGTAGTTTTTGTGAAGTTTTTTCAGGAGAATGGATGCATAGTTCAAGTTGTGAGGCATTTTTTAATGAGGAGAGTTATTTCCAGGATAATGATTTGGTGCATGCAGTTGACACCAGTGGTCGAGCTTATGAGGTGAAAGATGGTTGTCCAGTTGAAAAAGAAAAACTTGTGACAACAGAGGCAGAAGAGGTGTTAGGTAATGAGGTTTTAGGAAGACGTCCTAAGGGACCAGTGTATATCTGGAAGTGTAGTAGTATTTGCAGTGTGCGACAGGATTCCATCAATTTGCTTTGTGATTTTGTACGGACATTTAATAAGAAAAGTTTAAAACAGAAAATGAAGTTGTTGCAAGAATTAGATCCTTGCAGAGTGAGAGAAGTGACAGGTTTGCATGGTCATTCACTGGCTTGTCTTTCCAGGAGAGTATGCCAGAGTGTTTTTCATCATTTCAGGATGCTAGCAGTGCATCATAATAAAGTGAGGAAATTAGTTAGAATGTTGTATTATGCTAAGAGTCCAGCAATTATGCTTAAACAATTATGCACTTCTCTTTTGCATGGTTCTGAAATAGATGTGAAGAATATTTGTGAAGAAATGGAGTTTTGTTACTTTGCAAGTAAAGAGGAGAATGTTGAAATTGACCCAGAAGAAGAGGGTAATGTGGAAGATAGTGTACAGGTTTCCAGTACAGATAATTTTCAGAAGGAAATTGCCACGTTTCAGGTGAAATCAAGTGAGAGGCGTAATTTCACTTGTGTGTGTTGTCGACGCACTTATTATAAGAATCAGACTAAGTTAGTGGATTTATATGTGAAAAGTGAAAGGGAAAATAATAGTGAATGGAAGGATTTTGCAACATACTTGATGATAGAAAATTGTTTTGATTTGGGATTGGATCAACGTGTGTGTACTTATTGTTGTAACAAATTAAATCAAAACCGGATGCCTGCTAGAGCGGTTCATAATAATCTGGAATTGGTTGAGATTCCTTCTGAATTGAAGGATTTAAATACTTATGAATCTATTTTGATTCAAAGTATCCATCCCTTTCAGGCTATTGTAAGAATGGAGCCAAAGACAGGGAAATTGCCTCCATCAGATTTACAGAGAGGATTAAAGGGAAGAGTTGTTTATTTGCCTCTAGATTTGAAGAAAAACATTAATACAATTGGAGTAGAAAAAGTGGAAGAGGAACCTCTGGTTATCTTAGTTAAAGGGGTTCCGACAAAGAGTAAGAAAATATGGCAAGATTTAGTGGATGTTAGGAAAGTCAAAAAGGCAACATTGTATTTGAAAAAAAACAATAAGTACTACAAGAATGTATATGTTGCAGAAGAGGAAGTAAGTGAAGAAGAGGATAGCGATTTGTGTGCTGGTCAAATTGAGAAAGTAGAACCCTCTAAAAATGAAGAAATATATGAACATTATAGTGTTCATCCTTTGCATTCCAAGGAAGTCATGGGGAATGCTATTGAGTTGTTTCAAATGAAACAAGCCAAAGGGATTCCCATTAGTGTTTGGGAGGAAAGTTTGGAAGCTCGGTGTTTCCCACAGCTATTTCCAACAGGTCAAGGAGGAAGATATGATGAGCGACCTCATCAAATTCCTGCTTCTGAATACCGAACTTTACGATTGTATGCAGAAGATCCTAGGTTTTGTCAATGCATTCCCTATTTGTTTCATCTCCTGT
Organism: Lissotriton helveticus; assembly: GCF_964261635.1. Taxonomy (NCBI): domain Eukaryota; kingdom Metazoa; phylum Chordata; class Amphibia; order Caudata; family Salamandridae; genus Lissotriton; species Lissotriton helveticus. The sequence continues at coordinate 56,384,549 of NC_136071.1, forward strand.
TTGAAAGCGATCTGTCTGGACTGTCATATGCAGTGAACCACATCTTGAAAAGTGGTGTACAGATGCAAAACATCTCGGCAAGTGACTTTATGGATAAAGTCAATGTGCAAGACAGTATTTTGGATTCTCACCTGATTAATCTCATGGCGTGTCAGCGTGGTACTAATGAGTACTGGTACCGTCGTCATGGTGATTTAAAATGTATGCTGAGGAACTTAGGAACTCCCACATGGTTCCTCACTCTCAGCTGTGCCGAGTATGGCTGGGAAGACTTACTTGAATTTCTACGAGAGGCAAATGGAAACATTGAAAATATCGAATTCAAGACACCCGGAGAACTGTGCTCTTTGGATCCAGTGAATGTATGCAGGTACTTCAATCATAGATTTGAAGCTATGATGTCTTTCATCATGAACAAGAAAAATCCACCTCTTGGAGAGGTGTTGGATTTCTTCTGGAGAAAGGAGTACCAAGCAAGAGGTGCTCCTCATATACATATGCTGCTGTGGATCAAGGATGCACCTACATTTAGAACAGATCCAGAAGACTTAGTGATGAGTTTCATAGAACAGTATTCTACATGTGCTGTTCCAAACGCAAAGGAAGACAAAAGCCTAAGAGAACGAGTTTTACGCTTCCAAAGCCATCGTTGTGGAAAGTACTGTCGTCGTAAATTCAGAAACAAGGACAAGTTCTACACCAAATGTCGTTTCGCCTTTCCACGACCGGTGATTTCTAAAGGAAGAGTGAACAGTTTGATGTCTTCGCTGCGTCATAATGTGATGAAGAAATCACCTAAAAACACATACAATTTGAAAAGGAACGAAGAGTCCAAGTACATCAACGACTACAACCCAGTGATTTTGTCCATGTGGAATGCTAACATGGATATATAGTTTGTGGCTGATAACTGTATGGCTGTGGCTTGGTATGTGACATCTTACATCACCAAAAAAGAAAAGACAGAATTGAAGGATATGTGGGAGGACATTTCCCATGAAAAGAGCCTCAGTAAAGAGTTGTACAGTTTCAGTCTGAAGATGTTGTCGCATCGAGAAATCGGAGCTTACGAATGTTCTGACCGGTTGTCTTCAGCAAGTCTCTATGCCAAATCCAGGAGTATCATTTGGGCGAGTCTTGGTCTTGCTGCAACGCGTAATCGAGTTCTGAAACCTGTGTGGGAAATTGAGTATTTGGCGGAAAAGGAGCCAAACAGTACAGATATTTTGAAGACCAACATGTTGGATACATATTATCCAAATAGAAGCAGTCACCTCGAGAATGTTTGTCTGTATGAGGTTCTACAAAATTACATATTCAAGATGAACATCAAAGAAGATATTGATAAAGGAGTGTATGCTGTAATTGGAAGTGAGGGATGTCTGGTCAAGCAGAGAAAATGCCACTTGGTAAACCATCGAAAATTGAGTGGCGAATCTCCTGAAAGAAAAGAGTTTTTCTATTTAGCACTTTTGCAACTTTGCAAGCCTTGGCGTGCAGAAGAGGAACTGCTTGGAGATTTCCTCTGTTACGAAGACTCTTTCAATGCCGCCAAGGAGACCATAGAATGTCCTGTTTTTCCCAAATATCTAGAAATGTTGAATGCGGAAATCGAGCAGGAAGCAACGATTGCCGCCGAGATTGCTAGAGACAGTTCTCAGGACAGTTTCTGTTTCATTGAGTCAGGATCCACTAGGAGGACCAGTTATCGAAAATGAAGCTGCCACTGCCATGATTGAAGTGGAAAGAGCCATGGCACATGCTCAGGAGGATGCGGTTAACTTAGAAGACTTGGAAAGACAACTCAACGTTGAGCAGAGGAAAATATATGACGAAGTTACCAACCAAATAGATCATGGATTAAGTCATGAGAAGAAAGAGTGCTCATGTACGTCGTTGAAGCCTGTCCGACTTTACGTGAGTGGAGAAGCGGGAACTGGAAAAAGTTTCCTCATTAAAGCAATTTCATGTTATTTGCAGAAAAGGACTGAGTCATCGCTGTCTTGTGTTGTCACCGCTCCAACTGGACTGGCAGCACATAACAATTAAGGTATTACTTTGCATCGTCTACTGATGCTGCCAGTGGAGCATGATAACAAATTACAATACCACAAGTTATCTGTAGATGCTTGTTGTGAAGTTTCAAGAGTCTTGAGGAAAATGAAACTTCTTATCATTGACGAAGTAAGCATGGTTTCCAATGTCATGCTTGCCTTTGTGCATTTGAGAATGCAAGAAGTTCTCAAAACAGAGTATGATGTGTTATTTGGTGGCAAACACATCATTGTTTTCGGTGATCTTCTGCAGCTGACACCAGTGAAAGGACAACCTGTGTTCAAAATGCTCACGCATGAAGATACCAGGAAGTGCCTAGGGAGTATTGGCAACGTCAATATATGGTTAAACTTCAATTATGCTGAACTGCGTGAAAATATGCGTCAAGCTAAGGATGAAGATTATAAGAATATTCTACAAGATGTTAGAATCGGAAAAGTGACCGAGCATGGGAAAGAAGCTTTACATGCACGACTACTGTCAAATTTATATCCAGAAGAAGACGTTGTGCCTGAGAATATTTTTCTGAAAATTACTGAGAAGAAATTTGGAATATGTTTGATGCCAACTCTTGCAGAATGTGCCATCTTCAACAACAAAATGTTGCATTTAGAAAACCAAGAGATTGTGAAACTGGAAGCTATTGACAGAGTAGAGCATATGGGAGCAACAATTATTTTGTCTGAGAATTTGAAATCAAAATTGGATTCATTAGAGAAGACTATATCTAAAACTGCTGGTTTTGAAAAGACTCTGAATGTGTGCTTAAATTGCCGTATAATTTTAAGAAGGAATTTACATGTTGAAAGAGGTCTGGTAAATGGATCAATGGGTAATGTTGTTGATTTTGAGAAATACAGAAATAGAGATGGAATTGAATTTTTTAAAATTAAATTTGATGGCATTGAGGAAGTACAGCTAATAGGTCGTTGCTCTGCTAGGTTTTTGCTTGCAAAAGACTTATATGTTCGCCGTAAGCAGTTTCCTGTTTGCTTGGCATATGCGGTGACAATCCATAAATCGCAAGGTTTAAGTGTAGACAGTGCATTGGTGAATATTGGCAGTTCTGTGTTCAAGGAAGGTATGGCATATGTGGCATTGTCACGAGTCAGAACTTTATCGGGATTGTACTTGATTGAGTGTGATGTCACAAACATTTGTGCGGATCTAGATTGTGTTAAGGAATACAATAGGTTAAGAAGAGAGTATGCGCCACATTTGCCTCAATATCCTTTGTTTGAGAAAAGTGTGGTAGGCCGGAAACGAAGAAATGTGACCAATAGTAGAGAGGTTGTAGCAAAAAGACGAAAAGTCGATGAACCAGAAATTATAAGCAGAAAGAAAAAGGATTTTGTTGAAGATGTTGTTGGTTTTCAATTTGAAAACAGTTCTGGTGTCAACTGCTATGCTAATGTAGTGGTTAATATGTTGTTTTCTCTAGAAAATTTAAAAGAAGAGATTGTGGTCAATTCGGATCAAAGATTTTGCAGTTTGTTGAATTCTGTGTTAGAGAAATGTAGCACTGATAGAACAAAAATAGAAAGTGTGTCTGAAATTCGAAATCTGTTAGACAAATGTTCAGGTCAAACGCAATTCTCTCAAAATATTCAGCAAGATTGTCAGGAGTTTTTAATGTATATGCTTGATGTATTGCAAGATGAAGGTGTAGATGTAGATCACCTGTTTGGGCTTTCTTATCAATGGCAGCATGACTGCGAGAACTGTAGGGTATCAAGTACTACTAGTGTAGACTCAGAAAAATGTATATATTTAACTTTGCCAGACAGTAAATCAGTGTCTTATTTTATTTTTTTATTTATTATAGTGTTTTCTATAGCGCGAACAAGACCCGTGGGTATCAGAGCGCTTAACATCAAGAATGGTTACACATTGGCAGTACGATAACAATTATAGAATTATAGAACAAAACCTATAAGAGGTAGAAGAACTTAAGGCTAAGGGGGTGCATGAATATATATATTACAAACACATGTGCAATTAACAATAAAAGGTGGATAAGACATATCTTATATTCCTATTGTGGTAAATAAATAAATTATTACCGGATCTATTTTTGACTATAATCAATAAACAGGTAGCTCAATAAATAAGAGTCAAGATTCGAGGTAGTTGGAGTTGACAGGCTTTAATCAAGCATAAAGGACAGGAACAGGACAGCCTGTACGGGAATAGGATGGCAGGGCCCGACAGCTGTCGGGCAGGATCTGGGAATTGGCTAGCAAACTTTAATATCCGTGCACAATATTTATAGTTAAACAAAATACATTGCATTCAATACAGTAGGCGTAGCAGTAGGCGGAGTTTGTAGCAGTCGCGAAAGATAAGGGCAACATGGTGTAACAAGAAGGCGTGTACAGGGCGTATACATAGACATGTGGTGCAGACGTAACAGAATATGTCATAAAAGGGGCGGAAACATGGAGGGGGCTACCTGAGCAGCTGGGACCTCTAACCTAGTGGTGCGCGCAAACTGACAATGACGTGTTACTAGGGAGAACTGGGGGCTATGACTTCTGTGCTAGAAGAGGAGACTAAAGTCTGGAGTGTCAGAGCGACATGTACCCAGGCATATCTAGTATCTGGTGTTTAGAGTACATGTTGATAGAATCCAAAAGTTATCAGGGCAAAGGCTAATAGACTCTAAGACTGGTGCATGCATAATTCTATATGTAGTGCATGTGCGAGGAATATTCTATGAATATTAATACAGTATTTCTCTTACATGGAGACATAAAGGCTAGACCATGACGGAAACTATTGATGCGATTCAGTAGTTTAGGAATGCAGAGAAGGAGGGCTGGACTGATAACTAGAAACATAACATACTCTTGGCAGACTGGGAGGCAGAGCCAGGCCGAGCCGGGCACTGCGAGGCATGAAAGTAAGCTAAGGGTCAGGGATACAGGTGGGGGCTGTATCGCTCCTCGGAGAGGGTTCAGGAAACTGGAGCTGAATCTGAGTCCGGGCCCTTTTGAGGCCTAGAAACGGGGATAATTCAATGAATTAACGTGCACACTGTGAAACGTGGCAACGTAGCTTTACATAGGCCTGATATTCGTTGTATTCACGAGGACTGAAAACTGACATACTAGAGATGGACACAACTGTAATTGCGTCTTTAATTGATCAGAAGGGAATACATGCATATCGATCATGCACATATGACATAACATAGGGAACACGTAGGCACATACAACATGGCAAAATTTACTTTTCCACATTCCCTCCTTGCGCCCTACGTTTCCATCAGGAAACATCTATATTCATGATACCATCTATCATTTCATACAGCATCATTTGCTCGTCTCGAACTGTCTTGGAACGGGACTTAGGACTAGGAATACAAGAGGTAGCGCACATGCCGCAAATCGCAGGGCCACATTGTATACAGAGGCAGCAACTGAATATGATCATTACTGCAATACCTAGGAATGACAATACTTTCCATCCCCAGGCAGATATGATACTCCAGAGCCAACCGGACCATGTCCAGGTGCCTGGATTCTGGTGTAACTGATGGGCAATTTTATGAAGTCTGGTTATAGCTGAATAAACAGACGGCGCGTTATTAGGAATGAAAATGCAGCAACTAGATCCGATGACTCTACATGCTCCTCCTCTATCGGCCAGTATGACGTCAAGAACGAGACGATTTTGGAGCACGACAAATCTCATAGCAGATTGCTCTTCGGTTAAGTTACCTAGAGCAGAAGTAGTCTCATTCACTACTGCTTCAAGGGTTCTGGTTAGTCTACGTATTAACTTACTATTCTGGATAGGTCCTATAAAGAAGAAGAAACCTTTATTGAAATCTGTATACTGTTCTAGAGTAGTTTCAGTTTGATCGACTATTGGGGACTGGATCTCCCTTCTATGTCTGACGTGTACTAGATGTGTGTTTCTGTGATAATCAGATGGGGCTAGAAAAACTGGTGGCAGTAGGAAGGCAATGTAACATGTTCCATCCCAATCGAGGGGCAGACGAACATATGCGGTCTGACCACAAACAAAATAAGAATGACGTGAAGCTTTGAAAATAGATTTCCCACTGTCACTATACTCGACAGTAGTAGTACAATCACTATGTCCTACATGTGCGGAACCATTATTTCTGACACATAATTCGCCTTTGACTGGTAGTACTGAAATAGCAGGTAAGTCTGGAGTAGTATCGGACTGAACATTCAGGACCATAAAATTCGAAGAATAATTACCTAAATTATAAACTTCATTTTCTAGATCTAACCCTGTTCTATGGGGGAGACCTTGCTTGTCTGGAAAACATGTTCTATTCAGAAGGGACATATCATTTGAAGATGACGTTAACGTGGACCATGCTCCACACGAACCATTATGTGAAAACGGATAAGGAAAGAGTGGCAAAACTCCCTTTGGTGTCTGGTAAGGGGGGAGTCGACCACACACCCAACAATTAGTGGCATTGCTGGTCTGGTGTGAATAGTGTAACATTCTTATAAATGTATTATTTCTCATAGCAAGACGATAGGATAACTCGTGAGGAGGCAGATCACTAAATGTGTGCTCTACTGTAGCATTAGAAAACTTATTTACATGAGAAATTGGAAAACATAAATGTAATGCATAACTTTTGCAGGTAACCATCAAACTTAGAAACAATAAGAAACTTAGAAAAACGATACATCTTATAGAGTTTTGACTAACTCTCTCACTATGGGGGTCTATCTCATACATGTCAGATACCTGTCTAACCGTTTCACCCGAGAGGGACTTAGACAATTAAACTGGCTGACTTATTTTACTAGACCGGAGCTTTAACTTATACTCCTGTTGCGGAGTTTTCTCTAACAGAGGAACTTTCAGTTCAGGATTTAGATCAAAGTCTGGTTTCAGGCAGTCTTTAGAAATGGAACAGTTCTTAGAAAATGTTTGTTCTCGAACTCCATGGAACTTCTTCACATGGGACAGATGGACCCACCCCTTGCGGCCTTCCAACTTCACGGCCGTGCGGGTGGTCAGGAGGACAAGTCGCGGCTCCTTCCAACGAAGCTCCAGCGGACTTGAACGATCAAAGTTCCTTACAAGGACGAGGTCGCCTGGAATGACCTCATGCGGTTTCACTTCGGTATTGTCTGGAAATGCAGCGGCAACCTGGGAACGACAAGAGTGTAGGGCAGACATCAAGGAAGCTAGGTAATCTGTCAACATATTACTGGAAATATCTGTAATACTGCGGGTCTAGGTGTACCCCACATGTTTGGGGGGCGGCCGAATACGACCTCATAAGGGGACAGACCTGATCTGGAATGTGCAACCATCCTCATGAAGAATAAAGCAACTGGCAGGGCAACTAGCCAGTCTACACCTTTCTCTTTACATGTCTTGGCAATACGGATTTTCAGGGTCTGATTATGTCTCTCTACGAGACCGGCTGCTTCAGGATGGCGCACACAATGGAACTTCCACTGGTACCCTAACAAAAGGGAAACATGTTTCATTAACTCGGATGAGAATGGCTGGCCGTTATCAGAATACACGACCCTAGGGAGTCCATAGCGGGGAAAGTATTCACGAACCAGCTGCTTGGCAGTGGTCGCGGCTGTGTAATCTGGAACTGGATATGCTTCTGTCCACCTGGACAAAGCGCATACAACTACAAGAACATACTTGAAACCTCGACATCGCTCCATCTGAATATAATCCATCTGGAGGACTTCAAAAGGGTGGTCAGGAGGTTGGAATCCACCTTGTTCTACCGGGACACTTTTACCTGGATTGAATTGACAACATATCATACAGGTACGGACTTTCTGCTTGGCTGCAGCTCGCAAGTGCTTGTTGAACCAAAGGTTCTGTATACTGTCTAACATGGCTTTTTCTCCTAGATGTGCTGGACTATGTGCGGTATTGATAATGACTTGAACCATAGAGTCGGGGAGAAACCATGTGGCTTTTCCCTTCGTCAACCATCCCTGATCTGTCTGGACCCCTCCTTGTTCGGACCATTTCTTGATTTCTTCAGGAGTAGCATGTAACTGTATGTCTATGACATCTTGTGTAGGGTCCTTAACTGTCATACAAGTAGTCTGTTCTGGAATGAATGTCTGTGTCTTGTTAACTGGAATGTCTGGAGTCTGAGCTGTAAGCTTGGCTGTTCGATCTGCTAGATCGTTACCTTGGGAAATGATGTCAGTAACTTTCGTATGTGCTTTGCACTTCATGATAGCGATAGCTGTCGGTAAATGTATTGCATCTAACAGAGCTTGGATGAGGAGACCATGCTGAATCTTGGTTCCATGAGAAGTCATGAAACCTCTCTCCTGCCAGAGTACTCCGAAGTCGTGTACAACTCCGAATGCGTAACGTGAATCTGTATATATGTTTACTTTCAGGTTCTTAGCACGTATGCAGGCTTGGGTCAGAGCAACTAGCTCTGCTGCTTGAGCAGACAGGGTGTCAATACGGTGTGTTTCAATAACTTCGGTGTCAGTAGTCACTGCATACGCGGCTACTAGTTCTCCTGTACTAGTTCTCATACATGAACCGTCCACATAAAGTGTCAGGTCGGGATTAGGTAATGCAATGTCTGTCAGGTCTTGTCTTGGCTTAGTCATAGTGTTAATAACTTCCACACAGTCATGTGTGGCAGGATTTGAAGTAACTGACGGTAACAGTGTAGCAGGATTTAAAACGTTGCAGCGTCTGATTTCTATGTGTGGCTGGAACAGTGTCAGTTCATAACCTGTTAAACGTGCAATGGTCAAGTGCTGAGTCTGTGTTCGGTTTAAAAGAACTTCCACGGAATGTGGAACTTGTACTGTCAGGGAGTGTCCTAATACTATGGAATCACTTTGTCTGATTGCTAGAGCTGTGGCTGCAACTGACTTGAGGCACGCAGGCAAAGCCTGGGCTACTGGATCTAATGTGCTCGAGAAATAAGCACAAGGCTTGTACTGTCCTGCTTGATCTTGTGTGAGAACAGATAATGCAGTACCATCACGTTCTGTGACAAAAAGTGTAAAAGGCTTACTGTAGTTCGGTGTAGCTAGAACAGGTGCTTGGCATAAGGCTTTCTTTAATTCATTAAAACTAAGTGTATGTTCAGGTGTCCAAGGGAGAACAGTCGATACGGCTGCCTCCTGTGTCGTTAACTGTATCAGTGGCTTTGCTAGAAATGCATACTGAGGAATCCATTGTCTGCAGTAAGAAGTGAGGCCAATAAAAGCTCGTACCTCCTTCTGTGTCTTGGGCTGTGGAAGACTCGCTATCAACTGGATACGGTCTGGTGTCAGCTGCCTACCCCACTTGGACAGTAAGTGGCCTAAGTAGATCACTTGCTGGACACAGAACTGGAGCTTCGAAGGGGACACCTTGTGCCCCATCTCGGCTAGGAAATACAGAACTGTAAGTGACGCTCGCTCGCAGTCACGTTCAGAACGGGCTGTGATCAGTAGATCATCGACATACTGGAGCAGGGCAGTGTCAGTTGGCATGTGAATATTGTCTAGTTGTCTTTTAAGTGCTTGACTGTAAATACTAGGACTTTCTGTGAAACCTTGAGGAGCTCGTGTGAATTTATAGCTCCTTCCATTTAAACAAAAACCGAAAAGGTACTGGCTGTCTGGATGAATCGGGACACTGAAAAATGCATTCTTGAGGTCGATAACAGTGAAAAATGTAGCTTCAGAATCAATAGCTGTCAATAAGGATGAAATATCTGGGACTACTGGGTACTGGGGTATGATACACTTATTAAGTTCTCGAAGGTCAATCACTAATCGATATACTGGAGGTGCATTTGGATCAGTACGTTTCATGACTGGAATGATAGGAGAATTACATACATTGGAGTCAGTTTCTACAACCACTCCTTGAGCAATAAGCTCGTCAATAATTTTGGATAAGCTGCTACAGCCTCAGGTGGCAATCTGTACTGTCTGATTCGTGGCAAGACTATACCTTGCTTGAGGGTCACACGATGGGGTGTGATTTGCATAAAACCTACATCAGTTGGACCTTGCGCCCATAAATGCTGTGGAACATTGGATAATCTTGGATCAAAATCGCGTAATACATAGTGACCTTTAAAGTCACGCAAAAACAATCGGATTCCTTCTGGAGAGCAGCAAATTACTGCACCTAATTCTTTCAATGTTTTAATGCCTAACAGATTTTCTGGACATGACTTCGTAAGTAACAAATCAGTAGTTTGGGACAATGGACCAACTTCTAGAGTAACTGGTTTTGAAATCTCGTTAACAAGAGGCTTTCCTGAAAATCCAAGGGAAACATTTCTAGAGCCTGAGAGCGGAGCCCCTGGAACCTCGTCATGACTGATAGTAGTCCTACTTGCCCCTGTATCAATCAAAAACATTCTGTCTTTCCCTAATACTTGACTGTGCACATAGGGACCCTCTTGATCTACAGGTATCTCGATGAGAGGCAAGCCTACCTCCCTCTCTAGGCTGTTTCATGAATACTGTTGATACTCTGGATACGCTGTCTGGGCATACTGGTACATTTGCTGTGTAACATGCTGTGTTGCAGCGATAGGCTGCGATGCTGGAACTGTCTGTTGTGCATTCTGCGGTGACTGAGAAGTCTGTGAAACTTGTTCTTGTCTAGGCGGACGTGGTCTTTCTTTAGTCTTACCAGTAGCTATGTTGTGTTTCAGAACTGCACACTCGTTTATAAAATGACCTGGCTGTTTACAATAATTGCATGTCCCTTTAACGGGAGCTGCAGGATGACTGACTTGATTCGGACCCCTCTTCTGACTGTCTTGTGGAACAGATTGTGCAACTAGTACTTTCATTTTCGTGTCTTTCATACGTCTCCTTTCGTGTTCTTGCTCTTCCCTGATTCTGTTCTGGCGATACTGGAGCATTTGAAGCATTTGTGACGGGGTACTAGCTTGCCAGCTACTTTCAACTTTCAATACTCGATTTTTAACTTGTGGACTTGAATTCTCGACTAGTTTAGAAACAAAAAGATGAGGGTATGACTCGCTACTTGTCTTCAGACCACTGTTAATAATAAAACATTTTTCAAATCTAGAATAAAAATCACTAGTGTCTTCATCCTGTTTCTGTTTGCATGCTGAGATTGCATCCCAATCTTCCTTTTTCGTGGCTAGTAACCTTGGCAAAACTTGTATCAATAACTCGGGCAATTCTTTACATTTGTCCCCAAGACCGGTACCTGGTACTCGTATTTTATCTTCAGCTTCTAGAGCTGTCCAATCAATCTTTTTCTCTCCCACCTCCCATTCTTTTTCCTTGAGTTTTTCATATACCCCTGGGGGCAACAGGACCTTTAGCATTTTAATGATATCAGGATACGTGTATTCTCCCATACGGAGCATGTCTTTTAATTCACGGTGGAACCCTGCTGGATCTTTGTTGTGACAGGGAATTAATTTCTTCATCTCTAAGAGTTCCATCTTTGTGATAGGGGTGTAAACAAATACTCGTTGCATTTCACCACCCGGTGTCCTAACTGGGTGTACTTCTCGTAACGGATGCTGTCTATCCATGTAAAATGGTTTACTTTCTGGAGGTGAGACGTGAACAAAATGCGGATTCAGAAACGTTCTATATTTGTGGCGCTGTTCTAGAATGACACTAATTAAATCGGTACCTAAACCTCTCCATTTATACTGGAGTAACTCGTTCAAAATATCATGTAACGGACCTGGATCAGAATGTTGTCCCTCATACAGTGTAATGAGGTGCTGGATCATATACATACCCACCAGTCGCTGCTCGGCTGGGGGCAGTTTCAGAAACATTTGTGCCACTATTTCATCTGGAAAAGTGGTAGAATCAGTAATCCATCGGACTGCTGATCGGGCTAGTTCTTGTTCATGCATGGTACTAAGTTCACTATAACCGATACGTGATTTCAGAATGTGATCGGTAGCTTGAAATACTTGTTCTAGAGAACCTTGTTCTAGTGCTGGAAGGTGAAAAACTTTCTTGTGTTCTAGACGTGAATGTCGGTCTGGAAGTCTAGATTTACCTACATACGCTATTCTGGTGGTATTCTCGTCTTCTACTTCTTCAGTATCAGTGTTGTCTTCTTTCTCGCTTACTTGTGCTGCTTTGCGTTTCTCGTGTAACCTTATTATTTCCTTACGAATTTTCTTGTACATACTCTCTATACTACTGAGTGTCTTGTGTCTACCCTCGGCTATATGATCACTCCACTTTGTCAGAACTCTCATTTCGATCGGATCCTTATCTGGATAATCTTGTTCCCTTATTAAACAATTAACTAGAAACTTTAATAGCATGAGCTGGGTCTCAGCTTTCCTTTGAGACATGATTTCGCCAATACTTTCTGGGTCTTCTCCTGTACGGATGAAACGATATATTCTGTCTAGATCTTCTTTCATATTCGGTAGGGTGTCCAAATACTCGGTCACCCGTCTTACACGCAATGAATATATAACCATATTATCATCGCCTGGGACTGGATCATAACGGCATTCGGTAAGAGCTCGTCTGATATCTACAACGGACTGGTATTTGGGCGTACGCTGTAACGCACGTTCATGTAACTCGACTAACGTTACACGTTTGTGTGGCGGCGGGGTACCCGGAGGACCTCCCCCCGCGGCCCCTAAACTAGAATCGTCGACTGATACTCTTCGTGCTGGCAGAGTGACCGATGTAGCGGGTACTTGTACTGTAGGCTGGACCGGGGGTACCGTAACAGGTGCTGTAACAGGTGCCCCGGTGGCTGGAGGAACAGGAATTACATTATTTACAGGAGCTGGCGGAACAGGATTTGCATATTCTGGGACTGTGTCGTCCAAATAGGACGAGAGAAAAATATCAGCTGCGGTCGGTTTGTGACGTAGCTTAATCGGAACTAATGGCGGCGGAAAATTACATGGTGCTTCCGGGGTTGCTTTTGGCAAGCCCTCGGCAAGAAGAGGATACATACCCTTAATGAGGGCATTTCTCTGTCTGTCTGACTGTTCGGCTTTTACTCGTTCACCTACTTCGATTAATTCCCTTTCTTGGGCTCTTTCTGAGGATTCTCTACTTAATTCTGACTTTCTGATTTCTTTTTCGGTTCTTTTATGAGATTCTTTGCGCCATAACTCGATGGCATCTTTCTGGGACTGTCTGGATTTCTTTTTCCATAACACTTCTTCTACTCGCATGATGCACTCGGCATCCCACGTACCTGATACGGGCCATCTATACTTTTCTTCTAATTCTTTGGTGTACTCCACCCATAAATCTAGATATAATATGGCGCTTATGCCATGCTTTTGATACATAAAATGACCTGGACTGTCCCTAGGCGGGACAGGAACTGCTTCTTCGAGCAGACCTTTTCTGGTTTTTAACTGACGCAATTTCGTGAACAGAGGCATAACTTAGGCTGGAGTCTGGACACAATACAATACACGATAAACACAATAATAACTTTAAGAAAACAAATCACTCATACCACGATATTGAAAACACATGGAATAACATTTAAAACAACAGTTCGGACAGAATATTACCTGGAATACTGAAAACAGAATACATGAATTTCTCGAGAACAGAACTTACTAGAACAAAAACTTACTAGAATGACTAGATGCACTGCTAAAACAGTACGAAACTTACCGGTCCCATAAAGAGACACGTCAGGACCCGCGCCCACCTAAGTGAACACTTCGTGTTGGATTTGCGTACCCAAACCCACGGACCAGAGACAAATTAATTGACCCTGTCTAGATACTACCCCAGCAACGGTACTCACCGGGCAGCAAGAACGGAAGGCCTCGGACTGGACTGGACTGCTACGACGACGGACGGACGAACTTCGGACTTCAGTTACAGGTGGGCCTCCGGATACCTCGGACCTTGGACTCTCGGCTTGGGCTCTGGTCGGGACTCGCCGCGTTCCTCCGCCGCCTCGTCTGGACGCTGGACCGCAACCTCCGTCTCCTCCGTGGGCCTGAGGGATACTTGAAGCAGAAATATCTGCACGTGCACGGTATGGTTCCGTCACGGCTGCAGAGGATCAGGGGGCCTGCGTGGCTTCTCCGGCGCGTGGGGAAAGGGCAAGTCCCTATTCGGGCGCCATTATGTGGTAAATAAATAAATTATTACCGGATCTATTTTTGACTATAATCAATAAACAGGTAGCTCAATAAATAAGAGTCAAGATTCGAGGTAGTTGGAGTTGACAGGCTTTAATCAAGCATAAAGGACAGGAACAGGACAGCCTGTACGGGAATAGGATGGCAGGGCCCGACAGCTGTCGGGCAGGATCTGGGAATTGGCTAGCAAACTTTAATATCCGTGCACAATATTTATAGTTAAACAAAATACATTGCATTCAATACAGTAGGCGTAGCAGTAGGCGGGGTTTGTAGCAGTCGCGAAAGATAAGGGCAACATGGTGTAACAAGAAGGCGTGTACAGGGCGTATACATAGACATGTGGTGCAGACGTAACAGAATATGTCATAAAAGGGGCGGAAACATGGAGGGGGCTACCTGAGCAGCTGGGACCTCTAACCTAGTGGTGCGCGCAAACTGACAATGACGTGTTACTAGGGAGAACTGGGGGCTATGACTTCTGTGCTAGAAGAGGAGACTAAAGTCTGGAGTGTCAGAGCGACATGTACCCAGGCATATCTAGTATCTGGTGTTTAGAGTACATGTTGATAGAATCCAAAAGTTATCAGGGCAAAGGCTAATAGACTCTAAGACTGGTGCATGCATAATTCTATATGTAGTGCATGTGCGAGGAATATTCTATGAATATTAATACAGTATTTCTCTTACATGGAGACATAAAGGCTAGACCATGACGGAAACTATTGATGCGATTCAGTAGTTTAGGAATGCAGAGAAGGAGGGCTGGACTGATAACTAGAAACATAACATACTCTTGGCAGACTGGGAGGCAGAGCCAGGCCGAGCCGGGCACTGCGAGGCATGAAAGTAAGCTAAGGGTCAGGGATACAGGTGGGGGCTGTATCGCTCCTCGGAGAGGGTTCAGGAAACTGGAGCTGAATCTGAGTCCGGGCCCTTTTGAGGCCTAGAAACGGGGATAATTCAATGAATTAACGTGCACACTGTGAAACGTGGCAACGTAGCTTTACATAGGCCTGATATTCGTTGTATTCACGAGGACTGAAAACTGACATACTAGAGATGGACACAACTGTAATTGCGTCTTTAATTGATCAGAAGGGAATACATGCATATCGATCATGCACATATGACATAACATAGGGAACACGTAGGCACATACAACATGGCAAAATTTACTTTTCCACACTATCTATACAGATAAATAAGAAGAGGTAGATGTTATATAGTTTCTGCTATCACATAGTTATCGGTTCATCTAGTAGAAGATGGCAGTGAGGACAAAGTTCAGTTCGGGTATGTGGGTGGAGACATTCACTTATCAATGATATCGTTCATGAAGATGGCCGCCCTTCATCGGACTAAGAATATTCGACCAAGAGTTCAGTTGGCTTCCCTAATCAAGGTACATCCTCAACATATGGCTTTTCCATTCCCGTTTGAATTGAACAATATTTTGAATCTTCCTGATGCTTGGGGGGAGAGAGTTCCAGACTCTAGGGGCAGCTCCAGAGAAAGATCGATCATACGACTTTTTCTTTCGGAAGATGGCTGGCCGCAGCAATAATTCCTTGGCACTTCTGGTTGGTCTGTTTCCTCCCGATAGCTTGATTTTCTTGGCTAGATATCTTGGTGTGTTATAATGTACCGCTTTGTGGGTAATGCATGCTATCCTCATTTGAATTCTAGCCTCGTAAGGTAGCCAATTTAGTGCTTTCAGGTGGGGAGAAATATGATCGAATTTCCTAGACCCCGTGATGAGTCTTGCCGCTGCGTTGAGACAGGCTTTTAGAGGTGCTGTAGATGTTTTTGGTAGACCGGCTAATGTGGAGCAACCATATTCGATCCTTGATACAACTAGTGATTGAATAGCCAATTTTAAATCTGCTTCCGAGATGAATGGTTTTAATTTTCTTAAGTAACTCAGGTGGAAGCGCGCACTTTTCGCCATTGAATTAATATGGGCTTTCATGTCGAGATTTTCATCTAACGTAATTCCTAGTGATTTAGCTGAGTTGACTAGCGTTGGGGTGCAGTTTAGTGCCGTCAGCCGTTTGGTCTATTCCTTTGTTTCAGAGTTGCTCCTTGGTGGTGAAATTAGCAAGAATTCAGTTTTATGTGCATTTAGTTTCAGATGGTTATACGTTAACCATTCCAGAGCCTTCTTTAGTGTCTCATTCATTAGGTCAATGTCCTCAGGATTGGCAATCTTCAAGTATATTTGAGTGTCGTCTGCATACATATGGTAGGAAATCTGTGAATTCCGTAGAATGTTTGTAAGAGGTTCGACATATAGGTTGAATAGATCTGGGGATAGGGTTGAGCCTTGCGGGACCCCAATTGTATTAGGACAAGAGGGTGAGATTGCTTGGTTAACCAGGAATCGCTGTGTTCTGTTGCTTAGGAAGGAATTAAACCATTTCAGTACATTTCCGGACAATCCCATCCTGTCCTGTAGTCTGGACAGTAATGCTTCGTGATTTACCGTGTCAAATGCAGCTGATAGGTCTAAAAGAATCAGTAGGCAGGCTTGCTTTTGGTCTAGGGCTTGTAGCGCGTCATCGACAATGTGCAGGATCGCTGTTTCCGTGCTATGCCCTGCTCTAAAGCCTGATTGGCATTCGTCTAGTAAGGAGAACTTGGTGATGTGTTGATTCAATTGGCTCTGCACGCATTTCTCAATAAGTTTAGCCAATAAAGGGATGTTGGTTACTGGACGATAGTTATTCGGATCTGTTGTGTCTGCGGTCGGTTTTTTGATTATTGGCACTACTTGTCCTGTTTTTAGACAGTCTGGGAGGATCCCTTGTGCAAGAGACGCGTTTATTATTTTGGTCCAGATTGGGACCAGGATGTGACTGATTTCTCTTACGCATTTTGCCGGTAAAGGGTCATGATAATGGTTATTCGGTCTAATTTCCGAGAATATTTTAGCGATCTCGACCTGGTCATATAATTCAAATGTGTCCCACTTTGCTTTATTTTTTGCCTTTATCCTCTCTTTTGTCATAGGGGCCGCGTTAGCCGGCATATGTTGGGTCGGGAATATAGCCGCGGCATTTGAGAGCTCTACCTCTAGTGATTTGGTCTTTTCAGTGAAGAATGCGGAGAATTCCTCGCTGCTTAAGGGAGTCTTTGAATGTTCTAGTGCCGATTTGGCCAGTTTGTCTGATTGTTGTTTTAAGATCTCGAAGAGTTTTCGTGGTCTGTTTTTGGCATTGTCAAGTTCTGCTCTTATATATTCTTTCTTGGAATTGATAATCCTTTTGTTATAGTGCCTTCTGGTGGTCCTGAGGGTTTTTAGCTCAGGGGAGGAGGGGTGTCGTCTCCAGTTTCTTTCGGCCGTTCTCAATTTGCGCCTTTCCTCATTCAGTGATCCATTGAACCAAGGATTTTTTGATTTTTCTGCGACTCTTTTCAGTTTTAGAGGCATGGTGCCATTGACAATATTACCAATTGAGGTTAGGTAGTGGTCAGTCAACTCGTTTACATTCTGCATGTCGTCAGGTGACTTTAAATCTTTTTTGCACCTTTCAACCAGTAACTCAATATTCGCCTCTTTAGTATCTCGTATCGCTTTTTTGGACCTAGGGGGTTGCACAGTCCTACCCTTTTTCACTGAGGGAATCACAAATGTTATGGCGTAATGGTCCGACGAATCACAAGGATCAATAGCGAGTATAGATGTCTCATTCTTATTTGCAATAATCCAGTCTAAAGTCGCTCCTTGCGCATGTGTGGGTTGGGTGTAAGCTTGAGTAAGGTTTAGTTCTGCGAGGAACTCTTTAAGCAGGTTAACGGTTTTGTCATTTGCGTCGTCCCAGTGTAGATTAAAGTCTCCCAGGAAAATGTTGTTGGCATCGGAATCGTGGTTGGTCGTAATGATCTCAATGAGTTGCTCTGTAAACTTTGTGTTATCTCCTGGTGGATGGTAAAACGCGTGCAGATTGCATTTCTGGTTGCTTGATGATCTTATATTTAGACCCAAGTATTCACAAGATTCAAGGGGGTCGGCTTGGATTTGGATGACTTCTATCTCTGATCGGTGGATGCAGGCTATACCTCCTCCTACTTTCCTTAGTCTATCTAATCTCACAATGTTATATTGCGGTGGTACTAAGAGATCAATGGCGGGCGAAGATGATTCCTTGAACCACGTTTCAGTAAGTATTGCTAGGTCAATTTCCTTATTGATGATGAGGGCTGCTATGTCAGAAGCATGTTTAGTTGCCGAACGACAGTTGAGTAGAAGGCAACTCAGAGGTTTTTCAGAGTTACTGGGGTTCCCATTTACGGATTCCGTTGCTGTTAATTGAATATGTTGTAGGTTGCTGTGGATTGCTTTCCTATCAATCTTTCTGGATGTTCTGTTAGCATCTATTGGTACTGTTTTGATTCTCTCAGCACTCCCCTGTACCGGTTGTTCATATGTTCGGAGTAAGGCTAGGGTTTCTTCATTTGAAAGGGGATATGTCCTCTCTGGTCTGCTGAGCCTGTTTTTTTGAGACTGGGTCATCTCGTCATTCCATCTTTGTGTGGATAGTACCAGATTCTGAATATGCGAGACCTTTGCGTGCGTGCTTACTGTCATCTCCCACATTTTATCAATTACTTTTGAAATATCCATCGAGCCTTGTGCCAGGTTGTCTACTATTTTCAGGAGCTCCTTAATTTCTTTCATGTTTCGAGGTGATTTCTTAACGGGGATTGACCTATTAGACCAAGATTTGTATTTTACTCTTCTCCGTAAATGATTAGTTCTCACTCCCACGGTTCTTTCCTTTACATCCTTCGTTTGATTTCCACTTTCGACATTATATGAGAGGTCACGAGCATTATCACTGTTGGGTGGTGTTATTAGTGGATTTGTGGGTGCGGATCTATAAGACTCCTGTTTTGTGTTCGATTGAGGTGGTGGGTCAGCAAGTGACTCGATAGGTGCTGAGGTACCCTCTTCCAGTAAATTCAGCCCGAGTAGTGGCGACATCGATTCTACTCTTTGTATCTGGTCTTGTTCTTCGTTTGAGGGATTGGTAGATCTTTCTGACCCTTCTGTCTCTTTCTCTGGTGTTGTCTTCACAGTTTCAGTAATACCTTCAGAGCAGGAATTTTGAGTGTAACGATCCTCCGATTGGTTGGCGTCTCTAGTGGTAATATCAATGTTGTCGGGAGGGGCATCAGCTGGGGTCTTGGGTAGTTGGTGTCTTGGTTTATCAAGGGATTCTTTTAATATTAGGAAAGACTTTTCAAATTCTTCAAGATCTCTATTGGCCGCTTGTATCAGCACTATTCCCGTTTTATATAGAGTTATGCATAGTTCTGCATTGCACCTTTTTGAAGGTGAGGTCATTAATTTTGTGCCATGCGGAATGTTTTTCATACCTTTTGTGGGCAGCAATTCTGTGAAGGCATTGCGCCATTTAGCTGTTTTATGCGTGTAGAAAATTAGGTCATTAATTATAGTGCCTTTCACTCTATCAAAGTAGGGGTCTGCGAACAATATGTCCGGGTTTCCTTTAATAAGCTAGTAAAAGCAGCTGATCACAACATGGAGTGTAGCCAATGTAAGTCTGAAATGTTGTCAAAATTATTTATACGAACATATAGCCAGTATGTCATTTTAATGTTCCAACAATGTAGGCCTGATGGAACAAAATTGACAACTTTAATTAAAAATGTTGTGGCTTCGCAGTTGTCAATATCAGGAAGGACTTTTGTAACTGCAGCAATTATATATCATGACGGTCCTTCAACAACATCAGGACATTACACAGCTTATTTGAAGTCTAGAAACGGCTGGTCATTCTGCAATGATTCTGTTTTAACTTTCAAAAAAAAATTGCCTTTTGACCTTAAAAATTCTTACCTGGTGTTTTTATAACCAAAATTTTAGGGAAAGAATCTTGGGATTTGCTCTGAGGAATTTCAAGAGGTTCTAATGGCTCCTACACTATTTGGCCTTGAGGATAAGTATAGTACAGAGTCAAAATGTATTTTTGAGTTTAAAGTAGTTACTGAAAAAAAAAAGGTTTTCTTACAGAAAGTGGTGGGCACGGATTAGTTAAAGGACAACAGAGTATTTCCCAAAGCAAACGGTGTTCTTACCATAACACTTGATGTCATGGAAAAATAACTGCACTTTGAATGAGTTCAGAAAAACAGTTTCTTTTAATAAGCTAATTCAAGCAGCAAATCAAAACATGGAGTAGAGGTAATGTAAGTCTGCAATGCTGTTAACATATTTTGAACAAACTTTTGGTTATAATGTCATTTAAAAATTCCAACTATATAAACCTGATGAAAATAAGTTTTCAACTTTAATTACAAATGTTGTGGCTACACAGTTGTTGATTTTAGGACGAACATTTCTAGCTGCAGCTATTATATGACATGATGGTCCTTTGACAACATCCACTGTGATCAAGAGAATTAAATAATTGTAGTAGTCATAGAGGTAGTGTAATGTGCCTCATAGTAAGCAGTATCAGTGTCATAGGAAATGTGGAACATGAGTGAGCAAGAAGGGTGAGATATTACTAGTACAGGATTGTGAAAGTGATCTTGAACGTTTTCTTTCTGAAAGTTGCGGAAATACAAAATGACGGGATTTGCTTAGAAGAATTCCAAGAGTTATAAATGGCTCTTACACGTTTTGGCCTTGTGGAAAAGTGCGGTAGAGAGCGAGAAGTCATTTATTGTATGTAACATATTTGTCAAAACGATGGAGCTTTTCTTTCAGAAAGTGGCGGGCTGAAAATAATAACAGCACAACAGAGTGTAAGCTGTTCATAGGATATCCTTCGACGTCATGGAAAGTAAGTTACTTTTCAGGAGTTCTGATTTCTGATTGGTTATGTTATATGGGTTTTTTAAACACAATCATTTTGATTGTGTTTTTTTCCCCCGCTGTTATATGATGAATACCTTCAAGTCACTGTTTTTAGTGAAATTTGATAAATTCTGAGAACAGCAAAAATAAACCATTTAACATGTATAATTAATTCTGTACTTTTTGTATTTATGATATACATTTAGAACTGTGTAGTAGGCATGGAGAAGCTGAGGCTTCTGTAAGTGTCAAAGTTGTTGCATACAGTGCTCACATTCTACGTAGTCTTTCATATGATAGACTACATCTGCACAATGAGATACCTAAGCAAAGGAAACACAGGTGATGTGATTGTGGAATGAGCAAAAAAAATTGCAAGTTTTTCAATTACATTACCTGTGTTTCCTAACATTACACATCACATTGTGTAGATGAGGTTTAGGCCTGTTCCAGGAGACAGAGGAGGTCTGACATTTGTTCAAGAGTGCAGTGGACATGACTTACTTCGTTGGTAGGCCTGCACATGTATTATCTCCTCTGTACTCTTCAACAAGCCTAAATCTCATCTGCAACCCTGAGTAGGACTCACCTGAAAGAAATCTGTGGATAGGCCACACCTTATCAGCATCTAGAAACAATCATTTAAAATGTTAAGGGCAGATTTATGATGGCCGTGCGCCTCTTTTGCGCCGCTGTTCCGTCACTTTTGTGACGCAGCAGCAGTGTAAAAGATGCACCATGTTGCAAGACAGGCCTCAGTTCATCTCCAGCAAGATACCGTCAGTTTAAAATGTATATAATTAGGACTGTGTAGGGGGCATGCAGAAGCTGAGGCTTCAGTGAGTGTCAAAGTTGTTGCATGCAGTGCTGCACTTCTGCGTACTCTTTCATATGCTGGACTACATCTGCACAATGAGATACCTAAGCAAAGGAAACACAAGTGATGTGATTGTGAAATGAGCAAAAGAAATTGCACGTTTTTCAATTACATCACCTGTGTTTCCTAATATTACGAATCACATTGTGCAGATCAAGTTTAGGCCTGTCCAGGGAAACAGAGGAGGTCTGGCCTTTGTTCAAGAGTGAAGTGGACATGACTCACTTCATTGGTAGGCATGGACATGTATTATCTCCTCTGTACTCTTCAACAACTCTAAATTTCATCTGCAACCCTGAGTAGGCCTCACCTCAAACAAACCTCTGGATAGGACACACCTTATTGGCATCCTGAAACAATCATTTAAAATGTTAGGGACAGTTTTATGATGGCTGTGCACCTCTTTTGCGCTGCCGTTGCGTCACTTTTGTGAGACAGCAGCAGTGCAAAAGATGCACCATGTTGCAAGATAGGCCTCACTTCATCTGCATCAAGATACTGTTAGTTTAAAATGTATATTTTTAGGACTGTGTAGGGGGCATGGAGAAGCAGAGGCTTCTGTAAGTGTCAAAGTTGTTGAAAAACTGTTTGTCCTTCAATCTTTTCACTTGTCTTTTCAAAATTTTTAATACATGTTTTAATATTTTTCAAATGTTTGTTCTCTCTTTCACAGATTGAAAGTATAAAAATAACAAGTGACTAAGTTAACGACAATTATAAGGTAAATGTTTTGTACTCTTTTCGTTACATTTCCATCACATTTAACTTCTATTAGTTCCACTGCTTCATTTCTTTAATCCTCAGTTTCCTGCCTTTGCTACTTCCCTCATTCCTTTCTCTATTACTTACTTACTCTACTCCTTCCACTCTTTTTCTCAGTCCCTCTCTTCTCATACTTCCTCACTCTTGTTCACTCACTCCGTCTCTATTACTCTCACTGTCTCTGACTGATCACTCTTTCACTACTTGTTCATTATGCTTCCTCTCTGTAGTTCAAGCACACTAAGGGGCATATTATCAACACAGGCAATAAAATTATCGCTGCTTTTATCGGCAGAAAACTGCCGCAAAAGTGGCTTTAGCAGCAGTTTTCTTCCGCAAAAGCGGCTTTAGCGGCAGTTTTCTGCCGATAAAAGCAGTCATTATCGGCAGAAAACTGCCGCAAAAGCGGCTTTAGCGGCAGATTTCTGCCGATAAAAGCAGCGATAATTTTATCACCTATGTTGATAATATGCCCCTATGTTATTTACATTTCTTTGCTGTTTCAATCATTCCTTTTCTGTTACTTCTTCTTTTCTGCTTTCTGTTTTTTCTCTCTGTTATTCCACATGTTTTAATCTTATTTTGAACATTCACTCACATTCTCTAAGAAACTCTTGTTTATTATTCTTCTACTCTACTTTTTTTCTTCCACTTCCTTATCTATTTTGTTTTTCACAATTATACCCTCTTCCATCTTTTCTTCGGTAAATAGATCTATTAAACAGTATCTCTGTGTTACTCCCTATAGCTGTCTTTCTTTTAACATTACTCTCTGTTTCCTTCCCTCATACTTACTCTTCTTTTTTTTTAAAAAATGTTTTTGGTTCGCTTCCGGTTCGCGTACCGGCGAGCGAACCGGGAAGCGAACCAAAAGAAATAGAGGTTGCCAGAGTGCTAAACATTCTAGCAATTTTTTTATAAAGGGGGGGTAGTTCTGAAAAGAACTTTTTTTTAATTATTTTTGTTGTTTTATATTTTTTTTATTTTTTTTCTGAACAATTTTTTACTTTTTTTGTATTTTTTGAACGGTTTTATATTTTTTTTGTTTTTTTTGAGGGGGAACAACGAAAAACAGGCATTACAAAGGGCTCAACAGGAGCAAAAAATGTTTTTATTTTTTGGGGCGTTTTGAGCACTTGTGGTTTTCAAATGCTCTGTTTATCAAATTGATACTCATATTTGCACATGAGAGTAGGTCACCACAATAAAGGCACACTATCTTCATGTGCACAAAATTCTGTTGAATGTTTGGCACCGTTTCCCGCGCCTCTGGCCCCGACAGAGTTACCTGTGCCGATGTACTGGCCACAGGAGTTGGTGGGTTGTCTTGGAGGTGACGCATCTCTGCAACGTTGTAATTCAGTGGATGCCACCTCTGCATATGACGGTGCATAGTATAGTTGCCGTAACTATACTTTTTATCTGTGCCTCTAGATAAAACATATTTACATATGAGGCATGTCACGTGGCGAGCATTCACTTTTTTTTGGCCTTGAGGAAAAGAAAAAAACTGCCAAATAAAACTATCTTTGTGGTGAGATATCCGGGGCTCCTCACCTAAAAACTGTCTTGGCTGTACTTCCTCTTCCTCTTCTTCGTCCTCTTCCTCCTCTGGGTTGGGAAGGAACTGTGGAGGTGGTCCTTCCTTCCTAGGTGGTTGTGGTGGTGGTGGGGGTCCACCAGCTGCAGCTACTACAGATGCCATTATTTTAATAAGCAAAAACAGGTCTTCCTCTCACAAAGATGAAAGTCAGAGTGAGGAAAGAAGGTGGGGGCTTTCATCATTTGGGAAAAAAAAATGTTCTAAACCAATGAAAAGTGTTATTTTTAGGTCACATGACCTAGCCTTACATCATTAGGAAACCAAAAGTGAAATGAACCAATAGAAAGTTTTATTAACAAGTCACATGACCTGTTACGCTTACGTTACGCGCTCCGCGCCGTGCCCCGGATCGCTTCCGGGGAGCTGCGCTTCGTGCCTCGGTTCGCGCTCCAGAGCACTTCCGGGTGCGCTAACGTGGCGCCTCATAAGACGCATTACGCGGCAACGCGATACGTCGTGCTTACGCGACGCGCCCCGGATCGCTTCCGGGGAGCTGCGCTTCGCGCCTCGGTTCGCGCTCCGGAACACTTCCGGGTGCGCTAACGCGGCACGTCATAAGACGCATTACGCGGCAACGCGATACGTCGCGCTTACGCGACACGTCACAATGTTGTTTTCTACGCGGCAGTTGCGCTAACGGAACATTTACCGGTTCGCGGACCAGGTCGTGGCACCAAATTGAGCTAACGGGAAGCTACCCGGTGCGCGGACCGGTAGCGAAACAAAAAATTTTTTTTAAAAATGTATATATACATAAAAAAATTATATTAAAAACATATCAAATATATTTTTCGATTTAAAAAAGAATACATTTTAAAGCTTTTGATATTTGCTATTAAAAAACCATTGAAATTCACAGAAAAAACCATAGGTTATGGACCATATATAGTTAGGAATTAGCATTTACAAAACCTTGAAAATTCACTGAAAAAACCATAGGTTATAGACCAAATATAGTTAGGAATTAGCATTTACAAAACCTTGAAAATTCACTGAAAAAACCATAGGTTATAGACCATATATAGTTAGGAATTAGCATTTAAAAAACCTTATTTTACTCACACAAAACCATTGAAATTCCATATATAGTTAGTTGCACTAACTATATATCGCGCACCCGCAATCCACTGCTGATGATGTCACATATTACATCATTCATGACATGGTCAGTGACATCACTGATGACATCACTGATGACATCTCAAATGACATCACTGATGACATCACTGATGACATCTCATTTGACATCAATGACCACATCACTGATGATATCATTCATGTGACAATACAATGCATCTCCTCACATTTTAATATAACCTCTGTTACACCCAGTGTTAAATACAGAGTATAATTTTTGAAACCATTGACACACCAATACTAGTTACTACATACGCACTCACTGATTCCTACCTCTACACACACATTCACTCATTCACCCATACAATCATTCATACATACAATCACTCATCTTTACAACACTATCATATGCACTCATACACCTATACAGACACTCACACTCTGCCACTCATCCATGGAGTTACTCACACACCTAGTCAGTCCTGTAAAGAATCAATCACACTTCCATTTTCTTGTCTATACAGTTAAACATAGAGCACCTTACATTTTCAAACATATACTAACACATACTTACTCTCTTATACAATCATTGATACAAGTACACATTGATCTGCACAGAGTCACACACCTCCCAGCCAGCCACACACACACTCAGTCTCCCATACAAATACTTGGACAATCAATCAATAACCCATATAGTTAATCATATAGCTACTGATCAACACATGCAGCAGTTTACAGAGCAACAGACATAATGATGCACACATTAAGACAGTTTAGTCACTAACCCATGCACTCAGTGAGACACATTTAATCACTCACTCATACATTCAGTCATGCACCTACTAAATCCTTCGTCCAGACACTTATACTTCCACTCATTCTTCAATATGTAAGACATATTTTAACTTTACAGAAACATACAGTCACTGGATGTTGTCATCAGTGATGTCATCAGTGATGTCATTTGAGATGTCATCAGTGATGTCACTGACCATGTCATGAATGATGTAATATGTGACATTATCAGCAGTGGATTGCGGGTGCGCGATATATAGTTGAAATTCGCATATATAGTTAGTTGCACTAACTATATATCGCGCACCCGCAATCCACTGCTGATCATGTCACATATTACATCATTCATGACATGGTCAGTGACATCCCTGATGACATCACTGATGACATCTCAAATAACATCACTGATGACATCACTGATGACAACATCCAGTGACTGTATGTTTCTGTAAAGTTAAAATATGTCTTACATATTGAAGAATGAGTGGATGTATAAGTGTCTGGATGAAGGATTTAGTAGGTGCATGACTGACTGTATGAGTGAGTGATTAAATGTGTCTCACTGAGTGCATGGGTTAGTGACTAAACTGTCTTAATTTGTGCATCATTATGTCTGTTCTGTAAACTGCTGCATGTGTTGATCAGTAGCTATATGAGTAACTATATGGGTTATTGATTGGTTGCCCAAGTATTTGTATGGGAGACTGAGTGTGTGTGTGGGTGGCTGGGAGGTGTATGACTCTGTGCCTAGATGTGTGAGCAGTTGATTCACTAGATGTATGGGTTCAAAAGTGCATGTGGAAACAGCTGTATGGGCGGTTGACTGTGTGCATGAGTGTATTGGTGAGTGAATGGATATCTCAGTGCTACATGTCAAAGTAAGTACATATGTAAAACACAGTACATGTGAGAATTGACATATATAAATAACTGTGCATAAGAGCCAGTGAATGTGTGAGTGGCTGTATGGATCATTGTGAACTTGTATCAGGGATTGTATAAGAGAGTAAATATGTGTTAGTATATATTTGAATAAGTAAGGTGTGTATAACTGTATAGTTGAGGAAATGGAGGTGTGATTGATTCTTTGCATGACTGACTAGGTGTGTGAGTAACTCCATGGATGAGTGACAGTCTGTGAGTGTCTGTTTACACTGAGTGTATCTAAGGTTATATTAGAGTCTGAAGAGGTTCATCGTATTATCACATGAATGATGTCATCAGTGATGTGATCAGTGATGTCAAATGAGATGTCATCAGTGATGTCATCAGTGATGTCATCAGTGATGTCATCAGTGATGTCATTTGGGATGTCATCAGTGATGTCATCAGTGATGCCATTTGAGATGTCATCAGTGATGTCATCAGTGATGTCATTTGAGATGTCATCAGTGATGTCATTTGAGATGTCATCAGTGATGTCATCAGTGATGTCACTGACCATGTCATGAATGATGTAATATGTGACATAATCAGCAGTGGATTGCGGGTGCGCGATATATAGTTAGTGCAACTAACTATATATGCGAATTTCAATGGTTTTGTGTGAGTAAAATAAGGTTTTGTAAATGCTAATTCCTAACTATATATGGTCTATAACCTATGGTTTTTTCAGTGAATTTTCAAGGTTTTGTAAATGCTAATTCCTAACTATATATGGTCTATAACCTATGGTTTTTTCAGTGAATATACATATATATATATATATATATATATATATATATATATATATATATATATATATATATATATATATATATCCCATATATCTATATAAATAAAAATTTAACTGTTCATTTGTTTAAAATCTCAAATCTCAAAAGGTTCTTCACCGATTGCTTTGAAATTTTGACACAACGTTGCATTCGAATACATGCGTGTTTTTATATACACAACGTTAGATTCGAATATGAGCGTGTCAAATACACGCGTGTTTTTAATCTAAAGGACTAACAAACCCTATTGATTGGGTTGCTGCACAACAACTACAATAGACGCATAGAGACAATAGTCTACATATATTAGGATGGACAGTTGGTGTCAGGATGGCAGACCGGGAAGTGGGTAGAGGGAGGAGGGAGGAGTTGGTTCTCTTGGCAACATTAAGAAAGGACGCATAGAGACAATAGTCTACATATATTAGGATGGACAGTTGGTGACAGGATGGCAGACCTGGAAGTGGGTTGAGGGGGGAGGGGAAAGGAGTTGGTTCACTTTGCAAGATTAGTGCTTGTTCATATATACACAACGTTGGATTCGAATACGCGCGTGTCCAATACGCGTGTGTCTTTAATTGAAAGGCCGAACAGACCCTATCGATTTGGTTGCTGCGCAACAAATACAAGGGACGCATATAGACAATAGTCTACATATATTAGGATGGACAGTTGGTGTCAGGATGGCAGACCGGGAAGTGGGTGGAGGGAGGGGGAAGGAGTTAGTTCACTTTGCAACCCGAACAAACCCTATTGATTTGGTTGCTGCGCAACAAATACAAGGGACGCCTATAGACAATAGTGTACATATATTAGGATGGACAGTTGGTGTCAGGATGGCAGCCCGGGAAGTGGGTGGAGGGAGGGGAGAGGAGTTGGTTCACTAGGCAACATTAAGAAAGGACGCATAGAGACAATAGTCTACATATATTAGGATGGACAGTTGGTGACAGGATGGCAGACCTGGAAGTGGGTTGAGGGGGGAGGGGGAAGGAGTTGGTTCACTTTGCAAGATTAGCGCGTGTTTATATATGCACACAACGTTGGATTCGAATACGGCGTGTCCAATACGCGCGTGTTTTTAATTGAAAGGCCGAACAGACCCTATTGATTGGGTTGCTGCGCAACAACTGAAATGGACGCAAAGAGAATATAGTCTACATATATTAGGATGGACAGCTGGTGTCAGGATGGCAGACCGGGAAGTGGGTGGAGGGAAGGGAGAGGAGTTGGTTCACTTTGCAACATTAAGAAAGGACGCATAGAGACAATATTCTACATAGATTAGGATGGACAGTTGGTGTCAGGATGGTAGACCGGGAAGTGGGTGGAGGGAGGTGGGAGGAATTGGTTCACTTTGCAACATTAGCGCATGTTCATATATATACAACGTTGGATTCGAATACGCGCATGTCCAACACGCGTGTGTTTTTAATCAAAAGGCCGAACAGACCCTATCGATTTGGTTGCTGCGCAACAAATACAAGGGACGCATATAGACAATAGTCTACATATATTAGGATGGACAGTTGGTGTCAGGATGGCAGACCGGGAAGTGGGTGGAGGGAGGGGGGAGGAGTTGGTTTACTTTGCAACATTAGCACGTGTTTATATATACACAACGTTGGATTAGAATATGCGTATGTACAATACGCGCATGTTTTCAATCGAAAGGCCGAACAGACCCTATCGGTTTGCTTGCTGTGCAATAACTACAAGGGACGCATTCAGACAAAAGTCACAAAAACATATTGTATACCAGCAAGCATTGTGAAATTAAACAGCAACATGTGGCCGGGTACAGCTAGTATATATATATATATTTATATCCACAAAGAAAAAACGCTTCTTCCGGAGTGCTGGGACCAAAGAAAGTTGGCGCAAATACCGGCGAAGCAATCCGGTAAATTAATCCATCACACAGAAGCAAAGTTCATCTTGCGCTCTCAGGCAGTAAGGCAAAGGGGCCCAAATTTAGGATTTGCAGTTTATTACACAACGCGTTTCAGCTCTACAGCCTTGTTCACGTGTAACCCAGCACAAACAAAACTGGCATTAAATAAAGTTCATGGTCACAGCATTTACATCGACATAGAAATGGGACAAAAATAATGGGACAAAAAATAAATCAATGGCAGACATGTTGGAAAGGTAAATATCGTCTACAAGGTTATAGGAAGAAAAATAATAATAACGTCTGCACGGTTACAGGAAGAAAATTAACGCACAGAATATATTTAGTCTGATCAGATATTGCCAACCGTAAATACAAATGTAGTACATACAATATGATGCTTTCTATGTCAAAATTGGAACAGTTGAAACAAAAGGGGTCGTTATGTAAAATACAAACCAACTTATGCTAACAAGTGTTGAGTAGTACAATTACGCGATCAGAGTCAGTAGTATTGATAATCTCTTCCCATAATCACAAAAAAATATATATATGAATGGCATAAATGGCAAACATGTTGGAATGGTGAATTTGGTCCACACAGTTATAAAGCATGAAATATAATTCGCCTAGTCTGATATGTGATACATGGAATATGCTGCATTTTTAGTCAAAATTGAAACAAAGAGGTCGTTATGTACAATGAATTGTGCTAACAAGTGCTAAGCAGACCAAAGAGATAAAATTCGAGTCGATAATGCTGATATCCCTTCACATTATCAAACATGACTAGCCCAATAGTCCTAGAGAATTTGATAATTGGAGATGTGGATACACTTTTAGCAATGTCAGAGCTTAACAGTGATAACACAGTAGATGAACAGTTTATTACTACCACTCAA
Organism: Lissotriton helveticus; assembly: GCF_964261635.1. Lineage (NCBI taxonomy): Eukaryota > Metazoa > Chordata > Amphibia > Caudata > Salamandridae > Lissotriton > Lissotriton helveticus. The sequence continues at coordinate 56,415,170 of NC_136071.1, forward strand.
TGCCTAAATTTGGGCCCCTTTGCCTTACTGCCTGAGAGCGCAAGATGAACTTTGCTTCTGTGTGATGGATATGTATATTTATATATAATATATATATATATATATATATATATATATATATATATATATATATATATATATATATATATATGAGAATTCAGCTTTTCCCGTAGGGAAGTCTTTTCCTCATGCACTCCCGTGTGAAAAATTCCAAAACCACACCGGGTTTGAAGTCAAATTATAATTCCTTTATTCAGCAACCAGCAAAACCCAACGCGTTTCGGTCTCTACGGAGACCTTGCTCACAGGTTAGTGTTTTTGAAACAAGTGTTACTGTTAAATAAGTACAAAAAGAAAAGGGGAGAAAAGGGGGTGGGAACCCTTGCAAATTACATCACTTCCTGTAAATTTGTACAGGCATTCTGGGACATGTAGTTTGTTAATTTTGTTCATACGTGTGGCAGAACATTGAATTTGTTGGTCTTTTTGAAAATATACATATTTTTTTACACAATTCAAACTTATTTGCACCTTAAGCATTAAACTACTGCATTTGTATTATAATCGGACCGTAACGGAATTTCGATTTCTCAACACAATCTTAATGAAGCCCTCAAGTGGGCACATTCATTTTTACGGTTATTGGCACGAGTTCGTCAATTATGCATTTGAATCATACATTTCAATTAATATCAAAATTAAATGAAGTAAACACAAATCTAATCACAGCCCTCTAGTGGGCAACAAAGGGTTCTGCACCTTAATTCATGCTTTAACATTCAACATGTCCTGATTGAAAAACATTTTGTGAGAATAAAGAGTTTTTGTAAAAAAGATACTGAGTGGGCATCAGTCATTCTCTGATAAGTGCAACTTTACAGATGGCAGTGTAGTTCTTCGTCCTGATTGTGCCCAAACGGGCTCAGAGTGCGGAAATTCATAATGTGTTTCGACTCTTTTTGTCTCATCACCAATTCACGGTCTCCGCCTCTTCGATTTGGTCCAACACTTTCGATTCCGTAAAAGATCAAAGATTTCCATTCACCTTTGTGTTCCTTCTCCATATGTCTTGCCATGGCATTGCTACGATCACAGTTGATTGTGGCACGAACATGCTCCAAAATCCGGAGTTTTAGTTCTTTTTTGGTGCTCCCAATATATTTCTGGGAGCATGGGCACTCAAGGGCATAAACAACAAACTGAGTCTTACAATTAATTAATTGTTCAATTTTCCAAATTTTTTTGTTTGCCATTTGTATCTCCTTGGTTGTCTTAGCAATACAGCATACTTTGCATCCTGAGCATTTGTAGAATCCTTTAGGTCTCCGCCATGCTTCCGGTTTCTTTTGTTCCTGAAAATGACTGTGAATCAATTTGTCTTTCAAGTTTTTTGCCCTTCGATAGGTTACATTTGGGTGATCTCCTACAATTTGAGCTACTGTGGGATCCATATGGAGAATATGCCAGTTTTTTTTGAGAATCTTAGTGATGGCCTGGTTGGCCGTTGAATGGGTTGTGATGAAGCGAATTTTACCTGATTCATCCTCTTTTGATTTGTTTTTATCCGCCAATAAATCAGTTCTCTTTATCATTGCTGAGCGATTGGAGGCAGTTTGTATCCATGCTGGGTTGTATTTCCTCATTAAAAATCTGTTCCTGGCAGCTTCTTTATGTTTTTGGCCATCATTTTCGTTTGAACAGATTCTTTTGATCCGGAGAAATTCTCCATAAGGGATATTTCGCAGAAGACTAGATTGATGAAAACTCTGCGCATGCAAAACCGCATTTGTCGCGGTACTTTTACGGTGCAGTGTAGTGTGCAAAACATTGTCTTTAACAAGGATCTCCGTGTCTAAAAACACAACTTTGGAGTCACTGATAGTGTAGGTAAAGTTTAAACCAAAATTGGAATTGTTGAGAATTGCAAAGTACTTTTCAAACTCCTCATTGGTTCCTTCCCAAATAAGCAACAAGTCGTCTATATATCTCAACCAGGCTATGGTTTTTTGAACTGCTTGGTCGTTCTCTGATTTCCATGCCCATGTCTTTTCCCATTGCCCCATTGTCAGGCAGGCATACGAAGGGCTAAAGGAAAAGCCCATCGCGGTGCCTTTCGCTTGGCGATAGATTTCATTTCCAAATAAGAAAATGTTTTGCTCCAGGCACATCGAGATCATCTCCAATAGCATGTTGCTGTGATCGGCCAGTTGTATACTTCTGTCTTTGAGGAAGGACTTACATGCTTCCATGCCAATTTTATTTTCAATGTTGGAGTATAGAGATATTACATCCATTGTAATCAATTTGTACGTTGGTTGCCATGGAGTGTCTTGTAGTCTTCTTAGCATGTCACCAGTGTCCTTTATGTAAGATGTTAGGCCTTTTACATAGGGCAACAAGAAGACATCAATGTAATTGGCAATGGGCTCTAATAATGCTCCTTTGGCAGAGATTATTGGTCTTCCTGGTGGTCTAGTGGGATGTTTGTGGATCTTGGGCAACAAATAAATTGTTGCCATTTTAGGGTGTTTAGTTTGAAGGTATTTATGCTCTTCAAAATCCAATAGTTTTTGTGCGAACCACAAATCCAATTTTGTATCCAATTCTTCTTTGAGTTTAGGTAGAGGATTGGTTTTTAATTTCTCATAATATTCCCGGTTTTGTAGTTGCGAGTAGGCTTCCCGCATGTATGCCTCCTTGTCTTGAACAACGACGTTGCCACCCTTATCGGCAATTTTGATTTCGATTGAATCATCCTTTTGCAATGAGTTAAGTGCCTGGCGTTCTTGTCTAGAGAGATTGTCTTTAGTGAGTGGTAGGTTGAGTTGGTAAAGGTCTTTTACAACACATTCCTGAAAGAAATCAATTTTATTCCCAGGAGGGAGTTGTGGGTAAAATCTGGACTTTGGTTTTAAATTTGAGATTCCTGCTCCTAATTGCGTACAATAAGTTTGTACTTGTCCACCTCCTTCTTGTGGTGTTTGACTTAGTTCCATCAAATTTACAAAATGTTCTGCATCCTCCATGGGAATCTGAACAGTCGGTTGTATGATTTTTCTCCTGTGACTGGCCATATCCGGTTTGTCAATGAAACGTTTGGCAAGTTTAATCTTTCTAATAAATTTATAGAGGTCTATTCGCGTCTCCGCTAGATTTAAGCCACTGGTGGGGCAAAAATTCATGCCCCGTTTAAGAACCTGTAGTTCCAATTCACTTAGTTGTTTCGATGACAAATTGATAACTTGTAATTCTTGATCATTGGATGTGTCTTGTTGATTTGGGTCAATGTTAGTCATGTTTAACTCTGTTTCTAGAATTCCATGATTGTTGCTTATGCGTTCCATTTTTTCCTCATGTTGCGTGTCTGAGTTCCTACGCGATCTTGGCCAGAAGCTTGTGCCGTATTTGCGCTTGCCTCTCCTTGTTTGTTTTGGGGTATGCTTCCCCGTCCTCTTCCCCTCCCTCTGCCTCTTGAGTTTATGTATCTGGGGGGACCCATTGTTTTTTCCCAAGTCTTTTGGTTGAGAGCCAGTTTCAGATCGCCTAAAAAAGAATTTCTTGCTCTCGCTTCTCTTTGCTCTTCTTCTCCCCCACTGAGGCTTGGTTCTGTTGAAAAGATGGAAGAGATTGAGGATATACTTCCAAATTCATTATCTCTAAATCTATCGTATTTTTTAGCATACGTAAAGATACGTCCATCCTCATAGTCTTCTTCGTCTCTTTGGAACTTTGTTTGTTTCCGGGTTCTGACACTTTCCTCGTGTTTTTCAATAAATATTTCCAAGTCCTCTTTAAATTTTTTCATTTCCGGGTTTAACTCAATTTTGGCCAATTCTTTTTCCATTTCTTTTAGCTGTCTGGTGATTTTTTCCAGAGCTATTTCTACATGTTTCACAAGAATCTCCATTAATCCTAGTGAAGATTTCAAAATAAATTCACCCCACTCCGTTAGCAATTCATTACTGGTGTCTTATATATATATATACATACACACACACATATATATATATATATATATATATATATATATATATATATATATATATACATATATATATATAAATCCACAAGAAAGCCCACAATGGAAGAGCCTACCGCAGATAATTGTAGCTTCAATTTGTTTAATGGAAGTTGCCGAATACAGAAAATGACTCTTGCCCCATAAATTGTCCTCTTCGTCCGACGCATTTCATGCATTTGCAGCATTTCATCAGGGACTTGGGATTTCACAACTGTCTGACGGCGCTCTGATTTAAACACCTAATCAGCATTGAAGTCCGCCTCAGTGGGCGTCACCACTCCTGTGGCATCATGGTACTTGCAGTGTTTATCTCTTTCCCCAGTGGGCTATGTGCCATCAGCAGTCCTTTTAAAACATCTAATTCCCCAGTGGGTTGTGGCTACATGTCACCTCACAGTACCGGCATTTCAATACCTCCAAAACCGCTTCTGCTCCAAACGCGGTTCCGTTGCTTCGCGTCACCGCTGGTCTGTGTTTCAACAGCGGGGCTCTTCTGAGACCTATGCTTGGCCACTCAATATAAATCAACAAGAAAGCCCACAATGGAAAAGCCCACCGCAGATAATTGTAGCTTCAATTTGTTTAATGGAAGTTGCCGAATACAGAAAATGACTTTTGCCCCATAAATTGTCCTCTTCGTCCGACGCGTTTCATGCATTTGCAGCATTTCGTCAGGGACTCAGGATTTCACAACTGTCTGACGGTGCTCTGATTTAAACACCTAATCAGCATTGAAGTCCGCCTCAGGAGTTCCACGCCTCCAGTTAGCCTGAGCACCTATCCCTGACTCCTCCCCCGCCTCACCTCGAGGTCAATGGTGTCTGCTGCTGCTTCGGCGTTTGGTGCTGTGCTTAGTGCTGAGTGTTTTGAAGTTGTTGAGGCCAATTAAACCGGTATGTACTGGAGTTCTTTCGGAGACAGGCTACTGGATGTGACGCGAGGTGAGCGGCACTTCAATTCATGGACACTGGCTTTGATGTGAGAAACAATGTGTCCGGATAGACTGCTTTCGGCTGCACGTTAACGCTGTGCTTGCTCCGAGTATCCCTTCGCTTGTTGCCTGTCATTGCCTCATTGCCTGTTACTTTGGATTGTTATTGCTACAGACATTGCCGCCGAAGCTGCACTCAATCTGGAAATCGGCCATAGTGCGGGTCTGCAGTGCATTCGGTTTTCGCTTTGCCTGTATGGACTCTGGGCAAGCGTTTTGAGGAGAGGGTGAGTGTGATCAGTGCACTTTAGTACGTTGTCAAGAGGTGCTGCGATTGCTGGGGGAAACGGAGAGAAACGAAGAGAAAAGAAACTGGGTTTGGATTTGGACTTTTGTTTCTCTCTATGGGTTCTCAGCGTTTGACTGTAACAGTGGGCTCTGTGCTACTCTCTGCAATTTTGGGCTGAGATGAAATGCGGTGGTTGTAATCACTCGACAATCAGTTGGTTCAGTGCCAATTGCTAATTGCCTGATACCAGCGTTTCTTCTTAATTAAGCACTGGAAATAATAGATACTGTCGCAGGTGGCTTCTTTAGGGAGAAACAAGACCTCTAAGCTTTAGAGGCATAGCGTTGGCATAGTGTTGGAGGCATTGGCGCTAGGAAGCAGAAGACTCCATACAAAGAGAAAAGGGAAAAAACAGGAAAAAAAAAGAGACAAGAGCTGGGAAGTTAAAGCAAATTATATTTCCTATTAATCCACTGATATCTTTTCATTTTTAATTTGGGAAGTACGAAAAAAAAACGGAGCATAACAGGGCCGCTTTAATGGGCAAACTCACTGGGGTTCAGGCCAGAGCTAGAGCCCGTCGCCTCCAAACAAAAGAAGAAGAAGAAGCAGCAGCAGCGGCCGCCAGATTAGCAGCTGAAGAAGGCAAGGAGGACTCTTTCTTGACTTCCGAGGAGGAGACATTTGGGAACATTTGTACCTTACAAGTGCACCAAGGGACTTTGGACGGTAATCTACATTTAAGAAATATGACGACTATTAATAAGCCATTAAAACAGTTTCCTCTTTTTGATGCCAAACTCAATTCATTAGCTGCTAATAATTTCGCTATAACTATTTCTGATCCAGACCCTGGCCCCGGTCCCGGCCCAGCCCTAGCAATTGTTGTTTCAGACACAAAGCCCTTACAGATTGACACTTTATCTCTTAATGCTGATACATCATCGTCTCATCCTTCAAATCTAAAGGCAGAACCCTTTCCAGCAGGGTTGGTAACCACTTTAATGCATAATACAGATAACCCAACAGGCTCAGCTGCCACCCATTCGATAATTTCCCCAACTGAAGGAGCTGAAGTACTAAGCCCAATCCTAGATATGGATCCAGAAACCACCCAGACAGTTGGGTCACTGCAACTATCAGTCAAAGATATGTTAAATCTGATATTGGATGAGATAGGGGAAGTTAAGCAATTTCAAAGGGCTGAATTGGTTGGGATCCAGAATCGCTTGGATAAAATTGAAGATCCTTTATCCACTTTCCCCCTCGCCTTCAGGAAGCTGAAGCGAGGATTTCAGTCCTAGAGGATGAGATGTCTCAGGTTAAAAAGGATGGTCAAAATACCGCGAAATTTTCTAAGGCTTTAGAAGTCAAACTTGATGAACTTGAAAACTTCAATCGTCGATCAAACCTAAGAATAGTCGGGGTTCCCGAAAAAATTGAGGGGACTGATATGATCAAATGGGTGTCCTCTTCTTTGCTACATGAAGTTATACCGGAGTTCAAAGGTGACCTGACGATTACCCGAGCACATCAGGTACCCGCCCAGCCTTTTCCCAATTCTGCCCTCCCTCGTACAATCCTGTTGAACTTTGCTGATATTCGAATGAAAGAGACCATACTATCAAGGGCCATTAGACAAGGCCAATTTGCTGCCAGTGCTACAGCTAAATGCAGGATTTTCTCACACATGTCTGCGGCCGCTGCTCGCCACAGAAAAGAATTCGTTGAACTACTTCATTTGTTTAAGGCTAAGGGAGCTCAGGCCGCAAATTGCACAACAGTCTAAACTTGGGGTGCTGATCAAGGGCAAATTTCATTTATTAACTGATGTTGCAGAGGCACAAGAGCTGCTTAGTAAAATGTCACCTGGCTAAAGATATGTGATGGAATTGTGGAGGCTGTGGGTGGGGGGTCAGGGAGGGGTGCTGGGAGTCAATGGGGTGTTATACCAAGACACCTCTAAGAAAAGGGAAGAGCACCAGTGGCCAGCGTGGGAAATACAGGAAGAAGAGGGCCACAGGTGAAAGTGGGGGTGGGGTTGGCACAATGGGGGAAAAATTCGAAAAAATTGAGGTTGTATGCAGCAGAACTATTTTTTGTAAAAATTCACCTTTTAGGTACTTTGGTGATATAAGATATTTTTTGGTTAGAATCTCTGTATTATTTTTAGCAGTTAATTATGTATCATGTCGATCAACAAGGGGTTGAAATTGATATCGTTTAATGTGAATGGCTTGAATAATGGTAAAAAAATGCGAGCAATAGAATCTTGGATTAGGACTGAAAATCCTGCGGTGGTAATGTTACAGGAAACTCATATTTCTGCTTCCAAAAAAGAGGATTTTAATATGTTTAAAACTTGGGCTACGTATCGGGGTTTTTCATGCGCAATGGGTTAACAACGTGGAGTTGCTCTCTTTTTGAATAAAAATTTATAAATTGAGATTGTTCAGACAGAAAGCAATCCTTCAGGTCGCCGGTGTTGGGCTTCATGCAGATTTAAATCTTATCGTAATCCAATAACTTTTGTTTGCTTTTACGCCCCTATAGAGGATAGTCCCCAGATATACGAAGCTCTGTTTCAATCTCTGTTATTGGTGGGTGGAGACATCGTTATGGGTGGTTATTTTAATATACTTATGAACTCTAAATTAGACTCCACTTCGTCCTTCAAAAGACAGTCCAAACCTAGATCTTATAGGACTATGTTAAACTATATATTAATATTAGGATTGTGTGATTCATGGCGCCTGATGAATCCTCGAAAAAAGGAATTTACCTGCTGGTCTGGTACGTTTAAATCCTCATCCCGTATAGATTTTTTTTTGGCCTCTAGACAGCTCAAATTTCTTTCGCAGAAATTCTACCATAATGGGTTTTCAGACCATGCCATGCTGGTGATTAATTTTGACTATGAAGAGAACATTCAAAGTGCGAAAAGATGGATGTTTAATAAAATTTACTTACAGGATATGAAGTGGGTATCTGTGCTAAAATTAGAGATCACGGAATATATTGATCGAAATATAGGCACAACCCCTCTTCATATAATTTGGGATTCTTTAAAGGCCTTTTTACGGGGTATAGTCATTAGCAAAGATGCGGCTGAATGGTCCGCTGTGAAAATCACTAGGAACTCTCTATTACAAAAAATTCAGGATCTTACATTAAGTCTTACATTAAGTCAACACTGTAAGCCAAATGGCGATGTATTAAATCAACTGAGAGAAGCCAAACATGAACTTAGTACCCACTATTACGAACAAAGCGAAAAGGCCTTCCGAAAACAGTCACAAAAAGTATACAAAGAGAGTAACTTTACAGGAAAATTTCTAGCTTGGCAAATAAAAGAGCAGGCGGCTTCAAATATGATTAATTCCTTAAAAGATCCTGTCACTCACATCGATACATTCGTTCAGGCCGAAATAAATTCTGTTATGCTTCAACACTACGATAGAATTTATACTATAAATCACACTATCGATCACCAAAAGTTATCTGATTTCTTGGGACGTCATGAAATTCCAAGTCTATCTCTGGAAGATCAGATACATATGCACAAATCATTTGTTAAAGCAGAACTGGAAGCAGTGGTAAAAGATCTGCCATTAGGTAAAGCCTGCGGCCCTGATGGCCTTCCTTCAGAATTCTTTAAAGTTTACTTTAGCTCCTTTAGTGATTTTTTTCTACTATTATTAAACTCAATGCTTGAAGGAGGACAAATCCCTGAATCCTTCCATGAAGGTACAGTGATTAGTTTTTTGAAAAAGGGTAAGGAACCCAAAGATCCGAACTCATATAGGCCAATTACCCTACTAAACTCAGATTATAATATAACCACCAAATTGCTTACACTTCGCTTTAATAATTTCACAGCGGAGTTGATCCATCCCGGTCAGAACGGGTTTATCATAGGTAGACAATTATTTACAAACACACATTTTTTAGTTGAGGCATTAGATTACTTTGACTCACGGGGGATACAGGCCTTAGTTCTTTTACTGGACGCAGAGAAAGCTTTTGATTTGGTGGTTTGGGACACTCTTTTCTTTATTTTAAGAAAATTTGCGATTTCACAACATATTATTAATTTAATACAGAATCTGTACACGGGTGCTAGAGCAAACATAAATATAAATAAATCATCAGTAGGCTCAATAGTAGTACAACGTGGCACCAGGCAAGGTGTGCCCCTTGTCACCTATTCTTTTTGCTTTTTTTATTGAACCACTAGCTGTTGCCATCAGGAATTGTCTCCAGATCACTTCACCAGTCACTGCCATGGCCAAGATCAAACTTTACGCAGATGATATCATGTTACTAAACAAACCCGATCTTGTATCACAGACACATATACTCAAAGTTTTTGAAGAGTTCGAAACCCTGGGAGGTTACCGCATTAATAAAAAAATATATATATATATTAGTTTGTGGGGGCGGCATACCCAGTCCTCCATAAAGATCTACAAGGCTGCATCAATTCAAAACCGAAAAGATATTTGGGGATCTTGTTCTCTCCTAATATCCTAGACTTATATACATTAAATGTTATTCCATTAATTAAAAAAGTTCAATCAATGTTTGCCCGCTGGGACCCTTTATCGTTATCTATTCTTGGCCGCACTGCTTTGATTAAAATGTCGATCCTTCCACTTTTTAATTTCTTATTTTCATCAATTCCAGTTTATTTACCAGGTTCTTTTTTTTCGAAAATAGAATCTATGTTTTCTAAATTTATTTGGGCAAAGAAGATGCCTAGAATAGACTTGCGAACTTTAACTGCAGAAACTGAATATGGAGGTCTTTCTTTACCGAATTTGAAAGATTACTATTACGCATATTTTGCGCAGTACCTAGAGAGATTCAAAAATATAAACCCAGGTACCGGGTTTTTCATTAAAAAAAAATTCGATTTAATATGTTTAGAAATTCAAATCCCATCCCCTTTGCTTGTACTGAAATCACCCAAATTTGTTTGTTATAAGACTTTAAATTGTTTTTTTAAACGGCGCGATGCCATGCATAAGAGATATTCGCTTCCCCCTATCCACTTAACAACTCCCTTAATTGGCGCCTTTTCTTTTTTAAGGATTAAGATCGATCCAATTGTTATAGAAAACTGGGGGCAGGCAGGGTTTAAAACATTATCTGATTTCCTAAGGAATGGGACCTGGCTCTCTGTCAACGATATGATATGTTTGATTTCCGGCAATTTTTTGTTAATCGGTTCTTACACTAACTTGATATATCCTATATTAATGCAATTAGACCCCAGTATTATTACTAATAATTCCTCTCCATTTGCATTAGATCTTTTTGTTAACAATCAGATGAAGAAACCTGGGGCATGGAAACAGTGCCTTCCACAGAGTAGGGAGGATGAACTGACCTCTAAAGCTATCCGTAAATGGAATAAACAGGAAAATAAAGTACTATCAACTGAAATATGGAAAACTATTAACCAACTTAATTTCTGTGTTTTACGTGGCGCAAATTGGCGTCGAATGCTTTATTTCAGCAAATGGCTATTATACCGCACACCAGTAATCATTGCTAAAATGTATAATAATGCATATGCCAATTGTTTCAGACATTGCAATTGCGTGCAGGCCAATTGGTCTCATATTATAGCGTATTGTCCCAAAATTAAGCCTTTTTGGGAAGAAATTTTAGATTTTCTGAAAACTTTCTATATGTCATTAATTCCATGTAATGCAAAAATGCTTTTATTTGAATATGATCCTGAATGCACATATACAAATTATTTGACAAAATTGATTTATATCATAATGACCATTGCTAGATCTTGTTACAGAACTGGCGTTCAACAAAAGTTCCGACGTTTTTTGAATGGTTCGAAAAAATGAAAATAGTTAGGAGAAGTGAACAATTATATGCTACAAGAGTTGGTAGTATAAAAAAGTTCGAACAGATTTGGGGTTGTTATTTTGAGTAAATTGCTATATATTGGGATGAATTTAAAATGCATGTAATTATAAGTGTTTGTGAACATTTTTACTTTGTGATATATACTGTATAATACTAAATACAACTTCAATAAAAAATGTTTAAAAAAAAAAGAAAGCCCACAATGAAAGAGCCCACCGCAGATAATTGTAGCTTCAATTTGTTTAATGGAAGTTGCCGAATACAGAAAATGACTCTTGCTCCATAAATTTTCCTCTTCGTCCGACGCGTTTCATGCATTTGCAGCATTTCATTAGGGACTCGGGATTTCACAACTGTCTGACGGCACTCTGATTTAAACACCTAATCAGCATTGAAGTCCGCCTCAGTGGGCGTCGCCACTCCTGTGGCATCATGGTACTTGCAGTGTTTATCTCTTTCCCCAGTGGGCTATATGCCATCAGCAGTTCTTTTAAAACATCTAATTCCCCAGTGGGTTGTGGCTACATGTCACCTCACAGTACCCGCATCTCAATACCTCCAAAACCACTTCTGCTCCAAACACGGTTCCGTTGCGACGCTTCACAGCTGGTCTGTGTTTCAACAGTGGGGCTCTTCCGCGACCTAGGCGTGGCCGCTCAATATAAATCAACAAGAAAGCCCACAATGGAAGAGCCCACTGCAGATAATTGTAGCTTCAATTTGTTTAATGGAAGTTGCCGAATACATATATATAGATATTACCTACTGGCGGTCGCCAGTAGGTAGTTATAGTTAGGACCTAGTTTCCATAGGAATTCCGCAACATTCTATTGGGAATAACAAAAAATTTGGCAAAATGGTAGAATCTGATTCGCAGATCGCCCTTTTGTTTAAATGGTGTAAATCCCTCCAGTAGTTGTTGAGAAAATCAAATGTGAAAAAATGTATATATCTAAAAGCACGCACCGTGCGCGCACCCGTGTGCACACCGTGCGAGCACCCCGCGATTTTTCGAAAAAAATAAATACATTTTGGGCCTTAGGGGTCCTTATGGGACCCCCTGAGCAGGCCTAGAGGGTCAGGGTGCATCTACCCTGCCCCCTTTTTGAGTTCTACACGTTTGTTTTTCTGCTTTCCTGTGCCTCAGTCTACCGAGGCACAAGATGACTGCCAACAATTTCTGTTTTGGAGTGTTGACAGACAGTGGCAGCCAATCAGCATGCCTTCCCGAGAAAGCTGCATGCTTATTGGCTGTCAACACTTCAAACCAGGAAGTGTTGGCATCCATCTTGTGCTCGGTAGACCGAGGCACAAGAAAGCAGAAAAACAAACGTGTAGAACAAAAAAAGGGGGCAGGGTAGACACACCGTGACCCCCTAGGCCTGCCCAGGTGGTCCCACAAGGGCCCCCAAGGACCAGTTTTTTTTTTTTTAAACCCGTCTGTTTTTTTCCAAACTACCCCCCCGGGGGGACAAAAGGCCCTGGGGACTGCCGCCACCCGGGGCAAAGCAACGCAGCCCACTGGTGCATACCGGAGGCTCCTGTTGGGCTAGTTGTCCCCCCGGGACCCCCAGTATGCAAGGGGAATTAGTTCCCCCTCTGCAAACGCGCCAGAGGGCTGCGTTGCAGAAAGGTGTAAAAAGGGGCATAGCCTTATTACACCTCTCTGCAATGCAGCCCCCTGGCGCATACTAGAGGTTCCAGGTGGGCTAGTTGGCCCCCAGGGACTCCCAGTATGCAAGGTGAATTAGTTACCCCTCTGCAAACACGCCCGGGGGCTGCGTTGCAGAGAGGTGTAAAAAAGGGTGTGGTCTCATTACACCTCTCTGCAATGCAGCCCCCTGGCGCATACTGGAGGTTCCAGGTGGGCTAGTTGGCCCCCAGGGACCCCCTGTATGCAAGGGGAATTAGTTCCCCCTCTGCAAACGCGCCAGGGGGCTGCGTTGCAAAGAGGTGTGAATACTTTATATTAAAAATATGTAATGTAATTTAAAAAATAAAATATCTAAAAATAAATAATTTTAAGTAATGTAGTAAATCAGTATAAAAAATATAACAATACATTTAAAAATTATCATTTACAAAACCATAGAAATTCACTGAACAAACCATAGGTTTCAGCCACGTTATAGTTAGGAATTACCATTTAAAAAACCTTTGAAATTCACTGAAAAAACCATAGGTTTCAGCCATGTTTTAGTTAGGAATTAGCATTTAAAAAAACATGCAAATTCACTGAAAAAACCATAGGTTTCACACATCTTATAGTTAGGAATTAGCATTTTAAAAACCTTTGAAATTCACTGAAAAAAACATAAGTTTCACACCAGTTATAGTTAGCTGGTCATTTTACTCATACAAAACCTTTGAAATTACCCCGTTATAGTTAGTTCAGCTAACTATAAATCGCGCGCCCGCAATGTACTGCTGAGGACGTCACATATTACATCACTCATGACATGGTCAGTGACATCTCTCATGACATCTCAAATGACATCACTGATGACATCATCCTTGTGAAAGAGTGGCAGACCTCCTCTCACTCTAATATAACCTTTGATACACACATTCAAAAATAGAAACAAAAATTTTCAAGAAAATAGAGATGCCAACACCAGTTACAACAACCTATTCCAACATCTACTTCCATATCCACTCATTCACCAACAGTTCTATATAGGCACTCATACATGTACTCATTCATCTTATGTACTCATACACCTATACATTCTGTTACACACGAATACTCATCCATAGAGTTACTTACACACATACTCACACATGCAAATAAACTATCAAACATCATTTACTTGCATATACAGCTATACACACAAACATACACATACTGACTCTCTTAAACGATCACTTATAGAAACACATACTTAGTTATACAGGAACTCTTCAAATCTCTAACTCTCATATATACTCACTTATATACACCAATACTCACATATAGCAGTTTAACACATATGTACTTAGTCATAAAGACAGTATTGAGACAGTCATTCACTCACTAACACACCTATACACACACTCATCCACCCATACAGTCCTGCACACATGCTGTCTTCAAAACACATATAAACAGTAAGTCACTCATTAATGCATCTATGTGTTAAGTAATATCCCCCACCAAACCATATAAACACTCAGACACTCATACTGATACTCAAAAAACCAACTAATAACCTATATAGACACTCATGTAGTTACTCACCAACCCATGCAGCCACTTATTCAAAAAATGTGTGAGACTGATACAGATATTTACATATTTAAACATTACTCACTAACCCATGTATTCACTAAGATACAATTAATCAGTCAGTTATACAATCATTTTTACAAAAAAGTCATCCATTTAGACACTTACTTACCCATTTATTCTTCCATCGACCTTTAGATATACATATATAAAAAATATTTATTTTTCAGAAAGACACACATCAACTGGATGATGTCATCAGTGATGTCATTTGAGATGTCATCAGTGATGTCATGTGATGTCACTGACCATGTCATGAGTGATGTAATATGTGACGTCATCAGCAGTGCATTGCGGGCGCGCGAGTTATAGTTAGCTGAAATAACTATAACGGGGGAATTTCAAAGGTTTTGTATGAGTAAAATGACCAGCTAACTATGACTGGTGTGAAACCTATGGTTTTTTCAGTGAATTTCAAAGGTTTTTAAAATGCTATTTCCTAACTATAACGTGTGAAACCTATGTTTTTTTCAGTGAATATATATATAGAGAGCTCATTCCAAAAGGGAGGCGGGGCTGCACCGCATAAGATCGTGTGTGGGAAGCGCTGGTAAAGACTGCTGGCACTGATGAAAGCAAGACGCTGAAACCAGTCTGCCGAATACCATGAATTAAAGCAGTTTTGAACCCCAGTGAAAACCCTGTTTGTGTCCTTCGTTCTTCTACCAGATTGGAGAAGTGTTTGAATTGTTATGTAACGCGCTGCCCGTGGTGCGCAACGAGGACCCTCTCAGAAAAGCAGGTCACAAATGCATGGGAACATTGCAATTGACGTAACCGAGGTATCGGAGAAATGTTGTGACCCACCATTGGAAACCAGTCAAGCACCGAGGCTGCTGTGAAAACGGCGGGTTGGAACTTACCAATGAGACGCTTTTTAAAAGTGCCGTCTCCGACTGATGTTTGCAGGAATTCAGTGGGCGAGAGAAGGGGACACATGGCGAGTGAACAATAATTTGCCAAAGCTACCCACAAGTACGGGACACATTCTTGCAGCATTGTGGGACTGGTAGTCCCCGGTATTGAAGCGGCGTGGAGTGATGTCAAGAGCAGGTGAGCCTCATTCCAAAAGGGAGGCGGGGCTGCACCGCATAAGATCGTGTGTGGGAAGCGCTGGTAAAAACTGCTGGCACTGATGAAAGCAAGACCCTGAAACCGGTCTGCCGAATACCATGAATTAAAGCAGTTTTGAACCCCAGTGAAAACCCTGTTTGTGTCCTTCGTTCTTCTACCATATTGGAGAAGTGTTTGAATTGATATATATATATATATATATATATATATATATATATATATATATATATATATATATATATATATATATATATATAAATATATATATATATATATATATATCGTAGCAATCCTGGCCTCTGTCAGCGCGGTAACAAACAGGCGCAGACCTCTTCTCCTCTCACAGTTCAAACTATAAAAGTCAAAGCGCCATCACACCATCAAATGTGTCAGCAGTGGTAATTTATTGGAGCAAATACAGAGCAAGTGCTCTCCTTGACGCGTTTCGCTCCTCAGGCAGAGCTTGGTCACATGACGCGCCCAAAGTAGGTGTTACAATATATACTGGTCAAAAAGCTCTATCACCCATAAAAAAAGGGATGAAAAGCACAAAAAGACATAATGGCATAGATTCAAATAGTGAATTCATTCATTGCAATGCGTATACAATGTAAACATGGGAAACACATAGTGACAATAAGAGCATAGTGCTCATATTATAAAGTTGTGATGTGGTCAGATGAAACCTATTACATGATGGTAAATGCATATTCATTGAGAATTACAAAAGCGACTTTGCCCGAAATTGATTGACAAATGTAAATTTTAAATAGAAACTGATTCCAATACATAATGTGGTATTGGATAGAATATGCACATAGTGTGCCTAAAACAAAATACATACAAATACAAGTTGCAAATGAATTCTCTAATGGCCACTCCCAGTGTATATATGTTCCCCTTGCAAAATAATACAAAGAAGATGTTTTAAACATGAAATGATATATGCCAAATTAACTAAAGTGCTCGTGTCTAATAGGTGAAAAAGCATATATAAAAAACATTATTATGGACAAAGACAGCTGAAGCAAGAATTATGAACAATCCAATAATTCATCTTATATGTATATACTACAAAAATTATAGATTCATCGACCTTACATTCTTCAAAAGTAACCTAGACCAGGATATGATGTTACAAGAACAAAATTGATGAAAACTCAAGAGCTCTAATTACAGAAAGTTATGAAGTTCATCAATTGCATTCAATCAGTTAGGTGCCTTGGAATCAAGTAATAAAATTAAATAGGTTTCTCTTTGCCTAAGAAGTTTCTCTCAGTCACCCCCCCCATCCGGGGTTAGGCACCGAACCCAAAAGCGTATATTGTAGATCTTTCAGTTTGTTACCATGGACAGCTTTAAAGTGGCGAGCCACAGGATAGTTGCTATCCGAGTTAACTATGGCATGTATATGCTGTAAGATGCGCTGGTTGGCCGGCAGCTTAGTGCTGCCGATGTATGACAGATTGCAAGTACAGGTTAATTGGTAAATGACAAAATCGCTACGGCAAGTAAGGTACTCATTGATAGCGATTGGTTTCTCATTAAATGCAGATTTATAGTGTGTGCCGTTTCTTGTGAATGTGCATGCATGACAAGACGTGCATTTAAAGAAACCTGTTTTAGACAACCAAGTACGTTTAGGCGTTAGTTCAGGCTGGGTTTTGTCCAATACATCCTTCATAGAAGGGGCGCTCCTGAATGTAATCGCAGGTAATTTAGGTAAGATGGGACCTAAAATAACATCAGTCAAAACAATAGGCCATTCTGAATTGATAATGCGTCTCAATTTGCGTTCTTGTGCACAGTAAGTAGTAATGAGACGGACAGAACCAATAGAGCTAGCATCCAAGGTGGTCAAGTTTTTGGGGGTCAATAGTTTATCTCTCGAAAGTGAAGACGCTTTCAAGAGAGCACGGTTTAAAAGCTCTAACTTATAACCGCGTTCAAGAAACCTTTCCATTGATTCAGCTAGGCACTGGTTGGATGTGATTGGATCCCTGCAAATTCTCTTAATGCAAATAAATTCGCCAAAGGGGATGCTGTTTATGGTGTGAGGTGGATGAGCACTGCGGGCGTGAAGAATGGCATTGCCCGCCGTCAACTTCCTGTGCAACTTAGTATGAAACCTTCCCTGCTCTATGTAGATCTGCATATCTAAAAACTCTATATATATATGTCACCAGTAGGTAGCTATAGTAGCTATAGTAAGGACAAAGGTTTCCATAGGGAAATAAGTTTTTGTTTTGCCAATCACTTTAGTGCCACTTGATGAATCTTAAATGAAATTTTTAAAACATTCCCCCTTTTTGGTTTAGCTGCTGTGATGAAAGTTTCATGGTCATCCATCAAGCGGGGGCTGAGAAAAAAGGAGGGGGTCCCATAAAGCGTTTTCCCCATGTTATGTTTGTGGGGATTTTTTACAGCCCGAACTGCAGAACAGAATTATACCAAATTTGCAGAAAGCTGCCCTTTTCTTTTGACGCAGGGCAGCGCACCAAATTGACATGCAGCACTGCCCTGCCTCCAAATGTAGTAAATGAGTCTCTCTACTTATTTGAAAGAATGATTGCCCCCAATGATCTAGGGAATATAGCAATAGGGTATATAGATTTGGATGTGAGCATATTTGTATGGTTACCAGTCTACCCACCATGATAAGTTTAGTGAAGTCCAGTTAATGTCCCTTATTTGACACCTTTTAGAATCTGAGAATGAGTTCAACTGGCAGTAGTGAAGATTTGAATTTAGATGTTGCTACATGGATTACCATATAGAGTTTAGTCAGCAGTAATACTTCTGTCTTCTCTTCATTTGGTTTATATTCTGATGCTTTGGACTTGTTTCTCCTTGCCTTTAGCAGATTGGATAGAGTTTTGTCTGCCTGGGTGAGGAAGATAAACGTTTCCTCTGCATAGGCCTCTAATTTGAATTTGTTGTTCTGATGTGAATACCCTGTATTTTGTGGTTATATCAAATCTTGTGTTAAAGAGATTCTAGTGTGAGGAAGGATGGGAGACAGAAGACAACCTTGTTTTGCACCTATCTCCAATGTAAATGTTGTTGTTAGCTATCCCTTTTCCAAACCTTGTTTGATCCACTCCAATAATTTTAAGGATTAAGTTTTGTAGACTTGAGGCCAAACATTAAAGAAATATCATGCAATCTGTCTTTATTAAGGAAACTGCACTTTAGTTTTTTTGTATGCTGTATGTCTTTAACTGACCAACATGTAGAGGTTAATGTAACAAACCACCATAAACACATGTCTATATTGTCTTATCACTTGACACCCTAAGTACGCCACAACTCCCTTCAACGTTTCATTCAAACACTCTTGCATCTCATTCATGGACCTATAGTCCATAGTACTCCTCCTTCACACCTGCCTCTCGTTGTAAATACCCCTTTGTCATCCTTTTTATTTTCAGTGCTATTAAGTCACCCTGATGTTGTTCTTCTTGCCAACTATTCACGTTTGTTTAAAATAAATAAAAGTATTTTGTTCTAAATCTTCAAGATCAAATATTACAAGTGTCAATGTCTGCAATGTCGCACAGGATGAATACTGCTTTGTTTATGACTGTTTGCTTCTGAAACATAAAGCGTACAGGCAGATGTATCAAGCGTTTAACGTTTGCGAATGGTAAAAAGCCTTTTAGGATGTATCATCTCAAAAGGCATTCGCAACATAGGGAATCGCAATTTTTGCGATTACCTATTTTGCGAATGCATTCAGGGAATCACAATTTGCGATTCCTTAAATGCAATGCTGGAAGTCATAAAATATTGCGACCTGGCTTTAAGGAATTGCAAATTACCACCATTTTCAAGTTGGTGGTAATTTGCAAATTCCTAGAAAAATGCACTTTTTCTAGGTGCCATGTGGCGTACATACATGACCTTAGGGCATGTATGTGTGCCACATGTGCACACATGCATATTTCAGGGGTGCAACAGGGTGTCCTTTTGGCTCCCTTGCACCCTTGAATTGCATGCGCAATTTGCGAGTACCTATTGGGTACTTGCAAATTGCGCATGCAATTCCAATTCATTCCTATGGGCCTCTAGGCCCATAGAAATGAACGGGAAGCTATTCCTTATTTGCAATTCGCAAGTTTTGCGAGTCGCAAATAATGAATGCGTAGTAATCACAATTTTTTTTTGTCAAACCTACATACATTGCATTTTGCAAGACCATATTAGCGAATTGCTAAAATTTGCAATTAAGGACTCACAAAATACAATGTTGATACATCTGGCCCTTACATATTAAACACTCTCTTATTTGGGGCACTTCTTTAAAAAGTCTGCATACAAATGCATCTAATTTTCACTGTCTTTCATAACAATTATTTGAACACAAAGAGGCTGATTTAGAGTGTACCCCATCACAACGGCAACGGAGTGCCCTCTCCATCAAACATTTCCGGCATTAAAAGGAACTAGCACCCTGAATTCTTGTGCAATACTTTCAGGTCAAAGGTCTTCTTCCTTGGACCAAGGTCCCATTTGTAAACTTATTTCATAGAACAGTATAGAGCAGTAATTTATAATGATTCTGTAGTACCAAATCTGCCTTTCCAATATCACCCTCATGGATAATAACAGGTGAAGGGTATTGAGGGTTTGTAATGAAGCCCATTTTTGTTCCATATTTAGGTCACTAGGTTGCAGTCTATTTCCAGTCACAAAAGAGTCAACATCTTCTTAGCTGTACTCATGCTTTGTCCTCATTTTCATTGTTATTCTCCCTGTTTCTTGTTCTTGCTTATTGCCGCTCCCTCCTGCCACATAATATTTCCACCTAACCCCTCCCACTGCCTCCCAGCACCCCTATTTCCTCCTTGAATCTACTTAATAGAGGCTGCATCACAACCCCATTGAGCAGGCCCCTGGCCCAGCACCCCCCATGCTACTGCATTGCTCTTGCTCTTGTCTTCTCTATCCTTTTTTCCTGTTCTCACTGCTTTCTCCTTGCTTTTACCCTTGTTTTTTTGAGTGCCTTCTCCTTGGTATTCTTTCATTTTCTCTGCTTTCTCTTTGCCTCTTCCCTCATTGTTTAGTACATTCTCCTTGCTTTTACGTCATTTTCACTGCTTTATACTTCCTCTTCCCTCTGTTTTGGAGTGCCTTCTCCTTGCTTTTCTCCCTTTGAATAACGCACACCTGGGCACTACCAGGCTACAGATCTGGCCCCTGGGCATGTTCCAACCACCCCAGATCTGCGTCTATTTTTTTTGGGCAACCTCTATGCTCATAGATGTGTATTTCTGCAATTATCAACCAATCCATGTCCCTCTCCCATTCAGCCAGGGTGGGTGGGTCCTTTGTTCCTTATTTCCATGCTATGCTTCGCTTTGCAAAAGCAAAGCCCATCGTTACCCAAATTTATTGCTTCCTACTAAGGTCTGTTTGTCTCCATATGTTCAAAAGACATAGTTGTGGTGTGTGTTGGAGTTCTTTCCCACAGACCGTCTGTAGCAGGCTCGCCCTCACTCGTCAATATTCCTGAACAACGAGGCAGTCCCTTATTATGTGATAGAAAGTTCCTTCCTGTCTACATTGTCTATTACAACTGGTGTCTAGGTGTCTTTTAATTTTTCCCAGTGTAACACATGAAAAGTATGTTCTGTGGAGAATCATTTGTTGTAGGTACTTGTAATGGATGAATCATAGGTTGCAGTTAGGAGTAACCATACCAGTAAGCGTGCAGCAGAAACTCCATTTGTCTGCAGTCAGGGGTGTGATGAGTGCTGCGTTCCATTTATCTAAGCATTGATTTGAGTCAGTGGATGTTTCTCTTTAGGCTGTATTATATAACTTGGTCATAGGGTGCCTGTGAGTAGGGTTGGTAAGTAAACATTGCAGGGATCTGAGGGCAGGGGGCTCTGTGGGGAAGGCTGGCCACAGCTCTCTCATAGTCGTCTGCAGACAAAGATAGGTGAAAATTCATGAGAGGGGTCTGTAGATGTTAAAAGCAAAAACGACAATCATGAACATTATCTGCGTAATCTTGTCTGATGGAAGTTCCTCCACGCACATAGACTGCAGTCATTCTGACCACCGCAGCCATTTTGTATTCCGTTGGTCACCTTTGTTTCACCCTGCCCATACTAGCATCCCTCTGACCAACCTGGTATGTGAGCTGGGGGGAAGACAAAGAACTGTACATATGGTCCGGGTAAGGTCGTGAAAAAGCAACAAAATTGATTGATTGATTGAATAGTTTGATCTAATACTAGTATTCCTTTTTGAGTTATTTGAGACATTCCCTGCTTGCAAACAACAGAGAATAAGAATATTCTCTCTCTTTGCAGACAGCGAAGAACAGGTAGTGCTGGCTTTTTGTCTAAATTGTTTGATTGAGATATTCATGTTGACCGGTAAATACGTCATGCCTGTTTTCTCTAGATTGTTTTGTAGTTGTTTTGGAACGGACAGTTTGTTAGAGGTCAGTCATCCGGCACTGCTATAAGGCACCCCTAACAAAGACGTACGTTGAAAATGAATTAGCCTCGTGAATATTGATTGATTGATTGTTTGAACAGAAGTTACTATTTGAAAATAGTAAAGGGCAGGTAATGCAGACTTCTTGTCTGAATTTAGGATTAATTGAGAGATTTATTTTAACCGATATCCATCATGCCTGTCTTTTCTAAAGTTGTTGAAAAATAGTTGCTTATCCTCGAATCGTTTGTTAGATATAAAGTATGGTATTTGTCCCATAATGTATGGCTCATTGTGGAACAAATACACAAAGAAAAAACTTGATTTTCAGTGGCCAGTAGAATGACTAATTCAATTCTAAAAAGTTAAAAAGATGCAGTATGCAGAAACAACGCTAAAAGAATAGTCAAGATATGTTTTATTTATTTGCACTTCTGCAACATAAGCAATTTGTAAGATCCTGGCGTTTAGATATGTCAATGAAGAGGCTAGTAAATTCAGCCTCTTTTACTTCGCAGCTCCCTTGAAGGAGCAAACGCACACATTTTTCTTATTGAACATTTTGGTACTACTATTCTATAGTTTCCAAGGGAGTATTTAGCTAGATATTGGTTGACTGTGAGCCACGGATGTATTCTGGTTCTTGGAGTCCTAAACATCGTAATCTTTATTTTGCACACCATGTATTTCACCTACCTTCCCACCCACATTCCACTCTAATAATCTTGCCGGCCTTCAGGGTTTTTTTTTAACCCCTTTAGTGCTTCTGTCGGCCAATGGCCGTCAGAAGCACTACCTCCCTGGTGCTGCGCACGTCCATTGGACGTCACCAGGGAGGGTTGTAATTAATTATTTCCTGCCTCGCACCTGTTTTTTTTTTTATCATTTCTTTCCGTGGGGGAGACGTGGAAGGCTTTTAGCTTCATCGCCCGCCCCCCCTCCCGCCCATCTGTGACGTCAGCGCGCCACGAGGCGCTCTGACGTCACTGAGTTCCCCACCGGAGCCGAGGACAGCAGCAGGTAAGGCCGCGCTCGACTCCGAGGGGGAGATCTTTGTGAAAACAGCCTCCCCAGCTTTCAGGGAGGCCTCGTTTGAAAGGGGAGAATCTCCCCTTTCAAACGAGGCCTTCCTGAGAGGGTTTCCTGGCCGTGGATCGCAGCAGCGCTGCGATACACGGCCAGGAAACCCCACTAGACACCAGGGATGTCTTTGGGGGGGTCGGCCTTTGTGGTGACGGGTCGTCCCCCCCCCTGGGGGCACATTTTTTAATTATTTGTCTTTGCTTTCCCTGGGGGGGTGCGATCGACCCCCCAAAATGTTGATAATACGCAGTAAATAAAAAAAAAAAATGGCGGCGATATTTACAGGGGGTCGGTCCTTTTGATCAGTGGCCGACCCCCTCTGGGGGACATTTATTTTTTGTATGTATATTTATGAAGCCCAGACTTTACCCAAAGGTCTCTGAGCGCCTGACATTACATTACATGAGGCAAACGTGCCAATTGTGAGCAAACAAATACAAGAGGTAGCACACAGTACATTGCAGGAGGAAAAGGTGATGTGTGTGCAGGTTACAGAAGCATACAAAGTACAAGTTGAGTATCTGCCATTGCAGTGTTATACCTGTAACTCAAGATCAAACGTTACGTAGGCAATGGTGGCACTTGTGCAAGTATCAAAAGCAATCAAAATGTAAGATTTGAAAAAAAATGACGTGTGCATGTTACAAAAGTCAAGAGCGCTTCGCAATAGGATCAGTACTGATACATGATGTGAAAATTGTAACTGATCAATTTACAAAACATTAGGGTACATGAGGCATAAGTGACAATTGTGAGCAAACACATGCAAGAGGTAGCAAACAGTTTATTACAGGATGGAAAAGGTGATATGTGTGCAGGTTACAGAAGCATACAAAGTACAAGTAGAGGTATAATACTGCAATAAATGGCAGATTTTCAAACACAAGATCAAACGTTACGTAGGCCATGGTGGCACTTGTGTAAGTATCTAAAGCAAACAAAATGTAAGAGTAGAAAACTGTGTAATAGAAAAGTGACGTGTGCATGTTACAAAAGAGTACCAAAGACAAGTAGAAGGATAATCCTGCAATAAATGGCAGACACTCAAACCACAAGAATACACAGGAGGCACTTACATAGTCATGGAGAATAGAATTTTCTATAATGCAAGGGGTTCCTTCAGATAAAAGAGAGGGCGTGAATTGAATTTGGAAGTGTCTTTGAAGGAGGAGAATTTTGAGGTCAGATTTGAGTGCCTGGGAGGAGGTGGTGGTCTGGCGCTGAGGCGGAAGTGACTTCCCGATTCTCAATTTTTTTTTAAAGTAAATGAAAAATGGTACTGATATTGACAGGGGGTTGGTCCTTCTGATCAGTGGCCGACCCCCTGTGGGGGACTGCAATCAAGTATGGGGGCATACTTGATCATTTATGTGCCTGGATTTAACTGGGGGCGAGATCGCCCTTCAAATATTGAAAGAAAAATGTAATGAAAAATGGTAGTGATATTGGCAGGGGGTTGGTCCTTCTGCTCAGTGGCTGACCCCCTGTGGGGGCAATGCTGAAAATCTATATATATATCGGAAAATATTGGAATTTCTGTTGGGTTCACCATTGGCTTCCAGGAGAGCCATAGGCATGCACATAGCAAAGTGCATATGTGAAGAGGTTAGTGGGTTACTGCTTTTGTGCCCTTTTGTTTTTCGTGCTTTCCCAGTATAAGGACTCAAACTATATTGCCTACCAGTATAGATGGCATGTTACTGCTAGACTACATCATGTCCTGTATGATGTAGCATTTCCTATAAAGTGATGTGCAAATGTCTCTGTGCAATGTGTGTGTTGTAAAGTGCTCTGACACGGTACACTGGTGTGAGTGTTATTATAAAAGTGAAAGAATCTGAGACACAGTTGTTATTGAAATTTGAGGGGCACTATGGAGCTTGTGAGGGAATCCATGGCAGAGGTGGTCATTGGTGGGCTTCCTTTGAGTTATAATATAGCTTGATTTTCATTTGGAATAGTAAAGCGGTGATATTGCAACAAAACACTGGTCCACCTGGAAGGGCGCCTTTTCTTGTAATTATTTATGTGGATATATATATATATAGGTATATATAAATTCAGAAACACAAAGGATGCTGCACTCCAGAGATTGGTTTCTGCGTTGTTTTATTTTCACCACAACAGGTGGTGGTGAAAATAAAGCAACTATGAAACCTGTAGTGCGGCATCCTTTGTGTTTCAGAATTTCAATCTTGGGTAAGGTTTCTACCCGTTGCTGCCTGCACCAGGTATTGAGCATGCTGACATTTTGAATTGTTATATTTATATATATATATATTTACTGAGATATTTCTTAGTGCTGAAGATCTGTATTATGTAGTCAGGTAGGTGGATTAGTAAAGCCACACAGTAGAAACACTTTGTAACAGATTAAGTGTATGTGAGAGAGGGGCTATGGAGAGATGAGGGGCACGTTTGCAAGAATGGTAGTGGGCGCATCAAAGGTGGTCATAATGTGCAATTGTAAAGCACACGTTCCTCCGTAGGCATCTTGGTGCCAAAATGATGGTCGCACTGGCTCCCACCAGCGCTAAAAGGCTGCGATGATGGGTATGTGGCAAGGTAAAGTAATACTGCGTTTTTGTTTCTTTCTTTCTTAGTCTTTTTGGAGAGCGTACTGATTTTGCAAAGGTAAGGTGACTTCGTCATTATTGATTGAAACACTTTACTCTCGCACACACCCACTTACACTTTAAAACCAACAATCTATCTGCCTTCTACATAGGTTAGTGTTTTAAAAGGATAGTTTAGGCACTAAAAGAGATGGCCCATCGTTGGATGAATGCCACCCAGGCCCTAAATCTGGTTCTGGAGTCCAGCTCTGAGGCAGGATCAGAGACTGAAACAGCAGATACTGAAACAGCATCTGAGGGAGAGGACAACGGAGCCGAATCTGGGAGTGAATTTTCAGTCGGCGCAGTTCAATCCGATGACTCATCGTCCAGCGATTCTGAAGGAGACGATGTCAGTGGTGCTGTCCCTTTGCCAGCACAGTCTGTGCAGCAGGACACCCGTAACCGGTTACCTCAACCCAGAGTGCAGGCACGTGCGGCTGCACGCACAGACGGTGTGCTGTCTTGGCAGCCTCCCAATTTAGTTCAGCCCCAAATTCCACCTTTCACTGGCGATGCTGGATGTAAAGTTGATACTGCAAATTTTTTGCCAATCGACTACTTCCTTCTCTTTTTTGGGGTTGACTTTCTAGACAAAATTGTGGAGCAAACAAATTTGCGTGCCGAACAATTTCTGAGGGAGCAAGGAGGCACTCTAGGGCCTCATTCTAGGGTGCGCAAGTGGACTCCCACTTCTGTGGAGGAGTTGAAGATATTTTTAGGCCTCACGCTTAAAATGGGGATAGTGCATAAACCAACCTTGGTATCCTACTGGTCTACTCGCACGGTTTGGTTAACCCCCATCTTCGCTGCATACATGAGCAGAGATCTTTTTTTGCTTTTGCAGCGCATGCTGCATTTCAATGACAATTCTGCTGCATTGCCCCGGAACCATCCAGACCATGACAGGTTGTTCAAAATTCGGCCTGTTGTGGATCATTTGTCTGCCAGGTTTCCAGAGGTTTGTACTCCTGGAAAGAATATAGCCATCGATGAGTCCTTGATCTTGTATAAAGGGCGGCTGCTGTTTAGGCAGTACATTCCGAGCAAACGTGCTCGCTATGGCATCAAGCTGTACATGCTGTGTGAGAGCACGACTGGCTATGTGTATAGCTTGAGAGTGTATACAGGGAAGGACACATCTCTTAACCCTGTAGGTTGCCCTCCTATGCTAGGGGTCACAGGAAAGATCGTATGGGAGCTTGTCCAGCCACTCCTTCACAAAGGTTATAACCTTTATGTGGACAATTTCTATACAGGAGTAGAGCTGTTCAGTGAGCTCTACAAAGCTGGCACCGTGGCTTGCGGTACAGTTCGTTGTCACCGCAAAGGATTTCCGCAGGAGCTTGTTTGCAAGAAGCTCCAGAAATGCCAGAGCCTTGCGTTGCGTTCCAAAGAACTGCTCGCAGTCAAGTTCTCAGATAGGCGTGACGTGTATCTGCTCACTACAATTCATGATGAGAGCACTTCCCCTGTCACGGTTTGGGGTCAAATGGCCGAAGTCCACAAGCCCACCTGTATACTTGATTACAACAAGTACATGGGCGGAGTGGACAAGAACGACCAGGTTCTTCAGCCATACAATGCGAGTCGTAAAACTCGCACTTGGTATAAGAAACTGTTTACGCACCTGATGCAGATGTCAACATACAATGCGTATGTTGTTTATCGTCAGACCACCGCAGGAATTCTCATGTCTTTCCTTGACTTTCAGTTGTCCGTGATTGAAAGTCTTACTGCAACAGAAGCAGAGGCCTCTACTTCATGTGTTCTGGAGGACGTGGCAAGGCTGCAGGAGCGACACTTTGCCGATAAACTTCCTGCAACAGCCAAAAAGGAGCGACCATGTCGTCGTTGTAAAGTGTGCTCAATGCAGGGAAAAAGGCAGGAGAGTCGTGTTTACTGTCCTCAGTGCCCAAGTACGCCCAGCTTATGTTTTCCTACTTGCTTTATGTTGTATCACACTAAAGCAAAATACTGGGAAATTGACTGAGGTGGAGCTGACAATAGGTTAACCGTTCAGTTGGTGTGAATGGATACCTACTGTCTGTGGGCCACACCTTTATCTGTTTTCAAAACTTGGTAGTTGTTCTGTTCGCCAATTGACAAGTGCATTATAGTTCCCATGCTGCTCATACTGGTGGACAGAACATATGCCACGTTGTCATGGAGTTTCCCATTCCACCGTTCATCGTAGTTTATGATGTTCTCTTTAGGAAGTTTTTGAAAATTCCAGCATGTTTGTCTTAGTTTCAAAGGTAGATATGCTTGCTCAGCTCGAGATATGGCCTTGCGGCATACTCGGGCACCCCCCAACTTGCATCCACACACTGGAAGGAGTTGGATAGAGCATTGTGAGAGCATTGATTGCTCGTGGCAGAAATGATCACTCAAGCTTCAAGTTGCTAGTGATTGAAGGCATTAGTATAGAGGTTCTTAACAATTTGATAGGGTTAGTGTGGACTCTGAGGACAGACACACAAACGGGTTAGAACACCTTACGGTATGTATGCTTTCCAATGGATATTGCAACGGTAGAAGGCAGATAGTAAAGGTAGTATAGATACACGTTCTGTCTTTTTTCTTCCCCATGGATTGAAATCCATTGCTGCCACATTCACACTGAATTTCCTGTAGCACTTATGGGTCAATGCTGCTTGCCATGTTCATCCTCCGTTAGAACTTAGTAGATGGTCAGTTTGCTGTATGATAAGTGCATTACAGTCACTGCACATAACGGTTTATTGCACATATGCTACGTTGTCACGGACTACCCTTGGTTCACATTACTCCGTTCATAGTTTATATCGTTATTTTTTGAACATTTCCAGCATGTTTGTCTTAGTTTCAAAGGTAGATATGCTTGCTCAGCTCGAGATATGGCCTTGCGGAATACTCGAGCACCCCCCAACTTGCAACCACACACTGGAAGGAGTTGGATTTAGCATAGTGAGTGCACTAACGGTGCATGAAAGACATGTCTTCCTGAGCCTCATGTGGCTGTCATGGAAGCCATTAGTATAGGTTCACTGGGCATGCGTTTGGTAACGTTCTGGAAGGTGGGGGTAGAGACTTGACAGGTTGGTAAAAAGTCATTATGTCTTGTGGCATATGACTTATGATATGTTTTGAACATTTTCAGCATGTTTGCCTTAGTTTCAAAGGTAGATATGCTTGCTCAGCTCGAGATATGTCCTTGCGGAATACTCGAGCACCCCCCAACTTGCATCCACAAACTGGAAGGAGTTGGATTTAGCATAGTGAGTGCACTAAAGGTGCATGAAAGTCATGTCTTCCTGAGCCTTGTGTGGCTGTCATGAAAGCCATTACTATCGGTTCACTGGGCATGTGTTTGGGAACATTTCTGTAGAAGGACGTTGAGACTTAACAGGTTTGTAAAATACAGTCAAAGTCATTATGTCTTGTGGCATATGAATGTGATGGGCCCTTGCATGGCGGCAGTATTTTTCTGTGAGTGCAAGTGAAATGGTTGTTTGGGCCCGTGGCTGGCGGTATGGAAGTCTTGTGTGTGGTGTGTGAATGGCGTGTGAATGGACCATAAAGTGGTTGGTGCCGTGACGTGGCTTTATGGCTCCCCTTCAGAAGGCTTGGCTTTAATATTTTAATATTTTACGTATTTGTCCTTTGAAGCCATCGTTTCTGGAGGTGCTAAAACCAATCTGTGTAAGTGGTGGATTTGCTTTATCAAATTAGTGTTAGATTTATATTTGTGTTGGTTTAATGGTCTTTTGTGAGTTTTTTTTTTTTTTGTTAAAATGGGTAGCAGGGGACTTTCCGCCCCACCTCAATCCTCACATAGGCAAACTTTTACATTTTTGAGTAGTAGGAAAACCATTGTCAAAACCACCAGCTTTTGCAAGAGGGGTTACCTGGGTTTTTGGCCCCGTGCTAGACGGCCATCTAGGGAAACCTAGCAAACCCACACATTTCTGAAAAGTAGACACCCGGGGGCTTCCAAGGAGGTATGGCTTACGTGGATCCTCCAACGTTCCTTTACCCAGAATCCCTTGCAAACCTCATTTTTTGCATGCAAAAAATCAGTTTTTTCACACGTTTTAGTGTGGGAAAGCGTGGCATCACTGGGCTCACACAAATTACCTCCCACCCAGCGTTCCCCCAGGTCTCCCGATAAAAACGGTACCTCACTTGCGTGGGTAGACATAGTGGCTGCAACAGGAAACGGTTCAAATCGTACGGTGGTGAATTTACATTACCTTATTGCAAACCTACCTTGATTTTGGGGGGGGGCATCTGAATTTGTGGCCCGGGGCTCGGTGGTATTCTTTGCAAAGTAGCAAACCCAAACAGTTCTGAAAACTAGACACCCGGGGGAGTCCAGGGAGGTATGGCATGCATGGGTCCCCCAATGTTTTCCTACCCAGAACTCCCTGCAAACCTTAAAATTAGGTAAAAATTGCACTTTTCCAAACTTTTTGGCGTGGGATCGCCGTGCCGGCAAAAAAGTCGTACCACCCTGCATTCCCCTTGTTCTCCCGAGTAAAAGGATACCTCACTTGTGTGGGTGCCCCAAAGCAGAACACGCCAAAAATGAATTTTGAAAAAAGTAGTTTTTACTCATATTCACGTTTTACAAATTAAGCACCCCAGCCTAAGTCACATGCCTTTGGCCCACCGACACAAGTGAGGTATCATTTTACTCGGGAGAACAAGGGAAACGCTGGGTGGTAGGACATTTGTTCCGGCAGCGAGATCCCATCCAAAAAAGTATGGAAAAGTGGGTTTTTTGACCAAAATTTCAGGTTTGCAGGGGTTTCTGGGTAGGAAAACATTGGGGGACCCACGCATGCCATACCACCCTGGACTCCCCCGGGTGTCTAGTTCTCAGAACTGTTTGGGTTTGGTAGTTTCCAAAGATGCCTGCCAAGCCCCGGGCCAAAAGCTCAGGTGACCCCCTCAAAAAATAAGATTATTTGGCTAAAGGTAATGTTTTCGTCTCCACAGTATGAATTGGGCCTTTTCCTAAAGCAGCCGCTATGCCTACCCACGCAAGTGAGGTACCATTTTTATCGGGAGACCTTGGGGAACGCTGGGTGGGAGGTAATTTGTGTGAGCCCAGTGATGCCACGCTTTCCCAGACTAGAACGTGTGAAAAAATTGATTTTTTTCTGCTAAAATTGAGGTTTGCAAGGGATTCTGGGTAAAGAAACGTTGGCGGATCCACGCAAGCCATACCTCCTTGGAAGCCCCCGGGTGTCTACTTTTCAGAAATGTGTGGGTTTGGTAGGTTTCCATAGATGGCTGTCTCGCACGGGGCCAGAAACCCAGGTAACCCCTCTTGCAAAAGCTGGTGAATGTAACAATGGTGAAAATCTTAAGTCCACCAGGTTTTGCAAGAGGGGTTACCTGGGTTTTTGGCCCCGTGCGAGACAGCCATCTAGGGAAACCTACCAATCCCACACATTTCTGAAAAGTAGACACCCGGGGGCTTCTAAGGAGGTATGGCTTGCGTGGATCCTCCAACGTTCCTTTACCCAGAATCCCTTGCAAACCTCATTTTTTGCATGCAAAAAATCAGTTTTTTCACACGTTTTAGTGTGGGAAAGCGTGGCATCACTGGGCTCACACAAATTACCTCCCACCCAGCGTTCCCCAAGGTCTCCCGATAAAAATGGTACCTCACTTGCGTGGGTAGGCATAGCGGCTGCTTTAGGAAAAGGCCCAATTCATACTGTGGAGACGAAAACATTACCTTTAGCCAAATAATCTTATTTTTTGAGGGGGTCACCTGAGCTTTTGGCCCGGGGCTTGGCAGGCATCTTTGGAAACTACCAAACCCAAACAGTTCTGAGAACTAGACACCCGGGGGAGTCCAGGGTGGTATGGCATGCGTGGGTCCCCCAATGTTTTCCTACCCAGAAACCCCTGCAAACCTGAAATTTTGGTCAAAAAACCCACTTTTCCATACTTTTTTGGGTGGGATCTCGCTGCCGGAACAAATGTCCTACCACCCAGCGTTTCCCTTGTTCTCCCGAGTAAAATGATACCTCACTTGTGTCGGTGGGCCAAAGGCATGTGACTTAGGCTGGGGTGCTTAATTTGTAAAACGTGAATATGAGTAAAAACTACTTTTTTCAAAGTTCATTTTTGGCGTGTTCTGCTTTGGGGCACCCACACAAGTGAGGTATCCTTTTACTCGGGAGAACAAGGGGAATGCAGGGTGGTACGACTTTTTTGCCGGCACGGCGATCCCACGCCAAAAAGTTTGGAAAAGTGCAATTTTTACCTAATTTTAAGGTTTGCAGGGAGTTCTGGGTAGGAAAACATTGGGGGACCCATGCATGCCATACCTCCCTGGACTCCCCCGGGTGTCTAGTTTTCAGAACTGTTTGGGTTTGCTACTTTGCAAAGAATACCACCGAGCCCCGGGCCACAAATTCAGATGCCCCCCCCCCAAAATCAAGGTAGGTTTGCAATAAGGTAATGTAAATTCACCACCGTACGATTTGAACCGTTTCCTGTTGCAGCCACTATGTCTACCCACGCAAGTGAGGTACCGTTTTTATCGGGAGACCTGGGGGAACGCTGGGTGGGAGGTAATTTGTGTGAGCCCAGTGATGCCACGCTTTCCCAGACTAGAACGTGTGAAAAAATTGATTTTTTTCTGCTAAAATTGAGGTTTGCAAGGGATTCTGGGTAAAGAAACGTTGGCGGATCCACGCAAGCCATACCTCCTTGGAAGCCCCCGGGTGTCTACTTTTCAGAAATGTGTGGGTTTGGTAGGTTTCCATAGATGGCTGTCTCGCACGGGGCCAGAAACCCAGGTAACCCCTCTTGCAAAAGCTGGTGAATGTAACAATGGTGAAAATCTTAAGTCCACCAGGTTTTGCAAGAGGGGTTACCTGGGTTTTTGGCCCCGTGCGAGACAGCCATCTAGGGAAACCTACCAATCCCACACATTTCTGAAAAGTAGACACCCGGGGGCTTCTAAGGAGGTATGGCTTGCGTGGATCCTCCAACGTTCCTTTACCCAGAATCCCTTGCAAACCTCATTTTTTGCATGCAAAAAATCAGTTTTTTCACACGTTTTAGTGTGGGAAAGCGTGGCATCACTGGGCTCACACAAATTACCTCCCACCCAGCGTTCCCCAAGGTCTCCCGATAAAAATGGTACCTCACTTGCGTGGGTAGGCATAGCGGCTGCTTTAGGAAAAGGCCCAATTCATACTGTGGAGACGAAAACATTACCTTTAGCCAAATAATCTTATTTTTTGAGGGGGTCACCTGAGCTTTTGGCCCGGGGCTTGGCAGGCATCTTTGGAAACTACCAAACCCAAACAGTTCTGAGAACTAGACACCCGGGGGAGTCCAGGGTGGTATGGCATGCGTGGGTCCCCCAATGTTTTCCTACCCAGAAACCCCTGCAAACCTGAAATTTTGGTCAAAAAACCCACTTTTCCATACTTTTTTGGGTGGGATCTCGCTGCCGGAACAAATGTCCTACCACCCAGCGTTTCCCTTGTTCTCCCGAGTAAAATGATACCTCACTTGTGTCGGTGGGCCAAAGGCATGTGACTTAGGCTGGGGTGCTTAATTTGTAAAACGTGAATATGAGTAAAAACTACTTTTTTCAAAATTCATTTTTGGCGTGTTCTGCTTTGGGGCACCCACACAAGTGAGGTATCCTTTTACTCGGGAGAACAAGGGGAATGCAGGGTGGTACGACTTTTTTGCCGGCACGGCGATCCCACGCCAAAAAGTTTGGAAAAGTGCAATTTTTACCTAATTTTAAGGTTTGCAGGGAGTTCTGGGTAGGAAAACATTGGGGGACCCATGCATGCCATACCTCCCTGGACTCCCCCGGGTGTCTAGTTTTCAGAACTGTTTGGGTTTGCTACTTTGCAAAGAATACCACCGAGCCCCGGGCCACAAATTCAGATGCCCCCCCCCCCAAAATCAAGGTAGTTTTGCAATAAGGTAATGTAAATTCACCACCGTACGATTTGAACCGTTTCCTGTTGCAGCCACTATGTCTACCCACGCAAGTGAGGTACCGTTTTTATCGGGAGACCTGGGGGCACGCTGGGTGAGTGGAAATTTGTTGATCCACGCAGATTCCAGAACTTTCCACCACAGAAATGTGAGGAAAATGTGTTTTTTTGGGTCACATTTTTATGTTTTCAAGGGATTCTGGGTAACAAAACCTGGGGGTAGGCAGGCGAGTCACCCCATCCTGAATTGCCCTGGGTGTCTAGTTTTCACAAATGTATAGGTTTGCTAGGTTTCCCTAGGTGCTGGCAGAGCTACGGCGCAAAAACAAAAGGTAGTCTTTTTGTCCGAATCGTGCTAAATTTCACTGGGAAATTGAGGTGCGACCATGCTGCGTTTTGCGCTGTTTCATGTCGCAGCCACTATGCCTACCCACGCAAGTGAGGTACCATTTTTTTCGGGAGACCTGGGGGCACGCTGGGTGAGTGGAAATTTGTTGATCCACGCAGATTCCAGAACTTTCCACCACAGAAATGTGAGGAAAATGTGTTTTTTTGGTCAAATTTTTATGTTTTCAAGGGATTCTGGGTAACAAAACCTGGGGGTAGGCAGGCAAGTCACCCCATCCTGAATTGCCCTGGGTGTCTAGTTTTCAAAAATGTATAGGTTTGCTAGGTTTCCCTAGGTGCTGGCAGAGCTACGGCGCAAAAACAAAAGGTAGTCTTTTTGTCCGAATCGTGCTAAATTTCACTGGGAAATTGAGGTGCGGCCATGCTGCGTTTTGCGCTGTTTCATGTCGCAGCCACTATGCCTACCCACGCAAGTGAGGTACCATTTTTTTCGGGAGACCTGGGGGCACGCTGGGTGAGTGGAAATTTGTTGATCCACGCAGATTCCAGAACTTTCCACCACAGAAATGTGAGGAAAATGTGTTTTTTTGGTCAAATTTTTATGTTTTCAAGGGATTCTGGGTAACAAAACCTGGGGGTAGGCAGGCAAGTCACCCCATCCTGAATTGCCCTGGGTGTCTAGTTTTCAAAAATGTATAGGTTTGCTAGGTTTCCCTAGGTGCTGGCAGAGCTACGGCGCAAAAACAAAAGGTAGTCTTTTTGTCCGAATCGTGCTAAATTTCACTGGGAAATTGAGGTGCGACCATGCTGCGTTTTGCGCTGTTTCATGTCGCAGCCACTATGCCTACCCACGCAAGTGAGGTACCATTTTTTTCGGGAGACCTGGGGGCACGCTGGGTGAGTGGAAATTTGTTGATCCACGCAGATTCCAGAACTTTCCACCACAGAAATGTGAGGAAAATGTGTTTTTTTGGTCAAATTTTTATGTTTTCAAGGGATTCTGGGTAACAAAACCTGGGGGTAGGCAGGCAAGTCACCCCATCCTGAATTGCCCTGGGTGTCTAGTTTTCAAAAATGTATAGGTTTGCTAGGTTTCCCTAGGTGCTGGCAGAGCTACATCGCAAAAACAAAAGGTAGTCTTTTTGTCCGAATCGTGCTAAATTTCACTGGGAAATTGAGGTGCGACCATGCTGCGTTTTGCGCTGTTTCATGTCGCAGCCACTATGCCTACCCACGCAAGTGAGGTACCATTTTTTTCGGGAGACCTGGGGGCACGCTGGGTGAGTGGAAATTTGTTGATCCACGCAGATTCCAGAACTTTCCACCACAGAAATGTGAGGAAAATGTGTTTTTTTGGTTAACTTTTTATGTTTTCAAGGGATTCTGGGTAACAAAACCTGGGGGTAGGCAGGCGAGTCACCCCATCCTGAATTGCCCTGGGTGTCTAGTTTTCAAAAATGTATAGGTTTGCTAGGTTTCCCTAGGTTCTGGCAGAGCTACGGCGCAAAAACAAAAGGTAGTCTTTTTGTCCGAATCGTGCTAAATTTCACTGGGAAATTGAGGTGCGACCATGCTGCGTTTTGCGCTGTTTCATGTCGCAGCCACTATGCCTACCCACGCAAGTGAGGTACCATTTTTTTCGGGAGACCTGGGGGCACGCTGGGTGAGTGGAAATTTGTTGATCCACGCAGATTCCAGAACTTTTCACCACAGAAATGTGAGGAAAATGTGTTTTTTTGGTCAAATTTTTATGTTTTCAAGGGATTCTGGGTAACAAAACCTGGGGGTAGGCAGGCGAGTCACCCCATCCTGAATTGCCCTGGGTGTCTAGTTTTCAAAAATGTATAGGTTTGCTAGGTTTCCCTAGGTGCTGGCAGAGCTACGGCGCAAAAACAAAAGGTAGTCTTTTTGTCCGAATCGTGCTAAATTTCACTGGGAAATTGAGGTGCGACCATGCTGCGTTTTGCGCTGTTTCATGTCGCAGCCACTATGCCTACCCACGCAAGTGAGGTACCATTTTTTTTGGGAGACCTGGGGGCACGCTGGGTGAGTGGAAATTTGTTGATCCACGCAGATTCCAGAACTTTCCACCACAGAAATGTGAGGAACATGTGTTTTTTTGGTCAAATTTTTATGTTTTCAAGGGATTCTGGGTAACAAAACCTGGGGGTAGGCAGGCAAGTCACCCCATCCTGAATTGCCCTGGGTGTCTAGTTTTCAAAAATGTATAGGTTTGCTAGGTTTCCCTAGGTGCTGGCAGAGCTACGGCGCAAAAACAAAAGGTAGTCTTTTTGTCCGAATCGTGCTAAATTTCACTGGGAAATTGAGGTGCGACCATGCTGCGTTTTGCGCTGTTTCATGTCGCAGCCACTATGCCTACCCACGCAAGTGAGGTACCATTTTTTTCGGGAGACCTGGGGGCACGCTGGGTGAGTGGAAATTTGTTGATCCACGCAGATTCCAGAACTTTCCACCACAGAAATGTGAGGAAAATGTGTTTTTTTGGTTAAATTTTTATGTTTTCAAGGGATTCTGGGTAACAAAACCTGGGGGTAGGCAGGCGAGTCACCCCATCCTGAATTGCCCTGGGTGTCTAGTTTTCAAAAATGTATAGGTTTGCTAGGTTTCCCTAGGTTCTGGCAGAGCTACGGCGCAAAAACAAAAGGTAGTCTTTTTGTCCGAATCGTGCTAAATTTCACTGGGAAATTGAGGTGCGACCATGCTGCGTTTTGCGCTGTTTCATGTCGCAGCCACTATGCCTACCCACGCAAGTGAGGTACCATTTTTTTCGGGAAACCTGGGGGCACGCTGGGTGAGTGGAAATTTGTTGATCCACGCAGATTCCAGAACTTTCCACCACAGAAATGTGAGGAAAATGTGTTTTTTTGGTCAAATTTTTATGTTTTCAAGGGATTCTGGGTAACAAAACCTGGGGGTAGGCAGGCGAGTCACCCCATCCTGAATTGCCCTGGGTGTCTACTTTTCAAAAAAGTATAGGTTTGCTAGGTTTCCCTAGGTGCTGGCAGAGCTAGGGTGCAAAAAGGAAAGGTAGTCTTTTTGTCCAAAAAGTGCAAAATTTCACTTGGAAATTGAGGTGCGACCATGTTGCGTTTTGCGCTGTTTCATGTCGCAGCCACTAAGCCTACCCACGCAAGTGAGGTACCTTTTTTTTCGGGAGACCTTGGGGAACGCTGGGTGGGTGGAAATTTGTTGATCCACGCAGATTCCAGAACTTTCCACCACAGAAATGTGAGGAAAATTTGTTTTTTTTGTCAAATTCTTAACTTTGCAAGGGATTCTGGGTAACAAAACCTGGGGGTAGGCAGTCGAGTCACCCCATCCTGAATTCCCCTGGGTGTCTAGTTTTCAAAAATGTATAGGTTTGCTAGGTTTCCCTAGGTGCTGGCAGAGCTAGGGCGCAAAAACAAAAGGTAGTCTCTTTGTCCAGAAAGCGCAAAATTTCACTGGGAAATTGAGGTGCAACCATGTTGTGTTTTGCGCTGTTTCATGTCGCAGCCACTATGCCTACCCACGCAAGTAAGGTACCTTTTTTTTCGGGAGACCTGGGGGAACGCTGGGTGGGTGGAAATTTGCTGATCCACGCAGATTCCAGAACTTTCCACCACAGAAATGTGAAGAAAATGTGTTTTTTTTGTCAAATTCTTAGCTTTGCAAGGGATTCTGGGTAACAAAAACTGGTGGTAGGCAGTCGAGTCACCCCATCCTGAATTCCCCTGGGTGTCTACTTTTCAAAAATGTATAGGTTTGCTAGGTTTCCCTAGATGCTGGCAGAGCTAGGGCTCAAAAACAAAAGGTAGTATCTTTGTCCAAAGAGCGCAAGATTTCACTGGGAAATTGAGGTGCTACCACGTTGCGTTTTGCGCTGTTTCGTGTCGCAGCCACTATGCCTACCCACGCAAGTAAGGTACCTTTTTTTTCGGGAGACCTGGGGGAACGCTGGGTGGGTGGAAATTTGCTGATCCACGCAGATTCCAGAACTTTCCACCACAGAAATGTGAAGAAAATGTGTTTTTTTTGTCAAATTCTTAGCTTTGCAAGGGATTCTGGGTAACAAAACCTGGTGGTAGGCAGTCGAGTCACCCCATCCTGAATTCCCCTGGGTGTCTACTTTTCAAAAATGTATAGGTTTGCTAGGTTTCCCTAGGTGCCGGCAGAGCTAGGGTGCAAAAACTACAGGTAGGCACTTTGCCAAAAAAGGGTCAATTTGTAACTGCAAAATTTAGGTGTGACCACGTTGCATTTTGCACTGTTTCCTGTCACAGGCACAAGGCCGACCCACACAAGTGAGGTACCGTTTTTATCGGGAGACTTGGGGTAATTCAGATTTGTAAATCAACTGTTATTACCAATTGAGCTTTCATGCATTTCTCCCTTTCAATGAAAGACATTGTGTAAAAAAAAAAATTTTTTGAAAAATGACCAATAATTCTCATGCTAGTATGAGTATTCCCAATTTTGAAAATTAGCAATTATATACTGTTTCTGAACTCTATAATTTGTACCCAATTCAGAAATACATAGGTGTCTTTCATACAGATTTTTCCATGTATACATTTTCCAAGACAAAGTGCTCTATACCCAGTAAATAAAAAAATACCATTGCAAGTTGCTGCTCAGTTTTTGGATCTGGGTTCGTCGGGTTCTTGGTGAAACTACAAGTCCTATATATCCCCACAACCAGGAAGGTCTAACGGATGTAACAGTATATTGCTTTCCAAGAGCTGTCAAAATTAGAAAAAGTTATAGGTGAAAACGTCGTGACAAAAGGCTGTTTTTTTCAACAAATTTTCAATTATTCCAATATTTACCTGTTAGTTTCTGTAAAGAAACCTTCATGGATTTAGACAAATGACCCCTTTCTGAATTCAGAATTTTGTCTACTTTTCGAAAATGTACAGCTTTCCAGGATCCATTATTGCTTTCGAACTCATTTCTACCATTAACTGGAAGGAGGTGGAAAGCTCTAAAAATAGCAAAAATAGGCTATGTCCCAGAAAAATGCCAAAACTGTGTGAAAAATGTCGGTTCTCTGACAAAAGACTGTCATTCCCTAAAAGCTGAGAAAATGGAGATTTCAGCCCCACAACCCCTTTTTTGATAACTTTTTCAGGGAAAACCCCAGAGGCTTTCATTTGCAGCCCGTTTTTCCCATTTTTCTGAAAAAAACTAAAAAATCACTATATTTTGGTTAATTTCTGGGACCCCTCCAAGGGAATCCACAAACCCTGGGTACCTTTAGAATCCCCATGATGTTGGAAGAAAAGGACGCAAAAATGACATGGATCCCTTATGTGGTCAAAAAGTTACAGAGGCCTAATCGCGAACTACTACAAATAGCCAAAAAAGGGCTCAGCACTGGGGGGGAAAAGGCCCAGCAGTTAAGGGGTTAAATGCTCCTGAGCCTTACCAGGGGTATGCCATCTAGTCTAACATTAGACAGAAGTGAGATGTAAATCTATTAAATGAAAAGAGAGAAAATATCTTCCTTAATTGCTTGCATTGCCAAAACCAGGGCTTGGAGAAACATCACAAGAAAGCTCATTTTAAGTGTTAGCATTTGATGTCCATGCACAAGTTTCATGACCTGAATGAGCATTTAAGGAAAGTCTTTCTCTGTTTTAACCACCCACAACCTCCTTGCTGGTTTTAGAAAGGCGCAGCTTCTTTTATGTCATATAGAGTGGTGCAGCCTATACAAGCATTTAAGGCATGTCCTAGTCAGTGGTTGCGGACCCCAAGGGCAGGTCTGCCAGCCTTGGCAGTTACAAATCTGTGGTTTCCTAGCACAGCTGTGCCCACACGTTTTTTAAACTGGAGCTGCACTGTTTTCCCCATCCGCCCGCAAACTGATCTCCATGCAAACATTACACGAGTTTGTTAGTAGTCTTGCCACTGTAACCAAGATGTACACCCTTAGAAACAAGGATGCAACCAATGAAACTTGCCACCTCCTATAGTTTCCCTATTCTGTGAATGGGGACAGCCCCAGGCCACTGTAGATTGTTTTTTTAAATGAAAGCATTAATCCATCATCCCCCTACCTTATACTGAATACCTCTGGCATCTGACCTTTTCCTACACGTGGTCTGTAATGCTGCACTTGAATAATCCATGTAGTGAACGTTCCGCCATTAGTTAACATTGTCGCACTAAATCTTTCTGGGCTTCAATACCAAGGTGCCAAGGACTGCATCTCAGAGATGAGTCTGATTCATGGTGGGTTTAAAATCTTCATCATCACGCGTATTGATGTGCTTTAGATGCTGCCCCCGCCTTTTCTTTAGGTTATAGCGATTTTTCAACTGAAGGTTGGAAAGGCTTGGCACACTGTCTTTTATGCGAAAATAGGCTAGTGTTATGAAATTGTGCATTGTGTGTGCGTGAAATGTTTGTACAGTATGTATGTGGATGTGTCATGTGCATATGGGTCAATATGAGAACGCATTTGTATGGCTGGGTTGCTAGCCAGGTGGCCAATGGGATGTGAAAAACAGGCCCGAACCTGGTGCCCACATGCGAAAGACAAATAGCATTTTTATTTAAATGTGACACATTCCTTTCGAAAAACGTGTCTCCTGGAAGCCAGTGAATGAGAGGGCAGTTTACATCAGGAGCCTGAAGGTTTATTGCAGGAAAAGAGCCCGGCTCCAGCAGGTATCACAAGTGTGCGACCTTTCACTTTTCCTAGGAACACTTTCTATTCTATTTAGACCGAAGTAACGCACACTAGTGAGAATGATGAATTTGATTTATGTACTGACCAAATGGAGAAGTGAAGGGTCTCCTTCATTGGGGTTCATCCTATCTCCCTCCACCCAGAAGTTAGAGACATTGTCATGTTTCAGATTTACCTCTTTTTCTTCCATCCACATAGAAACAGAAGAGTTGTACCATTGAACATCTTACTGGCATCCCTACTTTACACCTATACCTCAACTCGGATTATCTCTGCTAGATGTTGGGAGACACCACTGTGAGTATTAATATGACTTTGCTTGTGTCCAGCCATTAAAAAGAGTAAGTATTTTCAGGTCACCTGCTTAGGTCATCTACTGTCAAAAAGGGGGGAAGGAAGGAGCCTGGCCCCTGGGTAAATTAAATGAACTATGAGATGCGCGACATGCATGAAAAAGTCCTTTTGTGTAACTAACACTTCATTTTTTCTTCGTGCTTGGTACATGTATTGTCGCGTCCTATTCTGTATTGTGTGTATACAAAGGCTGGGCGTTTTGTGTTTTCCTTTGGCTTATGTGCTTATTATGCGAATTGTCCTGTACTGTTCTACGTGGTTAGTGCACTGGATAGCTTGTTGTAGTGCACTCTCTCTCTCTCTCTCTCTTTGAGCCTAGCTACGCTGTCCAGGAATGATCATGCTGGGACCAATTCCATAAGACAACTGGGTGGACTCACTCTTAGCCGTTCACTTCACAGAATGCTGTGAATACGCTTTTGAATAAATGAAGACACTGTACCTCACAAGTACACATCTAATTGGCTTTAACACAACCGTGTTTTGAACAAATTGACAGGAATAAAATACCATGTTACTGTCCCTCCTTTCTGTAAAATGATGGAATTTAATTGGCTGAAAATGAAAGGACGGGTAAGACGACTGCTGTCCCCTAATCTGACCCTTAAAAGGGAGCTATATGTCGGTGGCTTTCATTTTAATGCCTTAGTGGCAGCACCATCATCGTTCATGTTACCACAAACATTGCATATAAGTTGTAGGGACATCGCAAGTCCTTCATTAACTAATGAAGTAGCTAGGTTGTAAAGGATAATGTAGAAATTAGAATAATGTTTATAAGAAAATTATTTGAACTAAACTGAAAGGAATGTTGTAGTAAGCCCAGCTGAGTGAGTACTGAGGTCAAGATGTTTAGTTAAAAATAAGGAACATTGACAGGATGGGACAGTGCTCAGCCTGTGTACTATTATGGTGCACAATACTAGGAAAGGTACCTGTATGCCCATGATAATAGCGCATCACACTTTTTATTGTGGTTAGCAGATCTTGAAGAAAATATAGCCCTGCAGGAATTTGTTTGTAACAACGGGTTTTTGCTGGAGAAGTCAGTGTAAATTTGACAGGCTATATGATTAATTATTTTAGATTTCTTGCCACAGCCATAAACGTAAAAGGAATGGACACAAGAGATAATATGTATGCTGGAAATTCCTATAGGTGTTTGTAGGCCTGCACACCAGTGAAGGTTCATGAGTGAATAATATACACAGATGTAAAGATTCAGAGTATCCATATTATCTTTCTTTATGTAAATGATACATATTTCCCCAGCTGCTTGGGGTTGGGAGAGAAAACTAAATTGTGTAACGTCTTCCCCTGCCAGTTCTGTGAAAATTCGTTTTATACTCACTGCTAGATTCAAGACGCCCTCCAGTCATTGGAAGAGAGAGGTCGGACGCGATGCACAGCCTGGCTGCCTGTCATGAAACACCTATGACCATGACCAAGGTGGATCCCCAGAGCAAAGATATGCTGGACGAGGCACTATCACCGACAAGAAGAATGAAAGAGAGAAGGGCTGTCCAGAAGCCCCCAGCCTGTTGGTCTACTTGCGCCTAAAGTCTCAGCCCATTGGGCCTAATTGGTGGGCTCACTTGTGCGGTGTCTCTGCCCCCCTTGGTCCATCTCCAGTTTGACCCCACTCCACCCTCTCTGCCTTTGGCTCCCCCAAACCCCTTTTTCACATGGGGTTTTAATCCACTTGATGAAGGAACAGTGCACAAAGGTAGAATAGGGTTAGTTGGGATGGACTTCACCGATCAAGAATAAGGTGCGGGTACCCTGTCTAAGGTACCAGCGATAGATTAGTTAGTGAACAGGGCGAAGGGATTGTGATCCCAGAGAAAGAACAACCTCGCCCTGCAATGTGGAATCTGGATCCAAGCTGGACGCATAGCTCCAATGCCGGTGCTTAACAGCGCCAACACTAGATGAACAATGGGAGCCTACCAGTGATGGCTCACTGTAAAGGACACTGGAAAGAAGAGCTTTAACAAACCTAATGCCCTGACCATCTATTATATTAGGTTACATTTCTCTCCCAATCACCTTGTATTCATTATGCCCCAAATGGACAAGAAAATGGTTTTTCTTTGAAATTCTACATCAATTGCATCCATAGTGTCATTGTATTAATAATAGCATAGGAATATCATACCATAAGGAAGAAATAGTAAACTGTGTATCACAAGGATTATACAACGCCAGTTGCCCTCATGAATATACTTATTAGTTTGCCCCCCCCCCACCCACAGTCCAGTTCTCAATAATGCACGTAATGGCCCTTATCCTACAAAACAATTAGTATGACAATGAATTTACTGCATCATCTAGGAATTATGCTCATCACCAAGTTTAAACTGTGGTACAGCAAATACCCTTGTGTATACACTATCTCCCAGTTTGTTACATTCACTGCATATTTTATTGACAATGCTGTTTGTACTGATAGCGATCTTCTTCTCCTACTGTCTGTGCATCTGCCTGACTAACCTGTATGCCATCAAAGACTACAACGATCAGCCCAACTACATGTTTAGCTATGGGGGCATCTTGAAGGACTGGGGTTGGAAAATATCAATGTTTCTCTTGGTCCCAGTACTGACAATATGTGGTTGTTGTTTGGGTGTACACTGTATACCACCTTTGTGTTCTCTTTGTATAAGTACCTTGCGCCCTAAGACTATGGACACTCAGCTAACAAAAATGAGAGTAATGTATGAACAAGAGATACAGGACATTATGGAGATCGAAATAGACTGACAAGCTGGCTAGTTATGTTCAAAGGGGCGACTGTTAAAAGCAAAAACGACAATCATGAACATTATCTGCGCCATCTTGTCTGATGGAAGTTCCTCCGCGCACATAGACTGCAGTCATTCTGACCACCGCAG
Source organism: Lissotriton helveticus (assembly GCF_964261635.1). Taxonomy (NCBI): domain Eukaryota; kingdom Metazoa; phylum Chordata; class Amphibia; order Caudata; family Salamandridae; genus Lissotriton; species Lissotriton helveticus. Next base: position 56,459,053 of record NC_136071.1, read on the forward strand.
CCATTTTGTATTCCGTTGGTCACCTTTGTTTCACCCTGCCCATACTAGCATCCCTCTGACCAACCTGGTATGTCAGCTGGGGACTATAAACTATCGCCACGACAAACATCAACACCACTTGCCGCCACAAACTGTTTTTTACTCTCATCTCTGTTTACAGGCAAACCCATGTACACCCTTACACAAACAGGTTCCAAATACCAAGCAAACACTTGCAAACATGATTTATTGCACTGCACACAGCAAGACTTGTTTTTGCCAACAATGGACTCTTAGATATGGCCGGTCTTACATGTTTTAGACCCTGAAGCAAGGTCCAGCTGCAAGATAAAGTTGTCTGTTTGGCCTGGGTGGGAGGAGAATAACTGCTGGGCTTGTGCAACCATGTTGATGACACAATGTTTGGCTTGTGTGACAACTATTTTCTCTATTGATGAGGGAAGTTATCCCGAAACCCGAGCCATGTCTCGGGCGATATCCAAAAACCCGGGACATGTATCGGGTCTAGAGATCATCAGTCCAACAAGTACCTACTTGCACCCACTGGGGTGAACCACTCAAGAACTCCATGTAACAGAGTCCCTAGGGGCGATCCGGTGGAGGGGTTAGCGGTGTGCGGTCCATTGCGATGGTTTCTACTTGTGTGACAACCTGTCCGGGGCGGGGATACCAAGCTTACATGACACTGATCATAAAGATTACTTTGTCCTGATACTGTATAAAAGTGACCTGCAGGAGAGCTGTTGTTAGAACACCTCAGCAGATTACCACAGTGTCTGTTGACAGGTTCTCCTCATGAGAAATAAACTTGTTTCTTGTCTTCCAGTCTCCAGCGCCTGCCTCAGTATTTTGATAGTAAATCCAGTGAATTAAAGGTGACCCTGCGCCGGGCAGCATTGGGGGTCTTAAGAGATTCACTGCTTTTCACATAGTCAGCCAGAGGAAAAGTCTTGAATCAAAATAAACAATCCTCCTGGGGAACATAGCTACCCATAGTTTGCAGACTGCTGTGATCTAGCAGTACAAAAGCCCCTGATTCAGGCTTGACTGACATGTCTGGGTGGTGTATGAGAGGCATAAAGTGGCATCTTGTGGGCCTCTGTTCCCTAAGTCTGCCAAGACGTTATGGTGCACTTAACAGTATTGATCTCTGAGTGAGGAATATCAGCTCATTTCTGTGGTAGGAGAGCACGTAATGGGAGGGGGTAAGCGTCATCTGATTCTATAGCTATATGAGGTACATATGCATGGAGTGGTAACAATAGAGTGCATAGTGTGACTAGGAGCATAAGTAATATAGGTGAAGATCTGGGGCTTTAAATGCCCCTTGGGCACATGGTAGTATGAGTACCACCCATCTGATTCTGGGTTGCTTGCCGGTCCATACCAAGGCTATCTTGTGGGAAGGCACTGTTTTAAATAAATGGAAGAGCAATCATTTTTAGGATAGCTATTCTATCTGCTAGTGAAAGTTGTATTCTAATCCATCTGGCGACTTGATCTTCCTGTTTGGAAAATTCCCTTCCATAATTTTCCTGACTTACTAAATCTGGATCCATGTGCACCCAGATTCCCAAGTATTTAACATGACTGTTATGCTAATCCAGAGGGAAGTCCAGTGATATCCACCAATTAATACACAACCTTGCGTATCATTCCAATCTTATCTATTTTCTAAGGAGTGATGCAAATGGACAGCGGGGTTTTGTACATACAGTAGCATATTGCCCGTGTGTTAGGATATGCTAATGGGTTGCAGCCGAAAGTACAGTGCAGAGTCAGCATGGTGCTGGCGTATTTTACATGCTCAAGGCTTAGGGGTGAAGGTTAACAACAATGGGGACAGTGGGCAACCTTGCTGTGTTCCTCTTTGAATAATCAAGGTGCACCAAGGAGGTGAAAATCTCTCCCCGCCTGGTAGGATTGCGCAACCTCCAGAGATCTTCTAGCAAGCCATTTTCTTCCATGCCATCTCACAGTATTTTGGCTGCCTGTTTGCCATGCCGCTCAATCTGCCCTGATTTATATAATACAGGGTCGAGGCATATATTCAAGTCTCCTCCCCGCATAGCGTGCAGCTGTGTCAACTGTTTCATGTAAAAATCAGGGTCATCGATATTGGAGCACACGTGTTTAGCAGTAGCAACATGGTTCCACAGAGATTACCTTGCACTATAATGCAGCTCCGAGCACATCTATATTCGCATGAGTAATCACAAAGGGAGTGCCTTTTTTTAATCAATAGTACCGGCCCTCTAGCGTATTATGAGTAGGATAATGTTTTAACTGCCCATCTAGTGCCCATAGCATTTTCTGTGTACTGAGTCAGGGGGGTCTCTTACAATAGCGCTATTTGTATGTTGTGAAGTTCGATATAAGCTATGACCTGGTATGTTTTTCTGGAGTTGTTTAGTCCCAAGACATTCCCTATAAGAGGGGTTAATTATCCTTTGAACTGTGGATCAATTCAGTGTTAGTAGCTGATCTATGCCACATATGTACTCTTGGATTGGGCGACACCCGACATTTCAAAATCAGCGCCAGCACCAGGGTCGAGTGGGGGCTAGGACTCAGGGCCCCAGAGTGCCCCACGTACTGCCCATTGCGCCATCAGCCGCGCCAGGAGGCGCCACCTATAAAAGCTCCAGTGGGCTCCCGCAGCGCGGGACGCCCTTCATTACAAAATCAGCGCCAGCACCAGGGTCCAGTGGGGGCTAGGACTCAGGGCCCCAGAGTGCCCCGCGTACTGCCCATCGCGTCGTCAGCCGCACCAGGAGGCGCCACCTATAAAAGATCCAGCGGGCTCCCGCAGCGCGGGATGTCCGTCATTTCAAAATCACCACCAGCACCAGGTTGAGTGGGGGCTAGGACTCAGTGCCCCAGAGTGCCCCGCGTACTGTCCATTGCGTCATCAGCCGTGCCAGGAGGAACCAACTATAAAAGCTCCAGCGGGCTCCCACAGCGCGGGACGCCCGTCATTTCAAAATCAGCACCAGCACCAGGGTTGAGTGGGGGCTAGGACTCAGTGCCCCAGAGTGCCCCACGTACTACCCATCGCGTCATCAGCCGCGCCAAGAGGCGCCACCTATAAAAGCTCCAGGGGGCTCCCGCAGCGCGGGACGCCCGTCATTTCAAAATCAGCGCCAGCACCAGGGTCGAGTGGGGGCTAGGACTCAGTGCCCCAGAGTGCATCGCGTACTGCCCATAGCGTCATCAGCTGCGCCAGGAGGCGCCACCTATAAAAGCTCCAGCCGGCTCCCACAGTGCAGGACGCGCGCGGGCGAAGCCCGGGCCAAGGTCGGGCCCATCTGAGCCCGTCAGTGGCAGGAGGAGGCTGGGCTGGGCCACCCCTCTAAACCACTGAAACGAACTTGGACTGGATATTCAAAAGGTATTGAAGCTGCATTGTTGGGAAAAGGTTGCTAATTTTATTGCTGTTGTTCTGGGTTTGCATCACCTTGGGCTATAAGTTAAGTCACTACATTTGAGGACTGAGCACTGTTCAGTTCTCATAAACAATTACAACATGGCCAGAAGACGAGGCACAACAACTTTGATGGAAAAACCTTGCACTAGGATAGATACATATCTAGTAAAAGCAGTCAGTGCCTTATCTGAGGAAATTGACCGCACTGAGAGGCGTCTATCTAGGGGATCTAGTTTTGCTTGTGGAGACAAGGTTAGCCAAGAGTGCACTTTGGCCAGAGAAGATAGACAGAGTATATCTTTGTTAGGTGTTACCTTAGAAGATGAAATCCGTATAGCTGTTTGTGCGACTAACAATAACGACGACCATTCTCGTACCTCTAATACACCTGCTCTATCTATACTGGCCAACTCTCCCCCCTCCTCCCCAGTAAAAACAAAGGGATGTAAAAAGAAAATAACAGGTCAGGGAACTACAAAGGCTAAGAAAGATAAAAGAGTTATTACACGGGGGTTCAGGAACAACAAGTAATAAACAGGGCCTAGATGTCCCCCATGGTACACTAACTTTAGAAGCCATTTCTGACAAGCTAATTGAGCTGCTTAGGCCATTTCACAATAGGTTAGACAACCTAGCCAAGGAAGTCCACAAGCTGAGTGGAACCCTTGATAAAATGAATGCAAGGACACAACAAGATAGATTAAGGGCAGATGTAAATCGTGAGGTTATTACATTGGACCCTATTAGCAATAGTACTTCAATTGTACCCAAGACAAATAATCACCATCTGGAGAGTCCACCTTTGGAAAACCCAGGCACCAGGGGAAAATTTAAGGAAACCTCTATGCCAACAAGAAGAACATCAACTACTGATCCCAACCCTGGTATAAATCAAAGGGAGAAATTAACCCCAGAGGCCAGCAAGCATTTAGCAAGAGTTGCCACTAAACTAGGTCATTCAGATCCAATGCCCCCCATTACAAATAAGACACCCATATCTATCAATTTACCACCTGAATGTGGTGCTTACGTAGTGGTCCTCGTCAACGTGACCAAATTGCGGAAAGACCAAACGGAAAACCATGAAATGCTCAAGAATAAAACTATACACTGGCTAAATAATAATTGTGGCTTTCCAATTGCCGGGGCAAACCAGATTTTGTTAACTCAAAGGGTGGGATGGATCGGCCCCCGCAAGAACATTTTTGAGGGAGATTGTATAATTATTAATTTTAGGACCCCGGGATGGGCACGGAATACCCTTGTGAGTGCCCCTCTTCCATCACACTCGGAATATAATACGGCCCTCATGCCTTTAGGATATTTCTATAGTGATCTGATGACAACCAATAATTACGACAGCCGTAACTACTGCCCTACCCCCAATAAAATGCTACGACCACCAATACCACCACCCTGTATTACTGTCCAATATAAAACAGATTTCAAGCATTAAGTTCCTTAGAAGATAATGATTGACTCATGACAGTTTATGGAACATCTCAAAAACATCATCTAAATGGGACCCTGTATACGGATGTTGATGAATTAGTTGCAGATTACCCTTGTTATCAATCGCCGTTTAAGTCACCTTTTCTTTCAATGTTGCAAGAATGTAGGAAACCCCATCTAGAATTGGCCGTAACTACTATAAGAGAAATACAAGGTATACCTCTAGGGGAGCTAACAAAAAACCCATGATTGTAACTGGAGAATCAACTGATATGTCCCCTATGGAAACCCCAGGTACCCCATATGTAAGTTTATTAATGGTAATATAAATGAAGGCTATACCCTTGTAACATGGAACATTGCAGGCCTTAGAAAGAAACAAGATACGCCGTTCTGGAGGGATTTTATCACCTTAAATTATTAAATAATTTGTTTGCCGGAAACTTGGTACAGAGAACCGATTTTTGTAGAGGGCTATACCTCGCATTGGCTACCAGCAGTCGATTCTGTGGCAGGTAGAGCAAAAGTGGGCCTTTTGACTCTTATCTCTAATAAATTGAATGCATGTAAAATGAAAAGTTGTATAGCACTTGATATGTATAGCCAAATAATGAGGCTCCACTTTTACAAGGGCAAAGACTTGGTTTTAGTTAACTACTACAACAACATATTTGACAATAGACGGGGGTCCGTTGTCTATACATTGGAAAAAGAAATTGATAGGGTGATGGAATCGACCAGCAAGGTAGCTATCATCCTCGGGGTGGTGATTTTTATATCCAGGCATGTCCGCTGGCACAAACCAAGATTTGTGGGTTTAGGAAGGGCCATAACAACGACGATAATGATGAGTGCATGCACTTCCCCCATTGTGAATATGGTACAGCCTTAAACACACTAATAGCAAAATTTGATCAGGAATTATTAAGCTGTACTAAGACTAGGGGAAATATAAAATGCCCAACCTTTACTAGTAGGAATGCCGCTACTAATATTGATCACATATTGATCTCATGTAACAGTGATTACTCAAATTTGTGGATTACAGAGCAGGCCGTAAGTGACCACAATAGTATTTCCTTATCACTGCTATGTTGGGGGAATAAATCACGCAACAATGACTATTGTATTTCCAACATTGCCCCTATAAGACCAAACGGTATGAGGATTAAATGGGCTGGTGTTGACCCATCAAAGATACAAAGGGATGTTGTAACAAAATGTAGAAGGGAAATCAATTATTGTCTTTGCGACGAGGCTTATTCAAATTCACTGCTTTCCAGCTTTATAAAGATAACTAATACAATAGAAGGTTTATTAACCAAGAGCCATAGAGCAAAAAAACAGGAGGATGCTGGATGGTTTGACCATAACTGTACTCAGGCTCTATATAGATTGAAACAGGCACTTGGTACCAAGCCTCGAAATACAGCCCATGTGCAAGAACTACGCCTTAACTATAAGCTAGCTATTAAGGCAAGAAAAAGAAAACTTCAAGTTGACACATGGGACCAACTTAGCCTAGCAGCAGCTACTAATAAGAGTAAATTGTTTTGGGAGACAATAAATTGTCCTTTTCTAAAGGACGATTGCGCCCCAGAATTAACTTTGTATGTAAACAGCAATGCCTGGGTCGAACACTTTACACATTTTTTTAATCCAGATAGGGATGTTTTAGGTTTGCCGACAATTAATGATTCTATGTGGCCTATATTACCTCTGTTAATAAATGTTGAAGAGGTGTATGAAGGGTTAGTCAACAGTAAGGGGGGCAAAGCCCCAGGCTCTGACGTGGTGCTGATCGATTTGTACAAAAACGAAATGAATATATGGGCCCCGATTTCAACCAGGATTTTTAATGCTGCTGCAGTGGACCAATTCCCATTATCTTGGGGCCAGTCACTAATTATACCATTATTCAAAAAAGGCTCAAAATCGGAAGCATGTAATTATTGCCCAATATCATTGCTGGATTCGTTTGTCAAGGTTATCAGTAGGATTTTGCTAAAAAGACTTGAAACTTGGGCTTCAGATAATAAAATCCTCTCACAAGTACAATATTGGTTCAGAAAAGGATTAGGAACCTTGGAACAGTGTGTCAACCTTGATCTTCTGATTAGTAAATATACATTGACCAAAGGGGGTAATATGTTTTTATGTTTCGCCTACTTAAGTAGCGCATTCGATCTTGTAGACCACTCAATCTTGTGGTCTACATTACTTGATTCCGGTGCCCCAAAGGAAATTGTATATTTTTTAGCAAGAGTTTATGAGAGGTTATCAAGTAGAGTACGCTACGGGCCCACGGGGGAATGTACCCCCTTTTTTAATGTAAAAAGAGACATCCGACAGGGCTGTGTCCTAGCCTCATTATTGTTTTCATTATTTATTAATCTAGTCAACACAGCACTAAACAGATACCTGCGGATGCCCCACTGATAGATGGCAAAGCCGTACCTATTTTACTATATGCAGATGATGCCGTTTTATTATCACGCACTCCGATTGGCCTCCAGCGGCTTATTAATAATTTTATATTGTTTATCAAAGAGAGAAAACTTTTAATTAACAAGTCCAAAACATTTGTTATGACGTGTGGGAAAAATGTTAAATCAACTAGGACTTTTTATATAGAGAACACTAAAATGCAATCGTCCAAATCGTTTTGTTACCTGGGTATAACATTTGCTTGAAATGGGAAATGAACATGTGAACATGATAATGTGCTTTACAAGATGGGTAGGAATACCAACAGCATTTTTAGATTTTCTGCAAAATTGGGGGTTCGCCGAGTAAAAGATATGGTGGCCATCTACAATGCCAGGTGTGTGTCTTCCGCACTTTATGGGGCAGGAGTTTGGGGACACTGCCATAATAAGTCACTTCAGAAAGACAAAAATACCTTCCTCAAACGTTTGCTGAGTGTGCCAACATCGGCATCTACGGAATTGGTACACCAAGAAGTGGGAATCAAATACATTTCAGACCTAGCTGTTCTAGGCCCCCTTTTATTATGGAGATCTATTTGGTCTAAAGAAGAAATGCTATTTATCCAAGCAATCATTAAAGATTGTTTGAAGTTGAATCACTGTTTTCATATTCCCTGGCTGAGCTTTATCCATTATTGGTATAGTCTTTTGTTTAATTGCACCATTCAGGTAGAGCCCGAGTACGTGGCCCCAATTGCTAAGAATGAGTTAAAACCAACATTTTTAGAATACAAAAGGGAGGTTCATGAGAGAATAATCTGGGAACATCCAACTACCGTATTTTATCAGCAACTAAATCTTAAAAATGGCTCTCAGGTATATTTGACCGAAGTGACTAGAATTTCTCACCGTTTTGTACTGACACGCTTAAGGTTAGGGATTGTTCACCATCTTGTGGCTTTTCCGACTATGAAAAGAAGTTCTACATCTGTTTGCCCATGTGACAATATATCCCCCCAAAGCTGCTGTCACTTTTTATTGTCTTCTAAATTTTACTCTTTTATAAGGAAGTTTTATCTAAAACCTATCTTTTTAAAATATAATGTAAGATCGCTCAGAGGGGGAACATGACGGCCGGAAGCTAACAGCCGTGGCGGAACTCCTCCCCCTCAGTATGGCGAGCATCGCGTTCTGAGTCCGGCGGCAGCTTGCTGGTCTCTCCGTGTTTGGTGCGTTTCTGCTCGTTTTTTTTCATGGCGGAGAAGTGGAGAAGAATCAGAGAAAGGTATTTCTCTGGGTCCCTCCTAAGGCTCTGACAGGATTGATTCTTTATTTCTAAGCCTGTGTGTCGAAGCCGAGCTGGTGCTTGAAAGTTTGGCGTTTCAGCTTCCCGCTTCCTGCAGACTCTCCCCTACGACTGCAGGGTTTTGTTTTTTTTAGAGATTCCCGGCTGCCACTAGTGTTGGGAAACACGGATGGTCTTTTGTGATGGGGCGGCCACCTTTCAGAGCCGGCTTGGCTCCGAGAGCTAGGCGCCGCACGATTGTGGCAAAGAAACACGGGCATAGTGATCAGACCCGTTTCCGGAGCAGGGGCGGTGAACTCAGATCATGTGAAACCCCTTCGAGTGTATCGCTATAGCTACCCCCTATGTGAGGAGCTGTTGGATTTTGTGTTAAAAGCTGGGGCAGTTCATGACTACAAGAAGGTAGAAGCCTGGAATCGGAATAAGATAGTCGGCAACCCAAGCATAACAAGTTTCGATATTGGGGACAAACTTAATCAGTATTCTGCTAGTGGGTGCCCGTATCCTGATCTGTTTAGCATCCCCCAATCCGTTAGTAGGAAGAAGTCTTGCATGGAGACAGACGGCTAAAGTGCAGTGGTTTGTGACCCCGAAGCTCCAGCACTAGAAATGGACTCGGTGACCGTACCGGTATTAGCCCAAAGAAATGTACATCAGATGAGAGTTACCCGCTATACATTAAGAAATCAGGTTGCTAATTTAACATCAGCTTCACAAAACTCACTAAACAAAAACCCATCCATTTCTCCACCTATAATCCAGGTTAAGCCTACTGCACATAGAGGGAAAGGGAGGGGGTGACATTCTGGAGCAGATACTCCTCCTGGAAGAGGAAAGGGCTGGAGGAAAGCTAAAGGTGGTACCTCTGCTTCAGTGAGAGTAACCCCATCGCTGAAATCCTATTACAAGGTCCTCTCCTCGTCCGGCTCCGAAAAGTTGGGCTCTGAAAAGTCAAAGACAATGGCTGCAATGAATGCTGCACCTACTCCAATTGAAATTGATGTGAATAATGTCATTCCTACCTTGAGTAAAACACAAGCAGATACGGCACCGACTGCATTGAGCACTGAGGGCGAGATATCTAAGTCTAGCCACAAGATACAGATGTCATCATCGCCATTAGCGGACACAGTTCATCCCGCAATAGAACTTTCCAATAGCTTTTCCGCCCTTGATATCCACGATGTTCATGATGGTCAAGAGGAGCAGAATATAGCTGTGAGAGATTCGGGAGAATCCAAGAATGAATTATCTAATCAAGAGGAGGTCGGTAGTAATCATAACCCAGAGAGCACAGGCCCAACTAATAGCGGTACATCTGCTAGTGATAGCCCTCTGACAGATTTTACCCCGGGATCCCTGGCAGCTATTTTATTGGGCCTGAGGGAGGACATAGGGAAGCATTTCTCCATATCAGAGATGAATCAGATGGCCATTCAGGCCTCGTGTGAGGCCGTGGCCAAAAAGGTTGAGGAGGTTTCCTTAAGGACTGACGCCCTGGAAGCCGAGCTCCCTAAGATCAAAGAAGCAATTGCCGCTTCCTCAGACGCCATGGATAAATTGGCTCAACAAAATCGAGAAATGCAGGATGACCTTGAAAGACTTGAAAAACATTCAAGGAAGAACAATCTAAAATTCCTGAATGTGCCCGAGGATCTCGAGGGAAAGGATATAAAGGCATTTATCGTTGCTGTTCTCAAAACAACAATCTTAAAGGACTCAACTGATGTTGATCAAGACTTATTGACGGACATCCAGAGAGTTCATCGGGATCCGTACAGAAGGAACCCTGCGAAGGAGCGGCCCAGGAATATCCTTGTCAATTTTCTGACATATTCCATCAAAGAGAAGATTCTTTCCTTGGCCCTTAAAGCGGGCTCAATCAGATCAACATCCTTTTCTACCCCCTTCTCTTTCACAATACGCTCTGATGTCTCTCAAATTACTGCGACAAAACAATGGGAGATGGGGAAGAGACTTACGACTTTGAATTCACTGGGGGCGCGTGCCCAGCTTAGATTCCCCACCTCACTCCGCGTAATGTGCATAACATGCATAACATCCGTCATGTAGAAGAAGCAGACAGTCTGATTGAAAAGATTAGGGGGGCGGAAAAGAGGGGAACAGTGAGGCAATGCAGCTGGTAGTCAGGCGGTAGGGATAGTATGAATATTATATTTCTATTTTCTTTTCCTTTCTTTTTTTCTTTGTCTCCTTTTCTCATTTCCAATGTATTCACTGTTGATACACCAAGTTAATTAAGCTAAATCTCTCTAGGAAAAATATGCACCTTTTCTTTTATTAATCCATACAGACCAGTGGGAGGGAGAGGGTTCCGTCAAGGAGCTTAATGCTCATGAAGGAAGGGAGGGTTCCCCAGGGAGGGTGGGGGGAGGTGAGGGAGGGTGATGGTAGGAAAAAAATTTAAAAAGTCCTTATTTCACAATAGTTAGTGGGTATCTCTATTCAGAAAAGTGGGCGTACCAGGCTCCAGGGGGAGAGAGACTAGATGATGGCGGATAAAACCATATCCTGTATTTCCAGGAATGGTAATGGGTTTTGTTGTCCACGGAGGCATATGTTAATCTTAAAATATCTAGAGCAGTCTCCAGCTAAAATAATTTTTCTCCAGGAAACTCATTTGAGTATTACTGAGGCAAGGGAACTTTTTGGAAAGATCAGATGGATAGATATATTTTGTTGTTCCGGGCAGTCCGTGATTAACAAAGGAGTTGCCATTTTGATTAAAGTGAGTAGTGGCGCCACTTTAAAGTTCAGTTCAGCAGATCAGTCAGGGAGGTGGGTCCTAGCAGGGGCCGAGTTTAGTGGAAGGGAACTAACCATTGTATCATACATACTATGGACCAAATATAGACGATCATTCTACCATATTAAAAATACAGTCTACTCTGGTTGAGGTTAATACCCCTATAGTTATAGGAGGGGACTTTAATGTCCTTCTCGACCCCCAGCAGGACCGTTCCAACCATAGCCGCCATATTGCAGCTCCGAGATCTCGACGTGCCATGAAAAACATGATGCACGAGCTTGGTCTAATTGATGCTTGGAGAGCTAAGAAGGGGAATGGGCCGGGTTTTACATATTTTAGTAAAAAGCATGGGCATGCCTCTAGACTTGACTATGTTCTTATGGATAGATTATGTCTAGACAAATTGGTAGAGGTAGAAATATTGCCAAGTATACTATCTGACCATGCCCCTGTGATGTTTATTCTTTCAAAAGGGGTGTTTACCAGAGAGACCACTTCTAGATGGACTTTAAAACGTACAGCCCTAAAGGACCCAGATATGGTTACTATGGTTTCTACATCCACTACCAACTATTTCTCTGATAATCAATCAATCAATCAATCAATGGCATTTATATAGCGTGCTACATACCCGTAGGGTCTCAAGGCGCTGGGGGAGGGGGGGGTGCCTGGGGATCGGGGATCAGTGCCAACTGAAATAGTATGAGATACATATAAGGCCTATATTCGAGGCCAGTTCCACAGCCTGATCTGTTCTAATAACAGGAAACAGAAACTGAAGTTTAAAATCTTAGAAGACAAAATCTCCAATCTAGAGAGCTTAAGGCAGAAATCACATGTATTCAACTTACCACAGATCCTGGTAGATCTAGAATGCCTCCGATCTGAATATCGAGGGTTGTTGGACCAGAAGGTCAAAGCACTGTGGGCTGCCTACTCTATGGGAAACTATGAGTACGGAGAAAAAGCAGCAAGATAAGGGCAGACCGGGTGAGAAATAACATCAACAAACTAATTATCGATGACCAGGGCACCGTGTTTTCCAAACAAGAGGATATGGAAGAATGTCTTCTTACCATGTTCTCTGAACTATACAAGGAAGAACAGTCTCCAAGTGCTACAAATACACTTCGGTGGTTAGAGAGTAAGGCCCTACCTAAATTGACAGACGAAGGGCGTGAGATCTTGAATGGACCATTTATGAATGAAGAAGTCAGTCTTGATATAAAAAAGATTAAAAACAACAAAGGAGCTGGTCCTGACGCCCTCCCTGGTGATGTATACAAAGTTCTCCAGCATGCTTTACTTCCAAGACTCTGTGAACTTTTTAATTACGTATATAGCCTGGAGGGTAGGGCACCACCATCTTGGAAGGAGTCCACAATTGTCCTTATACTTAAACCAGGGAAGGACCCTCTTAAGGCAGATTCCTTTTGGCCAATCTCCCTGTTAAATGCGGATTATAAGATCTTTACCAGTATTTTGGCAGGGAGATTGGCCAAACTGGCTCCCCTACTCATTAATTCCGATCAAAGGGGCTTTATGCCCGGTAGGCACATCCATGAGTTGACTTCCCAGCTGATTGGCACCATTGATTTGGCTGTGGCACGGTCGGAGCCCCTGGCTGTGGCTGCATAAGATGCCGTGAAGGCCTTCGACCGTGTCAACTGGGGTTACCTATGGGATGTCCTGAATATCATGGGGTTTGGGACAATCTTCCCCCATGTACTGAGAGGCTGCTATGAAGGTGCTTCGGCCAATATTCTGTTGAACGGCCTATTGACATCTCGTTTTGACATCAGCAGGGGAACAAGGCAGGGGTGTCCTATATCGCCCCTCCTGTTCAACCTCTATATTGAGCCTCTCGCTCAAGCGTTGAGGTTGGATGACCGGATAACACAGGTCAAAGTGGATGAGTACAGCTGTAAGCTCGCATTGTACGCGGATGATCTGATGATTTATACAAGCAATCCGGCAGAGGTATTCCCCAGAGTAGAGGAGATAATGTCTGATTTTGGCCAACATTCAGGCTACCTCATTAACACCCTAAAAACTGAAACAATGTGTTCGGGGACTAACAACTGGCAAGGAGTTCAAAGTAGTCAGTTCAGATATCTGGGCATACTAATAACTCCTGATATAACCAATATACCCCAGATTAACATAAAGAGGGTGCCCAAGGATATTGATCAGCTTTTTTTGAGATGGCAGAACCTCCCTCTAACGATATACGGCCGAGTCAATCTGATTAAAATGGTGATATTGCCCAAGTTAACATACCTTTTTAATATGATACCCTTGGTCTTCCCTGAACAAATGCTTGTTAGAATTCAGGAAAAAATTGGAAGTTTCACCTGGGCTAATAAGAACTCCAGGCTATCGTGGAAGAAATTGAAAAGAAGACTGTTAAAGGGGGGTCTAGCTCTTCCAGATGTCCTGGGCTATGCTCTTGCTTTTCAACTAAAGAATATCCGTAGTCTCCTCTCTAACCCAGATGAATCCAACTGGGGAAAGATCTTGGGGATCATGGCTCGTCAGGAAGGGGGAGGGCCCGGTTTTTTGTATATGTTTGGAGAACCAAAGTTCTATAAAAAGGTACGTCTAAAGGTTTTGAAAATGGCATTTTTAGTTTGGACCAGAGTAAAGGCAAGATGGGGCATAAAATACTATTCTGACTTAGCTCCAATTTGGGATTACCCTGGCTTACCAATATGCCTTAAAGATAGTCTCTCTATTCCTATTAAAAGGGCTGGCATAACAGTGTGGTCTGACCTGGTAACATCGGAAGGGGTCCTTCCTTGGGAGATGCTGAGGTTGAAGATTGGAGATTCTCTCTCAAGATTCAAATACATACAACTTTGTTCTTGGTTTTCTGTAGAGAAGCCTAACATCTGTGGTAACTGGGACATTGAATCCGCCCTTTTAACACCAGGGTATAAGAATAAAGAAGTGGGTTATTGGTACAGAAGTATGCTTGAGGTTGAGGAAGGACATACACCATCGTTGCATACTGTTTGGAACTCATCTCCCTTAGAGGTTGCTTCAAGTACACTATACGAAACATCTCTCCACCTTCTTTACAGGTATGTTAGGTCTGCCTCTCTCAAGAAAATAAATTTTTTCGCCTTAAATAGGCTCTATTACACCCCCAAAAAGATGGCTAAGTTTGCCTCTTCACCATGCTGTTGCCCTAGATGCGGTTTACTAGAGGCCGACGATATCCATACATTCTATGAATGTCCTAGCTTAGACCTTTTTTGGGGCAATATAGAGAGAGCTTTGGAGGGCATTTATGAGGTTAAAATTAAGTTGAACACAGTTAGAATGTTATTTTGGTTTAGACATGGATTTTGTTTGCAGGTTTAGGGAAACACAGGTGGCTTTATTTTTAACCTTGTTCTTGTTGCCCGCAGAGAGATTTGTAAGATCTGGAAAGACCCGAGCCCCCCCCCTGTACGAGAATTGGCTTAGAGCTGTATTGAGAATAGCACGCCTGGAAGTTGGTATGACACAAAATGGAAATAATATGGTGTGGGATCCCCTGATAAAGTGGGGAAAAGAAATGAGGTTGGTCTAAAGCCTCGGGGTCCTATGATTACACCATGCCCTGGAGAAAAGGGGCAGGCCGGGCTGGCCTAAGGCATAAGCAATAACTTCTGCCCGAGGCGCCCAGGACACAACTAGGGCTGTTAGTGTTTATTTGTGTTTGCTAACGGTGAAATGAGGATTCAAAAAAAAAAATATATATATATATATATAATGTAAGATCAACTAAAAATGCCATGAAGTTATTGATTTCCTTGGAAGGTCCAGACTTATGCTTTTATGTTGCATCTTATATTTTAAAATGTATAGCTGCTAGGAAATCTATTAACTTTTGAGTATGCGCATTTATATGTTATGATTTAAATAACTAGAAAGTATGCAAGCATTTTATGGAACTTTTGGAGACAAGTCATGAATACGTGATTTATATACAGCATCTTATGTGATTAATTTGGGTTGTCACGTACTTGTTGTAATATTTAATCCAGTATTAGTGGCACATTGTACCTTTGCGAATTTGTTCGAAATGTAAAATTGATTGCACTTGACACTTTTTGCGACCTTGTACGAAATGTAAAATTGCACATGTTGTTTCTATGTTACCCATGCTGCTAAGCAAATATCTGAGATTTGAAAGTAGGTTCTTAATATCATATCAGTTTTTGTATTTTAACATGATGCTTATATGGTTGTTATCAACAAACCGAATAACACTTTTCGACTTGACTTGTACTCTTGGATTGCATTTACCTTTCATCAGCACAGGATACCGCTGATTAAAGCCATACTAATGTTCAAGTTCCAGTATTGTAGTGTGACACATTGCACTCCTGAGAAAGAATCTGCATTAGCTTAGGTCAGAGTTCCCTTTTCAAGATTTCATTTTTAAGGCTCTAGTCACCTGTTAAATTGTAACGTTTGCATCTATTTTCTGGTGTTTCTTATTGAATACTGTGTATGCGTCACGATGGTAACTTGGTTGGGTCCTCATTTCTCTTCAAAACTCCTGGGAGGTAAAATCAGAAACAGTAGAAGCAATAAATAAAACAAAGAAAATGAGAAAAAGCCCTGGGGGAAATCTTTGCCTCATTTCAAGTCCTAGACCACAACATGGTTAAACAAAGATGTTTGGAAGGTACTAATTATTCAGCCATCTGTGTCTCCTCTGCACTCAGGAGGTTCCTGTGATGAGCAATGGAGCTCCCAAGGCCCTAACCAGCTCCTTAAATACCCCAGTATCCTGCAGCCAGAGGGCTGTGCTCACAGCATTGCCTGTGTCCACCACCCACGCTATCAGCGCAGTTCAGAGCAAACAGGAGAAGAGTGTGAGCCGTGAGTGTATGTGAATCAGGGCATAAGAGTACTGCTGTTAGATAGTATATAACATGTTCTCTGTTTTAGTTATGTAGGTTTAATATATTGTCCTATATTCATGCAGCTGGAACTGTTCCAAATATTTCTGATGCCCTGTACCTCATAGAGTGCTCCATACTTTGTTCAGGTTTAGAAATGCAGGTCTCACAGTGCCCAGTTTTTTGTCATCGAGCATGTGGCAGATTTACTATTTTTTGCACAATGCAGCACAGTAACAATAGTTGCTGCACTGCATTGTGCAAGGCGAAAAAGCAGCATATGCCAATATTTAATAAACTATCCAGCTACTGACCTCGCCCCCTTTTCTGGTGCACAAACAGGCTGCCTGGAGCAACACAAATCAAGTGACGTCTAGGGCATTTTTAGTGACTTCTGTGCTGAAAGCCAGGGCTGGCCTGAGAAAAAAAATCAGCACTAGCAAATTTATCGGACCAGTCCGGAGGGGAAGGGATGGGGGGTTTGATGTGGGTTTATATGGGGAGGTGCAAATGAGAACCACTGCTGCTTAACTAAAGCGGTCCCCAGCACTGCTGTAAATCCGGCCCCCAGTAGTAAAACTGGTCCCAACTTCTCAAAAACTGGCCACCACCTTTCCAGTCTCCCGAGTAAATGCCCTATGCTCGCTACAGCCAGGCCGGCCCTGCTGGAAGCCTGCCCTTCAAGCACAACATTTCATGCCTAGTCAAAATGTGAAACGTTCCTCTCATTGGAAGTGTGTTGTTCTGTTCTGTACACATGTAATGTGTGGAATGTTTGTAGAAATAAAAACATTTTGGCAAGTTAACATTTGGATTAAGAACAGGTGCGGTTTCTTCATTAGGGCGGCAGGCGTTGCTCCACTTATAACTGTGACCCATTGCGGTTTAAGTGTTTATACCAGAAACAAGTATTTATTTAAATCAGCCTGTGCTGCGCCCATGAGTCTGTCAGGCTTCGCAGTGGCAAGGGGGTGGGACAGACTCATGGACACCGTCACGTGGTAAGAGCCTGGCGGCAATGACGAGCACAGCGCTTGACAGCAAAGTGCGCATGTTGGGTTGGCCAGCTGCCTTTCCCCTTCCAACCTGACACGCACACTACTGGCTTCTCTTCACACTTGTGAACGAATTCAGCAGGGACCGCAAGAACATATGTTTTTTTTTTTGCCCTGAAGAAGTCCGAGAGGACGAAACACGTTGGCTACGTCTTTTTATCCTGCTGAAAAAGAATCTATGAATAAAGAATTTGATTAAAACAACTGCTGAAATGCCACTGCTTTGATGAAATGTGATTTACAAATGTATATATAAAACTAATCAACTTTTGTGAACCACAACTGAAATTAGAGTGCTGGACCATTGTGTGTTGTTTATGGAAATTGAGACAGTCTGTGCCTTAGGAGATTTAGGGGTTTTTGAATCACCTGTCAGTAGCACCTTGCCTGTTTAGATAAAAAAAACTCACTAAGGATAGGTGCAATTTTGTTTTGCCCTAAACCCCGTTCTATTTCCACCATAGACACTACTGGCTTCTCTGTAGTGCACAGTGAGTGATTGGGTTGGTTGCTCAGTCAAAACCAAAGACCCCCAGTCAGTGAATGAGCGGTGAGTTTGCCTGTTCATGCCAATCCCGGGGCTACCCTCTGCAAGCTAAAGGTCAGTGGTGGTAGGGGTGACCCGCAGAAAAGCAGAGGCCCTCTTCCTCATTAAAGCAGACAACCAGGCCGTCCAAGAAAGCCTAACATTTTAAAAGATAGAAGCCTGGTTTGCGCTATGCTAAAACGATGCATTGGAGAAATATCACTGGTATATTTATTCAGCTCAAATGTAAATAGTGGGCGCTATTGTTTTCAAAAGGCACCATGCAAATTCTGCTGACAAATGGGTTTTTGAGCACCAGTTTATATAAAGCCTTGTGTCTGTGAGCACATTTGATTTTTTGTCGTTTTTTCTTACCACCCTCGAGAGTTGCAAAACGGGTTTGACGTCATGCTCATTAGCCCAAGCTTAAATTAAGTTAATGGCAGAACAGGCATTAGGCAGATGCTGTTCTGCGTGCACCGTTTGAACCATTCAACATCCAAACGATGCATGTAGGAACCCTGTGGGTCAAAAATAGGTCCCTGCAACTTTGTCGTGTCAGTCAATAACCGCCGCACAGCACCAATATTGGACCTTTCATGAGGTGTTAATGACTCAATATTATCTTGAAGATAATTGATATGAGCGGTGGCTAGTTCCAATACTCCACATTTGTAAAGCGCGAACAATCCCCCGTAAGGGTCTCTAGGCGCTGTCTGGATGATCAAGCAAGTTATTGCCCAGAGTCACATGGTGCTGGGCTGACCTGCCGCCGGAGCTGGGGATTGAACCGTGATCCCCAGATTCCAGCGTTAGCCGCTCTGGCAGCGGCGCCACACCTCTCCCTCAAATAACATTTTGTATTCAAGTGTCAGCATCCAAACGCGATGCACACAGAGGAGGGCCTTGCTCGGCTGCTCCTGCCTGCTGTCAGGCGCGCAACACCCATTGGGCTCACCGGGCTTCAGCCCCCGCCCCCCCCCCCTCGTGTGTGGCAGCCCGGGATGAGACAGATCCCCGGCACACACACACCCACACCCGAACGTTTCACAGGTCTTTGAAAGACCATTTGAATGTTAATTAGGCCTTGCTGTTGTTTCACCCCTTGCTGGAGGCCCTGCAGCTCCACTCTGTCGACTGATCAAAGGTTCAGGTTAGAAAAGCAAATCAATACATTTGGCCGAATTTTGCGATTCACACCATTTGCGAATGCAATTTCCATTGATGCATGTGCCCCTTGGAGCCCCTCTTTCTTTGGACTTGGATTGAAGTACATATTATGCGATACAGGGTATTATTTCTCTCACTGATAGGGACGAGTTTAATTCTATTCTCCTTGAAAAAGTCACTGTATTACAAAACACGTGTCTGCTGCTACCAATATACCGGAAACTGGATGGATGTAACCTGTTCATCACTATATTGAGGCTGTCTTCACTGAGGTGAGAACTGGATGTATGTAACCTGTTTATCAATGTATTGAACATTTGAATGAAAAGACCTGTGAAAGAAGACTTTAAATGAAAATATTTGACCTACACTTCATTCTTATTAAAGAAAATCTCTTGCTCCAAAGACATTTCCTTATTGGATAGTTTTTACCTATTTTGTTTATACTTTAACATGGAGTGCTGGGGTATTCCTTTTGGATATATTGGCACTTTGGGCTTTGTTCCATGTCCACTCACACCTTGGGTAGTAGGGTGTGGAAGTACCTTTGAAGTACCATCTCTCTGACTAATTCATTGTACATACTTAGCATGCATTGCATGCCCATCAAATTGTATTTCTCAAATACGAGGTGTGATTTCTTTCCATTACTACCCTCTCTTTCTTCTTAAAAAATAGAACATCCTGGGAGAAGTTGTGTGAACAATCATTTTACCCCAAGAATTACAGTGTACCATAAATCCAAACTGATGATTTAAAACTGGTGCAATGTGTGTGTCAATACGCAAAGTGATCATCCTTGGGCAGTCAGTTCCTTTTAATGACGAGTGTCCCTTCCCCATTCCCGATTTTACATGCATACTGTATTAAACCCGATTTTCTAGATAGGGGCCATCACCACTGATTTAACAAGTTTGCAGTTTAACTGTGGGTCTCCAGGATTGAGGTCCACTATAATAGCTTCTCTACATGTACGGATGTCTCTATCATTAAAGCTTTACTTTTACATTTATAAGCAAAGCTTGCACAGTTGCAGACAGTTGCAGAACCACGACTGAGTTCCTCTTTTTTTCCCTTTGCAAAGTCTACACAATGTCGGACCAGCGTATTTCCAGGTTGGTTGGCTTGAAAGTGATGGTTGGTTACCAATGAGCATGATCATGAGTCTACACTTTATGTATGCTATAAAGGAGATATTAGGTAAGGTGCTAGTGTCAGAGTGTCATAGTATTTGATTTCCATCCATGTGTGAGAGCGGAAGATGGATTTGATTTTGTCTTCAAGACAGGAGTGTAGCTTTACAGCCCTGTTTGTCACCTTTTTGAAGGCGTCATACGGAGTGCTTGCGGCCCGTAGTTTGGTTAGACAGTTGTTTGAGGAAGACAATAAGATATTTATAGTATTTCCATAACACACTATGTATTGTGGAATCTTGATCTCAACTGATCTTATACCAACTTTTCATTGCTATTGATCTTCTGGCCAGATCTTGCTTTATAAGCCCATTTCAGTGCAACATTACTGCTTGCAATGCACATTGGGGCTGTATAGCCCGTTCCGTGCTCGCGTCGGCCAACGGCCATTGCAAGCACTACCTTGCTGGTGCTGTGCACGTTCATTGGCCGACGCAGCCCCGCCCACTCATTAATTCTCCCGCACTGTGGGAGAATTTGTGCTGTGGTTAAGCGGTTAAACTCTTGCCCAAGTGTGTTAGTCTGCATTTTAGCCAATATTATAGCATTCTGCCCTCTCATGGCCACACTAGATTTTGTGATGGTTGGTAGTAATTTAATAGCGATGACTGTTAAGAGTGGGTGAGAGGATGGGCCATCTAGTTTTTTTGCCAAGGTTGTAAAGGTGTGGATTAGTGCAAGCCGTGGGTATTGTTTTTGTTTTTGGTGGAAGAAGTTTCCTCTACAATAGAGGTACAATCCGAACTATTTGTATTTGGATACTGGTTCAAGTTGGGCATCATTTAAAACCATTGTGGAGGCCTGTCCAGGTCAAATGCAGCCAGACATGTTTTTTGTTTTTGTCACATGTACCTCCAGGTGTTTGGTTCTGGCCTATCATGGCAGGATTAACTGATCTTTGTAGGCCCACTTCTGTTGTGCTAAAAAGCACAATGTCATCTTCATATGATAGATGGGTAAGACGGAGGGGACCCAAGCAGGGGGAATGGCAATGTTCCTGAGCCAAGGCTGCTGATAGGTCTGCCATAAAGAGGTTTAAAATGTGAGGTGCTAACACACATGCTGTGACTAAACCTTTTCTAAACCCGGTCTGGTTTAGTGGGATCATATTGTTTGTATTTAGACCAATCAGTGAAATCTGGCAGTAGCAGGGACACATAGCGTTTAGCTTCTAAATTGAGGGGAGATAAGAGCCTATAGTTAGCTGGGTTACAACTTTTAAATATTGGGGTTATAATGGAGCCTCACCAACTCTCGTGGACTGCAGTGCTGAGCTAAACTTCCCTGAATAGCATGGCCAGTACAACTTACCAGAATTATGGTATGCCTTTGGCCCTGGCACACATTCACAATGCCCCTTAAGCAGGATTTTTCTTATTTGAGGTGGAGAATAAACATTTCCATCACTGGTTGGAGGTGTGGTTTTAATTCCTGTCAACCTTCCTGGTTGATTATACTCAAGGTGTTTGGCTCTAGGAGGTAGTCGGTTGATTGCAAATGTGTTTGCAAGGTGGATCACCCATGATTGCTCTGTGATGTTGGTATGAAAGTTGCATTTGTTAGCCTTGGTATTTAACACCTTCAATTTTCTTAGGGCTGGCTGCAAGCCTCTTGGCAAAACCTTTGGCCCTATCAGTTTACAAATTAAGTACTGGCTACAACCAAGCCTACTACTCCTACACCTCCCACATTTAATGTAAAACAATGGCATATAAACTTTTTTATTTCAAATTTTCCAAAATATAAAATATTTTTCATCAAACCCTCCCACAAATTGACAAAAATATTGATCAGAGTCCCCAAAAATGACAAAAAGACAACCACAAAAGAAAATATTAAGTATTGTTATCAAGCTAGAGAATTTTGATCGGGCTTCACAGTGTAATATAGTCACAACAGATATAACATAGAGCTTTTCAGTGTATCACAATAAATATATACATAGAAATCTAGCTAAATATTTCAAGTGACAGTGTGATTTAGGGATTAGCAATCCTAAAGCATTATTTTGTAATACAGTATACTTAAAACAAATCCCACATGTGATATTAAAAATATATTGCAAGCAAATGAGACAAACTTTGTGAGAGATGTTAGAAGCTGTTAAATTGACATTTTAACAAACATTCATTTTCAGTCTTAATTTATTTTCCACACTACCATGACAATCCAATATTTGGCCTTTTGTTATGTGGCCTACCTTTAGCCAATTATGTTGTTTTTAGCTAACAGCATTTTAAATGCTGGAATATTTGACAACTTTTCATAATCAACATACCGTCAGTGGACATGAGGCAGGGCACGTTTTTTAATGTAACTAGAACATTGTGCGGTAGGGTATGGTCATTTACGGATCGCACAATTTCCATTGAAAAGGACACTGCATTTGCACAGAAATACATTTTTATTGATAAAACCATATAGCCCTGAAATGATGTGTGGAAAGTGGGTGTCTGTGATTATTTATAATTTGTTCATCACCAAATACAGTGTCTTGGTTTGGGTTTATCTTCTTGAAATCTCTGTTTCCAGCACACTTAAGAATTTCAAAAAGGTCCATTATTTTTGCTTTCCTAACTGCTAAATGCTTGAAGTTAATTTACAGGTAATTTACATGTTGTTGTGTGTTGCAAAATAAACATCATATATCCTTTTCTTTCACACTCCCTGTACTCCAACAAGATCGTCACGTAATTCACTTTAAAATCTCCTCTCACTTTCCAGTCAGAAAAAGAAAAGTAATCACCCATCCTTATGTTATGGAAATAACCAGCAAATTGTCAGAAGACCTAGGCTTACATAGGACCTCTGTCTTTGAAGCACATACAAATGTAACAAAATAGATACAGAATTTAAAGTAATCTGTATTTCTTGTTTCGGCTTTCCCGACCTACCAAAAATCAGCTCCTGACCAATTGTGATATTTTATAGGGAATGAGAATTTGAGACAATGAGTGTCATTTGAAGAACTGTCTTTTGACGTGATGCTCTCAGCCAGGACATGACTGACAAAAGACATTACTGATTGTCTATTGCAGATTGGTTTGCATTTGCTTTGTTGTCTTTCTCTAAATCATTTCACTGTTTTATAGCATAAACTTTGTTTATGCTACTTGTTTCCCTTTCCAGGCACCCGCCCCGGGACCCTGGCAGTGGATCGATGATCCGACCCTGCCTTTAACTTCTCCTTGACTCCTCCGGAGGAACCCAGTGGATCGGGGCTCCGACCCTGCACCTCCGCTCACCGTCATTTTTCTTTTGACCCTTTAATACATCACGTGAGTTGGCCCGTATCTAGCGCCTTTCTCCCTCCTCCCCAGCTCCCACGCTCACTTGTCCTAAACTCATTTTTTTCCCCCCTCAGGAATGCGGATTCCAGATCTCTCGAGCCACTCTGTATAGCACGTCACCCCCTAGCCTGATACAATTCACCTACATGTAAGTTACTGCTGCTGCTAGGTCGCATCGCTTCTCCCTTTTACCCCCCTCCCCTCACACACCCCCTCCTGACCGGCCCATCTCACCCTTCACTCCCCATAGTCCTTCGCCGCCCCAGGGCCTGCCATCTCTACTCACCAACGAACACACCACCCCCTCCCATCCTCAAGCTGCCCCCGCCTCCTCTCCTGCCCCCCGCCTGACCTGCTCCTCCTGCACCTTTAGCAAACAACACAACCCAGCTCCACCCCGAGGGTTCTCGGTACTGCGCCACTTCCCCTTTCCCTTTCTCTTGCTGCACTTTTCAACAAACAACACAGCCCACCACCATCCTGGTGGTTTCAAGTACTGCGCCACTTCTCCTTTCCCCACAACACCACCCTACCACACAAACACCTTACCCTTGGGTCCTTTACCCCACTCACGGTTCCCTCCACTCACGACTCCAGCTTGTCCCCCCAGGCACCACACAAACCAGCTCCTCTCTCCCCCTGTGTACCCCTGCCCGCTTGGTCCCCACCCCCCCTTCACCCTTGGTCCCCCCTCCTCTCTGCCGCTTCCACTCACCCTCCCTACCCCTGCTCATTACACCCACATCCCCCCAAAACCCCCCATAGCCTTACCCTTCAGTCCCACCCTACTGCACCCTATGCTTCACAGTGTTTCTACCACACCTGCTCCCCTGGCCACCCCGTCCCATGATGCACCGTGCTCGCTCCGCTCTTGACCCCTCCTCCCCCGCCCGACCCTCATTTTTTCCTCTCCTCCCTTATAAATCACGTTCAAAATTGGCAACCCGGTCCTAATGATGATCCTGACTTGATAGGATCGAAATGCCGTCGACCAAGCGTACAGCGCAGCTCACGGCACATTCTCAACCTTGGTTCACAAACGATTATCTGTCTTCCATTTATTGATGACGAACCATTGCTTTTGTATATATTGCTCTTCACCTTGTCACTTTGCGTCCTTCGCTGTGTCTCCCACCTGCCACTCGCGTCGTCACTCTTTGTTTCACGAGCACCAAGTGCACAAAGCTCCCTTGGGTTGCTTCCACATTTTATGCCAACAGTGCTGTTATAACTGTCCTGTATAAAGTGTGAATCCAATATATGATGCCATGAGCACTTTCTCAAAAATGATGGAGTCTCTCCTTTTTTCGCTACCTTGTAATGTCTTGTACATGCACGTGTATTTGCCTTCCTCACTGAATCCGGTTGAGATGTTGTTCCTGATAGGTTGGAGCAATGTTATCAGAGACAGCTGTCACTATATGTGGGAGGAATGGATCCTCCAGTGAACCTGGTTTACACCTCACGAATTGCATCCTCAGTTCTTCTACCGTAGGTACAATTGTGTCAGTGTGGTCCTGCTGATGGCCCTCCGAAATCACCATCTACTGTGACATGGTATGTAGAATTTCATATTAGCCTGAATTTTACAAATGTAATCCACAAAGAAGTCGCTTAGTCTAGTGCACGTATCTTGTCGGCTACATGGGGGGGAGACTCTGCTTTGGGGAGGACAAAGCTAGACACAACTTGAAGATTTCCTTGCAGTCGTTATCAGCCACTGTGATTCTCTGAGTATGGTAAGAGCTGTGTGCTTTGTTAATGTTCTTATGGTACTCATTGAGGGCTTTTTTATACCAGGTTTTATCCTCTCTGTTCCAATGAAGCCACCACACGCTCTCATGTTTTTTACAAGCAGTTCTCTCCTGGGCCAGATCCTGAGTGAACCATCCGGCTGAGTGAGCATATGGCAGCCTACAGAAAGATAATAGAAGCTATTTATATTAGTCCTGGCTGTTAAAATGTTAACGCACCTCAGTAGCAGGGTGCCAATGGAACAATTTACAGTAAAACATACAGGAACTGCTGTAAAATTAAGCAGGCTGAACTGGTGAACATCTGCTAGTATGGGACATGTGTTGACATCACACACTAGTTAGAGTGTACAATAAAAATGATTTCCCACCACTATCCAGCAATATATGTACTGGAAGGTATATAATAGAAGAGAAATCATATCTTGCCTTGTCTGCCTGGAGGAGAAGGAGTAAGGAATAAATTACTTCTTCCACAGTACATGTAGAAGTGTGTTAAATTAATGTAATGGTCTTTTTTTTGTACTTACACAACAATTAACTCAAACGACATGAAATTCTGTAAAACCAGTCTTTAACACTATATGTCAGGACCAGATGTGTCCTCATGTCCAGTTTAGATTCAAGAATTCATTTTACATTAAAACAAAAACAGTGCAAAACAACACTAGTCCTGTGAATAGCACCGGTTTGTGTTCTGTTTTTTTTCATTGCTCCTTTGTATGACACAAAATTTGTGACATTACACAAGAGTAAACCAGCATAATGGAAATTTGACCCAAGCCCAAATTTATCCCAACTCTGCAATTGTTCACAAAAGTCAGCCCTGTTGCTTCCTGTAACAGCAGGGACCTGTATTACTGAAGAAGGGCTTCTTGAAGAAGGACCAGCAAACCAGTGACCACTGAAGACGGAGTCTTATCTCAGGAGAGTTATTGAGCCTACCTCCAACTGGTGACCTCTAGCCTGGACACCAGGCATCTCCCCAAGATTATTGGTAACACTGTAAATTATCAGAAATAAGTTATTCATCATCTTCAATACATTGTGATGCTTGCCAGTGGCAAGAAACAGGGACAGAGTAGTCTGTCTCTCCCTTGAAGATGTTGCTGGTGTATGTCAGAAGAGGACCAGAAAGATTTAAAGCATTTAATTGTGGCAGATTGAAAGTTTACTGGCTGGACAGTCTGTTTTAACCATATTCTTTCTTCCGTTTGTGATACAAGGGTTGCATTCTGTAGCCACTTGCTTCAAATGCACTAACATTCACTTTTGCACTTCTATTTTTTGGGGGACTTTTTTAGACTAAATAATCTTAGGGTTTTCACAATTGTTTACAAGAGCTATAGTTCCTGCAGCAATAATGGAGAATTATCACATGCTAATGATAACAACAGCATCATTGAAGGGCTATGGTTCTCTAAAATTAGATATCTAATTGTCGTATTAAACTTTGTCTAGTGCTGAACATTTAATTTAAACCGCTGCCTTCAATTGTTTCTGACCATCCATCTTTTTTCCTAGCTGCCATTGTTTATCTTGTGTTTATCTAGGGATTTCTGATCATAATAGAACCATACTTCACCTGTAGTGATTTAAACTTAAAGGCAACAGCTACGATTGTTTCTTTCATATGATTTTCCTTGCTTTTTCCACCCCAGATTATACTTTAAAGGAACAAAATGCATCCTACAGAACCAGAAGAGGTAGATCAATTTATTGTACACCTGAAGACCAATAAAAGGATTTGACAGGTTTTATTCACCTTCGTTAAAAGATTGTGAAGAAAAACTCAAACAATGGCATTAGGATAATATCAAAAAACAATAGAGCAGAGGGTTACCCAGGGCGGCGGGGTGCACTGGGTAGGGAGTATAAGGTGGAAAAAGACAAAAAAAGTTATTGCTTAATCAATTTTAAAATAAGGAATATCCCACACTGTCACTGTCTCTAGATACTGCATAAAAATAGATTGTTAAGATTGAGTAAGAAAAGAGATTGGACAAATTGTGTCCATCTTAACATTGAATGTAAATGAAGAAAGAAATAAAATACAGCATATTGTTATTCAATATCTTAGAGACCATGACACATCAGTAATGATATTTCAGTGCACCCATGTTTTAATGGATGAACTTAGGGCACTTTGCAACAAGAAAAATTGAATTCCGCAGGTAGTGGGCACAGACTAAACCTGTTGTTAAAAGGAGATAGCTATTACTGTGAGGCAGAAACAATGAGTGGAAATTTTGGGATTTATGGAGAATGGTTAATAGCTAAGATCAGAATACAAAGAAACACTGGTGTTTTGTAAACTTTTACGGCCCTATTGTGAATAAATCCCACGCTCTGAGGGAGGTCTTCTCTAATCACTTGGGGAGCTAAAAAAGGTTCAGGGAGTTGTAAGTAGTTTTATCTGGTGCTCCAAAGAAGTCAGAATATCCTGAAAAAAACAAAGAAGGAAGTTAATTAAAGGTGGGCTAACTTTACCTTACTTGCAGTTATACTATTGTTTCTTTCAGTTAATGACTTTAGGATATTGATTTTTAATGCAAGTGTAATTGAGAGATTATTGAAGTACATGACTGGGGATTTAAATAATTAGTGTTTTCTTCATAAATTTGCATCACCGAGATTTGTTTTAAAAGTTCAATTAAAGATTCCACAGTCCATAGTCAGATTATGGTACAAGATAAAATCAACTCAGGGAATCCCATTTTACAGTATGATTGCCTAAATGTGGGACTCACCTGAAGAATAAGTTATGTATTTGTACTAAAAGCATAAGATTGGGAGACCCATTGTATGAAGGTAAACCACCTATCTGGTAACACTGAGAGAAAGAGCAGAAGGACGATTTTCTAGATTAAAATATATACAAATTACCTTGTACTAATAGAGTCAAGGCTGGACCAATAAAGAAACCTGACAGATGGAACAAGACTTGCAGATCATTCATCATACCAAAATGGATTTTTCTACTTGGCACCTTGTCACAGCCGTGGATGAGAAACTGAAACCAACTGATGGAATCTTGGAGAACAGCTTACCTAAAGCAGAGACAGAGAATGTATGGCAAGTAGCCCTGATATTAATGTATGGCATTGTTAAATCTGCAGCACTAAGAAGGAATCATCTCTTTACTGTCCATAGATGCTATTAAATTCCATTAAAGGTAGCAACATTTAAGATCAATTTAGAGAGCAAGTGTAGAAGCTGTTGCTTGATGGATGCCGATGGTCTTAAAATTTTCTAGACTATCCATTCTTGGTCTCCTTCTAGAAAGATGCGGGTAAGGTATTAACAACAGTTCTAGACTGTGAGATCCAGGTAAGCCCCATCTCTGTATTTTCTAGTATTACATTTAACAAAATAGAAGAACATTTACAGGACTCAGATCAGAGAAAGCTATTCTTTTGTCTGATTTTGGTGGTGAGAAGGGAAATCTGTGGAAGATGGATGCAAGTTGATCCCCCGACAACAGTATGCTGATTAAAGTCAATTAGACATGTCTTAATTTTGGACAGAACAAGTACTATGACTCAAAGATAAAACATTTGGGTACCCTTTGAGATATGGTAGAATAAGAGTGAGAACCAAAGCAAATACACAGGGGCAGATTTACAAGCCCCTTACGCCTCATTTACGCTGCCGTTGCGTCACTTTTGTGACGCACCGGCGGCGCAAATCCTGCTCCATGGTGCGGCGGCACTTACAACGTGACGCATCTGAGAGATGCGTCATGTTGTAATGCCCTGCACCACATGGCGTAAGGATTGACGCAGCATTAACTAGATAGGGCCCCCGCGCGACGCAGCTCCAGCAATGCTCCGGGGGCCCTATCTAGTTAATGCTGCGTCAATCCTTACGCCTGCTTCAGGCAGGCGCAGGGTTTTGACGCAGCATGGGCCTAAAAGTGACTGAGTCAAATCTTGTAGATTTCACTCAGCCACTTTTAGGAAGCGTTCCTGCACCGGAACGCTCCCCCCTGCACAGGAACGCCTACATGTGGTGCAGGGCATTACAACGTGACGCATCTCTCAGATGCGTCACGTTGTAAGTACCGCCGCACCATGGAGGAGAATTTGCGCCGCCGGTGCGTCACAAAAGTGACGCAACGGCAGCAGAAATGAGGCGCAAGGGGCTTGTAAATCTGACCCTTAGCGTTTATGGATTTGAGTTCAGCAACCGATAGGGTCAATAGAGGGCATCTCTGGGGGCAAATGCTAGACATGGGGGTAGAGGCTTCACAGGTCCAGCTGTTAGCCAAATTACATGAAGATGTGACTGGCTGTATTAGATATGGGACCAATGGTGAATGTACCCCCAATCACAATTATTGAAGAGGTACGAGAGTTCTGTGTACTTGCCCCCTTTCATTTTTCATTGCACACCAATGACTTGGAGGCTAGCTTATCACTTATGGAGGCAGATGTACCGAGGGTGGTGTCTAGAAGTATTCCATGCAATTTTATATGCAGATGACTGTGTTTAAATCTTGGGAACAGCAATGGGTCCCCATAGGTTGCTAAATAAATTTGTATTCTTTTTAAGTAATTTCGCTGAGTCCCATACCATGATTTGTGTTCACCTTTTGATCTACCTGAAATCTGACTTCATTAATGGCACCAAAATGTAATGCTTTGTTTACGTACCTGGGGATACCTTTTGAAGGCTTATGAGGTTTAGAAAGCCTCAGTTCAACAAAATGATAGAAGCAATTGTTAGGTGTGCAGAGAAGTTTGGTTCAAGACCCCTGGAAGTGATGATTAATATTTACAAGGCCCACTGCTGCTCTGTTTGTTTCCATGAGGCAGGAATCTGGGGTTATGCCAACATTCTGCACCTACTGGTCTTTTAGAATGTGTTGCTGAGGAGAATATTATCTCTTCCTACCAGCGTACTCAATCACTCCTGCCACACTTAATTGGCCCTACCATATCTAGATTACCATGTTAGGTCAGCCCCTCTTCTGCTGTGGCATCTATCTGATCCAAGCATGAACCACTCCTGACTCAGGACATAATCATTAATTGTTTACAACTAGACTATGCTCATCGTGTACCATGGCTGAGGTATATTAAGGAATAATTTACTCAGCTCGGGAGGTCGGGGTGTTTTTATAGTTACAAGATATTAGTACCCCATCAAAAAACATTTAAAAGCTGAGTTTTTTCTATGCAAGGATGTTGAATGGAAAAACAAGAGTTTAGTAAAACAAGCATTTGCAATACAATCAGTCTCACCTTTGAGACCTTATATGTATTTAGCTTTGCAGCACATTAGGCTGGGAGCTGAAACATCTACTGTTCTTTAACATGTAGGGAAAGTAAGCACAAAATGGGTGACACGCCAGGTATGGAGAGGAATATTACCATTCAGCGGAAATGGTATAGTGCAAAGCTCTATTTTTAATATAAAATCAGGGGCTTCGGTGGTCATATCACTGAAAATACACGAGAAAATGATTGTCTATTGGGGGTCATGGAGGACAATTTCAATGGACTAGAATCTAGATAATGCTAAAGTGATTCTGGTATTTTACTGGCCTCTGCTGGTCGTTTTCTATCAAGAAAGTTAAATAGAGGTAGTTGAACAGAAGAAAAAGTCCTTAAGCGGAAGCACACAAGTCCTAGGGCTGATATCCAGAGCCCACAAATTACAAACACATATAAGTATATAATAAGTATATACTAAAGTATATACAAGAGGTCTCGATTGCTCGACCTAAAGAGTGTGATTGCCCATCATCTAATTGTAACAACTGGCCTCATGGAGCCTTACATCAACTATTTACAGCATCGCTTTCAGCATTTGTATCTGCTTGGATTTAGATGTAATCTAGCGCTTTTTTTGTTTCATACCCCAGACACACATATAATGATTCTGGCATTGAGCCATAGCCATGTGAAATCAAGTCTAATCAGCCCATGCTTCATTGTTGCTTCTTCTGGCAATGGTCTGCCATGTCCAGTAAACAATATCTTGTACCATCGCTTAGGTCCCTGAACATTAGAATGTGCAATCCAGCCTTGCATCATTTGCAAATAATACAATCCAAATATATATTTTATGTTACACAAGTTTATAATGACTGCAGTAAGACTGAGGAATATGGTAGGGAAATCACACTGTAATGCACATGTCACTTTGTTAAACTTTGTGTTGTATCTTCTCCTTTAAGGGTGAGCATTCCTTACTAGGAATGTGACTGGTCAGGGAAAGAATGTTGTTGGTCAAGTGAAGTGCAGTTGGAGCCTGGACTTTGCTTAGACTACTTGCCTCCCTGGTGGGTGTCAATAAAAGTTACCTTTTACCTTTCCTGTGTCAGAAGGATCATTTTATCACTGGCGACGATGGAACCCACCAGGAAATATGGAACCCGGCGTGCGTAAGGATTGATTTTGGATATATTTCAACCTTAAAGACTGTTCCATTTGTTTGATTGGAGCATTTAAGACGGGCGCACTTTGTGGATGATTTGCTGTATACGGGTGTTACATGAAAGAGTGGCACACCGTTTGAATGATTCATGTTTCCGCAGTGACGTAAATATTTGGAAGAACCTGTCTTACCAGTCGCAGCGTCTTTTGAAATCTGCAGCGGGCTGTGCGCGAACTCACAGGGTGTTCTGTTCCTGTGCTTGCGCGATGGAAGTCAGCTGAGAGCTGCATTTGTGACGTAATCACGCGACGTAGCGTGAAACGCTTAGTTACAGGAGTGCACTGTGTTGTCAAGGAAGCACGGTCTTTTATCGAGTCGAGGCGGAGCAGAGAATAACAGAGCGCTACATAAAAGCGTTCTACATAATTAAAAGGGTGTGCCTTTTCAATAGTTTAGTAGATAAGTGTGGTACTATTGAAATTATGCTGTGATGAACGAGGTAAGTCTAAAAAAAAAGAAAGGAGATTTATTAAGTACCACGCTTGAAGGAGGAAGAGAGAAGCCACCATTTTGGATTCTGTTAAGTCTAATTTCAGTATTTTATTTCCTTTTTGTTTACAGAAGCCATATTGTCAGTTATTCATCTTTGATTTAGCTTGTTGTTTTTCCATAATTATTATTTTAGATTGTTATATTAGCTTGTTTGGTTATTTTTGTCAAAATGTCATAGTCAACAAGTGGGATGAATCAACCACCTCAATTTTTAAGTGAGCAGGGTGAACCAATTTTACCCTGGAAGAAATGGAAACCGATTTTTGACTCGTATTTGCTCGCTATTGGAGGTGAAAAGTTTTCTGCGATCACGAAACAAGTAGTTTTGTTGAACAATCTGGGAATTGAAGGAAGAAATATTTATGACAGTTTAGATCCTATACCCATTGGCAGGGGTGCAGGTGAACCCAGCGATGTGTACGAAATGAGTGTTCTTCTTTTAAAAAATCATTTTGGAGCACGCATTAATGTAGTCATGGAGAGATATAAGTTTTTCATGCGTACACAAGGGAAAAGTGAGACAGTAGGAAATTATGTAGCTGCACTTAAATCCCTTGCGCAGACCTGCAAATTCGATCAGCTGACTGACTCGCTCATTCGTGATCAACTTGTACGTTGCACAAATGATCAGAAGATCCAAGAAAAACTACTGTCAAGGAATCCCAGTTTGAAAGAGGCTATTCTCATAGTTGAAAGTGTCGAGCATACGTCTACTTGGGTGAAAGAAATAAGGAAAGGCCCTAGCCAATTAGACCCTGTTTTCAGTATTAACAATGAGAACCGTGAAATTTTTCAACCAGAAGTATGTGTTGCGGCTGTGGGTAAAATTCCTATAAAACAAGTGAAGATTTCTTTAAGATCTGAGAAACCTAGACAACATTTTAGTTATAATAAAGACAGCAAATTTAGATGTCCCAGATGTGGTAGTGAAAAACATGGACCGAATTATACGAACTGTTTTGCTAAAAGTACTGTTTGCAGGAGTTGTGGTAAAAAGGGTCATTACGCTAGAATGTGTAAAAACAGCAAAGTGAATTTTGTTGAAGAAGAAGAGGAATGGATTCAAAAGGTTGTTCATTGCATCACAGACTCATCACTTGAAGTTATAAATGATGTAAAAACGATAGATACTTATGCTGTTGAAGTTGGAAACGATGTAAAACTGATTGATACCAATGTTGTCGAAGTTGTAAATGATGTGAAACCAATAGATACTGATGTTGTAACCATGCCCACATGTCACATTCATATTGCGGATAAGATTGTTCCTGTACTAGCTGATTCAGGTTCACTGTTTACGCTTATTAGTGATAAGTTTTGGTTCTCAAATTTTGGGGCTGACAAGATCAAGCTTTTGGCTCCTGATATCAATCCGGTTGGGTATGGAAGACAAAAGATTGATTTAGTTGGTTATTCGATTCAGACCATTTTGTTTAAGGGAAGAGAAACCGTGGGCAAAATGTATGTTGCTAAAAGGGGGCTAACCTTCTTGGCTGGTGTCATCAGAGGGACCTTGGGATCATTTTGAACCCAAATGCTTCCGAACAAGTTATGTTGGTCTCTCAACAAGATGATACTCTGGATATTCTTGAAAAATTTCCGGAAGTTTTCAGTGAAGAGTTAGGTCTTTTGAAGGGTTATAAACATAAGATAATTCTTAAAAACAATGCAAAACCTGTGGTGCACAAGGTAAGGAAGGTACCTAAACTTATGTTGAAACCACTCCAAGATGAAATTGATAGGTTATTAAAACTTGGGGTGATTGAAGAA
The DNA here is from genome assembly GCF_964261635.1 of Lissotriton helveticus. Taxonomy (NCBI): domain Eukaryota; kingdom Metazoa; phylum Chordata; class Amphibia; order Caudata; family Salamandridae; genus Lissotriton; species Lissotriton helveticus. Next base: position 56,493,029 of record NC_136071.1, read on the forward strand.
ATTGAATCCTCGGAATGGCTCGCGCCCATTGTTTTGGTTCCAAAGGACAAGGGTAGCAAAATTAGGATGTGTGTGGACCTGAGGAGTCTAAATAGTTCAATTTGGGTTGACAGGCAGCCTTTGCCGAATATAAATGAAATTTTGACGAAAGTGGGTGGGGCCACTATATTTAGCGTAATGGATTTATCTGCGGCATATCATCAGGTTATGCTCCATGAGGAATCAAGACATCTGACGTCCTTTGTAACTCCGGTTGGTGCTTACAGATTTATTAGGATGCCGTGCGGTCTAGCAAGTGCATCTGCTTGTTTCCAAAGGGTAATGAATGAATCAATTCTGTATTGTTCTTTCAGGACGATATCTTAGTGTACGGGAATGATGTAGGCAAACATGATGACATTTTGTTTGGAGGTTTGCCTAGACTGAGGGAATGTGGATTGACATTAAAATGTGAAAAATGCAAATTTAGAGTAAATTCTGTATCTTATCTGGGACACTCCATTTCAGGGGAGGGTATTAGTCCCAAAATTGATTTGGCAGAGGCTATTCTGCAGGTTCAGCCCCCTTCGAATAAGGATCAAGTAAAATCTTTCAATGGTTTGTCTGAGTATTACTCAAAATGTATTTGCAATTTTGCAAGTGTAATGCAGCCCATCAGGCTTCTGTTAAAGAAAGGTGCTGTTTTCAATTGGGACAGGGAGTGTACTGAAGCTTTTGAAACTGTGAAATCTGAAATTGCGAAAATGCCAACCTTAGGATATTTTGACGTGTTCAAGAAGACGATTTTGACTACTGATGCAAGTTTACGTGGTTTGGGGGCTGTGCTTTCGCAGATGGTTGATGGCACTGAGAAGGTCATTGGATGTGCCTCTCGCTCACTGAAAGGTGCAGAGGAACGTTATTCTGTTATCGAGCGTGAGGCTCTGGCTTGCTTTTGGGCCATCAAGGATTTCAGATTTTATTTATGGGGCATTCCTTTTATTGTCAGGTCAGACCACAAATCTCTTGTACAATTGTTTTCTTGTAGGAATGTTTAATGCATGACTCACAGGATCAAGAGGTGGGTTGAAGGGCTCATGGAGTACAATTTCTGTGTAGAATATTTGCCTGGACTTAAGAATATACCTGCTGACTTTCTTTCTAGATCGCCTTTGGAGAAGTTCATGGTGTGCGATTCTGAGGTTCAAAGTGTCTCCTGGGTGAAAGAGTCAGCTCTGAATGAGGTGGAATGGAAAGATTGTTTTTCTAGTGATCCAGGCAGAGATGTTGTTGTGGAATTTACTGTAAATGGTTGGCCAGCGTTGAGAGAGGTTCCAGATTCAGCTACGGGTTATTGGAATGTAAAAGATGAGATAAACATTGTACAGGATGAGTTATTTAGGAGTGACAGGTTGATTCCTCCTCTGATGATGAGAGAGAAGATAATTCATTTAGCACATGAGGGCCATCTTGGGCGCAGCATTACTAAAGCGAGGGTTAGGGAGTCCTATTGGTGGCCTGAATTAGACCATGAAGTTGAGTCTGTTGTTAGAGATTGCACCATTTGCGCTAGTAATGATAAGTCAAAGAAAGTGAGGATCACCCCTCTCTCACCTGTTGCCATTCCGGAGCGTCCTTGGTCTAAACTGACTGTGGATATAGTTGGTCCTTTTGAGAATTTAGCTCCTCTGAGAGGTTTGTTGTTGTCCTTGTGGACTATACGTCAAAGTGGCTGTCTGCTTCTTGCATGGGTTCGGTGTTGAGCAGGAACATTATTGAGTTTCTGAAGGATGCTTTCACCTGTGAGGGAGTCCCTGATGTTCTTGTTTCTGATAATGGGGTGCAATTCACTTGTCAAGAAATGGTTGATTTTTTGAGAGATTTATCCATCACCCATCAAAGAACCGCACTTTATGCTCCCCAGGCAAATGTTTTGGTGGAGAGCATGAATAGATTGATCAGAGCTTGTGCACAGACTGCTTTAGAAATGAGGGTTTCTTTAACACCGATCCTCAGGGAACAATTGTGGGCACACAGGAACACTGCTAACAGTGTAACGGGTTTGTCACCTTTTAAAAAATTGAAAGGGAGAGTGGTTGGTTCTAAGTTGAATCCTTTGTGGTTATGTGTAAAGGACAGAGGGTGTGTGGAAAATATTTGGAGAGTGAAGAATTACCAGGAAAACTACAAGCGGAGGTTTGATATCAAAAAGGGGCAATGAAGATCTCATGGAAAGTTGGTGATCTTGTTTTCATTAAGAAAGCAGTATGGTCTCCAAAAGGTGAATCTAAGTACTTTGGGCCTAGGCGCATTGTGAAGGTTATGAAACATGTTGTTATGCTTTCAGGGGGAGATGTATGGAGTATGTCTCGCTTACCCAAGTGTGCTGAGGAGGATGGTATTGGGGAACGTTCTGATGGTTCTGTAAAACCAAGTTCTGATTGTTTTGTGAAATCAAAATGTTTCAGTGGTTTGTCGCAGAATATTCCTCTCCGCAGCACTAGAACTAGAAGACCTCATCTGTACTTACAAGACTATTGTTCCAAGTGACTTAGTATTTTTATCCTGTATTCATTCTTTGTTTTATCGTAGTTTGTTTTTGCTCTGGTTCATTTTCTTTTTATCATCTTTACATCTCTGTTATTTTTATTATGTTTTGTATTGTAATGAGGTAGATGTGTTGTATCTTCTCCTTTAAGGGTGAGCATTCCTTACTAGGAATGTGACTGGTCAGGGAAAGAATGTTGTTGGTCAAGTGAAGTTCAGTTGGAGCCTGGACTTTGCTTAGACTACTTGCCTCCCTGGTGGGTGTCAATAAAAGTTACCTTTTACCTTTCCTGTGTCAGAAGGATCATTTTATCACTTTGTGTCTGGAGTCTCAGTCAAAATACTGTTTTATTGCTTTAATGACTGTTATATATTTATTACATATTGATGGATTTTATGTAATGTGTTCTTTTACGGTTTTATACTAGCTGAATAAAGATTTTGATAAGGATGAGTAGGCTACATACAATGGATAGATGATTACACCTTTGATAATTTTCAATACAGCGTTGAAAGCCTACTGATTTGATAACTGAACTATACCTGTGGAGAAGTGTGGCTCACTGGTTAGAGGAGGCAGACCTGGAAGCAGAGGTCAGCCTGGGACCAGGGTTCAATTCCCGGCTCGGCGGGGTCTTGAGTCCTAATATGTCCATGGACTTGACAATTCTCGCTCCGGTGCCATCGATTCATGGGTTCACACTCTGCAACTCTGGGCAATAGCTTGCTTAATCTCCACAAAGGACCCTAACGGCGGGATGCCTGACTTTCACCTTGCGGATACCCTGCTGGGGTTATCTCACAGGGGAATACCAGGACGGGTTCCCTAAGCAAGTGCTTGGAAACCGCTTGGTGATTTGCGCTATAGAAATTCCTGTACATTTACATTTACCCATAGACGTAGCCTTTGATTAAACATTTGTGGAGATAAATTACATGATGGGAGGGTCGGGGGCACATACAGTATTAAAGAAAAGCTAGTGATGGACATTATAAACTCTAATATAAAGATGGAGCCCAGTGATCTCCAAGATGGGAAATTCAGATGAGACAGCAATGCAGATACGAAGCTGGTGAGGCTGGGCAGGGTTCCAAGGCCAAGTTCCTGTTTAATGTCAGAGTGGAAACTTTCTTTTTGCAGAGTATCAACGACAAATAGAAGGACTATGCTACCCCCACCTCCACCAAAAAACAATACACAGCAGGGAAAGGATCTCAGTGTTTTTGCATCGAAGCATGTCAGGCTCTTCTTGAATTAGGACTTAATGCAACTGGTAATCAATGCAGTAGGGATTTCTAAAGAATCAGCCATTATCCAACAGGGTTTATTCCTTTGTACACCTTGAGCATGTCTGTTGGCTATAAATGAGATCATAATAGGAGTCTAAATGAAAGAGCTCATTATAATTTCCCTGAGAATTTGAGAGGGATGAGTTTTCGAGTGATTGAGATGACTGCTAGTAAGGACAGCATCTATCGCCACAATTGAGTGGATACTTCTGGGATGTCTGAGGCATCATGTAGGAGTGCCAGTTTCATAGATAGATGCAAAAGTAAGGACTGCGAACAGTCAATGTATTTCTAACTGTAGACTAATATCCTGAGAGAACTGAACAGGTACAGAAATGTGACAAAGGTCACTATCTTACAAGGCATACTTCCCAACATGAGGGGTACAGTACCAAGGGCCTTATTTATGAAGGCCTTGCGCCGCCGGTGCGTCACTTTTTCCCATGTTAAAAATGACGCACCGGCGGCGCAAGGCCTTCATAAATCTGCTCCCAAGTGTGTAGGACCTTGTAAAATGTAAACTTAAAAAGTGATTTCCAGTTGCCATGGTCATGTGAGACCAAAAGGGAGGACCAATCGTCATGCAAGTATTCAAGAAAGAAAGAAGCTTGCTAAGAAAATGGGTTCCATCTAGTGTAGGTTTGAAGAACATCTCTGTAATTATTGTATTTCAAAGCCAAAACACTACCCCTCAATGTATACTCTATATTGCAAGGTAGGTGCTGACAGGGGAGTTTGATAGTAGTGGAACTAATGCATCCAGGCTGCCCCTCAACCAATTCATCAGTTGTTGAAAACACAACCGCTCATCTTCTCTCAGGTCACATTGAATGCATAGGTCCTCAATAGTGCAAATCATTCAGTAGGGCATCAGGTGATTGAGCTTTGGCAGCCCTAGACACTAGACACTTTTTCCAATGAATAAGGCATTTGCAAATTTGCTAAACTTGCATTGTGCCAAATTGGTGACTTTGGATGAACAAATGGATCAATCAAGGATTTGTGGGTATTATAAGGTGGATTTGTAGGGCACTGCTTGATACCCGTGAGGGTATCCAGGCACTGCATAAGAGAATCCAGATGAATCCAGGGCAACATGCATATTGTTAGCAAAGAATGAGTCATGCGGCGCAAGGTGCAAGAGAACAAGGTTCTAGTAATTTGCAATGCTCCTGTGTGCTGGTGCAAATTTTTGGACACAATAGACGCACAAATTCTTGGTGACGATATGGTGCCACTGAGATCGAGCTTGCTTCATGGGGGGCGTTGAGTTTGCTGAGCAGCATGGAACCGGCCAGAAGTACTGGAGGCTGCAGCAGCGTACTCTGCACTTCTCTTGAATCTAAGCCCAAAGTGGGGAGGATGATTTTGAAGCTGTTGGGAGCAGGCACGGCGGCCAGCCTGTTGCAGACAAGTATCAGGGAGTCTCTAGCAGCTGAAAATGAGACTTCTATGGCAGGTGTACGGATGGCAGCAGCTCCTATTGTGAGAATCCTTTCACCAGCAGCAACAGTGGCAATGGATACGATATAGCACATGGAGGGTAACATTGTTTCTGCCAAAGGGCCAGCAAATTTTGTGGTGAAACAGTCTGGACCATGTGAGACACAAGAGGAAATACAGGCTACTCCTCTGAAACTATGTGAATCTGCAGTGACTCCAGTCCAAGTGGATATGATGGGCAAGACTAGGCAACTTGAGACTGTGGGTACTCAGATATCTTCTGAGCTTGAGGGGGTTGAGGCAGTAGAGGTCACTGCTGAGTATGAAATAAATAAATAATAACAGGGAAAACAAACAACACTCCCATTTCTATTGCAGTTGTGGCATCTGTATTAGCTGACACAGACTTTTCTGTAGAGCAGGAAGAAGCAGACTATGTGGCAGATACAAGCCTGGGGGCTATAGAGAAGGCAGAAAGGGCACTGCCAATTAGATGACAGACTTCATTTAACAGAAAAAAATGAAAGAAATACTGAAGGGGTTGCAGGTTGGAAAAAAGAAAGCAACGCTAGCTAAGAACTGCACACTGAGTGATGGCTTCAAAGGCATTCTGCTATGCTACTGGGTAATCTCAAAAGGTGGTGTAAAAGCAATTGGTTCCTGCTTAGCTTCAGTCAGTTTAGAGGCTCAGTAGACAGCTAAAGAAGGAAGGTCTCAAGGCGCAGAACTGGAGCTAGCGGATAGGACTGGATCAGATGCTGGTCCCTCTTAGGTTACATGCCTTAGCTCTGTTGCTAGTCACTCTGACAGCTTTTCTGCTTTCAGGGTGCTAGAAGATTTTCCAGTTGGAGACAAACTGACAGAGATCAAGAACCATCTCTGAGGGCGATTCTACACTTCCTGCAGTCTCAGCGGGCAGAGGCACAGCAGCACTACGAACAAGTAAAGGCAGATAATGCTGCAATCCAGCAGTCAATAGCAGATGTCACTTATGAGGTAACAGCTGTGTCCACGGAAGTGGTTGAGCTACAGCAATGTGTTACAGATATTTAGGAAGTTGGATCAGCTAGTGCTAAATCCCTTGAGCACCACAATCAGAGGTTGGCTCTGGTGCAGAAAAAATTTGAGGATCTCGAGAATCAACAAAGGAGGAAAGATCTGGGAGTGTTAGGCATTCTGGAAGGGAAGGAGAGGGACAATCCTGGGCAGTAAAGAGTGCAGCTGTTTGGAATAGACTTACCTGACATGATCAACTGGGATAGGGACTCACAGGTGCAATGGGTTCATCAGCTACCTATAAACCAGGATACCAGGAGGTCCTTCTCCAGCTCTGGACATGCACATCCTCGTCCAGTTTTAGTTTATATAGGTAACTTCCTACTGAGACAGGTGATTTTCATGAAGGCCCGGCCTGCCCTACCGGTAGCAGTAGATGCCATGTCAATTTTTGTCCACTCTGATCTTTTCGACATCACAATGGAAAGGCAATGGAATCTACGCCAACATATTGACCCTTTGAAAGTGATGGGGGCACAAGTCTTTCTGCAGGAACCAGAAAGATTCAAGATCGTCCAAAATCAAGGACTCAGATGTGTTTTACACAACAAGATACTAAGATGGCTCTCAGTAATATCGAAGGGACAGCTGAATGATCAAGATATTTGTTTTGCTAATGGTCCCTTTTTTGTTTAATCTAGCTGAATTATGAATGGTCTTGTGATGTTTTCCAACAGAGGACTGTCCGTTGGTCAGGTTGGTGCCCAGGCTTGGTCTAGGTTCCCTTTCTCTTTTCTTACTTCTTTTTTTTTCTTACAAAATAAAATTGATGATGAGCCAGCGCTCAGGGTGTGAGGAGGTGGACCTCTCCTTGGGATGTGTTAACCACCAGTAGCCCAAAAGGTGTGGAGGGGTTCCCTAGCTGGACATGGATGGGCCTTGTGGCAGGGAGGGGTTGCTTTGAGGTGGGGGAGGTGTTTTTGGTTATGACGCAGGCAGGGGAATATTTGCATTTGGCAGCCAGGGGTTTGACAGGGTGTATATGTATCAGCTTGATCAGATAATTTATTACATGCTCATGGATGGCATGACAAGCAGGATCAGCACAATAATGATTAGACTAAAATGCATGTGTTGGAACATACCTGATCTTAATTCTCTAAATAAATGGAATCTGTATTGGATGAAATTAAGATGAATAACCTACATATTGCATTAAAAGACACATTTGCCTTATAAGGATAGACATCTATTTAAGCAGCTGGGCTATAACCTATTGATAACTATTTATTTTGTATGTATTTATTTATTTAAAAGGTTTTATATAGCGCTGGCTAGACCAGAGGGTATCAGGGGGCTTTACAAGGACTGGGTGGTAAAAAAGTTAAAAAATAACATTTGAATAAAGAGATGAAAATACAAGACAGTTATAACATTATAAACGTTGCAGATATTACATGTGGTCGTAAATAAAGAATACCATTGGGCAATAACAAGAATTGGATAATAAAACTAGTGAAGGATTGTTAGAGGTGAGGGGAGTGGAAGGTGTGAAGGTGAGGGTGGAGCTGAGGAGGATGATGGGAACGGAGGTAGAATGAAGGGATACGGGGTAGCTAGAAGAGAAAATAGAGCGGGGAGGTAGTCGAATATATATGAATGAGAAGGGGGAGTGAGACAGGCAGTCGGTCGAGGGAACCTCATATAGTCTGGGTTCGATTATAATCTATGGTGGGTGAACAGGATTAAGGCCCCCAGAATCTGTTGAGAAGATGCAACTTGAGGTCCTTTTTGAAGCTGAGGTAGGAGGGGTTGCAACGTAGGTCTTTAGGGAGTGGGTTCCAGATGGTGGACGCATTACCGGAGAAAGAGCATGACTGTGCAGATTTCTTGTTTAACAAGGGGGGACAAGGATGAGGGCGGTGGTGCTCCTCATTGCTCTAGAGCAGACACATTTGTGGAGTTTATTGGAGAGATACAATGGGGTGTGTTGATGGAGGGCTTTGTGCGTAATGCAGGCGGTCTTTTGGATAGATCTGCCTTCGATGGGAAGTCCTTTAAGACCCTTGAGCATGGGGGAGATGTGATCAAACCGCTTATAATCGGAAATAAGTCTGGCCACAAGGTTTGGGACCGATTTAATTGGGGCTAAGTGGACTTTCGGCTTTCCAGCAAGAATGGCATTTCCATAGTCCAATGTAGACAGTACCAGTGATTGCACAACTAGTCATCAGCAGGAATGAAGGGTTTAATTTTCTTGAGGTGTTGGAGAATGAAGAGAGCTCCTTTCGCCGCATTTTTATGTGGGGAGTAAGACTGAAGTTTTGGTCAATGCTTATTCCAAGGGATTTGACTGAGTTAGAGATGGAAAGAGTGCAGTTGAGAGCTTTAAGGGCCGAGATCCAGTGTTGGATGGGGAGCCGGTTGTTTTTGGGAGAGAATAGAATGATTTCTGTTTTTTTAGGGTTGAGTTTCAGGTGATTGTGATGGAACCAGTGTTGAATTTTAGTCAAGGTATCATTGAGGTGTAGAATGTCAGCATGAGATTTAATCTTATAGTAAAGTAGGTTATCATCCGGGTAGAGGTGGAAATTGATTCCTGCTTGCTTAAGAATGAGGGTGATGGGTTCCATGAAGAGGTTTATTTATTTATTTATTTATTATTTCAGAAGTTTTCTATAGCACTGTCAAGACCCAGAGGGAACACAGCACTTTACAGTAAGAGAATAGCATATAATCAACAGAAGCATGACATATGAAAGGTTTTAGCAATCAACGAGTGTCAGAGTAAGAGCTGCATAAATGTACTGCAGAGCTTCTTTGGTTTCAAGGTTCAATGCGAGCACAAAGTTCTGGTGTTATCCACAACCAAGGGAACGAATGAGGATCAAGGATTTGAGTTGGCTTTTGAATTCCACAAAGGACGGTATGGTTCTGATGTGCGGGGGGATGGAATTCCAAATTTTAGGAGCGTTTCCCGTGAAAGAGCAGTCCGCTGTTCTTTTCTTTCTGGTTTTAGGTAGGATGAGCAGGAGGGAGTTAGAGCTTCTCAGATTCCTGGCTTGGCCTGCTTTTTTGAGTGTTTTTGCCAAGTATTTGGGTTTGCCGGTATGGAGGGCTTTGTGGGTTAGGCAGGCCGTTCTGAAGTTACTTCGCGTTTCTACTGGGAGCCATTTGAGTTCTTTGAGTGCCGGGGAGATGTGATCAGATTTTTTGATGTTGGTGATCATTCTGTCTGCCGCATGTAATGTTGTTTTGATCGGGGCCAAGTGCGATTTAGGAATGCCTGTTAGGATTGCGTTCCCATAGTCTGAGGTTAAAGAATGCACTTTTGGCCGAGTTCTTAATGTGTTTCATCATGTTTAGTTTAGAGTCCAAGGTGACGCCAAAAGATTTAACAGAGTCTGCTAGAGTAAGATTCCCTTTGAGCGCATCGATTGCCTTTAGCCATTGGCTGATTTGAGGGTGGTCCTCCTTGTTCGAGATGAGGAGTGTCTCGGTCTTGTCTGGATTTAGTGTCAGGTGGTTGGTTGTTAGCCATTCTTGAACATCTTTCAGGACATTATTTAGTCTTTGGATGTCAGTGACAGAGGAGGTTTCCAGATAGATCTGTGTATCATCCGCGTAGAGGTGGAAGCGGATGTTGGCTTTTCTGAGAAACTTGGAGAGCGGTTCCATATAGATGTTAAAAAGCTGTGGAGAGAGCACCGATCTTTGGGGGACGCCCTTGTTAACTTGCTGGGTTTCAGAGATGAAGTTCTTGATTTTTATTTTTTGCGTGCGGTGAGGAGAACCACTTGAGAATTACCTCGCCAAGGCCAGCTCTTTCTTGGAGAGCCTTGATGAGGAGTTTGTGGTCCACAATGTCAAATGCTGCCGAGAGGTCAAGGAGAATGAGGAGGCAGCATTTGTCTAGTGATCCATGGATGTCATCTATGATGTTCAGCATCGCGGCTTCTGTGCTGCAGCCTTTTCTAAAGCCAGACTGGTGGGGGTCTAGGAGGTTGATGTTGTCCAGGTGCTGTGTCAGTTGATGAAGTACGCAGCGCTCAAGTGTTTTTGAGAGCAGGGGGAGGTTAGATATAGGTCTGAAATTGTTCAGATCTGTCGAGTCTAGACCGGGTTTTTTCAGCAGGGGGGTGACTTGCCCCATTTTAAGGCAATCAGGGACCACTCCATTTCTTAAGGAGCTATTTATGATTTTACCCCATATAGGTGCAAAAGCGTGCTTCAGTTTCTTGATTAGTAGGGGAGGAATGGGGTCTGAGATAGGAGCTGATGGTTTGGAGGTCGAGATCAGCGAGATTATCTCTATTTCTAGAACGGGGCAAAAGCTAAGCCAGGGAGTGAGCGAAGAGCCAGGAGAGAGGGCATGGGGTACAGCCAAGCTGCTCTTCTTGAGGTGTGATTCGTTGATGTCTAATGATAGTTTGGTTCTTGCGGTCTTATCGTTGGAGAAGTGTGCAAAGTTGTCGCAAAGTTCTTTGGACGCCTGTACAGATGAGGACAGTGACTTGGAGGTTTGTTGTCTAATGATGCTGTAGAGCTCCTTCGGTCTGTTTTTGGCCTTGTCCAGTGCCTCGCGGAAGAAGTTGGATTTCTTATTTTTGATGTGGTTGTTGTACTTCCTACGGGCTGATTTCAGTTGGTCACGAAGGGTGGCAATCGGGTTATTTCTCCATTTTCTTTCTTTGGCTCTTAAGTTTCTCCTTTCTGCGTTGAGGTCAATGTTGAACCATGTTCTGGATGGAGTGGTTCTGCTTCTTTTGAGCTTTAGTGGAGCTAGTTTGTCGAGTATGGACACTAGCTCAGAATTGTACCGATCAGTGAGATCATTGGTGGAGAGGTGGGCTTTGTTGGAGAAGTAAGCTTAACTGAGCTTCCAGGATATCCAGGGGTACTTGGGAGATGTTTCTCATCCATTTTTGGGGGTCAAGTGGATGTTGGTGGGAGATAATGGGGTGATTAATATGAAATAGGATCATGTGGTGGTCTGACCAGTCGACAGGAAGTATTTGGTTGACCGTGATAGAGTTCTTTTGCGAAATGATGGCATCCAATGTGGCTCCTTTGTAATGAGTTTCCTCAGTGCAGTGTTGTTTAAGGTTGTTATCGAGGAGGCTGGATAGCGATTGGATTAGAGGATTAGAGGATTGCGTGTCTCATTCCATCGTAGATTCAGATCACCAAGAATTAAGTTATTGGAGTCGCCAAGTGCGCCTTGTGCTATCAGGTCAGATAGTTGTTCTCCAAAAGTGTTGTTTCTGCCTGGGGGGTGATATAGCAGGTGACATAGTAAAGAATCATTGTCTTTGGTCTTGATGATGGTGGATAGACATTCAAATGAATCGTAGTCAAAAGATGTGGTTTCCGAGATGCCCAAACTATCCTTGTGGATGATAGCAACCCCTCCTCCTCGCTGATCAATCCTGTCTTTGGGGATGAGGGAGAAGCCAGGTGGTACCAGCATGTCTAGACAGGGATGGATATGTTGGATAGAGCAGGAGAGAGGAAAGAACCCTGGGGGACACCCAAGGAGACGGGCATTGGTTTATAGAGGCAATCATTGAGTTTAATTTGTTGGGTGCGGTGTTGGAAGAAGGAGGTGAACTATTTGAGGACAGGACCATTGAAGCCGAAACGATCTTTGAGCATGTTGAGTAAGGCAGAGTGGTTAACAGTATCAAAGGGAGCAGAGAGGTCGAGGAGAATGAGAAGGGAGGTCTCCCCCTTGTCGAAGGAATGGTGGATGTCATCAATAATGTTGAGCATGGCAGTTTCTGTACTGCAGCCCTTTCTAAAGCGTGACTGTAATGGATCCAAAAGGTTGAAAGAGTCGATGTGTTTGTCCGGTTGCAGCTGGGCGCATTTTTCAAGGGCCTTAGATAGAGGAGGAAGGTTGGAGATGGGTTGCAGATTGTTGAGTTCATTGGGGTCAGCTGTAGTGGTTTTGAGTGTTAACTAGGTCACAGACTGCCTTTATTTGAGGGTAGCTATATATTGGCAGTTAAGAGCTTGATTTATAAGGTATTTAGGGCTGTAGCTGATGTTAGGGGCATTTGGGTGATCTCTAAATTGTTGATGACATTGTATCCTACAGTACCCAGTTATACGTATTATTCATCCCAGCATAAGCACTATTCGTTGATTGATATGATATTTGCTAAATGTGGGAATCTTGGGAGTCTTGGAATGGAGATCTTCCCAAAAGTGTCATCAGGCCAGAACCCTGTTATATTAGGTATAAACATGTCAGGTGTAAGGGGTCAGCGGTGACTAATTTCATATCTGAGATACCTCTTCAGCAATTTAGAGCATCAGGAGGCGATGGCAAGTTTTCTTATGGGCTTTCTGGAGGATAATTTGTGGACTCCTTTACCTGTGGTGGTATGGGACACACTTACGACTTATATTATGAGTATTATGATGTAGTTTATTCATGTACAAAACAGGGGTACGCAAAATGGGGTTAATCAATTGGCTCAGGACAGTTTGCAATTCAAAGTATCTCATGCAGCAGTGATCTGGACAGGGTATACTGATGAGCAAACTTTACATATGCAGCTCATCAATAAGCAGTCCAGATTAAGTCAAAATATGGGAAAGAACATTGTGGCCACTTATGTAAAAAATAAGGCCCTCCAGTATGAATATAGGGATCGGGTTGGTTGAGTATTTGCCAACCAGATAGGAAAGCCGGGTGCCGGAATCAGAGCATTAAAGGAAGTAATGGTATAGTTTATACTTTCCCTCAAGTCATTGTGGAGCAGTTCTCTATATTCTTTCAAGAACTATAAAGCCAACCTTCAATACCTTGCATGGCAGAAGTAATGACATATGTAGAAGGCAAAAAAAGAAAAAACAAGCCAAATTATAGCACTCCGTTCAATGTCACATTAGCACATAGCACAGCAATTCATAAAGCTATGCCGAAAATCTGTTATGAAGTCTACAGTTAATCAATATTCACGATTCAAACAGTGTCCAGTATTTTTGCTTATATTAATCTGAATTTAGAAATCCAAGTCAGATATATTTTCCAAGATTTTCTTTTATTATGTTTCAATCTTTTAATCACAACTTCACAGCACAACCGCCGACACGTGTTTCGTCTCTAACTGAGACTTTTTCAAGGCCTAGATCATATAAGGATCTTGGTGGTGTCCAGCGTCCAAATTATTCGGTAGTTGTTGATCTCATTAGGGTTTGTATCTTCAATAATCATAAAAACGGATGGATAATCTGTGATGCCGCCACTACAATCAACCGGGAAATCCTCCGTGCGAGTCTGTATACACTGGTAGGTCAAGTCGCTGAATGTATACTCTCTGCAACCTAGTGAATGTCAACAGTGGTACTTCCTATTCCTGCTCCCATCAATGTGCTTCAGTCCCAAGGAAATTATGCGGTGTAGTCCAATGTTCCAAGTTCCTCGACCATCGTCACATTGCGTATATTCTGGTCCGACCGGTGGATATATTCACTTTGTAGTACAACTACAGTGCCGCTCTAAACAGTAAACACAGAGCCGTGTTACTCCCTTAATCGGCCGTTCTTTTCACATAGTTACTAATGTCCACAATAATATGAACACTTACTTCGAAAAATGCTTCTAATCTCAGCGTGTGCTGTTTTAACGTAGACTTACTGTAGAAGGCAGCAGTATGCCAAGTTTGGAAGAATCTCCGGAAGTGTTGTTGAATAGGGATATAGCTGCTAGGGAGCTAGAGGCTACTATTACTACTTTGCCATCAGGTAATATGGCTGGTAACGACTCAATTCCCTTGTAATTCTATAATATATTTAAGGATATCATAATTCCCACATTCTTAAAGGTAACACAGTACATAGATGAAGTAGATGAGGCTCCAGATACTTGCAATATGACCAAGATAGCAATATTTATAATGAAGGACAAACCACCAAAGGAAATGGGATCATATAGACCCATTTCTCCTATTAATGCAGATACAAAGATCTTTGCAAAAGTCTTGGTCATGCTGCTCACCCCAATTGTGCCAGAACTGGTGTCCAAGCGACAACAACGTTTCATCCCAGGTATGGACACTTCAAGCCATATTAATACTGCAATCACTGCTTTTGATGTGACTGATAGAAGGGGCACAACATTTAGCCATTTATTGGATGCTAAGAAGCCTTTTGATCCAGTCACCTGGGAATGTCTATGGAGGACAATAGAGGCTTTTGGGCTCAGAAAACAGTTTTGCAAATGGGTACAGGTTTGTATAAGTCCCCCACTGCTAAACTAGTATATGCAGGCATATTGTCATCACCTTTGGAGATAGAGGGAGGCACGAGGCAGGAATTGATGTTCTCTCCTCTGTTATTTCCATTGAATTAGAGCCTTTTCTGTTATCATTACAGAGGAATTTAAATCAGTGCATACGCTGATGATGTGGCATAGTGGAGTTAGTCTGGGAAGTTTGGATCCATTTCCGGCTATAAACTGAATATAGTCAAAACTCAAATATCGCTGATTTATGAGTTGGATGTATCAATAATGGGGTGATTATTAGCGCTACTTAGTCAGGAGTTAAACTGAGTGCTAAGATAGACAAGATTGTAAAATTAAATTATGAGCCTTTGTTAAAACCTGTTATTGGGGTTTTGGAATAAGTTTTCAATTAGCATCATAGGTCGGTGCAACATTATAAAAATTAACATTCTTTTTAAATTCTTGTATCTCTTTTAGCCTCTACCACCTAGGATGCCAAATGTGTTTTTAAAGAAGTTCGAGGGGCCTTTACATGGTTTTATTTGGGGGCATAGGCATCGAAGACATAACTCTATTAAAACTACCATACCGTCAGTGGGGCTTGTAGTTTCTAGATTTTGAGTTATATTTTTGGACAGCATTCGCTTGTTTCTGTGCGCTTTGCTTGCTCCAGTGGAACAGGATTCACCCACATTTAGTTACTATTTGGCATTAAGTGCAGACTGCAGGCTATTTTTCTATAGAATGGGGGACCCCAACTATTAGAATCGAGCAAGAACGTGCGCTAAGCATCACAAAAAAAGCTTACGCACCTTTACACATCACAGCTGATCGCGGGAAAATAATCTATGTTAACGTGGAATTCACAACAAGGCTGTAGCATGCGATAGTCTGCCGAAACCGCGGCCAATGTCTGCGATACAGCCACCTCGATGGCGATAAAAACACATACCCCAACGCAAAAAAACATGCGATGGGCCCTACCCTGTTTAATCTATATATGGCCCCTCTGGCAGAGGTAGTGCAATCGTTCGGCGTGGAGCTTGTCTCCTACGCCGACGACACGCAGCTCCTTATTTCTCTGACCCAAGCCCCTTCCAAGGAAGCTGATAATTTCAATGTCTGCATGACTAAACTTGCCACTTGGATGAACGACCACTGTCTGAAACTGAACGGGACTAAGACGGAGGTCCTCATCATGGGAGGAAATGAGGCTAAATGGACGAAGGAGTGGTGGCCTAGCTGCCTTGGTCCTCTGCCCTCCCCATCCCGAGAGGCGAAGAACTTGGGTGTGTGGGTGGACAATAAACTGTCCTTTGACAGCCACATAAGAAAAACGGTGGGCAAATGCTTCGGGGTAATGAAAACTCTGAACCGTACCCTTGACTTGTTACCTATTAATTCCAGGCGTACCATGACGCAAGCACTGATAACGTCCCGTATTGATTACGGAAACGTGCTGCTCATGGGCACATCTGAGAAAAATATTAAAAAGCTTCAGGTGCTACAAAATTCGGCAGCTCGCCTGGTCTTAAGGCTCCCTCGGCGAGCTCCATCTCGCCCCTCTCTTGTAGCCCTCCATTGGCTGCCCATCAGGAAGAGGATTGATTTTAAAGCTATGCTGTGGTGCCATAAAATAATTCATCACAGAGCACCGGCCTACATGTCGGATTTGGCTACTGTCTATGAACCGAGCAGGTCGCTTAGGTCTAAAGGTATGGGTCTGCTCAGAACCACACGCCCCAAAAAGGCCAGAATGGGAGGCAAATCCTTCCGGACTTTGGCGGCCAGGAAATGGAACCTTCTTCCTGCGGATATCAGGATGGAGAATAATGAAATCCTGTTTAGGAAGAAACTAAAAACCTGCCTCTTCACTTGGTGATGGGTTTCCTCTATTCCTTCTCACACTCTCTCCACAGCGCGGGGACACGCCGGGAGGCGTCACCAGGCGCTCTACAAGCTCCTTTAAATTAAAAATTAAATAAAATTAAATTAAATAGCACGATGAGGAAATCAGCGATAAGCAGCGCCAGGCCAGCAATACACACATGGCAGGTGGGAAAAATCACTATAAAAAGTAGAAAAACACCCAAACACAAACTGCCCAACACTCAACCACCATGGAGGCAGACGGAGCAGGCACAGAGAATGAGCGCAACCCCACAAGCACCCCAGACGACCAGCCTGGGACCTCGGGGACATGGAAGGGCAAGGACAAGAAAAAGAGGAAGACAAAGTTCAGTCCACAGGAAACAGGATCCTAGTCACGGAGGTGATGGAACACCATCAGCAACTGTTCGTCACCTCCAACAGGTCCTTGGGAACAAAAAATGGGATATGGCGGAACATCGTGGATAAGGTGAATGCCGTCGGAGAGCACAGGAGGACAATGGATTGACATCAAGAGAAATACCAAGGAGAAACTCACAGCCAACCAGAAGGCAGCAATGCAGACTGGGGGTGGTGGCCCAGCGTCACAGCTTGTGCTGGATGACATGGAGGAGCTGCTGTTGACAGTCAGTGTGGAGACTGTGGCCAGAGTCGGGGGACCGGACACTGCTTGACAGGACATAACACAACCACAACAAGGTGCGTAACCACTAGACACTTGGGGGGACGAGTGGAGTGGGCCACAATGGCACACATGCACAATCAAGCAGTGCACACCCACAATGACGCTGGGTCATGGCCCTGATCCACACACTGTCACCCACAATGTACAATACCATGCTGTCTGAATGTCAACATGTACTATGCAGCTACATACATGTGGACACATTATAATACACCATCTCCCCTTCACATTGCAGGGGCACTGCCAACAATCCCTGCCGAGCAGTCCCAACCACTCTTCACTGATGACGAGGAGGACAACGCCAGCATCGACACCCAAACCTTCCAAAACATCATGTACATGATCCGCAACTCATCTCCAGGATCAGGGCAGTCCAGCTACATCAAGGAGAGCCCACCCACTACCCAAAGCACCCATCAGGAGGTACCCACAGCTCCAGCACTCCCCCAAGACCCCCAGGAACAAACCATGGCCTTCCAACAGTGTGCTTGAGGGCCAGAGGGAGACGGTTGAGCAGGTGTGGGTGGGGTTCAGCCTCTTGGCTGACAAAATGGATGCCATCCATGGATGTCTAGGTCCCATCAGGGACCAGCTCCAGTCCCTACCGGACACCCATGTCCCGCTCCATGCTCTCCAAGGAGCCCTGACTGACATCGCTGGAGTCATGATGTGGAGGGAAGAACACATGTCTGCTCAGACTGGCTCCAGCGATTCCAGCCGTGAGCTGGCACACTTGTGGAGGCTAATGGAGGACATGGTGCTGATAGAGGATTAAAGGATGGCAGTCACCGCTGCATATCAGTGAGATGTAGCTGGGATCTAGCATTGCCCTGCAGATCCTCCTCATGGCATTGCTGCCACAAGGTGTGGCGCTGATGAATGCTGCTACCCCCACACCATCAACATCTCCACCCCCTGATGTATCTGTTCCTCACAGTGCAGCAGGCGTATCCACTCTGGCACCTGATGTGCCACTGCCACACAGTACGGCCGCCAATCCTCCTCTGGCCCTTGATGCGTCAGTGGCACACAGTGCCGCAGCCGGTACTGCAAAACCGACAGGTGGGGCAGAGCACACATCCGAGGACAAGGATGTGGATGGGATTGTGTTCAAAAGGAGGTAGTAGCATTCATTTCCGCCACCTGGCCCATTTCTGCTTGGTGTCGCATATAGCCACATGACCTCCCACTGACCCTCGATACACTTTTCTGCACTCACCTCGGACTGCGACATGGACTGCCATATCCTGTTTGATGACCAATGACACGGTGACCAGTCTGCGGACTGTTCCCTTCCTCTTTCGCTGTACCTGTCATCCCCGGATGGACTCTGGCTGGCCCTCCATGGGCCCATATCATTTGTTGTGTTGTGCTTGGCATGGCACAGTTCCGCTCCAGCTGCAACACTCCACTGGATGTGCAGTAAATATCCAGTAATGTACTGCTGTGTCATGTCTTTCATCATTTATGTATGAATGTGTGGATGAGTGTAAGGACAATGATTTCCCTTACATTAATGATGCTCATCTGTGAAGAAGTGTGGCTCAATGGTTAGAGTGGCAGACCCTGATGCAGAGGTCTGGCCCGGGACCAGGGTTCAATTCCCATGATGCAGGGTCTTGGGCTCAATGTCCGCAGACTCGATAATTCTTGCCTCGGTGCCTACTCTAAACATGGGTCCCACTCTGCAACTCTGGGCAATAGCTTGCTTAATCTCCACAACGGCCCAATAGCGCTGGGATGCCTGGCTTCACCTTGGGGGTGCCCAGTTGGGAGCATCTCACAGAAAAAGCCAGGAAGGGTTCCACAGCGGTATACAGCGCCAGGATGCCCCGAGATGGGGCGGCAGTGCGCTTTACAAGTATACCTACATACATACACATTACACCTAGTGGGATGCCTGTCACCGTATGCTACATTGCCTATTGTGTCTCGGGTGCCGTGGACACAGGGACACACGCATTAGTCACTTCCTTGACCACGCCCAGAGCTCCTGAGTAATTGTTGCAAGTCCTGCGCTGGTCCGGCGTATGCCAGGCCAGACCAGTCCGCTGACGTTCCGAGGGGGGGCCCAAATAGCTACCTGTCGCAGGCTTACTCACTGGTGGTGTGCAGGTCACTGGTCTAGTTGTCAGCATGTCACGGCCACTCCCAGAGGGCAGGTCTGCACACACACACCACACCCATCCAGCACAGGCGTCACAGGCCATGTGACCCCGCTAATATAAGGGGCAGACAACGTCACATTTCCCTCTGCCGGTGGTGACTGGATGGCGGAAGCTCCACAGTGCTCAATCATAAAGAGCCCATGATTTGCTGCACAGAGAGTTGGTGGCCATCACAGGCCTACCACCATGTGGCGCTGACTGGCATATCACAGGGTTAGTGGCACCTGAGGCCTTGCAGTCGACACAGGCCTACTACCACGTGGCAATGACTGACGTAGCACGGGGTTAGTGGCACCCAAGGTCTTGCGGCCGACACAGGCCTACCACCACGCGGCGCTGACTGGCGTTGCACAGTGTTGGTGGCACACGTAATTGCTGAGTGGGTGTGCAGCCTGCAATGATGATGTGTGCACTGATGTGGTCTCCGCCATTGACGACTCAGGACTCAGCGTCATGTGTGGGACATGCTGGGCCATGGGGCAGACCCGCATGATGTGGACCGTGCCATGGTGGTGTGACAGGGGCCTGGAGCTTGCACGGGCATGCGGAGTGCCTACTGATGGACACACCAGTGGCAGCAGGTGAGCAGTGGGGCCTATGTGCGCAAGGGTGGCGGATTCTCTCTCTCTCCCTTCTCTCTCTCTCTCTCTCACTCTCACTCCCTTCTCTCTCTCACACTCTATCTCCTTTCCCTCTGTCTCTCTAACACTATCTCATTTCTCTCTCTCTCGCTCCCTCACTCTATGTCCCTTTTCTCTCGCTCTCTCACACTCTATCTCCCTTCCTTCCCTCTCTCTCTCACTCTGTCTCCCTTCCCTCTCTCTCCCTCACTCTATCTCCCTTCCTTTCCTTCCCTCTCTTTCACTTTCTGGCTCACTCTCCTTCTCTGTTTCTCTATGTCTCACTCCATTGATGTGTGCATGACACACGTCCTGATTTTGTGCTTTCTCTTCCAAGCTGTGTCATCGAGATTGTCCCTTGCGGACCCGACAGGAGTCTTCCGCTTTGATGTTCTGTGGTGTTGTGTTTCAATAAAGTTTTGGGTTGTTACTTCACTCCTGTGTGAACGGTTTCTTGTTCTTCTGGCCACACGTGTGTATTTATTTTGGCACTGTGCGTCATCATACGTTTGTTGTGGCTCTTGTGTCGTGCATGGTATTTGAATGTCCAGGGGGAGGGCCGGGGGGGCCTGGGGTGGTTGTGGTGGGTGTTGTGGCCCTCATGAGTATCCGCGGTGCATGATCATTGTATCCATGGCATCTGTGGGTCTTTAGGTGTGGCTCTTGGCTGGGCTCCCTTTTATGCTGCACATAGTCGTCCTGCTTAACACAAGCGGAAGACAGGTGTTAATTCCCTGCTGCTACCGCGGCTTATCGCCTGTTTTTGTTTTGCTTCGCAGATCTGGTATTACATTGTGAATGTGGTGTTGTGTTTTTTTCGTGTGTTTTTGCACTGGAAGGCCCACTCTGCATCTCACTAGGGTTAGTTAGTGGTGTCCACCGTGGGGATACATTTTAGGGCAGTTATCGCAGGAATACTGGCGATGTCTGCAGATTGTGCCAGCTTGTGAATGGGGTGTTAAATCTATCACCGCATTTGTTGCGTTATGATGGGGATAATTCGGAGTTGTGTCCTTGTGAATATCCCCCTCAGTTTGTTAAGGATACTGTAATTACCTGTTGAGAGATCTGTGCAAAATATGCTATAAAAGTAATACACAGGGATACACCGCTTTGGGATAACCTAGCTTTTCATGGGGTATTTTATAACTAAGCTTGTGAAATATGGCAGAGATCAGGGCTATTGACGGTGGCGTAGATATTCAATTTGAATGCTTATATAATTTTACTGAGTTACAAATTGAGTTTGATCTTCTGCATTATCATTGTGTTAAATACTTACAGTTGAAGGATTGCTTTCATACTGAAGGCAATAACTGAATTAGAGCCTCCATCTCTTTTGCTTAACATCCTTTAAATTAAGTGTAAATCTTTAATTAGTAATGTATATCAAGGACTTTGTGAGCACCAGAGGGATGATAGGTTGCATCTGGCTGATAAATGGAGCAGAGTGCTCTCTAAGGAGGTGCTACCATCAGAAATTTACCGGACCCTAGCGACAATTGGGGGTGCTATGCTTTCTGTAAAGTTAAAGCTGTCTGTATGTTATATTTTACCCCGAATAAAATTGTGATATGGAGTGCAAACTTATACCTAGACAAAACTAGTTGCCATAAGTGCTGATGTCAAGCAGCAGTTATTCTACATATTCTATATGCATGTCCTATTCTGAAGGCATTTTAGGAAGAAGTGTTTAGAATGCAAGCTTTGATTTATCCCTACAGAAATAATGCTGGGATATGGAATGGAGTTCGACTTTTGGCTTAAGAAAGCTGTTGTTTATATTAATAGTTTCGACTGGACTCTGTCGGGCAGATTTATGAAGGCCTTGCGCCGCCGGTGCGTCATTTTTAACATAGAAAAAAATGACGCACCGGCGGCGCAAGGCCTTCATAAATCTGCCCCTGTATATCTAGATCCTGGGTTTCAGTGGTTCCTCCACGGTCCACTGAATGGAGGGCAACAATTTGCCAATTACATGACTGAGAACTGGCTCTGGCTAGAACTAGGTGGTTCGTTCACTTAGGAGGATTTGACAGAATATGGGTAAAGTTGAATTGGGGCTTGCCCATTAATGCTTAACAATGTTTTGGGGGATCCTTGTGCATCAATGGATTGCACTTGTTGTGCACTTAGAGGGATATTCGCAAGAACGTGTGATAATTACGGCAAAATTAGCTTAACGCAACTCTTCACCTCGCAGTCTATCGTGGGAAAATAACGCAGTGTTAACGTCGTATTCTCATCACAGTGGTACCATGCAATAGGCTCACTATAATGCGTCAAATGTCCGCGATAAAGTCAGCGGGATGCTACAAAAATGCAACACACGAAAAAGTTGCAATAAGGCCAATCGTGATACACAAATCCGCAAAAACCAGCGACAGAACTGCATTTCCCACATGTCAAGCAGGAAAAGGCACCATAAAGCAGAACAAAAACAAAGGGAAACAAAAACAAACTGCGTAGCACCATGGATGCACCGGACCAAGTGCAGAGGTCAACGCAAATCCCACAAGCCCCACAGACCACCAGACCACCAGCAAGGAACCTCGGGGTCGGAGAAGAGGAAGAGGAAGACAGGTACAGTCCGCAGGAAAACCAGATCAGCATCACGGAGGTAACAGAACACTACCATCAACTGAACGTCAATTTGACAAAAGTGAATGCAGTCGGAGTGTCAAGGAGGTCAATGGAGGAGGGCAAGAGGCGCCGGCATGATGTGAAATGCCAAACCAAGCACAAACCCACTGCCAAAAGGAAGGCAGCAGTGGACAGAAGGTGGGAGTCCTGCGCCAAAGGAGGAGCTGAAGGATATGGAGGCCATAGTCATCAGTGCGGAGATGGTGCAAGGAGTTGGGAGTAAGGACACAGCTCGATAGGACCCGACACACCATCAACAGGGTGAGTAACGACCAGGGCCTGGGGGGATGGGGGAGATGGGCACAATGGCACACATGCACAAGGATGTGTAGCACACTGCACACCCACAATGACCCAAGATCATGTCCCTGATTCCCGTGGCACACAGCAGCACACACACATAGCAATACCAGCACTTCAACGACAATGTGGTACAAAGTGCAACACCGACACTGCAGAACGGAGGACACAACTGGGTCTACTCATGTGCAGAAACAGGCCAGTCACATCTAACATAGCAGGAAACTGTGAGATGGAAATGTACATGTACAACCTCACATCCGTCATGTAGTCCAAATATCCACTGTCCAGCATCAAATATTCAGCACCTTCCAAACAGTCACAATGTACGTTGTCATACAGTCTGTATGCAAACAAAAAAAATGCGCCAAGATACATGTCAACATGCATCTCCCCTTCACATTGCAGAGGGACAAAAAACACCTCCAGCAGAGCAGACCAGACAACTCATCAGTGATGCTAGAGAGGACCACCACACCTTCGACACTGATGCCCTACCACAGCTCATGGACATCTTAGGCAACCCACCTACAGGAGCAGGGCAGCCAAGCTACATAGAGGAGACCCCAGCCCTTGCACAGACCACACAGTAGGAAGCACCCGCCAACCTGGCTGGCTCCCAACACTTTACCGAGGCACACATCACATTCCAATGCCAGGTGCTAGAATGCCAAAAGGAGGTGGCCGAACAGGTGCAGGTGGGGTCAGAGCTCATGGAAGCCGAACTAGATCACATACGTGGGTGTCTAAGTCCCATCAGGGAACACCTACACCCACAAAGGAGACCTACACTGCGACAGAGACACATGCATTTGCACATTTCCTATACTAATCCACGCCCAAAGCCCTGGAATTACCATTCACACACCCACGCTGGACCTGCATATGACGGCCCAGTCCACTCCTCTTACGTATTGAGTGGGTGACGACAAAGCTACAGTCCAAGGTCTTACCCGCTGCCTGCGGTGACATGGTTGCGTCTGTTGTACACAGCACAATGTAATGTTGTAGGGCCCGGGGCCCTCATGCATACATAATGACCACACGTACACAGGTAGATAGTTAATGGAACTGGCTACAGGCACGTGCACCCGGTCCCTTCATTGGCAGGGTCACATGTACAGTGACGCCTGTGCTGGATGTGTTTGGGGTGAGTGTAAGCCAGCCCTCATGGAGTGGTTGGTGCTGGCAACAACTTGAACAGTGAACACTATTAAAACGGAAACAGAAAACACCGGCATTACAGAGACAACTGCAGATCATCATGTTGGTAGCCGGAGCAAGTACAAAGGTCACCCAATATGTAAACAGAAGTGTCCGTGTGTTGCAGTGCACTGAGGTTGGGGCACTAGAGCTGAGCGTGCTCATGTGAAGAAATTATCTAGGATTGTGTCCCTTCGGGATATTCTTGATGCAGCTGCAGTGGGGTGTGTAACACCTGCATCATCTTCCTCATCATCATCTCAGGTCTCCCACACTGCCTGAGGTGACATTGCTGCTAGAGCTTTCCACAGCACAAAACTCATTCAGAAATGGTCCATGAGTTGTGGTGCACTGAGTTAGTGGCACCTGGAGTGCTGAGCAGGGTATCAGGCAGATATTGACATCCACGACAGGTGTGAGAAACTCTGTTAGTCTGCCAGTACAAGTGTTTAGACTCTGGCAGTTGGTGTTTGGAGGTGGTCCTGGCGGTGGTGGCATGTGGCTCCTGCGGTGATGCGACGTCCGGGCCGGTCAGGACTCGATTTGATGTGTGAGCCCTGGTGGACCGCATTTGAGGCTGGAGGCAGCGGACAGCGCAGGACCACAGACCCATGGCTTTGATGACGCCAAAGCCATCGACACAGAGGCAATCTAATATCCCATCAGACAGGGTCCATGACTTGAGCTGCACAGAGTTAGTGGCCCAGGATGCACTGCGGCCGGCACAGGCACACCGCCACGAGACTTGCGGTGCACTGAGGTAGGGCCACGCGGACTGAGCGGGTCCTCCTTGATGTTGAAGGTGAATGTGGTGGAGGGTTGCGGGGAACAGTGAAAGGTGTCCTCTAGGGCATGATGCAGAGGGATGAAGCCACCCTGAAGCGGCAAATTGAGGAGTGGAATGCTACAGCCTCGTTATTACCACCAAGTCGGTACCAGCTACATGAGGATGTAGACAACACACAGTCTATAGACTCAGACGCCACCAAAGTTCAACCAGGGAGTGTCTATAAATGTCGGGAAACAGACTTAGTGGCACCGGGACTGAGAGGGGATGCAGTCTGCGATCAGGCCGGTACAATGATATAAACTCTGCCATTGCTAAATCAAGACTCAGTCCCAAATGTGTGACCTACTTGTCCGCTGTGTATGCCGGAGGCAGCGGTCAGCAGGGGCCCACAACCACGTGTCGTTGGCTCATGATGCAGCGAGTTAGCCACACCAGGGCATTTGTTGGTGGTGTTCGATCACCTCGGTAACAATGGTCCTTTTTTCCTCTTGACTGAAACGCGTCTTCCTCTTACACCTCTCCCTGCGTGTAATGATATGAACTCTGCCATGAAAAAATCAAGACACAGTTCCAAATGTGTGACCTACTGGAGCGCAGTGTGGCTCAAGGGCAGTAGTTCGCGAGGGCCCACACACACACACGTGTCATTGGAATGCCACACACAGGCTTAGTGGCACCAAATCAAAGGGAGTATAGTGATATAAACTCTGCCACAAAAAATGTACACTGCCATAGTGTAATCAAGACTCAGTTCCAAATGTGTATGCCGGTTGAGTATGTCAACGAGAACGGAGTACTGCAGGCTTTGCTCGCGGATGCCTTGATGGTTTGAACAGGCAGCCAAGGTCGCGGGCCTTGGGCTTTGAGCATGCACCGGCACGTGGTGGGCCCTCTTTGACACATGCCCATGTCTGCAGGTGAGCAGTGAAACCTGGGTGCGCATGGATGGGCAAGATAAATTTGGGGACCAGCGGCCCAGGGTGCAGCAAGCGCACAGGATCACAGGCAACACCGCTCATGGTGATGGCCTCAGCCTTGTGGCGGGGGTGAGAGGTACCACCCTGGCAGAGAAGTTGGGAATTCCGGAAGAGAACCACGCCCAGAACCACGTGCTTTTTATTCACACCCTTATGCTGGCCTGGCGTACGCCGGGCCAGCCCTCTCTGCTCCCGCTTACAGGGCGGTACATAACATGCTACATTTCTGCGATGTTCCCCACTAGCTGGTGTGACATGGTTGTGTCCACTGTCCACTACAGTCCATATACCAGCGGTGTATGTTGATATGGATATGTGTGTGATCTGCATACTGCAGTCTGGCCAGCACATCCATGCCACACTTGGCATTGTGTACATTCTCATTCATGGGTAACTTGCCTCCTTCGCACATGCCTGGTTCCCACCTCTCCTCACAATCTGCTATTGTGTGGCTGAGGTGCCATGCTGTTGATGGCTTATGTACATGGCTGGCCCCGGTTCCCACAGTAAGTTGGCCTGTCGTGTCTGATGGGTGGGCATGTTGTTTGGCATGTTGTAGGTGAGTTTGTAACATGTGCATTCCTATTGTTGTCAGTTTCATGATTGTGGAGTTGAGGTGTGTGGTGTGTTCATTTGGTACTTGCCAAAAGCAGTGCATTTCCATGGGTGCCATCCTGGTAGCGCTGGTTCAGGATGGACTGTCAGAAGATGTAGGAATCATGCACACTGCCTGAGTAGTTGGCGACGATGTTGGTGGAGATTACCCGGTGGTCCACTGTTGCCTGCAAATTGATGGAATGCATGTGCTTTCTGTTGCGGTAATTGTGTGCAGTGCTGCCAGGGTCACAAGTAGGGCATTTGTGCAGTCAATTGCCCCCTAAAACATGCGGGAAGCCAGCTATGGTGTAGATGCCTTGCTTGGTCACCAGCTGTTCCTGCGCAGTGTGGGGGAAGTATAGGTGGTGGGGTACCAAGCTGACGATGGCATTCATAGACAGTTGTGGGGAACTTGGATTGGGCTGGTTGTGAGACTCCTCCAACTCTGGTGGTTGTTGGTTGGAAGGTACCAGAGCCAACAAGTGCAGCACAGCCAGCAGCTTTGTCTGAGGTTGGATGTTGGTTGTCCACTGTGTTGGTACCGTCAGCCTGTGGGCAATGATGGTCGGGATGAGGAGGATGGTTGTCCTTTTGAACCTGTAGTGGGTAATGACATTCTCAAGTGTTGGGTCTGTGAGGTTGGTACATTTTCTGAAGGTCCACGGTCTTTGTCAGCGCTGCCTCTGTGGCAGTCCAGGAGAGGGTGGAGGGGGTCCTGGTGCTGGTGGCGGTGGGTGTTGTGGCCCTGTTGGGGCTCCGAGCTGCATGATCAGTGGCTCCATGGCATCTGTTGATCTTCACTTGTGGCTCTGGCCTGGGCTCCCTTTTCTGGTGCAGGTTGTCGTCCAACTTTTCACCAGGTTGGAGCAGGTGCTAATTTCCTGCTGCTAACGTGCCTTATCGCCTGTTTTGGGTTCTTATCGCCGATCTGGCTGGTCGTTGTGAATGTTGCAGAGTGGTGTTGTCGTAGCATTTTTGCACAGGAACGCCTACTCTGCATCTCATTAGAAATAGTTGCTGGTGTCATCTGTGGCGATGTTTTTTGCGGCTGCTTTCGCAGCTAAACTGGTGAAATAGTCTGTTAACACCAGCTTGTGAATGGGGCTATAAATGTATCGCCACTTTGGCTGCGATAAAGTGCCGATAATACAGCAATAAATCTTTGAGAATATGCCCCATACGATTATATATTCTATTTCTTTAAGCATGAAGCATAAAGCTAAAAGTACCCACTGGAATTTCAGTGGAGTATGTCTGATCTGATTCACACTTCATTATTAAGCATTATTTAAAAAAGAAAGAAAGATTATTAAAGCAGAAAAGTCTGAGCTCAAAGCACAGGTCAGAAGAGAAAAGTCTGAGCTCAAAGCACAGGTCAGAACGATGTCTGTCACATAACACAAAGGAAAATTAAACAACTCTAGGAACCTCTAAATGTTCTTTATATGAGCATTACTATGCTGAGATGTATGTATACAATTCCACACACTGTCAGAAAGTATATGAAGAGTGTGATTATGCAAATAGATTGATGGGATGGAAGATCGATAACAGAAATATCTAAAAGAATCTGTGCTTTACAAGATTTGTCACTTGTTTAGGTTCCCAAGATGATTTACTCATTACAAGTGCCCACAATAATTCCTTTATTTCCACACATCTGAAATTACTGTCAACTGATTTCATAGTAATTTCTGGGGAAATATGTAACTGGGATCACAAGTATTATGGGAATAACATGCTGAAATTGGTATTTTTGTGCCAACTCCGCCATCTATTTTCCTGGCACTTCACACAGAGATTTCAACTGCTAAAAGCAATTGTCTCTGAGAAAATTATTCTGCTTTTGCCCAACCACCAAAAGTAAACAAGGAATTGCTCAGAGAAATATGCCCCCCTATTAGGTTTAAGATTGTGAGATGAAGCCACAGCTTCTATCAAGATTACTGCCTCTCTCTCTCTTAGTTTAACAGACCAGTCCCCTACAATCTCCAATATGGCATTGATTTGCCTGCGTTTTGGTGGGGGTGAATATCTATCACTAAGGCATGTAGTTGAAGAATGTGCCCTTGTGTGCATGGAGAGAGTGTGTGAGGGAGAGATAATGAAACAGAGTATGGAGTGAAAGAGTTATTGAATGTATATGGAAAGAGATTTAAAAAAGGAAATTATAGAGTCAGCAATACATTTTCAGCATTCAATGTTTTCATGAAAGGAAACATGCTCACTCAACATCTATTTTACTACTTTCAGAAAAGATGTACCCTATAATTGTGCCATTTGTAATGTCTCATAATTGCCAAGATAAGTATTAAATGCAAACCAAGTATGGTTGTAGCAACCACATTATAGTTATCTGACAGTCAAAACTAATAATATTTTCTACCATTCTCTGTCTTATAGAGTATATTAAGTATGGATAAAGGCAATCAAAGTACAGTGACAGAATTCATCCTTGTTGGATTTTCTGACCTAGGTGAGGATCAGAAATTCCTCTTTGTTCTCTTTTTATTCACATACATTACAACAGTTTTTGGAAACATTGTTATCATTGGATTGATTGTCAGTGACTACCATCTCCAAACCCCCATGTACTTTCTCCTCTGCTGCCTGTCAGTACTAGATATCTGTGTCTCCTCCACCATCATCCCCAACCTGTTAGTCGGTCTCCTTAATGAAACTAAGACCATTCCATTCGCAAGCTGTTTCACACAGATGTTCTTCTTCCACTCCATTGGTAACATGGAAAGTTTCCTCCTGGCCCTGATGGCCTACGATAGGTATGTGGCCATCTGCCGGCCCCTCCATTACACCCTGATGATGAGTCGAAAGCTTTGCTTACTCCTGATGTCTGGATCATGGGTCATCGTCTGTCTGCATTCATTACTGTATGCAGTGTGGACCTCCAGGCTAACGTATTGTGGGTCCAATAAGATCTACCATTTCTTCTGTGAAATTGTACCAGTCTTCAAGCTTTCCTGCTCAGACCTCACAATTATTACACTTGTAGACATAGTAGAAGCAGGCATAATTCTATCTATACCTTCAACTTGCATTGCCGTCTCCTATGGTCACATCATCACCACAATAATGAAGATGCCAACTGCTGTAGCCAAGCGGAAGACCTTTTCCACATGCTCTTCTCACATTATTGTCGTCACACTCTTATATGGTTCAGCACTTGCGGTATACGTACGGCCTCCTACAGCTATGCCAGTTCCCTCTGACAGGATCGTGAGTATAATGTATATTGTGGTGCCCCCTTTGATGAACCCTTTCATCTACACATTGAGAAATAAAGACATTAAAGGAGCCTTGAGGAAGGCACTTGCTATGTAGATATTTAGGGAAAATTGGGGTTAAACAAAGCTCTTGTGTGGTTATATTTTTACCAGTCTAGGACATGGCAGTGTAAAGTTAAATTGTAACTGTCCATGCTCTGCTTTTGGAACAATGGTAGGGTGGCAGTGAATGTAGGACCTATGGAATGACTGTATATATAGAGTATATGATGTGGTGTCCATACTCTTCCATTTGAATGAATGTCAACCTAAACCCTTATGATGACTGAGTATGGTAGAAACAAATACGCAGCACAACATTGCCTTCTTCCTGTGTATCTGTAAATGAAACTGTTTAGAAACAGCTTTCATGCTAGGTCTGTCATGCGGTCATTAATCTTTTTTCGTCTGCATGCCATAAAAAATCAAATAAATACAATTCATAAAATACAAACAGTTATCAATATGTCCCATTTTAGAGCACTGTGATGTATTCCTTCATTGGTGGCAAAGAGTGCACAAACTCAGTTCAACCTGGTCCGCATAGAAACAATGAGGTCTACACGAAGTGCCCATCCTGTAAAGACACTTTGCATTTACCATCAGAAAGTACCCCTTACTTTTTGTTCTTGAGAATGTTCCATGGTTACGACTGGAGGCAAAAGGGGATGGACCTTATCTGAAACATAAAATTTTTTGTAAGGTATATCTTTGTATGTGTTCCAAGATAGGAATGAATCTCACTCTTGAGCATAAAGTGCTGGTTGAATATCCTCCATTCCCAATCTCTAAGCTACACCAAAGTACCCCCGTAGATACACTTCCTGATTCCATGCATAGAGACTGTTTCTTTAAGATGCAGAGATGGGTTGGGTCTTTATGAATTTCAGACGGTATAAATTTGCATGTTGTTCAACAAGAATTAAAACAGTTTGAAACCATGCTATCTGACACACAATGGTGTCCTATCTTCTTTGACTGAGCTGCACAATTAAGCATCCTGGGAACACCTTAGAGCAAACACTCTGCATTTGGTCACCAGAGATTTCAAAGAGATCAAAGGATTTGTTCAAAAAAGCTTATAACAGAATATCCCTAATCCTAAATCGTCACAGCAGAAGCTCTATTTAGACCGTATTACAGGGGAGTTGTACCACAATGTTGAGTTTTAACAATGGTCCTGGCATAATATGAACTCTAGGGTATCCATTACCACAATATTGTAAATATAAGTATTTACAGGTAAGTATAGTTCTACTAATGTTAAATCTAGATATATATGTACTTTGATGATATAGATATATTTCATCACCCAATATTGTGCTGTGCGTTCTACGTAGAGAATCCCATAATTCTTGATTCATTGACTGGAGATAGAGGCTGGATAGTAAATTGCAATTTTCAACAAAAAAATCATTACTCACTGCATTTCCACCAAGATGTTTCACCTACTAAAAGTAGGCAAAATGTAAAAGGGGAAAAGGGCCTGTGAACAAATGCAGGAATCAGTGAAAATATAATGAGTCATAATGCCTATTTCATTTTTCACTTAAATGATCCACCTACCTGGATTTACCAAGACATTGGGTATAAGTACATTCGAGTGCAGGAATACCTAAATGGGAGCCATTCAAAAATCAGAATTGGGTCCTTTCTGTACTAACCACTCACTGGCTGTGTTTATGATTTAGGGAATCAATATCTTCAGGTGAATGGTTACCACATTGATTACTATTTATTTGGTAATGATCACCCAGTTGAACTGTGCCCAATACCCGAAATGAAGATTATCTGGACAACTTCAAATCTCTGATCACAACCACTTTGAAATGCTCCATGCAGGCATGAGATTGCAAACCTTTGGGCACTTTATGGAATCAGCTGTCAAAGACCTGCTCTCTTCTAACTCACTTGCTGTCTTTCCTTAAAAGACAGATGTACTAAGCAGTAATTCATGTCTTCAATTGGCATGCAGTCAACATCACACCTATGACCTCGCTCCCACAGACCCTAAACTGCACTGCGACTGTGTCCAATGACTCTGTAAACTACCCAACAGGACATAAACCCTCAAATATTCTTGTAGGTTTAGGATGTGTACAATTCATGCTTCCACAGTTGGCTCTCATGATGCTGCACCTGCAAGACGTTGCATCTGTTTGCAGCACGGTGAATGTCGTAGACGAGGTAAGGGCTGTACATCAAGGCGCACCAAAGGCTTGGCTCCAGTCAGAAACCAGATGGGTTGGACCGGTGTTTTAGTCTTCAGACATGTTCTGCTTCTGCTGCCCATGGTGATCACAAGAGGGCACATGTCTATATGAGGCTTGCTTTATTCCAGTACTCACATCCGGTGCTCGGCACTAAGGTTACTAAGCATGGCTGATTGTTTTGGTGGAGTGTCAATGTTTACAATTGAAAAACAATCTCAGCCCACTCCACCTTCTTGACAGATCATCGTGTAATTGCTTCAAGTTCATTTTAAGTTTAGCAATAAAGATTGATAAGTGTTTTAGTTTTTAAAATATGTACTGAAAATTTGAAAGCATATTTTAGTGACTGCAGTCTGTAAGTGAAAGAAATATGTGTTGTTAAATCTTCATTACCTGTTTATTATTCCAGGAGAAATGAAAGAAGTGTTAACAATTGTGGTATACAGTGAAAAGCCCATCATTTCGCCATAATTATCTCTGAAATAGCGTTTTTGAGTTTAAATATGAAAACTATTTATGGAAAATATGATTCTCACAATTCCTGTGAAGTGTTTTCTTCCTGTGCCACATACCATTACAGATTGACGTCATTAGGCATGAAAATATGGAAATTAAAGTGGCCTGGTTCGCAAGGCCATTTACTCCTGCAAATCCACATTAGAGGTGCAAATGTCTTGATTTCTGTATGGAAGGCATTCACAAAATAAGGTTACTAAGCATGGCTGATTGTTTTGGTGGAGTGTCAATGTTTACATTTGAAGGACAATCTCAGCCCACTCCACCTTGCACTTGTAAATCCATTTAACGATTCTATTCACCAACACCTGAAACATATGATGGGGTTTGGACTGTGAAGCTGAACATCTACCGACACACCTGTTAGAAGGCATTCAGTGACACCCCAGTATGGTTTAGGAATGTTACATTTCATTCTGCTCTCTGGAAATAGGATGATGTTTGCTGCTGCCACTGGTGCAGCAAATCTTTTGCCAACGTGGGGAAGACATAAAAAAAATCTCATAATTTTAAAGAGTGAAATTTAAGGAGTTACTCCACGTGGAAAATATTTTCTCCACTGAGAAAATAAAAAAAGAAAGAACTGTGCAATTGTTCAGAGACATTGGCTCTTCCTAGCGTGGAACTGAACTAAGTGGACAGTTCTATATTTTGGATATACCAACGCAGTTAGAACTGCTTTAGACTCCTGCTAACCAGGTCTAAAATGCCAGTGCCTAACCTTTAAGCATGGATACATTGTCTTATTCCTAATTGAGACATGTAATACCTCTTCTACCAAACTCCCAGATTGTGTCCTCTGAGGCAGTCAGAGCAAAGATAATTGCCTACTACTGCCAGTGGTGATGTAGGGACAGATGCAGTGATGGGGCTTTCAGTAGTCTCATTTAAACTAGGCTCATATCTGACATCAACAACTGGCGAATGAAGAGTCATATGACTGAAGTGGAAAGAATCTTGCGTAATGAACTTTCAAGGATGGTGAGCAGTCACTATGTGTCCTTTACAAGTCACAATTCTGAAGAGTCAGGATCAAAGTGAGCATCAGATTTGCGTGTTCTCAGTTGTTGCAGTAATACTCAATCTCCTTCATTGAAAGTAATGTTCGTGTCACTCATCGACGCATGTCAGCATACACTTTCATCTTTTGCTTACAGCACAAGTCTGTTTGACAAAGTTCGCCATCTGTTGTAGATCTTCTGTTGGTCCAATGTGGTAACTTGGTAGTCGTGGCTCTCTCGAACATCAAAGTTGCAGGACTTTCACATGTCACTGAATGCAGATTTGACCTGTAAGCTCAAAGAGCAGCATGAAGAGCTGACTTCAGATCAAGCTTCTCCAACTTAGCATGCTGAACAGACTTTTTAAGGGTACTCATGCAGCTTTCATCGACACCATTTGCTTGTGGCCAAAGAGGTGTGCTTTTCTAATGCTTCACATAGAGATGACTAAGAAAGTCTCAGAATTCTCGACTGGTGAAAAGTGGACCATTGTCAGACTTTAGAATTGAAGAAACACCTCATGTTGCCAAAATGCCATCTAACCTCTCAATGACTCTTTCGTAAGTAATAGATGAGAGATATTCTACTAGTGGAAAACATGAGTATTCATAGATAACCACCATCAGGTGATGTCTTTTGTTAAGCGGACCAGAGAAATCAACAGCGATTCTCTCGCATACATGTTTTGGTAAGTCCATCATGTTCAAGGTATGTTGAGTGATTTAAAGAGATAAACAAATGCAAAGAGGACAGGCTTTCAACTCTCTTTCAACTCTCTTGTCAAGATGAGAAAACACATTTGGTCTCAGAGAGCTTGTTTAATGGCAACAGTTAAACAAAATCCTTCATGGGTGAAATCAATGACAATTCTCAAACCTTGGAAGACAATACATACAGACAGTTCATCTTTCACATTTTTGAAATTCTGATATTTTCTGCCACTTGTGAGAGGTCAGGTGTGCTGTTTCCAGGACTGATGAGCAATAATGTATTTTAGTATCAACATGTCACTATCTTTGCTCATTGCAGTACTGATGTGTTCTAATGAAATAGAGGCAGGTGTGCTGGACTTTACAATGAATTTATTGTAGGCTTCAGCCGCTTTGGAAGGACATTGTACTGGCACTCATGAAAAATACTCAGCAGGGTTTTGATCTTTCTTTTGTTGGTACATGATAATGTAGTCATATTCCAGTAGTCACACACCCAAATGTTCAATTCTAGGAGACATCTTAGCTTTTGGGTTGTCAAAGATGGTAAGCAAGGCTTGATGATCAGTTACAAAAGTAAAAGATTTTCCAGATAGAAATACATGAAAATCTTCTCAAGCCCACACCACTGCTAAACTCAGGTTGAGAATAGGCCGGTTCAGTTTTTGACAAGCTTCTGCTTGCATATGCCACAATATCAATCATTTTGTTGTCCTCGGTGTTGGCCAAGGATTGCACACAAACCCAACCGGGCTTGCATCAACAACAACCTCTGTATAAACATTAAGATCAAAGTAGGCCATTTCAGTGCCGCTCTCAATTGCACGCTTGATTTTCTTAAAACTTTGCTCACATTTGTGTGACCAGTAAAATGACGCATTTCTTTTTGTTAAATCTCTTAAGGGAGCACTTACTGTGGCAAGCCTATAACATCTAGGGGGACATGGCTAACCCAGAAGGAAGGCTTTACTAAATGTGCACACTTTCAAGCATGCCAGCAAGGAGAAAACATAACTCAAGTAAAAACACCACTTAACTATAATTAAATTAAGTGACAGGCTCACTTGCAAAAGTCAGTTAGTAGTCTCTATCTTGAAGTCTATATTTTGAAGTGTTCGTGCCCCAAACCTTATATAGGCAGTACTACGTTACCAGCCCATAAACAAATATTAAAGCACATGAGGGCCATCACAAACGAGGACAGATCATATTCAGTTGCAAGACATTTTGAAAGATACTATAACAGTGATTCTACTGTTATGAAATACATTTGCATTGTAAAGACCCTGACTAGTCAGAGAGCTAGAGATTGAGAGACAAAGCACAGGCAACAAGAAACAAGATGTATATTAGAATGGAGAGTAGAGAGCCCTCTAGCATAAATATGAATTAAGAGTTACAAACATTCTTACGATGAATTGAGTTCCCTGTTCTCTTTCTTTAGGCATTATGCGTTAGTTTTTAAGAACACACATTTCAGTTTATAGCACTTTAGGGGTGGGTTTGTTTATTGAATCTGTTTTTTTTATTGGACTATTAGTGGAGTATATGAATTGCCAAGTTGATTGAGGAAAATATTATACTCATCTATACAACCTTGCGTTAGGATATGAATTAGTGCAATAATAATTTTGTCAGAATCAATTTTTTTTACAGTTTGATATTCTTTTACCCAAAATGATTTATATATGTGATGTTATTTTGTGTGTCCTATCTGGTTGTACAGTAGCCCAATGGGGCGCTATCAGCTTAAAGGATACTTTGCACACTTTAGTACTGTCAAGAACATGATGAACATGAGGTTAGAAAGTTGTCTTATCTCTTTCAATTATAAGAAATAAAAGAAGACACAATAATTCAAATATATTTTTTAAAGAGACTGTAGGGTTTGTCTCTGCATGTCAAATCATTTACCAAATTATATGTGAATTGAAATAATTTGTCATATTTTCTCTGTAGGTAAGAAAGGTGTGTTTGTTACAGTGCAGAAACTTTTTAATTAAAAAATACACAATTATTTGAGCGTGGCTCAAAGCAAAGGACATTCCCTGAACAAACATGGGATTAATACCTTAGGAACTGACAAGATTAGTAGAATTGAGCACCATGCAGAGAGATCCAGCTCTAAAAGAGTCCAACACCTCCCACCAGAAGCAACCCCACTGGGTTCCACCTATATTTCATGAGAGGAGAGAAGACACTCTGAAACTAAAAAATAAAGTGGTAAACTAGCCAGGAAGAGCAACAAATTTCCACAACTGTGAGAGTCTATTTAGGAGTATATACAATTTACAGAGAGTATTGTGTGTTGGCTAACAAATAAAGGATGACTCTGGAGATTGTGTTGTCATTATTTTTCGAACTATGCACACGGTGAACTCTTTCTGGGCTTAGACCTTCAAGAAACAATATCATGGCAGTACCTTTTGGTTATTTTTACAAACCAGGTTTTCAAGCATCCTCTGTGCTTCTCCCTGTTGATCATTGTCTCCCTCACTCATATGCTGTTCTGACCTATAACCGCTTCTCTACCCTTGATCAAATTGATTGACTGCAATTTCAGAGATCATTTACTGCCTCTGAAATAGTATGTGTGGATGCGGTGATGGACATGGAGGAAAATGTGACCACAGCCCTTGCACATACCGAGGTGGAAACTAATGTAACAATGGAACTTGGGGAAGAAATGGAGGCAAGCGTTGTTGCTGTAAATATAATCTTTGATTCTAACATTGTTTGTGGGAATAATGGTGTTGCGGACATATCTGCCCTGACTCCTAAAAAATAGCAACATCTATTTGGCTGCTCATTGTGGAATGTGGCAGGTCTTATAAGTAAGGTGAAGAATGAGGATTGGCTTGACCTCATGAAGGTCTATCATATTGGTTGCTTACAAGAAACCTGGGTGCGGCAAATCGTACATGGTGCTGGGTTTATATCAATTCATACCCCAGCCGGTGATTCACTGAGGGGAGATCACAGAGGTGGTTTTTCCTATTTCCTATTTTAATTTTAATAGCAACCACTCTGGGTGACAAGGTCGGCAGCACATATCATGACTCACCATATTTTCAATTCAGTAACATCACATATGAGCCCAATGTAACACTGGTCATCATTAATTTCTATCACACCAATGTTGTCCCTGCTAACAGTGACATATCCTCAAAGCTTGAAAACTCCCTTAGTAAAGATTTAATGGCTCTTTTTACTATATTATGTCCGATAGCCAAAACATGGGCCTGTAGCATGACAGGAGAGGATACTGAGGAACAATGTCATTTTGATCATAAGCCCATCGGGGATGTTTTTAATTCTATTTTATCAAAGTGTTCTCTTTTTTGACAATGGATATTATTATGCATTTGGCACAGGTTCCTGTTATAAATATAGGTTGAGGTCAAAGTAGTCTCATTGATTTTATTGCTCTTTCTGAGTACTACAAACCAAAGGCAGTGGGCTTTTCCATTTACAAAAAAAAACACTTGTGATATTTTCCCTTTGTCTGTTTTCTTTGATTCACACGTCAAAAAATGTCCTATAAATGCAAATTCACGGTCAATAAGCTATAATACAAACAAGGGCCTCATGCGTAAATGGGTCTCTGTAAATCCTGATATTTTACTAGAGAAATGAAAGAAAGCAAACAAAGCACACATTCTAGTTTGCTTAGGGTGCAAAATAAGTCAGGACACTATGTTTGGAAGCTTTTGAAGATATAACCCAAACATTGAATAAGTTATCGCAGGATGATATAAATCCAAAAACTCAAAGACCTCATCAAAACTTAGATAGGCTGGGAACTCTTTTAAATAGCTATACAAAGTCCTTAAATCCTTCATAAACCTGCATGCCTGCTCAACAGATACCCTACCATCAAAAGCTTTATGTAATGCCTTTGGCAACCACTTTGAAGAAAAAGTCAACCAGATTTACAATAACTTGGCCAGACCGGTGGATCAAATGGGTTTAAAATCCAACCCCTCTCTCTCTAATCCACAAGTACTTCTACCCTGGAGAATTCTGTACCTCTTAGGCTGAATTCCGTCTGTATTTCTTTGAAGGCAGAAAAACCAGGGTCTCCTCTAGACATTGCCCAAGCTAAGATATTAGCAACTCTGCCTAATCTGCTCACCCCAGTCATCTGCTCGTTACTAAATGTTTTAATTAGCTTGGGTAAGATTCAGCCTGGGAAGCCGCTCAGGGTAATCCTATCTGTAAGAAAGCAAATCTCCCAGACTCAGACCTGTCTATCGTCCTATCTCACTTCTCCCCTTGATGAACAAACTATTGGAAGGACACATCCATAGACAACTTATGGAGTTTCTAGAGTACAACAGGATCCTGGATTCCTCCCAATTTGGGTTTAGACTCATGCATAGCAATAAAACTGCTCTCATAGCAGTCACAGACTATATTGGACGCTTTCTGGATAAAAAACAGCCTTCACTGTTAGTGCTGCTTGATTTGTCAGTGGCTTTTGACATGGTGTATCATCCCAGATTGCTCCAGAGGCTTGAGAAGATACATATTCATGGCATAGCTCTGCAATTGTTCACAAGTTTCTCATCTCATCGAACCCAGACTATCAATCTGGGTCCGTTTAGATCCCGCACCATAGAGCTCAACAATGGGGTGCCTTAGGGCTCATGTCTTACCCCTTCACTATTTACTATCTATGTAGCCTCCCTTGCAAAAACCATCGGGGTTTACGGATTCACACCTCTTTCATATGCAGATGACATCCAACTTCTTAACTCTTTTGATAATTACCTTCACACTATGAAAGCAGGTTTTGCAGATGGGATGAAAGCTATCTCGGCTTGGACAGCAGAGTATTTCCTCCAGTTGAGAGGAGGCAAAATAGGGATCATGATCTTCGGCAGAGCCCAACTGCTTTGGTTGCCGGATTGGTGGCCAACAGAGTTAGGCGCAACACCTACCCCCAACTCTGGGCTTTCACTTGGAACAGAAGCTAACTGTGAAAGATCAGGTAGTTGCTACCACTGGCTCCTGCTTTCATATGATGTGTCTTTTGCGTTTTTCCTCCACTCCCACTCTTGGTGCGCAAAACCTTAATTAAGGCACTGGTGATAAGCTACCTGGACTATTCTAATGCCCTCCTAGCTGCTGCACATGAGTTTCTACTTGACAAACTTCAAGAGAGTCCAAATACAGCAGACCGCCTCATACAAAATGTGCCAGCCAGATCAGCCTCTATTCCCCTTTTTTGCTCCCTCCATTGGCTTACTGTGCACAAGAGAATCACTTTCAAGATCGGCTGCTTAGTGCATAAATCACTAAACTGTATGGAACCAAGTTGCCTGACTGAGAAACCTAATCCTTACCAGCCAGGCAGACCTTTATGATCTATGGGCAAATCATTTCTCACTTTGCCCTGAATTAGAAAAACACGCTCCAGGGCAGAGCCTTCTCCTACTTGACACCTCACTGCTGGAATAGACTACATATTCACATTTCAGAAAGCTTCTCAAGACCGAGATATTCAAATACTAGCGCTGTCTTGCTCATGGTTTACTGCAGCACTGAAATCCTCCTCCCGGGGTGATTCATGCACATTATAAGTTTAATTAACATAACATACATGGTTTAATAGTGATTATTCACAGACTCAAAGCTATCTCATTATGGCTTTGAAACAGAGACCTAGGGACCAAGGGTTGGTGAGATTGTTCATGTACCAATATAAGCAGGCCCTATGGCCCACAGCCTGACTATTAGACAGGAGGGTTGGGACCAATTATATGAAGCTACTGTTAGCAAGGACCCTAGCCTCTTTTTGAAAACTGTCAATGCGTCTTTTTATCAAGATAGTCACAATACCTTTATTGATGTCACGATCCCTCCCAATAGATGGGTTGATCAGTTCTCTGGGTTATACGGGCGCCCCTAGTGCTAACTAATATTTTAAGGTGTGTAGCAAAGGTGGTTCTGTTAACATCCTGGTCAAGTGCAACCGTAGTACCTATTTTCAAAACGGGAACCATATCCTTTACCTTTAACCCTTTACCTAGGATTTGTGTATTTAACATCTGTTTTTTACTGGGTGGAGAGAGGGATACTTTGGCAGAAAATGCTGGGAACGGGCATTGATACATACCTGGTCCACTTTCCAGCACAGATGCATCAAGACATGACTGGGAGATTCAGGTATGGGGCAGATGGCGAATTACTGTACCTAATAAAAATGCAGAGTGAAGTAAGACAAGGGTGCATATTTTCCCCCTTTTTGGTTCTATTTGTACATTAATTACCTTGAGAACTATCTTAATCAGGGGGGCGCTGACGGACTGAGGGTGGGTTCTAGAAATCTCCAGCTCTGCTTTATGCGGATGATTGTGTATTGCTACCCAAAACCGGTATTGGCCTGCAAATACTTTTAAATAAATGTATTGGTTTTATACATGATTTGGGCTTAAAGACAAATACAGCTAAGTCACATGTCATGGTGGTTGGGAAAACGCGCTCGCCTTTAAAGTCATGTTTTATTGATGAAGATAAGCTGCTTCATGCACCAACCTTCTCCTATTTAGGAGTCCAATTTGATAAAAGATTTTGATGAAAGAGTCACTTGGCACCACCTTATAAAGGATAGGAAAAGGTGCTTTCACCAAACTCTTGAGGCCTCATTTAGCTTTTTAAAGAAATTGGGTTCCAAACCAATTGGCGCACTCATTAACATCTATGTAGCCTGCAGCTGCTTTGTTATTAAGTAGGGGGCAGAAGAATGAGACTTTTGTAAGTCTTCACCGATGCAGATAATAGAAAGAAAAATTCTTAGAAGGCTACTGGCCTTCTAGTTTGCCAATTATATTATGTTACATGAAGTTAGATTTGGTCAAATGAATACACCGTATCCAAATTGCCCCCAATTATGTAAATGTTAAATGTAAATGTTTTTGAGCTTGTAAAGTGCACTGCTACCCGTCCATAGGTCTCCTGGCACTGTATAACTCTGGGGAACCCGTCCTGGCTTTCCCTGTGGGATGGTCCCTTCCTGGAAGTCCCCAAGGTGGAGCCAGGCATCCCCGGAATTGGTGGGGCCGTTGTGGAGATTAGGCAAGCTAATGCCCAGAGTTGCCGAGTGGAACCCCTGATTAGAGTAAGCACCGAAGTGAGAATTATCTAGTCCGCTGGCCAAGGTCCACGACCCTGCCGCGTCGGGAATTGAACCCTGGTCCCGGGCCGACTTCTGGTCTCGGGCCTGCCGCCTCTAACCAGTGAGCCACACTACTCCACTGCAATATGCTATTGTGATTTATTTGGTCAAAAGATAAACCTGCAATCAATCAAGCAAAAATACAGAACTGTTGAGTCTCGACCACATGCATAAAATACCATGGTCAGTGGAGGCTGGTGACATTTGAAAGTGGTGAGGCATAACAGGTTGATATGACTTTTATGTAGTGAGCAATGCGGGCAAGTCTAATGGACAAATGTGGGGTTCAGGCTGGATACTCCTCCATATAGTTTTGAAACGTAAACACATAAAAAATGCTGCCCTATATCTTACTGCATTAACATCTTCAACAGTTACTGTAATGTGCAAATTGTACAACGCAACAACTTCAGGCTTTTAAAGTGTGTGCTTCTCCAGTGTCTTGAGATAGTTGCGGCATCAACTTTGGAAGAAAATGCTCTAACCAGGTTTCAGGGAGGACACACAGCTGCTGATTGCAATCAGTCATATAGAAATATGTGAAGACAAGTCTTTAAGAGTATGAAGAATGTGTTCTCTAAAAGGGACCATGTAAAATACATTTCTGTGATTCCCATAGTGTGCTACCTGGCCGGTTTTTGGTTTGTCTCTGAGATGTAATTGCATCTATATATATAACACAACAACTGACCTATGCCTGAAACCTGTCATTACGATTGGCTTTGTTAATGGTTGTTAGCTGTTTAACATAAATGAGTAACAACAAGGATTTGTTATAAATAT
This sequence comes from Lissotriton helveticus, assembly GCF_964261635.1. NCBI lineage: Eukaryota > Metazoa > Chordata > Amphibia > Caudata > Salamandridae > Lissotriton > Lissotriton helveticus. Next base: position 56,535,077 of record NC_136071.1, read on the forward strand.
TTAACCTTCAAAATGTTTCATTTCTGATATTTCAATAGTACTGAGGCCTGTGGAAGGAGTTTTGGCTTTTAGTTATGTGTGCTTTATGTTAGATATATATATTTCTGTTTTCTCTGCACATATTGTCCATCTGCACATCTTCAACCACCTCTCTTTCCTCTTCAGCACTCTCTTTTCACTCTTCCCTGAACGAATGCACTTCCATGCTTTGCAACACTTCACCACCTCTAAACATACACTCTACTCACTCACATTTCAGCAATTTATTTACATTTGCCCGGTAAATATTTTGCCATCTGTGCATGTCCTTCTCACACATTTTCACAAAATTGCAGTTGCAACTGGAATACATGATGACCATTGTTCTTTGTGCTCTGTATAGACGCCAACCCACTGACAGGCACTTTGCTTTGGCTTCAGCGTCAGGGTCAGAGCTCTCACTCAAAGCCCCTCATAAACACCTGCTCATCTTAAAGTATGCACACAAAAAAAACAGAAGGAAACATAACATGATTAAATAGTTAACTCTTGAGGGAGCCAAGATTAAGTAAAACTTGAAATAAGAGAGGACCTAAATAGCTGACATGCATTTCCTTGATGTTTTTAACACTCTTTGTCTGTAAATCAATCCAGTTTTTGCCATTAATGTTGTTAAGGGCATGTCACTGGTGTGCGAGACTGCGGTAATGCGGGCTGGAGACCCATCTTTCGGTCTATTATGGTCGCTAATTTCCACCATTATCTTGTAAACCGATTTACAAAAACTACACAAAATGCATTTCCTTTCAGAGTATTATTTCATCAAACCTTGGGGGAAACATCCTTTACAATGCAACTTTTATCACGCAGTGCTTTTACATCGCAACTTTTACAACGCATTGCGCTGGGGGGCGCTCTAGGATAGGGAATAGATTTAATTTACTATCCAACACCTTCCCTACTATCCACGGGGACTGGAGTTGGAATAGTAAATTAAACTATTCACTATCCAGCACCCCTCAACACTATGCGTTGGAAAGGCATGCATTGTAAAAGTTGCGATGTAAAAGCATGCGTGGTAAAAGCATGCGTTGTAATGTCATACATCCAACCTTGGGAACATAAAACGGTGCCAGTAATACCATGTTATTGTTAAAGTCTGAATTGCATGCTCTCTGTCTGGAGACTAAGCAGCATGGCCATGCACTTGCAGGGATGCAGTACTCGGCTGGCAGACCACATTAGAACTGTAATGGATTTATATCAAATGAGCCAACATATCTCAGTTCGACTGAGAGACTTTAAGGCACACAGCATGTACTTCTCTGCAGGACTTAGTACTCAGGTCCAGTTTTAAGGTCATACAGCAAAAAACTGTCCACTGTAAGCCCATTTCTCTCACTTAGCCCTTGAATTGGACATTTGCATCAACTTCACTAGAGAACAATAACCCTGGCCTGCTCGTCTTTTGGATCCAATTCATGGAGTAACAAATGCAGCAGCTCCACATCTAATGAGGCTAGTGACGTGGAGCCAGGGCCTGGGGCGTTAACGTGAATAATGTTAGGGTGGTGAGAGGTCTCAGAACAATGTACATAACAGAAGATTAGCATTCTAACACTTACCACTACCAACAACAAGGCACCAGATCACACATGCTTGTATCCACTCTTACGTGTGATAAATGGGAAAAGGTGAGATCTTTGCTTTTGAATGACGGGCGGCTGCTCCCTCGCAGAGATGGAGGCTTCAATGCCTGACACTATGACACTGAAAGCGTCACTAGTCTACAGTGGATACTGCCATAGAATACAATGGCAATGATTCATTATGAAGGACTTTAGAACAGTACACCCTGCATCATGGGTTACAGTTCAGAATGTTGATTTACTGCCTCGCTGCATTCTCCTGCTTCAGAGCGAGGCGGGGCAGGCAACCTGGGATGCACAGCCCAGACTTATACATCGATTTGTTTAGACATACGATCTTATTTCTAAATAAATCATTCCATTTAATATTTGTACAGCAGTGTGAAGGAATATCAGGGGGTGCAGGCTCAGAGACCTAATGGAGAATCCACCCCTGACCATGGCTTACCAGCAGCTTTTGGGAAAGGGGACTGTTTTCCTAACCCACAACTTATTGCAACTGTCTTGAAAACTCAGGTAAAGCAGGACCTCTTAACAGACTTATGGAAACATAGGGAATGTTTGGAGCTGGGCAAGAAGAGAGTGGTTGAATATTTGCCTCTAGTCACCACTGAACTTGTAGAACCTTTTGTTTTCTTGCTGTCATTCCAAAAGTTTTTATCTTAGTCGATTTAGGTTTAATATTTCACATTTCTTGATTTCCTACCTCCGGTAAAGTATATTCTGAGTGACTACCTTCTGGATCCTTGTCCATGTAACTCTAAATCTTTCCGGACTATACTGCACTTTCCCTTTTTTTGTCAGTTATATTCTAAACCATGGAAATACTTTATTATTCCATTATTTCAAGTTTTGAATATAAAAAAATACAGGCCTGTACTGTATTACTCCAACTTCTTAAAACAGAACATATATGTCAAATGATATATATATAAAAAAAATTCCACTGCATTGTGAATAAGGAATGTAGCAGGCAAATGATTACATTATATGGCACTTTATGATACTGGCTCTTATGAATAAGTACTTTTAAAAATAATTAGATGTAAGATATATTTGGTGAGATTAAATACTTTGAGGAGGTTATTAAAACTGTCCTTTAAGGCTGTATTTCGCCATTTTAATTTTAAATGTTTAATATTTTAATGTGATTCCCTCCACATTTATGGATTTATTTTTATTTGTCTTGCATTGACACTTTTATCCAGTTTTTTGTAATTTTACATGAATTTATCCTTTGTATATATATATTAATTGAGACTTATGAAAGTGTGAGGATGCTATTAAGTTTGCATTTTTAGATAACACACTGGAATTTAATTTGAATTCTTTAGTAATTTAAATGTGATTGTATTCTACTTTTATGGTTCTATAAACTGAATAAAGACTTTTGACTAACTGACTGATAAACACAAGGTAAGAAGGTTGTCTTATCTCTTTGAATTATAAGATTATAAGAAATAGGAGGAGACATCAATTCAAATATAGTTGTTAAAGAAACTGTAGTGTTTTCCCTGATCTCAAACCCTTTACCAAATAATATGCGAATTGAAATAGTTTGTTAAAAAATTTTGTTAGGTAAGAAAAGTGTGCTTTTTATGATGCATTAATTTTTTAATTAAAAAATACACAATTTCTGTTCGCAATTCAATAAATACATGCATTTTATGCAAAGGTCATTGTTTACAATGTACTACTTCAATGCGTAAAGATAGCGTTCACATTCTGCAATGACTTTGTGGTAGTTCATGGTTTTTGCACAATGGACTCTGGGATTGATTGTATTTATATATTGAAAATAAAATGCTGCATAATCTAGACCAAGGTGCGGCTGGCAACTGAAACACATAGATTGTCCTTGTGCCTTAAATAAATTTACACTTGTTAAATTCAGCCTGGAGTGCCTTCATGGTGTTCATATAGTCCCGGATTTGTTTGCAAGACAGAGCCCACTGGAGGGCTTAAAGGTACAGAATTACTGCATATCCCAGCATGCACCTTAATGACTGAAAACATTGTGACACATCAGAGGCCATTCAAAGCCATTATGTGAAATGAGCATGCAGGGGAGAGGCAGAGTACGTGACTTGCTGGTCTTTGTCATACGACCTCTGAGGAAAGAGAATAATTCTCTGAAACGCGTCAGGCTAGGGACTAGACACAGGATGTGAAGTTGCCTGCTTGTTCTTAATAAAGGTTTGTTTTCCTACCTGCAGCAGTGTGCGGCCTTAAGCTTCTGGGCAACTTGGATATTTATACATATATATATATATATATATATATATATATATATATATATATATATATATATATATATATATATATATATATATATATATATATATATATATATATATATATATATATATATATATATATATATATATATATATATATATATATATATATATATATATATTTCAAACAAAAACAGGAACCCCTTCGAATTGAAGCCACCCAGGAGATTATTTTGCTCACCAATCTTTATTCAGCACCCTGCCAGCAGGTACTTTCTCAAGGACAAAGGGTTTTCATAAGTTCGTTTCGCCATCGCCAGACGCGTTTCAGGATTAGAGATCCTTTCTTCAGTGGCGCAGGTAAGAGACTTGTAAAAGCGCTGTTCGTTGCACACTTATCAATTTCAAACACCTGCCCCAGTGGGCGCAGCCAACAGGTGGCCTTCTGGGAGTTGAAGTGCGCTCGCAGTATTTCCCTCGTGGGTGCGCTTAAGAAGTCTCGCAATAAAGTTCAATAACAGATGCCAAGTCTTGATGGGGACCTGCCCCGCTTTGTGGGTGCAAAATAGGAGCAATATCATCTGGCACCACCCTGCTGTGGCGCCCGATTACCTCCGGTCCAGTTGCTGCAGCACCACCATGGTGCCGTCGCGGACCCGCCAGGATGCGGTGAGCTTCATTTTCACGACCGGGTTAAGGCCGTCTTAAATTTCAAACAAAAACAGGAACCCCTTCGAATTGAAGCCACCCAGGAGATTATTTTGCTCACCAATCTTTATTCAGCACCCTGCCAGCAGGTACTTTCTCAAGGACAAAGGGCTTTCATGAGTTCGTTTCGCCATCGCCAGACGCGTTTCAGGATTAGAGATCCTTTCTTCAGTGGCGCAGGTAAGAGACTTGTAAAAGCGCTGTTCGTTGCACACTTATCAATTTCAAACACCTGCCCCAGTGGTCGCGGCCAACAGGTGGCCTTCTGGGAGTTGAAGTGCGCTCGCAGTATTTCCCTCGTGGGTGCGCTTAAGAAGTCTCGCAATAAAGTTCAATAACAGATGCCAAGTCTTGATGGGGACCTGCCCCGCTTTGTGGGTGCAAAATAGGAGCAATATCATCTGGCACCACCCTGCTGTGGCGCCCGATTACCTCCGGTCCAGTTGCTGCAGCACCACCATGGTGCCGTCGCGGACCCGCCAGGATGCGGTGAGCTTCATTTTCACGACCGGGTTAAGGCCGTCTTAAATTTCAAACAAAAACAGGAACCCCTTCGAATTGAAGCCACCTAGGAGATTATTTTGCTCACCAATCTTTATTCAGCACCCTGCCAGCAGGTACTTTCTCAAGGACAAAGGGTTTTCATAAGTTCGTTTCGCCATCGCCAGACGCGTTTCAGGATTAGAGATCCTTTCTTCAGTGGCGCAGGTAAGAGACTTGTAAAAGCGCTGTTCGTTGCACACTTATCAATTTCAAACACCTGCCCCAGTGGGCGCGGCCAACAGGTGGCCTTCTGGGAGTTGAAGTGCGCTCGCAGTATTTCCCTCGTGGGTGCGCTTAAGAAGTCTCGCAATAAAGTTCAATAACAGATGCCAAGTCTTGATGGGGACCTGCCCCGCTTTGTGGGTGCAAAATAGGAGCAATATCATCTGGCACCACCCTGCTGTGGCGCCCGATTACCTCCGGTCCAGTTGCTGCAGCACCACCATGGTGCCGTCGCGGACCCGCCAGGATGCGGTGAGCTTCATTTTCACGACCGGGTTAGGTCCCCATCAAGACTTGCCATCTGTTATTGAACTTTATTGCGAGACTTCTTAAGCGCACCCACGAGGGAAATACTGCGAGCGCACTTCAACTCCCAGAAGGCCACCTGTTGGCCGCGCCCACTGGGGCAGGTGTTTGAAATTGATAAGTGTGCAACGAACAGCGCTTTTACAAGTCTCTTACCTGCGCCACTGAAGAAAGGATCTCTAATCCTGAAACGCGTCTGGCGATGGCGAAACGAACTTATGAAAGCCCTTTGTCCTTGAGAAAGTACCTGCTGGCAGGGTGCTGAATAAAGATTGGTGAGCAAAATAATCTCCTGGGTGGCTTCAATTCGAAGGGGTTCCTGTTTTTGTTTGAAATTTAAGACGGCCTTAACCCGGTCGTGAAAATGAAGCTCACCGCATCCTGGCTGGTCCGCGACGGCACCATGGTGGTGCTGCAGCAACTGGACCGGAGGTAATCGGGCGCCACAGCAGGGTGGTGCCAGATGATATTGCTCCTATTTTGCACCCACAAAGCGGGGCAGGTCCCCATCAAGACTTGGCATCTGTTATTGAACTTTATTGCGAGACTTCTTAAGCGCACCCACGAGGGAAATACTGCGAGCGCACTTCAACTCCCAGAAGGCCACCTGTTGGCCGCGCCCACTGGGGCAGGTGTTTGAAATTGATAAGTGTGCAACGAACAGCGCTTTTACAAGTCTCTTACCTGCGCCACTGAAGAAAGGATCTCTAATCCTGAAACGCGTCGGGCGATGGCGAAACGAACTTATGAAAGCCCTTTGTCCTTGAGAAAGTACCTGCTGGCAGGGTGCTGAATACAGATTGGTGAGCAAAATAATCTCCTGGGTGGCTTCAATTCGAAGGGGTTCCTGTTTTTGTTTGAAATCTAAGACGGCCTTAACCCGGTCGTGAAAATGAAGCTCACCGCATCCTGGCTGGTCCGCGACGGCACCATGGTGGTGCTGCAGCAACTGGACCGGAGGTAATCGGGCGCCACAGCAGGGTGGTGCCAGATGATATTGCTCCTATTTTGCACCCACAAAGCGGGGCAGGTCCCAATCAAGACTTGGCATCTGTTATTGAACTTTATTGCGAGACTTATTAAGCGCACCCACGAGGGAAATACTGCGAGCGCACTTCAACTCCCAGAAGGCCACCTGTTGGCCGCGCCCACTGGGGCAGGTGTTTGAAATTGATAAGTGTGCAACGAACAGCGCTTTTACAAGTCTCTTACCTGCGCCACTGAAGAAAGGATCTCTAATCCTGAAACGCGTCTGGCGATGGCGAAACGAACTTATGAAAGCCCTTTGTCCTTGAGAAAGTACCTGCTAGCAGGGTGCTGAATAAAGATTGGTGAGCAAAATAATCTCCTGGGTGGCTTCAATTCGAAGGGGTTCCTGTTTTTGTTTGAAATTTAAGACGGCCTTAACCCGGTCGTGAAAATGAAGCTCACCGCATCCTGGCGGGTCCGCGACGGCACCATGGTGGTGCTGCAGCAACTGGACCGGAGGTAATCGGGCGCCACAGCAGGGTGGTGCCAGATGATATTGCTCCTATTTTGCACCCACAAAGCGGGGCAGGTCCCCATCAAGACTTGGCATCTGTTATTGAACTTTATTGCGAGACTTCTTAAGCGCACCCACGAGGGAAATACTGCGAGCGCACTTCAACTCCCAGAAGGCCACCTGTTGGCCACGCCCACTGGGGCAGGTGTTTGAAATTGATAAGTGTGCAACGAACAGCGCTTTTACAAGTCTCTTACCTGCGCCACTGAAGAAAGGATCTCTAATCCTGAAACGCGTCTGGCGATGGCGAAACGAACTTATGAAAGCCCTTTGTCCTTGAGAAAGTACCTGCTGGCAGGGTGCTGAATAAAGATTGGTGAGCAAAATAATCTCCTGGGTGGCTTCAATTCGAAGGGGTTCCTGTTTTTGTTTGAAATTTAAGACGGCCTTAACCCGGACGTGAAAATGAAGCTCACCGCATCCTGGCGGGTCCGCGACGGCACCATGGTGGTGCTGCAGCAACTGGACCGGAGGTAATCGGGCGCCACAGCAGGGTGGTGCCAGATGATATTGCTCCTATTTTGCACCCACAAAGCGGGGCAGGTCCCCATCAAGACTTGGCATCTGTTATTGAACTTTATTGCGAGACTTCTTAAGCGGACCCACGAGGGAAATACTGCGAGCGCACTTCAACTCCCAGAAGGCCACCTGTTGGCCGCGCCCACTGGGGCAGGTGTTTGAAATTGATAAGTGTGCAACAAACAGCGCTTTTACAAGTCTCTTACCTGCGCCACTGAAGAAAGGATCTCTAATCCTGAAATGCGTCTGGCGATGACGAAACGAACTTATGAAAGCCCTTTGTCCTTGAGAAAGTACCTGCTGGCAGGGTGCTGAATAAAGATTGGTGAGCAAAATAATCTCCTGGGTGGCTTCAATTCGAAGGGGTTCCTGTTTTTGTTTGAAATTTAAGACAGCCTTAACCCGGTCGTGAAAATGAAGCTCACCGCATCCTGGCGGGTCCGCAACGGCACCATGGTGGTGCTGCAGCAACTGGACCGGAGGTAATCGGGCGCCACAGCAGGGTGGTGCCAGATGATATTGCTCCTATTTTGCACCCACAAAGCGGGGCAGGTCCCCATCAAGACTTGGCATCTGTTATTGAACTTTATTGCGAGACTTCTTAAGCGCACCCACGAGGGAAATACTGCGAGCGCACTTCAACTCCCAGAAGGCCACCTGTTGGCCGCGCCCACTGGGGCAGGTGTTTGAAATTGATAAGTGTGCAACGAACAGCGCTTTTACAAGTCTCTTACCTGCGCCACTGAAGAAAGGATCTCTAATCCTGAAACGCGTCTGGCGATGGCGAAACGAACTTATGAAAGCCCTTTGTCCTTGAGAAAGTACCTGCTGGCAGGGTGCTGAATAAAGATTGGTGAGCAAAATAATCTCCTGGGTGGCTTCAATTCGAAGGGGTTCCTGTTTTTGTTTGAAATTTAAGACGGCCTTAACCCGGACGTGAAAATGAAGCTCACCGCATCCTGGCGGGTCCGCAACGGCACCATGGTGGTGCTGCAGCAACAGGACCGGAGGTAATCGGGCGCCACAGCAGGGTGGTGCCAGATGATATTGCTCCTATTTTGCACCCACAAAGCGGGGCAGGTCCCCATCAAGACTTGGCATCTGTTATTGAACTTTATTGCGAGACTTCTTAAGCGCACCCACGAGGGAAATACTGCGAGCGCACTTCAACTCCCAGAAGGCCACCTGTTGGCCACGCCCACTGGGGCAGGTGTTTGAAATTGATAAGTGTGCAACGAACAGCGCTTTTACAAGTCTCTTACCTGCGCCACTGAAGAAAGGATCTCTAATCCTGAAACGCGTCTGGCGATGGCGAAACGAACTTATGAAAGCCCTTTGTCCTTGAGAAAGTACCTGCTGGCAGGGTGCTGAATAAAGATTGGTGAACAAAATAATCTCCTGGGTGGCTTCAATTCGAAGGGGTTCCTGTTTTTGTTTGAAATATATATATATATATATATATATATATATATATATATATATATATATATATATATATATATATATATATATATATATATATATATTCCCAACAAGGCGATCCTTCAGCATTCAGAGCGCTCCACTGTGTGTGCCAGCCCCAAGGCTGGATCCAAGCCCAATTTTAATTATATTCACAAAATGGGCAGCACAACCGGATACTTTTTAAGAAGCTTTATTGCTTATCACACAACACCCCACCGACGTGTTTCAGCCTCACGGCTTTTCTCACGGTCAGTAAGTCCTTTCTTACTTTCCAGTTATATACTGCCCCAACCTAGCCTTCAGGTGGCATTGTGGGATACGTAGTTTTTTACTGAAAGTCTCAAAACGATTAAAATACATTAGAAAAAGGACAAGTGTGTAACAGAATATGTTTGTTAAGTACAAAACATAAACTAGTGCTTTTAAACTTGGCTTGTACTGGCAAATTAATGCTCAAAAATAATTATAAATCAGTAATCAGGGTATAGTACCCAATAATACTCGATTATATATTCAGTTCAGCGCATTGTTCATTCTACTCCAGATGTATATGGAGATCTTCCCCAAAATTCATTCCTCTTGGGTGTTTTGTTCGGAACCGGACAATCAGACGAGATTCCATTTGTCGGAGCAGTCGAGTTGTATCTCCTCCTCTTTCTGGTTTTGTGAGCATTTTGAGTCCGTAATAGTTCATTGCTCGCCAGTCCCCATTTTGACAGATGTTCAAATGTTTTGCAGTGGCATACAGCATATTGGAGTTTTTTACTGCACGGATATGTTCCAGTATCCTTTTCTTGAGCATACAGGTTGTACAACCTATATATTTCATCCCACACCTGCACTCAATGACATAGACCACATTTTTAGATGTGCACGTAATGAATTGTTTGATGGGCATGCTTTTTCCATCTGGATCCACCACACTTTTCATTCTTTTCCCTATTTTGCAAGCTTTACATGACATACAGGGTTTGAAGCCTATATTTTGTTCCGTCCACCATTTGGTTTGTTGTTTGGTTTGAAAAAAGCTTTTCACCAATAGGTTTTGTAGGGATGTATTTTTTTTGTACGTGATGGAAGGATGTTCCCCAGCCATTGTGCCTATATCTGGATCACTGGTTACTAGATGCCAATATTTCTTCATCTTTTTGGCAATTATTCCGCTCTCCTTGCTGTATGTAGTTATGAATCTAGGCGGGTCTTTATCCTGGGGGGGTTTCGGTTTCTCAATCAAGGTCTGTGCCCTACTTAGTTTGTCCACTTTGTTTTTACAGTTCTTTAAAACATAGTTTTTATATCCTCTTGATTGGAATCTCGTCGTACATTCTTCTATTTTTTTCTCTGCATCTTGTGGATTGGAGCAGTTTCTTTTCAAACGAACGAATTCTCCGTAAGGAATACTTCTGACCAATGCTTTGGGATGAAAGCTTGTGCCGTGCAGCACACTATTCGTCGCAGTCTTCTTACGGAACAATGTGGTTTCAATTTTACCATTTGAGATGTAGACTTTGGTATCGAGAAACTCTATTTCTCTCTTGTTTGTGACACAGGTGAATTGTAGACCAATTTCATTTCTGTTTAATCTGGTGAAATATTTTTGAAAGAGTTCATCACTGCCTTTCCAGATTAAAAAAAGGTCATCTATGTACCTGACCCATAGGATTATCCGATCCAAATCATCCTGATAATTGTCATTCCAAGCTGTTGTTTTTTCCCACCATCCCATGGTGACATTCGCAAAGTTGGGGGAAAATGAAATCCCCATGGCTGTCCCACATTCTTGTCTGTATAAGTCGTTGTTGAAAAGAAACACATTATTCTTCAAACATATCTCTATCATATTCAGAAGCATTGAAGTATGTTCAAGTTCCTTAACACTCCGTTGTTGTAGGAAATATTTGCAGGCTTGTATTCCCACGTCATGTCTGATGGATGTATACAATGACACGACGTCAATAGTCACTAAAAGGTAATCCGGATCCCAGTTTACATTCATTAATGTTCTCAAGAAATCTCCGGTATCTTTTAGATATGATGGCATGCTCTGTGCGATGGGTGCGAGAAAGGTATCAACATACCTCGAGACATTCTCATAGATTGAATTACAGGAAGAGACAATCGGTCTCCCTGGTGGATTGATCAATGTCTTATGGATCTTGGGTAAAAAGTAAATGCATGGCGTGATAGGATGCTCAGTTGTCATAAATTTCTTTTCATCCTCATTAATTAACCCTTTAGTATAGTATCCATTTAATAAGTCCTTTAGATCTGATGTCATTTTGGGAATTGGATTAGAGTTAAGTTTGCTGTAATGTTCAGTGATGTTCAGCTGTCTCTCAGCCTCTTTGATATATTCACTGGTGTCCATGATCACGATGTTGCCCCCCTTATCCGCGGGTTTTATTGTTATGTTTGCGTTGTCCATTAGGGTCTGAATGGCCTTGCGTTCTTGCTTAGAGAGATTTTCTTTTTTATTGTCCCTTGTTTTAATTAGGTTGTCAATTTCTTCTGTCACTGCGTCTGCAAACATATCAATTTTGTTTCCCGGTGATAGTACTGGATAAAATCTCGACTTTCTCTTTAATCCAGTATTTTTGCTAGAATTAGTTTTGATGTTCATTTGTTCGAGCATTTGTACATCTGTCACGGTTTCTCCCATCGGGTTGTACAATAGTTCAAATGTTTCTCTCAGATCAGGTATTTGATCAATAGTCATGATCGATTCTTCTTCCCTTGTCTCTTCCATTGTAATGTTGATATTAGTTGATGTCACTGTATTAGCATGGACTTTGGCTAGTTTCAGTTTCCTTAGTCAAGTCAAGTCAAGTCATAACATTTATATAGCGCACTACATACCCAGAGGGTTTCAAGGCGCTTAGGAAGGGGAGGTGGATTATTTGTCAAATATCCACGTTTTAAGCTGCTTTCTGAACGCTAGGTGATTCTGGGTGAGGCGAAGGTAAGCGGGGAGTGAGTTCCATGTTTTGGCAGCCAGGTATGAGAAGGATCTGCCTCCCATGGTGGTCTTGTTGATGCGAGGTACAGTGGCGAAGGCTTGGCTGGAAGAGCGAAGTTGGCGGGAGGGGGTGTAGAAGGATAGTCGAGAGTTGAGGCAATCTGGTCCGATGTCGTAGAGTGATTTGTGTGCGTGGGTAAGCAGTCGGAAAGTGATCCTCTTATTGACGGGTAGCCAGTGGAGGTCTTTAAGGTGACCAGAGATGTGTTCGTTGCGTGGGATGTCTAATATGAGCCTGGCTGAGGCGTTTTGGATTCGTTGTAGTTTCTTCTGGAGTTTAGCGGTGGTACCTGCGTAGAGGGTGTTTCCGTAGTCCAGTCGGCTCGTGACCAGAGCGTGGGTGACTGTTTTCCTTGTTTCGGAGGGGATCCAGCGAAATGTTTTTCTGAGCATGCGAAGAATGTTGAAGCAGGAAGAGGATACGGCGCTGACTTGTCTGTTCATTGAGAGTGAAGAATCCAGGATGACGCCAAGGTTCCGTGTGTGGTCTGTCGGGATGAGTGCATTTCCGAGGGCTTCCGGCCACCAGGAGTCGTCCCATGCAGAGGGGGATTTACCTAAGATGAGGACTTCTGTTTTGTCTGAGTTCAGTTTCAGACGGCTTTGTTTCATCCATTCGGCGACTTCTTTCATTCCTTCGTGTAGGTTAGTTTTAGCGGTGCTGGGGTCCTTGGTGAGAGATAGGATCAGTTGAGTGTCATCCGCGTAAGAGATGATGTTGAGGTTGTGTTGGCGGGCGATGGCCGCGAGGGGGCTCATGTATACGTTGAAGAGGGTGGGACTGAGTGAGGATCCTTGTGGTACGCCGCAGATGATTTCAGAGGCCTCGGACTTGAATGGTGGGAGGCGGATTCTCTGGGTTCTTCCGGTGAGGAACGAGGTGATCCATTCCAGTGCCTTTCCTTGGATTCCGATGTTTCTGAGGCGTTGTAAAAGGGTGCTGTGGCAGACTGTGTCGAAGGCTGCAGAGAGGTCGAGGAGGATGAGGGCGACTGTGTCTCCATTGTCCAGTAGAGTTCGAATGTCGTCTGTTGCTGCGATGAGGGCGGTCTCAGTGCTGTGTTTGGCTCGGAAGCCAGATTGTGAGGGGTCGAGTGATTTGTTGGCTTCGAGGAAGGCGGCGAGCTGGTTGTTGACAGCTTTCTCGATGACTTTGGCCGGGAATGGAAGAAGCGAGATGGGGCGGTAGTTTTTGAGTTCGGTGGGGTCTGCTGTTGGTTTTTTCAGAAGGGCGGTGAGTTCAGCGTGTTTCCAATCTTCTGGGAAGGTAGCGGAGTTGAAGGAGCAGTTGATGACGTCTCGGAGGTGCGGAGCTATGACGGAGTCTGCTTTGTTGAAGATGTGGTGGGGGCATGGGTCTGTGGGGGATCCAGAGTGGATGGAATTCATCAGGCGGATGGTGTCCTCAGTGGAGATTGGGTTCCAGGCGTTAAGGGTGTTAACGGGGGGAAGGTGGTCAGCTGATGGTAGGGTGGGTTGGCTTCCGGGTTGGTTGTCAAAGCTGTTGTGGATGTCAGCAATCTTGTTGTGGAAAAAAGAGGCTAGGGAATCGCAGAGGGATTGAGAGGGGGTGATGTCGTTGGAGTTGGCCGAGGGGTTGGAAAATTCCTTGACGATGTTGAAAAGTTCCTTGCTGTTGTGGGCGTTGTTGTCAAGTCGATCTTTGAATGCTGTTTTCTTGGCTTTTCGGATCAGTTGGTGGTGAGTACGGATGGCGCTTTTGAAGGCGTCCTTGTTGCTGGTGGATGGGTCTTTTTTCCAGGCCTTTTCAAGGGAGCGGCACAGTTTCTTGGATTTCTTGAGGTCGTCGTTGAACCATGAGGCCTTCTTGATGCCAAGTTTGTGTTGACGTTTTTTCAGTGGTGCTAAGGTGTCGGCGGTGTGGGATAGCCAAAGGGTGAGGTTGGAGGCGGCTTCGTTGGCGTTAGAAGAGGGGGCTGGGGAGGTTTGAAGGAGTGATGTGGAGATCTGCTCTGTGGTGATTTTGTTCCAGTTTCTTTGTAGAGTTGGTTGGAGGTGGATGCTGGGTTTCGGCTTGTTGTAGGTGAAGTGAACGCAGCTGTGGTCAGTCCAGAGGAGATCCGTAGTGTGGCTGAAGGAGACATGGTTGCTGGAGGTGAAGATGGGGTCGAGAGTGTGACCTGCGATGTGGGTGGGGGAAGTGACCAGTTGTTTAAGTCCGAGGTTGGCGAGGTTGTCTAAGAGGGTGGCGGTGTTGCGGTCGTTGATCTTTTCAAGTTGAGGTCTCCCAGAAGGATGTAGTCTTTGGAGGGGAGCGCGTGTGGGGTGATGAAGTCTGTGATGTCTTCACTGAATTTTGTGCGTGGTCCAGGTGGTCTGTAGAGGAGGGTGCCTCTGAGTGTGGTCTTGGGGTCGATGTGGATCTGGAAGTGAAGGTGTTCGGAGTTGGCGAGATTGACGTCAGAGCTGGTTGAGATGCGGATTGATTTCTTATGGACGATAGCGATTCCACCTCCTGTATGGTCGGTGCGGTCCTTGCGTGTGATCTTATAGTCATCAGGGATAGCGATGGCGATGTCAGGGGCGGAGGAAGCGTTCATCCATGTTTCCGTTAGGAAGGCGACGTCAGGAGAGATGGTGTCTAGTAGGTTCCAAAGGTCAATGGCGTGCCTGTGGACCGAGCGGGTGTTGAGAAGGATGCATTCTAGGTGGTTGGGGTCGGGAATCTGTGGTGTGGTCGTAGCGGAGATGTTGTCGGTGCCGCTAAATTTGCAGGAGAAGCAGGAGAACGGTCCATGGGTGCGTCCAGGAGCGGCTTGGACGCAGTTGGGGGCGCGACCGGGGTTAAGGGCTAGGAGGGTGGCGGCATCGTAGGTAACGCGGGGGGGCTGGGCAGCGCGAGGGGCAGGGGGTCTGGCGCTGGGCGCGGTCCAGGCGCGGACGGGCGTAGACGGGCTTACCTTTGGCGCACCTTCGGGGCGGCCGAAGCGCGTGGACGCTGCGCGTGGGGGCATGTGGCCATAAATGGAGAGTGGAGGGGGCGGAGCGTGGGAGGGTCAGGTGGGAGGCGGGGTCTGGGAGGAGGAGACACGGGTGGGACTACAAGCAAAACCAAATGGCCGCCCAGAAAGGAAACGAAAGTGGAGCACTGCCGGAGCTTCAGTCCAAGACACAGGCACAGAGTTAATGAGCAAATGAATGCACGCTACGCTTATAAAAACATATGCCACTACATACAGGTCAATGCAGTGCGAGCGCAGACAATAACAAGCGCTCGGCGTTATGCAAATTCGTAGGCAGGCAGTGCGAGTAGAAACGATACCCAGCGCAGTCAAGTGGTCTATGCGCTCTCGCAGGGCGGCAGTCAGCAGGACAATGCAGGCAGCAGTCAAGGCAGGCAGCGAGCACAAGGCTTCCGTGGAGCAAGAGCTGGGGGAGCGACCGTGGTGGAGGGAGTCCAGACGGTCAATTTTTAACTGCGGGTAATCGAAATGAGCTTCAGGGCAGAATGATAATCCTTTATTAAGCACACTGCATTCATCAGCTGTCAGTTGATATTGTGACAAATTTACAATCAAATTCGTTACTTCCTGTTTCGTAGAGGGTATTGTCTTCTTTCGCTTTGCCCTACGGGTTTTGCGGGTGCTGGTGAGGGACTTGGTTGGTTTTGGGTAGCTCTTCCTCTCCCCCTGCTTCGAAAGGACGTGCCCCCCCTTCCTCTTCCTCTGGTGAAATTTTTCTCCATGTTCACCAGTTTCACTTACTCTAAAACAGTCAAGTTTTTTGACTGATGTCGCGTTGCGTCAATCATGCTTGCATCTGATTCACTACCACTTGACAACTGCTGGTTTGGTTGAAAGTTCTTTTTCAGATTATCATATCGACGTGCGAATGTTAAAATTCTCCCATGCAGATAATCTAGCTCATCTCGTCTGAATTTGCGTTCCTTGCGTTCTTCTATCTCGGTTTCATAAACCTCAAGTCGTGCTTCCATTTCCTGTCGTAATTTCGCTATCTCATCTTTGTTGGTTTGAGTTGCAAGCGATTCTTCCAGTTCTTTTATTTTTATCGTGATCTCATCTATATCCATTCTCGCATGTTTGATCAGGATGCGCATCATATTGAGGGAACATATTGTGTTATTCTCAAGCCATTCATTGATCAGTACCTCCTTTGTATCTGGGTGGGTCGGCATAGTGAAGATCCTCAATCCTCTCGGGATCCTCTTGACTTCCACATAATTTTCCAATGTTATCACCTCCCAGCTCTTATTTATTTCTTTTTTGTACAGGCGTTCTAATTCATTTAGCTGTTGTTTTAACGTAATGCTTTCATTTCCTGATACAGTATCTGTTAATGTGGTGTCTTCTATTGGCGCCCCAGGTTTGAACATAGTTGACGCTTTGGTTGCGCGTTTAGCTGCACGCGCTTCCATGGTCTTTTTCAATCGTGTTGCCAATGCACTAATGTACACACCGATTACTTCAAGGGTGCTTTAGCATTTGCGTGCGTTTTTTCAATATGCTTCCGCTTCTCCGGTCTGTTTCAAAGGTAATGAGCCACTCGTACCTTTTACAAAGCGGCGTATTGCTATCACCTCATCTACAGCCACTTCGATTCCTACTGTGCTTTTGCAGAATAGTCTGTAGGTTCGCTCACCTCATAGCGGGTTGTACATGTCTCGCAGCAGCGTCTTCCGACTCTCCTGCTCCACAGCTCCACCATAGAGGGCGTTCCCGTTCTGACTGCACCAGTTGCTCTCGCGTAGGAAATCGGGCGCTCCGACCAGCAATTACAATCCCAACAAGGCGATCCTTCAGCATTCAGAGCGCTCCACAGTGTGTGCCAGCCCCAAGGCTGGATCCAAGCCCAATTTTAATTATATTCACAAAATGGGCAGCACAACCGGATACTTTTTAAGTCCTTTCTTACTTTCCAGTTATATACTGCCCCAACCTAGCCTTCAGGTGGCATTGTGGGATACGTAGTTTTTTACTGAAAGTCTCAAAACGATTAAAATACATTAGAAAAAGGACAAGTGTGTAACAGAATATGTTTGTTAAGTACAAAACATAAACTAGTGCTTTTAAACTTGGCTTGTACTGGCAAATTAATGCTCAAAAATAATTATAAATCAGTAAACATATTAGTTACAGGCCAACAAGATCAGCTCAGACCTACTCCTAGCGTCCTCTGCTCGGCTAGTGGTCTGAGTAGGAGTAGGTCTGAGCTGATCTTGTTGGCCTGTAACTAATATGTTACGTGTAAGGCATTTAACCTACGCCCTGCCCGTTGAAGCCCTGTGAGCTCATAATCGAGTCTCTTTTTCACTCTTTCATCTGCTCACTTATTTTAATGAGCAGTATACACCACTGGCCGTTTTGCCAGTAGGTACACAGGGGATCAAGGTACGGGTGTGCTTTTTAGGGAGCACACACCCCCTGTCCACCTGTTCTTCTGGTCCTGATGAATACCGGGCGATTGCCCTTAAGGTAGAAACATGTTGACCACTCAACACATATAGAGATCCTTTTGGCCGTAACTTCCCTCCCAGGATCTCGCCGGTATTTTTTAAACATTGTTCAGTTGCTCTACAATTAAAACTATATTTTTGAGTACAACCAGGACAATTTTTAACACTTTTTTTCACATTTACAGTCACAACCCGCTCCACTGTAGTACAGGTGTCGCAGCACACCTTGGTGTCGCTAGGACGCCAAGGTGGACCCCGATGATGAAGCATGTCACCACTAGGTTGGTGAGTGAGGGGTTTTAAACAAAAGGATGAATTTTCTCCTTCTTGCCAAAATCCTGCCCTCCAGATACGTCTGTTCTTCAACTTCATAGGGGATACTCCTCTCATTGTTTTTGATACATTTCCTCCCAGGGGAATAGGAGTGATCTCTAGTTCACCTCTGAGTGAACAAACTCCCTTACTCTCTTCTTTGATTGAAGGATGATTCTAGTACCATTCTCTTCGGTTGTATCGTCAGGAGCAGTTTTGTCTGCTAGCATGTCCATTCTGTTGACACCCTCTACTTTCTCTTTGGCTTTCTTGAGAACCCTTGAGAGCCCCTTTCTTTGAATCTCTCAAGCATGGCGGTACTTTCTCGTCTAAACCCTTCATTGGTATTGCAGTCCCTATTTGCCCTCAGCAGTTTCCCATATGGAATGCACCATTTGAGAGTTTCTGGGTGACTGCTGAGGGCATGAAGGATGCTATTACCTGCTGTTGCTTTGCAAAACAGTGTGGTGTGAATGGCATTGTTTCGGATCTCAAGTTTGACATCAAGGTATTCAGCCTGTTTGTTGTCAATGTTACCTGTAAGCAAGATGTTCCGGTCATGGGAGTTCATTCTACTGATGAAATCTCTGGCTTCAGGTTCCGAGCCCCTCCAAATGATGAACAGGTTGTCAATGTAGTGAAGCCACATGACCACCGCCCAAAGTCCAGATGGAACTCAGGATCCTGGAGAATCTCTTCCAATGAAGAGATCCGCGAAACTGGGAGCAAAACATGATCCCATCACAGTACCAGTGGTCTGGATGAACAATTCACCATCAAAGAGGAAGATATTGTTTGTCAGACAGAACTTCGTCGTGTCAAGGATCATGTTACTATTCTCCCAGAATTTCACCAATCTCCTCTTGAGGAATTGTTTACATGCTGCCAGTCCCATAATGGTGTACAGAGAGTGTACGTCAAGTGTACGTCAAGTATGATGAACCTGTAGTCATCACACCACTAACCCTGGGCGAAGTGTTGCCTACTTCGCCCTTTGCAAAGTAGGTGAAGCAGGCAACACTACGCCCACTTCTTGGGCGTAGCGAAGTTGCCTGCCACCCGCCTCCCTCCCGCCCTCCCGAACATACCTAATTTTATTAAATGGGAACATAAAAATAAATAAAAGGCACTTACCTTGTCCACGGCGTCCCGGGGCTCCCTCTGCTCGTTCAGGCCACCGTCTGCTAACCAATGCGCATGCGCGGCTGCCTGCGCATGCGTATTGGTTAGCAGACGGCGGCATGAACGAGCAGAGGGAGCCCCGGGACGCCGCGGACAAGGTAAGTGCCTTTTATTTATTTTTATGTGCCCATTTAATAAAATTAGGTATGTAGGGGAGGGGGGCATGCGGCGTGTAGTGGGGCTAGGCGAAGTGCGCAGGTGGGCGTAGTTTCTCAACCACTTTGAGTAGCTTCGCATAGCCCCACTACGCACACTACACCCAGGGTTACACACCACTCAATGTCCTGTATCTTCACAAGATGTTTGGTGTCTCTGATGTAACTCGTGCGATTTATGACATATTCCCTTAGGAAATGGTCTATATATTTAGACACATGTTCTGTCACACTGCCCGATGCAGCGATAGGCCTGCCAGAGGGGTTGTTGGAGTCTTTGTGCACTTTCGGTAGAAGGTATAGCACAGGAAGAATGGGATAATCCATTTTTAAGTAGCAGTATTCATCCCATGTCAGAATACCTTTGTCTTTCAATTCAGAAAGTTTGTACCAAATGTTAGTTATGCTACTTGGATACATCTCCTGGGTGATGCGCAGATAGAAATTGAGGTCATTCAATTGGCGTTAGGCTTCCCTGATGTAGTACTCCCTTTCAAGGATCACTATATTGCCTCCCTTATCTGCTGGGTGGATAACAATATCGTTGTCATCCGCTAAATCCGTGAGTGCTCTTCTCTGATTGAAAGTGAGATTGTGTGAAGGATCTTGCTTCCAGTGTTTCTTATGTCAAAAGCTTACAATATGCCCGCTACCGCGCTTTCCTAACACCCCCAAACCCCATGCCCCATGCCACACAGCCAGCCTTACCTGCACTCTGGAGTCCAAACGCCGCATCCAAGAAGTTTTTCGTGCCGCTCGCTTTTTTAACGTGGTGGCACGAACTCTCTCGGAATGTCCGGTGTGTGTGCGCGCTCCACAGGGCAGTGCGAGCTCGCAGAAAGAGAGGCGCACCCGCGTGCTCGCAGCTTAAAGGAAACAGTGGTGGGGACTCTATGAGTCTACGAAGGCTACGATGGGGCTGACAGGTGAATCCTCGCCAGGACGTAACAAGGTAGAGATAAAGAACTGCAAGGACTTCCCATTGATTGCCGAAAAGAGCATTCAGCATCCTATGATTCAAAGCCCAGCATATGTAAGCACAGCTCCGTCAGTAACCCCAGAGGAAGATACAATTCATTCTCTCAAAAGGCTGCATATTTCTCCACCTCCCGAGGCCCTACTTTTAGCCTTGATACCCTTAGTCACAATCCATCTAGAGGAGAGAAATTCTTCACTTTTTCTAGCAAGTTCACGTGCCTTAGTTGACCAGCTTCTGTTCCCTGAGCAATCCTCCACTGCAGAAAACATTTCAAAACAACAGGTAAAGAGCTGACAGCAACTCCAGGAGATATCTGGTGCATCAACGGAGAAGGGCTTGGAGTTACCAAGTCAGATGATCAACAAGTCACAAGAGAAATCGGAGCTTCCATCCTTCGGGGCCGACTCGCAATAGATGGAAATGGAAACCCTGTTCAACCTCATATTGGAGGAGATCAGGGATATGAAAAAGTCCCAGGCACATGAGACAGCTGTTCTCAATCTTAGGCTGGAAAAAATCGAAGAATCAATTTCAGGTATACCCGCAAGGCTCAAAGAGGCCGAGTCTAAGATAGCTCACTTGAAGCACCAGATGAGCCCCACACTCCAGAAAATCAGTGAGATGAGGGCAGACAAGATCGCCCTTGAGATCAAATTGGAAGAATTGGAAAACCACTCATGCCGCTCGAATCTTAGAATTGTGGGAGTGCCGGAGGGGAATGAGGGTACCAACACCCTTCACTTGGTTGAAGCATTTATCAAACAAAAAGTGCTTCCGGACCATTCTGGGGATCTAACATTAACTAGGGCTCACTGGGTTTCCACCCATCCCATTCCAAAATCCAAGTACCCTCGTACAATTCTAAATAGCTTGACTGACTACAGAGTCAAAGAGAGTGTCTTGTCCAAAGCAATTCAGCAGAGACAGTTTGCCATCGACAAGGGTACTAAATGCCGGATTTTTTCAGACATGTCAGCTGGGGCGGCGCGTAGACGCAAAGAATTTGTAAAGCTTTTGATTTTTATTTAAAGCACAGGGGCTCAGCCATCCAATGCACAGCAGTCGAAGTGAAGGGTGCTTGTCAAGGGAAAGTTCCATATGCTCTCATGGGTAGAGGAAGCGCAGGAGCTATTCAGAGAGATCACTGCTTCGAGATGAACTTGTTCTGAATTTAAAGTATGGAAATTAATAATGTTTGATTTTTTTTGTTCCACTGGGTCTTTTCCTCTGTGTGGGTGTAGGTCACCTAGGGTGCAGGTTCAGGGCGCCCCATCAATAAGCAGGGACGGTGAGATGTGGTTTGCGGGGCCCTTGGGGACCACCACATTTCTTGGGCGGGTTCTAGGAGGTGGGAGTAGAGGAGGGTGGGGGGTACAGCAGAAATAGCAGTAAAATGAGCAGTAGCAGGGGTATTTTGGGAAAGATCGCTAGGATTGTGGGATTATTTGTGTATTTTTGCTGATATACTGAAAAAAATGACAAACAAGTGCTGACCTGGGAATTTGGTCAAATTCTGAGAGATCCCCTGGGAAGGTGGATCTGGATCGAGGCCAAATTAGATGGTATGATATTAACTTTTATCAACTACGTCGGGCCAATGGTAGATGACACTACAGCCCTTCTCAAAATCAGCGAGATACTCAGGAGGGCACCGGGAAAGATAATTTTGGGTGGGGGTTTTAATTTTATTCAAGACTTAAAAAAAGATACTTTTAATAAAAATAGGAAAGAGTTGAAACCTAAAAGCCAAAAAGTCTTAGAGGCACTAAAACAGGAACATCGTCTGATAGACCACTGGCATCATTCCAAACCAACCAATTATAAATTAACTTGCAACTCTAACCAATTTCAAATGGCTTCCCGTATTGATTTCTTTTTAATATCACGATCTCTGAGCTATACAGGTATTGAAATTGGGGAAAATCCATTTTCTGATCACTCCCTCATTAAACTCGAAGTGGAGATTGAGGAGTGCAGGAGGATAAGATCCAGGTGACAGATGGATCGTCTCCTCCTGCAGGACCGTCAGTGGGTGGCTGACACAAAAGAATGGATAACAGAGTTCTTAAAGATAAATGAAAATACAGCAGAAATCTTTTCAGTCTAGTGTGGGTTTAAGGCAGCCCTTCGTGGGCACATGATCATGTTTTCAGCAGCCCAGGCCAAACAAAGGCAAGAAAAGATCACTAAACTCCAGCAGGTAGTAGATAACGCAATGAGTGTGAGAAATACACAGTCTAATGGAACAGGGGACGAAAGTTCGAAGCACAAACTTAAGGAGTTTTTTTACAATTGAAGAGATAACCATCTCTAGAACATATCAACAGTGAGTGTACGTGGAGAGCCAAATGGTGGGCAAAATGCTTGCCGGTACAACTAAAACAAAAGCAGCCCTGATTTCTGAAATTATTGATCCAAAGACTCAAGCCTCTATAATTGACAAAGACTGTATAGCCCAAGTTTTCTCAGAGCACTATCGCAGTTATACGCTACTAGATATGAGGTATGGCTGGTTCAAATTGATAATTATTTTGAGGAGGAAAATCTTCTGATTCTTTCAGGGCTGCTCGCGGAACAACTCCAGCTCGATAAATCTGAACTAGAAATTCTTTAAATTGCAGGGGCAAAAGCCTGTGGAGCCGATGAGCTCCCAATTGAATTTTATAAACCTTTTCTAAAGAATTGACTCCCTTTTTTGGTGGAATTATTTAATACTATTAAACTGGGAGGCATTGTCCCCCCTAGTTTTAAAGAGTTTATAATAGTTAGTTTTGTAAAAAAGGGGAAAAACTGTAAGGATGTCAAATCATATAGGCCGATTAGTCTCCTTAATGCAGATTTTAAAAATGTAATGAACAGGATCGGGTCCAGGGGCCATGTGAAGCACTTCTCATGGCCCCCGGACCCGATCCTGTTCGAGCACTCTCTGATTCAATCAGATCCGAACCCCGTGACGAAGTCCGCTGCACTCCCGGCAAGTCAGGGATGCCGTAATTCAAGAGTTCGTCCCGCCTTGATCCACGCTCTGATTTATACAGACCCTAAGACTGTGATACCATTTGCCGTACTCCCGTGATGACAGGGCTACCGCACTCGAAGATATAGTCCTACCAAGGCGCCTTCACCCCCGCTACAGATCCTACTCGGACGCTGTCCCGCCCGATGAACCTTGATTACGCCAGTATGACCTAACCACCGCATGTCCCTACTACACCACTAATTCATCACAACCTGTCCTGAAGACGATCCCGAGTCACGTGGATCAAAACGTCGTCCACAACACAGCGCAATAAATGGCGCAGCTCCCACAGTGCCTTACCTGAATTGTTACCCGTAAATTGTATTAGACTGGATTGTAATATACTTTGAAGCCACTGCGTTCATCTTCCACACTGTATATATTATTACACTTTCACACCTTGCGCCATTCACGCTGTCCACAATTGTCACTTGCGTCGCCACTTATGTCACTTGCACATACCGAGCACCAAGAGCAATTCGGTTTGTTTTCTAATTCGCTTTCATACAGCGCTGCTATAACTGAATTCCCTATCTGTGCTTAAATACATGATGCGATGAGCAGGTTCTAAAAACAATTTGAGTCTCCTTTTTCCTTCCAAGTAATGCTTTTGGCATACATGTTTAATTGCCTATATATTGATACCTGGTGGGATATTGTCTGTTCATTTGATATAATTTTGTAGGAACGCCCAGCTAAACAGAACTTGGAACAGGTTCTGGAAGAATTTAGTAAATTTGAGCAAATAGGGGGATATAAAATAAACCAAAACAAAACCGAGATTTTAACATTGAATGTTGACAGCAATTTTCTACCCTCTATTTTAAAAGCTCAAGCACGGAAAGCAGAGCCGATTAGATATCTGGGTATCTATGTCTCTAATCAAGTAGAACAATTATTTAGTCTGAACTACTGAGCTATGCGGAATAAAATTAAAGCCCTGCTAGACAAGTGGACTCTTCTACCTTTAACTTTAATTGGTCGTGTAGCACTTTTAAAAATGTCTATTCTTCCCCTATTAATATTTCTTATTACAAATGTACCCTTGAAGATTAACTTCAAATGTGTTAAAGAAATGGACTCAATGTTCAGGGAATTCGTTTGTAATAAGAAGGCCTCCAGGGTTAAATTGCCCATACTACAGCTTGAAATAAATCAGGGGGGTCTAGCCTTACCAAATGTTCGAACTTATTATGAGGCAGCAATCCTGGATCTCAC
The DNA here is from genome assembly GCF_964261635.1 of Lissotriton helveticus. Lineage (NCBI taxonomy): Eukaryota > Metazoa > Chordata > Amphibia > Caudata > Salamandridae > Lissotriton > Lissotriton helveticus. The sequence goes on from NC_136071.1 coordinate 56,559,562, forward strand.
AGCACGTTTACTAGAACCTAATGGTTTGTTAGAAACATTTTTTTCTTGAAAGAATGATTCAGGAGTCGGCTCACATATTCCAATTTTCTTAAGAGCAACTAAACTACTGAAAAAATCCCAATATAAGACGATTCGTGACTTTCCCGACAGATTGCAGTCTTTCGTTAAACTAGCGGGCTCCTCAGGATTTATCTATTTGAAGCAAGAGGAATGTAAAACTTTAGGTCTTAAAATTCATTCTAGCCGGCTTAGAAGATGGAAGGACTGTAGTCTCGAGGAACTGGGCCACTTTTTAGTTTCTGAGAAAGTAATCTCCTGGCAAGAAGTTCAAAATAGATTCAGCAATGGAAATAAGCCCGGGTTCTTGGAGTACTTGCAGAGTGCAAATTTTATAAATAAATATAATTTACTGTTAAGTGGTGTGCCAACTAATCAGGTTAATGCTCTATATAAAGCAATACTAAATGGGGTGGGTAATTGGTACTCTCGGCTGAGAAAATCCAAGGCGCTCCCCCTGGTTTTGGGAAAAGTAAGCCGGGAAACCAATTGTTCTTTCTTTCATCAGGAATGGCAGTCGATAGCCCAGGTAGGAAGCAAGGCCATTAGAGCAGCCAATTTCAAAAGGATGGCCTTTTTGTCTCGGTGGCTGGCTTACTACACTCCAAAAACTTTAAATAAACGTTATTCGGAAGTGGATAATAAATGTTTTCGATGCCAGGCTCAAGGCGAGGGAGATTGGCTCCATATATTTTTTACATGTTCAAAGCTCGAAGTTTTTTGGAGCAAGATCTTCTCGTCAAAAAGCCATGCAATTAAAAAAAAGCTTGACGCCGAGGCATTATGCCAAGAGGGTCGGTGCAACAAAAAAGTTCACAACTGTTTGATGATCCGGGAACAATGATAGAAACTTAGCACTTTAGCACACTGCACGTCTCTTTATTTAAGGGAAGGCACGTTTGCACTTTAATGTCCCAGTTTTGAGAATGGATATAAGGTGTTCACCACTCATTTAGGGATCTATCTGGTTGTTTGCTTGCTAGCACTTTAGAATCAAGGATAGAAGCAAACAAAGCTCATCAAATATTGGTGATCCCGGGGTTATGGAATAATGTAAATAATGTTTGTCGCCATGCTCGTTTTGAGATTTTTTTTGCACTTTAGCACTTTAGAAAAAATCTAGCTAGTAAGATCTCATTATGGGGCAGATATATCAAACGTTTTTTTTTGTCGCAAACGCTGCGAATCGGTAAAAAGCAGCGTTTGCGACAAAAAAATCGGAAAAAGGAATGTATCAACTAAAACGCATCGCAATATTAAGGATTCGCAAATTTTGCGATTCCTTAATATTGCGTAAGCATTTAAGGAATCGCAAATTGTGATTCCTTAAATGCTATGTAAGAAGCAATTAAGTTTTGCGAATTTAAACTAAGAAATCGCAAATTACCACCAACTTGTAGTTGGTGGTAATTTGCGTATTCTTTTACAAATGCACTTTTTGGCATTTGTAAAGGTGCCATGTGGCGCTCATACATGCCCTTAGTGCATGTATGTGCTCCATATGCACACACATGTAAATTTCAGGGGTGCAGCAGGGTGTCCTTAAGACACCCTTGCACCCTTGAAATGATTCTCAATTTGCGATTAGCAAATTGCGAATCGCAAATTGAGAATAACTTCCCATTCCTTCCTATGGGCCTCCTGGCCCATAGAAATGAATGGGAAATGTTTCCTTAATTGCGATTAGCAATTTGCTAATCGTAATTAAGGGATTTTAAGAAATCGCTAAAAAATAGCGATTTTCTACATACATCCCTTTTTGAAATTCTCAAATAGCGATTTCTAAAAAATCGCTATTTGGGAATCGCAAATGATGGCGATGATACATCTGCCCACAAATTTTTAAATGATTGCATGTTCCAATAGGGCGCTCGAATTAGTACACAGTCTCAGGTTCGCATCCTGGCCTTGCGGGCACAGGGCAGTGTGACCACTCTGAACAGGTATGCCACGATGTACTGCACTCATATCAATGGCAGATTTTCAACACTAATTCTTATTAGAAAATTAAGGCCCATCATATGTGACTGTCATCTACCCTTCGAACAGTGGTCAATGCAGTGTTAGCAGCTGCTCAATGCTACATATTTGCTCTTTGATTGAATTAATATTTCATCAGCACAGGAAGCCACTGCCGAAAGCCATTCTGATGTTCACGATCCAGTATTATAATGTGCGACAACTTGCACTGCTGAGAAAGTTTGTGCATTAGCTTAGGTCAGATTAGAACAGTGCCTATTTCACTTTAGAATTCCCTTGCCATTCTTTCCTTTTTAATATTGTCGATCCCTGCTATATGTATTTTTAATATTGTATCCGGTTTCTGGTATTTTTATTGAATGCATCAAGATGTTATCTTGGTTGGGCACTCCTTTCCCTTCAAAGGACATGGGAGTAAATTTAGGCACATAAAAGCAATCAATGAAACAAAGAAAATGAGGAAAAGCTCTGGGGGGATTCTGTGCCTCATTTCATCTCCTAGACCACAACATTGTTAAACAAAGATGTTTGGAAGGTACTAATTATTCTGCCATCTGTGTCTCCTCTGCACACGGGAGGCTCCTGTGGCATGCAGTGAAGGTCCCAAGGCCCTAACAAGCTGCTCAAATACCCCAATATCCTGCAGCCAGAGGGCTGTGCTGACAGCCGTGCCTGAATCCACCATCCATGCTATCAGTGCAGCTCAGAGCAACCAGAAGTGTGAGCAGTGAGTGTATGCGAGACAAGGCATGAGCCTACTGGTTTTAGATGGTATATAACCTGCTTTTGTGTCATGTTTTTATATTCGTGCTGCTGAAACTGTTCCAAATATCTCAAATGCTCTTACATTATACAGTTGATACACAGGTATAGGCGCGCAGTTCTCACAGATGCCAGGGCTTTGCCATCAAACTTCATGTCAGAGATATTATGTTATGGCCCAACGCAGCACAACACAAGTTTCTGCACTGCTTTGCACAATTGGAAGACAACAGCATACAGCCATATTGATTACAAATGTCCTTCTGCTGCAAACCCACCCAACAGGCTTCCTAGAGCAATGAGCAGCCTTGAATCAATGGTGCAAAGGTGTGTTCATGATATCTAGCATACGTTTTGTACTGAAAGCTTGCCCTGCACCCATCGAATTCTATGTCTAGACAAATGTAAAGTATTCGCCACATTGAATGAGTGCTGTACAGTGCAGAGCGCATGCAATTTGTAATTTTTTGTAACTCCCAAGCTCCAACCAAGTAAAGCTCCCTCGATTTGAAGTGACACATATCAGTGTAAAGCACTATGGGGCATATATACAACAAAGTAACGCAGCACGATGCAGCAAGTCATTTTGCTGTGCCGTGCTGCATTTGTTTGGAAAGTTGAGATACGACATATTTACAAGAATATGGCGCATCTCTGTGTGTCCCCCTGCGCTGGCACACAAACTGCAGCCTTGCGCCGGCGCAGGCATCCTTGCACCATGGTGCAAGGGTGCCTGCATCATGGGAAGATTGTTTTTGTGCAGGAAGGCTGCACAAAAACAATCACAAGAGGCCTTTTCCTCTTTCAATGCGTGCTGTAGAATGCAGCACGCATTGAAAGAGGAAGAAACGAGGAGAAATGAAAACATTTCTCCTCGTTGCGCCTCGCTACGCCACCTCTAGGGTGGCGTAGCATTCACACTCATCTCCAGATTTACGATTTCCTGTAAATCTGGAAATGTGTCTCATTCTATGGGTGTTGCGTGGGAACACCCACAGCAACACCCAAGGAACGCCCCTTCCACGCACAGTGCTGCGTGTGAAGGGGCCGTATTTACAAGGCAAGGAAAAGTCACGCAGGGTGGCGTTTTCTCTCCTTGTAAATATGGAGGAGCCCCCAGCGCCACCAGTACGTCACGAAAAGAGACGAAGTGGTGGCGCAGGGGGCTTGTAAATCTGACCCTATTTGTTCTGGAAAAGGACACCTTTTGATCAGAGAGGTTTGTTTGCAGCTTTCTAAAATCTGGCAACAATTCTCATCATTTTCACACACCACACTTGACAGGTGCTCCAACCCCAAGAACGACCAGTACTTCTCCTAGAGTTGATGTAAGAGATACCATGACTTCACTATGAGCTGGCTGGCTTTTATCTGTGCAACCTACAGCAGTCGTTTGCATGAGCTTTCTCGAAGAACAAGGGGAAGAAGAAAGCTCCACTACTCAACTCACAGCTGATGGTGTCAACAGGAACACACAGTGTCACACTACAGAGGTAAGGTTTTGTATCCACTTTTAGTGATTGACTATAAGCACTGAAAAGAGGTGAATGAGTAGAAAGTACAGTTTTAAACAATCTGAATGCAGAAAGCAAAAATTCCACAGACGTGGGTTTGGTAGATTCCTATATATTGGACTAAGCCAGTGTTTCCCAAACTGTGGGATGCGACCCACTGGTGTTTCCAAGCCCCGATTCTAAAATAAAGATGACTTTAATTTTTGTATGTACCTTGTCACATTAAACTTGAATCGGCAGACTGTAGGTAGCTTGAGAAGCAGCTACGCAATGCTGTGTGTATATGAGAAAAATCTGCAATACATCATTATTCTTTGTTGAGGCTGGTGCTCACAGAAACAGAGGCACGCGCCTACATAATAAACATCACCAAAGTGCTGCACCGCGTGAAACTGGGTCAGCCCCGAAGAGAGTGGGAGTACCTGCCGGGCGGGGATGTGGGGAGGAAGAAGAGGCAGGGTGGGTGGTTGTAATCTATGGATTATGGAGCTTTACAGGTAAGTAAACATATAAATAAATAAAACTAATTTAGTTGTGTGCTCTGCATCGCATTTGGTGGTGCAGTGCACGAGGGCACAGAGATGGCATCACGAAGGTGCTGTAACTTGAGAATAAACAGACTAAATCGGGTCCAGTGGCGGCCCCACACAAGCAACCCACAAACGGTCCTTGCAAGCAGTGTCCGTTGAATCTTTTATCCTGCCATTTAAAGACACAAGCGAATGTGCTTGCTGTTTTCTCAATACGCTACAGGAGAACCGAGGATTTTACAAAATGACAGCTGCCATGAGGCATAAAAACAATGGGCGCACAGAAGAAAATGTGATTCGTAACCCGACAAAAAACATGCCGTGTCCAATTCATTATTACATGGAAGGTGGCCTTTTTGAAAACAACCTTCAAGTTTAACATAAATGGTTAAAACAAGCATTGGTAAAGCCAATAGGTCTGATCATGGCAATATGCTGCAATTGTTCGTTTTTTACTGCAGAGACATGCAACAAAAATATAAAGAAGAAAAAACATTAACAATGCCAATATCTAAACTTGCCAGTCATGTGATTGCAATACAAATATTAAACTGTAAAAATTAGCCATTATATATGGGTGCTTAATATCAAATAGGTGTACTTTTTAGTTTTAATGTACAACACAGGAATATACGATTCCTATTGGTACAAAGAAAAGGTGCATGGGTTTGATTTATTGCAATCTGAAGACAGTTTAAACACTCAAGTAGACGAAACAAATAAACGGATCAAGAATGGAAAGAAAAACGCAATAGCAGAATAAAGTATGAGCCAACAATTCGTGGAATTTGATTGCAATTATTTTTAAGCGGATGTCTGCCTGTGATAAAGCTAAATACTCACTCACAGTGCAAAAGAGCCAGTGGGCGAATTTAGGCTGACCCACTGCCCCTACCATTTGTTTTACATGAGACTGGCAAAAAAACTGTCTATATGCCATACCTAAAACAGAGGACCGTACGTACAGTGCAGCGTTCATAGTGTCACCTGCATATGACCACATCCTCAAATGTGCTAGAGCCAAGTTCAAAACGGAGGCAGCGCTTTATAAGAATGTTACCTCCAGCTTCCTTCTCCAGCCCCCACCCTCTCCTCCAGAACAGGTCCTCAGTGGTGGATATTAACTACAAAAAAAAATGTGAGGGACCAATAGAGCATACACAAAAAGCAAAGTAACTGAAAAATAAACTGTGTTACTCAATTACTGCATTTGTCAGTCACGTAAGCAGCCTTGTGTTGATGTGAATTTATTTTAAAGTACTGTTCGTCTGAATAAAATAAAAAGAAACATATTATTTTTATTTTATTCAGACGAACAGTTATCATTATATTATCATTCCGTCATATGGAAACCTCGTTTACGTCCTAGTCTTTCATTTCATGCAAGAGCGCACTCTGGGACTTGTAGTCAAATGAACCCGCTGGCCTGCCTCATTGAAAAAAACATGAATTGAATGGTGGGTACGAGACCTGAAATGGTATGTCTTCTTGACATGGAGTCACTTGGCAACAGTAATGCTGTCTTGTGCATTGGCACCTGGACCTTACAAAGGCTGCTGTGTTGAAAGGCTGCTTTCAGGTTAGAAGAGTAGTGTAATGTATTCCCAAGTGCCCTTGGCTACTTAGGTAGTGGCTTCCACCTACCTCTGTTCTGTGAACTTTAACTGTGAGGCTGTAACATGACCAGGCAATTAGTTTTCCTTACTATGCAGGTGAAGGAGAGATGTCCCAAGATCTTTGATCTGGGTCTCTACTCTGGCCACTTCCTCCCCTGTATCTTTTTCTTATGGATATAATTGGCCAGTGCCACCACCCTACTCCTATGGATATTGAGACAAAATAGTTTCTGCAAATTAAGGGGCATATTATCAAGGCATGCAAAATGAAATTATCACCACTTTTGCGGCCGTTTACGGCTGCAAAGAGGCGATAATTTCATCGCCCTTTTAGCAAGCTGTCGCTAACATCAGTTAGCGACAGCTTTTAGGTGATAGCGAGCGGTTTGGGGCCCGCTGTGTATGTCAGCGATATTTATCCCTAATGACATGCAAAGTGGGCGCTCCCAACCAGTTAGCGACTGAAAGCAGTCGCTAACGTCGCTATCTCCTATTAGCAAGGCAGGCGTAGCGATAGAAAAATGAGCGCTATGCGCGAATATCGCTGAAAACTAACGCCTGCTCAGACCAGTTCTTAACCTGTATATGCAAAGGGAGGTGGATATTCAGGTTAAGACCCTATTGGCGATGATGCGTGAATATCGTTGGTTTTCCAGCGATATTCACGCATTTCGCCGCTATTGCCGGATATTTTATCGCATTGGAGATAAACGTTGCTAATAGCACATTATCTCTGCGATAAAATCCGGCGATGCTTGGCGATAAAGAAAATGTCGCTAAGCTTCTTTAGCAAAAAATATCGCTAGTTGTTGATAATATGCCCCCCAGTGTCAAAACGTAATTGAAGTTTGTTTCCCAGTAATGTGATTTATTGTTATAGAAAACGTTTTCAGCACCTGCTTTCCTCACTGACACGTTCTTTCATGTATTGCCTACTAACACAACTATGCCCACAGTGCCTCCCCAGCCCTGCCATGACAAACCCGGGTTCTCCGGTTTAAGCATTATTCGAGGCGTCAGCAAATTGATCTCTAAATGAGTGATCTGTAATCTGTTGGGCATGATCCTTCATAGAAAACAGTGTGTATGCACCTGTTTGTGGTATCTGTCTCACTAAAGGCATGGTTTGCCATAAAGATATTCTTTTTGGATTTCAGGCATAAATGCCTTTGGCGTTCTACTTAATCCTCTCACTCAGGGCTGTAGTTCTATTGACTGCACATATTCCTCAGTCACCTGTTTGCACAATTGTACGGTTCTCTTAGGAAAGGGGAGCACATATGTTTCTGCAGGAATTAGTGCTGCCTGCAGCTACGAATGCGTTCAGTAAAGGTTGTGACACACTGGCACTTGGTAATCCACCTTTGTTTCACACATGGTCTTCCCCACAACCATGCCAACCTAACTCCCTGTTGAGCACATCCCTTAGTTTTCAACACACAGAACTTGGATGCTTCTTTCCATACAGAGTATAGATCAAGTCGTGCTTCATACACAATCACTTTTAGCATGTGCTGCCTGCTTTGGGGCCACTGCAATTATGCTGCAATAGAGGACAATATTATGTTGCAGTGTTGACTAAATGATGCAGCAAAAAAGACTGCAGTGTTATGTAGTACATTTACTGATACTTTATTATTTTGATATTTTTACACATACTAACAGTCTCTGGAAAGCTTTCGCCTCATTAATCCCAGTTTAACATGCAAATGCATTGCTGACAAAGGTGAAAAGTCAACCTTTGCACACGGCCTTCCACTTTACAGCAACACAATTCGCGTTGTTTAGTAACTTTTGCTCCATTAAACAACTTGTACATTAAACCTCAAAATAAACATGTTTATCAATTGTTTGAATTAAATAGTGTTTTAAGATGTACCTGATCAGTGAAATGCTAAACATACAAAAAATTGGTATGTTTTGCTATTTCTAGCCACACCTCCGACTCTGCCCACTAATCCAATCCTCTGCTTATTCCCGCCCCCTGAGTCTCCGCCCACAATTTCCCTACTTTTTTTCCCCCACTTCGACCACTGGTTGTACGGTGCAAGTTGTACCGTGCAAAGTTCCCAGAGAGTGAGGTGAAGCTTATAGTGTAGGCCAGGGCATACGTGCACGGCAGGGCAATGCAGTCGCACGTGCACATATTATGTATGTTTCGCAGAGTCAGTCAGCAAAGTTATCACAAAGGTTGCAAGAGCAATGTCTGATCCACAAACCAACATCTCGCAAATTGGAGTAACACACTCTGCATTCTTTCAGCTGATGTGGCCCACAAGTAGGTGTACCCAAGTACAGCGAGGTCACACTGACACACTGCACATTGCATCTGCACTGGCGTCCACTTGTGCACACACCATGTTTCATGTGTCTGATCTTGCTAACAATCAGGCATTCACAAACTGGAATGTACACGTGTGGAAGGATCATGCTTAAATCCACAATCAACATTACTACATCAGATTTTCTCAGGACTATCACACTGCATGAGCAGTCAATATCACATGTGAATATACACATGTGACTATGAAGTCATACCTATCAAAGATAACTGTATACCTACCCTGGTGTGTACACATCAAAATAGATCCGTCACATAAGTCTACACTTTGGCACCACTACCGTCTTTCATGGATATGGCAATAGCAGAGCCCACAGGTGTACTTTAACTGGTTACAGTTGTATGATATGATGTTGCACAGATTGACATTCAGATATACATAATTTGCCTATTTACACTTTATAAATTATAGTGCAACACTTAAGCCATTTCATCCTTCCAGTTCAGTGCGCTTGCACACAAATGCTCAAACTTCGGTACATAAAGTTGCACTATTTAATATTAACTGATTCATTTAACCCCAGAAGGGGTTGAGCATATGTCCAACAAGAATAGCTCGACAATGTTGTGCATCCTTTTAATTACTTTCATGGTAAATACATTTTGCAGAGAGTTTGAAGTTTACCCGTATTGTTTATCACAACTTCTACTGTGCTGCAGGACCTGCTGGTAGGGGGACCTTGTAGAGGATAAAAAAAACACACAAAAAAACGGAACAGCAGCCACACATCTGAGCAGCATTAAACAAGTCAACTCTGCGTGGTTTGCAGCCTCTACCTCCTGGAGGGCTTCAGAGGCAAAGCCAGCCAATAAATGTGGGACTGGGTGTTAAACAGGCACAGATGTACAAGCTGCATTCGTGGGGACTTCTTTAACCTGTCACCTCTGTGTGAAATCTAAAATTGCTTTTGTAAAGTTCAGAGCGAACAGAGGCCACAGCTCTTCAACTGAGCACTGGTAGCACTGTCATTCTAAAGCAAGCAGCGGCGGCTCCTTCGCATTGGCGAAGGAACGTCACCCCACTGCCTGGGTCAGAGCCAGCATATGAAAAATAAAACAATGTTCTAGCTTTCTTTTATTTTTCATTTGCTGGCTCTGAGCCAGCTCTGTAGGGAGGGGAGGGGCTGAGGCATGGTAGGGGGGAAGAGGAGTGCAATGTGCACTCCCTAAGCATGCATTAGTGTTTGTACAGCCCTCTCAAGCCGGCCAACCACACATGGGCACTTAGGTTTCTCCAGCCCAGCAGCATTGAACAGCTGAACTGCTAAACAAGGGTCCCACATGTGCATTTCAGGCCAGTTCTGAGCCTTTAATGAACACGCTGTATGGGTATTTTGCAAGGTATGTGAGACTGAGATGCATTTGTGTTGGCAATGTTTTTGGTAATATCATGGAAATAAGCCATAAAAAACAGCCCGCTTGACCATAAAACTGATTCACAAACTTCACATTGTGGGTCTAAAAATTCAATCAAAAAGTTATGATTAAAGTCATGCCCAGCTTTTTTCGTGCATTTTGCATTATTATTGTGGAGGGAGCAGCAGCATATTTGAAGTTCATTTGGAGAACCCTGTGACTTTGAGCTCCAGATAACCTACTGCTGAAACTATGAAAAATAAATCTTGTAAAATTGCAGAGAGTTCTAGATGCACTTGCCAGTTTTATTGTAGTTTTCAGACACGTCTTTGTGTGTTTGTGTGTTTTGTATCTGTGCATATTGAGTGCATGTATGTTTGATGTGTCATGGGCATGTGTATGTATACGTGTGTGTATTTTGGGTGTGCCTGTATGAGCGTGCTGTTTGTACATTTATATTTGCATCCGTGTAGTTGTTTATATACGTGTTACACATGCATATATGTGTTTTTGTTCGTGCATGCACATTTATGTGGGGCTATTTGGGTCAATTTGTAAAATAGTACAGGCCTCCTAGTGAGCGTATATTTGCTAAACATGGTTTATTGGGTGAGAGACAGTCAAGCAGGGAAGGGGCGTGCAGTGATAGGAGTGAGGTGGCAGGAGGGACTGGCAGACAACGAAGGGGGAAAGGGTGGGATGGATGAGCGACAATAAGACATGAAGCGAGGACAAAAGGGAGGGCAGTGTAAAATCAATAGAATGGACCATTATATGAGACTGATCATGAGCGAGTGCGCAGGAGTGAAAGTGAGTCAGTTCTTAGAACACAATCCCAGAGCTCACTTCCCTCATCTAGGGGCTGATTACTATGGTGGTCGTAGGCACATACGCGGTGCTGGCGCGGATGGAAAATGTCCTTTTCTGCACTCCATCGGTGGTTCTCGCATCCGCCTTATTATGATGGGCAAAGGTAACCGATTTCCCATCTGCTGCAGATTTTCAGGATCTGCTAGAAATCTCCTTCCACCACGGTGGTGGACGGAGCCAATAGAGAGGGACCGCCGCGCGGAATGCGGTTACAACAGCCGGACAAATCACGATGCCTCAAACAGCCCATCACACCTCAGCGGAGAATCTGGCCATTAGCAGACGGCAGAAGCACTACTGCGGATAACGAAAATTGAATCCCGGGCACCTCCATGTGTTCCTGACCGCTGGGCAAACTGCGGTTTTGGGTCTTTCTGCAGCAATTCCGACCACCGCGGATGGATTTTCAGCTTTTCCGGCAGTGTGTCCTGGAATCCGACCGCTGCAGTAGGATGTTTCAGGCAGTGCATCCTAATCTGACTGCCGGTTTTGCCGTGGTACCTGCGGATGGTAATTTTCCACTTCCACGGCGCTCGGAATGCTTTTACGACTGGCATCGTAATCAACCCCTAATTGCTTTTCTCCACTCAGTTCACTATCTGGTTAAGATCACTTCACCATATTTATCGATAACTTGGCGTCTAAGGTGCCCTTGAGCACCTAAATGATCCCATGCTGGTCCAGGGTGATGCTAATCTTCCTGACCTGTGGCTTCTGACAGATCACGACTAAAGGGCAAGAGACCGATCACCTGCACATAAGCAGCAGCCGAGGAGCACAGTCATAGTCATTGACTTACAATACCTATGTCAACTGAGCAAGAGAAACAGCAGTGCTCAACGAGAAAACCCTCACAGGCAGCTGATATGTTGTACGGATTGCACACAGGGCGACCGTTTTTTGCGATTTCAGTTGACATACAACAAGCCATAGAACATAACAGATATATCCAGAGTGGAGTGCAGCCATGCTGTATGGACCATTGAAGATGTTGAAGACGACTAGTCAAAACATTGAACACTACAACACCATACTTGTCAACTTTGAGTCTTATTGAAAACCTGCCCCTCGTTTTGGTATTTTTTAGATTTTCTAATAGAAACAGAGGAAAAGTAAGTGGCAAGCACACAAACAGATGGAAAGTAAGGGCAGAATGTTAGCCCCTGTTAAGCTTTATGTTAAATACAACAGATTTCACAAGCACATCACCCTCAAATCGCTATTTACAATGCATAGGTGAAAATCATTCTGTTTAATTTAGGAATTATTTCAACTATGTACATATTTTTTAAACGTTTGGAATTAATTTAGAGTGAATTATTTGTATGCCACAAACCCCTTTGAATGCATAATATGAAAAACTGGAATCCTAAATCAGATACAACTGAGATCTGAAAGTTTCTGTGTTTTAGTCTCTTTAAGGTTCTCCCATCTCTTAAACCAGTTCCACCTGCCCCCATCACAAGGATCACTGAAGGATGAACACTTCTGCTGTCCCATGGAAACAATTTGGTGACAGTGACAGCCAACACAGGTAAGAGGGGTGGGTGGTGTTGTGGGACTGAGCAGGGTGGGGATGTCAACAGATGATAGGAGGGGTACAATTTTTTAAATAAATAAATACAACCACATACCTTGCACTCGCAACATTGCAGACTTGGCGATGCAGAGAGTGCAAGGTAAGGTTTTAGGTATTTTTTATTTCATTTTACCTATCTGATCATCTGTCGACTGCTCCCCCCGCCCCGACCTACCACCCTGCTCTTACCTGTGCCGGCCTCCACTGTTCAGTAAGCATTTCAGGCAAGGATGTTATACAGAGTTGAATGAATGATAAATATCACTTTGTCATGAAGAACTAGTCAATCTTAACTTGAACTCCTTTGAGCGCATGTTCAAAATCCAACCAACACTGCTCTGCATTCATAATTCCATGGAACAAAAACACATTAAAGACTACATTTAGTACTATTTCCCTGAAATTGTCTTGATACCACCAAAATGTGAGTGTTCTAAACTTTCCATCATTATAAAATTCATACATTAGCCCCTTGACAAAAACAAGCACCTCAAAGCACAAACTCAAGCTAGAACTATGTGTGATGGATTTGAACTCCAAAATATAAAATGTTTGAAACATATTACCTGCTTGGGGTCTGAAACAAGTGGTAGTGTACTTTAGCCCTCCTCACAAAGCTCCCAAAAGATACTTGATTTTCGGAATGTATAATGAATGTATATATACAAGGATACTTTTAGAGTTGAACCTTCTTGAATTCAGCACCTAACATCTAATAACTCCAGATATTGATTAATGCCCCACAGATTTTACAGGGGTTTGTGTGCATACTGAATGGCACCCACTGTAAGAGTGCTTAATCCCAAAGGATCACAACAAGTTAAAAATAAAAGCACAGATGCACCACAGAAATCTAACGTCAAACAAGATAGGATTTTAGTTTATATTGGAAATAAATCAGAAGAGGAAGGACTCATCTTGGTCGCTGCAGGACGGATTTTTCTGAAATCTGGGTTCTGGTATATAAAACCACGATCTGGACCTTAAAACATACTACTCACCATTTGACAATTGTATCTTCTTGTGGTGGGAAGACATTCGCATTATGGATGCCTCTTAGACCTACCTTTCTGTATAGATCTACTGGTCTGTATAATCAAATATTGGAAACTCTTCAACTGCTCTTGGATACCCTCTTCTCACGTTATTATTGGATCTCCTGTTCCTAACCCGACTAGACGATCCCATCCATCAAGAACCACACAACCTCCTCAGATTGCTTCCTTTACTACACTGCTTCTCTGAAGACGTTTTTGATCTGTGATAAGCCCTGAAGAAGTCCCTGTCAGGGACGAAACGCATCGGCTGTATAATTAATGTATATATGTTTGCGTTGGTATTTGTAGAGTCCATACCGAGCTCAAGAGCCATGGAGTGCTGAATAGGGGGAGGGGCAATAACAAGTCAATTATTACTCCAGTGGCAGGTTTTTGACTAGCAGAAAAAGCATGATCATTCCTGCTTTTGCATTGCTTTGAATGGCTCCCAAGTTAGTGTATGCTGCAATCAAAATGCTTTACTTAAACCTTTCGCCAATTCTGTTCGACATCTACACACGCCCTTTGATCTCGGGTCTACGGCAGATGGGAGTAAAGATCTTCAACTATGCTGTTGACATGCAGCTTATTTTCGCCCTTGATAACTCCACGGAATCTAAGGACTTCGTTAGGAGGTCTATGCTGCATGTCAAAACGTGGATGAATGAAAACCAATTAAAGTTAAATTCTGAAAAGACCGAGAGCATTGTTCCCCACAGTAAACTTGCTTATGGGACTCCCTCCTATAGGCCCCCTGACCTAGTTGTGGCACCCACTCCAAAACCAGCTATAAAGAGTCTGGCCCTCCAGACTGATGCGGGTCTCTCCATGAACACCCAAAGCGGCTCAGTGACATCGGCATGCTTTTTCCAATTGCGCAAGATCAGACGCTTTTTCAGCAAGGAGGCCATCACCCAAATTGCTATAGCCCTAATTCTCTCCAAAATCGATTATGGGAATGTCCTCTACATTGGACTCCCACAATTCCAGAGACATCGTCTGCAGATGATCCAAAATCAAGCAGCAAGAATCATCTACTTTAAGGATAGATGCTGCCATATCACCCCCCTGCTCAAAGACCTCGACTGGCTTCCAGAGCAACAATGAGACTTGTTCAAAGCTGGTTGTATACTTTTCAAAGCAATCCAAGACACCGGTCCTAGATTTATCATCTCACTCATCAACAAACATCTACCTAAGCAGACTCTGAGATCCACGCATTAAAACCTTTTGACGGTGCCCAGAATCCGGCGTAAACGCTTTGGCGGGACTCCGTATTCTTACCTACGTCCGAAGATCTGGAATGCGTTCCCTGCTCTCCTTAGGCTTGAGGGAGACTATCTGCGGGTCAGAAAACAACTAAAGACCTGGCTATTCACCTTGGCCTATAATTAGCTATTCCCAGCTTAAGCTGCGATCACCTGACATTCCACAGCGCCAAGAAACCTGTTAGTGTACGGGCGCTATATAAATGCCCGTATAACATAAAATCTCGCTCATAATTTCACTTTATGGGGTGGCTCGTTTAACCTGCATTATAGAGACAGAATACCTCACTACAGCTCCTCTTATTAAAACTATGCAGATCATTCTCCGGGCAATGCACCCTGACTCTGGAATGTTCCGTCTCCTTGATTCAGGAAACATTCTTCTTAACCGATCTATAAACCACTCCCAAGTAATACAGCCCTTGGAAACACTTTAATTCAAATGTCGTGACCTCTCTATGTGCAACCTGCCCCCCCTCGCAAGCATTGCTCAGCCCCTCCCAAGTGGTTACTTTATAATCTTGAAGCACTCATATTGCTGTTCTGTTTTGAATGTGTCACAGCCAATATTTGAATTGCTTTTCTGCAACAAGTGGCAATGCAGCAGCTCCAAACATTGTAATACTGCACCTTGACCCACCACGGTGATCATGGTCACCCAATGTCGTCCTCTCTATGTTATGTAACCATCTGAACAATTTCAGCCCTAAGAAGTTCTGTAAAACAGTGATTAGTTTGAATAAATGTTGCCACTGTGATTGCCAATATTTGCTCTCTATGTTGCAGTATGTTTAATCAAGTTAGAAAATGCGGTACAAACACATATATGTAATCAGTGATATCTGAATAACCTACATAACTTTAAATCTTTCCTCATGAGCAGTACATGCATAGCTAATAAACCCCAAAGCATACCTGAAATATAATATCAAGAGAATAAGAGTAAGCCATGCATCCTAGCAAGAGGTGGAGTAGGATATAATCAACAAGACGAAAGGAAAGGAAAGGAAAGGAAAGGAAAGGAAAGGAAAGGAAGGTAGGTACATTCCTGTGCTTCTATCAGTTCTACAAGACTGGTTGGTCTACAACAATGGGCTGTGATATAAGAGTCAGAACCCTAGTAAACTATTTACCTTGTTTGGCTAGGTGAGCCATGGGGAATAACTATTTAATCGAAATATCATTTAATGATCTATGTTGATAATGTGACTTCGTGGTCTGACTCAGTTTTTATGTGTCGTTTGTTCGTTCTAAAGATTTCCATCTGATCAATGACCTGGTAAATAACCCGTTTGTAAGAGGGCGTTCTCATCCGATCAGACCGCCATTGATTCTGATGAGGGAACTTAAATGTTCTCCAGAGTCTCAATACAAAGGTCTTTGTAAGGATTAGGAACACTGCTTTCCATCTGTGTTTATGATTGGACGTGCCTGTATCATCTACTGTGTCATGCTGCATGGCTAAGCACACCAGTGGGGGAATCAATAGTCCACTAATGTTGGACATTGTGATCCGATGCTCATCCAGTACAATTCAAAGCTGTACATCTACATAATATATGGAGTACATCACAGTTCAGCTGATAACATTCCAGCATTTAAGAATACCATAATATACTAAACTTCTATACTGTAAGCAGGGACCAGTACTGGTACTAGCTTGAAATAGGAAAACTTTTGTCCCAACTTTTGGAGGTTTTTATAATAGCATAGGTAAAAGGAAGCCAAATCCTCTTCTGAGTAGGTAAGTAAGTAAGTAACTTTATTGTACAGTTAATTAAAACTCACAATTTTTAAAATTCACAACTTAACAAGAAGTATATATCAAAAGATAAAAGTGATTATCAAAGATTAAAATTCATAGATCGCCATATTTTGCGATAGTAAATAAAATTCCTGTTTCCAATTTACTTTTTGATGTTGTTTGTATGAGCTGCAGTCCCAGAATTGTGCTCTAGAGCGCTGTCTGCCTGTTAGTCTGCTTCCTCATTTTGCTTATTCTTG
This sequence comes from Lissotriton helveticus, assembly GCF_964261635.1. Taxonomy (NCBI): domain Eukaryota; kingdom Metazoa; phylum Chordata; class Amphibia; order Caudata; family Salamandridae; genus Lissotriton; species Lissotriton helveticus. The sequence continues at coordinate 56,576,476 of NC_136071.1, forward strand.
AGTCTTTCCATCACTGTATCAAAGAATTTTGAGTAGGGGGGCAGGAGTGTGGTTTGCCAGAGCCGTCTAGAAGCAGATTCGATAATTTTAAGCGAGACTTTGTTAATTAGTACTGATATGGCCTTGACATATCGTCTTTGTGCTGTGCCCATGAATAGTGATAGTGTATGATGGAAGATTCTTACAATTCCATCAAGATGAAGCCCACACAGATCCATGTCCAATGCAATAATTGTCAATTTACCATAGGCATTTCCTAAATTAATTAAACGTTTGTGAGAAACGTTTGTAATTTGATGTGGGGAAAATCTGGGAAATTACCCCACAATTATGTGAAATTATGCATAATTACATGGAATGCATCTTGTAGTAAAACAAATATCTAACATATTGTAATTTTGAGTTGATTTCCAGTTGCTCGCATTTAAAAACTGCTGCTCGTTTTTGCATTTGTAGTCCTGCACTCCACAATGACCCAAACAGCCTGCTCTCGAAAAAAAAATTAAACCTCCAGTTTCCTCCCCCATAATCATGGAAAAATTGATCTACCTCCCACTATGGGCCAGATGTAGGAAGGCTATTACCGGTCGGTAACGGCCAAAATTAATGAATTTCTGCCGTTACCGACCGCTAATAGGCTTTTATGATGTAGGGGCCGAAATTAAGGATTCGATAATTTACCGAATCTGTAATTTAAGGAATCGGTAAATTACTGATTTCTTAAATACCGATTCAGTAAATTACCGAGTTCCTAATGTAGGGAGCACTTAAATGAGTGCTTATACCATGTTAGGATTCGTTATTTACCACCAACTGCAAGTTGGTGGTAAAAAAAAGAAAAAAAAATGCAATTTTATGTAAATTGCTTCAGTGCCATGTTGCAGTATGTCTGCAACATTCCACCCATACACAATTGAGGGGTGCCACCCTTCAATGTTTTCCCCCTGTTACCGAATCGGTATTTACCGATTCGGTAATTGACATTCATTCCTATGGGCCTCCAGGCCCCTAGGAATGAATAGCAATTACTGAATCAGAGAATATCAATTCGGTAAATACCGAATCTTAACGATTAGGTAATGTTTACCGATTAATTAGCTACATAGCATTTACCGATTCGAAAATACCGAATCGTTAAAATTCTGTATTTTCGAATTGTTTAATACTATTTACCTACATCTGGCCCTATGTTCTTCTCCGCAGAAACAAATCTGTTTCAGCGGGTCCTCCCAGCGAAGGTATCCAACCTCATGGAATTCTCGTCAGCCACAACTTGAACCCACTGGAGATTTTGACTTACAATAAATGGACTACGTACAAAGGCAAACAGGTCTTGTGTGAACAGATAGCCCCGTTAGACAATTTGATCTTTTAGGTGCTATTTCAGATGCTATTTTAAACTAAAAACTTTAAAAATTCATAACACTGTTTTTCTTAATTGGATTTCATTGATTTTGGTGTCATTTTATTTAACAAAATATAACCCATTTTTCTAAATTGTTTTTCGATTTTTCTGTTGTGTTTTCACTTTTATGTGCTTGGTGCTGCATAAATACTTTATGTATTGCTTCTACGTTAAGCCTGACTGCTTTTGTGCCAAGCTATTAGAGGATCAAACACAGTTTTATTGACTTTTGTGGTTCACCCTGACAAGGAGTATGGTTTTTGCAGTTTGCTTCAAACAATAACCCAATTTCTTGAATACTTGTACAATGGTGCAAGGGAGAGTGCATTGGCACTTGGCAGCCTAAAGTGCACCAGCAGTAGAGGAGCGAAAAATAGCACCATCACTTATTAAACATGGTTCTGTTTTTCACTATCCCTTTGACATAATGAAACACAGTAACTTAGGTAGTTCTGCTGGGTTGTGTAAATTTTTAAGAAAGTCCCCCTTTTGTCTGCTCTTAATAGACAATGGCCCAAATGTACTAACTCTTTTTACTTTTGCAAAACAAACCTGGAGCAAAGTGTTGTCATATTTGCTTTCCAAATTAAATCACTTTCAGCCTGATTCATCAAGCTGATTTGCGCTCGCAAAGGGCCAGATTCTGAGAATCTGGCCCTTTGCGAGTGCGATTTTTGCATTTGGTATTCATCATCCCAAATGCAAAAATCACTATTAGCGAAATCGCATATTTGCGAGGAATTGGATTTGAGGAATCTCTAATAGAGATTCCTCAAATGCAATTCATCAACCAAATAGAAATAGCGAAATCGCAATATTTGGTCTCAATTTACCACCAGGTCTGACTTGGTGGTAAATTGCGTAACTAGTGTAAAAAGCACTTTAGTGCATTTTTTTCTTTTGCATGTTACACACACACATGTCCTTTGGACATGTGTGTGCGCAACACCTGTTCAAATGTGCATTTTAGGGGTGCTACAGGGTGTCCTTTGGACACCCCTGGCACCCTTAAAATCGCTATCTGATTTGCGAGTAGCAAATTGCTACTCGCAAATAAGGGATACTCCCCATTCATTCCTATGGGCCTTTTGGCCCATAGGAATGAATGGGGAGTTATTTCCTTTTTTTGCGAGTAGCAAATTGATACTCGCAAATAGAGAACATGTAGGAATCGCTATTTAGTTAGCAATTCCTACCTGAATACCGTTTTGCGTGTCCTCAATAGCGAGTCGCTATGATTCGCTATTAGGGCCAAGCAAAACGGCCCGTTGATGAATCAGGGTGTTTGTGTCCAAAGTAATGCAAAGTTTCGCTATTCACTACTTTGTTCTACTTTGCATCAAAGGGAGCATTCCATAAGTGGTAAATGTGCATTCCCGTGCAACAACCCATGCAACTCCATATCTACTAACATTTGTACGCAAGGATTTGTGACAAAAGCATATGCCTCATTGATGCAGGAGTAACTCTGGAGAAGGTGCAAAAACTCTTCACATTCATCGATCATTGAATGTGTGCTGCATTGTAAAGCACACACGCAAATTAGGGAAAATATTAAAGTACTTTTTTAGTACTGGAAGGTTCTCCTTATAGTACAAACTTATGCATGATTGAACACACACATTAGTGCACTATGGTGTAAGGGTGCGTGCTATGGCACAAGGCAGCATAGATTGTGCCAGCCCATGGAGAGAGGAAAACAGTGCCAAATTTTAGTAAATATTGTGCTGTTCTGCTTTCTCAATTTCACACAACATAGCACAGTAACATTGGGTGCTCGCCTGTGTTGATTAAAGAATTAGTAAATAGGCCCCTACATCTCCATCTCCATTGTTCTGAAATACTGCTGGGGTCTGTTGTAATTAAAACCACTGGCAACACCAGTGTGGACGTGGTGGTCAATATAACTGCAAGTAACACACATGGGGATCAACACAATATCAACTAGCGGAGGAATCCCCACAAGTCCTAGAACCTCAGTCTCAGAACTTAAGATCTTATTTAAAGTTTGGCGGACAGGATACTCCATCAAAATCATAGTAGATATCTTGGACATCCTACTACAAGTGCAATGTAGTCAATATGGTAGATTGGATATCCACCATGTTTTATGGGTTATCCTGTGTAACATGCTGTACTTGAGGCCGTTAGTATCTGTTCTTATGTGAAAAATTCACTGAACTTTATGATAGGTTTGCTGCATCTCCAGAAAAAGAACTCTTTGATATTGCACAGGAATAATGAATTCAGGACTCCAAGAATAACCCGTGAATAAAAGCACATCCTTCAAAGCAGCAGGTGGTTCTTTTGATGTTTTCAATATAGGTTAATTAAAATTAGCCCCCAAGAATACAAAATCTATGAGACATAGGACCCAAGATGAGCTGTTTCGTGTTGGCCACCATGAATGCGACTTTATCAGGACCTACTTTGCCACCCTGACCTGGCCATTTTAGGCTGTGACATCTGCATTAGTAATCAAGGCCATCGTGAATACTGCTCTCACATACCACAAGACACCTCCATGTGTAAAAGTGAAAACATATTGCCAACCATGATACAACCAGAATATTCTGCCTGAATGAAAACCAGCAATACTTGTGGCACTTGGACCTTTGGCTATGGACCTGCTTGAAAGTGGAGAAAAATATTTTTCCTACCTGAACTTGTGACCTGATGTCTAAGAATCCTTCCATGACAATCTGATTATTTTTCAAGCATCAGTTAAAACGTTATGGAGTTTTTGAAGAAAATCCATACTTTTCCTAATTTTTGAACGAGAGGTACCACACCCTCCTGACAAATATCTGACCTCTACACCTACAGATTCCTGGTTTATCTCACTCTGAGCTTTGTGCTGAAAATCAGGACCACGAAGAAGAGGTATCTGAACGTGTGGGCCTATGCTCAGGTGCGGTTGCCAACCTTTCCCTTCCGATTAATGGCATAAAGAAAGACATAAAAGTCTAAAAGTAAACCAGTCAGAGGCTCTATTGGTAATGTGAAAGCAATGCATCTGACCTTGTGCAAGGCCTCCTGTCTTTGCCTTGCTCTTTGCAGGTGACGTTTTACTTCCCTAAAAGTGGCAAAGAGTAAGAAGGTAAAACGTTTGACTGCGTGGAACCGCAGACCTTTGCTCAAACTTACTCCATTGCTGGTCAGCCACATGGAGTATCTTAGTAATAACCCTCCATAAATCTTGACCAGAGCAAGCCCGCAACCTGTATTTTACCTCTCTCCATTACTGATTAGCCTTTGAGGATGCCTAAGTCCCTGTCAACTGCACCCCTGTTTTTTGCATTGGATGTTTGCTACAAAGTTGGTATATTTCAGATATTTTTAAAACATTTCAAAACTCCTCATCCCTATGTCCTATTTTCCCTTTTGTGGTGTCATTTTAAGCTTTCATCTTGAATCCTTTCAATTAAAATAGTTTGGGAATATTAAACTATATATTTTGTAACTGTAAGGAATTTTTGGGTGATGCTGTTTATGTGTCACGTGCAATTGTCTTTGAAGTAGGTCATTCTGTTTAGGCTAGACTACAAACAGTATGCAAGAGGTTCTTCACAGAAATCTACTTCGTTAATGGGCTGATTATGAGAGTGAAGCAGCAGCTCATATAAAAAACAAAGGTGTTCCTGTAGTTTGAGTTGGGAGGAATGACTATCATGGTGGCATCAAGTCAATTACTGTGCCCCTGTGTGTTTGAAGAGAAAGAACAAGAGAGTATTAAAAGAAAGTAGTATGTAGTTATAGAGTTAACGAATTAAATAAATCCCGCAGAGTACCCCAGCTGCAATTGTGCACAGCGAACTGGGAAGCCCTTACATTGTAGATCAGGTAAAGTTGAGCCCCATTTTAGCATGGCTCAGAATTTGGGTAAATCCTGAGGCAGAATTAAGTAGAGTAATTGTAGCAGACTGCTTACAAAGGGACAAGGGGTTGCAAATCCCGTGGCTAAATTATGTCAAGGTTTTGCTAGAGGATATAGACCGGAAGGATCTTTTTACCAACCCGAACTTACAGCCAGATTCATCATCGGCATGTTTTGCGAGTCTGTAATAGCGAATAATAAGGAATCGCTATTACAGGCTCGCAAAACGGGATTCATGTAGGAATCGCAATATTTATTGCGATTCCTACAGCTTCCTTATTTGCGATTAGCTAATTGCTAATCGCAAATAAGGAATAACTGCCCATTCATTCCTATGGGCCTACAGGCCCATAAGAATGAATGGGGAGTTATTCCTTATTTGCGATTAGCAATTTGCTAATCGCAAATAAGGATGCGATTTCAAGGGTGCCAGGAGTGTCCCTGTAGCACCCATGAAATGCAAATTTACACAGGTGTTGCGCACACACATGTCCAAAGGGCATGTGTGTGTGTAACATGCAACTGAGAAAAATGCACTTAAGTGCTTTTTTCTATTTTTTCGCTATTTACCACGAAGTCAGACTTCGTGGTAAAGAGCGGCCAAATATTGCGAATTCGCAATTTAAAATTGGTTAATAAATTGCATGTAAGGAATCTCAAATAGAGATTCCTTAAATGCAATTCCTCGCAAATATGCGATTTCGCAAATAGCGATTTTTGCATTTGGGATGATGAATCCCAAATGCAAAAATTGCGCTTGCAAAGGGCCAGATTCTGAGAATCTGGCCCTTTGCGAGCCGATTTTTCGTTCATGAATCTAGCTGTTAATTTCTACCTCTTGTAAATTACAATTTATATATATCAAAAAACTGCTGCTAGCAAAGTTTGCATTTCGCAGAACAGGTCCTGAATTGTTGAAGAGATCAGTAACTGCTCATTGTCTTGTGAGTAATAGTGAGGGTATGGAACCCTATCTGTTTTTGATGTATAACTCGCAGGACAGGTTTTTAATATGTCATTTTAGGCTCAATATGTTACCAAATATATTGTCTTATCCATCTGGTTTTACTCAAACAATTGAGCAGAAGGGTGCCTGCGGCTGCGACAATAGGTCTCCGCAGGACACCCTTCATTTTGTACTTCTATGTCCTTTTCATCAGATGCCTCAACGAAAATTTTTGGTGGCTATTTTGAAAGAGGCAAAGTTTGGTCATGCTAAAACTGCCTTACTCTTCTTACAAAGAGCAAACGATATGCGCACATTATGTTCTATTATGAATTTTTTAAAAGTGGCAGTAAGATTAAGAATTACAAGAGGTTAATGTTAAGGAATGAATGTATATTATACTGTGTTTTATAATTGTGCACTTTTGTTTTTAGATAAAGTTCAGATATGCTATTTAATTAATTTTTTTACTGGATATATGTATTTTATGAAGGTTTTCAATCATCGAAATAAAGATTTACTGAACTTAGTCAAATGGAGGTGTAAAAAGGAGATGATAGGAATTAGAATGCATTTGGGGAACCTCAAGCTTTCAAGGAAGGGAACATATTATTGGAATATTTCATAATACTGAGATAAATATTATATGCTTACCATGTTTGTTATGAACCAACACATTACCATAACTGATATTGCTTTGCCATTCTCTATCGTCATAGGGTACATTAAGTATGGATAAAGGCAACCGAACTACAGTGTCAGAATTCATTCTTGTTGGATTTACCGATCTTGGTGAGGATCAAAAACTTCTCTTTGTCTTTTTTTTAATCACATACATTACCACACTTTTTGGAAACACAGTTATCATTGCATTGATTATCAACGACTCCCACCTTCACAACCCCATGTACTTTCTCCTTTGCTGTCTGTCGGTGGTAGATATCGTTGTCACCTCCACCATCATCCCAAATCTCTTAATCAACCTTCTTCGTGCCCTTAAGACAATTTCCTTCTTAGGTTGTTTCTCTCAGATGTTCTTCTATCATGCCATTGGTAATATGGAAAGCTTCCTCCTGGCAGTAATGGCCTATGATAGGTATGTGGCCATCTGCCGGCCTCTCCATTACACATTGGTGATGAGTAAGGAGCTTTGCGTCCTCTTTGTCTCTGGATCTTGGGTCATCGTCTGTCTACATTCATTACTGTATGCAGTGTGGACCTCAAGGCTGACTTATTGTGGGTCCAACATAATCTACCACTTCTTCTGTGAAATTGTACCAGTCTTCAAGCTCTCCTGCTCAGACCTAACAATTATTACACTTGTCGACATAGTAGAGGCGAGCTTCATTTTAAGTATCCCTTTATCCTGCATTGCCATCTCCTATGGTCATATCATCATCACCATAATGAAGATGCCGACGGCTGTAGCCAAGCGCAAAACATTTTCCACCTGCTCTTCTCACATTATTGTTGTCACACTCTTATACGGGTCAGCACTTTCTGTGTATGTACGCCCCCCTACAGCCACATTTGTTCCCTCTGACAGGATTGTAAGTGTAATGTACATTGTTGTGCCCCAGATGCTGAACCCTTTCATCTACACTTTCAGAAATAAGGAGGTCAAAAGAGCCTTGAGGAAAGCACTTTGTAGATAGCTATGTAGGGGTAATAGAGTTTAAATGAAACAACTTTGTAGGGTTGAATTTACTTGTCAATTACTAAAGAAATTCAATTGTCACATGCCAGCAAGCTGGCTTTCTAAGACTAATCGTATAAGAGTAATGCAGATGAATGGATGATATGGCATGTGACGTGATGTCTATTAATAAGGTGCACAGTTTTTCATATATTTGTAAGGAGCTCTCTCACACTGAATGGCATCATCATGCTGAGTCGGTGTGCATGTAGCAAAGCCTAGGGCCTACTGTCATTACTCAACAAACCAGGTCTTTAGGTTCTTGCAGAATTCAAGAAATGAGGGGGAGGATCATATGGGTAGCTGCAGGATGTTCCATGTTTTAGGATTGATGGAGAAAAAGGCTCAACTGCTTGATCTGGGTTTATAAATGCATGGGATATGTGAAAATAGATGTCCAGCTGACTACCGATGTTTCATGGGTTTGTGAAACCGATGCAATTGTTAAGGTATGCTGGGCCAGAGTTATGCAGTGCTTTGAATGTGTGGGTGAGAAGTTTGAATTGTGCTGGTGTATATATGCGTATCCAGAGTAACTCCTTGAGGTGAGATGTGTGTGCAGATTCTGCCCACTGAGTTGTGAATGGTCTGCAGCCTACTCATTAACGGTTGCTGATACCGGCATATAGGGGGTTGTCCAGAGTCCAGCTTGCTGGTGACAAGGTCATGGTTGACAGTTTTTTAGGGTGTCGGTAGGGAGCCATTTACTTCACATTTTTAAGGTGTGGAAGCATGATGGAATGATGGCGTTGACTTGGGCAATCATTTTGAGCTTGCAGTCAAAGTTGATCCCGAGGTTCTTGATGTTGGTGGTGGAGGTGGGTGTCAGTCCTAGTTCTATCGGCTACCAGACAGAGACACAAGGTGAGGAGCTCTTCCCAAAGATCATGACTTCAGTTTCATCAATGTTCAACTTCAAAAATTTGGACTTCATCCAGTCAGCGATTTTGGTCATGCATGCTGTGAACTTGTTCCAGATTCTGAATGTCTTGATCGTGAGGCTAACTTGTGTGTTGTCAGTGGTGTATAAGACGTGAGAGTTGATGATGCTGGGCAGAGGGATTACGTAAGCTTGCAAGAGTCATAGCAAAAGCATATTATTCCTTATGTTGAACTGATTTGAGTACAGAGAATCTGCAGTACTGAACTTGATGACCAGAAAGAATAAACAAATATTAAAATCGGATTTGTAGAGAGGGGTTATGCAAAGATTATTATTAATAAAGCAGTAGAAAAAGTTAGTAAATTCTCAAGAAAAAAATTGTTATGGATGCAATGTACTCATAAACGCAAAGCAAAATGTAAGAAAGATACTACTGTCAGGTTCATCACTAAATATGATCATGAACATTCTAAGATCTATCAGATCCTGAAGAGACATTGACATTTGCTGCAAATTGATAAATACATTACCGAACACATTAATGAAAAGGTTGAGATCACTTTTGGCCATGGTAAAACACTTGTAGGATGTATTATGCATCAGTGAAACCATTGGGTATCCAAAGGTGGCAAATAGAAAAAAAACAATTTCTGATACATTAGCATTTTTCACATGTGCCAACTGTATTTTCTGTAACGTCACAAATGGCAAACAAACATCTTTTTTTGACCACCTCAGGAAAAAAAATTATCCGATAGAAGAATTCCTGAATTTTAACACACTGTTTTGTGTATACATCATAACTTTTGCCAATTTAAAAATGTATGTGGCCTCTACATTACATCCCGTGAAAGAGTAATGGAAGGAACACTCAAGAGTGCTTAAAAAAATAAAAGATTGCACAGAAAAATACCCCAGGCCTGTACATCTGAGAGACTCCACACGTAGAGATAATTTGAATAAAATAGGGATTATGGCAACTGAAAGCCTAATGCGTCATGGAAGAGGCCATGGTAAGATTTTAAAATTGTGTGAAAGAGAGAGTTTTAGGATGTTTAAGCTTGGAGCATATGAGCGTGTCTTTAACAAACAAGATCTGCGGTATCTATTGTAATTGTTTGAATGGGATAGTTATTGTACTAGCAAATTTAGCTATGATCACTTTAAGTACTTAATTAATGTAAGTATGTTAGTTTAGCTCTTGTCCTTTACACACTTACAACACGTAAGCTCTGATATGGGTGAAATCTTTCGTCTAAGACAGTTTGTAATGCTGGTCAACTGGTGGTAAGCATTGAATTACTGATTGGGCTCTTTAAAAACAGTCCATAGACATTAGCTACAAGTACTGGCTTTCACTTAGACTGACAGTGGTCATTTTATTAACATTTTCTCAAAGGCAAACTTAGACTATTGTGTAAGTTTATGATGAGTCTTTGCAATTCACAAAGCAATTTTACTAGTATCTTTAACCTTTTATTGTGCTGAATCTTCACCATGAGTGCAGAGACTCCCCAGACATAAATATACAACTAGTGTCTCATCCATATAAAGGTAGATTTACTTTGAATTATGTATGGCAGTGACTGGTGATTACAACACTTAGGGCCTCATTTAGATATTGGTAGATGGGTTACCCGGTCACAACAGGGACGAATATCCTGCCGCTGAAAATAAGTCCTGTTGGATATAATAGGATTTATATTTCAGTGGATGGGATTGCCAGCCCCTTTGTGACGGTATAACCCATCCGCCAACATCTAAAAAGGAATCTAAGATATATACGCTTGAGTTTGCCTTAAAAAAAAAACATTTCCAAAACAGACAAAAGGCACTAAAAAGGGCAATGATAGAGAGAAATAGCAAAGAACAAAGGGCTGTGACAAACAGAAATTGTACAAACAAATGCCAATGACAAGAGAAAAAAGGCACAAAATAAAGAGAAAAGGTGCTAACAAGGGGCAATGACAATGATAAATGGCACAAAACATAGGGCAATTACAAAGAGAAAACACACAAACAAAGGGTAATGACAAATAGAAATGGCACAAAACAGATCAAGGTGAAAAGTGAGTAAGTATAGAAAAGAGAAGAGAAATGGCAAAACCTAAAGGGTGGAAGAACCTTAGGAGAAGAGAGAGAGAGATAGTGTATGAGAGAGAGAAAGAGAGAGACAGGGAGAAGGAGAGGAGCAATACAGGATTCTCAACATGCTGGAGCGGGGGACAAAAGTGTGTTGCCTGGATGGATGTCCGGGCACAGATAAGTCCTAAAGGGAGGCTAGAAACATTGCTTGTTTAATGGCTTGCCTGCGCCAACAGCCCCATTAAATAGGTCCTGGGCAGTAGGCACACTGTGAGGGATGCTGGGATGGGACGTAAGTGAGAAGGAAGCGTGAAAGCAGGAAAAGGTAATGAGCGCAAGGGGTATAAGAAACAAGAAGGGGAAATGAAGAACAGTGACAAAGAGAAATGGCACAGACAAAGGTCACAAGCAAATGACAATGAAAAAAGAAAAAAGACTCGAAACATTTACAAAAGACACTAACAAAGATCAATGAAAATGATGAGTGGAACAAAACAGAAGGCAGTGACAAAGAACAGAGAGAGAGAGAGAGAGAGAGAGAGAGAGAGAGAGAGAAAGGGAGGAACAAGGTGAGAGCCTCAACTTGCTGGAGAGGAGTCTGAAAGGGCCATGACTGTGACTTGCAATTTGCGAGACGCAATTGAGTGCCACAAATTGTGAGTTGCAATTTAGAATGGTTGTACATCTGGCCCCATGTCTTCAAGGCTTTCCTAAAAGGGAGAAGGCCCCTACATTTCTTCACGTGGAGAAGGAGGGAGTTCCATTGTTTGGCTGTACTATGGTTGAAACTTCTGCCTCCCCAGTGAGCTCTCCTAACCTTGGGAATCATCACATTATAGGCCGATAAAGACCGCAGGGTTCTAAAAGGGTGGTACCAGTTGAACTTCTGGTTCAAATAATCTGGATCTAAGCCATTCAAGGCTTAAAAGCGATGCAAAGTGCTTTAAAGTCAAGGCACTTTCTAAAGGGTAGACAATGGCGCTGAACCAAAGCTTATGAACTTGAGTGAGGCTTGGGGATCCGAAGTGCAAAAAAAGAAATGATGGACAGATTGCAGAACAATGTCATACTTTCACCCCAGTACAGAGATCTGGGGTTAAATTCATTGTTTTTTTGCTCACCATTCCATTCCAGTTTGGACCCCGCCGTACGCGAATCAGTCTTGATCCTGTGCCCAATGGGAACACTCCAGCCCGAACTTCCAGGCCAGGTCCTCCCTGGAATGGAAACAAGCATCCTAAGACCATTTTTGGGCTTTCAGTCCTCATCAGCCAGGATAGCTTGATTCCAGTGGCATTGTGAGCACAGGACCCATGTCTGGGCATACCCGTCCCACTGGAGGTGGCAAATGCAAAAAAGACAATTGATGGACAGAATGCAGAACAATGTCATACATTCACCCCTGTACAGAGACTAGGGCCTCCATCCATCGTTTTTTTGCACGCCATGCCCGTCTAGTTTGGACCTCGCCATATGCAAATCAGTTTTGACCCTGCGCCCAATGAAAACAGTCCCAAAACGCGTTCTCCCCATGATAATTCCATAGGAAACTTTAGACAAAGCTACAGCCCAAACTGCTGAACGGAATTACACCAAATTTGGCAAAAAGGTAGGTCTTGGTCAGAAAGAGACTTTTTTTAAATGGTGTAAATCCTTTCACTAGTTTTTGAAATATTAAAGGAAAAAGAAATATTGATATCTGGGCGGAGCCTAACCACACATGTCATCGTGAAATCTGATTGGCTGATCAGTGATGTCATTTGAGATGTCATCAGTGATGTCATCAGTGATGTCACTGACCATGTCATGAGTTATGTAATATGTGACATCATTAGCAGTGCATTGCGGGGGCGCGAGTTATAGTTAGCTCATCTAACAATAACGGCAACATTTCTCTGGTTTTGTACGAGTTAAATGTCCAAATAACTATAACATTCCTGAAACCCATGTTTTTTTCACTGAATATATATATATCTATATTATCTTGTATTATCGAGTGCACTTGCAAAGCTGTACTGTGATTAAGGACGCTATGCAGCACAACAGCATCACAGTACATATAGAAATGAGTGAAGGATCTTACTCTATCTGTGTGATTAAGACGCTGCTTTACAGTATAGAAACACCGCAGTGTGAAGTAATGATCAAGGTGCACTATGGGACTGGTAGTATTGTTACCTGGTCACGTGATGAGGGTGTTCAAAAATACATATTTTTTTAAATATGTGAGCTAATTGATTGTGATGCACCTCACCTGTGAACAAAGCCACAAATATCGGCTGAAACGCGTAAGGTTTTGATGTCCTGCCACTTCTGAGAAGCAAATAAAGCCAGTGAGACACGCAGTTGGGCTTCGCAGTTCTTGTGTTTGTGCTTTGGCTTTCCAAAATGCTGGTCGCTCCATGCCCGCTTTGCGAAGCCGCCCTGTAGAGATGGTGGCTCCCGTCAGTTGGAGGAATGCTTTTTGGATATATATATATATATATATATATATATATATATATATATATATATATATGAATGTCTTGCACATCAATTCCGGGTGTAGTTATTCTGAATATTCTGAATGCAAAATTGCCTCATGATTACCTGTCCTTTCTGAGTCTTAGCCATCTTCTTCCTTTGTGCAGGCTTCCCCTTTGGATACCTTATCTCCTCTCGCCTCTGGTGTGATCCTGGCCAGGGTTGTATTCCTTTTTCTGCTTATGTTTTCTACCCAATTGCCAGCCTTTGCCCAAGACCCTGACTGTGTCTCAGACAGTCCCTGACATAAACCTGCAGAAACTCACTCTGTTTTCAGGCTGGCAGTCAGTTATTGTGGGATGTTTCTCCAGCAGTGATGGAACTCCAATCATTACTTTTCAGCTACCACTGGGTGCTCACACCAGTTAGAACTCTGCCCAGAGTCCTACATTAAGCTCACTCATCCGCTACAAATCATCAGTCAAAAACTCACAATCACTCTGAAACTTTCCAGATGCAACACTTCAACCCCTTAGGCACAGCATGGATTCAGCTGTCCAAAAGCCTCTCTCTTCCTGCCCCGCTAACTTTCAGCAAATGACATCAGAGCTAGGCATTAATCCAAGTCTTCATGGTGTTGAGCAGAGGTATCATTGGTGGCGCACATTAAAGCTCAACAAAGTCTGGGCTTTGCCTAGGTACAAGGGAGCCGGCTCGTTTTATTAAGACACCTTCAGATTCAAATGCTGAACCGGGTGATCACTGGAGGCAGGCAGTTTAGCAGAGATTCACATTGGCATAGGAACCTCATCAAATGAAGAGTGTCTTTCTGCAGGGTGATAAGGTTTCTTTTGCAACATCTAACTGCTTTAGTAGAGAGTTATTATTAAGTCATTAGCAACTTCATTGATTAGCCTTTGACTACCTCTATTTTCTTACAAATACAATCAAATGCTTTAAAAGTGCCTTTTTTAAACAATCTAATAACGAATGGAAAGTATATTTTTGTGATTGCTATATGTAATAGAAAGACAATACATAATTTGTGAAATTTTGATAATTGTTTTGAGTACAATCGGAAAAATTATCATTAATTGTGCGGATCATCAGTAAAGCGACATATGCAGTGGTGGCTGGTGACATTTGTAAGTGGTGAGGCATAAAAGCCCCAATGACATAAGAGGTGTTTGGTTGGGTTCTCCCCCAAGAACATTCTGAAAAAAGAGTGAGTAAATGGTGGATTTTCTAGCAAATTTGAGAAAGCAAAAAGATTAATAAAGCAATAGTGAAAGTGTAGTTATGACATCAGTAAACATAATAACACAGGTAGCTGCTTATTCAGTATAACCACAGAACTTCATACCAAACTTCAAGATAACAATTCTGAGTACCTCAAAGATTTTTATGTATATACCTTTCAAAATGGAATGTACTGACTTCACCTGCTTATGGCTGAAGGGAATGACAAAATGTGCATGTGATATTGCCAAGATAACTTTGCAGTTTTCTCCACAGGGCCGCCTAATGGTAGATAAACTAGAGTCAAAGTACAATTATCTTCATGTAAGCCTCGGAATGCAATAATTTGGTAGGATGCACAGGAATGCTTTTCAGTACACATCCTATATCCATTCACTTCATCAACTTTATTTCTTGGAATCGAAAGAGGATCATTCATGCCATGAAGTGAACTAATATTTTAGAAGCACAAGTAAAGGAACACTGACTTTAATCCATTTCATTGTTTAACATTTGCAATACAACACACTGGTGCATTGTTCATGTGTCTGTTGTAAATATGTTATGTGTACACAAGGGGGGTTGGCTTGTGGCAGGGGTTAGCCATTGAAACGTGTTCCTCACTTACTTCCCTATGCTGTCCTCTTTACATCTCTGGTGGTCTCAGTGGGCCCGATTCACAGAACTAACTTAAGACAAAATCCTAAATTTTCTACCATATTGGTATTCACAGAAGGCACTTACTTGTTTTGGTATTCACAGAAGGCACTCATTCATTTTGGTATTCACAGAAGGCACTTACTCATTGATGAATAAGTACCTTCGGTGAATACCAAAATGAGTAAGTGCACTTACTCATTTTGGTATTCATAGAAGGAACTTACTCATCAATGAGTAAGTGCCTTCTGTGAATACCAAAATGAGTAAGTGTCTTCTGTGAATACCAAAATGAGTAAATGGTAATAAGTTTAGGATTTTGTCTTAAGTTAGTTCTGTGAATCGGGACCTGCATGTTTTCTAGTCTCTACAGAAAAAAACTATCAGAAGAGTTTGTAAACAAATCCACCTGCTATGGAGTGTGCTGCAATGGCACAGTAATAGCTGCCTGTGCGCTATTCAAATGCCTAATAACAGCAGCCATGTGTTATGAGTTTCAAAAACAGAGAAACCTGCATATAGTTTCTCATATCTGAATTCAGTGGTTTTAATGTGATCAGAGCTTCTTACCAAATTAGCTAGCACATTTATGGATTTTTCCAAGTCTAGTCTAAATCTGCACACCAGCTCCTAAGTGACTCTTGCAAGGATACTGTCCAGTTCACTGGTCAGACTCTGAATGCAGTGGACTGCGCAGGTGTATTATAACTGTACTATTTCATGCAGGTATTTAATCCATGGAATTCAACCGCTTCATTGGAGTCCAGCAGGGCCCAAAAATGTCAGCGCACACATACTGCCTTGTTACCAGGCCTGCCCTGTGTGTTTTGCTTATGTCCAGATAAATAAATGGATGGATTGTTTTGCTACCATTGGGAAGCAGCTTTTTTCAACAAACTAGTGTGTTATTGTTACTTCCAAATGCAAGCAGTAAAATTCAATCCATTTGGCATGCAATGTAAGCCATTTGTCAGGCCATAAACACAGCACACAGGGCCAGGCTGAGGTCAGGGCTCCTCAGGAGGAGTCAGAGGGCCTGTAAACTATAAAATAACACCCTGCTTCTCCAGTTCCACTTTCCTCTCTGCGTCAGCACAGCACTTAAGTTTACACATTAGCTGGTATCCGTTAATGTTGTATATATAAAATACAATACGTTTGATGTGATAAGCGCCAAGTTAGTCATGGGTGTTAGATTTATAAATAGTTTATATAAGTAAATAAATAACTACGGGCCACATGCATCAAAGTTTGCATTTGCGATTCCTAAATTGCGACTTTTAAGAAATCGCAATTTAGGAATCGCAAATGCTTATGCAAGTAGGAATCACAAAATAAATTGCGATTGCTACACATTCGCAAATTGCAAATCGCAATTAAAGAATTGCTTCCCTTTGATTCCTATGGGCTTAGAGGCCCATAGGAATCAATGGGAATTGCATGCGCAATTTACGAGTACCAAATAGATACTCGCAAATTGTGCATGCAATTTCAAGGGTGCAAGGGTGCCAAAAGGACATCCTGATGCACCCCTGAAATTGCATCGTTATCACATGTTGCACACACACATGCCCCAAGGTCATGTACGTGTGCAACATGGAATTTTGAAAAATGCACTTTTGTGTATTTTTCAAGGTTCTCTCAAATTACCATTGTTAGATTTGTGGGTCTCTAGTTGGCAGAGGTAGGTGCCTTTGACAAAATAGGGACCCTTGTGTCCAGTCAGGGTAAGAGGGTACACTCCTAAAATAACCCATGCTCACCACCGTGGTAGCTTGGCACGAGCACACAGGCTTATCTAAGAGTGTGTAAAGCATTTGTGAACACATAAACAGTAATCCAGTGACAACACTACAGATGGACACCACACAGGTTTTATATCAAAAAAGAGTATTCTTTATATAGATTTAACACAAGACCACAAACAACAAAAATCCACAATACTGTACTTTAAAAATGGTAGAAATAGCTAAGTTCTCTTCGATGATAAGTGCAACACTTTAAGTTCAATGTACCTTTGGATGCGTAACGCTATAGAACCAAAGTGTTGATGGGAAGTTGATGCATCGGTTTCTTACACGCAAGAACGATGATGCGTCGGTTCTCTACTGCTGCGTAGGGGGCGATGATGCATTGGTTCTTCTCGGCATGGTGAGGTGATGCATCGGTTTCTCACTGCTCTTCCATGGTGATGCGACCAGCAATGCCATGATGTGATGAAGATCTAGGACAATGAAACAAAATGGTGTCTTCTTGATGTTGCGACAATGATGAGTGCACAACCAATGGCCGTGCTGCGACTCAACAAATCTTCTGAGTCGCAACAGGCCCTGCGACACGCTTCTCTGGTGATGCTTCTCCGGTGATGTGACGGTGTCTGCTGCGAGACTCTTCTCCAAGGATGCCGGGTGCTTCGGTGATGGGATGCGACAGCAGCGGCACGGTTTCTCAGTGATGCGACTACAGTGGCTGTGGCAGCTACACTCTTCTCCAGTAATGCAATGGTGTCAGCTGCGACAGCGACAGCGACACTCTTCTCTGGTGATGCGAGGCACTTCGAGTGATGCGATGGTGACAGCGGCAACGGCGGAACGCTTCTCCGGTGATATGACGGCATCTGCTGCGATGGCGACACTCTTCTCCGTTGATGCAACGACAATGGCTGCGGTGGCGACACATAATAATAATAATAATAATCTTTATTTGGATGTAAAATATCCTTAAAAGAACACCTCAATGATTCCAACAACAGTACACGTTATTGAGAAAAAACGAAAATCAATAAAACAACAGTGGTTAAATGAAGATCTTCCAAATTGCGTTATGCTGCTTTTTATTACATATAGGTGATTAAAAAGCTCGGTCAGCATGACATTAAACAGAACATTAAAACAGAAGAGGCTTGTGATACTAACAATTAGCAATGTTGGGCTTGTAAAAACAGTCTGATGTTCAGCAAATAACTGCTGGTTATGGTAAAATGAGATCGGATAAAACACAGCAGCAAACAGATCAATAGCAGCGTGTTAAGATAAAATGCGATCAGATAAAAAACAGTTTTAGCAGCTTAGAAATAGAGTGCAATTTAATTTAAACTATTGCTTAAAAGGGAGAAGCATGCGTTAAATTAGGGAAACAACCTTTACAACGCAACTTTTACAACGCACTACCATTACAACGAAACTTTTACAACGCAAAAACTTTTACAACGCATACCATTACAACGCATGTTTTTACAACGCAAGTACTTTTACAACGCATGCCATTACAATGTAAGTATTGGTAAGTATATAATTATATTTAATATTTTATATGTTTTTTTTTTTTAAGTTTTCAGTTTTTGGGTAAAGGGGTATTTTTAGGGTTCAGGGTCAGTTTTCAGTTTTTGGGTAAAGGGGTATTTTTAAGGTTCAGGGTCAGTTTTCAGTTTTTGGGTAAAGGGGTATTTTTAGGGTTCAGGGTCAGTTTTCAGTTTTTGGGTAAAGGGGTATTTTTAAGGTTCAGGGTCAGTTTTCAGTTTTTGGGTAAAGGGGTATTTTTAGGGTTCAGGGTCAGTTTTCAGTTTTTGGGTAAAGGGGTATTTTTAGGGTTCAGGGTCAGTTTTCAGTTTTTGGGTAAAGGGGTATTTTTAGGGTTCAGGGTCAGTTTTCAGTTTTTGGGTAAAGGGGTATTTTTAGGGTTCAGGGTCAGTTTTGGGTTTTTGGGGTACAGGGGTATTTTTAGGGTTCATGGACAGTTTTGGGTTTTTGGGGTACAGGGGTATTTTTAGTGTTCAGGGACAGTTTTGGGTTTTTGGGGTACAGGGGTATTTTTAGGGTTCTGGGTTAATTTGGGTTTTTTTGGGGTACAGGGGTACAGGGTAAAAAAAATTAAATTAATTAAATTAAATTATATTAATTACAATTAATTTAAAATAAAAAAAATATTATATACTTACCAATACTTACGTTGTAATGGTATGCGTTGTAAAGGTATTTGCGTTGTAAAAACATGCGTTGTAATGGTATGCGTTGTAAAAGTTTTTGCGTTGTAAAAAATTCGTTGTAACGGTATGCGTTGTAAAAGTATGCGTTGGAACGTCATACATCCGTTAAATTACGGTATGCAGAGCGTATATAGGTTGTAAGGCCTATATTTAAAGCTGTATTTTCAGGGCTCAAAGCTGCAATAATTGCCTGTCTGCAGGTCCGAATACCCAACCTATTCCACTCCGTTTTCAATTTACGTCTACGCTGTAACATAAGGGCGGGGCAAAGACAGACCACGTGCTCCAAGGTTTCAGCCGTCTTGCCGCACCCTCTGCACAATAAAACCTCTGACGTACGACGCCAAGAGGGCAAATATTTTAGGAATTGCCAGTCACCCAATCTGATTGCCATAAAGCTAAGTTTTAAGTACAGGAAGTAAGTGCAGGACAGGTAGGTAGCAGGAGCTAACCGCCCATAAGAATTCATAATTGCCCATGCGTGTCTACGTTTGGCAAAAAGGGCTTTGTCAATGATGAGGGAGCTCATTCTAACACATTTCTTAATGCTGGTTTTGAATGCTGTCGTGCTAGGGTTGAGGGCCCATAGGTCGCCCGCAGACATTTCGCGGATGGAATCCTTAAAAAGGCGACCGTACGAGCCCCCTGGATTTTTCTCGGTAATGTCTAGCCAAACTAGTGACTCTAGTGAGCCTATGTCTGCTTGTCTAAGTTTGTGGCAAAGATTTAAGTACGTGCCGATGTTAGAGACTTCATAATTTAATAAGCCCAGTTCTAATCTGATCTGGGCAGCAGATGCATTTTTAGGCAAATGGAGGACTTTTTTTATAAATTTTGGTCACGTGTTGGTTTAGGTTGGTGTTTAGATTACCCCTGAAAATCTCAATGCCGTATGACAAGGACGGCCCAATTTTTGCTCTCATAACTTCCAGTAAAGGTAATAAACTTGGGTCAGACAGATTTTTTTGAGAGCTTGGAGAGGGTCACCTGTAGGATCATGGCTTTTACTGATATCTCATTGCACTGTTTGACAATGTTACCCCTGGAGTCGAAATTGACCCCTAAGTATTTTTATGTGCCTCCTGTTGCAAGGCTCATATTGTTATACAACCAGCCACCACAGACGTTGCATTTTCTTCCAAAGGTAACCACTTGGGTTTTCTTTAGGTTAACCTCTAATTTATTCGTGGTGGTGTAGTTGAATAGTTTGTCCAAAAGCCTTTGCAACCCTACCCGTGTAAGACTAACAAGAACCAAGTTGTCGGCTTATAGAAGGTTGCTTATTGGTGAACCTCCCATCTTAGGTGGATGACTGTTTGTTTCATCTAGAGCAGCCAACAAGTCTGCTATGAACAGATTAAGGAGAAGTGGGGCCAGCAAAAATCCCTGTTTGACACCTCTAGTTGTCATGATTTTCCGAGAGAGATGTGTGCCGGACTCCAACTTCACTTGAACCCATTTGCCTGAGTGTAATTGAATAATCGCCTCCAGACGTTTTTCTGGGATCCCCCATTTCCCATAGGACAGCCCTGGGAACCCGGTCGAAGGCGGCTTTAAAATCAACAAAACAACAAAAAACAGCCCTGGATGTGGAACATGCTTTATCAACAATTATGGACAATGTCAGTAAATTAGTCAGAGTGCCAGATTTGGCGGTGAAGCCGGTTTGATTCATTGGAATCAGGTTGTGCTGTTCCGCCCATGTTCTCAGCTCCTTCAAAAGAATACCTGCATAGTGCTTGGCCTCGATGTCTAAGAGAGCAATTAGTCTGTAGTTGTTTGGAGAGGCATGGGAGCCTGATTTATAGATTGGATGAATTATTGCGCCGCGGCAAGAGTCCGGGATGATGAAAGTTCTTAGTGCAAAGTTGAAAAGATTAGTTAGATGTCCCGACCAAAGAGCTATATTTGATTTGAATAAGTTCTGTGGTAGGCCATTTGGACCCGGGGCTCCGTCCAATCTTGCTTTTAACAATACTTTGGTAACCATTTCTTGGGTGGTCTGCAGATCGTAGCTGCGGGGGTCTAAACAACCGGTGGGCCTGCTCCGGCTCTTACTCGGGCTTATTTCTGTCAGGTTGGAAGCGCATGTTTCTGAAGGCACTGTTCCCTCTGGGGACCTAAAATGGTCTGTCAGGAAGGCAGACCAGTCGGCTTCTTGAATGTTTGCTGACCCAGAGCTGAATGAGCTGGAGTTATAACGATTGATTAAAGCCCAGAATTTTCTTGCGTTGCGGTTTTTACTCTCCCGTTTTAGTTTGCACCAGAATTGACTTTGGTGAAGTCGTTTATCTTTTTGTAAAGCCCGCCTAAATGATTTTTGAGCAGTTTAGTACGCATTCAGGAGCTCGTTGTTTCCTGGGGATTTCGTCAGAGACCGCAAGGCATTATTTCTGGATTTCTTCAGCACCCTTGTTTGGCTTGAGATTGAGAACTGGCGACTGGAAGAAGCCTTGTGGAAATGCTGTTTGGCTGGGAAGAGATTTATCAATCGTGAGCAGAGCGTCGACCATGCAACAGTAGGAGAAAGCGCCGGGTCAGTTCCGCCTGTTATAAGAGCCAGACTTGCCTTCATGACATTAGGGCTTATGTCTTCACTCCATCTTAGGCGCTTTAAATTTTCAGTGTACGTTCCTGTGCATGTTGTTGAGGCAGGTTTATGGTACTCTGGCTTTACATTGAGGGTAACGGTCTGGGGACGGTGGTCGCTTTCCGTTCGAGGATGAATACTGAAGTTGCCCAGATGTTTGAGCAGGGCTGAATTACAGATGGTGTAGTCTAGATAAGATTGTTTGTGGCCGTTTGTCCAGGACCATTTTGGTGGAGTGTCATTTGTTGATCTGCCATTCATTACCAGAAATCCGGCACTGTAAAGTTGAAACACGCAAAGTTCTCCCAGACCGCAGTAGGCTTGGTTTGGTGGTTTGGACTGTGCCTCTGCCTCAGTGAATGTGAAGGGGAAAAGCCCTTCGTGGTCAGCAGTGTTACCCTGAAAGAGGTTGGTGTTAAAGTCCCCTGAAACTATACAATCAGAATAAGGTTGATCCGCAGCCAGGTCGCACACAATTTTCATTAAGCGGGTTAGATGGACTTTTTGGGGCACCTACTCGGGTTAATGTAGATGTTGAGAAGTAGGAGTGGACGTTGTTTGCTCCATGAGTCGATTTTAACACCAAGTAGCCAGTCTTCGTCAAAATTTAGTGGCACGATCGGACCTTTTAGGTTGTTTGAAACGTAGATCGACAGGCCACCTTTAGGGTGGCCATAGGAGCAGTCTCTAATTGCCGGTTTCCTAAATTCAAAGAAGCCAGTCATGGGACAATTTTGGGTTGCCCATGTTTCTTGAAGGGCTATTACAGTGTGCCCAAATATGAAGGAGTGCGTCTCCAAGTTGGTAATTTTATGTTGGAGACCACTAATGTTCCATGAACAGCAGACCCGGGAGCTGAGATCGGCCGTGGACCAGGGTTCGGTTCCCCGCCTCGGCGGGTCTCGGGCTCAAAATTCCACGGACTCGATAATTCTCGCTCAGGTGCCTACTCAACTCACGGGGTCACACTCTGCGACTCTGGGCAATAGCTTGCTCAATCTCCACTACGGCCCCTCGCGGCGGGATGCCTGGCTTTCACCTTGTGGATACCCTGCCGGGATATCTCACAGGGGAATACCAGGACGGGTTCCCTAAGCAAGCGCTTAGATACCGGGTCGGTGATTTGCGCTATATAAATACATGTACATGAACATAATGTAAAGGAGGGATCTGGCTCAGGGTTTAAGGGATTTGCAGGTGGAGATGCTTGAGATCTTAATTGGACCGGGGCCTTACAGTTTGGGGCTGCAAAAGGTGCTTCGCGTGGTCAATCTATTTTCTTACAAGACAGGGCAGCCGAAAGCCATCCCCAATCTTGGGTTTTGTCAGGATTAAGGTCTGCACTCAAAGAAATTGTGTTCTATTCTGTTGTTCCCAAGGCATTTTTTAAAATTGAATATGGCCTGGGTTTGACTCCATTTCTAGGGGATTCGGCTTTTAGCAGGGTGGCTGACTGGTTTAATAGCACTGTGGGGTAACATGGAGTGGAATAGGGATACATTTTGATGCCCCATTCCCGAAAGGTAACCTTATGTTCTAAGAATGCTCGTGCCCAAGTGGTGGACCTGAATGACACCAGAGAGGGTTGTGTGCCTCTTGGTGGAAGGAGTTCAGTGGACTCAATATCGTCCGATGTAAGGGCTTCAAAGCCCAGGGCCCCATTCGCAAGTTTTATTATATTTGACCTATTTAGGGTGTCATGCTGACCTTTTGACTTATATTCAGGGGCAAAGAGTATTTTGAAGCCCTTTGGATCGCTTTTAGCACCCTTGCTGCTTGAGCTTGAATTGGGCTGAGTTGTTTTGTCAATTGGGGAGCCCACGTCTGATCCCAGTTGGTCTTGCGGAAGATCTCGTGGGCCTCGCCTCAGTGTCTGGGTGTTTATAGGTGAAGTTGGTTTCTTACTGTAAATTACTTTTGAAAGGTTGGGTCCAGTGTTTAGTTTTCCCAACCAGGGTGAACTTGAGGGAGAAACTGGTTGAGATTGTGTTGTCATGACTGTGGTCGTTGATATAATTGGTTCGTTGGGTTTGACTCTTAGTTTTTCAGTGGCAGGCTGAGGCTCCAGTGCCGCTGCTTCAGCAGATGTGATATTACAATCGTTGCTACACACAGAAATCTGTTGACAGGCACTTGAGGTTGAGTCTGCCATGGGAAGCATCCTTTACAACGAAACTTTTACAATGCAGTGCTTTTACAACGCAGGTTTTACAACGAAAACCATTACAATGCATTGCGCTGGGGGGCGCTCTAGGATAGGGAATAGATTTAATTTACTATCCAACACCTTCCCTAGTGTCCACGGGGACTGGAGTTGGAATAGTAAATTAAACTATTCACTATCCAGCACCCCAAAGCGCTATGCGTTGTAAAGGTTTGCGTTGTAAAAACTGCATTGTAACAGCATGCGTGGTAAAAGCATGGGTTGTAACGTCATACATCCGTCTGCCATAGGTAGGCTTTGACAGGGGGTTGTTGACATTGATGGTGATTGTGGGACACTTAGGACTTTTTTATTGGCAGCAGTTACGAACATCAGAAATAGTTTAGGAGGGTCGACTGTAGGATTTAGTCTTAATTTATTTCTTTGTTTGCGCTGACGTTTGCGCTCTCTCTTGCTGCAGGGAGGCAGGGGAGCAGGGATTGTTTCAGGGTTGGTTACGGCGACAGCATCTGGGTTAACGGGCAACCCTGCCACGTTAATGCCGATAGGGGGTGTTTGCCCGCTTGCTGACCAAACTTTTATGGCCGGAGATGCAGTCGGCACTGCTGGGATAGGAGGGCCTTTGGGATGGTGGAGGTCATCTTGATGGTCAATCTAAATTGTTAAAGATTCTGCTTCCCCACTCGGCTGAGTCCCGATTGCTGGTGAAAACAAAGGATTGGGTAATTCTAAGTTCAGAGTTGTGGGTTTTTGGGATAGCTGGTAGGGGCATTCGGATAGACTGCCTCCCTTCAATTGCTTAACCTCGCTTATGACGTGGATAAGAAGCCTGAAAGCGAGGAGAGTGAGTCAATGATGGGTGAGCAGCAACAGACCGACTGTACTAGTTTTGAGGATGATTGTGCTCCTGTAATTAAGTTGTTCAATTCGTCCAATTTGTTATCGATCCCTGCTGTGAACAGTGCTAAAGTGTTCAGTAGGTCAACCTGCGTATCTAATTTGTCCGAGTGATAATTTAAAGCAGTAACTGTCGATTGAAGGGTTTGAAGTAGTTGAGGCCAGATGCTCGATATTGTGGAGGCATCTTGATGTGGCTCTATTTTTGGTATGGGGTTGGGTGAATTTTGAGGGTTTTTGAAGAAAAAGGACAAGTCCGCTAACAGTTGGTCGTTTGGATCAGTTTTTTGTGGCGATTTTGGAGAAGTTATTATTGCTGCTGATGGTGAGTATAAGCGTTGTTGGGGATTAGTCAAGTCTGGGCTCCCCTCTGGAAGGCTTGGGACGTGTAGTAAGGGGGGGCCTAAGTATGTCAAAATTGGATGCAGGATCATTTTATGCGTGAATTTGTGGGAGAATTAAATGAGAGTGAGGCGCAGGGGTAACCTCACTAGGCACATCGGAGTTTTGAGGTAGGGGTGTTGAGAGGTTCTCGGATTGCAGTGGTTGCAGTGCTTGGGGGCTTAGGTTATAAGTTAGGCTCACTGGAGGTGATTGGCTGGAGGTGGCCTCTTGCTTATAAATGTCATGAGGGGGAAGAAGCTGACTTGGTGAAGATTGGTAACTTGGTGGGGGGTTTTGAGTAACCCTCACAAAGCCCTCCGAGACGATGTTCTGATCAACGGATGCGGACCCAAAGATATACACATCCGGAACTGGAGCAGGCTTATTAGTTGATGTTGACAACGTTTGTAGCGAATACGTGCTTGACTCTGCGGATGGGTCAGCGTCGCAAGGCTTAGTTACCTCTGAGGGTTGAGGGGAAGGAGGGAACTTGACCCCACCCGGAGCGTTTTTGAAGTAGTCCAGAAGGGTGAGGGATTTTAGACCATTCAAAGTTGGTGCACAAGGGGTATGCATACTGCTATTATTAGTGTGTTGCCATCAATTTAATGGTGATTTAGGGGCCTTCAATGTGACCGTAGCGGCCAATGGACTTGTGTGGTTGGCAGGGAGGCGCTCCGCATCAGTTGCCGACTGTTTAGATTTCTTCCGTTTTAGTGCGGAGGGGGCTTTTCTTATTTTCCCAGATCTCATCACTTCTGTTGTTGGACGTGGCTATTCAGAGCCAGTAAGTTTGAGGACCAAGACAGGAGTGCCTTCTTCAAAATGCTCTCTATGTTGCCGACTGCACTTGGGTGTATTTACTGGGTGCCAGAAGGATTGTGAAGGATCGTGAAGGCCCAGGATAGCTCCAGGACAAGGTTGCTAGTCTTGTCTTGTATTATCATAAGCAACAAGATCAAATGGCCGGTGCTAAGCGCATGGGCACCCCCCCGCACACTTGGTCCCTACCCAACCCCTCGCTCGCGGCCACCTATCCACAGGTCTCAGCTACTCCTGTCGCCTGAGGCCCGTGCTTTGGCTCCTAAACACCCCCCCCCGGATGCGACACCACAACTACCCAGGTGGGGTCACACATAGGGGGGGGGCGTCGCGGCCCAGTTAAAATCAGGGCAGAGGGACCAGCAGTGGTGGCAACGGGCTAGGGAGGTTGGAGGGGGTGGGGGGAGCAGAACCAAAGCTGAGAAGGCCTTACTAGTGAGCGCCCTAAATGGCTGAGCAGCCGGAGGAGGTGGGTGGCAGAGGGGGTGTGAGCAAGGGTGTGAGCAAGGCTGGGCAGAGCGGGACCGAGACCCAAGGTGCGGCCACCTAGCGGCACGTTGAAGGTGACCCTGCTGGGGACCTACACCAAGCCGGTGACTTGGGTGGGACCGGTGAAGAAGTGGTTCAGAGTGTTTCAGGGGCAGACTGGGAGAGGTTAGCGGGAGGGCACAAATGCGCCCAGGGGGGAGCGAGGTCTTGATCTTAGGAGCGGCTCAGGGGGCTCGACTTAAGTCAGAGCTATTGCTATTGCGATCAAACAAAGCTAAACCCACCACCGTTCACCGCTCACCCCTCGCTTGGGCAACTTACTTGGCCCCGTCTTTGCCCCGTCACTGCGTCCCCATCCACTTCCGCAACGGGTCAGTAACGGGTCACAGCACCTCGCAGCAGCCTGCACCTCGGGCTCAGCCCGACGCGGGTCAAAACAGCTCGCAGCTGCACCTCGGTGCTAGCCCGTAACCGACTCCTCCCACTGACCGCGACCTCGCCCGCCTGTGTCGGCACGTTCTGGATGCTCAGATGCGCTTCCGTCCAACAGTAGTTCGCGGCCCGTTCGATAATAATGCTTCTTCGTCTTGAGTCACGCTTCCAGGTTCCAGCGACACACAGTCTCTCAGAAGGCCCAGCTCCACAGCAGGAACTTCAATTCCAGGCAAGGAAAGGCTGGGGAGCTGGTTGGTGAAGTCTGTTGTCACTAGACTTCAGCAGGAGGCAAGCTCTAACTCAAGCCCTTGGAGATCTTTTACAAGTTGATTTGAAAGTAGCACAAAGTTCCTTTCTCTTTTCTTTGGCAGTCAGGCAACCACTGAAGGCCAATCCCCCAAACAGCACTCAGCTTATGGATAGTCTCCTCCTCAGTTTCTCTGGTTTCTCTCCTCAGCTAAGGTTCTTCTTGTTTCCCGAAAGTGATCTAAAGTTCTGGGGTGTGGGTCCCCCTTTTTATCCTCATTTTCTCTTTGTTCTCGGAAGGCAGAGAGGCCTTTGCCTAGTCCAAACCAGTCTGGTCAGTCCTGGAGCACTCATCATCATCATTAAGAAAACAGGGGACCCCTATCGAACAGCTAGCTAAAAATAGGGAACATAGAACTATTTAGGAAAAAGTTTAGCTAGGTATATAGTTCACAATACTATTCATGTTACAGTGAGATAGACAGAAAAACCAATAAAGGTATCACCCTATCAAAAGTCCATAGATATACACAAATTAGTTATCAAAATATAATTGTTATTTATAAATATTATCATTTTGTATATGTTTAACCATTATGACATTATTACAAATTTATATATCCAAAATACATGATAGACGAAAAAGATGATGGAGGCAGTGCGGCAGGTGTCAAACCAAACTACGCGCGTTTCGGCAAACGTGCCTTCATCAGGTAGCCGTCTATTGCACATGTAAAAATACAGGCTTGCATACAGCAAAATTCCTAAGAGTTCATAAAATCTCCTGTGCGCATTTGTTGCCGGTTAATTTATTTTGCACGTGGATGACAAGATAGGCAATTATTTTCACGAATTTATGCCATTGTTTTTTCCCTTCTCTCTCTTTGGGTTGCAGAAAATAGCGCTTTAGGTAGGTAATGATTCAGTAAATTCTGTTGTGAACATATTCCGATAAATAGTTGGTAACTTTACTATTACCACACGATAGTAGAAGGATTAATGCAGCGAAAATATAAACAGCTGCAAGGTCGGGGAGGATATTAATCTCTCTCCTCGTTGGAAAAAACGCTTCAGACTGCACCCATGTATGCAGACGTCTGCATACAATACTAAAGTTACCAAATATTTATCGGAATATGTTAAAACCAACTTCACTAAAAGATGTATTTTATCATTCTGAGTTCAGGCATACTAAACTCGAATTTCCACCATGTTCCATGGGTCAGTTAGGATTATAGGATGTAATAATCAAACTGCCCATTCTGTCTTTGGGGAAGAGGTAGCCTTGTAATAGGGAAAACGAAAATGGCTGTAATTCACTATCAGGACATGCCACACTCATCAGGGAATGTACTACCTTGTACCTACAATGCACCCTGCCCTTGGGCCTACCATAGGGGTGACTAATAAGCAGAAAAGGGAAGATTTAAGGACTGGCAAGTGGGTGCACTTGCCCAGTCAACATGGCAGTACCAGACTACACACAGGCTCTGCAATGGCAAGCCCGAGACACACTTTACAGGCTGCTTCTGGCACAACCAGTGCTGCAAGCATTTGGTTTACAAGCCCTGGGCACACTCAGTGCACTGCACTACGGTCTGACAAGTAAACGTAACCAGCCAATCATGGAGTCACTAATCCATACATCAATTTATCATAGGGAGCACTGTGGCACTGAATAGCAGTGGCACAGTGCCCAAAGCATCTATAACCAGCAAAAACACATGAGGCAACAGCAAAAAATGGAACGGTGACCCACGCCAATGGTGCCAGGTCTAACACGTGTCCCCTCCAGCTGAAATGTGGGGAGAACTACCCTACCTCCTGGGAGTTCTCATCACTAAGGCATAAAAATCTGGGCAGACCATCAGCATTGGCGTGTTCTGTACCAGGGCAGTGTTCCACCATGAAATCCATCCCTGTAGGGAAATGGACCACCTCAACAGCTTTGGATTCTCACCCCTCATCTGCATAAACCATCTGAGGGGCCTGTGGTCTGTCTGAACCCAGAAGTGAGTCCCAAGCAAGTATGGTCTCAACTTCTTCAGTACCCAGACCACAGCAAATGCCTCACGCACAATCGCACTCCACCTCTGTTCCTGTAGAAGTAACCTCCTACTGATGAAGGCTACTGGTTCATCTAGGCCCTCCTCATTTATCTGAGACAAAACATCCCCCACACCATGCTCTGAAGCATCTGTTTGAATGATAAACTCTTTTGAGAAGTTGGGTGCCAGGAGCACCGGCGCTGTGCACATGGCAGTTTTCAAGGCCTCAAAAGCTTACTGACAGGTGTCAGTCCAAATCACTTTCTTGGGCTGCTTCCTGGAAGTCAGCTCTGTCAAGGGAGCAATGGTGCTGCTGTACTCCTTGACAAACCTCCTGTAATAACCAGTGAGTCCTAAAAAGGCTCTCACCTCTGTCTGGGTTTTGGGGGCTTCCAAGCCAGGATGGTCTCAATCTTGGGCTATAGGGATGCCACCTGGCCACTCCCAACCTGGTGTCCCAGGTACACCACGGAACCCTGCCCGATCTGGCACTTACTCACATTGATCGTGAGGCCTGCCCTCCGCAGCGCCATCAACACTTCCCAGAGGTGGTGCAGATGTTCTTCCCAACTATTGCTGAACACTGCAATGTCATCCAGGTAGGCGCCACTGAACTCTTCCACTCCAGCCAACACCTGGTTGACCAACCTCTGAAAGGTGGCAGGGGCATTCTTCATCCCAAAGGGCATAACCCAGAACTGGTAGTGCCCATCTGGCGTAAAGAATGCTGACCTCTCCCTTGCCCCATCAGTCAAGACAATCTGCCAGTACCCAGACGTTAGATCAAAGTGCTGCGAGACCGGGCAGCCCCTAACCGATCAATGAGCTCATCATCTCTGGGGATGGGGTACGCGTCAGTCCTCATGACTGAATTGAGCCCTCGGTAGTCCACACAGCACCGGAGTTCTGGCGTGGCACCTGGTGCGGCAGCCTTTGGAACCAAGACCACTGGGATGGCCCAAGGACTGTTAGAGGACTCAATCACCCTGAACGCAAGCATCTTAGAGACCTCCTCCTGGATGCAAGCTCTCACCCTGTCAGTCACCCTGTAAGTTTGGTGCTTCACAGGAGGACTATCTCCAGTTTCCACATCTTGGACGCACCAATCAGTGACACTGGGAATCAGGGAGAGCAGATCAGAAAACTGTCCCAGCAACTGGTGACAGTCATTCTGTTGCTCAGGAGTCAGGGTGGAAGAGAGGTTCACACCATCCACTGACCCATCTCACTCTGTGGCAGACAGGAGGTCAGGAAGAGGCTCAGTCTTCTCCTCCATTCCAGCATCTGTCGCTAAGAGCATGCCCACTTCGGACCTCTCCAAGTGGGGATTCCGGCGGTTGACATGCAGGGCCCACAAGGGGTTCATGGGAAACTGCAAGTCCACCAAGTAGGTAACAGGACTTTTGTGCTCCACCACCTTAAATGGTCTGGTCCCCTTACTCTGAAGTGCGCAGGGCTCCACTGGGGCCATGACCCACACTTTCTAACAAGGCTGAAGCTCTACCAGAGTGGCATTCTGGTCGTACCACGGCTTCATCTCCTCTTGGCTGGCTTCCAGATTCACCTCAGTTACCTGAAATGCATAGTCTGCTTCCTGAAGGCCAGCATGTAGCTATATACATCCTGGGGAGGTTTCCATGGAGATTGCTCCCAGCCTTCTTTGACCAGACTCAGAGGTCCTCTCACTGGGTGACCATAGAGAAGCTCAAGGGAGTTGAACCCTAGAGATTTCTGTGGCACCTCACGGTATGCAAAGAGCAGGCATGGTAAGAGGATGTCCTACTTACGCCTCATAGGTTCCTCAAGACCCATAATCATGCCTTTTAGGGCCCAGTTGTATCTCTCAACCAATCCATTTCCTTGGGGGTGGTAAGGAGTGGTGAACCCCACACTCCTGCCACAGGGACTTCATATACTTGGAAATGAAGTTGGTTTCTCGGTCAGATACCACCTCTCTAGGGAACCCCACACAGGAGAAAATTCCCATCAGTGCCCATCCCACCACGGGTGCCTTCACTGTCCTGAGAGCTATGGCTTCCGGGTACCTGGTGGCATGGTCCACCAAGACAAGGATGAACCTGTTGCCCATGGCTGTCTTGGGGTCCAGTGGCTCCACAATGTCAATATCCACCCATTCAAAGGGGGTGCTGACCACAGGGAATGGTTGGAGAGGAGCCTTTTGCTTCCTCTCACTCTGTCCACATGCCTGGCAAGTCTGACAGGTCCTGCAATGAGTGTCTGAGGACAGTGGTTTGGGGGCAATACCTGGTGCAATCTGTGTCCCGCTGTGTCCCGCTGCTGGTCTCCCTGCCGCCGCTGCACCTTCCCACCAGCGCAGCGCGACCGAGGGGGGGACCACAATCCCCAGGTGTCTTTGCGGCGGAAGCCGCACCGCCTACACCGAGCCCGGAGGCGCTCAAATCGGAAGAGAGCCCCATCGGAGCGGGGCTCTGAGGACAGTGTTTTGGGGGCAATACCTGGTGCAATCTGTGTCCTGCTGTGTCCCGCTGCTGGTCTCCCTGCCTCCGCTGCACCTTCCCACCAGCGCAGCGCGGCCGAGGGGGGGACCACAATGCCCAGGTGTCTTTGTGGCGGAGGCCGCCACCGCCTGCACCGCGCCCGGAGGCGCTCAAATTGGTAGAGAGCCCCGCATCGCGGGAACGCGCGCGGGCTAAGCCGGGCTAAGCCCGGGCAAAGGGCGGGCAGTCTGTGGCCGTCCGGGGCCAAAGGAGGCCGGGCTGGGCCACCCCCCTTATATTCCACTTGAAACACAAAGGTACTGTTGATCCCTTCTAGGGGCGATATGTATCAAGCAAATTAGCATTCGCAAAGGCCGAAATTCGCCGAATTTCGGCCTTTGCAAATGCTAATTTGATAAATGGTATGTATCAAACATTTTTGCAACAAAATAAGGAATCGCAAAATTTGCCATTCCTTATTTTGCGATTGCACTTAAAAAATCGCAAATTTTGCGATTCCTTAACTGCAATGTAGCAAAGAAAAATCAATGCAAAAATGGCCATAAGGATTCGCAAATTACCACCAACTTCTAGTTGGTGGTAAGTTGCGAATTCTTTTGAATACGCAATTTATTTAAAATTCAAAGGTGGCATATGACGCTCATACATGCCCTTAGGGCATGTATGTGCGCCATATGCCCACACATGTCAGTTTCAGGGGTGCAGCAGGGTGTTCTTGTGACACTCCTGCACCCTTGAAAATAATCTCAATTTGCGATTAGCAAATTGCTAATCGCAAATATCCCCTTCATTCCTATGGGCCTCCTGGCCCATAGAAATGAATGGGAAAATTGCGATCGCAATTTAGGAATGTGTAGGAATCGCTATAAATAAGCGATTTCCTACATACATACCGTTTTGCGAATTCTAAATAGCGAGTCCTTAAAAATCGCTATTTAGAATTCGCAAAACGGAACTATGATACATATCGCCCTAGGAGCGTAAAGGGAACGATCTGTGTGACTACATTGGGACAATTCTATGGGCCAGCAAAAGGGGGCTACGTGAGTTGGTGTGGGGGTTTGGGGCCAGGGGTAGAAGTAGATTCTGGGCGTTGGAGCAGTTACGGAGGGGGGCTCTGGCATCTATCTTGCATTAGTCTACACTAAAGCTTACCTGGTAGTTACTGCAATAAGTTTGTTTACTAACAGACCGACCATACAATGGCTAGCACGGTTCAAACCAGGTCAGCCAGGCATACCATACGTACTCCACCTGACCTCCGCTTGACTGGTAAACTAAAGGGACTTGCCCCCCCCCACACTTGACAAACCTACAGCAATAGACAGATTGCTGCGTAAAGCAATAGGGGTAGTGGCAGAGGAAATCGAGCGCACAGAGAGGCGGCTCTCACTAACACCACAAATTGATTTAACGGCATCACAAGTGGATTGTGAAGTAGAAGAGCCACCAACTCCCACACACACTTTATTAGACCCCGAGTTAACTGATATCCCCTGCGCTCAGGGTGGGAACCCAAAAGTACAAGAGACACACAATGGGGAGGTATCAGCACAATTGGGTAAGAATAAGAGGAAGTTGAGCTCCAAGAGAGCAAGGCAGAAGAGGGGTATACCAGTCGTGGCTGCAAGTAAAAAGCCTTGTACCGCAGACACGTCCCAGGGCGAGGATCAGCCACACACACAAGCCCCCCCATGTGGGTAGCTCAAATTATTTCTAACTTACAGGCCCACTTTGAAAATGTTATCAATACCCAAATGAAACTAATTATTAGTAGGCTGGACAAGGTAGTCACCTTGGTAAAAACAAAGGGGCTGGGTGGTGGGAGCACCCTGCCCACATCAAATAGTATCATAAGAGGGGAGCCTATTACCACAAATCTAGCCAAGGCAACATGTAGTAACCCTGCAATAGGACCAAACACCATTGCCACATGCCCTTCTCAAATTGTTGGCCCTCAAGGGTCTCACATAACTCAGGTCCCGAAAGGTCACATTGCCACCATGGGCGAGGTGAACCCGGTTGTGCCAAAAAGTAACTCACCAAGCTACAGTCCACAGACAGTCTTCTCCAGCACCCCTGTCATGGCGCCAAGTAGAATGACCCCCCCCATGGCACCCACGAATACCTTACCTAGTATAAATTTACGGCCTCAAGCAGCCCCATATGTAATTGTTCTAACAGGGGTCCCCGAGCTAAGGCCAGATCAGACTGAGGCCCATGACGAGCTCAAAAACAAAGTCATGTTTTGGCTAAATAAGTACAGACCCCAAGCAGAGAACGAACAGGGGGAAATCTTGTTGGTACGCAGGGTAAACTGGGTGGGGAACAGGCCTAAGGACACCAGTGGGGACTGTAGGGTGCTAAACTTCAGGAACCCCCGCATTGTTGATCAAATAGCAAGCTGGGGTCCGCTCACCCATTATAGCAACATTAGATCGATGCCCTTATGCTTTTTCTATTCAAGGGGCATGCACAACCCGAGCCACGACCTGGCTTTACAAAGCAGAAGCGAGTGGAACCGGGTGGGGCTCCGAGGTCTACCTTCACAAGCTCCCATCAGGAATCGAGGAGCGATACCCCTGATGAATAGATTTGATCCCTTGATGTCCCTGGAAGAATTAGACTGACTAGTGAAGGATAGAACCCCCAAAAGAGAGGCTGTTGTAAAAAGAGTTCTCACATAAATGTTGTACAGCCCACAGCTTTACCTCAGCACCTCCTAACAAATAATTAGCGCCGGGACACTTTGAGTAGCTGTGCGCTTTACAAGTTTTATTCATTAGACACTCCCCCTGAACTGGTGGGCGGATTTAGAGAGGGCCCACAAGTTTGACCCGCAGCCGATACTCAAATAATGGGATTGGACATCACTGCCTTGTCCCCTCAGCACCTGAACTTGCATACTACAACAGAACCCAAGGAAGCCCTCAATGAGAACAGAACAGAATACAGTAACTCCATCACCCCTTTTAGTACGACTCATAACCAGGAGGGGTTAAGGCTGCTTTTCTGGAACATAGCTGGGCTCGCAGCCAAATTCAATAACCAGGACTGGAAGGAATATATCACCAGGTTCCAGGTAATATGCTTGCAGGAAACCTGGGTGATTGATTATAACCCTTTTCTCTATCGGGCTAAAAGTGCTTCTCAGTCCCTGCCCAGAAGTCTACATCAGGGAGAGCAATGGGAGGACTGATTACATATGTGGACCTGCAGGTAGAAGGTGTGTGGACTGACCTCAATTGGCCATCACATAACATGCAGGCCATGGGGTTACACGTAAAGGGGTTAAATATTACTATTATCAACTTATATAACGCTGTGGGAAATAATGGGAAGGGATCCACAATAAAAGAACTGGACAGATGCCTTAAAGCAGAGCCACTCTTCGGGAAAAGGGTAGTGGCGCCACTTTTTGTTATTGTTGGCAATTTCAACTGCCACCTTTGCCCGACCCTGAGACCTATCAACAAGGACTGGTCCCGTTGCACGTTGGAGGATGGCCCACACTTCCTGCACTCAACTGAGTGGATGGAATTGGATAGGCTGGTGAAAAGTCCCGATCTGGTGCACACAATTGACCTAGTGGCAGCAGAAGTTGGAGAGGAGATTAATCCCACTTTTAAGGGCAGAGGCTGCCGCTCCTTTATTGACTATATTATGGTCTCTAGTTTGCTTAAAGTTTGGGTGAAAGGGGCAAAGATTGAATGGAGTATTTATAGCGACCACAATCCCCTAGTGCTGGAGCTAAAAAGTCCACCCACTAAAAGGGTATCCCGGGGGTTGAGTAACATTGAGAGGGCAACTGACCAGGGGCGGCGCCTCAGGTGGGCCAAAATAGACGGGGACAGGTTCTATAAATCGTTAATGGACAAAGGGGGAGACGCCTTTAAGGTGTGTCTCGACCTTTCCCTAGAGGGTGTTGCTGTTGTAAATGCCTTCGAGGATATAGCGCACCTGATTGATGGATTTCTAACGACCACCAAGAAGGCGAGTTTAGACATCACACCAAGATGGTTCGACAAAGCCTGCTCGCAGGCCCACAAGAAGTTGAAAGCCAGCCTCAAAACACTACCACGAGATAAGTCACACATTGCTCAATGTAGGCGCATATATAAGGAAGCTTTACAAACTAGGAAACAATCTCTTCAATGTCAAGCCTGGGAGGATCTAAGGGAGGCTGCGGAGAGAAGGGACCTGACAGCATTTTGGAAAATTATAAATAAATAATGTTTTCAGGATGCAAACGCCCCCGAGATATGTAACACAATTCTCCCAGAACAATGGCACACCCACTTCAAAGATTTATACAACCACACGGATGCAAATTATGAGGGTAACGAGCTAGGCCCGAGTTCAGGCTGAAAGAGGTAGTAGGGGCAATTCAGGGCCTATCTAAAAATAAAGCCTCAGGCCCAAATGGCATACCACCTGACCTCTATATAAGTAAGGTTGAGCTGTGGGCCCCCATTTTGACGAGGGTTTTGAATGCAGCCGCCAAAACAGGCCTCCCACGCTTGTGGTCCACAGCGATAATAGTTCCCATCTTTAAAAAAGGGAACAGGGACGACCCCCAATGTTATCGCCCGATATCCCTAATTGACGTAACGGCTAAGGTGCTGGGTCGTGTGGTCCTTAATCGCCTTAAGGAATGGGCTGACTTACATAACATCATCACTGACACACAATATGGGTTCAGGGAGGGAAGGTCGCCAACGGACCAATGCCTGAACCTCTATCTCCTGGTCGCCAAGTACCCAATAGCTAGCAACGAGGCAGTGTACTTGGGGTTCATGGATCTCTCTGCGGCTTTCGACCATGTAAATAGAGAAAAGCATTGGGCCCTGATGACAACTTTAGGGGTAGAGCCTGACCTTGTGAACATATTGAAAGCATTGCATTGGAACACCTCTGCCAAAGTGCGTTTTAATTCAGAAGGAGGTTTTACATCACCTTTTCCATGCAATAGCGGGGTCAGGCAAGGTTGCATTTAAGCTCCCTTTTTGTTCTCTTTATACATCAACATCTTAGATAGGGAATTAGGCAAACTAGGAGTGGATTCCCCCCAGATAGGCTCCCGTACGGTCCCCGTTTTGTTGTACGCGGATGACGCAGTATTGCTGACCCGTACCCCTAAGGGCCTGCAGAGGTTGATTGATGGATTTGTCAGTTTTATGAATTCACTTGACCTATCTGCAAATTTGGATAAATCCTACGTCATGCTGGCAGGGGTCAAACCCTGCAAGAACTTTGTATATAAGATAGGAAACTATAAACTAGGGTTGGTTCAGTCCTTCACATATCTAGGTTTGCTCTTTGATGGATTGCTAAATTTTAAACTCCTAGTGGAAAATCATCGTCCTAAACTGGTGGCCTCCACAGGGGCTATAATGAACTATGGTCGGAGGCTGGGAAGGTGGTCGCCTGAACAAGTCATGAATCTATACAGATCAATCTGTTGCTCTAAAGTGACTTATGGGTCGGACGTCTGGGGGTTTGCAAACACCCAACAGATACAGGCAGAAAAAAACAAATATTTTAGAAAGGTCCTTAAAACCCCACAAAGTATCCCTGCCCACATCATACACGATGAACTAGGGGGTGAGTACATTGAAGACCTAATAAAGGTCAGACCTCTTATAGCGTGGCTGAAGATCTGGACCAACAATGAGGCAGATCTAAGCAGTCAAATCATTAAAGACTGTTTGAAAAGGGATAAAGGACTGAGTATCCCCTGGCTTAAATTTGTAAAGGGCACATTTGAGGGTATTGGCTGTTTGAACCTCTTCACCAACCCTGAGGAAATCACCGCCCAGGACAAATTGAGATTAAAAAAAATATATGGGGAACGGGTTGCCACACGTAGGGCTGTCACCGAAGAACAAAAACCCACAGTGGGTGCTTACAGACTCCTGAAAACAGAGGTAGGAATCGAACCCTATCTCGCACTGACATATAATGCCCAGGATAGATTTTATATGACCCGTTTTGGGCTCAACCTTTTACATCACATATTGGCCGACCCTTCATGTTTTACGCCACTGGTTGAGCAGAAGGGTACCTGCGGCTGCGACAATAGGTCTCCGCAGGATACCCTTCATTTTGTATTGTTAGGTTCATTTTATGCCTTACCCAGGCGTACGTTTTTAGTGGGTATTTTAAAACAAGCAAAGTTTAAACACGCTAAGGTTGCATTATTGTTTTTGCAAAGGGCTAATGATCCCTACACCCTGTTTTGTATAATGAATTTTATCAGGATCTCTGTAAGGCTGAGGAATTTGAGGGGGCGGTGTTGAATGTACTGTTTGTAAACCGTATAACCATGGGTCAATGATTTGTATTTTAAGCATTTTTTTACTGTTTTTATGTACTTTTATGGTATTTTTTAAATGCCGAATAAAGTCAAATTGAAATTGAAAACAATTGAAATTGAGTGTCTGAACTCTTGCGCATTTGGGGCCAATAAAAGTGGGTGACAAGCCTCTCAAAGGTCTTCTCCTGCCCCAAATGTCTTGCTAATGGCACATCATGAGCCTGCCCCAATAGGAAGGCTCTGAAGTGCTGGGGTACCACCAGCACATGGGCTGACCCAGGCTCAGCAACCTTAGGCTCACTATACAGGAGACCATTCTCCCAGTGGATCCAATGTGACCCGGACTGATCACCGGCTGCCTGGTTTGCAGCCTGCTGCCGCAAACCCACAAGAGAAGGGCACTTGTTCTGCTCCTCACAGAACTCTTCCCTGGAGGGTCCTCCTTCTTGCTGCCAATGGGTCAGCTCAGGCAGCTCCACCAGTTCAGCTACCTGTTCCCCTGTAGGCTCCAGGGCATCCCCATCAGGGTCTGCCTCCTCCTGGACTGTGGGAACTTCAGGGGCCGGTTTCCCACGCCCCCTGACTCTTCTCTTTAAGGCAGGCACCTCGGCCTCCCTCTCAGGCTAC
The DNA here is from genome assembly GCF_964261635.1 of Lissotriton helveticus. NCBI lineage: Eukaryota > Metazoa > Chordata > Amphibia > Caudata > Salamandridae > Lissotriton > Lissotriton helveticus. Next base: position 56,615,210 of record NC_136071.1, read on the forward strand.
AGGTCCTCTTGAACACCCGTACTGGCTGCCATAGACTGAGTGGTCACGCATGCGCACTCAGGCAGACCCAAAATCTCCAAATGAGCACTTCGCTCCACCTTAGCCAAGGGGAGCTCTCCAAATCCTTACCCAACAGACAATCACCAGGCATGGCTGGCCTCACAGCTGCTTGAAGAGTCCCTGAGACAGCCCCCACTCAAAGAGAACTTGAGTTACCGTGCAGTGGCTCTCTGTGTTGTTGCCGGCAACAACTGGGTAAAATGCATTGGGGACAACCTGCTCCTCAGACACCAGCCGACAACTGACAGCTTTCCCCCATGGCCCCGGTTTCTCTCAGATCCTCCACCCTTTGGCCATTGATGGTCACCTACTGCTTGTACTTTTTAGTGTTATCATGTTATCAGGCAGCTGGGTCCTTGGCACCTCCTCAAAGTCTCATAAAGAGACTACGGACATCTCTGCGGGACCCCACCCACTACACCCGTCACTGTGTGAGTCTTCAAGCACTGCATCACCAACGTCTGTGAAGCATCACCTTGACTCTGATGCAGTGCCTGCTTCAATGCTGTGGAATCAATGCAGCACAACTTGACTTTCGACACATTGTTCCTGTGTACCAATATTTCATTGAAACCACACCGCAGTAAGGAACCAAGGTATCGTGCCCACAGACAACCCATCACCTCCCCTGCCCAGCAGGAAGGAACCAATGCATGACCTGCTTTTTTGATGCCTAACCTCCCCTGCTCCTCACATCGTCTTTAATTTTCGGATGCATCTAAGGTACTTTGTCCTGATCAAGCACAACCATTGATTTTTATGAACTGAAACTTTATTTAATCTTTTAAAATTCATATATTGACTTGTGTAAGTTGTTTTTTTTTTGTTTTGGTCTTGTTTTTTTCAGATAAATTTAGGCTATTCTTCTAAAGTGTTGTGGAGTCCTTATGTAGTGTTTTCACTGTGTTACTGTGTTTGTGTTTACAACTATTTTACACATTGCCTCTGGGGTTAGCCGGACTGCTCTGTGCCGAGCTACCAAGGCGGTGAGCAGGGGCTGTCTTAGGTGTGTAAATTAGTCACCCTGGCTAGAGTAAGGGTCCCTACTCAGACTGGGTGAAAACCACTGTCAACTAGAGACCCGTGTCTAACAATGATGAATTTGTAAACTGAGAATTGTGGATTTGGGCATTTATTTGATCAGTGCTGTATGTGCTAAATTAATCTCTTAAGTTTAAGCATTTGCTTTTTACTGTTTTATACTTACCTATTCAAAAGCTTGTGGATTTATTACATGTAATTTAGTTATGCATAGAGTGCGAGAGAGGCCAACAAGCTGCATGTATATATATATTTTCACACAAAACAAAGTTTAAAGTTGCGTTATAGATAGGTGAACATTTCAGTGCCAAAAAGGACAGTCCTATCTTTTTATGTTTAGACTCTCCGTCATGCCCGTGGAGTCTCCAGAGTCGAAAGATACTCCTTGTAAAAAATTGTTAGTGAATAGCAAAAAACAAACTTACACTAGAGTGTATGTTTACCTTTGTGAATCCGGTCCTAAAAATTTCACGAGTTTCTCTCTTTAAAACATATTTATCATATGCTACTCATTCCTACACTTTGTCCTTCACGACTGCTCTTTCAATATTTATTTGCACTTAGTTTTCAATGCTTATTTCTTACTAAAAGCTTGCACAGCATGTTTTCGTTTCCTCCCTTCCATTCCTTTACAATATTTATTTTTTATGTGGTTTATATGACTTCCTAGTTCCAGACCCTCTCTAAAAGTGCAATCATGATTATTCTTCCACCCTTGAATACTCACAATGTGCCAGAAATGTATCCTTCAATTGCTCTTCTACATTCTCAACAAATTTAACAGTGTTGGCCAACTTTTTTAGTGCACACTTCCTCCTCTACTTGTGTATACCTCACAATGAAGTACCTTTCTAATTCTGCCACTACTTCCAGAAGATAGTGTTTATTCCAACTTCTTATGCATGGTTCAGATTGATTACATTCATGTTAATTATGCTCCATTAGTAAGCTTTCAAAGACATCTTGACCTACCAAACCAAGGCAATGTATTGAGAATGCAAACATCCACTCTGTTTTGATATTTGTCACATTAATGACAGATAAATAAGGAAAACTTGCTTATTCAATTGGTCAAAATCATGGTACTTTTGTCAAATTTGGCTTGATTATTTTCCATTTCCCCTTACAGATACTAACATTAAATCACCCACAAATTTCCTGGTGGCCAAAGCAACACCTAATAATCAGTGCTCAATTTGAGCCGGTGGTTGCTAGTGGGCCCCCTGGCACTGATTTCTGTAAGACCAGTACTTATTCTTCCGCATTAGACATTTACAAAGAGCAAGAGAGGGAAAAAACACACAAAGATGAAAGATGGAGGAAGAGAAAGAGAAAGAGGGAAAAAGGGCACAAAGGGGGAAAGCATGAACCTGCAATAAGATAGAGGCACAAGGAGTGTCTAGTAGTAGATTCAACAAGCATAAGGTGGATTTAAGAGTACCAGCTTTTATATTTGGCACACCAACATTAAATTGCACCGGCTGAGGGTTTCTGAGCAGAGCTTTGGGTAGCAGCACTCATTATGTTACAAATGAAGCACTGCCAATAATTCAGTTGATGCTCAACACAGCATCAGAAACCTTCACTCTGATGCCCAGTACATCACTTAGTCATTCACAGTGTTGTCCACACACACATCAGCCTTGAACTCTAGTCCTTACTTAATGTCTGATATGACACCGTATCAGGGAAAATTCAATAGAACCAATTCAGTTACAACAGGTACTACAAACAAAAGTAACAAAAAACACAAGTTGTTTACTGGAGGGCTACTATGGTAAGTCACTAGAGGTAAACTAAAACATCATTAAGAAAAGGGAAAAATAATGACTTGCCAGTTATAGTAAAACATATTTCACAAAACACAGAAACAAAATTCAAGCAAGAAAATAGACAATTGAATACTAATTCCAAACCTGCTATTGCATTCAGCAGGTATTCTTCAAGACGCCAGACACATTCCAACCCTGGAGCACATTATGATGGGGGTGCACAAGCAATGTCATTAGGCAGCAACAATGCGGATACGTTCTGGTAACACCAAACACTTGAAAAAACACCACATGTAGCCATTGAGCAGTCTTCCTGTAAGAAATTGGGTTGTGGGTTTACGTTTGGTGTCAGCGTGGGTCAAGCAGCAACCACAGCCCTTGTCAGGGTGAGGCCCAAGCCAGCCCTAAATTTACCTGCGCTTAACCCTCCAGTAGCTTGGCACAGAGCAGTCAGGTTTACTTAGCGCCAATGTGTAAGATATTTGTGCAACACTTCAAACAGTAATAAAGTGAAAACACCACTCAAAATAATCCCACACCAGGTTATAATAGTAGGGTAACTTTCAAAACAAAAAAGAAGACCAAAATGACAAAAATCCTAATAATAGAACTGGATTTATGCAAGTTTGAAGATTTCAGTGAAGACAGCAACATAAAGTACAAAGTGCCAACTGTGGATATCGTGTTTGCGCCAGACTGGGGTAAAGTGACAAATTCAGGCCGATATCCATGGACCATGGGCCGGCTACAGGGGCCCTGTTAGGCCAGCTGAACAAAGTATCTTCCATCCTGGTTAGCAAAGTGTTGCAAAGGTCCACTTCAAAGTTGTGTCACACAGCCGAAGTGATGCATTGGTTCCGAGATGGAGGAGAGGCTGTGATGTCAGCTTCTGCATTCTCTTCAAGGATCCTACCAACTTGGGCTTGGGATATACAGCCCAGCATCGTGGATGGGGTGACACCACTTGGCAGGGTAGACTCATAGCTGGCAGATTCCAGTTGCTGGGGTTGAGGTTGTTGGAGCCTTCTATCCCTGAGACTCAAAGCAAGAGGCAAGTCAACAAACCTTTGGAGTCACTATGGGGTCCTGGGTTCAACAGGTCCAGTCCTTCTCACACAGGCAAGGGGTAGCAGGTCAGCACAGCAGGGCAGCAGTCCTTCAGAGAGCCCTCTGAATGCATTGGGGAGTCCCCCAACTTATATTACGTTGTTTGTAGTTTGGGCAGTCACTCATGGAGGTGAGCTGACATCTAAAAATGAGGGAGCACAGGACCTTCCATTGTCCAAGGCAGCCGACGAGGAGTTCAAATGGTCTGTCAAACGGTCAAATGGTCACAAAAGGTTGCTACTACCTCTAGGGCAGATAGGCGATTGTCCTGAACTTGCTCAGCGAAGGCCATGTCCGGGGCCAGGGAGTGAACAGACCGCCCAGGGCATTGGTGTTGCCTGGTCCATTGCCCTGGTAGCTCCGTTGGTCCACTTGGGCTGTTGAATTGGGAATCGTAGCTTCCATCCAGTTTCAAGCCTCAGATAGTCCCAGAAGAAGAAAGATTTGACATCAACAATTAACAACTACCAGAGGTCACTTAATCTGAACAACAATGTCCTTGCAATGGGACAGATTCACACAGCAATTTGTGCACATTCTTGGTCATTTAGGAAGTTCTGCTGGGACTCCAATTTCCTCAAGTTTGGTCCATAAGAGATGCAACTGCGTAACTGGTCTGGGTTTGTTGGAGCAGTCTTTTGCACCTGTCCTTTGGGAAGTGCTGGGACGCCCCGTTGCTGGGCAGCTATGCGCTGTACAAATCCATAAAAAAAAAAAAAATTAAAATGCCAAATTGTACATTGTCAATAGCTCCATTTAAGTCACAGTTTTGAGTTTGCATGAAGGCAGAATAAAAAATTTAAAAACATGTGGAACGAAATAATAAATGAGAACATTTCTAATATAACCTTGGAACACCACAAACCGCAATTGCTGCTGAAGGTTTAAATATTGTGCCCCTTACAAAATAAAATGCAGAAGACATAGCCCATGTTTTAACAATGTGTAGCTGTTCTTGTTATTCCTTTGTAATGAAATGCACATTTTTAACAGCATTTGTATAGTTGATGTCTTTGAGCATTGAAGTGTACTCATACACATCATTCACAATAGTCTTGCTCCGCTCCCTTCCTGTAAAGGTCCTGAAGAATATGCAGTGTCACTTTAAAGCAAGGAACATAGTGGAAGACTATAAAAAAGATGTGAGTGATTGAATTAACATCTGTCAATCAAAACTGATGTTTTTTGGCACTGATAGAACAGATCCAAACTGTCTTTGAATATTCGAATGGCCACCCCTGTGTTCTAATTCTGGTAGATATGCTTGCCATTGGATGACCATCTATCATGGACGTTATTGGTTGGAATCACAGTATCTGTTGTTAAAGTGGCTATGGTTGACCTTCTTGCATTCATGAAAAATATGAGGGGCTATCTCTGTAGGCACGATTGAGTTGGTTTGATTAGAGTGGAGTGAGGAGGACGGTCTGCCTGGAAAAGTGAGGAGATACTAGACAGGAGAAGATTGTCTGTGAATTGGTCGTTTGAAAGATTGCAAATACTGAGCTCGAATTAGGAGAATAATATGCACTATATTTGGATTATGAATTTATGGTGATATTTATGAATGAAGAAGTGCTTACATTGTATATGCTGCTCAAACCCTGAGGAAGTCTTTTGGATATTATACCATAGACGAAACACGTGTTGGCTGTATTATCTGAGAACAGAATTTGTGTGTAAACAAGTCTTTTTGAGAAACTACAGAATACAAAAATAAAGACTGCAGATTTACACTGGATGTTATCAATTTTTCATGGACTCATGATCAGAAATATGATTGTATAATATAGAGGTATATACATTGTGTCACTGCTCAGGGAACCATATTTTGTTTATCTCTGTAGCTGTCCATTATGGCATACAATACAAAGGTCATTCCATTGTTACATTACAGAGCACAACTTTGGGGGTTATTCAGGATGGAATCTTATTCTAAACTTGTGAGAAGGTTCACTTTAGAATAAGACCCTGGGTTTAAGAACTCCAGACCAGATGTGCAAATGCATGTATTGGTCGCAAACCCTGCAATTATGTAAACGTCAGGTTTGTGATAGGTAAATGCATGTTTCAAATGCACAAAACCTATTTAGTGATACAGTAACAGGTTAGAAAATCGCTAAATGGGTTTCAAAAACTATACTGAATTGGTATATGGAAGGGGTGTGTTTAGGGCATCCTCAGGGTATTAATGTTTTGCAACCAAAATCCAGCCACAAACATGAATATTTTTCTGACTGCACAAAGGTAGTGGTAAACCATTCATACATGGAAAGAGGTATCCAAGGGATTCCACCTCTTTTGTGAATGGTCCAAAGCATTTTTAAGAGTAGGCAGTGGTATATAGCACCCCTGCCTGCTCTAGAAAAAGTTGTCTTTTTTTCAGTGCAGCAAGTTTTCTTTTTAGGAAAATGTACTGCATTTTTAAAACAAGATTGCCTTATTTAAAAGAAATCACAGACATTGAGTTATGCTTAGCCAGTAGGCCATTATCCCTGTGAAGACAACAAATTTTAGTGGGTCAGAATTTGTGACCTACCCCATTAATTCCAACCCACTACAATTCAGATTTTTAAGAACTGACCTGTTAGTACATAGTTCAGTTCTTAAACATCTTTCCTAGTCTCAAAAATACTAGTCGCAAATTGCGACCAGCATTTTGCAACCAGTAAATTTCGCATTTGGCACTTCCATCTCTATTCAGGCATTTCGCCTTGAACTTGCCTTCTTTTCCGCTCATACAATTGTTTTGTGTGTTTCTGTCCAGTTAACAGTGGGGTATCAAACATGAAAAGGTGAGCAAAACAAAAGGCAAATTTGCAGGTCACATTTAAAATATTTCAATCATCCATAATGCACAGTTGGGATAGATAGGCGTTTTTTGAATTACTCTTACTAGGGCTCAATTTAAATAAATAGGTATGTAACAAATGCTTTGGTTATCACAACTCCAGAAACTAAAGCCTGTAGGTAAAGACCATACAGACTGCAGATATGAGGACTTGGTCAAGACTGGCATTGTAGAATATTACTGTAGTAGTAGGTTAATCCCAAATATGAGATACATTTATGGTATGTAGAATGAATGGCTCCCATTATATAAGATGAAGGGAGGTTTGTAAGGGATGCTCATCTTTACAGATTCTGCACTTAAGGAGATCAGAACCTCTGCTTTTTATTTCATTGTTCTACTGGTGTATAGGGAGTTACATACAGTGCTATTAAGGAAGCTATAAACGTTTGATCAACGCAGAGTCAATGAACATTAACTTTATAACGTGTTAGCAAAACATTTATGATGAACTGTGCCAAAGCCATTGTGAGTGGTTTGAGGAAAATTTGCCCCATCATTTAGAGAACTTCTAAGTCTGGGGTATCCAACCTTTTAAGTAATAGGAGCTACTTTTGTTTAATGAAAATCACCCCAAGCTACTATTATTGTTAGTGTTGTTAATGGTGACTACATCAGATAAGTGGAAGAGGTGTGGCGCCGCGGCCAGGGCGACTGACTCCGGAATCTGGGGATCAAGGTTCGATCCCCGGCACCGGCAGCAGATTAGCCCAGCACCATGTGACTCTGGGCAATAGCTTGCTTAATCTTCCCGACGGCCCCCAGCGCCTAGAGACCCTTACGGGTGAGTGTGCGCTTTACAAATGTGGATTTATTTATTATTTATTATTTATAAGAATAAACTAGTGTTCAACATATGAAAGATTAGCAGCAGTGATCACCTGCAAAGTTGCCAGCAGTAATGTAAAAAAGCCTTTGTCAATTTCAGGTGCCTCTACATGGATAATACATAACAGCCATGGCTACAATGCCACTGGCACCAAGGTTATATTATTAACTAGCAGCCCGTCCCGACCTTGTCCGTGAGCAATCAGGCTTCCCCGACCCCCGCCCGCCCCGACATTGTGCAGCAGCCCGGCCCCCCGCCCGCCCCGACATTGTCAAGCAGCCCAGATCCCCGCCCGCCCCGTCCCCCGCCTGCCCCGACCCCCGCCTGCCTGGAGCCTTACCTCAGCCGCCGCTCCTCCCCAGCGCTCCTCATTTCACCGCACATTGTGCAGCAGCCCGGCCCCCCGCCCGCCCCGACATTGTCAAGCAGCCCGGGCCCCCGCCCGCCCCGTCCCCCGCCTGCCCCGACCCCCGCCTGCCCGGAGCCTTACCTCAGCCGCCGCTCCTCTCCCGCGCTCCTCATTTCACGGCTCTGCCGCTCCTCACCGCTTACCGCTCCTCCCGCTGTCCGCCGGTCCTCACCCCCATTCCGCGGTTCATCACCGCGCCTCCCCCGCGCCATGTCTGCTGCTCCTCCTCGCGTTCCTGGACGCCGCTCCTCCCCGCGCTCCTGACGTCAGCACGCAGGTCGCGGCCGGCGCTACTTCGAAGGGACTACTTTTTTTTTAATGTTAATTTTTTAAATAACACATATTTCTATACTTTATATAGCCTATGTCCATCTGCACACCCTGACGATTACAATGATGTATCGGGTGTGTGGATTGGCGCTGTGGTTCCCGAGTTTACCCGCCTCAAAGGTGCAAAGTTCTTCCTTTATAATAGTAGTATAGATAAATATTCTCAAATGTTGTATAATTCAGCAGTCAAATATTAGATTTATGTATATTTTGGAAATTATGAGTTCTTAATATATGCACATTTAGAACTTGAAAGCACACTTTTCTATTTTGTTATACATATATTAATTCAATCAAACAAATGCTTCTAATTTAGTAGGCTGTGCTGCATGCAGGAGACGTACTCACAAGCAGCTGGAGAGCTTCTGGTTGGAGAAGCCTGCTCTAAGTATTAGTTGGTTCTATATGCTAGGAAAATCTTGAAGAAGGATATCTTCCCCCGGCTGTGATCTTGCTACCACTATATCCAAATGAAATGTTTTGGGATATGACCGTATGCATAAATGGCTGGTGCACACTTTATTAGGTTTGAGGACTTTGAGTTGGACTAACTCACATGTTCAGATGTCAGTCCTCCTTAGTGTTAGCATAATATTTGCCAGAGGTAAGGAGTTGATACCATATTAATAGACTTCATTTACTGATGCTCAGATTTGATTCCTTTTATGTAGGAAGAGCAGGATAGGAAGAAGAGAAAAGAACTCTCCCTTCTTTATGAACATAGTGTCCAATGGACTCAAGAGTTTGAACCAGATCTCAGGATTAGCATTTGACAAATTGTGAGGAGTTTGTGAGTGTAATCATAGGTTTAATGATGGAGAGATGCTCTTGATGCAGGCATTTATGCACATTTTAAGCAGGGCTGTCATCCAGTAGTAATCAATGAGCAACCAATAGATTTGATCCATCCTTGAATCAGTGCCTGGAATACCCCACAATTTGAAAGAGATATTTAATACACAAATATATCTTATGGAGAAATGCTTTCAGCTGATCACCATAAGCAGGGATGAGGCTAGCTTTCAGTCTAAACTATTTGAGCTCTTGCGAGTTTTTCAGCTTTCTAATGAAGATTTGAGTCGAATAGCATGTGTAGGAATGTTAGGTTTATCAGTTGAATGTCTGAATTAAAGAAGAATGAATAATAATCCATTCCCAATATTAATATTTCCCTTCTTAACCACTTTACTTCCAGGAGCATTATGCTATTTTGCATAAAGGTTCAAATTGAAAATAGCATGCCACTTTAAAGATACTGGATAAGGTGCTGGATGTTTGAAGCTTACTTTGCTGTCATCCTATTAGCCTTTTAAAAGTCCTTTGTCTCATTAAATTTCCTTTTCCGTAATCCTTGGCTAGTAAAAAAAGGCTTATGTTCCAGAAGGTCTATCTATAAAATACTTTCTTCAAGGCCCCTTTGACCTCCTTATTTCTCAAACTGTAAATGAATGGGTTCAGCATCGGGGTCACCACAATGTACATTACACTTATGAACCGGTCAGAGTCAAGAGACCTTGCTGATGCCGGCCGTACATAAATTGCAACAGTTGACCCATAGAACAAAGTAACAACAGCAATGTGGGAAGAACAGGTGGAGAAGGCTTTGTGCTTGGCAACAGCAGTAGACATCTTCATTATGGATGAGACAATGCGGGCATAGGAGACAGCAATGCACAGGAATGGCACACACAACATGGTGCCTCCTTCTATGAGTTGTGTGAAGGTAAAACTTGTGAGATCCGAGCAGGAAAGGTTGAAGATAGGTGGAATATCACAGAAGAAGTGATTGATCTTTTTAGACCCACAGTATGTGAACCTGGATGTCCACAATGTGTAGAGCAATGAATGAAGACAGACTATAACATAGGACCCAGATATGAGCAGAAAGCAGAGCTTCTTACTCATGACCAAGGTGTAATGGAGTGGCCGGCAGATGGCCACATACCTATCATAGGCCATCAGTGCCAGGAGGAAGCTGTCCATGTTACCGATGGAGTGGAAGAAGAACATCTGGGTGAAACATCCCACAAAGGAAATGGTCTTAACTTCACGAAGGAGGTCGAATAACAGTTTGGGGATGGTAGTGGAGGTGAAACAAATATCTATCACTGACAGGCAGCGTAGGAGATAGTACATGGGTGTGTGGAGCCGAGGGTCTCTGACAATCAATGTGATGATTACAATATTTCCAAGAAGTGTCAGTATGTACATGATAAGGAAAGTGACAAACAGGAATTTCTGATGCTCATTGAAATCAGAAAATCCAAACAGAATGAATTCTGTCACTGTACTTTGGTTGCTTTTATCCATCCTTGATATATCCTAAAATGAAAACAGTGGGAAACATGTGAGTCATGATAAAATGAGTGGATTAACACCATACAAGATAAGGCAATGGTAGCTGCCTGAGTTATCATAACCAAAAAACAAGGATGCATGTGCAGCTTATATCAAATGTGATAACTATGAATCTGATGTGGATGCTTACTATATACTCCCCTAGGATGAACATTTCTTTTCAATGGAATCATGAGTCATCTCACACACATCACTTTCCCTCGTGTTACACAGACACCATCTCCTACTGTACAAGTCTTAGGTTGAATACTCAATTCTCTTATCACTCCCCTGTTGTTTGTCTCCCTTGCAGATTCATGCACTCCATGTTGCTGAGATGACTCGTGTTCCACTGAAGACTATGACAGTAATACATTTTGCACATGATTGATGGTTTATGAAGATTTCCTTCTGGTTCCCCTTACCCATCATCTGAACCCAAACAGCCCTGTGTGCTTTACCTCATCTCACCGCAACCTTCTCCTAACTCCTATATCCCCTCCTCTACCCCTTCTTCTCCACATTCCACTACCAGACTCCTACTTCATGTTCAGGTCCCTGGTGCTGTATATCTATGGTTGAATTATATGCATCACAAACCTAGATGTAAACACATATTTACATTATATAAATATGTCCTTCACATTGATAACTGCCCTACATTTTCTACATTCTATTTTCATCAATTCATATTTGTCCATTTTTATCCTCATAATCAAATCTTTTGATTTTCCAGGATCTTTTCTAAAGCCTTTTGGTAAGTAAAAACATCCACTATAGCTATTGAAATATCATGTGGAAGTACACTACTTTTTGGTCGTTTTTGAATAAATAGAGAGCTTTATATCACAGTTCCTCAATAGATCTTCTTGGGTGAAAATTGGCTTATTTGGTTATTTAGAGTATGGTTGAGCAGAAGCACTGTCGTAAATCTGCTGTGCCCCTCCACCCCAACCAAAGCCATGGTTTTTCTGTACTATTTTGTTTCAGGTGGAGTGCTGTGTTTCATATGCTTGAATCTCAGCTGGCTTCACTGTAAGAAATCCTCTGACATCATGTCTGGATCATCAGGTCACAGTGACTAAAATTCAGCCTTACTTTCTCTGCAAGGGACTGCCACCCTGAGCACGTCTGTCTCAGATATGGAACACACCCAGTGACATCTCTCTCCCTACACATCAATGTAGCAGTTTTTTTTAACTATTGCTTTTGTAGTTTGCTTATATAAACACATTTTGCACTGGAAAATAAATTCAGAAACATTTTTACACTGGTTAACTTCCCCTATTGTCAGCTCAGCAAAGCTTCAGTGCCTAGAGCTGCACAGCTGTGGCTGTGCTGAAGATGCAGATATCTGTTCTGACTGGTGGGGATGGCTAAATATGGCGGACAATCCTCTTCAAAGGGAGAGGCGGCCATGGCCTACACTGACCAAGTGAGACTGTGGGCTGCTAACCATACTATAAATGAGGGTCTTATGGCCTGGGATACAAGTTCGGAGAGAAATTCAAATCTTCCAGTTTATAGAGGAAATGTTAAAAATGGGGTTGAATAAACCAGATGGGTTAACAACACTTGAGGTTTAATATTGTGTAGGAGATTGAGCCCGACATTGAACTCAACAGTTAGAGTTTTCTTCTGAAATACAGAGAGTTTTGGTGCATTCCTAACTTGAAACAAAGCCCTTTAATGCCACTTGGACAAGCATGTCAAGGTTCCTTAGATGTGCTGAAACCCCGTTCCATAGTAACTAGTGGGCATTACACAGACTCAGTTTTATGACTTCAATGTAGGGTTTCAAAACTGCATATTTAAGTTAGCAGAATTTAGTCTGCATTCAGGAAACACTTTTCCTGCTCCTAAAATGGGATCAGTACATAAGAAAAAAGCATGTGCCTTGAGCAGCACACGTGGAAAAAGCAAAAAGCCTTGGATTGTAGAGTAAGGTGACCTTTCCTGAACATAAACAATCTTATTTTAAAAATGATGTTTTGTGACTTTCATGTGTGCTGCAATAAGCAGCACACATAGAAGTGACAAAACGGCATTTCAAGATTGTTTATGTGCAATGAGGGGGACCTTCCTGCATATAAACAATCCTTCCCTGCAAGCAGACACCCTTGCATTCTGGTGCAAGGGTGCCTGCGTTGGCGCTACACTGCTAAGTGTAGCGTCAGCGCAGGGGGAAACTCAAGGCTGCACCATATCCTTGTAAATATGGTCCAGCCTAGCGTTTCAGAAGTGGTGGAGTGAGGCGTTAAGCCACGACGGCTAACGCATCATTCCGCCACTTCCTTGTACATATGCCCCCTAGTGTCCACCCTGCACTTTCCTTGTGAAATACTGAAGTATCATGAATTAATTGACATGTTCTCCCTCTCGCTCACTCACTCGCTTGGGCCTCTCTTTACAGTGCCCTAGTCACAGCTGTTGACAAGGGGCATGCTGGTCCTTACCTTATTAGAAAGAAAGTGCAGGTTCCCACTGACTTCTTGAGAGGACTGTTCGTGCTGCTACTGTCTTCACTCCATTATTCCTGGTAGTGCATGAATACATTTCGAGTGAAATCTCACTCACAGGCGGCTGACTGTCAGACCTTGTGTGAAGGGGCCGAACCTAAAGTCTAAATGCACTTTATTCGGAAGTGTAATGTTTGTAGGGAAGCTTCTGGGAGTCATAAAGGCTTTTGAAATGTATCAAACCACAGGGGTTCTCCTGCTGACCCTTCAGTGGATGTCAGTCCAGTTTGGCCAGATGAGAGCTAGTATGCTAACAAAGAAAATATGTATGTCAAACATTTCATATAAACAACCTGCATTTGTTATTTAATCATTCGATGTGTAACCCAGTAGTCTACTTTAGCAAAGGCTTGTTGTTATTGTATTCCTTTTACATGAGTATATTATCTTGTGATGTGATGTCAACAAATACATTATTTAGTTCTCACTCCAAAACCCTTTGGTCACGTGAGTGGCCTCATGAACTCCTGCTGCAGACCTCACAGATTTAAGACCATGTGCAGAGGCAAGGGCTGCCTTCATGAGCTGTAGATTCGCACTGAAGTCTCGCGATAGCTGTCAAGTTCGGTGCAGAGAAATGGAACAGAGTTGTGCTCGTTCATGCTCCAACAATGTCCAGTCAGCCAGTCACTGTCGAATGGTGAAGACCAACTAGCCATGGCAGTTTAAGAGTGAGACATGGGTTGCTAGCAGAAAGTTGAGCACCCCCAGGGCACAGTGGGTGGCATGGGAATCGTATGCCCATAGCTGCGTAGAGAATTGGGCAGTGCATGAAAGGCGACCATTAAAACTCTGTGGAACATCATGGCGCCAAACAGATGCCATATTGGCCAGCCGCTGCTCCCTCACGCCCTTCCCTGGTGCAGCCAGAGCGGTGCTGATAACAGGGACGTGGATTCAGAGACCTCAGGGCTGAGGCTGCAGTCACAGGGGGTATTTAAGTTGGTTGGTATGGCCTTGGGAACTCCATTGCTCTTCACAGGAGCCCCCTGTGTGCAGGGAGAGGAGAACAATTAGCACTTCTGAAACATAAGTGTTTAATGTTGTGGTAGGGTGTGGAATGAGACTCAGATCACTCGTGGGACAGGGTCATTTTAGCTTATTTTGTTGAATGTTTAAATCGCACAACGACTCCAAGATGATATTAGAGCCAAGTTATGGTAATAAACAAAATGCCTGTATTTAATAAGTAAAAAAATAAATGACAGCAAAATACAAGATAATCAGGATTGTGAGAAACAAGAGTCTGGGAATTAAATAACTAAACCTTTGTTTTTTCGTGTGATGCTTAGAAAGTTGTGATCCCTTAAAGAGTATTTTATGCCACAGTGTATTTCTCTTTTCGTTTGTATATGGCTTCCATATTTTTAAGTCAATTGTTTGCCACCATGGACTTACTGCCAATTCCAAACAATACATTTCGAATAGACACTTAAAGAGTAAATAGTGAAATTCAACTTTTTGGATTAATTTTATTTGCTCATTCCTAAGTTATGCAAAGAACATGTTGATGCGTTACAATCTGTATCTGGGTCATTTAAGACTGCTGTTTTATGGTTGGTGGAAAGATTCAATGTGACTGTGAATCTCTCAGTTTCACTTTTGACCTCATGAAGCTAAAGTAGACACTTTACAGTGGTTCCAGTTAAACTGGACTATTGCAATAGAGCCTAAATATCACCATGGCTTTTTCAGAGATTCTAAGAGGCACTAGAAAAGATGCTCCCTTTCCACTGCTTCAACTTTTAGTTCAGAAGATACTTGAATACTTTATAGTGAAAGACAAAGGGACACAATTAATTTCAATGTTGGTCTTCCAATGTTGGGTGTTGTCCCACAGAATGCAGCTACTCAAAACGAGAGAGTCATCTTCAGCAGAGTCATTAATAGATTTTGAGGATAAACTGATTATCACTCGGCACAGTTTGAGGTTAAGCAATCGCACAAGTTCTATTGGAAGTCTTCTAATGATCAGCCAATCTTGAATCACTTAGGTGATATTGTTCTACCGGTAGAATGTCAAACATTAGGGTGTATTTATAAGTAGTACCTTTGAAAAAGAATGAGGTAGTTGAAGCTAGTGATGGCATTAGGTCTGTTGTAGAAGCCGTAATAGTTAGATACAAAGGGGCATTTTATTCGAAAGTGGTGGAGCGCAGCATTAGCCACCTTGGCTTAACGCCACGCTCCGCCACTTCCAAAACGCACGGCTGTACCGTATTTACAAGGATACGGTGCAGCCCTGTGTTTCCCCGTGTGATAGCGCAATTTTAGCTACATAGTGCCAGTGCAGACACCCTTGCACCCTAGTGCATGGGGGCCTGCGTTGTAGGGGAAGATTTTTATGTGCTGGAAGGTGTACCTTGTGAAATGGCGCTTTGAAACTCTATGTGTGCAGCTAAATGCTGCTTAATGCAGCACACATAGAAGTTGGAAAAAGTCATTTTGTTATTGATTGTTTATGTGCAGGAAGGGTCACCTTCCTGGACATAAGAAATCAATGGACTTCTGGAGTTTCTATGTGTGCTGCACAACGCAGTACACATACAAACAGCAAAAACCAGGAGAAATTTAACATTTCTCCTCGTTGCGCCTGGTCTTAATTTTGGCACTGCCCCATATTTACGATGCTCTTGTGAATATGAGGAAGCATCAAAATCAAAGTGTGTTGCAGGGGAACACCCACTGAACCACCCATTGCCCACCTCTTTCATGCTAAGTATAGCGTGAAAGGGTGCCTTATTGACAAGGCGTTACAGCAAACAAATGATGAACGGAATTCTGACAATGCAAACATTCTCCCCCAGTCAAACGATCTGGGTTAAATCCATCGTTCTTTTGCCCACTACGCCAGCCCAGTTTGGACCCAGCCATATGCAAATCAGTCTTGACCCCGTGCCTCATGGTAACAGTCCAGGCCGAACTACCAGACCAGGTCCTCCCTGGACTGGAAACAAGCATCTTGGGACCGGTTTTAGGGTATGTCACCCTTCTTCAGTCAGGTTAGCTCAAATCCAGTGGCACGGTGAGCAAGGGACCCACGTCTGCGCATACCCATCCCAATAAGGGCGAAAAGTGTTACAGCAAACAAATGATGGATGGAATGCTGGCAATGCAAACATTCTCCCCAAGTCAAAAGATCTGGGTTAAATCCATTGTTCTTTTGCCCACTACGCCACCCCAGTTTGGACCCAGCAATATTCAAATCAATCTTGACCCTGTGCCTCATGGGAACAGTCCAGGCCGAATTGCCAGACCAGGTCCTCCCTGGACCGGAAGCAGGCATCCTGGGACCAGTTTCAGGGTATGTTACCCTTCTTCAGCCAGGCTAGCTTGAATCCAGTGGCACGGTGAGCAAGGGACCCACGTCTGCGCATACCCATCCCAATAAGGGCGAAAAGTGTTACAGCAAACAAATGATGGATGGAATGCTGGCAATGCAAACATTCTCCCCAAGTCAAAAGATCTGGGTTAAATCCATTGTTCTTTTGCCCACTACGCCACCCCAGTTTGAACCCAGCCATATGCAAATCAGTCTTGACCCTGTGCCTCATGGGAACAGTCCAGGCCGACCTGCCAGACCAGGTCCTCCCTGGACCGGAAACAAGCATCCTGGGACCAGTTTCAGGGTATGTCACCCTTCTTCAGCCAGGCTAGCTCACTGTGCCACTGGAATCAAGCTATCCTGGCTGAAGAAGGGTGAAACCACAAAACCGGTCCTAAGATGCTTGATTCCGGTCAAGAGAGGACCTGGCTTGGCAGTTCGGGCTGGACTGTTCCCATGAGGCACATGGTCAAGACTGATTTGCATATGGCCAGGTCTAAATTGGGTGGCATGGTGAGCAAAAGAATGATGGATTTAACCCAGATCTCTTGACTGGGGGTGAATGCTTTGATTTGTTCTTCATTCTGTCTAACAATTGCATGTCTTTTCCTTTCTCGCCCTAAGTGTGCCAAGTATGCCTAGATGTGGGTCCAGGGCTCACTGTGCCACTGGAATCAAGCTATCCTGGCTGAAGAGGGCTGACACCCCGAAACCGGTCCTAGGATGCTTGTTTCCGGTCCAGAGAGGACCTGGCTTGGCAGTTCAGGCTGGACTGTTCCCACGAGGCACAGGGCACAGGGACAAGACTGATTTGCATATGGCCAGGTCTAAAAAACTGCTTTTTTCTCTCTTTCTGTTTCTCACTCTCTCTCACATCGTTTCTCTTTCTCTTTTAAAGTTATGGACGCTGCTGTCCACTCTGACGTGTAGAACCAAAGCTGAGTTCAAGTTGTGAACTCTGTTGGTCACAGTGTTTACACAAAGTAATCAGAGCGGCCTAGATATACAATGCCTCCAACTAAATGCATTAGAAATAAGAGCTTATTTACAAACCCCTTGTGCCACTTTTGCGTCACTTTCAACATGGGAAAAGTAACACAAAACTGTTGCAAGAGTCTTGTAAATAAGCCCTAAAGAATATTGTCCTGCATAATGACTTAATCTCTTTAGCTGCTGCTGTTGCGAGTTGGACTATTCTTGGTACTGTGGGGGCCACAATAAGGATGAGAACCAAGCTCCTCGTCATTGCAGCGCCATCTGATATCTGCCCACTTCTCGCTCCACGGGAAACGCTTGCTGTTTGTGGGACTGGTGGCCAAAGGGGAGGCTAAAACTACATCGCCCACAGGACATCGGGGCCAGGAGGCACCTTCCTGCCACGCCCTCCACAGGTGCTACAAATCCTGCACCAGCACCGCGTATCGCGGGAAACTTTAGCTGCTGCTGTTGCGAGTTGGACTATTCTTGGTACTGTGGGGGCCACGATAAGGAGGAGAACCACACTCCTCGTCATTGCAGCACCATCTGATATCTGCCCACTTCTCGTGTTTCCCGCTCTGCGGGAAACACTCGCTGTTTGTGGGACTGGTGGCCAAAGGGGAGGCTAAAACTACATCGCCCACAGGACATCGGGGCCAGGAGGCACCTTACCGCAATGCCCTCCACAGGTGCTACAAATCCTGCACCAGCACCGCGGGACGCGCGCAGGACGAGCCGGACGAAGCCCGGGCCAAGGGCGGGCCCGTCTGAGCCCGTTAGAGACAGGAATAGACTGGACTGGGCCACCCCCTTTGATTTTCCCAATATCAGTAAGACTTATTATATGTGTTTAATTGTATTTTTAACTTTTTATTTCTTAGCTATAGCAAAGATTCTTGGCATAACACAGGCATTATTGAGGAACAATGGCACCCAAAAACACCAAAGGGAATAAACCAGGATACAGGGCGGGGGGAATGGGGGTAACTGGCACCATAGATGCCTTTATCACCAGGGCCGCGTCAGCTTTGGAAAAGGAGATAGTCTTAACCAAACGGCGCCTATCCCTCGATCCTATGTTTGAGAGAAGATCGTCACTGGGGAAGATTGCCTTAGTACTTCCACCCGAACAGCCAGTAATTATAAACTCACAGAATGAAAGCGCAACTCAGCACCAACAAGATCTATCAATAATTTTAGATACAAGTGGACCTGACCCAAGCTTAGATTCTTTTATGGTTTTTCCAAGAGTAGATCCAGCACCTAGTAAAAGCCCGCAAGTGATTTATAAAGTACCCACTGAAGTAAATCGTTCTGTACATGTGCTGGATTCGGGCATTAATTTAAAGCGTACGCGAGGTGACAATCAACAGAAGGGTGGGCGATCTAAGAAGACCAAAGTCGCTTCACCTAAAAATAACAATAAGGCAGTTGTGGACAGGCCTGACAGACTTAAACAGGCTGGGAATATTAGTTCTAAGCATATTGGTTCTTCCAATGTTCTATCGGAATCAATATATAACGAATCAAGGTCCAAAGAGTGTACGTTAGAAAATATCGAACACTTAGTTAGATCTTTCATTTTACCCTTAGTGGAACGTACTAGAAGGATAAGTGAACAGCTAGGGATACTTGAAAAAATTACTCAGGCAAACTCTGTAATGTTACAAAAGGTGGCAGAGACTAAATCTCAGCCAAATTGCACTACCACAACACTTCCTGATAAACAGGGAACATTATTTAAAGAGAAGTTTGGGCAAAGAGGGAAAGAAATACCCAAGTCAGCCAGTGGTAAAACTATTGGCAAGGCTTCCCACACAGCCAGCTCTGAGGTAAATGGAGGACATGTTGCGAGCCATAAAGATAGACTAGTTAAGATACCAGAGCAAGCAGGAACTATCCCTGAAATAGACAAAGAAGCGATACCCAGTCAAATAGGGATTAGGAAGAGAATTGA
Organism: Lissotriton helveticus; assembly: GCF_964261635.1. Lineage (NCBI taxonomy): Eukaryota > Metazoa > Chordata > Amphibia > Caudata > Salamandridae > Lissotriton > Lissotriton helveticus. The sequence continues at coordinate 56,634,725 of NC_136071.1, forward strand.
TCTCCCCCCGGATTCGTATCCATATGTGGTTGTACTAGTAGGTGTCCCAGAATGGAAGCAAGATAGGTACGAATCCTACTATGAACTAAAAAATAAGGTTATGTTCTGGCTAGGAAGAAATAGACCTCTTAGACCAGACATGCAAGGGGAAATCTTAAATGTCCGCAGAGTAAGCTGGGTGGGTCATAAAGCCAAGGATATTAATGGAGATTGTATCATAGTTCATTTTAGAGATCCCCGAGTGGTACACTGTATAAGTAGCTTTACTAACTATGATAATCCTGGTGGTATTTTCTCTCTCGATTTAAGCTACTTTTACCCACCAGCTTCAGCTGTTACTAGCGGGCCTAGGTTTAATAACACTTTCTTTGGAATCAATAACTTGCGCCCAGGATATCAATTTCATGCCCCCCCCGCACCGAACATGTATAGTGGCTTCTTGCCTCGTAATCTACATCACGGCGGTAATTATCTACTAGTTGGGGATCAGTACAATGTGCCTATTTGTAATCGTTTTGAATCCCTGTCTGGACTTGCTGGGGTGGATTGACCAATATGTGAGAAACCAAAGAACCATGCTGATGAGTTACTCTCTCCCCAGTTAGTTAGGGATAAACAGGCGAATCCAGATCCTCTGGAGTTAGAATCTCTAACTTATGTTGGTAAGGATAATGCCTATTCTGATGTGATTGATATAATTGGCAGAAGAATTATGCCGGACTCAAGTTTGAAGGAGGAGACAACAGCTGTTTACATAGTTAATGATGTGTCTTTTGCTAAGGAGGTTATTGGCACGAAAAAGAATAAATGATCTCTTCATGTTATAAAGATAGTATTTTCAATTACTCCAAGATGGGAATTTCCCTTAGCGATCACTACCCTATTAGAGTGGAAATAGTAGATCCACGAGATGATTCTACTGATGTTAATTTAATCAGGGCACATTCGAGAGATATTGATATCTCAAGACAAAATGGATATGCTTTGAAGTGGACTAAGGTGATGCCTGAAGAGTTTTTATATAAGATCATCAAGGCCTGTAAAATACGTTTCAGTATTTGTCTGGACATGGGCTCTGACAACACAGAAATAATTACTAATTTTAGGCAAATAACAACGTGCATCAAAAATAGCCTTTGGATAGAAGTAAAGAAGAACCCCATAAGCGAAAATAAGGGCTGGTTTGATTCAGCGTGCACCAAGGCATACTCTAATCTTAAACGGGCCCTGAGCAGTCAAGTCAGGGATCAGACGCAGATCAGGGAGCTGCGCAAGGCATATAAGATAGTACAAAAAAATAGGAGGGACGCGATGAGGAGGGAAGCTTGGGAGGCTTTAATTGAAGCTTCCCAACTGAAAGATATGACAGCCTTTTGGAAGGCTGTCAATGCACCGTATTTTAAGGATAACACTAAGGCAAGGATGGAGATTGCCATCAGTGAAGATGACTGGGTGAGCCATTTTGAAACTCTCTATAGCTCTCTGGCTATCACTGAAGAACCACTGAGTGAGATGACAGAGAAGGATATGAATATTATGATTAAGAGCAAAGATGATCTGGAATTCACTTTAGAAGAGGTAACTAGGGGTATTAATTCTAGTAAGGGTGGCAAGGCACCCGGGCCTGATGGAGTCCCAGTGGATGTCTTTAAAAATAACATAGCCGTAAGGGCGCCACTGCTAACTAGATTATTTATTGCTGCTGACTCGGTGGGACTAGTTAACTCATGGTATGAATCGATTATTGTACCCATTTTTAAAAAAAGGCGATAGGGCTAGCTGTGTGTGCTTGATTCAACAAATAAAATCATCAGGCGTGTTATTTTAAATAGGTTGCAGTTATGGGCTGAGGAGCACAAGATTATAAGCGACCTACAATATGGCTTTAGAGAGGGTATCGGGACAATTGACCAATGTCTCAATTTATTTATTGTCCTGGAGAAATATACCAAGGCCAAGGGAGGTAGGTTGTTTTTAACCTTTGTGGATCTGACATCCGCTTTTGACTGTGTTACCCACAGCAAATTATGGTCAATTTTAGCTAGGTTGGGTGTTGAGAACAATACAATTTTATTCCTCAGAGAGTTGTATAATGGTGCTAGGGCCACGATTAGATACGGTAAAAGAGGGGAATGTACAAGAATGTTTAATATAGCAAGGGGAGTGAGGCAAGGATGCGTCCTTGCCACTTTCTTATTTTACATCTACATTAATGATCTGGAGAAAATCTTGCAAGAATGTCAAGATATGCCGACGGCACAAAATCGATCAATACCTGCACTTATTTATGCAGATGATGCTGTCTAGCTGGCAAGGACCCCATTAGCTATGCAAACAATGATATCGTCATTTACCACCTTCATGACCAATTTGGACCTGAAGGTTAATTGTACTAAAACTTTTAGTATGAACTGTGGTAGAGGAGCAAATTTGAAAAAAAGAATCATGTACATTGACTCCAGCCCACTAGAGCATACTCAAACTTTCCCGTATTTAGGAATTCTCTTTGACCGTACTGGACAGTGGGGCAGTGCAGTTAAAAGTAGAAATTTATTATTTGCTGAGTCAATAATGGCCCTTAAACTGTTTAGTAAAAAGCTGGGGAATAAACCGGTAAGGGAGCTCTTGCATATAAACAAAGCTAGTTGTGTTGCAGTTGCAACTTACGGTGCGGGTATCTGGGGGGATGCCAACGTCTCAACCCTACAGTTAACCGAAAATGGCTTTCTCAGATATCTTTTATCCATACCCGAAAGTACGTCCACATACAACTGTCACACTGAACTGGGTTTACCCTACCTAGAAGATATCATCAAGGTGGAACCGGTCCTTCTGTGGCATAGGGTGTGGACCACAGAAGAATGCCATCTCAATCGTCTAATTTTGGGAGATGTCTTGAAATTGGATTGTGCCTATCGGGTGAAATGGCTTGGATACATTAAGTCATTTTTTGTTAACATTGATCATCCTGAGTATTTTGACGACCCTCTGTCAATGTATCAGATCTCGAGAAAAGAGCTAAAAAAGTTATGTATAACTTATTTAGTGCAATGTAGGGAGATAACGGAGCTTACAAAAAAATCTGTGATCTCTCATCAATTGATACTCACTTCGCAGGTTATTCAACCCTATTTAACCCTGCAGATGAGGGATCATGATAGGTTCCTAATTATCCGTTTCAGATTTGGTATCCTTTTTAGGCTCCTGAGTTTTCCTACTACTAATAACTGGACAAGTGGCATTTGTAAATGTCCTTGTGACGACATGTCAACCCAATCTGATATTCACATTTTATTTTTCTGTAAAATTTACTCTGTACCAAGGAAAAGGTGGATTATGCCCATTTTAAGGTATTTAAACCTAAGGCAATGTCGGCCCGTGTTTTTAGCAATTATGGAGTTAGATAACATATTCTCTGTGGCGTCTGTATCCGCCTTTCTTAAAAATGTCTTTAATTCGCGGAAAACTATTATTATCTGATTTTATTGGTATCTGAGCAATGGCCTTTTAATGTATGTAACATGCACTATTAACTATGTAATAATTGCTGCTATATTTGCTGTAATTTGTTTAACCTTTATGGTTATCTATGACAATATAACCAAATAAAGTCTTTTTGATTTGATTTGATTTGACTTAATCTCTCACCTAATTCTGTATTATCTCTGAAACATTTTAAAGACCTGTTGATCTGTAATCTAAACCTGACGCAGTAGGCACTTCCATACAGACACCGCTTGAACGCTGGCCTATAAGACAACTGAAATGTACCAGGCACACTGCACACGTAAAAATAACCAAATATTGTCAAGTGTTACCTTGACTTGTAATGTTTGACCTCATTTACTCACATCGATCTAAATTTAAACACTAATTTTCTTTTTTGTTTTGCAGATTACCTACCGACTTCTATTGGATTGGACTCCACATCACATTTTGCTTATTATATTGTTTTAATAAAGTTATGTTTCTAGTTCTTTATTGTATTGTTATCTTTAAGTTACGTTTCCAGTTATTTATTGTTGTTTTAATAAAAGTTAATTTTAAAAAGAATATACGTCTTTTTTGGGGGGCTAGCGGTCCCCAATAGAAATGATATTTATAATTTGAAGTATAATTCTGAGACTAACTCTTTACCAGATCTGTACCAGAGTCTATAGCTACGACAAACCGTTCCTATGGAAAAGTTTTAAAACTCCAGCACAGTAACTTTTTCCATTAGCAACATAGTGTGATGAACTTCTAACCTCTGCGCTCACGTAAGTGTTTCATGAACTGTTACTATGGTTACAGGCAGAAAGCCATTTGGGGGTAGAGTTGAAAGGTACAAGCTGTACAAAAACCATTATATTTACCCTGGATCCTCTAAAAGACAGAAAGGAAAGCAAAGTAAAACAAAACCCTGTGTACCAGATTTAGAAATCCCCTTGCGCCACTTTTGCGTCCAAGCCCCCCCCCCCCCTACAAAATTAAAAGTGTGTGGGCCTCAATGACACCCCTCAAACCCCGGGAACAACCACCCCCGGACATTTCTGTATTGTGTGAGGGGGGGCTGCCTGGCCCTCCGCCTGGTGCCCTCGAGAGACCTGGAGACCGCCACACCAGGAGCCGGTTCCTGCAGTGTCCCATGGTGCCTACCCCAGGGACACTACTGTTTGCTATGAGAAGGCGGAAGTCTCGTGGCTCCCGCCCTCCCATAGCAAACTTAGACAGCGCAGTGAAATCTGGTCTCACTTTCAAAATCCAAACAAGATTGCATTTCCACATGCAAGTTAGCATATCCCCATGTGGAAAAGCAATGCCGGCTCCAGAAGAACGCTGGAAGCTAGCCGGACCGTGGGGGCATTGTGGCTTCCCTCACGGTCCCCAACATGTTTTATAAGACTCAGGAGATACGATCACCAGGAATATTAGAAAGTTCTGATAGGGGCTATATTTTTACGGAAAAAGTAAAAGTTGCGCACCCAGCTCAGTGCAGCCCCCTGTTGTGCATGCCCTGGATGCAAGGCTCATAATATGTAGGATGCCCGACTCCAGCACCTTTGGTGCACAACTTATACGCATTTGGGAGCTGGCATTACATCAGTGATGTCATTTGAGATGTCATCAGCAATGTCATGAGTGATGTCACTTACCATGTCATGAGTGATGTAATATGTGACTTCATCAGCAGTGGATTGCGGGCGCGCGAGTCATAGTTAGCTGTAATAACTATAACGGGGGAATTTCAATAGTTTTGTATGAGTGAAATGTCCAGCTAACTATAACATGTGTGAAACCTATGGTTTTTTCAGTAAATATACCAATTGACGGGCCATACTTTAATGGAGAGATGCTGCTTACTTCACCAGCATCTCCAACTCCATTTCCGAAGGAACTGGGAGCCAGGGAGTGTGGGCTACGGACGCCATACAGAGCCCAGAACAAATGCTTAAGCTCCCACCTGGTTAACACTGCAGATCGGCATTCCAACGGGGAAAAGCAGGAACCATGCCGACAAGCGGAGTCACTAACCAGCAATACGGCAACACTGCATGCTGGGGAATGCAGTTCTACTGAAGAGACGTCCGTGACTCCGTGCAACGTCTTACCTGGGGTCCAACACTACTTTAGTATATTGGACATCACAAACAGACTGAATGGGGAACCAAAAGCCACAGAGGCACTTTAATTACTGAATGGCATTTGATAAAGCACTACTTCCGAAACGCGTCATGCCCGTAATTTTAATAAATGGTGTTCACCCAAAGCCCCGCTGTGTTGCCTCTAATCGACTTCAATTGAGGAAGATTGCCTTGGGAATATATAGCGTGCCCTCACCGGCACGTGAGGTTGACCCTCCCTCAAGTGTTTGGGGAGTTGCTAGGAGTGAGAAGACTTCCCGACCGCCTCGCATGACGGAGGAAGTGGAGAAAACGCTGTCAATTGACAGGCCATACTTTAATGGAGCGATGCTGCTTACTTCACCAGCATCTCCGACTCCATTTCTGAAGGAACTGAGAGGCAGGGAGTGTGGGCTACGGACGCCATACAGAGCCCAGAACAAATGCTTAAGCTCCCACCTGGTTAACGCTGCAGATCGGCATTGCAACGGGGAAAAGCAGGAACCATGCCGACAAGCGGAGTCACTAACCAGCAATACGGCAACACTGCATGCTGGGGAATGCAGTTCTACTGAAGAGACGTCCGTGACTCCGTGCAGCGTCTTACCTGGGGTCCAACACTACTTTACTATATTGGACATCACAAACAGACTGAATGGGGAACCAAAAGCAACAGAGGCACTTTAATTACTGAAGGGCATTTGATAAAGGACTACTTCCGAAACGCGTCATGCCCGTAATGTTAATAAATGGTGTTCACCCAAAGCCCCGCTGTGTCGCCTCTAATCGACTTCAATTGAGGAAGATTGCCTTGGGAATATATAGCGTGCCTTCACCGGCACGTGAGGTTGACCCTCCCTCAAGTGTTTGGGGAGTCGCTAGGTGTGAGAAGACTTCTAGACCGCCTCGCACGACGGAGGAAGTGGAGAAAACGCTGACAATTGACGGGCCATACTTTAATGGAGAGATGCTGCTTACTTCGCCAGCATCTCCGACTCCATTTCTGAAGGAACTGAGAGGCAGGGAGTGTGGGCTACGGACGGCATACAGAGCCCAGAACAAATGCTTACGCTCCCACCTGGTTAACGCTGCAGATCGGCATTCCAACGGGGAAAAGCAGGAACCATGCCGACAAGCGGAGTCACTAACCAGCAATACGGCAACACTGCATGCTGGGGAATGCAGTTCTACTGAAGAGACGTCCGTGACTCCGTGCAACGTCTTACCTAAGGGTCCAACACTACTTTAGTATATTGGACATCACAAACAGACTGAATGGGGAACCAAAAGCAACAGAGGCACTTTAATTACTGAAGGGCATTTGATAAAGGACTACTTCCGAAACGCGTCATGCCCGTAATTTTAATAAATGATGTTCACCCAAAGCCCCGCTGTGTCGCCTCTAATCGACTTCAATTGAGGAAGATTGCCTTGGGAATATATAGCGTGCCATCACCGGCACGTGAGGTTGACCCTCCCTCAAGTGTTTGGGGAGTCGCTAGGTGTGAGAAGACTTCCCGACCGCCTCGCATGACGGAGGAAGTGGAGAAAACGCTGCCAATTGACAGGCCATACTTTAATGGAGAGATGCTGCTTACTTCACCAGCATCTCCGACTCCATTTCTGAAGGAACTGAGAGGCAGGGAGTGTGGGCTACGGACGCCATACAGAGCCCAGAACAAATGCTTAAGCGCCCACCTGGTTAATGCTGCAGATCGGTATTCCAACGGGAAAAAGCAGGAACCATGCCGACAAGCGGAGTCACTAACCAGCAATACGGCAACACTGCATGCTGGGGAATGCAGTTCTACTGAAGAGACGTCCGTGACTCCGTGCAACGTCTTACCTGGGGTCCAACACTTCTTTAGTATATTGGACATCACAAACAGACTGAATGGGGAACCAAAAGCAACAGAGGCACTTTAATTACTGAAGGGCATTTGATAAAGGACTACTTTCGAAACGCGTCATGCCCGTAATTTTAATAAATGGTGTTCACCCAAAGCCCCGCTATGTCGCCTCTAATCGACTTCAATTGAGGAAGATTGCCTTGGGAATACATATATATATAAGAGAGGCTGGAACGTCAGTGGGGGCCTGAGGGAGACACAGGACACCATTCCCTCACGGGACCAGCCACCGTTACAGCAATCATCTTTCTCCCCGAGTAACTTAACACCAAACAGTTACCCCCGTGCACTGCCTTCCAACCCTGGTGAACTGTGGGTGATATAGTCAGGATTCCAAGACTACAGAAGGTGTGCATAAAAACAACAGGGGGTGGAGTTCTCTGACCAATGAGGCACAGGAGGAGACACTTAAGGTGGAGATGGAATGGCTGCTCGTGTGTGGAGGCATCTGACGAGGCCAACGGTCGCAGAAATGCATAATGCCCAGTGTCCACATTAAAGGCTCCCAAAAGGATTCCTCCGTGTGGCCTCTCACTTCTTGTTGAGGGGTGCTTTTGGATATATATATATATATATATATATATATGGAAACAAACAAAGCCCTCGAGCTTCAAGAAGGCACACGACGCTCTCCCAGCTTCAGTGAGCAAGCCCTGCTTTCACTCGCTTTCCTGGCATTCATCAATAGCAATCATGGTCTGACGCGTCTCAGGGCTGGCACGCCCCTTCCTCATGGACAGGCACAGGGGGAAATGATGACTCGCCTCTCATTGTAATCACCATTTTAGTATATATATATATATATATATATATATATATATATATATATATATATATATATATATTAATGCTGGTGGAGTCATGTGAAAGTTGGGTGCAGACAAACTTGCACCCTAGCAAATAAATGTCTTGTGGGCATTGAACGTGTTTCGAACTCCAATTTTCAAGCTCTGACACTGAATGTTGAATCAGTGGTGGGTGTTTTAGTTTGTGTTTTGAGTTATAAGCTTGTATTTATAAAGTTACTTTGAGCTATGTTTGATGGTCTGGAAGCTTTATTATGTTGCTGTCCCCTAAGAGTCACTAAGAAATTGTGGCCCATTTGACTTGACGATGAAAAGTTGTAAAGTGACTTTACATTCTTGGAGTTGTCAGGACATGTACCACAGGCATTCACACCATGCTAAGAAGTTTCTGTCACCTCTCTGCAACACTCGGCCCGATTTAGATCTCGGTGGATGGGTAAATCCATCACATCGGTGACGGAGATCCCATTGGCTAAAATATAAGTCCCATTATGTCCTATGGGATTTATATTTAGGCGGACGGAGTATCCCATCTGCTGGGAACTAAATTAGGCCGTCAGTTTTCTAGGGTTTTTCCAGCACGTTCAGGTCAGCATAAAAAGTAAACTGAAAGAAATGCTGGACTAAAGAGCCAGTCTCCCCTAAAAAGGCCCAGAATGCTTGTCGGTGTTAGGTATCTCAAGCAAGACAAACTGCATACAGAAGGCTGCAGTTAGCAGTATCCCTGTAAGTTGCAATCAGATGCAGTTCCCAGGGTAGAGCTTGTTTATTTCATCCCCAGTATTACGTTAGTTCCTAGGAACAAGGAAATTGTTCAGTAGACACCAATGCAAGTTGTGTAAATGTACTAATAAAGAAATCACGCCAAACTTGTCACACCATAAAACACACTACTTCACAATAAAATCAAGTGTTATATTGTCTAGAAATGTAACCTGTGTCTGACAATCTCCCAGAGACACTTGCAGAGAAAAGGTCAGCCATGGAGATGGAAACGTTTCCATGCAGCGGACCCCCCTCCAGAACTCGAGCCCTTCTCCTCATTGCTTTCACAGACCCATAGTCACCAAATAGAATTTAACACTTCCCTTTCTACTTCTGCTTCGATCCAAGCTGTGCAGCAGGATACCAGAAGTCTGACTTAGACTTCAGTTTCAATGAAACAGACAATAAAAGCAGCACCTTCTGCTGACAATTAACAGAATTATAAGTGGGCGCCTCTTTCTCACCCAGTCAGTTTTGTGGCCATAATGGGTCCTCAGGGAGAGGCCAAATAGCCCCACTCGTAACATTTGTAGCATTTCCGCTATTTAATGAAGTCTCCTTTCTTAGAAAGAATTACTATTTTGTTGTAAACCACAAATGCAATTTTGTAAATAGCTTTTTTCCCTTGTTATTACCTAAAAGTATGAGATGATTAACATCCATTTTGGTTGCTTTTCCCATTGCAGGGCTCAATATCTGTATGCGAAGGTCTAATCTGATCATTTACCACCGTCAAAAACAAATGATTTAATCAAATAAATAAATGTCCCATAATTAAGAGAACCTGTTGCAGTGTCAGCAGTTAACCTTACCACACAGAGATCTGATTATATGACATTTTTTCACTGAGAAGACATCTGTCTTCCGTCATAACTGATATATCAGCAGATACTTACCTATCTGATCTTCTATGGCTACCTTATACTGGTTCTGTTGTGTGTATTTAGGCCAGATTTCTCAATCTTTCATGCATCGTAACAGAGCAAGACGACTTGGTGCTCTGCGTGAAAGGAAGAGGGCAGGAATGCGCCGTATTTACTCAAATAAGACGCAGTTCTGCTCTCTGCCTAGGCCCAATGCAGGCACTATTGCGTCATGGTGCAAGGGGGCCTGCATTGCAGTCAGGATAGTTTTCCCGCACATAAACAAACCTCTGAGGCTATTTCCTCTTTGTAAGAGTGCTGCAGATTGCAGCACATTTAGAAAGAGGAAACAATGAGGAGAAATAATGTCCCCTCATTGCACCTTTCCAGGAAAGGCGTAGCCTTTTAACACATTTCCAGGTTACCCAGTCTCGTTAAAATTGGGAATGCAGCAAAATCCATGGAGGAGTGTGGCTCACTGATTAGAGCGGCAGACCCTGATGCAGAGGTCTGTCCCGGGACCAGGGTTCAATTCCCGACGCGGCAGGGTCCTGAGCCCAAAATGTCCACGGACTCGATAATTCTCGCCTCGGTGCCTATTCTAATCATGGGGTCCCACGCTGCAACTCTGGGCAATAGTTGCTTAATCTCCACTACGGCGGCCCACCCGCTGTGGGATGCCTGGCTTTCATCCTAGGGATACCCAGTAGGGGTTATCTCACAGGGGAAAGCCAGGACGGGTTCCCAAGGCAAGCGCCTTGATGCCTTCGGGTGACACGTGCACTATATAAGTTGCAATACATTTACATTTACATGGAGAAAAAAATCCACGCTCCACTCATGGAACGCCTTCTCAGGACAGAGCAACACAAGGCAGCCACTTTAACTGCTCTGAGGTACTCCAGATTTTCCAAGCAACGCATGGCCACTGCTTGGAAAACCTGACTTTAGTATTGTGTTGCCCTGTTGCTTAAGGTTTGACTTTGGCATAATGCTGCAAGGTATGCTTTCCCACCCACAGGTGACATGGGAGAATTTGGTTCAATGCACCAACAATGAATGTGAAAGACTGGTTAATGTAGTACTGGTTATTGTAGATCCGCAAATACTATACAACGTGTAATTGAAAAAGAAATATTGCTTATGGGTTTTTAAACAATCCCCTAAAGGGATCAGGGACACAGTGGTAACAGTAGCAAACTTAATTTTGTTATTCACAATTTCACAAACACTGTACCAAGAAGAATGAACTCTTGTAATTAAAATGTATTTATTACTACAGTAGTAATCTGTTTCTCAGTATGTCTAAAACAACTACACAGACTATTATAAAACAAGCAAGCAGACACTTCATAAATAACTAGAATAAAATGAACATTTCTAGCACGTTTAAAAATGTCATTTAAAATGTAACACCCTAGCGCCCATTTCTATACACCACACCAAGAGAGCATGGAAGGCAGGGCAACTTGCAGTTTATAGTCTCTTATGGAATAGAGACACACTGCATACTTTGTTGACAGAAAAAGCTGTCTTTATTAGCAGAGGCATGAAGACTGTGTTTCCTGTAAGGGGCATACACCCGCTGCAGAGAAGTCAGTTGGTTATCTTCCAGGAGTCTGCTTTATCAGCTTCAGGCGAGATGTAGCAGCTGCGAAGTGCAAACTGTGCTGGCAGGAACTGGGAGTGTCTCTGGCAGAATCTCAGATGATAATCTGGGCAAAGGAAGTCACTTGGCAAGTGGTCACGTGGCAGTGTTTATGTACTTAATCTTATCAGAAATTTGAATTTATGACATAAGTTTAGGGATGTCTAACATTGCTTACGTGCATCAAGGTGTGCATCCCAAATGTTTTATGAGCATATATGGTAAAAGGATGTCAATTCCAACTACATTATTCTTGTTATGTACCTGTATATATTCTTATTAAACCTTGACATGGTGAAGAGTAGACAACTTATTTTTAAATTTCATCATTATTGATGCCAAAAGGTTCTATATACAGCATGATGCCTACATCCCAGGTGGGCCGGCAATGCAAGTTGATGTGTCATAGAGCATTACAGACGGGAGAGGAGGTACACAGCAAGCCGCCTACAACCACATAGGGCCGGCCGCGTCAGGTGGGCGAGTACTATTATTGGCATTAAAAAGGCCTTGAACATTTATGGTCTAAAGAACCATATTGACCAATTTAACAGGATAAAATGTCCACATGGGATGATTCCTGTCACCCAGTTGCGTTAATACATGTTTTTATCCTATACTCCGTTGCCATATTTAATTGTTATGTTCCAACCTGCTTGATCTCTCACATGCATCAGTTCCTAACCCTGCCGTGTGCACCATCCCCTTCGATGCGGGAGTCAGAAGAAGAGCAGACAACTTACCCGGGTGAATGTTAAGTGCTGTATCAATGCCATTATTCAAATGACTTGGTGCTTTCACATTTCTTAGAAAGATACGGTCGGACAACATCTGCGCCACGTCAACTCGGTTCCCTTCTCCAGTTTTCACACCCTCGCATGCTTTGAAAAATCTTTAGATGGCTCCCAATCAAAACCAGAAAGACCATAACCCAGGCCCTTGTTACCAGCTGGCTAGACTATGGAAACACACTCTACAAAAATATCAACACTCCTCAAGAGTCTTCCAACCATACAGAACACAGCAGCACTAAATAGAGAGCTTAGGTGTGCCTGGATCGGCCATCACCGGCAGGATGGGAGGGCAGAGAAAGGCACAGCCTACGTACTCTTGAAAGGGCTGTGTTCTGATTCCACACAAAGAACAGCATATCCCCTGTAGGCTGGAGTCAGGGAAGGCAGGAAGCCTATGCATTTAAAGAACATTTCTAGAATCTTCTACCACCTTCCAGAGAAAGGGCAGAGGTATAAATATTGGTCCGCAGACACTACCTCTTCAGTTTACCTCTGGACATGTGGATTCTCTGCCAGGAAGAAGGACTGCTGTGCTTCTAAAAGGACTGCCACTCTGCTGGACTACTGCCCTGCTGGACTACTGCCTTGCTGGACTGCTGTCTTGCTTTGCTGACCTGCTACTTGCTGCCATCTGCCATCTTGCCTGGGTGAATGGGACTGGTCCTGCATCTGTTAAACCCAGGACTCCAAAGTGACTCTAAGGGCTGGTTAGCTGGCCTCCTGACGAGAACCTCAGGGACAGACAACAACCTTGACCCCATTACCTGGATTCTGCCATTTGTGAGTCTTACCTTACCAAGTGGTGACACCCAGTCTTGGACCCATGGAAGTCTCCTGAAGGTGATTAGGCAACCCATTTGTGCATCCAGCAAACGTAGCACATTTCCTCTGGTGCACAGCTAAACCTCGAGCAGCACCTATGTACCACCTTTGGTGTGAGTGTTCTCCCAATTAAAGGACTTCGCATTGACCTTTAAAGCCTGCATTTGAACCACTGGAGTTTAAAGCTTAACCTATGCAGTCTACGTATCACTAACCCCTTAACGATGGCAACCTCGATGATGACACAGGTTCTCGCATCGAAGGATCACAACTCTTGGAAACCAATTTATTGCCTCAACTGCGCCACATATCCTCATCGCCGGACTTCACATTGCAAGCTTTTATTGATGGGATCCTTCACAATGATGCAGGACCTTCCATCGCAGCTCAGCTGCACTTCTGAATCATTGCATTGCCTCAGCTGCACAACACATCCTCTGGCCGGGACCTCACAATGCTCCTTAACCCGGAACTAAGGAGGTCTTGTTCACTGGGCCTAAATGGGTCCCTGTAGCTGGCCTGAAATCCATTGCTGTCAGCCTGAACTTTTGACTTTGTTCTGGTCCAGCACAACCTGATATCTATAGTTGATGGTTTGAGCTTGTTGCCGCTATTTTCACTAAAATCATAAAACCTGCATATCTCCGGTTCTACTGATTGGATGTTTTCTGTTTTGGTCTTGTTTTATTTGTTAAAGATTACCCTATTTATCTGTGGGGTCTTTTGTGGAGATTTTTCCCTGTGTTACTGTTCTGTTTGTAGTATTGCACAAATACTTTTCACATTGCCACTAAGTAAAACCTGACTGCTCTGCGCCAAACTGCCAGAGGGTTGAGCATAGGTTAATTTGGAGTTTGCTTATGACTTCACCCTGATGAGGATTGTGGTGTCTTCTAGAGTAGGGTTTCACCCCCCCTCAACAAGTTCCTCACATTTCTTACAAGCTAAAATAAATCCATACCAACTGCAGTAAACATATATTGATCTATAGGCCCGGTTTCTTGTTGTGTACCCCAAGGATCTTCCCTCACATGTCTAATAATCAATATCTTCGTATATATCCCTTAGCACAGCCACTTGAATAATGCTGCATCAAGTTTCTTATGTATGTAAATGATATGCTTATTCATTTACAGAGAAATAATGATCATGATATTTCAAAATGCATTACGTGGTGTTAGAATAATGTGCTTTTCTGGATGGAGAGCTGTTCCAACTTCTCCAGTAGGTTGGTGTTGCTGGCAGTGTGCAGGTTACTTGTTTTACTTGTCTATGTGCATATGAGCATATGAACTGTTGGCTAAGGTTGATTAAGTAGTCATGGGGAAATCATTATCTTGGAGTTGTCTGGTCAACTCCTTTACATTCTCTTGCTGAGGTATGGAAGGGTGGCACTGGCAATGGAGCCAGTTGCTGCAAATGCATTTATGCTAAATTAGGTGATTTAGCATGCTACAGAATAGCTAGAACAGGTTCCATATTAGAAAATGGAGATATTGTGTTTGTTGCATCCATCGTAATTGAGGTTATGAATTGTTTTAGGTTGAACAGGAGTACCTAGTTGTAATGGAAGCTTTTATCTCGTAGGCCTGGCTGAACCGCGCACATTTTCATCAATCTTAGTAAGTATGAATATGGGGAAGGCAGATCTAGAAATGGAGGTGGAATTGGACGGTAGACATGTTGTCATAATTTAGTCAGAGATGACATCTTCGTAATTTTTTATTAAAAAAAAGGCAAGGCGGTTTTCATAATCATGGTGGATCACAAGGATAGCTTTTTAGCCTTTGGGACAAGTTGTGATGGGTAGTAAGGATCTCATTATGAATAGGCACTTTGATGGTTTGTGTGGTGAAGGCGGTCTTTTTCATGTTCTTTCATTGTTTTGCGTTATCATTTTCTATGTATTAGTTTTTAATTGCCACAGGCTGAGATGTCACTCTCATTGTTCCAATGTTCTGTTAACACGACTCTTCTAGGTTTCTGTTAAATCACTTGGTGATTGCTTTGATATCTATCACTGAATTTCCAGATTTGACTGCTGTCAACATGTCGAGGGAGGATGATAGGTTTTCATTGAGATTAACTAGCATGTATTTAGGGTATGTTGAGTCTAAAACATTGGTTTTCAGCATGTTTATTTTGACTCAAATTCCTGCCTCAAACTCCACAATGATTAAGTTTCTGTAGTACATGTAACAGGCACAGTGGGTGTTACTGTTGATATGGGTATTGGTTTCGTTTACTAGGATTTTGGAGAAGCAAAAGGAGGACTTTTCCTTCTTGCTGGTGCACAGTCATGTTTACTATTTCAAGGTTATGGTTGAATATAAGGTGATGTGAGTGACAGACTGGGTGCACTGGACCACTCACCATCTGCCAGGAGCTGATGGCCTTCATCTCCTGATTAACGTTTCCCTCAATCAGGCTCTGAAATTCACTTGAGTTTGAGATCCTTTAGTTAGAGAAACTCATTTGTACAGTTAATTTCTGTCCTTTCAGTATTTCCAAACCTAGGGCCACCTAATTATTTTTATTGCAAACATTTTGTTGGACTGTCAAACTCAGTTTCCAAAGCATTGGGTGGTAAAAATTAAATTGTGCAGTGCTGTTCTTTGTGATCACAAGTTCACGAAATGCCTACCTACAAAGTATTTTACTCAAGGCCGTTTTCACCTCCTTATTCCTTAAACTGTATATCACTGGATTAAGCATTGGGGTCACTGCAATGTACATTATACTTATGTACCTGTCAGAGTTAAGAGACCTTGCTGAAGGAGGCCGTACATAAACTGCAACTGTTGACCCATAGAAGAGTGTGACAACTTCAATGTGGGACGAACAGGTGGAGAAGGCTTTGTGCTTCGCCACCGCAGTTGGCATCTTCATTATGGTGGTGATGATACAACCATAGGAGATGACAATGAACAGGAAGGGTCCACACAGAATGAGGGTTGCTTCTACTAATTCTATGAGGGTGAAAATTGTGAGATCTGAACAGGAGAGGTCAAAAAGTGGTGCAATTTCACAGAAGAAGTGGTGGATTATGTTGGACCGACAGTATGATAACCTGGATATCCACACTGCATACAGCAATGAATGGAGACAGACAATAATCCATGATACAGATACGAGGAGAAAGCACAGCTTCTTACTCATGACCATGGTGTAATGGAGTGGCCGGCAGATAGCCATATACCTATCATAGGCCATCAGTGCCAGGAGGAAGCTATCCATGTTACCAATAGAGTGGAAGAAGAACAACTGCGTGAAACATCCCATTAAGGAAATGGTCTTAAATTCACGAAGGAGGTCGAATAACAATTTGGGCATGGTAGTGGAAGTGAAACAAATATCTACCACTGACAAGCAGCGTAGGAAATAGTACATAGGGGTGTGAAGGCAATGGTCACTGGCAATCAGTATGATGATTATAATATTTCCCAGAAGGGTCAGGATATAGATGATAAGAAAGAGAGCAAACAGAATTTTCTGATGCTCACCAATGTCAGAAAATCCGAAAAGGATGAATTCTTTCACAGAAGTTTTATTATCTTTATTCATTCTTGATATACCCTGAAACAAAGAAAATTGCAGAAAACATTACCAGTCATAGTAAAATGGTGCATTAACTATATTTGCTAAAAATATCATAATTGTCTGCTGCTTTACATGATATTACAAAAGAAAGTGTTGCAAGTTCTGTCCTTGTTTTTACACGGAACTCTAGGCTACCATAATACATACCAGCACATGTCCTAACACAACATAACATAGCAGCGCATAGCAAAACATAACATACAAGGAGTGAGCTTGTGCACCAGTCAGGAGGAGGTGTTTAGGGAAAAGACCCCCACCTCCTAAACTACACCAAACTGTGTTTAGGATTAGCTTCCCATCCCACTGGAACAGAGTCAGACGGACTACCATATGTATAGGGATCAAAGAGTTTCACCCTTCCAGGTCTCTCCTTACACAAAACAATGAATGGGAAGGCCTCACCTCTCACCCTTTCAATTTAAGGAAGTTACTGATACCACCCTAGCTGCCATTCCTGAGTTGATAGGGATTGCATGCTCCACACTCAGTTCCTTTTGTAACCAGACCTAAGTCATTAGTCTGCTCTAGGAAGAGTTTTTACACCTCATTAAGGTCCGGTGCTGTCTGGGTACCTGCTGACAAGCTAGTACAAATGTGCCTCCAAAAGCAACAGGCAAGGAAAATGTAACTTCTAAAAGTTATTTTTCCAAAATATTTATTAAAGTCTAATTCCATCAATGAATTGGATTTTAATAAACATAAAATACAGACTTTGAATCACTATTCTTGTTTTTTCTTGTCAGAAGTTATTCTTCTTTGAATATTTGAGGATACATTTGCATTTTCTTAGTATAGCTCCATACAGGGCTCCACTTTGAGCTTTTGCACAATAGATTTCCAGAGCTGGGGATTAGCGTTTGGTGTAAGATTGTTTGTGGAATCTTAATATAGATTTGGATCTTTGGCAAAGGGTTAGGTAACTTGTTTAGCTGGTATTCCCATTTGAGTGACTCGTTCCGACCTATGCCTAGGTAGTCAACGTTTTTTACCCGTTCAAGGGGTTCGTGTTTAATCTTGATCTCCTGTAGACCACCCGTACTTTCCCACAAACCATGTATTTTGTCTTAGAGGTGTTAAGTTCTAATCTCCTATCCCTACAAAATTCTAAAAATCCATCCAATAGTATTTGCAGACCCATAGGTGTTTTAGATATTAATAGGGAGTCATCTGCAAAGAGTAGGATAGGGCTTTTCTCGCCCTTCAAGGAGGGTGCATCATTCCTACAAACCATTAGACGGCTCGCCACATCATTTATAAATAGGGAAAACATCATGGGGGCAAGAACGCACCCCCGTCGCACCCCTGTCGCACCCCTCGCTGTATCGGTATCTTCTCTGTTATTTGGCCGTTTTTCCCCCATCTGACCTGGGCATAGTTATCCATATGGAGTCGGGCTATCACTGTTACCAAATCCGCAGGGGCAACTAGGACGAGCATAATCTTCCAGAGCAAGTCACGGGGTACTATATCAAACGCAGCTCACAGATTCACGAATGCTACATAAAGCTGCTGTTTCCTGAGCAGCACATACTTCCAAGTTAATAAAGTGAATCTGAAAGTTTGATCACACATGCTTATTTTGGAATGAAAACCCGCCTGGTATGTTGACAATATCATGAGGTCATCCATTCAGCATTGTAGTTTATGTAAGACTTTCCTTGAAAAAATCTTTTGTAAGGTATCTATCAAGCTGATGAGTCTGTAATTGGAGGGAATAGCGGCATTGCCCTTTTTGTAGATGGTAATTATCTCCGCTCCCCTCCAGGTTTCTGGGATGTCACCACCAGCCACAATGCAATTAGACAAGAGATTTATGTACGGGGCCCATATCATTGGTTCTGATTTGCATAAATCCCCCGGAATCAAATCAGGGCCTGTGGATGCACATTTTTACACATAAACCGTATAGCTGTTGAAGAGCTGTTTTTTTAAAAATATTTTGAGATCAAGATAAGTGACTTCGCAATGCTTTCTCCATCTTTTCGGATATCGACTTGGAACTCATTTTGGCATTTTACAATGTAATTCATGTTGTATACAGTAGAGGATTCCTGTTTGTGATCACCTTCTGGATGACCTCTTCTTTATCCTATTGACACAATATATATGTCGAGTAGTGGTCAGGTCGGTCCATAAGAAGTTAGACGGTTGAAGTGCCCAATGAGACACAAGTTACCGTTTTGTCTCTTCATAATACTAAGTTGGTTGTATATTTGATACGGAGCCTCCTTGTATAAATTGACAGATACATTGTCTCTTGAATTGTGAAATACTTTATTACATCAGCGCCTTTATGAAGGATGGTACATGGGATTTCCGAAATGCGCGTCGGCGCAATTGTGTTGTTTGAATTGTTATTAATATTTACAATTGTGATGTATTGTTAACTAAGTGACTTTCTCTTCCCCCTTCTTTCTGTGACTGGGGCTCCTTGGTCTGGGACAAATCTTTAAGAAAAACAGTGTATATATGAAATGAAATCGAATAAATTTGATGTACAATATATTTATATCACAGAAAATGTAAAGTTTCAAAAAATATATATGGTTTTCATTTTTGATTTAAAAAAATATATACATTTGAAAGAGAATTGGTATGTTTCTCTGTGGGACATATATTTATGAAGTAATGTGAGATGTGACTTTTTGATTAGGGGTTTAGTGTTGTTTATTAGGTCGTTTCTCCCTGGTTTTCCCCTAACAATGTTTGCTAAGAATGTACCCTCTTATGTATATTTGGATAGGAGCTTTACCTGACTTTAATCTACTGATCGTTGACAGAGTGTCCTCTAGACTGAAAGCCAGTGCTGGGTTGTTTGCATTTGCCACAGGGGCAATAGTAACTGAGCCGTGTTCAGCCCTGTCAGTGTTTAAACTACCCTGATCCTCTATTCTGGAATATCATTTGGGAAAATGGTCCACCTAAATCTCCGGCTGGATATGATAGCTCAGAGTGGAAACATTCTCTGTGCTCCCCTTTGAAACAATATGCCAAAAAAGACGACTATCTCTGCTTTGAGCAGCTACGACCAGATCTTGACAATTTTTGTCAGCAGCGTCTCGCTTTGCTTTACTTAGCGCTACTTTATAACTGTTACGAGCCAAGATGACTTCAGTTCTAGAGTGCTCTCTAACTACTAATTGCAGAGCCTTCTTGGCTCTCTTGCATTCGTTATTGAACCAGTTTTCCCCACACTTGGGGGCCTTCTGCCAGAGCTATTGCTAGTAAAAACAGTAAAATCACTCTTACATCTACAAATATATAATCAATAATACTACTGTAGGCAACCCTTTTAAAGGTGGCCTTCCTCCCTAAATCGGATGCAGTTCTCCCATTACAAGCCCTCAAGCTCCTACCTGTGATTAAAAAAGCAATCTGCAAGGAGACATTTGATAGGCGTTGGCCTTATATGCCAGCAACCAGGTATAGGATACTCCATAGTTCATCCTCTTCCTCGAACAGAGCATTCAGTAGGATAGAAGTTTCAAATACAGCGTTAAAATCCTAACAAGCACATCTTTTAACCAGGATATTACAAAAGGAAATCTGCATTTCATATAGAAAATACACTGAAAAAAGTGACCTTCAGTTTCAGGTACAAAATGGCAATTGAAATAGTAACCCATTAAACTATTTTTAGCCTGCCACAACTTTGTTAGAGTCATATAGGCACTGGAAGTAGGAATGTGGGGGAATGGTGCTGCAGCCCCTCCAAAATAAGCATCCAGGAGTCCAGGAGGTGAATGAGCAATAAAAATGGCTTTAAATTTGATTTTTATCTCATTACATTTGCTGATGTCAAGCTATCTCTTCTGACAAATTGCTGCCTAGTTTTTTAACATGGAAAATGGTGGTTAATTTACTTTCCCCGCATTGACACTTAGAGGATTTTTTAAAGTGAACTATCTGATAACCTTGTTGGGATAACAAGAGTGGGAATGTATGTAACTTTTTTCTAACATGCATCATTTAAATAACTATAAAATTGATGTACAAATATTTCTAAATATAGCAGCAGAAGCACTTTTTCTGAAATTCTGAATTGTAATGGCCCAGATATTTATCAAGGGATTTCATTGCCCTTGCATTGTGCAAAGTGACGTAAAGCCACACGAGCCTAGGTCAGGATTAGTAAGCCAAGCAGTGCCACCTTACCTTTCTCTGCAAGGCTTAGAAGATCTGGAATAATGCAAGGCAGCTCAAGTCACTGCCATACATTGCACTGCATTGGGATGGCCTTCCATAGGTGGTGTGTGAGTGTTCCCAGGCCCTCATCCATTAGCAGAAGAACATAAGTGTAATGAAAACCAAGGCTGAGATTTAGCATGGAATTATGTTGCATTTGCTCCACGCAAGTTGACATTTGGGCAACGTAAGCCCCTAAGTCAGATTTAGTGAGCAATACCGAGCTGCCTTGCTTGGCTATGTAGCCTTTGGCACATTTCCATTGAAATGGGCACAAAATTTGAACTCATATAAAAACTGGTTTTCAGCAAGTATTCACAAATTTTCAATTCAATTAAAATTTTTATTCTGCAGCATTGTGGCAGCCATAAAAGTTATTCATGAAAAGATAAACAGATTTGACATCATAACAATTTAAATTTAAATTTAACCAATACACAAAATGCCTCAGCTAGAAAGATAAAATATCTCGTACAGTACCAAATTGCAATAGCATATCTCATCAGTGCATCAAAGTTCCTGCCTGTGTGGCGGCCTTTCAAATGTGGCTACATTGAAAGACACTGCATCGTTATGTAAAAGTAACAAGAATCTAAAAGCGGGTCTGCATGCTATTCACGCCGTAACAGTACTTCTTTAAAACAGGGGTTAAAAACATCTTCGAATATTGTGAATAGAATTTGCAAAAAAAGATAAAAGGGAGCATAGTCTGTTTAGAAGCATCCTCACAAGGACACAATATTGAATCAAGATGTTGTATATAGCCAAAGAGAAAGCATAACATGTACTTAACAGTGCCTGATCTTAAACAAAGTAAACATTCCCATCTGCTGGCGGGCAATCCATAACTAACTATTGATTTCATCATTGTTAAAAACTGATGTGGTAACATACATGGGTAGAGGCCAAGGCACTCTGTTTGATTGTTTTATTTTGTCCGATTATTTTGACTCACAATCAATGATTTTTAACATACCTAAAGTACATTTTAGTGATCATTACCCACTAACATTAAAACTGTCTCATACTAAAAACAAGGGGCTAATCAGGAAGTGGTCCACTGTCAATCAAGACCTTGTTCTGGAGGAGATCATAAAGAGTAAACATGGGCAAGTTTTGGATTGTTTGGAAGATAATTTAAATATCCCTGCTATGATTAAATTGTATAAGGCAATATCCGAGACAATCAAGGTACTTTTAATTAAGATCCAGCCGGATAGAATAAAGAAAAATAAAAGGCGGTTTAACAGTGAATGTTCTCAGTTAAATAATAAACTAATCAAGCATATTACAATGCTAAATTAGAATTGTGTGACTCAATTTCCACACAGAGCACCTTGCATTTTATATATTTTTTTAAAACTTTACCTCAACCCGAGACGTATATTTTTAAAACCATTGTTAAGATTTTTAAATATCAGAGAGTGTCAACCTGCATTATGCCATCTACTCGTTTTAAATGATGAATTCACTTGCTGAATGATTTATATATCTCCTCTGCAGTTTGGCTCCGTAATAGTGTTAGAAAATGATTGTTTGTGTATTGATTATTGAATCCACAAAAGGGACCCTGTTCCTATGGCAGGGGCAACATGTCACCCATGCATTTGAGTAAAAGTAAGAGAAAAGAAGAAAAAAGAGAGTCCTAGGTGAGACGGACCCACGTGTGAGGTGAACATTCACTCATTGTCCTCTGCTGCCCTCACACACCCCAGGGGGTATCATGCTTCATCATCGCGCAGTTGCTTCTCGTAGGGCCGGCGCTGCAATTCCCTACGGGTCCCCCGAAGGGTCTCTTTGTCGGAGATCTTTTCAAGGACTCAGCGCAGAGTAATTGAAAACAACGACTTGTGCTGCCTCCATTGCTCCATATTTATTAAGCCATGCAAAGCCACATCAGTGATGGAAGTAGGGGTTGGGGGTTCAAAAGGCGAATGAGCAAGAAAAATACTTTTTTATCTTGACTCATTTCCTGTACGTTCAAAGATCAAGGTCATATGACAGGCAATGTATTCTGTCAAATCACTGCTTACACTTTTACCAAGGAGATTGGTGTTTACTTTTCTTTCGCTAAAAACGGAGAGGCTTTTGTAAACTGAATAGAAGGACAATCTTTCTGGGGTACAGATAGTGTGAAAGGATAGGCTGTAGAAGGTCATTTTTAAAACACAACAAAATGTTAATATCTTTAAATGGACTGTGCAAATATTTCTAAATATATCACCAATTAGGAGAGCACCAATGAAGCAAATGTTTTGTAATTCTGATGAAAAAAATATTTTATTAGGATCAACATGATTGAAGGCATTTTACTTGGTGATAAACAATGGTAACTATTCACAGAAACCAAATTCCATGTATTAACTCTTGTGAGCTACATAACTTTATTAGTACAACTGCATGCCTGTGTAAATTAAGTGGACATTTCAATGTAAATGTGCTGCCTGTAAGTGACAGTGCATTGCCACACCATGCTTTAGTAATATATGTGTGACAATGTGCTCCACAATGCACCACCGTCAACATACTGCACTGTTACTACTCTCCTAGTAAATTGTTGAGGCCAATTTGCTACACTTATCCTTTGTGTCGCGTTTGGATTTTCACAATCACTAGCACCTCATTGATGTAACATTGATTCCAGCACCCCAACTCTGAGCATTGTTCCCCGTTGACTGCACACTTATGTCCAGATCTACTTCATAATACCCGCTACACTTATTACCTCTTCTTCATCCACCTTTATTTCTTTGTCTGCTTTTGAAGGCAACTGACATGGAAATCTGCAAACACATGTTTTCTTGCCAGAGGCTAATCTGGCATGTTCTGGTTATTGTACCCTTGCAATTATGCTATTAGTCTTGGCGGAAACAGGTTGTTTTCTAACTGTTGATTGTTTAAAAATGCCTGCAATGTTTTTTTGTGGCTCTTTTCCCATTTCCTATACTTAAAATGTGTTGATTGTCCTCAATGCTGGTCATACTCCTCTTGAGGAATGACACACAAAGCTGCCCTGTTTCCCCTTGAGTGGGAATTGTTTTAGTCAGTGTGCAGTGCACATTTAACATATATTGCGCATTTCTTTTTCCCATCAAAATGTTCTAAAGACTTGACATTAAGTATGTCTCCATGTATGCTTCTGAATGTATTTTGTTGATCATTTTGATCATTACCTGACTTTGCGTGGTAGAAGTTTTGAACAAAATCTGGAAAGATTTTATTTTGCTTCAGAAATTCTTTACAAATGTATTATAATATTATGTATGTTATGTAACATTCAAATAGTTCTTATTGTTTTAGTGCTGCTTTCTTGTTTATAATAGTTTTATTTGATTTTCAGCCCTTTCTCAATAATAAAGTGTCCTAAATGTTCTACTTACCAGTTCACAAATTCACATTTGTCAGGAAGATTACAGCACACCTGCTGTCAACAAGAACAGGATCATGTCAAACAGCAACCTAGAAGAAGGTATGTGAGCATCACAGAGTACAGATGTGGCAGGAATGGCAGGAAGTGGTAGAACAGTCTGTGATGGATGGGTCCAGGTGAAGGCAGGGTACAGACAGGAAACACTGGCAAGCCAAGCATCCGGTACCGATCCATCAGGACACAGTGTTAACAAATGTGGCAGTTTCACTAGTAATTTGGATCTGGAAATGTTTGCTGTTGTGTGGACTCTTGCTGCTGTTTTCAGTTCACACCAGTTTTGTGTCCCGCACCTTAGTTTTGAGTCCTCTTTCTCACCTTCCCCTTAGGTCAGGTTCCCTTTCTTTAGTTTGGCATTGGTTTCTTTTAGCATGTGTTGCTCTCCCTCCTGTGTGCCTTACTTTGCAGGGTTTACCGGACTCATTTTTGATTCCTGGGTTGGTACCCAATGTTTTCCGGGGACTAGTTACAGCGTTTTCTGCCTGGAAGCTGTTAAGTTGCCCAATAGTATTTCATTATACCTGATTTTCTTTCACAATTGGACTAGTACTCACAATGTGAAAATATGTCCTGTATTACAGGAAATATCCACATCTTGTGAAACTGCTGACCAAACTCTTAAAGGATTTCACTGGCCCTGAGACACAACATTATCGGCTGTGTTCCCTCCTTTTATGTTTCGCCTGCTTGAGGAAATCTATTGCTTTTAAAATTAACTTAAAAGGTACTTACATCCTGCTGCCCCTCTTTCCTGGCTTCTCATTGGTTCCTGTGTGTGCC
This sequence comes from Lissotriton helveticus, assembly GCF_964261635.1. NCBI lineage: Eukaryota > Metazoa > Chordata > Amphibia > Caudata > Salamandridae > Lissotriton > Lissotriton helveticus. The sequence goes on from NC_136071.1 coordinate 56,659,928, forward strand.
AGTTAACTTTCCTCCATTTCTATTGGCTATAGCATATTTTCCTGCATTTTACCAATGCTTGTTCCTTGTCTGCTTCTCTTAAACGTTTCTCGCCGCTGACATACAGTTAACATTCGCTTTGGTGGAACTATATTTTGATAAAGTTTTGCCTATTACTATTGCAGTATATTTATATAACAATGTATCACCGGAGAGATCAATGTGATATGAATAGAATCACAGGATGTTCAGCGCGGGGACACGCCAGTGGCGTCACCAGGCGCTTTACAAATGCCCAAAATAGAAATAGAAAGGTTGCGAAGCGCCACCGAGACTTGAAATTGGATCCTCAGCTCTCAAGTCAGCAGCTATGGCCACTGCACCACATCCTCTTCATTCCTGTGTTATCTGTCAGAGAGCTCATTCCTTCTCCTGGACGATGAGTGATGAAAACTGTTCTTTATACATTACATAGGCGAAACCGAGACATTACCAATGCTTGTTCCCTTTGCAGTCTATCTGTGCCTGCAGTGTTAACCCAGGTATGGATTGCACCACTAGAGAGAATTAGGATAACGTCGAATCCCACTGTTGTCAGCTCATACTTGCCACAATTCCTCATTTATAAAAACCTTCTGCTCTTTACATTTTTCAAGGACCGTTTCTAAAACTAGTACATGCATTAAAGCATCCATGGGATGTATTCAAATAAACGCTTGGACAGACATCACTTCGATGTCACCTTTGGTAAAACCTGGCAAGTGTGTCAGAAACTCTGAGAAACTCAATGCCAATTCAAATACCATCTTATGACTGTTCTATGGAATACCGAGGCCAGGAACTTTGTGTCACATTAATATTGTGGACAGAATATTGAAGGACAAAATATTGACAGGTAAGTGCATATAGACGAAGTATAGATTTCCAATACTTATCTCCAATTCTCCATATATTGTCAAGGTACGTATTTGTGGAGTTAGGTACAGAAAATCTATGCCTACTTATCTTTCGATAATTTGTACTTCGATATTGTGTCCATGATAGTTTGGTGCCATGGATAGTCCTACTCCCACATTCTCGGTGAACACCACTGTATACTATAAAAATTGACATTCCTGAACAATGCATGTTGTAATCCCTCTTGAATCCACATGCAGTGTCAGCAGGTGTTATGATTTTTTGTACGTACAGAGGACTGAACAATTAATATTCATGCACCTTTTCATTTATATTTGGAAGGGTGTTACATGAATTTATTTTGATTATCTTCTCTTAAATCTGCCTGATTGCTCCATTTAATTTTTTAGTTTCCACTAGTTGAAGTTACAAATTCTGATGAATCACTTCTTTTTTCATGGGTTGGTTGGAAACTCATCCTCATCACCAATATGGTACCCAAATGAAGCCACACCAGTACAGTACAATGAGTTATTTATGGAGCATATACAGATACACATTTACTAAGATCTACCTTATGCTGCTGCCCTGCCACATTTATCTTATTTCAGTTCCAGCTGGACATTCAAAGCGTGTGCATCTGATGAATTGCGATTTGTACCTGCACCCAGTATGTACTTATGTAGGGATACTGAAGTTGTTAGTTAGAGTTTGGTGGATGGGGATTAAAACAAATGGCAGAGACCCATACACTCTACTGAAAGTTTGTACATTGTTATGAACTCTAAATAGGGTGGGTGGAACTTCTAGGAAGTTTTTTCAGGTGTTCCGCATCCGCCTTTAATTTCAATCAAACTGTAACTCCTGAGGAAACTCAGATTTTCGATAACTCCTTTTTGTGTCCTCTCATCACTTTTCTTTGGCAGATATTTAGGAACAGAAAGCAATAAAGACTTTTCACTCACTCACTCACTCACTTACTCACTCACTCACTCACTCACTCACTCACTCCTTCACGTTCACTGTTAGACAGCAAGTGAATACTAATGTGGCTATCTCTCTACATTCTCTGATATGTAGATATGTACAAGTGTCTCTTTATTAATGCTAGTCTTACCTCATTCAAGTTGACATTGTTGGTTCCTGTTTACTCCATCAAGAGAGCACATTGATGTTTTCGTCACTCGCTTGAGTTTGATGGAAACCCAAACAAATGTGTGCTACGAATTGCACATCTTAATGGCACAGTTAACTAGGTGAAGTCATGGTAGCACTTAGAGAAAATCCTGATGAAGTATGTGCATGAGGTAAGTAAATGCCAAGTCTTAAGGTTACAAAATTGGTCCATTTCAAACACAACAAATGTTGACTAGGCCATTCTCCTTGTGTTGTTGAAGCAAGACTAGCCATGGTGGTGTTAAAATTAACTATGATTTGCTGGCAAGACAGTGACAGCCACAAGGACAAAATGGTCCTCAAGAGAGCCGTCTGTCAATAACTATATAGCGGCCATGGTGTTGCAGTCAGTATGATCATAGTATCATCAAATGAAATATTTTAACAGATGCATCTCTTTGATCATTGTGGCTCTGAAAGTGTTCTCTGCTCTCTGGTCTGCATAATTTTGTTCACATACATGAATTGCTCGCTTTCACCTCTCCTATGCACACTGACCTGTGCTGATATCATAGGTAGAGAATTCAGGCAACTGTTGTGAATACAGAACTCTGGCTGCACACATAAGGGTTTTTAAGCTGCTTGTAAGGAGCCTTGGGATCTCCATTACTCTTCTCAGATGTCCCCTGTGTGCAGACCTGCACACACAACAGAATACTTATGACCTTTGTTTTAAACTCAATTTAATATTGTGATCTGAGACCAGGAATTACATACGAATCACCCTCAAGGCTTTGCTTCATTTAGTCTGTTCTAATTAGTGCTTTTTCCCCTTCACATGCTACCTTAAATGGGTTTAAGGTGACTCGTCAATCAATTAAATATTTTAATAATTCTAACAACAGTTATTAGTGCCTGTATATGAAGAAAAGCGTTACAATTATACATAATTGAAAATAAAACAGCATTGATAAATTAAATATACAAGAGTTTGGAAAATAGGTATTTAATTGTCATGTTTCTATGTGCTGATTAGAAAGGTGTGATCCTTTTAAAAGGTGCTCTGGATCACAATTCAAACATCTCATCCTTTGTTTATGGTGGCCATTCGGTGAAGTACAAAGAGTTGGAGAGAAGATGTCCTTTGCTCAACCTGGGTAATATGGCTTGGACAACAAAACTGAACTCTAGTGTAAGTCTTTGTGGCACATGTGCCAAAATGATGTAGGAGTGCAGTCAAGAAAAGTAATACCTTCAAGTGTACAAAACAACTGTAGTTAACATCAGGAATCTTTAGGATAGAAACAAATTCAAAATGAATCAGTGAATGAAGAGATACTAATCATCAAAAACTGCCTAAATGTGATGCAAGTGATGCCTAGTGCAAAGGACTTTGAGGTCAAGTACTGAACAGTCGATTACTGCACACCTACACAGTTCAGTTGTGGAAAGGTTAACTGGACAAAAATGATGTCGCCTTGAATCATTCTCAAATGATGTCTAACTTTGAGTTGGTTGTTGCACTCAGAAAGGAGTTTGATCATAAGCTAAGTGGTTGAATGTCTGCTGGTAAAATATGAGGAAAATTGATGGACATATCTGAAAGTTCAATTCAGCAGTTCCATCCAGTTGCAGTCCTTTGATGAGGCAGCTTCAAGCTGTGGTGCAGCGAATTTACAGACATTTGTAAAGTGGCCTTATGTATGTCAGTCTCAAAAGAAACTCACATCATGGTAAATAAGAATATGAATCTCCATTATTTCACTCAGTAGATATCTCAGACACAGTCAGTCAGTCAAATATCTTTATTCGGTTGATAAAAACCATAAAAGCAATACACAATTCATTTTTAAAGATAAAAACTGTACGAATAGATTAAAAATTAGCAATTAAACAAATTATACACCTGTTGCTGTTCCTAAAATGATTCCTTAAAAGAAGTTTTTTGTTATTATTTTTTAAAAGTTTGAATACAAAACAGATTCACTATAAGGAAAAGTCCGAAAAAAAAAAAAAAAGAAAAAAAAAACAGGCGCCTCCATGTCCCAATGATCTTAATGCGGTGCCCCAGAATAAAGTTGACAAAGTGTCAACCAGAATATGTATTTGTCTGGGTAAGTCTTGTTTTATTTAATCGGGCAGCCACCACCAAAAAACTGGCTACACCATATGTGACCTGCACAGAGTTAAGCATTTGTAGGTGTAAAAGTGCAGGCCTTATCTGGACAAAATTAAGTTCCTTCAGAATGGGATATAAGAATTTTTTCCGGGGCTCCAGATAATGTTCGCAAAACATCACAAAGTGGACTGTATCCTGATTTGAGAAGCTATCAAAAGTGCAAGGTGGGGTATTTTCAAGAGTCCCCCACTTTATGTTAGAACCCAGCACTAAGTGGATAAGGTTGAACCTAAATCTCAATAAAAGAAAACGGTGGTATGGTTTGGTCACAAATTTTAGATAAGGTTCCATGACTGAGGAAGTAGATAGTTGATATATTGTTCTCACCATGGGTTTGTTGAGTTCAACCTCCTCCCTATCTAACTCCAACAAATTCCGGAGATGCAACTTGACCCACCCTACATCTTCTTTCTTGAGGCCCTGTGGTGAAGAATACATATCCGGGCGCCCTAGCTTCACGCATGCCGCTCTAACATACGCTAGCCAGGGAATACTGCACGCCTTATCCAGGGCCATACAGTCTTTGAGTATGAGATGGTTCAACGTGATCTCCTCGTTTGTCCAGGTTTTCACCCAGCATAGCAGGGGGGCCATTTTTAAAAGGTCAGTAATGTGGCCCAGGCCGACTTCACTATGAATGGAGTATGTAGGCGATGACTTTGGGAGTGACAGCAAAGCTCGTATACAATTATTTTCTACAATTTGAATGCCTTGTGAAGGAACATATCCCCAGATATCAGCCCCATAGGATGCGATAGCTAGGCACTTGGATTTGTAGATACGAATCATGGCCTCCATGGGCCTGGAACCTAATTTTTTAGAAAAGTTCATAAGGCCTGTGGTGGATCTTGCAACTACGTTGGCCTTCAATTTTAGTTGAGGTCCCCAGGATCCTTTTTCGTCAAAAGTGACGCCTAGATAGCAAAAGAAAGGTACCCTAGAGATTTGTGAATCATTGCAACTAAAAGTTTTAATCTTCAGGCTTTTCCTACGAGCGCCAGTGACCATAACATGGGATTTTAGTGTGTTGATCTTTAAATCTAAAGATTCCATGAAAGATCCGAAATGGTCTAACAGTCTTTGCAGACCCGTGCTTGTGCGAGCTATTAAGACGGCGTCATCCGCGTACAGGAGGACCGGGATGGGGGACCCTCCCATACGCGGGACGTCCAAGGTGGCTAAATTTAGTGATTTACCAAGGGAGTTAATGTAGAGTGTGAATAGAAGAGGGGCCAGAATACAACCCTGTCTGACCCCTCTCCCTGATCTAAATTTTTCAGTACATCTGCCTTCCCTTGTAACCCTAATGGAGGCAAACAAATTCTGGTGGAGGTCATGTAAAAAATTCACCAAGGTAGTGTCCAAACCCAAATCCCGCAAAATAAGCCAAAGTTTAGAGCGATTAACCAAATCAAAAGCGGAGGATAAGTCCATAAACCCTAGATATAAATGCCCCTCCTTCACCACAGTGTATTTACTAATAATGAGGTGGAGGTTTAGGCATTGGTTCATGGTCCCCCTGTGAGCTCTAAAACCATACTGAAGGTCACAGAGGACCCCACTCCCCTCAAGCCAATCCCCGAGTCTTTGTAGAATGACTCTGCCTAGGATTTTAACAGCAGAGTCAAGCAAGGAGATTGGCCTGTAGCAAGCGGGGTCCCCCCTGTTCCCCTTCTTAAAAATCGGAACAATTATAGAGGTGGACCAAGAAGACGGAAAGCCTGCCGAAGGTATCGCATTAAAAACATTGGTCAGAATTTTAGACCAGAATTGGGGATACTGCATGTAAAGATCAGCAGGTACCCCATCGGGTCCCGGAGCCTTATGTTTACTTGTGTCTTTAATGGCCTTTTCAACCTCAAAAATGTTAAAATCCATGATCATGGTATTCCGCGAAGAGACACTAACTGAAGGGAATGAAACCTCAGTTTCATAGATTTGTTTAAAATGATTAAGCCATCTTTCGTCTTCAATCACGCAGTCCATATCTGATTTCCCATCCTCAGTAAAGAAGGGCTGGTTGATGATGGCCCAAAATTTCTTGCTGTCTCTCAGTATATCTACGGATAGTAAACTCTCCCAGGCTTCCTCCTTAATCTGAGTCTTGCGTTTGGCGAGTGCAGTTTTATATCCCTGCCGCAGACTTGCCACTAGAGTCCTGTCTCTGGGTCTCTGTTTGAGTGCTTTCAGTAGGGCGCTGTGTTTTTTTGAACATTCCCTATCGAACCATCTGTGTATATGCTTATTGCCTTGCGGGCCATTCCTGGACTCCAGATTCTTGGAGATACTTGAACATATCTCAGTATAAGCGGCCACGACCTCAGACCCCAAGGAAGTAGGATCAAGGCAAACTGCCATCTTTGCCTCTGTTTCCTGGGCTAGTGTTTGGAAGAAGTTTTCGGGGACAATCTTCTCCCACTTTATCCTCCTCCCCTGCTCTTTAGAGGTGAGATCCCTTGGGGCTACCACCCCTGTATCCCTCTCAGTCAGGAAGCAGTCCAGGTCCATGGTCAGCAAGACAGGGTTGTGGTCGCTAAAGACAGCGGTCACCACTCTGTATTCGCGAGCCCTGGCTAACACCCCTGGTGATACAAAGATGTAATCAATGATGGTATTAGCATCTCTCCCGATGAATGTGGGTGCTCTGATTTCATTTGTGCCAAAGCCCAATTCAAATAGGTTTAAAGTGGCCAGAAAGCTCTCAAGCCCCTCCCCCTCCTTAGTGTGTTCAAAATGGGGGATCCCTTCAACCAATGATCCTCCGTACCTGTCATTATAGCAATCCCCATCACAGGGGTGAATGTTAAAATCACCCAGGATAACCATCTCTGGGACGGAAGTGCAATCGTGTCTATAGACTGACAAAAAAACTAACAGAGCAGTCAAATACTCATTTACAAAAGAACCATCCCTAGAATTATAGAAATTAATAATTAAAAAGGATTGATGGTCCGAAATAGCCCACTCAATTATCAACGTGTTCCTGGGAGCAGGTTCTATTTTTTTAAAAGACCCAGCCAGATTCAGTGAAAATAATGTAAGAAGCCCACCCTTGGGTCTCCCTCTCGCACCTGATACGGCTGGGATTGAGAAACTGTGGAAACCATCTAATGAAAAACAGGTTGATGTATCCCACGTTTCTTGAAGTGCCACTATGTCGTATTGTTTAACAAACCTTTGCCAACTAGGATCTGAGGCCTTAGCAGTAATACCCGCTATATTCCAGGTAAGGAATTTACAAAGTGGCTTATTAGATTTATGCTGGTTATGCACTCCTCTATCCTCAGTAGCTTCCAAGCCTTTATCAGGGGAGAGAGTTAAATTATTCTTCTGCAGATCCACGAAGCTATCTTCTTTTTCTGCAGATCCACGAAGCTATCTTCTTTTATCTCAGACACATTTTAGTGCTTCCTGCAGTCTCCTACGTCCTAAAAGTCAATTTCAGGAGGTAGCTTTTGGAGTAGACCTTCTTCTATCCCTTTTCAGGTTTCAAGGTTAATCGTATAATAGTTTCTCTGGCATGTGAAAGGTGTAAACGTAAACTATTGGTACATAGGAGGTATCTAATTATAGCAACATTTCAGCATCAGAACATACCGATTTTTACTACACATTGATGTATTCTTTAGCCTGAACTATATATTGATGTTTTAGTTAGCCAGGGACAATCACTTGAACAGAAAACCTCAACAAAGCGGGGTTCTCTTAAATTATCTCTTGATTATCTTCTCTTAAATCTGCCTGATTGCTCCATTTAATTTTTTAGTTTCCACTAGTTGAAGTTACAAATTCTGATGAATCACTTCTTTTTTCATGGGTTGGTTGGAAACTCATCCTCATCACCAATATGGTACCCAAATGAAGCCACACCAGTACAGTACAATGAGTTATTTATGGAGCATATACAGATACACATTTACTAAGATCTACCTTATGCTGCTGCCCTGCCACATTTATCTTATTTCAGTTCCAGCTGGACATTCAAAGCGTGTGCATCTGATGAATTGCGATTTGTACCTGCACCCAGTATGTACTTATGTAGGGATACTGAAGTTGTTAGTTAGAGTTTGGTGGATGGGGATTAAAACAAATGGCAGAGACCCATACACTCTACTGAAAGTTTGTACATTGTTATGAACTCTAAATAGGGTGGGTGGAACTTCTAGGAAGTTTTTTCAGGTGTTCCGCATCCGCCTTTAATTTCAATCAAACTGTAACTCCTGAGGAAACTCAGATTTTCGATAACTCCTTTTTGTGTCCTCTCATCACTTTTCTTTGGCAGATATTTAGGAACAGAAAGCAATAAAGACTTTTCACTCACTCACTCACTCACTTACTCACTCACTCACTCACTCACTCACTCACTCCTTCACGTTCACTGTTAGACAGCAAGTGAATACTAATGTGGCTATCTCTCTACATTCTCTGATATGTAGATATGTACAAGTGTCTCTTTATTAATGCTAGTCTTACCTCATTCAAGTTGACATTGTTGGTTCCTGTTTACTCCATCAAGAGAGCACATTGATGTTTTCGTCACTCGCTTGAGTTTGATGGAAACCCAAACAAATGTGTGCTACGAATTGCACATCTTAATGGCACAGTTAACTAGGTGAAGTCATGGTAGCACTTAGAGAAAATCCTGATGAAGTATGTGCATGAGGTAAGTAAATGCCAAGTCTTAAGGTTACAAAATTGGTCCATTTCAAACACAACAAATGTTGACTAGGCCATTCTCCTTGTGTTGTTGAAGCAAGACTAGCCATGGTGGTGTTAAAATTAACTATGATTTGCTGGCAAGACAGTGACAGCCACAAGGACAAAATGGTCCTCAAGAGAGCCGTCTGTCAATAACTATATAGCGGCCATGGTGTTGCAGTCAGTATGATCATAGTATCATCAAATGAAATATTTTAACAGATGCATCTCTTTGATCATTGTGGCTCTGAAAGTGTTCTCTGCTCTCTGGTCTGCATAATTTTGTTCACATACATGAATTGCTCGCTTTCACCTCTCCTATGCACACTGACCTGTGCTGATATCATAGGTAGAGAATTCAGGCAACTGTTGTGAATACAGAACTCTGGCTGCACACATAAGGGTTTTTAAGCTGCTTGTAAGGAGCCTTGGGATCTCCATTACTCTTCTCAGATGTCCCCTGTGTGCAGACCTGCACACACAACAGAATACTTATGACCTTTGTTTTAAACTCAATTTAATATTGTGATCTGAGACCAGGAATTACATACGAATCACCCTCAAGGCTTTGCTTCATTTAGTCTGTTCTAATTAGTGCTTTTTCCCCTTCACATGCTACCTTAAATGGGTTTAAGGTGACTCGTCAATCAATTAAATATTTTAATAATTCTAACAACAGTTATTAGTGCCTGTATATGAAGAAAAGCGTTACAATTATACATAATTGAAAATAAAACAGCATTGATAAATTAAATATACAAGAGTTTGGAAAATAGGTATTTAATTGTCATGTTTCTATGTGCTGATTAGAAAGGTGTGATCCTTTTAAAAGGTGCTCTGGATCACAATTCAAACATCTCATCCTTTGTTTATGGTGGCCATTCGGTGAAGTACAAAGAGTTGGAGAGAAGATGTCCTTTGCTCAACCTGGGTAATATGGCTTGGACAACAAAACTGAACTCTAGTGTAAGTCTTTGTGGCACATGTGCCAAAATGATGTAGGAGTGCAGTCAAGAAAAGTAATACCTTCAAGTGTACAAAACAACTGTAGTTAACATCAGGAATCTTTAGGATAGAAACAAATTCAAAATGAATCAGTGAATGAAGAGATACTAATCATCAAAAACTGCCTAAATGTGATGCAAGTGATGCCTAGTGCAAAGGACTTTGAGGTCAAGTACTGAACAGTCGATTACTGCACACCTACACAGTTCAGTTGTGGAAAGGTTAACTGGACAAAAATGATGTCGCCTTGAATCATTCTCAAATGATGTCTAACTTTGAGTTGGTTGTTGCACTCAGAAAGGAGTTTGATCATAAGCTAAGTGGTTGAATGTCTGCTGGTAAAATATGAGGAAAATTGATGGACATATCTGAAAGTTCAATTCAGCAGTTCCATCCAGTTGCAGTCCTTTGATGAGGCAGCTTCAAGCTGTGGTGCAGCGAATTTACAGACATTTGTAAAGTGGCCTTATGTATGTCAGTCTCAAAAGAAACTCACATCATGGTAAATAAGAATATGAATCTCCATTATTTCACTCAGTAGATATCTCAGACACAGTCAGTCAGTCAAATATCTTTATTCGGTTGATAAAAACCATAAAAGCAATACACAATTCATTTTTAAAGATAAAAACTGTACGAATAGATTAAAAATTAGCAATTAAACAAATTATACACCTGTTGCTGTTCCTAAAATGATTCCTTAAAAGAAGTTTTTTGTTATTATTTTTTAAAAGTTTGAATACAAAACAGATTCACTATAAGGAAAAGTCCGAAAAAAAAAAAAAAAGAAAAAAAAAACAGGCGCCTCCATGTCCCAATGATCTTAATGCGGTGCCCCAGAATAAAGTTGACAAAGTGTCAACCAGAATATGTATTTGTCTGGGTAAGTCTTGTTTTATTTAATCGGGCAGCCACCACCAAAAAACTGGCTACACCATATGTGACCTGCACAGAGTTAAGCATTTGTAGGTGTAAAAGTGCAGGCCTTATCTGGACAAAATTAAGTTCCTTCAGAATGGGATATAAGAATTTTTTCCGGGGCTCCAGATAATGTTCGCAAAACATCACAAAGTGGACTGTATCCTGATTTGAGAAGCTATCAAAAGTGCAAGGTGGGGTATTTTCAAGAGTCCCCCACTTTATGTTAGAACCCAGCACTAAGTGGATAAGGTTGAACCTAAATCTCAATAAAAGAAAACGGTGGTATGGTTTGGTCACAAATTTTAGATAAGGTTCCATGACTGAGGAAGTAGATAGTTGATATATTGTTCTCACCATGGGTTTGTTGAGTTCAACCTCCTCCCTATCTAACTCCAACAAATTCCGGAGATGCAACTTGACCCACCCTACATCTTCTTTCTTGAGGCCCTGTGGTGAAGAATACATATCCGGGCGCCCTAGCTTCACGCATGCCGCTCTAACATACGCTAGCCAGGGAATACTGCACGCCTTATCCAGGGCCATACAGTCTTTGAGTATGAGATGGTTCAACGTGATCTCCTCGTTTGTCCAGGTTTTCACCCAGCATAGCAGGGGGGCCATTTTTAAAAGGTCAGTAATGTGGCCCAGGCCGACTTCACTATGAATGGAGTATGTAGGCGATGACTTTGGGAGTGACAGCAAAGCTCGTATACAATTATTTTCTACAATTTGAATGCCTTGTGAAGGAACATATCCCCAGATATCAGCCCCATAGGATGCGATAGCTAGGCACTTGGATTTGTAGATACGAATCATGGCCTCCATGGGCCTGGAACCTAATTTTTTAGAAAAGTTCATAAGGCCTGTGGTGGATCTTGCAACTACGTTGGCCTTCAATTTTAGTTGAGGTCCCCAGGATCCTTTTTCGTCAAAAGTGACGCCTAGATAGCAAAAGAAAGGTACCCTAGAGATTTGTGAATCATTGCAACTAAAAGTTTTAATCTTCAGGCTTTTCCTACGAGCGCCAGTGACCATAACATGGGATTTTAGTGTGTTGATCTTTAAATCTAAAGATTCCATGAAAGATCCGAAATGGTCTAACAGTCTTTGCAGACCCGTGCTTGTGCGAGCTATTAAGACGGCGTCATCCGCGTACAGGAGGACCGGGATGGGGGACCCTCCCATACGCGGGACGTCCAAGGTGGCTAAATTTAGTGATTTACCAAGGGAGTTAATGTAGAGTGTGAATAGAAGAGGGGCCAGAATACAACCCTGTCTGACCCCTCTCCCTGATCTAAATTTTTCAGTACATCTGCCTTCCCTTGTAACCCTAATGGAGGCAAACAAATTCTGGTGGAGGTCATGTAAAAAATTCACCAAGGTAGTGTCCAAACCCAAATCCCGCAAAATAAGCCAAAGTTTAGAGCGATTAACCAAATCAAAAGCGGAGGATAAGTCCATAAACCCTAGATATAAATGCCCCTCCTTCACCACAGTGTATTTACTAATAATGAGGTGGAGGTTTAGGCATTGGTTCATGGTCCCCCTGTGAGCTCTAAAACCATACTGAAGGTCACAGAGGACCCCACTCCCCTCAAGCCAATCCCCGAGTCTTTGTAGAATGACTCTGCCTAGGATTTTAACAGCAGAGTCAAGCAAGGAGATTGGCCTGTAGCAAGCGGGGTCCCCCCTGTTCCCCTTCTTAAAAATCGGAACAATTATAGAGGTGGACCAAGAAGACGGAAAGCCTGCCGAAGGTATCGCATTAAAAACATTGGTCAGAATTTTAGACCAGAATTGGGGATACTGCATGTAAAGATCAGCAGGTACCCCATCGGGTCCCGGAGCCTTATGTTTACTTGTGTCTTTAATGGCCTTTTCAACCTCAAAAATGTTAAAATCCATGATCATGGTATTCCGCGAAGAGACACTAACTGAAGGGAATGAAACCTCAGTTTCATAGATTTGTTTAAAATGATTAAGCCATCTTTCGTCTTCAATCACGCAGTCCATATCTGATTTCCCATCCTCAGTAAAGAAGGGCTGGTTGATGATGGCCCAAAATTTCTTGCTGTCTCTCAGTATATCTACGGATAGTAAACTCTCCCAGGCTTCCTCCTTAATCTGAGTCTTGCGTTTGGCGAGTGCAGTTTTATATCCCTGCCGCAGACTTGCCACTAGAGTCCTGTCTCTGGGTCTCTGTTTGAGTGCTTTCAGTAGGGCGCTGTGTTTTTTTGAACATTCCCTATCGAACCATCTGTGTATATGCTTATTGCCTTGCGGGCCATTCCTGGACTCCAGATTCTTGGAGATACTTGAACATATCTCAGTATAAGCGGCCACGACCTCAGACCCCAAGGAAGTAGGATCAAGGCAAACTGCCATCTTTGCCTCTGTTTCCTGGGCTAGTGTTTGGAAGAAGTTTTCGGGGACAATCTTCTCCCACTTTATCCTCCTCCCCTGCTCTTTAGAGGTGAGATCCCTTGGGGCTACCACCCCTGTATCCCTCTCAGTCAGGAAGCAGTCCAGGTCCATGGTCAGCAAGACAGGGTTGTGGTCGCTAAAGACAGCGGTCACCACTCTGTATTCGCGAGCCCTGGCTAACACCCCTGGTGATACAAAGATGTAATCAATGATGGTATTAGCATCTCTCCCGATGAATGTGGGTGCTCTGATTTCATTTGTGCCAAAGCCCAATTCAAATAGGTTTAAAGTGGCCAGAAAGCTCTCAAGCCCCTCCCCCTCCTTAGTGTGTTCAAAATGGGGGATCCCTTCAACCAATGATCCTCCGTACCTGTCATTATAGCAATCCCCATCACAGGGGTGAATGTTAAAATCACCCAGGATAACCATCTCTGGGACGGAAGTGCAATCGTGTCTATAGACTGACAAAAAAACTAACAGAGCAGTCAAATACTCATTTACAAAAGAACCATCCCTAGAATTATAGAAATTAATAATTAAAAAGGATTGATGGTCCGAAATAGCCCACTCAATTATCAACGTGTTCCTGGGAGCAGGTTCTATTTTTTTAAAAGACCCAGCCAGATTCAGTGAAAATAATGTAAGAAGCCCACCCTTGGGTCTCCCTCTCGCACCTGATACGGCTGGGATTGAGAAACTGTGGAAACCATCTAATGAAAAACAGGTTGATGTATCCCACGTTTCTTGAAGTGCCACTATGTCGTATTGTTTAACAAACCTTTGCCAACTAGGATCTGAGGCCTTAGCAGTAATACCCGCTATATTCCAGGTAAGGAATTTACAAAGTGGCTTATTAGATTTATGCTGGTTATGCACTCCTCTATCCTCAGTAGCTTCCAAGCCTTTATCAGGGGAGAGAGTTAAATTATTCTTCTGCAGATCCACGAAGCTATCTTCTTTTTCTGCAGATCCACGAAGCTATCTTCTTTTATCTCAGACACATTTTAGTGCTTCCTGCAGTCTCCTACGTCCTAAAAGTCAATTTCAGGAGGTAGCTTTTGGAGTAGACCTTCTTCTATCCCTTTTCAGGTTTCAAGGTTAATCGTATAATAGTTTCTCTGGCATGTGAAAGGTGTAAACGTAAACTATTGGTACATAGGAGGTATCTAATTATAGCAACATTTCAGCATCAGAACATACCGATTTTTACTACACATTGATGTATTCTTTAGCCTGAACTATATATTGATGTTTTAGTTAGCCAGGGACAATCACTTGAACAGAAAACCTCAACAAAGCGGGGTCAGGGCCCCTTCCAGGTAACCCTTGTATAGAGACCTCCCGGACCTGCCCCAATTTTGCCGGTGACATCACAGACTTCATTGTACACCTCATTTTGAATGCCAGCACCTTCCTCCTCTCCAGAGACCTTAACGTTCACCTTGAAGATCACATTGATCGAAGCTCTATGGGCCTTTTAAAAACCCTGGAAACCTTGACCTCAACGAGCACATTACCAAACCTACCCACACCACCAGACACCTATTTGACCTAATGTCCTCCTTAATCAGTGCCATCTTAGTCAACAGGCCAGCAACAATGGCGTGGACAGACCATGCCCTCGCCAGTTTCACCCTACCAATTTTGCATCACCACAGATCTATCACCACTGGAACCACCTGCTGCAGCTGGAAAAGCATCACGGACAAGCAGAGGACTTCCAAACTCTCCGCACACCAGCTGGGGCACACCAGCATCTTGCCAAAATCCCTCAAGAAACTCACCTGCTGGATCAGTCCATGTGCAGACAACATAGATGACCTCAAGCAGAACCTAATAGCAAGAGCCTGACCTTAGGCCAGCTGGTACACAGAGAAACTCAGGCTGATGAAACACCACTGCAAGCAACTGGAGACACCACAAATAAAGGCATCTTTAATGAACCACCAGCAGATATGAAACACCAAGCACACAGCTCTTTCAGATCCCATTGACACCAGTACTAACAGCAGTAAGGAAATCTTCACCATCGTCGGAGACTTCACCATGCCAGCTGCCACCTTCATCATCAACACCTCCTCACAAGACCTTTACAAAAAGCTCCCAAAGTTGTTCTATAACAAAATCACCTACGTGTACAGCAACTTTTACTCTCAACTGGAGCCTGTCACGATTGCAACTAAACTTCCCATAAGAGCTGAAGAATGAACCCTGACCTTGTGGCCTGCCATCCCCACCCTTGAAATTGCTGCAACCATGAAAATCATTCACTCAGACCCCATCTGACCCTTGCCCCAGCACACCCTCACCAAATGACTCCTACAGATCAGCAAAGCACAAACACCCATCCTCAATGCCTCTATCGACTTTGCCACATTTTCGGACACCTGGAAACATGCCATTGTTATGCCCCTGCTCAAGAAACCATCTGCTGACCCGACCATGCTTTCCAACTACAGACTCATATCCTTACCATACCTGTCAAAGATCTCAGGAAAACTAATCAACTGATGCCTCAATGGCCGCATCAGCAGCCACCAATTCCGCGATGCCGTGTAGTCTAGATTCCAGACCTTCCAAAGTAAAGGCATAGCAACCATCGCCACAAAAGTCACAACCTGCTTTATTATTGACAGAAAATACACAGTGACCATCATTATCCTGGACTTCTCTGCAACATTTGAGAACATCCCATCTTCATCAGGCACCTGCACAAGATTGTCAATAAAGAACATGCTCTCATCTGGATCGCACTTTTTTAAAGGAAAGAAAACTAGCTTTTGGCCTGGCACCTTACGCCTTGCGGCGTGCTTCAAGGTTCATCTCTTAGCCCCACCCCCTTCAGAGCACACATGCGCCCGGTAGTCAATGTCATCCACACACACAGCATCAAAACCAATATTCTCTTCTATGGCAATGACACACAATACATACTCTACCTCTCAAAGAAGACCTCCGAAACAAGAAATAAGTTCACCACCCACATTACGGAAGTCTCTATCTGGATGGGGAGCCCACTGTCTCAAGCTCAACACCAACAAGACAGAAATAATGATTTTCTGCAAGAACACCTCACCAATTTACTCCAGCTGGTGGCTTGCTGAACTTGGACCCACACCCAGCAAGCACACCTAAAACCTTGGAATAATCATAATCAGTGATGTCATCAGTGATGTCACTGACCATGTCATGAGTGATGGAATATGTGACGTCTTACGCAGTGCATTGAGAGGGCATGAGTTATAGTTAGCTCAAGTAACTGCCATCATAATGTGGCGGGTGGTCTTTTAGGTATGGATGGCGGGCAGATCTCCCTCACCGGGCCAACAGTGGCTACCGCTGGCCGGGCGGGGCAATACACCCGCCGGATACTTGTGCTATATAATTTTAAACGTAAATAACGCATCCTGCTGGTTCAGATTCTGCTATGTCCAGCAATACCCCATTTATGATTCTGCCAAGCACACATAGATCACATGTTGTGTACAGATTTCTTAAGCCACATCAGTTTTAGAGCCCCTCCACCTTTTCATGCCTCTTAAAGCACAGGTATACCGCATTGGATAACATTGCTGGAATACACTCTCTCACAGACTCCAGCAGCAGCTCTGATGGCTTTTGTTGCGCAATGTAATGGTTGAAGGGCCCAACCCCTTGAATATAGGAACAAGTAAGAGATTTAGGGCAATGTAATTATCAGCTGAAAGAAATGCCACTCTACTATCCTCAAAGGCCTAACCAAGGGAATCTGGCACCCTCCGGGGGAATACTTGAAAAATAATGTCAACAATGTGAAGGACTGATGGACCTGGACAATCGCAGAAGTATTGAGGACGAGTCTATAAATAGGGGTAAAATATGGGAGAAAATAGTCAAAAGGCCAGCTGCTGACATTATATATGGCACACAAAAGAAATGGTGTAATATATTTAGAAAAACATGCAAGTAAATATGCTCTGTGGAGCAAATGTATGGATATGTGGAGGTTAGGGGCGGGCAGAACACGCGGAGTTTCACTCTGCTGATTTTTGTGGCGTTATAAAAAAACTCCAGGAGATTCAGCAGAATTCCACCAATGGGCAACAAATATGCACCTTGCGTATCTCACATGACACCATGCTTTGTGCAAGAGCATGCGGCCATTTCAGTTGATTTTACTACCACTTGAGTTTAAAGTCTACTAGAGCAGCATAAAATCTACTTGATTGGCAGCCCTCTGACTGTGACCGCTTGTGAATGCTGACGACTGACGGTCTTAGAAAATTACACTAGGGGATTCCAAGTCTCGCTCAGATATTCTGGAGCATTGCAGGAGAAGAAGTCCACCATGCGACAATCAGCCGATTTTGTCTAGAACTCCATGTTAAAAAGTAAAGCGGAGTGGCCAAAATTCCACCAATTATGGCGGCAGATCAGAACATTCCACCCACTCCTAGTGTGCATATATATATACATAATTAGACAGTCTACCAATGATGTAGACTCATGTTCCCATTGTTGTGAATGTAAGTTAATCGATAAAATAATAAATTAAAAAATAAAAGCGTAAAGCCTTGTTTCTGGTAAGAAATATTCCTAAGCCAAGTATTAGTAATTTAAACCACTGGCCAACAACTTGATGCAAATTGCATAAACCACGAAGACAAAGATTGTAACAACTCCTTTTCTTGCATACAGAACAGTCTATCCCACGGGTACTTATAGTACAGCCCGCGGGCCGCCAGCGGCCCGGCAAGCCTTCGTGTGCGGCGCGCGGACCTTCCAGACATCGTACCAGTGCTATTTTTCTTTTTTGTAGAGTGTCTGCAAACATCGCCGGTTGCTGATTTATGGGGGCCGGGTGATTCCAGGCATAGAGTGGAGATGCAGGGGCGCCAAGAAGAGGTCAAATGCAACGAGGCCTCATTAACAATTAAATGGTCTTTTAAAGACCTCTGAAGTACTTAGGTGACTGGCACCAAAGGGGGGCTTTGATCTGACTGCTCAGGGGTGAGAGTCAGAATTAAAGCCTGTGACAGCTGTGACCCCCAGGCCAAGTGGTGGGACACAAACCCCACAAAGCAGCAAAATCTGAGAGAAAACGAGCTGGCTTTTACATTACAGAGGGTGAGGGCTGTCTCGGGCTGGTGACGGGGACGTGTAGACACAGTATTTGTGCACTGCCAGAGACACAGAGACAGAAACAGACAGGGGCAGAGACAGGCAGGGGCAGAGACAGACCGGGGCAGAGACAGACAGGGCAGAGGCAGATAGAGGCAGAGACAGATAGGGGCAGAGACAGACTGGGGCAAAGACAGATAGAGGCAGAGACAGATAGGGGCAGAGACATATAAAGGGGCAGAGACAGATAGGGGAAGACTGACAGAGGCAGAGACAGATAGGGGCAAAGACAGATATGGGCACAGACAGAGAGGGAGCCGGAGGGAGACAGAGAGGGAAATGGAGGGAGGGAGACAGAGAGAGGGAGGGAGAGGTAGACAGAGAGGGAGGGCGAGGGAGACAGAGGGAGGCAGCGGGAGACAGAGGGAGGGAGACAGACGGAGGGAGACAGACGGAGGGAGACATATGGAGGGAGACAGACGGAGGGAGACAGACATTGGGAGACAGACGGAGGGAGACAGACGGAGGGAGACGGAGAGGGAGGCGGAGAGGAGACGGAGTGGGAGACGGAGAGGGAGATGGAGAGAGAGGGAGATGGAGAGAGAGAGGGAGACGGAGAGAGGGAGACGGAGCTAGAGAGGGAGACAGAGACAGACAGAGAGGGAGACAGAGACAGAGAGAGGGGGAGACGGAGAGAGAGAGAGGGGGAAATGGAGAGAGAGAGAGGGCGACAGAGAGAGACAGAGAGAGAGGGAGAAAGAGAGGAATAGAGAGGGAGACAGAGTGGAATAGAGAGGGAGACAGAGAGGAAGAGAGAGAGGGAGGGAGACAGAAGGAGGGAGAGAGAAAGGGAGGGAGACGGATAAGGAGGGAAATGGAGACGGAGGGAGACAGAGAGGGAGGGAGACAGAGAGGGAAGGAGTCAGGGAGGGAGGCATGGGGAGGGAGACAGAGGGGGAGGGAAACAGTGGGGAAGACAGAGGGGAAGGGAGACAGAGGGGGAGGGAGAGAGAGGGGGAGGGAGCCAGAGGGGTAGGGAGCCAGAGGGGGAGGGAGAGACAGAGGGGGAGGGAGACAGAGGGGGAGGGAGACAGAGAGGTAGGGAGACAGAGAGGGAGGGAGGGAGACAGACAGAGGAAGGAAGAGGGAGAGGGAGGGAGACAGAGGGAGAGAGAGGGAGGGAGACAGACAGAGTGAGTGAGACAGAGGAAGACAGACAGAGTGAGTGTGTGAGTGAGTGTGAGAGATGTGCATGCTGGGTCTGGTGGCTCAGTAGACGAAGGCGTCTGTTGCAGGGGCCTGTGTTCAACCTCATGGTCAGTTTTTTTGCTCTAGCCCCGCCCCCTCCCCCACTGACCCCTCCCCCACCAGTGTACCCATGGTCTATCCAGACTAAAGGAGCGTTGAGGGATTTTTATGAAATTTCCACCTTATCACTCACAGGAGACAGGTTCTTGCAAATGTATGTTTTTCCTAAAGAGTAGTAAGGAGAAACTTCCAGAACCCACAGGCTAAATAATCCATAGAGTGGTCTGGGTTTTGACTTGAAAGATAAAGGTGCATAGAGTGTGGCTAAAAAAAAAAGAAATTGCCTACTCTGGCACCATTTTGCAATTCATAATGATGGCAAATCAAGGCTCTATCGATGTACCTGAAATGGAAATATTAATTTCAATATCCCCAGGAGCTATTTTAGTAAGTGAAAAAGCAGGGCTGACTCAAGAAACACAATTTGAGCAGCTGCCAATATCCGCTAACACAGAATAGGTTGAGTCTTCATCCATCTTTTTGCACACATGGCCTATCAGCATATTTATATAAAAAAGACACAGTTGCCAATACCCTCAGTTTGAGTCAGTATGCTGTCTCCAAAGACAGACATTATATCCAAGATTGGAGCAATGGGAACAACACAACTAAACAAATACTGTAAAGAGCGGTTGTATGTAACAATGATGGCTTTTAAAATGTTGAAAAGATTACAGTCAAGTTGAAAATCTTGAGTACAAATGTTGCATTTTCATTATAACCTATGGCAATTCCAAAACAGTTACACTTTAAAAGTCATTTGCTTTCACAAGCATCCTTTAATTTATCTAATTGTACACTAATAATGGCTTAGTATCCCGTAATACTCCCCATTGATGAACCCTTGAAACACCAAACTACTCCTTAATGCTGCCCTTCCCTTATCCCTCAAACCCTTTACTTCGTCTTATTGCTACCCTTCCATGAACCCTAAAAATCCCTTACTATCCCTTAATGGTTTTGGCCCTGTGGGATAGTTTACAGTAAAACACAGAGAAAGTGCTGTAAAAGTGGGTAAGGTCATCAATGGAACTCTTTTATCCTTGGTTAGTGTGTGGCCAGTGGTTGCCCCACCCACAGGATGGCTCTGGGCATAAATGTACCCTCCTCAGAAGAATCAGAAGAAGGCGTGCCCTGCAGTCTAAAGAACCTGAAGGAAGACTGGACCTGCTTGTCTAGAATCTGGGATCCCAAAAATGAAAGAAAGGGTCAGCTGGCTGATCTCCTTTTTTTACACTAAGGGCTACAACAAGCTTTCAGAGGCCTTTTGTAGCTTTCCAGGATACATTTGAAGATACCATCTAGCTAGCAATTTGGCTTGCAGGATTTTCGTATGGCAATTCGTAAAGGAATCGCACAAAAGGCAGCCAGTATGCTCACCTTCCCTTTTGCTTCCTCTCCTTAATAAATGCATTCAGGAATAGAATTTCATCTTTGTCATAGTGGCATGTAAACTAAACATGAACCTCTTGTCTGTTAAATTAGATAATGAATTGAGAAGTTTCAACTCGATAAAACAGAAAAAAGGGGTTGATAATAATACAATACAACATAACAATATGTACAAATATATAACATACATTTCTGCATGTCCATTCAGTAAAATATGCCCTAGAGAAAACACAGTATTTGTAAACATTTCCAATCCCAATTTGCATCATTGTTTTGAAGAGAAAATGTTCTCAAATAGGACTCTTTACATCCTATCCTAATGATTCTTCCAAAGGTAACAATTTCAAGACCTGAAGAAGTGCTTATAGTTTTATATTTTGAAGCAGAATGTGGCCCTTGGGTATCCTCATGGCATCTCAAAGATATTTTTAAAACTCATAATGACTCTGATCTTTCTATAAAGTCCACAATTCTCTGTGGGAAGTCAGTGCATGGAGAACATACTAAACAAAGACCTTCAGTAAGTCTAGAAATCTCCAATCCATTTGTAGAAGGGGAAGAGATATTGATATATAATGTCTGGTGCACTGTTTGTCTGATGACTGTATTATCATCTCCATTATCTTTGTCATTGGTTCCCAAAACATCTGCCCTGATATGTTGCCTGGAGAAATTAACAAACTGGTAGACACTGACACTAGTAGAACAGCATATTTTAGATAGCCACTGTTGCTCTTGCCCATTTGATCATTGTCTTTAGTACTAGCTGAAGTACAAAAACCATAATTATCTAAGTTGTTCAACAAACAATCTGAGAAAGCAACTACTTTTCACTGAGGATTGTACTGGCTTGCACAACTGTATTTGATGTTTATAAAGTAATAATGTACTTTTATTGCTCCAGGTAAGCTGAACCTACTGCACTTCTTCCTCAATGCTGCTCTCTAGGATATATCTGCTTTGTGTTGAAGTGAGACAGTGAGATGTTGTAGACATTAGATTTCTCATGGCCCCCCTCCACCGAAATTGATGCCCCCATGGGCCCTCCACCCAAGAGGCACCAGAGAGGCATTAACTTTTATCAGGTTTTTCACACTACAGCGACCACCAGCGACAACTGGAAACATGAGATCTGCACTTTGTGAAACATTGACACACTACATTGACCGCCAACATGAACTTACAGCTGTAACCATCCATGACACCTGACAGGATCTTGGTGCTCCAGCGATGGCCATCCGCAATGCCCAGCCTGCTCTTTGAGCTACAGAGATGACCATTCTGCGATTCTCCACCGCGAACTGGACTCTTCAAGCTACATTTTGAAGGCAACTGTTATAGTGGGGCTAACCTAGTCCCTCTATCCAGCCCATGCTCCATCGTCAGCCTGAACTCTTGATTTTCTCACGGTCTCCGAACCAATAGCAGCGAGTTGTGCTTTGTGCTTTAGGTGCTTTACATACATGAAATCTTTACATTTAGTATGTCTCTGGTTCTACTCACTTGTTGTTTTAGTCTCAAATATGTTACTACATTTTACTCAATTTTTCTAAATTGGTGTGGAATGTTTCTTGAATTGTGTTTTTACTTTTATTACCTTTTGAAGTGTTGCTGGTTTTGCAACATGGATTGGAACATGGATTGGCAAATTTTGCAGCACGACTATGGAAATTTTGCAACATTTATGCAGCAATTTATTTTGCTATTTGCAGGTATTTTCTTTAACGTTTTGGGTAATTTGTATCAAGTTTATAGTGATTTTTCATTGTGTGTTGACCATATCAGGTTATTAAGCGTGCACACTACCCACACACTCAAAAGGAGCGACGTTAGACTGGATTATATCAAGAAATAAAGATGCATCAATCCGCGCCATAACGCCATGTGACTGGTCTGATCATCACGCCATAACATTCGTGATACCCACTATGGGAAAAGGCAGGACCAGACAACCTTTTAAGGCCAAAAAATGGACTCGAGACACAAAAGAAGCAAACATGGAGCTACTGGTCGAAAGCTGCGAAAGAGACTTAAAGCCACCTAACAACCTAGAGAACGTCAACGAGCTGACGGATCACTACATAGCAGCGGTCGAAAATATTGTCAATAACACCATGCCATTAAAATTGAAAAGAATCTCAGAGAAGACTAAAAATCCGTGGTTTAACGAAGCACTAAACGAAGAAAGACGCAAATTGAGAATGGCCGAAAGAAAATGGAGGCAACACCCGTCAGCCACTGAACTGGAAGCACTCAGAAAAATCAGGAACCAATATAATAAAAAGATCATCTGCTCTAAAAAGGAATTTATAAGATCAGAACTGGATAATGCCAAAAACAGACCACGAAAACTCTTTGAAATCCTAAAGGAGCAATCAAACAAACTAACCAAATCAGTGGAAGAAAACTCAAAAACACCTCTAAGCTGTGATGAATTTTCCACATTTTTCACAGAAAAGGCCAAATCACTCGAAGTAGAGCTTAGAAATGCTGCGGTGAACCTTCCCACCGAACCTCGGTTTACCAACGAGTCCGACTCTACAACGGATTGCACTAAGGCAAAAAATAAGGCAAGTTGGGATTCATTCGAACTGTACGACCAGCACATGATTGCCAAGATGCTCTCAGAAATCAAACCAAACAACCACTACCAAGACCCCCTGCCTGCAAAATGCGTAAAAGAAATCAACCACATCCTGATTCCGATATGGACCGAAATAATAAATGCTTCACTTTCACAAGGGATCCTCCCCGACTGCCTAAAAACAGGTCAAGTTGTTCCCATAATCAAAAAACCCACAGCAGATACATCAGACCCAAACAATTTCCGCCCAGTGACCAACATCCCTTTACTGGCCAAGCTGACTGAGAAATGTGTGCAGAACCAACTGAGCCAACACATCACCAAATTCTCCTTGCTAGATGAATGCCAATCAGGATTCAGAGCAGGGCACAGCACGGAAACGGCGATCCTCCATAATATTGATGATGCGCTACAGGCCCTTGACCAAAATCAAGCATGCTTATTGGTTCTCCTTGACCTGTCTTCGGCATTTGACACAGTAAACCATGAAGCATTGCTGACCAGGCTACGGGACAGGATGGGATTGTCGGGAATTGTGCTGAAATGGTTTGAATGCTTTTTACAGAACAGAACACAGCGCTTCCTGGTTAACCAATCAATCTCACTTCCATGCCCTATCTCAATAAGAGTCCCTCAAGGATCGACACTATCCCCAGATCTTTTTAACCTATACGTCGAACCACTCACAGAAATTCTCCAAAAGTCTCAATTATCCTATCACATGTATGCTGACGACACGCAAATATACTTAAAGATCGCATCCCTAAAAGACTTGGAACTAATGAATGAGACACTAAAAATGGCACTTCAATGGTTAACTACAAACCATCTGAAGCTGAACACACATAAAACAGAGTTCCTACTAATCTCACCACTAAGGAACAATACAGAAATAAAGGAATGGACGAAAGTCGTGACTGAGCTAAATTGCACCCCAACCCTGGTCAACTCAGCTAAATCACTAGGAATCACCTTAGACGAGAATCTAGACATGAAAGCCCACATTAACTCAATGGCGAAAAGTGCCCGCTTTCACTTGAACTACTTAAGAAAATTGAAACCTTTCATCTCAGAGGCGGACCTCAAACTGGCAATCCAATCCTTAGTTATCTCGAGGATTGAATATGGCTGCACCACCTTAGCGGGCTTACCAAAAATGTCTACGGCACCACTAAAAGCCTGCCTTTTCGCTGCGGCTAGACTTATCACCGGAACCAGGAAATATGATCATATATCCCCGCACCTGAAAGCATTAAACTGGCTACCTTAGAAGCCAGAATCCAAATGAAGATAGCATGTATCACACACAGAGCGCTACACGACAACACCCCAAGGTATCTAGCCAAGAAAATTCAACTGTCCGGTGGCAACCGACCAGCTAGGAGTGCTAAGGAGCTGCTGCTACGACCAGCCATCTTCCGAAAGAAAAAAACCTATGACAGAGCGTTCTCAGGAGCTGCCCCCAGAATATGGAACTCACTCCCTCCAAATATCAGGAAGATGCAGAATCTGGTAACATTCAAGCGGGAAGTGAAGAGCCTGCTGATGAATAGATACATTACGTAGTGAATATCACTGTTCACGGTTCTGATATACTACTGCCCTAGTACAGTACTTGTATGGCACGAATAAGGGAAGCATAACCAATACTATAAAGAACACGTATTCTATGATATGAGAACAATCTAAAGGCCACCACTAATGGTTATTTTGACTGAACGTGAGAACAACACCATATACGAACATATACCTAGCTACCTCATATTTGTTATATATACCTGTTTTTGTTATAAGTTTTAACCATAGCATATTTTAACGCGAACGTCACACGTGTTACGAATATATAGGTGTTGTACTTTAACTGTTTTTATATATGTTAACCCTCTACCTCTCCTATGTTAAGCGCTCTGATACCCACGGGTCTTGTTCGCGCTATACAAAACTTTATAATAAATAAATAAATAAATAAAGTTGTCCAAATCTGAATTTGGGTTTACCCATACCATGTGTGATTCAGTGAGTATGTTATCAAATGTGTTCATCCTTGCAGACTGGCTTTTATCTGTAAACCAAATATGTAGAGAAATCCAATAGCTAATAACAAATGTTAAACTATTTTGTATTCTACACATCTCCCAATAAAAATGGTACTCTAATTGTGTAGCTGTGCCTAGCACCTGTAACACGATAGCTCCCAAAATGCATCTGTTTTTTTCGAAGTAAAATGTACTCCTTTAGACAACATGGGTGAAAACACATTTGTGGCCCTGCTTGTCTACCATCCTGGGAAACCTACTTAACATAGCCATTTTTTAAACTAGACACACAGGGTAATCCAGAGTGGTGTCACTTGTGAGGATCTCACTACATATTCCTACCCACACTACCCAACCCCCAACATTGGCTACAAACACTCCCTATCCTCACATTTATGTGAAAGTAAGTTCCAGAGGCTCCTGGGATCTACAAAATTCCTACCACCCAATATTCCCACATTTCTTTTGATAATAATAGTACCATACCTGTGTTGCTAGTTCTAATGCCCGTAACACAAAAGCCTCCAAATGTGGAGAAATCACTTTTTGGGGAGTCCATGGTAGGTTACCTTCTGTGATTCTCACTACCTTTTCTTACCCAAAGTGCCCTGAAAATGTTACATTGTCTTCACATGGACCCTGGTTCAATTTGTTCCTGCCCCGAGACACACGGCTGCAGAACTCACCACTGCCCCTTCATCTCAGGTCACCCTCTAAACCAATGACATCAGTGACTCGTATGGCATGCTGGTGTTATTGATCAGGGTGGGAGTGGGAGGGCTGAAGGTGGAGGTGATTCCATTTCAGTCTTTGCCTCTTATACAGGAGAAGCCACCAGTGGAATCACGAAAAGGTTCCCCAAGCCCCCACCTCATGCCACAACATTCAGGCCATCCTCACTATGGAGATTGTGCTCATGACATGAACATCTTGCCAACTACACTAAACAGATGAACACTGTTGCAATACAGTGGAAGCACATATTATATTGTACTGTAATTGCATTTATATAGCTCTTACTACCCCTGATGTGGCGTGAAGGAAGTTTTTCAGCGAGTAGCACGCTATTCCTGAACCCCATAAAGTATTTGTGCAGAAATAGTATACCGAAAAATGAAAGTAATTTGAGTGGTGGACATTTTAGTCTGTTATATGGATTGAAAAGGATAGTAGAGGGATGTTTCGGAGCTCATAGCAGTAGTAGGAGACTGGGGATGAGTAAAAGAGAGGTGGAGGGAGAAGAGTCAGAGGGAAGAGTTTAGAAAAGCTTGTTTTGGGGGATCGGAATAGTAAAAGAGGTATGAGTTGATGCAGGTAGGGGTAGAGTAGGGAACAGTCTAGAAAGGGTTATTTTGGGGATCACAGTAGGGGTATGGGGTTTGGGATGAATGAGAGAGTTGAGGTAGAGGATATATTGATAGAGGTATAGGGGGAAAAATAGGGTAAAGCATTGGAAAGAGTAGGTTTGCGATGAGTCAGAGAGTTGAGGTAGAGAATATATTAAGAGCAGTATAGAGTGAGAAATACGGTAGTGCATCGGATATGCTGAATTAGAAGAAAAGTAATAAATATACAGATCCATAAGTACTTGGAAGGTATATAGATGCATAAAGGAAGGTTGTATATGTAGATTAAAGATGCATTAAATGAACTACGGCTTTCAAGTGTTGTTGTACTTCAAATTAATTCTATTTATTTATTCATATTTATTTTGTCACTCAATAGTGAAGCGATTGTAGATAAATAGTTAGGATAAAATATTTACATAAATATGCAGCCACTTATATACAGGTGAAGAACGTAGAATAATGTAACTAATAATAATATGTATATTTGTTAAGCAGAACTAATGTATATCTATTTTTTTTTAAACAATTATTTTACAAATGTATACAAAGCAATACACATATAGAGGTACATATCTATAGTACAAATAAATGCTTATATACAGCGTGATATGCTGTATAATTCTATTTGCGTATGGTAGCTATGTAGGGGAGAGCCAATTCTTGAGTAGTTTTCTGACGATAAGGTGGTTATCTGTGAATCTTATTTTGGGGGTGAAGATTTCCATAGTTTGGGTGCTTGAACCGAGAAGGATGTGCTACCCATGTTTGTTTTCTTATACTTTGAGATTTTGAGGCGTAGTGCCACTCAAGAGCAAAGATTTGTTTGTTGAATGTGTTAGATGATTTTATTCCTGATGAAGAGCAGTCCTGTTCCATGTATCACCTTCTGTGTGATACAAAGCAGCTTGAATGTGGATCTTCTGGCAACCAGTAACCAATATAGGGCTTTTAAGGCAGAGGAGTGGTGGTTTTGCGGTTTTATATTGAAGAATAGGCTGGCAGCAGAATTTGGTATCCGTGGTAGTCTTTTCATTGTTGTTAAAGGTGATCCGTGGTAGAGACTATTGGCATAATCGAGTTTGGACAGAACAAGGGAGATGGTAGCCTGGACATTGTGTGGGAATCCCAAATGGGGAAAGATCCTCACAGAGTTTTTATAGTAACAAAGCTTGATCTTGCTAGTTTGTTCACTGGGGCATTAATTGATAGCTTGGAGTCTGTAGTAATTTTGAGTTTTCTTACTTCCTTCGAGACTTTAGGCAGTGTTCCAAGATGATCATAGGGCCATGCGGCAAGCGGGTCATAATGTTTTCAATTGCCAAACGTGAGAATTTCTGGTTTGGAAGCATTCCATTTGAGATTACTCTACATCATCCATAGATCCACAGCTCTGAGACAACTGAAAATTGGATTATATTAGTTCTGTTGCGAAGGTAGGATGAGATCCAGTCTAGAGCAGTCTCCTCTATGCTGACTTCGTAGAATCTTTGTGTCAGAGTGTCATGGTCAACCATGTCAAAGGCAGCTCAGACATTCAAGAGAAGTAGCACAACAACCCCATTGTGGTCAAATTTGTTCTTCAGGTCATCTCTGATGGCAAGGAGGGGAAATAACCTTTACAACGCAGTCAATACATCACACTACCTTTACAATGCAGTCATTACATCGCAACATCCTTTACATTGCATGCCATTACAATGCAGCATTTACATCGTATGTCACTACAACGCGTGTCATTACAACACATGTCACTACAACGCGTACTATTACAACACATACCATTACAACACATAGTTTTTATCCTTACACTATCCAACACTTACCCTACTGTTGCACTCACTGGAGTGGGAATAGTAATTTTTACCTCTACACTATCCAATACTTACCTTACATGCAATGTAATGGTATGTGTTGTAATGGTATGCGTTGTAATGGTATAATGCGATGTAATGGAATGCGCTGTAATGGTATATTTCGATGTATGGAATGCGTTCTAAAAATAGTTTCTAAAAATGCGATGTGATGGCAAGCGATGTAAAAACATGCCTTATAATGTATGTTGCGATGTAAAAAATGCTTTGTAAAGAGATGCGTTATACATGTTTGCGTTGTATCATCATACATTCAGCAAGGAGGGCATATTCTGTCCCTCTTCCTGGATGGATTCCTGTTTGGAAGTCTGAAAGTATGACATTATCTTCAGTGAATTGTTGCATCTGGGCGAATGCTGCTCTTTTTTTTATCAGGAAAGGTCCATTTGTAATTGGTCTGTAGTAGTCAGGGTTCAGTGGGTCCAAGTTTGTTTTCTTCAGTAATGGGCTTATGTAGGGGCGTATGTAGGACTTTTTGAGTTCTTATGGAAATATTCCGGTAGGCAAGGAATTGTCGATGATTCTTCTTACTGGCGTGGCAGCAGATGTTAGAAAAATTGTCTTGAATGTTTGTGGTGGAAGCGGGTCAGAAGGGCTGCTAACCAACATTCAACAATGCAGTCACCACTATTTCCTCATATCTAATGATATGCAAGACACAAGCACCACAATAGCTTGGTACACATTGAAAGCAGTAGTGCGGAGGATTTGATAGTGAAAGCAGTACACCTAAAGCAATGTAGGCTTCAAATGCTTAGGGGAGATGGAAGAGAAGCAGAGGAATAACACATGCAGAATCCCACAAGTTATAGGGATGGTTGAAGATATTAGAGCAGTGGTTCTTATCCTTTGACTTTTGTGGACCTCCGTTTAATCAATACTGGAACTCAAGGACCCTCACCAAATCATTATTGGAATCCAGGGACCTCCAATGAGTCATTACAATAAGCTTAGAACATTGGCATTATTATTTTGAACATTTGAATCACAAAATATTACATCAAATATACAGAAACAAGCATGTATGCTAAAATACTTTTGTTAACTTAAAAACATATTTAAATTAAAATAATGTCTAATTTCTTCACATTTACAGCATGTTTTAAAGTGTTTAATTTTACACTGTGCTTCTTTCTTTGTATACACTAATAATCTGTTAATATTATTTAATTTTCTAAGCAATTGCAGGCACCCCGGGGGTCCCCAGACCGCAGGTTAAAAACCATTATCTTAGAGGATAGATTAGTAAAGTAGAAATGACTACAGCAAAGTACATGATGTCGGAGTTGAAAAGCTGGTATTAAGAAGGTGATAATAAGGTGGACAAGCTAATGGCTAGTCCACTTAAAGCAAAATAGGTAAAGATCTACAATTCAGAGATATCAGTAAAATGGTAAACAGTGGTGAAAAGGGAGAAAGCACTTCAGTTGCTGTCTTACTACAAGCGCCTAAACAGTAATAAATCTGCAATAGGTGAAGTTCAACAGGCAGGCTTGCCTTAGGGACGCTAAGCTCCCGCAGCTCAGTAAAGAGGAGAATGATAGGCCAGATGCCCTGATAACAAAGGAGGAAACAATAGGAGTGATTAAAGAACTTAAACCATCCAAGGTTGTGGTTCTAACAGCTTTCTGGCTGAATTTTATAAGGCCTTGAGTCACTACCATTCTTTCTGAAAGTCTTCACCCAAGTTTCCCAACTGAAGACAACAACTGCAATCATGTGAGAAGCCAGACAAATCCCCCATGCACTGTATGTTCTATAAACCGATCTTCCTATCAAACAGCAACACAAAACTGCCATAAATATTTGAGACACAACTACAGAGGATGAAACTATACCAAGATGGCCTGACACTTTCTGGGCATTGGACATAGGCAGGCTTTTCTAAAATGGAAGACGAGAAGATGTATAACTCGAAGGGATCTCTATCTAGATGGGAAGGTTATGTTCTTTGAGCAGATGAGGGATGATTTTGGGTTGGATGCGGAAAATAAATAAACATAAATAAAAGTACACCCCTGGTACTGAACAACCAGTGACCAAGGCTGTGCCGAGAAACAACTGTCAAAAGCGACTTCTAAGCCGAACTGGTCCAACAGTGGAAAGCGATATTACAGGGGACCAAATATTTCACAACACAAGTGGGGTTAGCTGGTGTGGGTCCCACGCTCTGTACAAATTTGGTTACAGGTGGAATTATCTTCTCGTCTCCACAACATTGATGGGGGCACACTTACCTATATTTTATGGACGAGTACATGCACAGCTCCTTATTCGACCAACTGAATTAAGTGGCCACTAGTTCTGACTAGGTGGCTTGCCCTGAAGTAATCCTGCAGGGTTGTCTCTCAGAGGGCAAATGCTTTGTTCTCAAAATGGGAAAATAATATCTCACATGCAACTGAAAAAAAAACAGATGCTCTTGACACATTAGGGGTCAAGGGTTCGGGCACTGGAAGGAATCTGCTGGTAGAGTATTGGTGGATTTTGGGGATGAAAAAGCTACACAAGGAGGCCCCAGGAGGGCACAGGACATTTCGAAACAGTGGGGCATAGTACTTGGGGCCAGATGTAGGTAAAAAATATTTAATGATCCTTAATTACCGAATTTTACCGATTCGGTAAATAAGAATCGGTAAATAAGAAGGGGGGGTATGTAGGAACATCCAGATGTTCCAATTACCGAATCGGTAAGAATCGGTAAATAAGAATAGGTAAATTTTGAATCGGTAATTACCGATCGGTATTTACCGATCGGTATGGCCAATGCATTCCTATGGGGCAAAAGTCCCATAGGAAAGCATTGGAAATACCGATCGGTAATTACCGATCGGTAAATACCGATCGGTATTTCCCGCGTCGGCCAGCAACCAAAAGTGAAACTCAACACAACAGCCAATCAGGTGCAACCACCCTCCCCCTTCTTGGCAGGAAGTGTGCACACAGGCAGCTGCAACTAATTAGAAGGTTCTGGAAAGGCAGTTGGAGCAGAGAGACTGGGAGCAGCAGCAGCAGCAGGCAGAGCTCGTGAATTGAGAACACTTTAAAATGGAAAGCAGCAGGGAAAGTGAGCAGGCAGAAAGGAAAAGGAAACTTAAGTTCAGTAGTACTGAATTACAGGTGCTTGTTGAGGAGGTGGTCAAGGTACACCACAGACTTTTTGGAAAACTGTCCCTCACTGTGGCAGAATCCACAAAAAGGAAAATATGGCTGGACATCCTAGATAAAGTGAATGCTGTGGGAGTGACCACCAGAGTGACAGAAGACTTAAAGAAGAGGTTCTATGACCTAAGGAGCCTCACAAAGAAAAAATTGGCTGATCGCCACAAACAGTCACAGAAAACAGGTGGAGGAAAGAACACTGCACCCCCACTCACCGAGCTTGAGGAGCTGGCAGCCACAACCCTGGAGTCTGAAAGTGTCCATGGACTGGGAGAAGTGGACAGCTCGGCTAAATCTGCAAAAACAAAAGGTAAGATGCATGCACAGCAATCCCCCTCCCACCCCCATCCATCCCTCACCCCTTGCAGCTCAGTTACCCCAGTCCCATGGTGTGTGTGCAAAACTGTAGCAATGCATCATGGTACATGTAGTCAGTCAGTGACAGAACATGTGACATAGCACTGTAACCAACAAGTAATTTAAATGTTTGCAGACAAAATGAAGGGCAGGCAGCATGTTCAAAGTGCAAATTGATATGTTTAATTGTAGTGGCTGTGACACATTAGCACCTAGCTGATATGTGCCCATATGTCCACAGGTCACACATCCAGAAGGCAGTCCGAGGAGGCAGAAGGCACGGCACCCCAGAGGGATGACAGTCAGGATCCAGGGCCCAGTGCATCCCAGGACACAGGGGTTCCGAGTGGGCAGCCACCCTCCCAAGCAACAGACATCAGTGAGGAAATGCATGGATCCCCAATTCCCTCACAGTCACCACTATTGGTGTCATCACCAGAAATGCCTGCATCCCTTGAATTGGTAACACCTGTTGCACACCCTAGCAGGAGGCATGTTGTTTCCCCACTGCTGCAAATGGAGATAGGTGCTGAGGAAATGGTGGGTGTAGAGTCACATGACTTGTCTGAGGCTGACATCACTGCCACACTGCAGCCCGGCACAGAGCCTGTACCACCTACCACTAGAAGGCGCACAGTCCAAGGAAGGGGTGCAGGTGCACGTGGGGAGGGGTCCAGTGTCTTCCAAGGCCTGGAGGGATCGATGGTCAGGATACAGAGGATGCAGGGCAAGGGCATCATGGCCTGTCAGAGACAAATGAGAAACATGAACATTAACATTCAGGACATTGGCAAGGGCATACAAGAGCTTGTGGAGGTGAACAAGTGCATGGCAACAGGCATACAGCAACTGTGCACTAAACTTGACTCTGAAATTGCTGCAAGGCGCAGGGACAAGCAGCGAGCACAGAGAGCAGAGAAATCCTTACACCGCCTGGCAACAGCCACATCCCTGCTATGCAGGCGTAGCATCAATAGCCAGGAAGTCCTGACTAATAATACCAACCAGTTAACAAGGGGCATAGCTGGAATGACTGGTGCGCTGGAGGCCCTACTCAATGCACAAAGTGCACGAAGTTCTGCTCTTGACGTGCCGGACAGTGAACCTAGCACCAGTAGGAGCAGCACAGCTAGCCCACATGGTGTTGAGCCAAGGAGGAGCAGCAGGCGACAGGGTGAGGCTACAGGCCAAACGCCCAGTGTACAGGCTGAGCCACAAACACCTGGCAGTGCAAAGCGTGGCCGAAAATGAACATTTCTTACTATGGCCTACTGCCTGTGGACATTTGTTTATTTAGTTGTTAAAGTTACATTTGCACATTTGTGCCATTTAAACAAGCCTAGTGACAATATGCAACTATGGTGGGTGGGTTCAAGACCTGTCTGAGTGTGTTTGCTCACTGTGAGCATTGATGTCAAATGCTTACTGTTGATCTTTTTTTCTTTACCATCTGTTTATGACACCTAAATAAACAGAAGCTTGTGCTTTGACTATAGCTCAGTGTCTTCACTTACTCAGAAATAGTTGCGTGTAATCTCCTCATGTCTGTATCTGCCATCACTTGGTGTTGACACTCCTGCAGGATGTCTTTCAGGCACAGCATTGTCGTCGTCGTGATCCTCATAGTCACTTAACTCCACCTCAGTCCCCTTCTTAACAGCCAGATTGTGCAACATGGCACAGGCAGCAATGATCTTACAGCATGTGATGGGGGTATACTGCCTTGCACCTCCACTCTTGTGCAGGCATCTAAACTTGCTCTTCCAAATTCCAAATGTTCTCTCAACAACATTGCGTGTGCGCTTGTGTGCCCGGTTGTACCTCCTTTGGCTGGGTGTTGAGGGGTTGAGGTAGGGGGTTAGTATGAATGAGCGAAGGGCATATGCACTGTCTCCTGGAAAGAAAAGGGAATAATTTACTCACATGCATACATGTACTGCTAATTGCAATAGGTCTAATAGGTGTTGCACACTGTGTCTTACCTAGGAGGTAGCCTTCACCAAATTCCCCTGCAGTCAGCCGTTCATAGATGCCACTGTTCTGAAATATATATGAATCATGGGTACTTCCCGGGAATTTTGCTACAAGGTCTGTGATGTAGTGCTTAGCATTGCAAATCACCTGCACGTTGATGGTGTGGGTTGATTTCCTATTGCGGTAAATGTATTCTGTGGCAGCAGGGGGACAAATGGGGATGTGTGTGCCATCAATGCATCCGATGATATGGGGAAATCCTGCCATCTGGTAGAAGTCCGATTTGGTTTGAACCAGTTCTGCATGGGTGGATGGAAAAGAAATGTAATGGTCCATCCTGTGCAACATGGCGTCAAGGAATCTGTGAAAAAACCTTGAGAGGCTGCTCTGGGTCACCCCTCCCACCGCAGCAACCACGCTCTGGTAGCTCCCTGACGCCAGCAGGTGGATGCTGCACAGCACCTGTACATGTGCTGGTATTGCATGTGCCCTTGGGGTGGGGTGCTCCAACAGAGGTTTGAGGTCCCTGATGAGCTCCATGATGGTGTCTGGAGCCAACCTGTACCTTTGCACAATCTCTTCCTCTGTGAGCATGAACAGGGTCACCCTCTGCCTGTAGACCTGCTCCTGTCTCAGCCATTCCCTCTCTCCTTCCTCCTGTAGCCGTAGCCGTCTTGCAATTACATAGAATGCCGCCATTTTGCAAACAGAATTGCATTTTGGGTCCTTTTTTATAGGCTGTACCTGGTTTACACCTGATTTGAATCCATGGTAAATACCGACTCTTAAATACCGATTTGGGCCCAAAATCGGTATTTCAGAGCCTCCCTACATCTCAAACTTCAATTTTACCTATTCTTAATTACCGAATCGGTATTTTACCGATCGGTAAAGTTACCGATCGGTAATGTTACCGATCGGTAACTTTACCGATCGGTAACTTTGCCGATCGGTAACTTTACCGATCGGTCCCTTTACCGATCGGTAACTTTACCGATCGGTAACTTTACCGATTCGGGAAATTTACCGATTCGGCCTATTTTCTGTCACCTACATGCCGATCTCCAAATACCGGTCGGTAACGGCCGAATTCGGCCGTTTCCGACCGGTATTTGGCTACCTACATCTGGCCCCTGGTTACTTAGCTACGGAATTTAATAACCTCCATTATTCCAAAAGATTAAGGATACTGAATATTTTGGAACAAACTGAACTGTGGGGTGGGCGTATTAGAGATGGAGGGGTGCCTAATTCAGTCAGCCACAGAAGGGAATGGAGATGATCCAGGGCCGATGGCTGTGGTGATTAATGGTGTTGTGATAAATCAGAAGATATGGGGGTGACTACAATCTACAGGGCAGGATGGTTATAGTGGGGGACCAAGAGTTTTACTAGAGATTTCGCCAACTTAAATAATAATGTTTCTTTATAATATATAAAATCTGAATATAAATCCATTGAAATAAAAAGAATAAGATTATTCAAAATCCCAACTAGGGTGAAACAGTTCTTGAGTTGCTTGTGTTCCAATTCAGAGAGGACCTGGCTTGGCAGTTTGGGTTGGACTTTTCCTATTAGACAGGGACCAATGCTGTTTCTTTATGGCTGGGTCTAACCTGAGGTGGCATGGTGGGCAAAACAAATGATGGACTTGGTTGCGGTCCCAGTAATTACCAGTGGCTGAGATTAATTCAAGGATTCTAACCATCACTTTTTTATTTACTTTAGTCAGATTTTTCAAAGGCATCCACTAGGGTCTGATATATACATCTCTTCATTTGCGTAAAAAAGTTTCAACCTCATCTTTGTCGAGAAAAAATATTTGAGAACCATGCACCTGAAGATATATTTTAGTGAAGCATTGCAAGAAATGCTGACATCCAATATCTGACTGGCATGCTCTACAACCTAACATAAGTATTGTAACTATTGGCAAGAGCCATCCTGGCCTTGATGAAAGGGCACTATATGTCAACATTACCCACAAAGACGGTTTTGCTATGTGATGAAAGTTCTATTCCACATTCGGCAATCACATGACACACAGAAGTCATCCTCACAGAACTCATCAACTATTTCATTTCAAAGGACAATCACAGTACGCCAATATTTTTTGCCTCACTCCAAGAATAGCTTATGATCTAAGAACAGCAACCACTGACATATTTACTTTAAGTAGATTGTTCTCCCAGACCTGCATCCATGCCTATCAAGGGTAGTCCCATATACAGTAAAAACGTCTTTCATCCTTCCCACAAACTTACCATTGGCTATCAAATCTACTTCCTGGATACAACTTTATTCTTTAAAGAAGACTGACTAGGAGAAACTTTGAGGGTCACTATGATGTCGGGCAGAATTACCCTTGTCTGACACAGCATCAGTCATGGGACTGACCGACACCCGGTCGGCGGTCCCCACCGCCCCATTGGGATGCAACGGAACACTGTTGCATTCCTACATTTGACTATGCAAGCATGTATTCCAGCCGTAAACCAGCCGGAATGCATGCTCCCATAGTAAAATGGGAGGTGCAGTTCACCCTCGCACCCCTTGTCAGGCACCTTGCTGGGGCCCCCAAAGTCAAGCAAGTTTTGCTGCCTTCCTGTGTCAGAAAGGCCGGCATGGAAAGGCTGCTGAAACCCCACATTGTAATCTCAAGGGCCGAAAGAGCCGCCCTTGAGATTACAGGCTGCATTCCGACTGGCTGAATCAAAATGAGGCGGTTGGAAAAGAATCCAACCGGCCCATTGGGATGTAGCCGTAAAGGCGCCGACCAAGGGTCGGAGTCTTTTACGGTCGCATCGTAATCGGCTCCATAATGTTACAAAAACCGCCATTGCCAGACAAGGGTTCACACCAGGTTTCATGGAATACACACTAAGAAAGCTGATCTTTAGCTGAGCCATCAGATACAGTCGAACTTACTATCAATGATGCAAGAAGTCAACATCTCTGTCTCATTTGCAAATAATAAAACCAAATGCTGAAGCTGCTACACAAATAAAGGAAAAGTCCAAATAAATGTAATACCTTTGGCGACTCGAAGAAAGAAAACCTATGAAACATGGACCCTTAGTTACTAGTCGCCCCACATATGAAATCGATCGTAATATATGGATTACAGACCATAAATGCGAACAACCTCAGAACTTCTCGAAAATTTCTGTTAATAATAAATCAATTATACTACAATCAAATCAAAGGACTGAGCATTATGAAAGTAAGAAATGTTGAATCAGTATATATGTTTGTGGCCAAACTTGCATTACATTATTTAACATTCAAATTGTTAAGATTAAACATTAGTTCACCTGCAAAAAAAGGACAAAAGATGCATTTCTTAAAAATGTTTATACAATGAATCCAAGTACCGAAAAACGCAAACACTTTTAAGAGTTGTAAAAAGACTATTAAACATATTTAAAAAAATTAATTGGGCTTTCAAAATAGACCACTGTCTGAACTGATCATAAAGAGACGTTTGCAAAATCTAGTTGGTTTGTTGAAAGGCAGATTTCACGGCTACGACTGGTTTACAAAGAAACTCATACATCAAGTTAACATAAAAAAAAACACCAAAAGTCGTAGGTCCTGTCTTTTGCAAACCACAATGTAAGCACCATTATGAAGCAAACAATAAAATGCAATTTCAGAAAAGTACGAAATCACAATGCAATCAAATGGCTTTTGCATTTAGCTCTCATTAACCACAGGATGCAGGTCATAAAGTACTCAGTCGTCTTTTTATATACGAGACCGGAAGCACTTTGGATACTTATGTGTGCGAGTTTACTCCTTCAATTCCAAATTTAGGGGCTTATTTACAAGCCCCTTGCGCCGCTTTTGCATACTTTTTAATATGGGAAAAATGACACAAAAGTGGCGCAAGGGGCTTGTAAATAAGCCCCTTAATTTCCACAGGATTCCGTGACAAGTTTTGTTTTTCAATAATTTGTCATCTAACTGCTGGCACAATCTTTCCTTCCTGGTAAACCTTTGCGTGGCTTTCGGGATTAGCTCTGTTTTGGGGAGAAAAGAGATGAGGGAGAGGCAGCAAGAGCGAGCCTTAGTCCTGCACGAGATGGTGTTGGAGGTTGTTCCAGGGCTTTGCTGTGAGGTAGGAGAAAAACCGACCTCCGCTGAGGCTCTGCCGAATGCGGGGGACTTGTGCAAGGGAAGCGGATTGGAGTTGTCTAGTCGGCTGGTGGAAGGTCAGGCTGTGGTTGATGTAAGAGAGGCCGGCATTGTGGAGGGCTTGTGGGTGTAAGTCAGTAGCAGAAGTTTATATTGTAATTCTCTCTTTGGAGAATTAACTTTGTCTAGCCTCTACAGATGTAGAGTTGAGTAAAGTAAGAGCTACTGTAGGGTTGTTATTTCTACAGTAACATAACATATTTGTTTGTAATATGGTGATAACGAAGCAAGTAGTTAAAGGGTCTGCAGGTCTTGACAACAGAGGCCAAACATATCTTTAATGTAGAGGATATACTGCTCTTCACCAAAGATGAGATAAGTAATTCTAACACTGCAATGCAACATAACATTATATCTTCTAATGTTGTGGGACTGAAACAATATCAACCACCTTGACATAACTGCCCTTTTGCATAACTGTGTCATGCTTATGAGTTGATGCCATGCAAGGAGCGATGGGCCATCCGCACCCTTGTTCAGAAGCATTTTGTTGACTACAGGGTAACTCCACAACTACAAATGTTAAGCTGCCTAAAAACTTATTAGGTGCAAGTAAAACACGAAACCAGATCCCGAGTATCATAACTACCTCTAACAATTGTCAGTAAAAACACAGCTTAGTGATGGCAGCAGTCACCATCCATGTTAAGGGAGTACCCATATCACAGGGGTGTGACATTTTTACACCCAAAATCCAGGACACATTTTTTGGGGTCAAGGATATCAAGCCTTCATGATTATTGCATCCTCTGGACAAGCAGGCCCAATTCACTTGCTGGTGCTCTAATTAAACAATTAGGAGGATTGAGACGAATGTTCGGGACGGTTTGACTTTTCATCAGACTAAGGGCCTGATGAGAATGGCAGTGAGACTGCTACCGACAGACTGTTGGTGGTGGTCTCACCGCCATTGGAACCATTTTTACCGCCTGCCACAATAGGATGGCGGGTGGAGGGGTGGCGGTTGGAAAATCTGACCACTACACATCTGACAGGCTCAAGGAGGGGGTTGTAGTCCACCATAGGGGATACAATGTTCCTTTCCGCTTGCCTTTTCATGGCGGTTAATCTGCCATGAAAAGGCTGATGGAAAGGGACTTTGGGGGCCCATAGCGGACCCTTCTTTCCCCCTGGCCCTCCGATGTCGTCACTGTGGCACTGCATTGTGCATGCCACTTGGTGCAGGGATATGTAAAGTAATGTATTGTGGCAAATGCTGCAATCAGCAGCAACCACCGCAATACAAAAGATAGGCATTGCGACCGCCGTGGTGGCGGTCACATCAGAATGCCTCTTACAGGACTTCCACAACCTGTCGGGCTTTCCCGATTTCTGATATGTAAGACCACCTGCCATCATAATCAGCCCCTTAGTTCACAAA
The DNA here is from genome assembly GCF_964261635.1 of Lissotriton helveticus. NCBI lineage: Eukaryota > Metazoa > Chordata > Amphibia > Caudata > Salamandridae > Lissotriton > Lissotriton helveticus. Next base: position 56,699,858 of record NC_136071.1, read on the forward strand.
TTATGTACAAATGTTCACAAATATTCTGTATAATTGTTGACAAAAGTCTACTAAGTCACAAACTTATCTTTAGCTGGATATCTAAGAAGGCACAAAATAAGTCTTCTAAGAAGAGGGCATGCTCTTAATATGCAGGCAAAAACTAAAATGATTATCTAAGAGTCGTATGCAGGCACCTTCATAAAACTCAGAAAGCACAAATTTCCTTTAAAAAATGTAGTTCCATTACTTCATCAGGGAATTACTTAACATTGATTACCAAACAGAGTTAAAAAAAATATAGACATTTTTAAATATTATTATTATAATAAATCAAACACTTAGGGGCTGATTAGGATGGTGGTGGCGGTCTCACCGCCATCCTAAGCATGTTTTCCACCTACCACATTTGGATGGCAGGCGGTATGATGGCGGTCGGCAAGACCTTCCGCCCGCATCTGACGGGCTTCTTGAGCCCACCAGTGCGGCTGAGGCAGAAAAATGCCTACAATGGAGGCAGTGCCTACCAGGCACCGCCGTAAGCATTACATAGTGGGCCCCCCTTGCCCCTCTGGGCCTCAGATTTGTTTTTGTGAGCACCTATGGTGTCCCCCTTCATATCCCTGCACCATGTGGAAGGCACCGTATTTTGCCTGCCACATAGTGCAGGCATATATACAATGTGTGTTTTTTAGACTGCTGAGTGTACTGCAGCCAGCAGCACACACCGCAATACAAAAAATAGACCTTGAAATCGCCTTGAAGGTAGTCGCATTGTAGTTCGGGTAACGGGTCCCGCCGACAGCTGGTCGGGCGGTCCCATTCCTGATACGATACATAATTCCGGCAGCCATCGTAATCAGTCCCATAGTTATCTAAATTACAACAATATAAAAGAAATGATTAAATAATTAAGTAAATACATATACATTTCCCAATACAGTAAAAAACATTTTTATACTAAACAAAAATAAAAAAGTACTCCCACCTAACACACACAACAATAAAAACATTGTTTATATCACAGAAACATTTACTACTCTAACTACATTAAGTATAAAATTAATTAAAATATAACATTGGAAAATACTGACATTTATTATTACCAGCACAATTAACACAACAATAAATATTATAATTAACAACAACAAAAAAATAATATCCCCACTTCAGTCAGTGCAACAGTAGGGAATGTGTTGGCTTGCGGAGGGATAAAATGTTCTAATCCTACACCAGTCAGTGCAACTGTATGTAAGTGTTGGATTGCAGAGAAGAAAATTTAATATTCCCACTCCAGTCAGGTCAACAATAGGGAAAAAGTTGGTTTGTGGAGGGGAAAAACTGTAATGTTCCCACTCCAGGCAGTACAACAATTGGGAAAGTGTTGGATTGCAGAGGGTAAAATGTGCTATTCCCACTCTAGTCAGTGCAACTGTAGGGAAGTGTTGAATTGTAGAGAGTAAAAATGTGTTTATTGCCACTCCAGTCAGTGCAACTGTAGGGTAAGTGTTGGATTGTTGAGGGGTAAAATATACTATTCCCACTCCAGTCAGTGCTTTAGTTTTGGTGCGATTTCTTTCATTTCAATGCTGTGTTGTGTGTACCAGAGAATAAGGACAATGCTTTTGTAAAGCAGAGTTACATTGGGAAAATGTGTCCTCAGTTTGCACGAGGGTGGTCAGTGATTTTAGTCATTACTGTTGACATTCGTTTTTTTATAGTGTTTATGAAAATTTTTCAAACGTGCTAAACTTGTATTTGCAGGATTAGGTTGACTGTGGTTAGTGACTGGTGGGTGATGGAAGGAGCCTTAGATGGTGAATGCATCTGTGCAACCCAGTGGAGTTGGAGGGATTACATGTTTTTTTTTATAGTGTTTATGAAAATGTTTCAAACGTGCTAAACTTGGATTTGCAGGATTAGGTTGACTGTGGTGAGTGACTGGTGGGTGATGGAAGGAGCCTTAGATGGTGAATGCATCTGTCCAACCAAGTGGAGTTGGAGGGATTACATGTTTTTAGGTTTCGCCCTGGCCGTTGCAACTGCGTAGCAGTTGCTCCGCCCAGGGCGAAATCTCATGTCCTACATATGGGGCTTTGGTCCCGCCTCTGTCTTCCATTGGCTAGCTCCATAAATGGAGGCTAGCCATTGGAAGAGATTAGCTGTAAATCACGCTTTCCCCGTGAAAACGCGATTCGGGGGCGTTTCCGTGTGTTTTTTTAAGTCCCGCCCTCTCCTCTTCCCATTGGCTGGAATTTTACCTTCCAGCCAATGGGAAGGGGAGAGCATGAAAAACACGCCCCCGAATCTGCCGGCCGGGACACCCCCGTGACGTCATTCCCCGGGCCGCGCTGTGATTGGATGCCGGCCCAGGACCTGACTTGTTTAGGAACTGTTTTTACATATTATCTTACCCTGGAGTCAGACCTTCAACAGCAAAGTTTAACTTGCATTCACATTTGATTCTGATGCAATTTAAGTACACACAGAGACATACATTCTACATGTCCTCACACACCCCGTATATTCAGTTTCATTTCAGAGAACCCCTGTCAGACGGTAAAGTGCTCCATATGGCGACAGGTCGCGCTGATGGATAGTAACAATAGCACCATAGGACAGACGATCAGCGGCATAAAGTGACGTTTTCCGTCGCAGCCCCTGCAGTACACATGGCCTCTCGCCGTCCTCGCGCTGCTGGCTACAGGGGGTTATGGGCTGCGGGGTTCACTGCTTCCATCACGCTGTATTTATAATTCCGCTCCGTACCGACACCTTTAAATTTAGGGATATATAATCTTAAATACACTTCGAGAAACGCTACACAAACGCCGACAGGGCCTGCATTGGCGTATTTTTTAAGACGTGAAGGCAAGTCGTGTGAATGGGAGATTGGACGAATGGTTTGTTTAGTTTATGTCTAAATGTGCATTTCTTTTTATTTCGCTTTCCCCCCTCACTGATCCGTTTGTTCCAGTCCTAGTTTCTTTCTTTCATTCGCGCTGTTTTCTTTCTTTCTTGTTTCAATTTCCTGCCGTTCCTGTTGACTATTTTTTTCTTGTCTTCCGCCTGTTTGCTTTCCTCTTTGTTTTCTACGTTCCTTCGTCTATTTGCCATATATTTTGTTTATATTTTATTTTTTTCTGGCCTCGTGTTTTTTTAGTTTCTTCGTCTCGTTTTCTCGTTTCCTTTCACTTCTCAATTATGTCTTGCTTGTACCTTACTGATTTCTCAGTTTTTCCTTTGATCTCCTTCGGTTTCTTTATTTTTATGTTTTTTTAGTTTATATTTCATATTTATTTCTTTGATTGTTCTTTTCGTTTTACCAGTTTCTTTTTTTTCTTTCTTACATTCTTTCTCTCGTTTCCTCTGATGTATTATTAGTATTGTTGTTTTTTTATTCTTATTAGCAATAGTAGTAGTAATATAATTATTGTTGTTACTTTAATATTCACTGTTCTCTATTGCAAGTTTATTCTTTCATTTTTCACGAGCGCATTTCTGCATTTCCGCGTTTTCTGTCTGACCTCCTTTCCCTTGTCTTCTTTGCCTATCACTCAAATGTGTGATATTAGAAACGCAGCGCCCACACCCCTCGGGACTCGCAGGGGGCTGCGCCGGGGCCCGCTGGGCACGCCGAGGGACCTTTTGTAATCCTGCTGCTATTGGTGGTGACCAGGACGCCAGAACAACGGTGGGCACAGTAGACGTCCCTCTCTCCGGGTATGTTTCTGTAAACAACCAGAGGCTTTAAAAACAAACAAAAAAAGGAGTATTTTATTGCACATAATAATTGTTCTAATTCAAATCAAAACAATAATGTATTATACATCCCCCTACAGACCCGCGACGCTATTCTGTGACGTTTCCTCTGTCAGTAGCGGACTAGCAGTGGTCGTCTGTAAATTTTAACAAAACTAACACTTTGTAGCGCTTAGAAATGCAGAAGAGCGGAACAAAGTGCTGTGGGGGCAGCCCTGGTGTAGTTCGTGCAGTTTGGATACAATAAGGGTTAAGTCTGTTTGGCACACGGCGGTGGTGCTTGCACAGGTGCGCCCCTGGTGACAGTGCAGTGTGCGCTGTGATATATTGTGTACATTGCCTATAGACACCAGGTGATGGTCGCGTGCTCAAAGGAGCTATGGGGATATTCCCCCTGCAGATACCTAATATAGCGCTGTAAAGCGGTTCCTAGGACAATAAACCACTCGGACATAGGGGTGATCAGGTGGCAGGGAGCGTAGTATTGCTGTGCAATTTACTAGCCCAGGCGGGTTCCGAGCGAAAAGAACTGTTACGACTGGACTGTCATCGTTTCGTTTATGGTGAACGCTTTTCTAGGCGCTTTTCTGAAATCGACGATTAAGTATTCTCTGTCTGCAAGGCTGATTTAGCATTTCGTGTTCTAAAGGTGGCCATAATAGGTAACAATAATTTGTTCAATTCTATCACCGGCGGTTTAAAGTGATTCGGCAAACCGCCCTGACAAGCGCTATGTAAAGCAACGTGTTATTAAAAGAGAGTCTAGCGAAGCAAGCTCTAGAATGAATGTATGCATCGATCTACAAAAGCAAGGCTGGATGCCCGTCCGCTGTAGTCTTGGAGTAACGTGGCACGTCGCAATATACACCACCAGGCAGGGAACTCCGCATAGGAGGCACCCGCCGTTCGATTGCCGCACAAAGCGCTAGATTTGGATGAATGAATGTGCGCCCAGTTATATCATAGAACGTAAAATGGATAAAAAAGAAACCGATTTAATAAACACATTAATGGGTACGTGGGAATTATAAATACTCCGATCATGGGAGGGATGAAAGTCAAATCTGCTCTCGAATTCTCCGGGGGAATGCTTCACAAATATAAGAATTCATTAAAAAAAGTGTCAAAGACTCTTGCAACGTTCAAGTGAAAACAATGTAACCCCCAAGGTGTGCTTCTTCAAGCCTCTTAAAGCAGACCCGACATATCAACGCAATATTTTATGCGCAGACCTGATTCCCTGCTGTGGAGAAATGATGCTCCCGAGTCCTGTGCAGACCCTGGTGCAGGGGGACATTTCACAATTTTCGCTTCGTCCTCACACTGCACCTCTCTCGTGCGTGAATATAGACACGTGCAATTATAGATTATAGAATTTTAGATTATAGAATGTCAATCAATCAATAAGATGGATAAAAAGGGAACCTAGGTCTAAAAGCACACGATTGGGAGCCGGAAAATATATATACTCTGCTCCGTGGGAGGGCTGAAAGGCAAATGTGCCCCGAATGCACAGGGGAATGTCTCACCTTTGTGTGAATTCATCCAAAAAGAAATGTTTTATTGGATGTGTATCCTGTATTAGTGGCGTAGAACTAATGAAACCTCCAGGCTGTAGTGTGCTTCTAGGCGCTGCATGGGCTAAATGCCGAAATTGTTGGACCAGCACAGCACCTACCTCACCTATTTATATACAAAATAGTACTGTGCATCTTGAAAACTGACCCCCCCCTCCTCTTCTTCCTGATATCCTGCGTGGTCTGTTGTGTTCGGACCCGCTGTAAAGCACAATCTCCGGTACAGTGGTCCCTGCATAAAGTGCCACCGTGTGTGTCCCAGAAACATATACGTGTTAAACGGATACCCCTTGACCTGGCACTGCTTCGTTGTCGAGAACTGCAGTGAAAAGCCACGTGCCTGCGCTGTCCTGACATGATACATGCAGTGAACGTGGGTGAGCACAGCCCCATTCATCACAATTAAAAAGAAACGGCTCATTAAGTCACCCACTCATCCTTCATGCCTTCTTCAGGTCGTGGTTTTGACTCTCAAAGGCCGTTCACCGCTTTTATTTTCCATAGGAGCCCCGCATGCATCATGTTCATATCACAGCGCTAACCACACTAAACCCTCACACCTGTGATCTTTGTTGAGCCGTATCCCACACATATTGTCAACGCCATCTTCATTTTCAATTTCTGAACAGAAGGACACGTGCTTTTTAGGTTTCGCCTGTCGAAAGCTGCGCTGCAGCGTTTCGCGCAGGCAAAATCTTTTGTTTTACAGTATGTGGCCTTTGTCCCGCCTCTGTCTTCCATTGACTAGCTCCATAAATGGAGGCTAGCCATTGGAAGAGAGAGGCGTCCTTCATTCTGCGAGGCGACTCGTGGGCGTTCCAGTGATTTTTTCTCATCCAGCCCCTTTTAGCACATCATTGCGGCGGTGGGCGGGTGTTTTTTGTTTTTTACTGTGTTGTTTTCGTCTTTTTGGAAGTGCCTTTAGCTGGAGTGGTCGGCGAGATTTAAGTTGCCAGGAAGTTGTTGTTATTTCCAATCAGGTAAGCAGCATTTTGTTTATAATTACTGTCTCATGTCGTCTCCCTGTTTGTTTACGTCTTTGTGCGTGTTTTTGCTGTGGTCTCTACATGCCCCTTGTTGTGAATGTTTCTCTTTGTTTCTAACACATGCCCCGTGTTTGTACGTGTACCTCATCTCGTCTATCCCGTCTCATGTTGTATCCTTGTTTGTTTTACGTTTTTGTGTGTTTCGTTGCTGTCGTCTCTACATGCTCCGTGTTGTGAATGTTTCTGTTTGCACGTTCCCGCCCCCCTCCCACTGTCCGTGTGCCCGTTCCCTCCCCCCTTCCGCTGTCCGTGTGCCCGTGTGCCCGTTCCAGCCCCCCTCCCGCTGTCCGTGTCTCCGGCCCCTTGTAAATGCTTGTTTCGCTAGGCGGCAGACTGGAGGGTGCTTTAAGAGCGGTATGGCCTGCTCTGATACAAACGTTCTCTTTCTGGTTGCCACATTCTGTGGCGGTCGGCTGGTTTTACCATTGCTGCCATGGTCCCTCCTATGATCCCCTGACCAGCCCGTCTCCAAAGCTGCAACTTACTGAAATAGTTGCCTTAATTATTCACAGGCGCCACAAATTAGAGAAATGACACTTTTATTGGGCTCCAACACTAAGTGTTTCTTTAACGACAAAATTATGGGTTCGTAAACCTGCAATTATTGCGAATGGCGGTTCCGTTCACCCCGGACATCCGCTGTGGTGCGCCCGTCCTCGCGCGGCCGCCATGAATGGAGCCTTTGACCGCGCGGATTGGAACGGGTGCCAACTCAACTCATTGTGCGGGTATCCGGCCCTTGGCCGAGCGATAACCTCCTCCTGCGACGGCCCTGGCAGTGTAGACGACAAGGCCGGCGGGATTGCAAGGCCTCCTACCGTCACACCATTCCGGGCCGGAGCAGGAACACTGTTTTGGGGGCAGAGGAGAGCGTGGGAGAGGCACCGAATCAAGTTTCGAAATGTAAGGTATCCGGTCAACTCAGTGGGTTGGTGCGCAATATGCCGAGAGTTTAACATCACCGGGAGGCTATGGGTTCTGTTTCTGCTTAGATAGCTTAATGGGTTGGGCGCCAGCTGTAGTGACTGCGGTGTAACCCCAGACCGCCTGTTCAAATCCTGCCGGGATAACTCAGTGGTTTTGGCGTCAGGTGCAAAGATATTCGTGTAACTTGCAAGCAGGGTCGAACTGGCCTATACGAAAGTTCAAACTGGCCTATACCAATCAGGCAGTGCCCAATGGGCTGGTCGGACTGATCAGTGTGTGGGTCTTTATGTTTTTTTGTTTTATGGTGTGGTGTGCTGGGCTGTTTATTTTACTGTTGATTTCTCTGATATTACCAAGTTTTGTATGTCGCAAGCACTAGTGCATGCAGTCTCCCATACCTTGCAAAATACACATACAGCTGTCTTTACAAGCTGAAAACTTTCTAGGGGCATTCGCCAACCAAGTTAGAAAGAACGGGAGGCCAAAACTACAATACACATTTTGTCATTTAAAATGCCAATAGCTCCAACTTTTCCAAAGGCGAAACCATTGCATTGTAAATGCTTGTTTTTTATAGTGTTTATGAAAATGTTTTAAACGTGCTAAACTTGGATTTGCAGGATTAGGTTGACTGTGGTGAGTGACTGGTGGGTGATAGAAGGAGCCTTAGATGGTGAATGCATCTGTCCAACCCAGTGGAGTTGGAGGGATTACATGTTTGCCTTGTTGTGTTAGTTCAGTAACTTATTATTTGATGCTTATGGTATTGAGGAAGTCACTCTTTTTTTGGTCTGGTTAATGAGTAGGTGGGCTGTCTATAGACTTGGACAGAGTGAAATGGCAGTGAGGAGTCGTAGAGGGTTCACCGCAGATCCCTTTATTAGTATATTTAAATTAGGAGAATGAATTCTAAATTCTTTTGCAGTCAATGTTCCTACGGGAAATGGACTTTACCATAAAACTCCTCCCTGGTACATACAGACCAGGCCAATAAAGATGTCCCCTCCAGTTTTCTGCCTTGATGGGGAACAATTAAAAGGAATTGATTGGAGGCATGCTCTGAATTTTCACTGCTTTGAATGTTTATCCACATTGTCTGTTTCCAGGGCACCTGCATACTCACTGGCATCTAGTGTGCCTTTTTGTGAAACATCGGTAACATGGGGCTGGCTTGACATGGTTTTACATGCTAGCTAGTGGCCACTGATAGGTAGCAAATCCTCATGACTGAACCTGTAACTGGACTATTTTCATAGAGTGCCAGATGGCTTCGTTTTTAACTGCAGACAGGGGAAGTATAGGTACTGCTGGCTGTACCAACCCCTTGATAAATGTGTGACTACTGAGGGGTGCCACCTTTCATGACCATGATGCTTAAAAACACACATGAACAGTGTGTCCACAGTGGATCCAACAAGACAGGTATGAGAGCCTTATGCCAAATTAATATGCGTGGAACATATGCAGTAACAAGGCAGAGATTGCTAAGGCACTGAACAAGACTGTTGAGCCATTGATGCTTAGTTATCCATTGAAACATGTTGGCAATAAGGAATGGATAGATGAATCATTACATCTCATCAGATATTCATTTAAAGCCCCTTTTAATCATATCAAGGGTAACTGCTAATAAAGTGAACTGTGATTCAGCGCCAACCAGGGATCGATAATCGATAATCAATATACACAGACCCATACAACAAGACTTACCCAACAAGATATCCGTTGAGTTGTTCATCATACAGACTTGTATCTTACACACTAAATACATAACTGAGTCTGCATATCAATTCCTTCCTCTGGTCGATGGACCTAAAGTTGAGAAGTTGATCGTAATAATAATAACTAACTATCTATCTATCCTTATTTTTAAATAAACACAAACACGATGTAAAGTTAATAACGTTTTATCACCCAATAATGTAGTATATAAGAGCTCAAAATGTACAGATTAACAAAACAAACACTGCATTAAATCACAGAGAGAGAGAGAGAGAGAAAACAGTTATCAAATGCAAACAGTGTCAAACTCATATCAAATTAACAAAATGCATATGAAGGAGTGGATAGGTGTAGAGACAAAAGTTTCAGAGACAAAATACATTTGCAAATAATTAGGCAAAGTACAGGATCATTAGCAAATACTAACCCAAGGAAATAATGAAATACCACCCCCTGGCCACGGAGATGGTAGGAGGTCACCAGAGATAGGTTCTGGGAACAAAGAATACAGGATACTGATGCAGGATAGGAACAGGAAACAGGTAGGCCTCAGCAAACCAACGGACAGCGATGATCACCCTCTATGCTCTCTCAGCATTGCGTCTCACGAGCCGAGCCTCCCCAAACCCCCCAAGGCACCCCAGTTATACTGTAAAACCTACTCGACTAACCCACAGTAGTTGAAACATTTGCAAAAACTCAGTCTCTCATTGGTTGATCCGGGGGGTGTTCTATCACCATAGTCATGATCATATTTTCAAAATGTTCTTTGTTTTACACAAGTTACACTCTACTAGCCACGTCCGATGGGGAAACATCCTTTACAACGCAACTTTTACCACGCAGTGCCTTTACGACGCAACTTTTACAACGCAAACCATTACAACGCATTGCGCTGGGGGGCGCTCTAGGATAAGGAATAGGTTTAATTTACTATCCAACACCTTCCCTACTATCCACGGGGACTGGAGTTGGAATAGTAAATTAAACTATTCACTATCCAGCGCCCAAAAGCACTATGCGTTGTAAAGGCATGCGTTGTAAAAACAGCGTTGTAAAGGCATCCGATGTAAAAGCATGAGTTGTAATGTCATACATCCCGTCCGATGATTTCATGTTTCCTCTAGAAAATAACGTTACAGAATATTACACATTCATTGTTCTTTGCAGACACTTCCTACGAAAGAGATTTGTACATTTCTTTTGCTTCTCATGGCCATCCTTCCGTCTCTTGGCAGACATGCAAAACCCTTGCAAAGATTACTAGCTTCAGCCACCGCAATTTCTCCCCCAAAGCTTGATTTTCAGCATTTTAATACATTTCTCCCATTAACCCATCATTGTCATTTCAGAATGTAGGCCCATGCGTTTCTCTATAATGAATAGAATACAGGCATTTATTAATTTCACGAAAAGAATTTCTCACTGTTTGCCACCCACCATTGCATTATCCCAGGTTAAGTTTCTAACAAAAGCATTACCGTGCAAAAGCAGCATTATTTTTATTGCCTTTAGGAGCAAAACGCAAACGCCGCCTAGTCTGGCATGCACTAGTCTGATATTATTGCACGCACGTGCAAAGCATTTTTCCCCATTGTGTTCGTGTTGGTCCATGTTAGTTTCACAGCACACTATTAGTAAATGTTACTGGGGCATTAATTCGAGCAGGTTTTATTTCCTCCAAACACTGCTCCATCAACTGTGAAGTGGACTCCTAGATATTTTGACTTTTGACCTTAAACCCTTCTCTAGTTAAAAATGAACCAAGAACTCCCCAAAACGTCCAGGGCACCAGAGTTGTATAAACCTACTCTAGATCGGTCGTGATGATGAAGCATACTGCAATACATTTTGGGTGAGGCAACTCCTCTAATATCTTCTGGATCCCTTCAGGTGACCCATTTAGAGGATAGTTAGCTGTCTTATGAGTTAACTTCCCCGCTTAAGCACCTATTGTAATATTATTACTTGTTAACAGGTCCATTAGTAAAAACTGATATTTCCTCAAAGCCTTATGTCACATAATCAGGTTTTATGGTGAAGAGCTTTGGATTTGATCCAAAGGATATATTTTCACCTATATATATATGATGAGTATTTGTATCTCAGAATTATTGGTTCTACGATGGAGGTACATGGGGAGATTTGCCTCACGTAGAGACATGAAGCTCTCCATGTGAAGAACTTCTGCAGAGCTGGATTGTGAATATTTTTTAATGTTTAGATAGTATGAGATAAATGTTTTATCATACTTTCCCCCCTGGTGTGGATTAAAATAAATAAACTTTTCTGTCTCTGTAAGGATACTTGAGTAAACAATGCAAAGACTTCAGGTGGACCATTTGGCCAGTATCAGGAAGACCCATTAGAGCTAATAAACTGCCTGGGTAAAAGGGGAAAAGCTGACTAAGCCTCCCTTAATTAGTGGCCATCTAAATTACCCCTCAGTATTAACATTAGCGGGGGTTGCAGTAATTCCAAGGAGTAATTATGGAGGAGGGAAACTAATAAGTGTTGTAATTCTTTTCAGAATAACATATGAGAATCAGTGAATCCTGGCTGAACTCTACTGTTTTTTGTCTGTGTTTCGCACAGATAATCTAGTGGCTTTTACCAACTGGAATCCCCATGTAAAATACAAGAAAGTTATATTGTTAGGGGCCCCTTTGGAATTAAAGGGCAATTCATAATGATTTCCTTTTTTTTTTTAATGTTTTTATTGAATTTTTATGGCAGTGGGTGATTATTTGGTACAGAGAAAACAACAATAAAAAAGAGAACAAAGGGAGGAAAAGACAGATAAATCACATTTGTGTTGGCATTGACTAGTTCATCACAGAGAAAAGCATTCATGAAATTATTACAATAGGACTATAGACAAGATAATACAGCAAAAAAGGATGAAAATATACAATATTTGAAATACAAAGAAATTAAATCCAGACTAAATAATTATATCCAGTTACTAATGGGTGCCCATAATTTTTGTCCATACATCTTCTTTTTCCGGCCTTTAAGTCGGTATAGCGCAGTTTCTAACTGATATATATTTAGTAGTTTAGATTGCCAGTACAAAAAAACGTTCATAATGATTTCCTTAGTGTTCCGTTAAGTGTATATATTAGATGCTGATGTTCTTGTTCTGTTTTATTAATACTGAAAGCACAACCCAGACATCAGAGCGCTTGCTGCACAGTCCTAGTTGTAGTAGAAAAGGAAGTGTTAAGATTCTCTGGTGCATATTTACAAGCCCCTAGCACCACCAGTGACCTTGTCATGGCGATAGGGGCCTCACCCTATTTACAAGACAGCGTTAAGCCTCTTAACATGCCTTAACGTTGCCCCGTAAATAAGGCACAATTTCATGCTATATTTAGCATGAAAGGGCAGGGTAATGGGTGTTTTGATGGGCGTTCCAAAGCAACAACCATTGATTTTGATGCTGCCCCCCATTTAAAAGCGCAAAGTAAATCGGAGGCAGCGCCAACATTAAGACCAGGGAAAACCTGGTCTTATACATGCAAAACTAAGAGAAATTATTTATTTGTCCTCGTTTTTTCTGTTTTCATGTATGCTGCCTTCTGCAGCACACATAGAAACAGCAAATTGCCTATCATTGTTTATATGCAGAAAGGTCCCCGTTCCTGCGTTTGCAACTTTTATGTGTGGCTGCATTAAGCAGCACACATAGAAGTTAAAACCATAATTAAAATATTGTTTATGTGCAGGAAGGGGGACTTTCCTGAACATAAACAATCTTCCCCTTATCACAAACACCCTTGCACTGTGGTGCACGTGGGCCTGTGTTAGCGCTAGGCAGCTAAAGTTAGAGTCTGCGCAGGAGACAACACAGGGCTGCACCATATTCTAGTAAATATGGTGCAACCCTGTGTTTCTAAAGTGACAAAGCGTGCTGTTAGCCTTCTTGGTTTAATGACATGCTTTGCCACTTTATTTTAAATATGCCCATCTGTGTCCTCTATGCAAGAGACAAGCAAATGGGTGTCTGAGGGCTCAGGCTCGAGGAAGTCTCTAAACGAGGGATCCATTTCCCCTACCATTTTGGATTTTCTTTTCTATGGAAGGACCTCATGAAGATTTTGAGCCATAAGACACTCTCCCAAGCCATATACATTTACTGTAAAGAAGTGTGTGGCAATTTTATGATGATTTGGTAGATCATTTGCACCAATGTCTATGTATTTCACATTCTGCTATCTTGGCATGAGCCATGTTTCCTGAGAACGATGAGTGTGAAGAGAAGGAAGGAGGTCTTTTCTATGAATTTCCTCCTGGTGTTGACATCCAGCGACATAGAAGTCTACAGTCTTCTGGAATAACTATGTCTTCTGGAAGAACCATAACCTGTTGAGCTACCTAGTACCAACATGAAGCTATTGGAGCAGACTGGCCCTCTGTTACAGTCTTTACTACAAAGTATTTGAAATTAACAAAAAATGGTTGAGTGTTTGAATGGACTGACGTGAACACCTGCAAGAAAGTAAAGACACTTTTCAATATTTTACCAAGTCAATCCACTGCACCAGAGCTTGACACCTCACCATGGGGGGAACATCAAGAGAATTGGGCTCCTGAATCAGACCAGAAATCTCCTAATGGTCACAAGATTGCCACACAAAATTCCAGGCCAGATATCAGCACCCAGCTCTGTAGTCAATGAAAACCTTCAATCATTGAACATGTCTCCTTCAGTGCTGGAAAATCCAATTACTCAAACTGTCTACAATGTTCTTGGGTGTGACTCAATGGGTTAAGCCTCAACCTGTCTGACCCCAATAGCTATCCTGGGCACTTACACATTTGAAGTAGTTCAATATTTGTTTCAGGTTTTGGTGACTGATTCGACCCATTGCTTGAATCAGCTTCCAACAGTCTTCACCACTGGAAGCTTGATTTAAATATGCATTACTTGCCACAATTAGTAATTTTCATGTGGATTAATCAATGATTTGAGGTGATTTCATCCAGTTAGGCTTGTTCTTTTTTAAAGAACTCAATAGGTACTTCTTTAATTTTCATGATTCCATATTTGATCATTAGTAACTCTCAATGCGCTGATCGAAGTTAAATTAGTTTTAGTTGCTTAATAATTATATAAACATTTGCTTTGTGCCTTAAGTTGATTTGGAACTTCTAGTTCTCTTTATTATTTGATTCTACTGTTGCACAAATTGTGATACACAACTTTCCTGTTGCACAAATTGTACCACACAAACTTTGAATTACATGCAGGCTTTCTTTTCAAACTATTTCACCCAAGTTGATCGAAGAATAGCTGAAAAGTATATCAATTTACTTTGTAGATCAGACTGCAAAGGCATAGACCAACTTCCCACCTCTATAAATCATTTCATTTCATTTTGTTAGTCTTTATTTCGACCAATTTGATCATAAAAGACAAGAATATTTACGTCATCACAAAATACATATATAAAATCCATTTCTCGTCAAAGACTATACAGATAATATAATAATACATAATAGGACAACAATTTAAGTATCTGCTAAAAACTGATCAATATAGGTCCCCTATAAAAGTTTTAAAAATATAGGCTAAAAAAGAACCAATTCATGTAATGATCTACACCATCTGGCCCCATAACAGATATGCAGATATTAAGAATTTATAGATATATATAAAACAGTATGTAACAATACTAAGAAACTAAGCAGAAGACAGAGCATTAGTAAACACTGTTGCAGTCTGCTTGTTTTCTGCCTTTTGTCTTATTCACCAGGCCCACCTCAAGAACTTTGCTATAGCTATCACAATTGCCTCTTGGGTGCTAGTCTTAAGTAATCTTAGCGCGGTATCAATCGACCTAGTACCAAGGTTATGACAAATTGGTTTAAGCCATTTTCTCTGTGACAAACAATATGCTGGGCAAGCAAAAAATATGTGGGGACCTCACCCCATCACCATCTTACTCTAAAGGGAGCACTCCAGTGCTTGCTTTATAAAAGGTTAATTGCAGGTCCCAGAAGAGTTTGCTCAGAAGCCTGAGGCAGACATATTCAGAGGTCATGGTACCAAGTACCAAGGCCGCATAGTCTTAATTTGACTACATGCCTCTTGAATCCACCACCAGACATTCTCTGCCTCCTTATCACACTCTTTTTCATCCACGTTTTCTCTCTTCGTCACAGTTGTTCCATCTTTCTCTTCCTCCTTCCTTCCCTTTTTGTTTTATTTCTCTCTCTTGCTGTGGCTCAACATCAGCTGCGTCAAAATAAGTACCTGTCCCCTGTGGTAACTGCCAGCAGGCTCTACCTGAAACGACCAGCTAAAATTAAGCACTGGAGCACCCACGACCTTCTCCACAACATATATCACCACTAACATCAACTACCAGTTTTTTTAAAATGTTACCATCTCAAAATACACCTCAACTTTTGGCTGCAAAACAATGCAGCAAGATCATCCACAAGATTGGCTTATCAGACCTCCAATAGACCGTGAACATTGGTCTGCCTCACACAGGTGCAGTTCTGCATGAGAAACTTCCAACTCTTTCTAAATAGCACTAAAATTGAGGTTCTTCTTGATGTCTTTTAGCATGGCTGAGTCTCTCCTTTGAGCAGCTCTCCATGTTCTTTGAGGCAAGCTTCTGCATCAGTGAACTGTCACTGAACTGAAATGAGGCATCATCTGTGAGTGTACACTATAGTTGCAGCTAAAAGTCAATGCAGTGGTAACCGCCTCTTACTGTCATTTGTACTTCCTTATTATTGCATGCCCCTCTTCCAGCACAAAGGCTCAGACCCTCCCATTAAAGCCATAGGACTTCCCAGACAACAGTACTGCAGCACATTGCAGCTGAAACTGCAGAGAAAGATTCTTCAACAGCTCCTGAAGGTACAAAAAGAAGCTGGCAGGATTGCCTATGATATTACACTATTTGTTCATAAACATGTCAACCTTAGATGTTTCTAGGTGAAATGTACAATACATCTAATTATACTCTGTGCACGTTTTAATGTGCTAATGAAATAACTAACATCAAAGTTACTCTACTTGTCCTTTATGTGGCACTAGAATCATGGGCCATGGATGGACACAAAGAATTGTATGGTAATGGTGGCAAATGATGGATTTCAGAACAATCCATCTGTAGACACATCCTCTGTAGATTAGGACAGGCCGTAGACCACTTTGAATTGGATTACCAGCTTTGAATCACCACTCAGAGGACAGAAGTATTATTTGTTGTATTTCCAAGCTATTTGTTTTTTATTCATAATCGTTGCATTTGCTTGTCATCAATCATATTCAGTCATTTGAAAAAGGCATTGGTTAATGCTCTTTACCACATATATGATTAGATCTTAAAATCCTGAACCATTCATATCACCTTGAAGCTAGTGGCAGGTGGCAAGGGATGTGCTATGAACATGAAATTAAACAAACTGAAGGAAACAAAAACTTGAGGTGAATTTTGTCTTCCTTCAATTCTTAGTCTGCTACATTGATAAGTGAAGTTGTTTCAAACGTCTTAATTGTCCTTCCACCGGTGTCTCCTCTGCCCTCGGGATACCTGTGAAGAGGAATGGAACTCCCCAGGCCCCAACAAGCAGCTTAAATGCCCCCTAGCCTGCAGACAGAGCTCTGAACTCAGCCTGCTGCCTAACCTCATCTCTAGTGCTCTCAGTGCATCTCAGAGTGTACAGAGAAGGACCAGGGGAGGTGTATGTGAGCCAGAGTATGAGAGTGCAGGGGAAGAGATGCTGAGGCCACCTTTCAAGGACTTCTGATTATTTTCCTTAAGGTGGTGCCTTGTGCAATGCTTTGTACAGTTATAGACCAACTGTTCTCACTGGGTGCATTGATCTCTGGGACCTCTAAATGTTTCCCCCGCAAACTATGTTTCAGCCTCAATCCACCACTGATGTTTTTTCTTCGACATCCAAAGTGATTAATTAAGCGGACATTGGTGTTCTCTAAACTCTTGTGGCTGTGCAGGCTTTTGCTAGGTAGGGAAAGGATGGCTGAGCCTATGAGGCTAATCACATGGAAGCCAAAGGCCAAATCAGGGAGTGGGAGCCATGGCCCTGAGGTTTGAGTGGACAACCATTTCATGACAGCCGTTGCCGTCCTGAGCAGCTCCTAACTCTAGTCCTGCAAGAGGACAGGAGAGTGGGTGTTGACGTTTATTAATCAATCAGGATTATTATAGATGGCAGCTAATCAGCCGTTAGGGTCTCAAAGCGCTGGGGATGGAGAGGGTTCTGCAGTTAAGTCAAAGAGCCGGGTCTTGAGGTCCATCCTGAATCCGTGTGAGTGCCTCAATACAAAAAAGGCCCACATACAAAATGCTTACAAAAGTTCAGATGTTCCCGCTGAGCCCCCCAAACCTTCTAAAACAGAATAGCAGGTACTGTGCAGCTTTTGTTTCTTTGCTTCACAACACAAACTGCAGTTTGCACACCCCTTCTGTACATATATTTTCCATGTGACTCACAAAAATGCCAGCAGGTGCCCATTGACATGCCTGCATGTTTTACATTTGCCTGTGTACCATGCTGACCTGCACTCATTCTTATGAATAGACCTTCTGGGTTGTTGCTTGGGATGGATGACATCAGCTTTATTTAGAAGCAATTGTTGTGGATTACATATAGTGTGAGAGCGAAATGGCCTGATGCCTCAAGTCTGTTTGTGACATGTTTGCTTAAATGGCTTGGTTTATTGTCCATATAAGAGGATGGTCTGCAATCCGCTTTACAGTCTTCAGCGTGTCCTAAAATATGGAGCCTTTTTTTAAAATCAGTGTTTATTTTTGGGGATAGTTGATGTTGATCTACATAGATTCTCATTGTTCTTCCACAATGTTTTGTTTGTCACACTCCCCGTTGGCTGAATGTGACACATTTGCTAGATCAGAGAGCCCTGTTTGGGATGAAGAGGAGTACCACCTTCTGCATGTGGAAAGCCCAATTTACCCTAGAAGGCCTTGTTAGGATGGTTTAATTTATAACGGGTCATTAGATATCTGAAAACATAAATCCACAATGATCATCCTTTGTAACTTATGCAGTGAGTTTTTTTTAGCTTACTGTGTAATTTCTAGCACTTTCTTATGCTAATACAGTCTCCGGGAAGTGATAGTGACACAGGTGAACAAGACATGGCTTGCAGTCACAGCAGTTAGTATGAAGAGGAAACTGCTTTGAAAGCTATCCAGAGCTTTGGAAGTGCAGTGGTAAGCATGTATTTGCCAAACACAATGTTAAAGCAGCTATGGAAATCCTGGTCATAATATGATTATGATACTCTACCATATCATTGTAATTGAAATTAATTATGTATTCCATGCAGCAACATCTATTCATCAATGTACCTACACCTGTAGACCATCTACCCATCTAAATGGATCTGTCCATTGACCTTCTTCTGAGATATTCCCATCAATGCACTCATCTGTTTATCCTTCCCCAGACATTCATCCACTTGTCCACATATGTCTACTCACACCTGTGCATCCATTCATCCATTTTGTCTTATGTCTCCATCGCCCACCCCTCATCCAGGCACATATCCCTCCACCCATACCTGAGTATTTTACAACCAGGCTGTCATCCATCAACAGACACTTGCTTCCATCAAGCTATGCAACAACACCTACTCTTCAATATACTCACCCACTGTAAAAAAAAACAGAGTCATTCAACCATCTTTCTGGTGATTTAAAAACTTGTATAGTCATGGATCCAATCATCTCTGTCGACATGTGCGTTTATGTGTTTTCTCTGAGTGCATGTGTGTCCGCTTTAGCTTTTGCAGTTTGTGTGTCTGTCTAAGTATTGTCTATGTACATATGGATGCCTGTGCATGGCTCTCTGTTTAAGTAACTAAACAAAACACCTTTTCACAAAACGTACAATAATTACAACCAAAAACACATACACCTACATAACCCAACAGAATTTGGTTTGAAAAAGCGTGTTTGAATTAGATGAGGATATCCTATATCATGGAGATGGCTGCTCTTCACTAGGTAAGGATTGTGACGTTGAAGACAAAGACTCAGATTGATGAAGACTAATGGTAAGTATCAGGGTATAAACCTTATATACCGTCCCAAAAACAGTAGATTTGGGGAGTGTGACAACGACAAAGAAGGATCCAAAAACACAAAAAATTCAACATGGGTATAATAAAAGCAGTATGTGATTTGTAGTTGACATATAGAATAAGACCAAATATCAGCATTGTCCTGTCATGTACACAATTAATAAGCAAATAGACTGGAATGGATGGATGTATTGGGGAGTGAATGGAAAAAAAGCATTGACAGATTAGTGGAAGGGTGATGGATCAATCAATTAACTAATTTATCAATGAATGATGGATGGGTGTAATTTATAGGAAAATATAGGTGAGCAGTTAGCTAGAAAGATGGATGGGTGGCAAGGTTGGTGGTTGGTTAAAAGGATGTTGGATTCAAATATATAGGCAGAAAGTATTGTACAGTTTCCAGGCGCTTTCAGAGGAAAAGTGGTTAGGTTTTTGCTATCAAATTTTGACTGAAGTGTTTGCATGTTTATGAATCTCTACACCAGTTGAGCGTTCAATGAGATTTTCTCCATGTATTTTTGTTGGTGCTTTGATAGGCTTGATACTTTCGATCTGTGATGTGTGACCGGCACCCAATGAAGAACCAGCTTCTGTTGGTATCCTTGATTCTTTTTTTATGATGCCTTTTTAGTATGCTACCAAAGACTAAATTGCGTGAGAGTTAGTACACTGTTTTATTGTTAAGTTGATGGGATCTTGTAGATCATTAATTTTAAATCGCATTGCCTGGCTTTTCACTTGCTATAGAATGTTGATACATTGCTTGAGCTGAGCCAAATGTTGTAGTAGAGAGTAGTCATGGTATGTGGTTTTTAAATGTTGGATAAACATATGTATTATATTTGATTGAATGTGTGTGATTTTATGTGAAAGGAAAAGATCAGGATAAAATCAAATAGTCTTGCCTTTTTGCAATGGATCTAGTCCTAAACTACTAGGCCACTCAAATAATGTCTTCTTATGTCTTCTACCAGCGGCATCACAATCTCAGTCCCTGGATCACTAGTTGTTGAGCTTCTTTGCAAATTGAGTAGAATCTGAGCCGAATCTCTGTAAATTTGCAAATGCATTGGATGCATTTTGAATGTCTGCATGAAGTAATACATATGGATTTCGACGTGAAGGTGTGATAGGGAGAACTTCGGGACACTGCATAGATCCCTTTTCTTAGAGGATTGAGGTTATGCAGTTGTTTTTCCCAGCTTGTAATTTTAAGGAAGAATGCAGTTGATTTCTCAGGGGTTCCTGATATTACCATCCACTCAATTCCTGATAATAGTATGGTCTATCAAATAACAGGATGCAGAAAGTTCAAGGAGAAACTGAGCTACTCAGTGTGTCCCATGCTAGGAGAAGAGGTTCATCATTGATTTTACTGAAAATTTCTCTGGTCGGTCCAAAACCTAAACCTTTTTGAGCAGTAGAGTGTTTTGGTTGACTTAATCTTGACTTTGAGGAGTCACTTGCCTTCTAGATTTTTGAGTGGTAAAGTAAATTGGGGCTAGGATAGGATATGTCATGCAACATGTGGGTCAGCAGTGCTGTTATAAGGAGGCTTTACTAATTCTATGTTTCACTAGATCATGGACCGCACCCTAGAAGAGGTACAAGTTCTATACCTTCTAATTGAGTTTGGAATAATGTCTTGATGCAGGGCAGTGGTAGGAGTTCTATCAGAGTTTTGGAAGCTTTGATGCTTTTTGGTGACTACAATGTGATTTCAATACTTTGGGCTTTAAGTGTAATATTCCTGATGTGCTACGTGCACATACCTCTCATTAATACACCATTACTACCATAGTTTCAGAAAAGTTAGCGCCACAATCAGATGATTATCAGGCAAAATACTCTTAATGGTGCGGCAGTCTACTTTGTAGCTATGCACTCACAATGTGTGCCTAGTGACAGGGTGTTCAATGCACGTGATGGAGAAGCACCATTTTTGCTTCAGTTAATGAGGGCTTGCCTCATCCTCCCAAGCTTTTTAGAGGGACTAAAGGTTCCACAGGGTAGCTTTCCCTTCTGCACTCTGTTGAGTCAATTAACTCATTCCTGGTGTGGTGGACCCATATCAAACAACATCTGCAGAGATTGATATTTACACTTGACATCCCAGGCTTTGGGTACCCATTCCAATGGCCATGTTACCATTACCTCGTTCTTTATGAACCTATATAGTCTCTCATGGGGTCCTCTCAACTCCTGTGCACGATGGAATGAAGGAAGTTGTCCTTCTGAATGGATGTTCTTAAACATCATGCCTGTACATTCAGTTTCATAAAATGGCCATGCAGCCTGGGCCATGAAGGCTGCCTTGAATCTTACTGGAATAAATAATTGCTCTACAAATTAGCAATATTGTTCAATAACAATATTTTAATTTGGGAGCTTTATAGCCTGCAGCATGTCTCTTTTGGTTGCTTAAGAGTGCGGAGAGTCTTAGAAAGAAAAAGTCAAGCTTAAACGCTAATAGGAATTGTTAGAGTCTGATTGATGAGAGCAAATCCTAGTCTTTTGTTCTTCAGCTGCAACACTTTTCTGTGCGGAAGACAACTGTAGGTAAGTTCTAAATAGTTACTTCTTAAAGGTTTCTTTAGTTTGTGCTCAGTGTGCTCCTACGCCAAAGACCCTGTCTGACCACAAAGATGCCTACATTTTTAAAGTTTTCAAAGTGTCATCAAGTATGAGGTGTGCAGTGATGCAACGAAACTTCTGTATTGTTGAGCAGAGTCAAGCTATGTAATCAACAGATTTGGGGGTTATGCAGACAAAGAAGAATCCCTTAAGGCTAATACTTGAACCTGCTGGAATGCGAGTGAGGTTCATTCATGTGTGATGTGGATGTTTTCCAAACATTCAGGCTCATTCGGGCTGCTTGGTTTTGCAGTTCTCAGACCATCTCAAAGTGTTTCTTAGGGGCCTTAAGAAGATAATATTGTAATAATCAGTGCATACCAAAATCAGTCCTCTCATGCGCTCCACTGTTGTGGAGATAGAATTTTATAGAGTTGTTTATTAATCGGTCTGATTATTGCTTCGATTTGAAGATTGAAGGATAGTTGAGCATCAGGGCCAGATTTATCAAAGGATTGCATTGTTCTTGTGTCAAACAAGGTGAAGCAAGAGCTGCACAGTCCTTATGATTTATTCCTGAGTTAGGCCCATGTAGCGAAGCAACCTATTTCTCACATTGTCTTAGAAAATAACATTTCAGCTGTGAACTTCTGCACACATTTGAATGCGCAACAATGTTGAATTTGTTTCTCTGAAACTACTTTGTTTACACATCCAGCTTCGCACAACATTATCACGATGAATTGAACATCATGTACTGAGCCTCTCCACGCACTAGGTACAAAAGTCGTCCTATCTTCATCCACGAGGCGACAGGTCTATCTGCATATCCATTATATCACCAATCTAATGCGCACATCACGAAGGCTGCTTTTTATTATAAATAATAGGCATCCCAATAGATTGATAAAGGAGGCACTTCTCCTGACACTGAAAGTTCCTGCATGCTGAGAAATCACCACGCACTGGTCTGCAATTCAGTGAGCGGTGTCAAACTAGAGGCCAAGATGGGGTCCTTCACTCTCTTCTATCAGGTAATGGGGCTGGATCGTCCCTTAGGGGGATTCTTGGCTCTACGCCCATACACACTCTAGGTACACTCAGAGTAGGGTCCATATGGTAGGAGTATGCCAGATTACAGTATTTTGCATATATGCCTCAGATTTACCAAGCCACACAAAGTCACCTTGTGTTGCCCTGCATGGCTTGGTAAACCTGGAGTAATGCCATTCGTTACTCTTTGCATGAAGACGTTACATGGGTGAGGAGAAGGTGTTCCCATGCATCCACCAATGTATTTGGTGCATTCCCAGAATAACCAAGACAAGTAAACGTGGGAACGCATCAAAATTGTATGCCTTCCTGATAGAGGCGCAGTAAGGAGAAATATCTTTATCTTTCCTTGTTTCTTCCTCTTTCTAAGTGTGCTGCATTCTGCAGGACACTCAGAAAGAAGAAAATCTCCTCTAAGAAGTTTTTGTGTGCAGGAAGTTTTACCTTTGTGCACAAAAACAATCCTGCCAGTAATGCAGGCACCCTTGCCCATGGCTCAAGGGTACTTGCATTGGGGCTAGGCTGCACACAGTGCACCTGAGTAGAGAGAGCAGAGTGTGCCATATAGTACTAAATATGGCGCGTTCCTGCTCTTTCCATTTGATGCAGCGCAGCACAGAAAGTTGTTTTGCTGCATTGCACTGCATCAAATACTGATAAATAAGGCCTTAAATGCGAACATCATGGTAATGAACTGTGTAAGAGAATCTTTGATAGTTTGGAATGATCTTCGGGACTGCTTATCTTTTGTTCAGGAGTTAGGTGACAATGCTTTGCTCTAGGGGAAATACATCATATCATGTTAGTGATATCTACTATAAGTAACTTGACCATGTGTATTGTTTTTTGATGAGATATTTTCATTGTCTTTGAAATATTGTGTTGGTATATAAACTTTGTGCTTTGTTTTAGGAAATTACGATATTTGCATGTATTTGCCTACCATGGAATAGTGGAATAGGCGTTTTAAAGTTGTATTCTCCTGTGTTCTCTTTAAAACTGGCTGCAATAGGCTTTTCACAAATTAGAATTTCCTTTTCCTGAATTTAAAGCTATACATAAAAGAAAGCATTTCTACAAAGGATGGAAAATTACTGTACAGTCAGGGGCGGCTCCTCCATGAGGGTGGAGGAGCATCGTCCACTGCTTTCTCGCAGTGCAAGGAGCAGAAACATAAAATGGTAATATAAATATATTGCCCAATGTTGTGGGCCCTGACGGTTTGGTCGGCCCTCTGGGGCCGACCAAACCAGCCATGCACACTCTCCTTTTTCTCCATGTATGCTGCATGTATCCTACATGGAGAAAATGACCTCCCCTTAGACGACTGGTTGGCGTCCCAACCAAACACAAAGCTGCCGTTGCAGCATTGTGGTTGGATTTGGGGAGGGAAGGGGGGCTTCCTGCCTCCTGTTCCTGTGGAGGCAGGAAAGCAGGAGAAGACTGAAGACGCAGGAAAGTAGTTACGTTTTATTTATTTTTATTTTTATTTTTATTTTTTATTTAACCCTCCCTCCCCGTGCAACCCCCCTCTCCCTTGTGACCACTCACCCATCCCCCCAAACTGTGCGACCATATGCTTGCCCCCCACCTGTGAGCCATGCCAACCGCTACTGTGTACAGTGTTTGTTGACAGTATAAAGCCTACTGTGTTTGAACACAAAAGACCTAAAAAAGGGGAAACATCCTTTACAACGCAGCTTTTACCACGCAGTGCCTTTACGTCGCAACTTTTACAATGCAAACCATTACAACGCATTGCACTGGGGGGCTCTCTAGGATAGGGAATAAGTTTAATTTACTATCCAACACCTTCCCTTGTGTCCACGGGGACTGGAGTTGGAATAGTAAATTAAACTATTCACTATCCAGCACCCCAAAGCGCTATGCGTTGTAAAGGTTTTCGTTGTAAAAAACGCGCTGTAAAGGCATGCGTTGTAAAAGTATGCGTTGTAACGCCATACATCCCTAAAAAAGGTGTGGAGCAACGTTTTTTCACCGAATCTGGTGAAATTTCATCGCCATTGTTACTCACTCTCAACGCTTAGCGAAGCAGGCTGAGATTTACTAAGATTGCAGTTTCCAACTCTCGCTTTATTTTAGAGGCAAAGCAACATTATTTTCGTTCATATCAATCCCAGAAAAGAGAAAAATTCAATCAGACTTTTTGGGCCTCGTTTATGAGAAGTGCTGCATCGCTGCGTGAAAGCAGCGATGCAACACTTTTAAATGCGCCCTCCTTGAGACACCAATGATGCATCATATTTACAGTATGACTCATCATGTTGTAGGAATGACAGCTATGTCGGTATTAATGACGTATCTGTCGGCGCAAATGTGGTGCATTGCTGGTGTGTCGGAAGCCTGGTGCCTGGCGCTTTGTGCATGTAAATGCTGGGGGGTACTATAGGTACCCCCCATGTGCACCCCCCACCCCCTGACACCCTGGGGGCCCGCAACGGGCCCCCAAACATCAAAGACCACATGCTTTTCCATGGCGGAAAACCCGCTGTGGAAAAGCATGTTTCCGCATGCATCCTAATATGGCTGGCGGTGTCTGATAGACACCGCCACCATATTAGAGCTTTTCCGCCGCGGGACCGCGGCGGAAAAGCGGCGGACGGTCTTCCCATCCGCAGATGACCCCCCTGCCATCCTAATCTGGCGGGGGGTCTTTTCAATCACCGCAGCGGTGAATCCGCATCCTCCTGGCCGGCGGTGGCTTCCGCCAGCCCGGAGGATGCGGATTCACCGCAATCCTAATCGGCCCCTAAGTTCTGTGAATTGGTCCCATCTTTCTTTTGTTTCCAGGACAGTCTACAAATTCCATGAGTTTCTGCTGGTGATTGATCCTCAAACGTCTTTGAATATGAAGAATAAAATCATGCAGGTAACAGTTCTCTCTCTTCAGAGTACTTTGCAGAACATTTCAAAAGTGAACTCACTTCTAACAGCAAACTTTGACATAGCAAATTTTGCTAAAGCTCTAGCTCTTTCCTACCTAGGTATTACTGAAATATCACCCTCTTTCTGTCTCATAAATGTGCCTTCCTGAAAAGGGGATCACATAATGCCTTGTGCTATAGCCCACAAAGATCTCGTTCCTTCTCTGCAAAATTCCTTCCCAAAGCCATACTTTCCTGCCTCCATACAATGAAAGAACAATTCTAACTGTCCATGATGTGTCTGCTTCAATTCCATGTTGTCAAAGGCTACTTTGACACCATAAAGCCATGCTCACACAAGGCGTAACAATTGTCATGGGTCATTTGCACAGCCAGGTCTGGGTATGGGCTGAATTGTCAGGAAGCACAAAATGCTGAAAAGCATTTGATATTTGGCTATGTGGCATCCCCACTTCATGGGTGACGAGTCATGGCAATAATCAGAGTGAAGGTGTTAAGAGATCATGGGGTGTACGTTGTTACAACGCATGCTTTTACCACGCATGCTTTTACAACGCAGGTTTTTCAACGCAAGTCGTTACAACGACTTGCGTTAGGGGGTGCTGGATAGTGAATAGTTCAATTTACTATTCCAACTCCAGTCCCCGTGGATAGTAGGGGAGGTGTTGAATAGTAAATTAAACTATTACCTATCCTAGAGCGCCCCCCCAGCGCAAATCGTTGTAATGACTTGCGTTGAAAAACCTGCGTTGTAAAGGCACAGCGTGGTAAAAGTTGCGTCGTAAAGGATGTTTCCCGATCTTGGTCATGCTGATTAGGTTTTTAAATAAGTCACATGACAGCTTCATTAAAGTCATACCTGCAGTTTAGCTGATAAAAATACAATGATTTATTTGAATATCCATATGATTTATTTGAATATCCTTATTGACCACCATACTGCAAAAATTACATTTATAGGAATTTCCTATCAGAAGATAAAAAGGCCTCTGGTATATTCTTAAAAGTAAATATGAATAAACATTCCTGTTTACTTTTCAAAATTGTCAAATCTGGATTATTTAAAAAATATATGTATTTTGTTTTAACTTCTTTATACCACACATATTACAATAAAATGTCAATGTGTGTGAGGGTGTACACTGCAAACTCAAACAATTAGAACAAGTGTTGGCCCTAACCAAGAAAAGAATATTTCCACATGTCTTCTTTTGTTTCTAATAACATCCGCCAACTAAATAAACCCATTGCAGTTGTGCATGAGCTCATGTTGTGTGACAGATCAGTCCCAATTTGTTACTTTTCTTTGCATTTTTGTGACCATCTTTACTACTATTCAGTATTTATTTGACAACAATCAATTCAAGGTTGTCAGATATCTTGACAACAGACCACATAGCAGATAAGATGCATTTAACCCGCATAATACCCATGCCTGACACCCCCGCAGGCACAACGCTGTTAGCACTGTGGTAAGTGCAATATGTGCAATAGGCATGAGCAAATAGACAGTCATGTATCCCATTAAACCATCCTAGGTGCAGAGAGTAATGGGATTTATCTGGTCCAGGCACAGCCCCCTTCAAATAAGTTAGATAAACAGATTGTATGGATATGTTATTGCCTTACTAAATGTACATCTGAGTCTTAAATGTAGAAAAAAGCTAAAGACCATACAAGTCAGTGAAGCAACAACATTTGTTGCACTACATTGCTCAACAAGGAAGAACAGCATATAGCCATTTGTAGTAACATTGAACTGTAGCTGCTGTATTCCCATGAGCTGGTGCTCTATTAAGACTGCATTGTGCAGCACACAATCTTCCACCATGGTGCAGGGTAGAGTGTGCGCTTTCTAGCATCGGATTTGTGCTGGAATCATAGCCTTTCTGGGACTAGACAAACTCTAAAGAATCCCAAGAATTGCATCTATGCTGTGTACTGCAGCATACATGTAAGGCATGTGTTTTGGGGAAACATTATCATGTTCTCCCTTGTCTTGTTACACCTGCTTCAAGGAGCTGTTAGTTTTAGAAGCAAAGACTGGGCTGACTCACTTCATACATTTGGTTTTTCATCAAAACCTTTGGGTGTTTGCATAGATCCACCCAAGTAACACTCAAGTAATGCTTTCTTGACAGAAAGAGATGCAAAGTAGCTTCTAGTGCTTTTTGTGCTGAAAAAAGGCACATTTTAAGTGCAAAATACATGGTGTCCTTTAAAGTTGATAACAGTGCATCACTGTGTGAGGCCTCAGTGTCATAGAACCTAAATGTTTATGCACTAGAAACTCTTTATTTCATTATTTCAAAGCAACTAAGCAACACACAAAGGATGACAAACAGATATAATTATGTCATAATTCAGTTAGTACCAGGTACTGACATTTAGTTAGTACCAGGTAGAATGTTGTTAAGAATGTAGCCAATTCAGCCCAGATTTACTATGATTTGACATCAGGGTTGTGTCACTATTGTGGTCTGCCCGAAGCAAAATCATTTTTGGCATTTAGTAGGCCACGCAAAGTCACTTTGTGTGGCTTTGTGTGGTTTAGTAAATACAAAGCACTATGTACTGCTTTTAGTTACTTTGCTTCAGGTAGGTGTTACATGGGTGGAGCATTGGTGTTTAGATGCACCCACCCTTGTAGTTTGATGCAAAACCAGATTTACCAAGTCTTGTTTACCTGGAATAGTGCCAAAATAATGCACCTACTAAAGAAATATATAATGAGGGGAAATATCTTTATTTTTCCTTGTTACTTCCTCTTTGTGTGCATGCAGCATACTGCAGCACGCATAGTAACAGAACTATACCTCTAAGGATTGTTTTTGTATAAAAAGGTGTTCATTCCTGCACAGTAACAATCCTGCCCCTACCGCAGGCCCTCCTACACTATTGTACGGAGGTGCCTTCATTGGTGCTAGGCAACACAGATGGCACCAACAGAAGAGCAGAAATACTCAATTTCTTCATCAATATGGAGCATTTCTGCTCGCTCCTTTCAGGCTTAGAATGCCACATAAATATGCAAAAAGAAGATAACTCTGGGTAGTTCCCAGGTTTAGGTAGAGAGCAGCACCTGTAAAGAACACCCTACATTATCAGGAATACTCTAAATGTGCTCACCTCAATGTTTGCTTTTTCTAGCAATGTTTTTAAGAACAAGATTAGCTTTTCATGTCGAGGTAGAAAGGGACACAAATTATTTTAATATTTCGGCACCAAGCTGTGAAATAACAAAAGCCTTTTACCACTCCAGGCACAGTATTGAATCTTTGGATTGGTAAAGTACCATCTAAGTCAACCGGGAATGTATAAAAGAAAACCCTGAAACATGTTTCTCTATCATTATAGCTCTTCAGAGAGGTTCATCTTTGTCCAGACACAAAGGAGCACTTTCTGACTTAGAGTGCCTCTCTAGGGAGCCCAGGGTAATTGTAGAAAAGGTATTAGGTAAAGTTGATGTGTCATTCTCCCTATTAATCCTCATCTCTTCTAAATCATCTTTACCCACCTTCTTTAAGGATGGTGAGTTCCTGTACTTATTACCTTAAAGCCAGTAGATAAATGACTAGGAAAAGCTGTTCTATTGGTTCGGCAAACACATTTTTCAATAACGTTCTTAAAAATCTTTTTAAAGGATTTATTTCATAACTAATCATGTATATAAAAAGTAAAACATTGTTTACAGTTTAGAATAGGTTTCCCAAAAACGTCTTCCATAAAGATATATTGCATTCTACAAAAAGCTAATTTAGGGGTTCCAATCACCCTGCAAGAGGAGGAAGTATTTTCAGCGAATTAAAATATATGTTCTACCATAATATACCAAAGCTCGCGTATAGCTTTTAAAAACTAGTTTTTTTCTTTTTTTTTACTAACAGTAATCCACAGAAAACAGGGGCTAAATATTCATATTATGTATGAAGTTATAAATTATAACATACTAAAGTATGTAGTTTTCATTTCCTTCTTTATTTAGTTCCCAAAAAGTCTTGACAGTAGTAAATAATCTTAGTAGTAGCCAACAGGTGTTTTGCCGATGTGGCAACATTCAACACCGACTTCCTGAGGTCTTAATACACAATCATTTCATTCAAAAAATTTCTCTTTCAGCAATCAAAAGTGAGTAAAATCAGGTTGACATATATCTTTCGAATATTTCTAAAAGTTTAAAATAAATTAAGAATGAAATGTGTGTTTCCTACAGAGTGAAGGGGAGAGTACACCCGTGCACCTCGCACCGGCAGCGTACTCTTGCAGCAAAAATTAAGTTCAAGTAGAATTTTATTAGGAGAAACAAAATTGATAGTACAAAATTGAAACGGTATACAGTATCATCAATAAGTGTAATAAATTAGGGTAACACAGTGAGTATCAAAAGGTAAAGAATGCGGAAGGGGAAAAGGAATAAGAAGAAGAAGGAGGAAAATTAAAAGGGAATGAGGCTAAAGGCATAAAATGTACATTGTAAGAGGCATAATAACTTGGGAAACAATGCAAATATACGCAGAAAAGTAAATATTAGAGAAAATGAAGGAACGAAAGGCAACTCAAGGGGGCTTCGAAACTTCTTGCTGAAATGGGGACAAATGAGAGGAACGCTTGGCACAGACATCCAGGTAAAGGGTGACAGGAAGCCATAGCGCGTGTCTTATCGGGGCTAGGGTGAGGGGATAAACAAAGGCAGTGTCCAGTCTATGATTATAACATACATTAAACCACCAAGCTTTGAAAGTAATACCCTTTGAGTCTTTCCAGTTCACAGTAATCTGTTGAAACGCAACAGCTAATAACAAGTCGATAATATGAACATTCATTTCAACTGCGGACCAAGAAGAAGAAAGTGAACCAAGGAAAAGGTCAGGGATAGAAAAGGGGATAGAGGTGTGGAAAATAGAGTTGAGTTGATTCCATACCATAATCCAAAATGCGTGCGTGAGAGGGCAGAGAAAAAGCATGTGAAAGAGCGTGGCATTGGGGGCAGAGCAGGACCAGCAGATGTCCGGGACCAGGGGAATCTCCTAAGGAGGGTAGATGGTGTGTAAAGAAGTCGATTATAAAGGAAGAAAAGGGTTTGAGTAAGAGAGGCAGCTCTAGAGGATTTGCGAAGCTTAGTCCATATTTTATCCCACAGGGAGGTGGGCCAAGAAACGACAAGGTCAGATTCCCATTGCTCTTCCACTATGGTTTTTGGCCGAGGCGAAGGAGGGTTATGAAAAGAATGATAGATGGAGGACGCTGAAGAATTGGAACGCAGTTGAGAATGTAGAGAAGAAATTGCAGCATTAGAGACGGTAGTCGGAGAAGAGTGAGGGAGGGAGTCAAAGACAGACATAACTGCAGTCTGGAGTAGGGTGTATTTATGAATAAAGGAGGGGGGGAGAGAGAATGTGCGGCTAAGATCGGAAAAAGTTATGAAGGTAGACCCCGTGAATAATTGGGAAACCCAGATTAAACCGCGTTGCCTCCAAGTTTTCCAATAAAAAGGTTTCAGGTTAATGAGAATGCTAGTATTATGCCAGATAGTGGTGGTAAGAAATTCAGTGGTGGAAGAGGGAGGATCTGGAGTGGAAGCTAAAAGAAGTTTCGCAGTGTATTTGTGAATGGGAGAGGATAAGAATTGGGGTTTACGGGAGAAGGAAAGATATTCAGCAAAAGAGAAGGGGGAAAGAGAAAGACGTTCAAGGTCAGCCCAAAGGGGAAGAGGTTCGATAGGATCTTTAAGCCAGATAGAAGCTTGTTTCAGGAGGAAAGCTTTGTGGTAAGCAGGGAAATGTGGGAAATTAACCCCGCCTTCCGATTTGGGGAGACGCAATCGTGATAAAGACATGCGCGGTTTCTTGCCAGACCATAAAAAGGAAGATAAAGTGGTATTGATTTTTGCAAAAAATTTGGCAGGGATGGAAACAGGGATATTAGAAATGGTGTAGAGAACAATTGGGGTGAGCATCATCTTGATAGTGTCAAGGCGACCCCACCAAGAGAGGTAAAGGGGGTGCCATCTGGAAGTAAGATCAGTTAGTTTTTGGGTACATTTAGTGAGGCATAATGAGATAGTGTCTGGGATAGAAGGGGTGATATGCAAACCGAGATATTTTATGTGGGTCGGACTCCATTTAAAGTTGGATGTCGCAAAATCCGGCTTGATGGTGAATTTAGTGAGGGGAAGAATTTCACACTTATCATTATTCAGTTTATAACCAGAGAGATGAGAATAAACGTGAACTTCGGCAAGGAAAGCTGGGATGGAGACAGATGGGTTCGAGATGAATAGTAAAATGTCATCTGCGTAGGCAGCTAACTTAACTTGCGAATGAGAAAGAGGAAAACCATGGATTTTTGGATTT
The DNA here is from genome assembly GCF_964261635.1 of Lissotriton helveticus. NCBI lineage: Eukaryota > Metazoa > Chordata > Amphibia > Caudata > Salamandridae > Lissotriton > Lissotriton helveticus. Next base: position 56,731,853 of record NC_136071.1, read on the forward strand.
TGACGTAGCTTGGATAAAAAGGGTTCTAGGGCAAGATTAAAAAGAAAAGGGGAAAGAGGACAGCCTTGCCTAACGCCTCTGCCAAGGTTAAAAAAGGAGGAAATCAGGCCGTTAGCGCAAACTGCTGCTCTAGGATTGGTATAAAGGAAGGAGATGAGGGAAATAAAGTTAGGGCCAAACCCAAACCATTTCAATGCAGAGAAAAGAAAAGACCATTCAACCCTATCAAACGCCTTCTCAGCGTCTAAGGCGATTGCGGCTAGGGAATCACTAAATCGTGACTATTTAGAGAGAACATTAAAGAGGAGTCTGGTGTTATCTGAGATATAGCGACCCTTAACAAATCCTGATTGTTCAGGACCAAGAAGATCTGGGAGAAAAGGGTCTAATCTAATTGCTAAAGATTTAGCATATAATTTATAATCAATGTTGACGAGCGATATCGGTCTATAATTCTTGCAGTGTTGGGTGTCCTTCCCTTCCTTCGGTATAATGCATATATAAGCGTCTGAAAAGGTACCCGAGGAGGCACCACTGGTCTTGAAGGAATCAAGAAGGTGATGTAATTTGGGTAATAAAATGTTGGCAAAGTGTTGGTAAAATTCGACAGTAAAACCATCTGGGCCGGGGGCTTTGTCTTTCTTAAGAGAGTGAAGTGCAGTATGTAATTCTCGAATGGTGAGGGGAGTTTCAAGGGAGGATAAGTCAACAGGAAAGTTGGGAGGAGGTTGAATGGTCGTAAAGAAGGTGGAGAGAGATTGAGCGGAGGGTTGAGTTTCAGAAGAGTAAAGTGTAGAATAGAAACGAGAAAATTCCTCCAAAATAGCAGTATCTTTATGTTGCAAAACAGAGTTAACATCAAAAACAGACTCAATATTTAATTTGTTTTGTTTAACTTTCAGGTAATTTGCAAGGACTTTCCCCGCCTTGTTTTTCCCCCCATAAAATTTCGAACTGGATTTTAATAAGTACAACGATGCATCTTCAGTAGACTGTTTGTTATCATTCATTTTTGCATTCACAAGGGCTGTTAAACTGTCCTGGGTATGCAAGGTATAAAAGGAGTGTTCTAGAGCTTTGATCTGAGATAAAAGGTCAATGGTACATTGACGAGCAAGCTTACGCTTAGCGGCAACATGTCTGATGATAAAATCTCTGGCCGCCGCTTTGTAAGCGTCCCAAATAGTATGAGTGGCTAAGGAGGGGGTATCATTGATGGCAAAAAATTCGAAGGAGGCAGTAAATTTGGGATCTAGAAGGAGGGTGTTGTTGAAACGCCATCTTTTAGGCCCGGTGGGTTTGGGTAAAATATCAATCTGAATGAGAACTGGGGCGTGATCAGAAAAAACAATGGGACCAATCTCAGCCTGGGTAAGGGATTGGGAGACATGGTGAGAAAGAAAAATATAATCAATGCGTGATTGGGAATGGTGAACCGGGGAATAGAATGTAAATTCTTTATTGGTAGGGTTACAAATGCGCCATGCGTCGATTAGATTATGTTGAGAGATGGCGTGTGCGAACAGCTTATGGGACTTGTTAGGAGTAAAAAAAGATTTGGAGTGTCTATCCAAAAAGGGATCTAATGGCATGTTGCAATCACCTGCTAAAATAAAATTGTCATCAATACATTCAGTAATACGAGAGGCAAATGCATTCCAAAAAATAGGGTTCCCACCTGTGGGGGCGTAAACATTAAGCAGGGAAATAGGTACACCTTTTGAGGACAGTTTGACAAATAACCATCTACCATCAGGGTCAGAGTCAAAGTGCAACACCGAATGGGAGAAAGACTTTCGGAGTAACAAAGCAACACCATTCCTTTTGCCATCGCCAGGAGCTGAAAAAACCTTTCCTACCCAACCTCTTTGAAGTTTAGCAGCCTCAATATCAGATAAATGGGTCTCTTGCAGGAAGGCGATATCTATATTCAATTTAGCTAAATGGGAAAGGATTTTTTGCCTCTTAATGGGCGAATGTAAACCTTTAACGTTCCAGGAAACAACGCGTACTGACATCAAAAATAATTAGAAAGTGGAAATGAAAAGAAGGAGCATAAGAAAGCCTCATAAAAGAAAAGAGATGAGAAAAAGGGGGAGAAGAAAGAAAGGAAAATGGAGAAAGAAAGAGAAGAAAATGTTGGAAGACAAGAGAGCTCGGAAAAGAATGTAGCATAAGTAATACAAGAGAAGACTACAGAGGAAATCAGAGACTGTGGGAAACGTGAAGAAAATTGATGGAATGAAGAGGAAGAGAAAGAAAAGAGCCAGATAAAGGGAACAACAAGAAAAGCCATGGCGAAAAATTTGAGGAAGAAGAAGAAGAAAAAGAACGATATGGTAAGAAAATGAAGTCGTGAGAAGGAAAGAGAGAGAAAAGCGGACCAAAAGGAAAAGAGGTCCCTAGAGAGAAGAAAAAAAGGAAAGGATATAGAAAATGCATTGTAAACAGGACAGGAAGAAAGATACGAAAAAGACCAAAAGAATAAAAAAAGGGAGAGAACATGGAAAAGGAACATGTAAAGGACAGATTCAGGTAAACAAAACCGACTAACAATGATGAGAAGACTAATAACTAGAGAGGGAAAAATGGCCAGATACTTACAAGGGTGAAGAAGTGAGGGTACAAAATCTGGAAAGAAGACGGAAGGGATGAAAACGGAGACGAGATGAGGGGGGTAAGGCCAACCAACGAAGGGCGGGAAACGGGGCGACGAAACGTCCAGCCAGGGAGACATGACGGGGCGCTAAAACAGGGATCTGCAAAAAGAGGGAAAACAGCACAGTTAGATGAGAAGAAATATCACAGAGAAAACAATAAAAATAAGACAAACGTGTCATTAAACGTAAGAGACAACAAAACAGGGTCTCTATCAAAAAAGACTAATCATGAACCAGGTCGAGGAAGAACAATCGATAAAACGAGAAGAACAGGGATAAACAAGGTAACAGAGCATCAGGAAATCCAAGGACAACAGTGCAAGAAAGTCACGGAGGAAATGATGATGAAGAACCGGAGCCGGAGAATTCCATGTTACCAGGACCACAGGAGTTGAGGAAACTGCGAAGGCGCACTGGATCTTCGTAGGTCGTGGTCTTGTTGTTGTGGGTAACCTTGAATAGACAAGGATGGAATAGGCCATATCTTGCTCCAATAGATCGAAGTTCCGCTCTCATGTCCAGGAAGGCTTTACGTCGACTTGCTGTGGCCTTGGCGTAATCTTGGGCGAAGAAAAGGGTGGAGTCAGACCAAATTAGGCGTGGAGAAGCTTTAGCCGCCAAGAGGACCTTCAAAAGATCTGTATATTCCAGAAAATACATAATGACTCCCCTGGGCTTCGCAGTTGGAGAAATAGAAGAAGGGAGTCGGCCAAGCCTGTGGGCACGCTGAATGTTGTGCGTAGTGTCTTCGGGCAGATGCAGGAGCTTGGGCAAAAAGGACTTGAAGAAGGTGATGGGATCATTCCCCTCGCAGCCCTCTTTCAGGCCGTAAAGACGAAGATTATTGCGTCTATTTCTATTTTCAAGGTCTTCCACCTGCTTCTGGAGAGAGGACAGCTGCGCATCCATGTGGGGAATTTTGATGGCTGACTCTCGAAGAGTTGAGACAGATTTTTCCACAGTGGAGACCCTGGCATCCATCTGAGTCCAATTGTCAGTGAGCGTTTGCAACTTGGCATTAGTCTCTTCCATGTATGGGCGTAATGCTCTAATCTCCTCAAGTAAAAGCTCCATGGAGATGGCTGAGGAGGGTGTTGTGGGAGAAGGGGGGTTTTTCTTTAATCTCTTTGGAGTGGTTTTAGAGGAGTTCTGTGGAGAGGGATCCATTGCAGACATTGAGTCACAGGCGTCAATGGATGTGGAAGCTTCTAAATGAGCCAACGCTGAGAATAGTTTGGAATTTTTGATGTAGTTGCGCTTGGGGGTCTTCCCAGTAATATTCGCCATGCAGACGTGCGTGTAAAGGATCGCAGAAGACGCACTCACAGAGTCTGAACATGCAAAAAATGGGTGATACAGGCAAAAAGCGTCCAAAAAGAAAAGCTGGAAGCCCAAAAAAGAGTCAATGCATATCGAGGACCAAGGAAAATATCAAAATGATCAAAGGAGAAAGGAAACTCCTAGTAGAGAGCACAAGAATATTGCCAATGAGGAAAGCGCATCACAAAATGGCGTCTCGCTCTGAGGAGAATGCGAAGAGCCAAATTTGTTCCATTGGTGGGTCCAAAGAGCAAAGAAAAGTCACCTGAATTAGTTCACAGCTGTCCCCATAACAGGAGAGAAGATGTGGAGAAACCTGGAGGCTGTGTAGTACTGGAGGGCAGACTTGAAGCGTCGGTGCGCAGCTCCGCGATGATAGACAAAATGGCGGTCGCGGCCGCTTCAGAGCCGCGACCGGGACGAAAATGAAAGCCTGCGTGTATAGGGACCTCAAACCGGAACAAAAGTCCGCTCGTTGGATACCTGGCTCTGTCCCATGCCTGCCGCTGTATCCGCGGTGAAGAGTGATGAGCGCAGCCCGCCTGTCAGCCCCGGCGCGGACGGAGCTCTACCGCCGCACCGCCATTCAAATCGGGAGCTTAGCCACGCCCCCCCAAATTATAACATACTAGACAACATAATTATAAAGCCAGGCTATTGCAACTGTGACTGCCATATAAGAAAACACATTGTATTTATAAACACTGGTCGTTCATCGTAGCTTGCATGTGTGCATTGGATGTCCTCAATAGAGAAACTACTAGGCATATCTCGCCTTGCCTATGTTCGGTAGTTAGAAGAACATGGCAGTATGTGACAACCTGTTCTATGTTTCTAACTCTTCTTCCAGTTTCTTATTTTCCCTAATGTACTTTAGGCGCATTTCTTATAACCCCATCCCGCTCACCTACTGTTGGCGTCTCTGAGCTCCTCCATTTAATTTCTGTCCTTCTACCTGCAGGTACCAATGCCAACAGAGCATTCTTTTTCATTTTAACCTTAGCTAGGATTGGTGTTATTTCTACTGGACACACTTTGGGTCTACTTGTGACCTTAAGCCTGACAGAATGTTCCATCCTACTACAATATTCCTTTGCGGTACTTCACAAAATAAGGGCAACCATGTGATCAAAAAAACTCTTTTTAACCACATTTGGGACACCAAGGAGGTCATTACGATGTGGGGCAGACTCACTTCCACCTGAAACGGCATCGGTCATGGGACTTACCAACACCGGGTCGGTGGTCCTGACCACCCCATTATGATGCAACTGATCACTGTTCGGTCGCCTTCCTGTATTTTACTATGGGAACCTGCATTCCGGCCATAAACCGGCAGTAATGCATGCTCCCATAGTAAAATGGGAGTTGTGGTTCATCCCCGCACCCTGTGGCCGGCACCTCAGGGTGCCTTCCATGAGGTGCAGGGATCAACTGGGGGGCACCGTAGGTGCCCCTTCTGCCTCCATACTGAGGCCATGCACCCAAGGGGGCCCTACTATGGGCCCCCGAAGAGACTTGCTGACATGATTTCCATGTCGGACAGGCCAGCATGGAAACCATGTCTGAAATCGTCATCCTAATCTCAAGGGCAGAAATACCCAACCTTGAGATTACAGGCCGCATTAAGACTTTCGGACGTACTCTCTGAGCCCGTCAGAAGCCAGCCGGAATGATTGCAGGTTTTATGTACAACCGACTGTATCCTAATCAGCCGGTCAGATTTTAAACGGAAGATGATGTCCGTAAAGTCTATGACCACAGGTCAGAGGCTTTACGGGCCTCATTGTAATCGATCCCTTAATTATGATGCTGTCCATTCTGTACATCATAGTTAGTATTGCGTGTGTCCTGTCCAGCGTCTGGAAATGGGCCACCTTAAACGTAGCATTACTAGATGGCATAGCTAATTCTATGTGCATCCAAACTACCTTATGCAACAGCATGTTTTATTGGGTTAAAACACTTTTAACCATACAACTAAGTCTGCATGCCCTGAGATATTTTGTTCCAGATGTGCAAAAACCATCTCCTGCCGGCTTAAATGTGAGATTTGGCCTTTGTTTAGCTGTCAGCACTAGTGCACATGACTAATGACTTATCAAGAACTCAAATATATCAATTTAATTAGAAATTCATTTTTCGTCTTTATGGGAAAGCATGTGAAATTTGGGAATGTTAGCTTTTCAATTGCTTAGATATTAACTATCAGAGTCTGCAATATGCCCCTGACAAGTTCTCAACCCACCAGCCCGACTGTGGCATCGTGATGATCCTAATGCCATTAGTATACAGTGCACAGTGCAGTTTCACAATGATCACAAATAGTCCCAGTTGTCCAGTGCAGCTTCCCATTCTGCATGTTTTACCTCAAATACCCAGGATTAAGGAGCAAAAGAGATTTGCAATATATAAGGAGAGAATTTCTGCTAAAAGGGGCAACATAAAAAGCAATGTGCCTTGGGTGCTTCAAGTGTGAAGACCAATCTATACTGACCTTGCCCAGCAAGCAGCCACCTTAGGCTTCTATATATTGGCAAACAAAAGTTTCACCTTTGCCCGCAAAGGCACTGCTTAATTTACACCAGTGGTTTCCTGCGCATGGCACTAACACTTATTTATCAACACCGGTGCTTGTGAATGTCTGCCACAAGGTGGCGCTGTCTGGAGAATTTAAAGATGAACAAAAAACAACTGTTAATTATTAATTCAATATACATTAACAAGTACTCCTACCTGCTGCCCAAGCCATTCTCATAGATTTGAGGGCCTGAAATAGTTTGAAGTGTCACACTAGTAGGAGTGTGATCATTAGTAGTTGTGTTGGTATCACTGTATACAGTCACCTGCTATACTGTTATCATAAGCTACAAACACAGCTTTATTGCTTAGATTGGTAATGGTTTCTGCAATTTTATTATTTATTCAGGGTATATCAAGTGTGGATATGGATGAAGGCAATCGAACGACTTTGCATGAATTCATCCTTTTGGGATTTTCTGACCTTGGTGAGTATCAGAAATTCCTCTTCGTCCTCTTTCTCATGATGTACATCCTCACACTTTTTGGAAACATTATTATCATCACATTGATTGTTAAGGACTCTCGTCTTCATACTCCTATGTACTATCTTCTCAGTTGCTTGTCAGTGGTAGATATAGGTTTCACCTCTACTACCATCCCAAAACTTTTAATCAACCTCCTTCTTGAAGCTAAGACAATCTCCTTTGCGGGCTGTTTTACACAGATGTTCTTCTTCCACTCCATTGGTAACATGGACAGCTTCCTCCTGGCACTGATGGCTTATGATAGGTATGTGGCAATCTGCCGGCCTCTCCATTACACCATGATGATGAATAAAAAGCTGCTATTGCTCCAGGTATCAGGATCATTGGTGATTGTGTGTCTGCATTCATTGCAGTACACACTGAGGACCTCCAAATTAACATACTGTGGTTCCAACAAGATCTACCACTTCTACTGTGAAGTCGCACCACTCTTCAAGCTCTCCTGCTCAAACCTCAGGACTATTACACTCATAGTAATGGTAGAAGCAGGCTTCATTCTCTGTATACCATTCCTCTGTGTTGCCATCTCATATGGGCACATAATCAGCACTATAATGAAAATGCCAACTGCTGTTGCCAAGCTGAAGACTTTTTCCACCTGTTCTTCACACATTGCTGTTGTCACACTCTTCTATGGGTCAACAGTTTCGGTTTATGTACGGCCTCCTTCATCTACATCTGTTCTTGTAGATCGGTTCTTAAGTTTAATGTACATTGCAGTGACTCCGATGTTGAACCCTTTCATCTACAGTTTGAGAAACAAAGAGGTCTTAGGGGCTTTGCGGAAAGTACTTGGAAAGTAGGCCTTCACGGAACACAAGCTAAGTGATATCTTTTACTGCCAGTTTAGGAAGTGGTGTCTTTTACAACCAGTTGAGGACCATGACAACTGGGGGCCTCATTTATGAGGCCCCTAGCGCTGCCCTAACATCACTTTTTGTGACGTTCCGTGGCACAGGAGCGTGCTCCATATTTACGTAGCAGCACTACGGCCCTGAGGCCCTTGGGCCTTTGTTATTTATGGGGACATGTGGGTGGGCGCCCCAAGACAGTAATTGAGCCGGTCCCAGGTAGTGAGGTCTTTACAGGCTCAGGTAGGGTGGTTGCATGCCCCCCTCCACATTTGCTAGGCACTCAGCCCCGAAGGATGGTGTTCCAGGAGCCTGAGGTTACAGGCCACACGCCTTTCTGCTTTTTTGGCACATTTGGCCTTGGGGGATGGGGTCTATAGAGATAATTATTGGGGAGGGGGGCCATGTGCCACCCTCCCCTTCATTGACACATTTGGCCCAAGGATTTGTGGTCCCCAGGGCCCTGCTGGCTAGGGGGTGGCACTGACCCCCTCTCCAAAAATATAAGTGTGAAGACTGTGGGCCTGGTCTACCCTGGGGGTCTAATATAATTAAATATATTAAAACTCCTACAGCTGCTGTTTTTACATTATTATTTAAATGTAAATCCCGTAGTCCCCCGTGTAGTGAGTGATTTTTTTTGGTTTAAATTAATTTGACACTAGGTGGGGCCCTGCTGCGTACCCTAACCCCCACCACACACCCTAGGGATGCAGGATATCCCTACTCTGCACCCCTATATTTTTATTTTTAAAATTAAATGCAGGACAGGCAACTAAATCCCTGAGTCCTATAATGGTTTCCTGCAACATTTTTCTTCATGTTGCAGGCAGCCGATCAGAGAGCTCACTTCCATTGGAGCGTGTCTCCCACAGAAGTGAATTGACCCAAGGAAAAAAAATAGCCCCCTGGGCCAAACAAAACACTGTTTTTTTTAATTGGGTTTCAGGAAATCTATTGAGTGTACCTCCAAAGCAAATGTCCAGATATGAAAATATTTTTGTTCTCTAACTTCTTAAGAACTACAGAAATGATTTACACAAAAACATGCTTTCTGGACCAACATCTTGCTTGCTTCCAAATTTGGAGTAATTCCTTTTAGTAGCTTTTGCGAAAGCACGGCCCAGAAAAGTCTATGAAAAATGCATGGGGATTTTGCATTTTGGAACCCTCCCCTTTTTCTTGGCCCATGAATGACTGATTGTTCCAAAACCTTCCATGATCAAACTAAGCAGAAAAAGAGAAAGTTTTTGGGAGAGTTTCATGGAGTTTTATCAAACAAAAAGGGCACTTCCTATTGAAACTGACCTAACTGTAACTTCCCAGTGGCGGCCACCCCTGGGTAATATAAATAAGTAATGACTCTATGGTCACTCCATGGTGAAAAAGACTCACATGATGATTTGAAACATGTTTGGTCCACATACCACAATAAAATGCACTAGCAGTAACGCCCATGTGAGTGTGTCCATCTGTCATAGAGTAACAATTTGTTTTTTCATTATTGCTGTTATCGCTGACCTGTGGATGCACTCTGCCTCTTTTGGGCTTGTGGCAGATAGTATTTCAGAAGAATAGGTGCTACTGAATTTATGCATTTATATTAATTCATGTATTTGGAGGGACTGAAGTCTGAGTGACTTGTGAATGTCAGAAAAACCAGGGAGGAGAATGTAAAATCATATTACCATTGTTACCATTAACCATTGTATATATTTTAAACTACATGTTTAGGTGTTTGATTCCTTTTTGTTGTAAACTTTATAGAGGGTTTGCAAATGCTTTCCAGTGTTCTCACAATGTGTCAACATCAGTGATTGTCATTTGTAACACTGTGAACAGAGTTCCTGGTCACACTGAGAACACTGCATATATTACTATTTGTTTTATGTACTGACGTTGATATACACATTGTGGGAAGCAGGCTCCAAAGGCCCCAAACATCCCATGGAATTGTGGTAATCCCTAATATGACCGTCCCATGGGAGCTAAAACAAACCTGATAAAAGGGGATATCAGGAGATTATCTTCCCAATAAAAGCATGCATGCTGTGCTGGCAAGGGAGTCCGCAGGATATCTATTTGTCCGAAAGTAATCGTATTAGTGTAACATGAGGTTGATTTGCACATGTTTACTGTATCTCTGAACTACAGAAGGACACCATGTATCAATTTGTGGCATTTCATTTAAGGAATCAATGTGTGTGAGTCAGTGTCACACATATTATCCTAGAAGGGTGTAGTTGAAAAAGAACAACTGGACTCATAAGTATGTGGAATAACCTGCACGTATAGTGAATCCAGTGACTGTGTGATGTCTATTTCAGTGTAATATTGGTGATGATGTGAATTAAATCACTCTAGAAACTAGATGTGAAGTTGTGTTGTGACTCTATAAAAACATTTCAAAATAGGGAAACAAAAGCTAAGTAGCTATGTTATCGTTTGGAGCCGTAAAAGAAAAAAGAAAACAAGCATTGACAAAGCCAATAGCTCTTACTGCAGTGTGCTAACACACAAAAAAACCTCCAAGGAAAGCTGCAGCTTATTAAGGACCATACCTGATGCATAACTCAAATAGCTGCTTTGACTAAAAGTTGCCTCAGATGTACAAGTCCGATTATCCATAGAAAGCCATGGCCTAGGTAAAGTAGCGATACATGTGCCTCTGAGTTAGTGCGTCTGTGAGACATCTAAACATTTGAATCATGTCATGATATATCCAAGAGCCTGCTTTGGAAAACACTTTTATAGTCATAAGCTGTTTCTAAGATTTTGGCATTTTGTGAAATATACTCAGTAAACTAGTCAATAATCTTTCTAGGTAACTAAACAGCAAAATAAACTGCAATCAGGTTGACCCTTATCTCCATTGAAACCTGAGGGGTTTGCATTTCATTTCCCAGTCCTGATACATACTTACCAGCCCCTTTAAAAGAATACCTTTGTTTCAATTTCCACTGGGGAGAGAGATATTCAGAAGATTTAGGAATACCGTTTAATTACACCTCTCACTGTGTGATCTTTATTTCTCACCCAAGGCAAATGTAAATAACCAAGATGTGACTGTGGTCCAAGGGACACCATTATTAATTGAAATGTCACTAGTTTTGGTATATCATTCCAGTGGCCCTTGATTTCGATGGATCAATAGAGAATGTGAGTTCATTTTTATTTATATTTAATTTCTTTTTAAAGATCTCAGTTATTTATTGTGTGATGTTTTGTGTTGGTATGTAGTGTTATATTGTTCCTTTCCATTCATTTCGCTTATGCATGTGCAAGTCAGAATCTTCTCTATACATTGATGTCATGTGCAAGTTGGGATAGTGAACTAATGAAGTGGAAATACCTAGTTCTGGGTTTACAGAGACTGAATCATGCATATTCTGGAATCTGGTGCAAATGTATGGTGGAATTAAAAATTTTACCCTATCAGTTAATGGTTCAGCCAATCACCTTTGGACAGATAATGCTCATCATGCCTCCATGTGATCTCTTTCATCAGTACTTAATCCAATTTGCTCCATGATAGAAGAAGTTGAGTCAGACACAATAGTTGTTACTGCCTTCCTTACCCTTGGAGAAACATATTTTGATAGTACAAGAATTTGGGCCAATGGTTGAGAGGGGTGAGACCCTTACTCAAGCAACAACCACAATCCTTGTCAGAGTAAGGCAGAAGCAAACCCCAAATTAATCTGTACTGTACCCTTTGGTAGCTTAGCCCAGAGCTGTTAGGCTTGACTTAGAGACAATGTGTAAATTCTTTATGCAGCACATCAAACAGCAATAAAGTGAAAACACAACACAAGAAAAATCCCACACCCATTGCGAAAATTACAATACATTTTAATAAATAAATCAATTCCAAAATGACAATAATCCAATTAGTAGAACCTGAGATATGCAATTCTTAAGATTCCAGTGAACATAGTGTCAAAAAGCAGAAAGAGGCAACTATGGTTTTCTGGTTTGTGCTAGACCAGGACAAAGTCACAAGTTCAGGCCGAACGCAATGGAGCGCAGGTCAGCGGCAGGGACCCACTTAGATCAGTTGAAGAGAGTACCTTAACACTGGTTGCATAGACATGTGGAATACCAAGAGGAGTATAGCTCACACAGCAAAAACGATGCATGGTCTGGGCAAGGAGATGCTGCAGGCAGCAGTGGTTCCAGTGTGCTGCATTGGGTAAGGTGCCAACACTTATCTTCCATTTGTATCCGGAGCCCACTCCGTACGAATCGTACACGACCGTCCGAGTCGCGAAGTACAATCCGTATTCCGTGAATCCGTCCGAATCGTCGCGATCCGTACGTATTGCAAGGCTGAAAACGTGAACCGTACGACTCGTACACATACTGTACGACTCGTACACATACTGTACGACTCGTACACATGCCGTACGACCTGACGAGTACGATCCGGACCGGGGTATGAGGACGCGATTCGTACGGTCCACGTCAGGTAAGGGCGAGTCGTACGGAAAAGCACACAAGCACATACACACCGTACGGTCCGTACCCCCATGATCGCAGGGGTACGCACTGTACCACTGTGATCATGGGGTGAACCAGCCGTACCCCCATTGTACGATGGGTGTACGAGCCGTACCCCCATTGTACAATCGGTGTACGAGCCGTACCCCATGTACGATGGGTGTACGAGCCGTACCCCATTGTACGATCGATGTACGAGCCGTACCCCATTGTATGATCGGTGTACGAGCTGTACCCCATGTACGATGGGTGTACGAGCCGTACCCCCATTGTACGATCGGTGTACGATCCGTACCCCATTGTACGATCGGTGTACTAGCCGTACACCATGTACGATGGGTGTACGAGCCGTACCCCCATCGTACAATGGGGGTACGGCTCGTACACCCATCGTACAATGGGGGTACGGCTTGTACACCCATCGTACAATGGGGGTACGGCTCGTAGACCCCATGATCGCAGGGGTACGGTGCGTATCCCTACAATCATGGGGGTACGCACCGTACCCGGGGGCCCCTTCCGTACCTGTTTCGGCGCGAACTCTGCTTTTACGGCTGTTTTCAGCTTCCGTAGAAAAAGGGTTGTACGGTGCGTACCCGACACTTATCGTACTTGCTGGGTCGTAAAAACCAGCCGCGAACCGTACAGATATTGCGTACAGCGGGTTCCGAGGGAGAATTGTACGGAGATTAGAGTCGTACGGTGTCTTGTACAACTCGTACGGAGTACGGCTCCTGGTACGAATCGTACTTCGTCGTACGTATGGGGGACGTTGCAGGGTACGATTCATACGGGAAAAACACTCCGAACTGCTATTCGGAGCAGTTTTTCCCGATTCGGAATCGACCCCTAGGACAAGTAAAACGTGAAAGTACATGCCCAATCATTTAATGACAATACACCCTGCCCTATGGGCTGCCTGACTTATATTTATCAAGAAGGGAGGTTTTAGCTTGGCAAAGGTGTTATTTTGCAAGCATATTATCAGTTAAAAACTACCAAAAGAGCTGCAAAGCCAGGCCTGGGACATGTGTAAAGGGGCTACTTAAGTGAGCAGGACAATAAGTGGTGGAGTCCCATTGGTAGGATTTAATTTACCAGCGCTAGTTGTATGGTATAGCACTTTACTAGGGATTTATAGGTAAATTATATATGCCAATCATATGTTTGCCGATGTTTCTATATTTTAGACACTGAACACAATCACTTTAGAAATGGTTAGTACTGGTAAAGTGCACAGAGTCCTAAGGCTACAAAATCAAATTCAGAAATATAGGAGGGGTGAAGACTTGATGTTTGGGGGTGACCTTGCAGAGAGGGCCGTATCCAAGAATACTTGCATAGTTTAGAATAGAGGTGTCCAGCTGTGGTATTCACAAGCTCAGCTTCTAACCTTCTAACCCTAGAAAAGGTTTACTTCTGTCAAATGAAGGAGTGAAATCCTACTACTACACTAGTTAGTGGTAAGGGGAAAGGAATATTGGGTGTAGGTTAAGGGGTTTCACCACTAGGATAATATTTCACTGAGGAAAAAAACAAAGACACAGATTATCATGAGTGCCTTTTGCCTATAACTGTGCACATTTTTCTATGCAGAAATTGCATCAAAAAGATTATAACATACTGCACAAGAACTACAAATGTCACAGATTTTTAGCCCTGGATGGAGATTCAACTATATTTAGATTCACTCTGAATTAACCCAAAAAGAGCTGTTGTTTAGGGGTTGCAGTTTGAAGCTTGCTCCCTCATGGTGTAATGTTGTATATCACTGTTATTGAGATCCTCAATAATGTATACATCTGCACTATACTCACCTGTCTCTATTCGATGTCCTTAAAACTTTCCCATTCAAAGTAGGTTTTGTTGAGAAATCCCTTTTTTTAAACAAAATATTTTTTATTAACAACATGGCAAGTGAGGATAGAACACAACAAAACAAATCAAGATGGGAATAATTTACGACAATGTTGCAGAATGAATAAATAAACAATAACTTCATCATACCAGATGACAGGAAAGTAAAAACAGCAATGAGACAATGAAATAGTCAAATTAGATTCAGACATTGTGGGAGATTTATCCCTTGAATGTTCAATATAAGAATACAAGTTTAATGCTTTACATTTTACTTTTTAAATACATTTTTTTTTAAATTAAATTACCCCAGATTTTTTCACATTTCCTTGAGGACCGGACACCTCTAAGTTTAGCCAATGCGGACTCAATAGAACAATATCGATGGCAAAAATATAGAACTACAAAAATATTGAGTAAAAAATATAGAATGCCAAAATATCGACTTCCTATCTCCAAACAGGTAAGTACAAAAATATTGAATCAAAAATATCGTTGTAAAAAATATAGATAGTCAAAATATCGATTCATTTCCTTGAGGACCGGACACCTCTAAGTTTAGCCAATGCGGACTCAATAGAACAATATCGATGGCAAAAATATAGAACTACAAAAATATTGAGTAAAAAATATAGAATGCCAAAATATCGACTTCCTATCTCCAAACAGGTAAGTACAAAAATATTGAATCAAAAATATCGTTGTAAAAAATATAGATAGTCAAAATATCGATTTTTTAAAATAGGTAAAAGTAATTTAAATTAATGAAATAATAAATAAACCTAACTTAAACATACTTAAAATACTTAAATAACATTAAAAATAATAAATAATTAATATAAATAAAAAAAAAATGTAATACATACATATATATAAATGTACTATTACCACTCCAGTGAGTGCAACAGTAGAAAAAACATTGGATAGCGTAGCAGTAAAAATTACTATTCCCACTCCAGTGAGTGCAACAGTAGGGAAAGTGTTGGATAGCGTAGGGGTAAAATTACTATTCCCACTCCAGTGAGTGCAACAGTAAGGAAAGCGTTGAATAGCGTAGAGTAAAAATTACTGTTCCCACTCCAGAGAGTGCAACAATAGGGAAAGTGTTGGATAGCGTAGGGGTAAAAATTACTATTCTCACTCCAGTGAGTGCAACAGTAGGGAAAGCGTTGGATAGTGTAGGGGTAAAAATGACTATTCCCACTCCAGTGAGTGCAACAGTAGGGAAAGCGTTGGACAGCGTAGGGGTAAAAATTACTATTCCCACTCCAGTGACTGCAACAGTAGGGAAAGCGTTGGATAGCGGGAGGGTAAAAATTACTATTCCCACTCCAGTGAGTGCAACAGTAGGGAATGCGTTGGATAGCGGGAGGGTAAAAATTACTATTCCCACTCCAGGAAGTGCGACAGTAGGGAAAGTGTTGGATAGCGTAGGGGTAAAAATTACTATTCCCATTCCAGTGAGTGCAACAGTAGGGAAAGCGTTGTTTAGCGTAGGGGTAATAATGACTATTTCCCCCGCTCCAATGAGTGCAACAGTAGGAAAAGCGTTGGATAGCGGGATGGTAAAAATTACTATTCCAACTACAGAGAGTGCAACAGTAGGGAAAACGTTGGATAGCGTAGGGGTAAAAATTACTATTCCCAATCCAGAGAGTGCAACAGTAGGGAAAGCATTGGATAGCGTAGGCATAACATTTACTATTCTCGCTCCAATGAGTGCAACAGTAGGGAAAGCGTTGGATACCGGGAAGGTAAAAATTACTATTCCAACTCCAGAGACTGCAACAGTAGGGAAAGCGTTGGATAATGTAGAGGTAAAAATTACTATTCCCACTCCAGAGAGTGCAACAGTAGGGAAAGTGTTGGATAGCATAGGGGTAAAAATTACTATTCCCACTCCAGTGAGTGCAACAGTAGGGAAAGAATTGGATAGCGAAGGCATAACATTTAATATTCCCGCTCCAATGAGTGCAACAGTAGGGAAAGTGTTGGATACCGGGAAGGTAAAAATTACTATTCCAACTCCAGAGACTGCAACAGTAGGGAAAGCGTTGGATAGCGTAGGGGTAAAAATTACTATTCCCACTCCAAAGAGAGCAACAGTAGGGAAAGTGTTGGATAGCGTAGGGGTAAAAATTACTATTCCCACTCCAGTGAGTGCAACAGTAGGAAAAGTAAATACTTCATATATAAATAAAAATAAAATAAATAATAATACCAATTACAAAATAATTAACACTTTTATACAATACATTATTTAACAATTAAAAAATAATTAAAAATTAGATAAACAAAGATTTTAAAAATTGAATTGCTTACAATTAAATTACTTCCCACCCTATTCCCCTATAAACCCACAACAGAAAATAAATTACTAAAATTAACATATTTATCAATTAATCATTTCATTAAAATTAATTACCAATTATATTTTAATTAATTAACAATTAATTATTAGTTAACAATTAATTCAAAATAAATACCAATAAATAAATTAACATATTTAACTAATTATAATGTAATTACTTCCCATCCTATTCCCCTATAAACCCACAACCCGCTACAGAAAATAAATTACTCAAATTAACATATTTATCAATTATTCAATTAATTAAAATTAATTACCAATTATATTTTAATTCATTACCAATTAATAATTAATTAACAATTAATTAAAAATAAATACCAATAAATAAATTAACATATTTAATTAATTATAATAAATTACTTCCCACCCTATTCCCCTATAAACCCAACACCAGTACAGAACATAAATGACTAAAATTAACATAATTATCAATTAATAAATTAATGAAAATTAATTACCAATTATATTTTAATTAATTAACAATTAATAATTAATTACCGATTAATTCAAAATAAATACCAATAAATAAATTAACATATTTAATGAATTATAATTAAATTACTTCCCACCCTATTCCCCTATAAACCCACAACCCGCTACAGAATTATATTACGCAAAAATTAAATACCATAAAAATAATTAATTATTTTTAATAATAAAATAAATATACACTTTTCAAACATATACTAACATAAAAAACACTTTAAAAATTGATATTAACTTACTTACCTCAAATTCGATATTTTTGTAGTCTATATTCTGTCCATTCTATATTTTTGTAGTCTATATTCTGTCCATTCTATATATTTGTTGTCTATATTCTGTCCATTCTATATTTTCGTTGTCTATATTCTGTCCATTCGATATTATGTCCATTCTATATTTTTGATTCGATATTAATGCTATCCTATTCGATATTTTTGTAGTCTATATTCTGTCCAGTCGATATTGTGTCCATTCTATATTTTTTAATCGATATTAATGCAAATCGATATTAAAAACTCGATATTTTGAGTGTATACCGTATGAGGGGGCTGGGGGGAGATCCAGGCACGGGCGATAGTTAATTTGGCACATGATAGTAAAATAGTGACTAGGACCTGCTGCGGGAGAGTGACAGAGTGTAAATCTAACCATACTGTAGAGCCGAAAAAGAAATTGGCCTAACCAATTTCAATTTCAAAACCTTATCCAGAGCTGACAAGAACCCCGTTAAAACCGGGCAGGAAAAGAGCATATGTTCTAAATCGGCAGTTGCTAAGTCACACTTAGGGCACTTAGTACGATCACTAAAAGAAACATTTGTGGACCATTTAGAGATCATTTCAGGAGTGTGATATAACATACAAGTGGTTTTGAATTGCTGTAATCTTAGACTCGAAGATTGAACGAGATGTTGAGATTGGAGAGGGAAAAAGCAATTTGATTTGGAGTTATATTATGTCCCAACTTGGAGCTCCATTTCTCGGCTAATTTAGAGCAGTCACCTATCTTATAAGTGTTGAGGCATCTATATCCTTCACTAATTAAAGATTTGGTCTTTAATGAGTAAAAGCAATTCCAGATGTCAGAATCTAAGCTTTCCGATATTTTCATCTTGTGTACCAAAAAATTGTGTATTTGAATATACTTAAATCTCATTGGTTCGTCAAATTGTATAAATGTTTAAGTGCCTCAAAGTCTAAGAAACCGTGGGAGCCATAAAGGTCCCCCAGTGTTGTAAAACCATGAGCAGACCATATAATTGCCAGGCCATCGTTAAAAATCCCAGGAAGGCCCGGGTTTCCCCATAACCGCAATTTTGTGTGAAAAATTGAAGTTTTACGAAATGCCATGATATTAAACCAAATCTAAGCGGTATCTCTTGCAGTCTTGAATTTACCCCTTTTGTAGTAGTTGGGGTCATTAAGTCTTAACAGAAACATTTTGGAGTCTGAGGTTAACATGATGATATGAAAATAAAATTGAGTGTCTGAATTAAGCAAAGAACATAAACGGCCGAGGAAGGTAGCCCAATAATATAATTTGAAATCCGGGAAATTAAGTCCCCCGACAACCTTTAAGTAACATTAGAGATCTGCGCACCTTCCTGTATCCCCAGATGAAACTGCTAAATATCCCATCAAGTTTTTTAAAGAAAGAATTACTAAGTGCTAGTGGTATAGAGTGAAATAAATAGAGAAATTTAGGGAGCACTTTCATTTTAATCAAATTGATTCTACTGATAATGTTTAAAGGAAGTTTATGCCATTTTTCAAAGACAGAGCTGTTGATTTTAATAAAGCATCATAGTTTATTGTGATAACCTCGCTGGTTTTAGATGCAGTTTTAACCCCTAGATAGGTGGCAACCCTGCAGATTCGGGAGACAACAGCCGATGGTTTATAATTAACTACTATTTGTGTTTTATTTATGTTTAGCTTATATCCTGAGACGGCTCTGAATCTGCTAGCTTCGGCCGTAATCCCCTCTAGTGCCTCTACAACGTCGGTAGAATAAATAGCAATATCATCCGCATACGCGGTAATTTTCAAAGAATACGGGCCAGATCTAAACTGTGTTATTCGGGGCTGGAGCCGGAGAGCGTAAAGGAAGGGTTCCATCGACAGAGGAAACAGCAGGGGTGATAAAGGACACCCCTGCTGAGTGCCCAGAGAGATGGCAAAAGTAGAGGAAGTCAGCCCAGCATAGCTGATGCTCGCTTTAGGATTGTCATATAAAGCTTGTATCCAACTGACAAATTGGCCCCTGAAACCAATGAAGGACATAACAGACCAAAGATAGTCCCACCCCACTCGGTCGAAAGCCTTCTCAGCGTCCAATAAAATCATACCGATTGGGGTGGATTCAGTCTCAGCGATGTCAAATGCAGTTATGGCCGTGTTAATATGGGCGGTAGTGTCCCTTCCTATTACAAACCCATGTTGTTGTGAATTTACTATTTTGGGTATAAACTAAGCCAATCGGGTGGCTAAAATATTTGCAAAAACCTTGGCGTTGGTGTTAATAAGTGAGATGGGTCTGTAAGACCCACACTCGTCTGCCGGTTTGCCCTTTTTGAGAAAAAAACATTTTGGCAATGTTCCAGGAGCTAGGGGCCTTCCCACTGTCCCCTATAGATCGAATAACCTGGGAAAATAAAGGGAGTAGTTCCTCAATACAAATTTTATAAAGCTCGACTGGAACAGTATCTTCCCCTGCTGCTTTCCCTGAGGGTAGAGAGAGAATAGCTTGCCTGATTTCTAACAAAGTAATCTCTTCAGATAGTTGATCTAGCCCCGGTGTGTTACGATTTTTCTTGATATTACTATCCAAATAGTCTAGTATCTTCGCTGAACTAGGTTGATTCTCGGGGGTATATAAGATGTTGTAGAACTCCACGAATTGGTCCAGTATCTGTGCTGGCTGATCGTATATGATATTATTAGAGCCTCTAAGGCTTTTGATCAGGGTGTGAGCTCTATCATCCGCAACTTTATAAGCCAGAATTTTACCGATTTTGTCTCCACCTTCATAATGAGAAATTTTTAATTTATGTAATTTGGCGCTACTTTTTTCAAAAGAGATTGTTTTTAGATTTGATTTTAAACGCCCAAGTGTTAATCCCAATTCAACCACATTAGGAGAACCGGTTCGTAGAGCACCGGCCAAAAGTAATTCTTGTGGCAAAATATTAGATGTCAGCTTTTCATTCGTCTTACGGCGTTCAGAGTTCTGCCTGATAACAAATTGTTGGGTGAACCCCTTGATGCTGGCCTTACAAGCATCCCAGACAATTATACAGGAAGTAGAATTAAGGTTGAATTTGATACATTCACAGAGATGTAATTTAACCTGTAATATGTAGCCTGCATCAGAAAGTAAATGACGGGGGAAGGAAAACATCCTTGGAACCACTTGAGTTTGTGGATTATGAAACAAAAGCAAGATAGGGTTGTGGTCTGAGGTAACCCGAGGACAAATCTCAATCCAACTGGTGTGCAATATATTATCTGTAGCCCAGTCCATGTCAATACGGGAGCATCATTTATGGGGCGCTGAATAGTAAGTATGACCTGATACATTGGGGTAGAGAGAGCGCCAGATATCCCTGATATTGTGTATATGGCCAATTTCTAAGATTGCAGCTCGGACTTTACGCATACGCTGAAAAGCGCCTTGTCTGGTAGTATCTCGCTGGTAATCCATAATGCAGTTGAAGTCCCCCATAATAATAAGTTCCCCTTCCCACCCTAGAAGCTCCATATTTAGTTGGTCAAAAACGGTATGATCATCACTATTTGGCCCATAAATCAATTGTTGAGAAATCCCACCATATTTTAAATGACTGACTATCCCCGAAAGTGTATACATAGATCCAGGTATTTCTAATTTAATGCAGTTATCTTTTTTTTGCAGAGCAATGAGTCACATGGAAAATCAAACTCAGACAACAGTGGCAGAATCTTTCTCTTGAGGTTTTCAGATCTTCCAGACCAAATGCTATTCCTCTAGTTGATGTTTCTGAGCATGTATCTCCTTAATTTATTTGTAAATACCACCATTACCAACATCATTGTGATGGATCTCCTGCTGTACAGTCCCATGCATGGTTTCCTTAGCAAACATTCATTGGTAAATGCTAGCTTCAATTCTGTCACTGTCCCCAAGTTGTTAATAGATGTCTTATTGATGAAGATGACCATCTCCTTTTAAGGATACGTGGTGCAGATGCATGTTTTAATTTCCCTGGGTAACACAGAGAGAATCCTGTTAGCGGCTACGTCCTACGGGCAATATATATCCATTTGTACCCTCTTACACTACTCTACAGTGATGAACAGAAAATGCTATATACTGCTTGTAGCTGTGTCCTCCTTCAGTGCTTGTCTACATTGCCTGTTTTACAATGTCATGGCAGCTGAACCCTCCTGCTCATGCTCATGTGACTCTCCTGACTCGCTCAGAAGAGGTCGCTTCCCCACGCTCCCAAGGCTTGGGGATTCCGTGACTCCAGAGCGCTTTAAAGCTGTCCTGCGGTATCGTAGCGCCTTCCAGCTGAGTTGAAGCACCGCGTCTGCGCTCCGCTCGCTCTGCTGCCACTCATTAGCGCTATCAGTCCCCCGCATTACTGCCACTGCCTGCATTGTGCGATTGCCATCTGTTGTGCTGCATAATTAAGTCTGCGCATTGTTGTGATCGCATTGTTTAACCAAAAGTACTTTATGCCCGATTGTGCCTCTGTTTGTGCCCCAGTCTCGCCCAGTTTCGATTTCTATCGATTGCAGCCATTTTGTTGTTTGTTGTGCTTAGCCCGTAGCTCCACCCCGCTCCCGCCTCCCAGCTGATCCTGCCTCGCCCCTCCCCCCTCCACTGTCTACATATGACTGATGCCTTTGCGCGCAGCGTTCACGCGCAGCGTTCGTGCCCCATTCGCGCCGAAGGTGCGCCAAAGGTAAGCCCGTCTATGCCCGTCCGCGCCTGGACCGCGCCCAGGGCCAGAACCCCTGGTCCTCGTAAATCCCATTCTACCCGCATAACATACGACGCCTCAACGCTCTTAGCTCTTAACCCCGGACCACTCTCAAACTGCTACGAAGCCGCTCCAGGACACACACATGGACCCTTCACCTGCCACTCCTGCAAATTCGACTGCATCAGGAACCACACCAAATCCACAATCTCCAAACATAGCTCTGACACCAACCACCTAAGGTGCGTACTGCTCAACACCCGCTCAGTCCACAGACACTCCATCGAACTTTGGAACCTACTCGATTCCACATCGCCGGACGTCGCCTTCCTTACAGAAACATGGATGAACGCCTCATCAGCCCCCGACATCGCCATAGCCATCCCGGACACCTACAAGATCATCAGAAAGGACCGCATCAACCAAACTGGAGGAGGCATCGCCATCGTCCATAAGAACACCATCCGCATCACGACCAGTTCCGACGATAACCTCGCTACCGCCGAACACCTTCACTTCCAGATTCCCACCGACCCCAAAAACACACTCAGAGGCACCCTTATCTACAGACCCCCAGGATCACGCTCACAATTCAATGAAGACATCGCTGACTTCATCAACCCGCATGCCCTTCCCTCCGAAAACTACATTATACTGGGAGACCTCAACTTCCACCTGGACAATAAAAACGACAACAACACCACCACCCTTCTGGACAACCTGGCCAATCTCGGACTCAAACAACTCGTTGACACCCCCACCCACTCTGCCGGACACACGCTCGACCCCATCTTCACCTCCAGCAAGTACATCTCCTTCGATCACACCACTGCTCTCCATTGGACTGACCACAGCTGCGTTCACTTCCACTACAAAAAATCCAAGACCCATAACCCCCCAAAACCAATTCCCCGAAGAAACTGGAACAAAATGACCACTGACCAGCTCTTCTCGTCGCTTCAACAAAACCCCCCTGCCAACTCATCGGACCTTAACCAAGCAGCCACCAACCTCACACTATGGATCACACACAGCGCAGACGAATTGGCACCCTTGAAAAACCATCAAATCAAGCGAGGTAACAAAAAAGCCCCCTGGTTCAACGATGACCTAAAAAATCCAAAAAGCTCTGTCGCACTCTCGAGAAAACCTGGAGAAAAAACCCTACCACTGACAACGTGACCTCCTTCAAGAACGCCACCCGCAAACACCACCAACTCATCCGATCCACCAAGAAATCAGCATTTCAGGATCGACTTGACAACAACGCCCAAAACAGCAAGGAACTATTCAACATCGTCAAAGAATTCACTAACACCACCGCAGGCACTAACGACATCACCCCCTCCCAAGACCTCTGCGACTCTCTTGCCTTTTATTCCACAACAAAATCGCCGATATACATAACAGCTTTCAAAACCAGCCCGAAGACCAACCCACTCCGCCTACCTCCGAACCAAAACCCCCCTCTATCAACCTCCGCACCTGGAACCCAATCACCACTGAAGACACCATCCGCCTGATTAATTCCATCCACTCAGGATCGCCAACCGACCCCTGTCCCCACTACATCTTCAGCAAAGCAGACTCCATCATCGCACCCCACCTCCGAGACGTCATCAACCACTCCCTTAACTCCGCCACCTTCCCGGAAAACTGGAAACATGCCGAACTCAGCGCCCTTCTGAAGAAACCCACGGCTGACCCAACCGAGCTTAAGAACTACCGCCCCATCTCGCTCCTCCCTTTCCCCGCCAAAGTCATCGAGAATGCCGTCAACAGTCAGCTCGTCAACTTCCTCGAATCCAACAAATCCCTCGACTCCTCTCAATCAGGCTTCCGAGCCAAACACAGCACTGAAACCGCCCTCATCGCAGCTACAGACGACATCCGAACACTACTGGACAACGGAGAAACAGTTGCTCTCATCTTACTTGACCTCTCGTCAGCCTTCGACACAGTCTGTCATAGCACCCTCATACAACGCCTCAGCAACACCGGTGTACAAGGAAAGGCATTGGACTGGATCATATCATTCCTCACTGGAAGAACCCAGAGAGTCCGCCTCCCCCCATTCAAATCAGAGGCCACCAAAGTCATCTGCGGCGTACCACAAGGATCATCTCTCAGTCCCACCCTCTTCAACGTATACATGAGTCCCCTCGCATCCATCGCACGCCAACACAACCTCAACATCATCTCCTACGCAGACGACACCCAGCTGATCCTCTCCCTCACCAAAGACCCAAACACCGCCAAAACTAACTTACACGAAGGAATGAAAGAAGTAGTCGAATGGATGAAGAACAGCCGTCTAAAAATAAACTCAGACAAAACAGAGGTCCTCATCTTAGGATCTTCCCCCTCCGCCTGGGATGACTCATGGTGGCCACCGGCCCTCGGATCCGCACCAACACCTACGGACCACGCACGCAACCTGGGCTTCATCCTGGACTCCTCCCTCTCGATGACAAGACAAGTCAACTCCGTCTCATCATCCTGCTTCAACATCCTACGAATGCTCAAAAAAATCTTCCATTGGATCCCCACCGAAACAAGAAAGACAGTCACCCACGCGCTGGTCACAAGCCGATTGGACTACGGCAACACCCTTTACGCCGGAACCACAGCCAAACTTCAGAAAAAACTTCAACGCATCCAAAACGCCTCTGCCAGACTCATTTTAGACATCCCTCGGCAAGCTCACATTTCCGACCACCTGAAAGACCTCCACTGGCTCCCTGTCAACAAGAGAATAACATTCCGTCTCCTCACCCACGCACACAAAGCCCTCTACGACCTGGGACCCGAATGCCTCAACACGCGTCTATCCTTCTACACCCCCTCCCGCCAACTACGATCGTCCAATCAAGCCCTTGACGAAATTCCGCGCATCCACAGATCCACCATGGGAGGAAGGTCCTTCTCCTACTTAGCGGCTAAAACCTGAAATTCTCTCCCCTCCCACCTCCGCCTCACTCAGAACCACCTCTCTTTCAGAAAGCAACTAAAAACCTGGATATTCGATAAGTAAATCACCACCCACCCTCAAGCGCCTTGAGACCCTCTGGGTGAGTAGCGCGCTATACAAATACTTGAACTTGAACTTGATGTTATAATCAATCACTTCTATTTTGAGAATCACTTCTTCTGTGAGCTTGCTCTAGTAGCAATAAAGCAATTATTGCATAATGTTGGCCTCCTTGTCGTGCCATAAAATAAATCTGACTTGCACCACATCACTGCAGATGAGCTGGCAATCTTTACTGAAGGGGCTGTCATGTTTTTTTCTTTTGCATCCTTTTCTCCTCCAACCACATAATTGCCATCATCTTGACCTTCCAGTCGAAGAAAGGGAGGTCCAATCTATTTCCTAACTGCTCTTCTCAATTCATCATGGTGTCATTATTCTATGGGACCATCTTCTTTATTTTTTAATGCCCTTCTAAGACTCAAACTCTTCCCTTCCGAAGGATTGACTGGTGAATGTAAGACACTATGTTAACATTTATGTTGAACCACTTTATATATGGCTTGAGGAATGAGACAATAAATGTAGAAGAATTCCACAAGAAGGCACAATTCATCAGATGTCGCTTATGCAAAGAAGTGATGAGAATTGCTTAAAAACATTTCAAAATATAATTAAAAAATTATTGAATAAAGCAACATTAATTAAACTAAATCACATTAATTCCATGATAAACATACCACAACAGTCTTAAACATTTCTTGATCCTGGTGTAAAATCTAAGTACATGTAGCTTCAACCTTGTCACTTAAGCTTGCCGCTTCAACACCCAAGGGCTCATTTTGCATGGCGAGTGCATTCCCTCACTGATGCAGTCAGGGCCTTTGCCACACTCCCAATTTTTCATGAGGTAGCTTCTGTCCTCATTTAGGTATCTGTATCAGGGGAACACCTTTGTGACAACAATAGTGGAACTGTCTGCATTATTTGTGGATAGTCAAAAGGTACACTAAAGTGAAAGAATATTTCCACGTAATATGTTTTTCCGGCATGATGATAGCTTTCTCCCAAAATGTCATGGATTTCTGCAGTCAATTATGAGAAAGACCACTAATTGTGTTGATTCCTATGAAAAGAGTAGTCATCTTATATTGGGAGACTAGATTGCAGTCATGGCCAAGAAGATGGTCGAGTTAGTGAAGACCACACCACCAAATCTGTCCACCTTACACCATCTTTACAATAGGGCAGTAGGATGCAAAGGAAAACACATGGAACTTTTGTAATTTATGGTGGAAGACCTGTAAGCATTATTCATTAAATGAGGTTCTTTTTTAATACAATTGCTGAGGAACTTCTTATAATGATTTGCACCATTCTCCTTCAAATTTGCAAGAACATTACGTAGTATGAAAATATGTATCCAAGGCTGGAAAATACTTTTCTGTAACAATGACCACATGCAGTCTTCTGTCACTATCATTCAGTCGCTTGTCAAGCCTTTCCCCCTCTGTTGAAATGGAATATACATATATCTACATCTATTTACCATGGTTCATACCTAACCAATATTGAAAAGCACATCATTGTTGCATAACGTTCTGCTCTCTTTCAGATACAACATGTATACCTTTGCATTTTCCCTCTAATGTTCTTCTATGACTCTCTTCCCTTCTTTTTAAGTTAAACTTCACAAAAGTATCACACTTCCCTGTTTCACATGTAGCATTCTGCTTATTATGTCATTTTCTTGTAACATGCACGCATTCCTGAAACCTTGTGCTATTGTGAGATGCAAGTTCCTTACTAGTGTGAATGTGAAATAGGGCATGAGAAAGTAGGCACTGATTCTGAAGTCTACTCACTGTTGTAAGCATCAGGTTCTTAGGGTGTGAAAAAGTCTCGGCTTAATTGTTGCACAATATGGGCAAAATGATTCCAGTGCTCCTCCTGTTTCAAACAATGTCAACAGGAAATGGTCTACACATACAGTGTCCAATTGTATATTTCAGGGTAAGATTAAGGACACATTATTACTTATCTGTTGTCCTCCAGCGGTTCTCATTGGTTAAAGGTCCACACTGGAGTCTTGAGTCTGGACACAGAAGTCATGGAAAAGTCCACTCTGACTCATTACTCTTCAATGATGTTGTTGTGAAGCATTTTCAGGCAGCTAGCAGTAGCTTTAGTATCCACCATGCTCAACATGAGACTATATCATGAGGCCCATCTACACATCCCTGCTTTGCTTTGGTGCTGTTGAATTTATTCCCCCCTGTTTTTCTTTTGCTTGGCATCTAGGGATTGGTTTTGGACATTCATGATGTCATATCTCTGTATCTGCATCCAGGAGTCAAGTGTACTCTGTCCTCTGATACCCTGCGAGAAAAACAACCCAGACCCGAGATATACAGGTGTTTTATCCTCGTGCCCATGCTGACCTTGTTGGCCCTTTGTGACCCTGTCACTTTCCCAGTGACAATCTCAAAGCATATCTCATCACCCAGCAACCACAACCTCAATCTTTATCAAGACTCATGTAATAAATTGATTGGACACAACTCTGATAGCCATCATGGATGCACATTCTTAATTTTGGATGCAAAGCTCACCTTCGAAAAGTCATGTTTAATTTACAGGACTGCAGGAAAGTAAAAAACACAAGGCAATGAATGGTCAAATCCAATCACCTCATGACCGAACAGAACTAAAAAGCTCTTCTGAAGGACCCACAGCCACTTAAGTATTCCTGTCCCTCTGATCAACATCAGGCTGTCAGTAAGCCCATCTAGGTATCACACAGCTATCTGATGTAAATTGCTGTGGAGTCTTATTTCTGAAATATGAAACTCAGAAGCACCAAGACTGTACCACAAAATCTCCAAAACAAATGCTATCCTGCACTTCAAGGACTATTGCTCTGCAACATAAAAAAGGTTTTATTTAACCCCGCATTCACCATGAACCTAAAATCACTTGATTTTGCCATTGGTAATGAAGTATCTTTCAAAACACAAAGTGCAGAGAAAACACAGACAACATGGGTCTCCTCTTTTGCAGAATAAAGACCCACTTCACCCAATCAGATTTGAGAACCACATTCAAGACCTATTTCTCTACGATATGGATGGCAATGAGGCCTAACTCACCAGTGTCTTCGCGTTACATATTTTCCCCATTGCATTACATTTTACAGAAAACTGACCAAATTATCAAAGGGCTGAGAAACAAAGTCAAAATCTTGCCTGGCTACCCCTTCAGACTCACATCCCTTTCCATAACGGCTGCCTGTCTAATAAGGCAATTGAAAGTAATGACCTCCAAGCTGTTTGAGCCCAAAATGTCAACACTAAAAACCTGTACAATGATTTGCCTTCCCATTGTACACAAGACACAATTCTTCCCAAACCCCATGACCTATACATGTTCCACCACCCTCAATTACAAATATGCAAGATTACAAGGCAGGCTAGATCGGCTGGTGCTTTATAATTAACAATACACAGATGTTCTATATTTGCTTTTGATTTTCCAGGGTTTTGGTTTGTTACCCCTTGAATCACTATTTAATTAGACCTACTCTTGATGAGATCCAATAGCAAGCATGTTTCCCTGAATCTCTTGCCATTCTGGTGAATCAATGTGTGTTGAGAAGGATTATAGGTCTAGAGAATGATAAGTGAGCATACCTGAAACAAAGCTCATGGCATTAAGTTCCAAATTCCCAATTGTAAACATCTCAACAGAGGTGCTTCACCATATTCATTTGGAGAAACTACTCTTGTAATGACTAACTGTAAAGTTTGAGAATTTCTTGGATGCAGACATTTCATTAGATGCTCAGTTTGTTTCAGTGATCAGGAATTAGGATGTTCAGAAACATGCTTCGTTCATTGGTCTTCAGTGAAATTAATTTTGTGAAAGTTGGATTATTTGTCAAATACATGATGAAGTAGGCTTGCTTTTTGGCCGGTACACTGACATTCCAGGTTCATCACAGAACTGAAAAGAATCCCATCCTTCCCGTCATAACACTGGTTACAAATAAAATGTTGGAATCCATTCTCTCTGTTCGGTCACAGAGGCTACAAGAACCCCAAAATCCATTGTAGGTATCTTATGATGACTGACTTTAGAAAGCAAGTACCAACCAGGGACCCCCAAGGGAAGTTTTTTTTATTCAACACAAAGACATTCAAAACATGAGCGTGTGCCTGTGCGTGCTGGTAGAGAGATCAAAATCAAGGCCGCTGATTTGTTTTGAACTGCATTGTAGTAAAGAAAAATTATCTAAGCCCTTGAATCCCCCATATATACCTCAACTCACTTTGCCTATGTGCATGTGTTTGCCCTTACATACGAAACCCTTTATTTTTGATAATAAGTATGAGCCAGCCCTGCGAAAGGAAAAGGCAGCCAGAACAGGATTCGCTGTACTACTTTCAACACACTACTTCACTTCCCCTCGCTTCTCCCAAAAAACATATTTTAAAGTCAATATTTCATTTGAAGGTGGATTGTAATTTACCTGTGTGAAAGCCTAGAGATAGGCATTTTGTCACTGATTACCTTGGTGAGAATTATTTTGCTTTGTATAGTGCCTCTGACAAACACTAGGGGAAATTTGTTCTGTAATATTTCTTGCTAGAATCTCTTATTAGCTATCTGCCAGGATCTGTAAAAAAATGTAAAAAAATGAAAAGACACATATCCATATATATAAATGCATATCTCTATGGATACCTAGAGAGCCTTTGAGTCTGCTCTAATATGCCAGTGGTCTGCCTGAGTGTAATTTATACCCTGCTTCCGTCTATGACTGTGTACTGCATGGGGTAATGCTTCAGTCCACATTAGTTATTGGCTATTTTGTTGTGAATTACATTGTCCAATCATGTGTGTACACCCACCTAAAAATATAAATAGGCCTAATAGATGTAGAATAACTGTGAATGGAAAGCTCTCAGAGCGAGTCAAGGTATTTAATTACCTGGGCATTAGACTGTCAGAGAGAGAAGGATGGAGAGAAAAAATAATTAAGAGTGTGGCCTGTTTAAACCATAGGACTATGGCTATTGCTAAATTGTTTGTGGGGTTACAAAATTACCCAGTTTCCCCAGCCCTGGGGTTGTATAGAGCGCAGGCTTTAAGTGGGGCTCTACATGGTGCCGAACAGTGGGGTCATAGCCAAGTTGAGGGAATACTTCTCCCAGACAATAATTCATAAGATCAGTGCTGAACCTCCCATTGAGCTCTCTTTTATTACCCTTGCTAATGGACCTGAACCTACACAAGATAATTGATAGAGTGAGGCTAAAGCCCATTCTTTTTTGGCTAAGGATCTGGTCCATAGAAGAATTGTCTCATTTCAAGGCTGCCCTAAGTGATGTAATCAGTAGGCCACAGTAATCAACCATTCCTTGGCTAAGATATATCCAGACCTTTTAAACTAAGCTAGGTGCAAATAATCTCTGGCTCGATCCTGATTCAATCACTTTGAGCTCTGCCACACAGGTACAGGTAAAAAATCCTTTTGGCAATATATCCAAATGTGGACAGCCATCTCATGGATCTTTAACTAATACTTTCCTGACCCAAAAAGTGGACTTTGAGTTCAAAGAGTATCTTGATTTTTGGCAGGTCCCACTTCAAAGGAAGCTCTATATTCAGCTATGGCACTTTTCAACTGGCCTCATTTATGAGCATCTGCTCCAAACTGTTGACTAACAAGGGCATGTGTCCAATGTGCAATGCTTTACATGAAGATGCTCAGATAAATCTTGATTGTCCTGCATATAAAACTGCATGAGCTAAGTGGATTACACCACTGGGCACTAGACAAACAAGGAGGCCTTGCAGATTTGCCAAGTTGATACACAGACAAAAGTAGTGTTTTCTGTTCCTAAAATTTTGGGAGCAGCTTGGTCTGTACATTGTAAACATCCTACTGTCCAAAACTCTGCCCAGAACATTATTTATGCTTCTAGCTGTATGATAAAGCTTTAGCAAATATGACATGCATGTATTGTTTTTATAACTTTGCATTGATTTTTATTGTTTCTAATCTATTTAATGCATATATTTTTATGTGTTTCTGTTTTAATGTTTCATCAAGTGTGTCGATAAATTCTTGTGAATTCGATCTGACAAAGAAATAAATAAGGAAAAACTAACTGCGGCTTACGAGGCATGGCGTGATGCCCTTTCAATTATTTTCATTCTGTGAGATTGTGTTCTTTTGAATAACAACAATAAACAAGACACTTCTGCTACCTTGTGGATCTCTAGAGACTACAAGGGTTAGCCTGCATTGCTGCCCTGAGGAAGAGGGGCGAGAGAGGCAAGTTCTTCAAAAGGGAGACCTGGCCCCCGTGGTATGATGTGAGCGAAGCCTGGGCCAAGGGTGGGCCCATCAAAGCCTGGAGGAGGTGGGACTGGGCCCCCCTCTTTCCTTCATTCACTATGTATGAAACCTACTTTTTATCTTCAATGCTTACACCAAGAGTGGAAAGCCGTTTATTTAAGTAAACAAATTGACTCAGAGTCAGAAATTACTTTATTCAAGCTGCAATTACAGATCTTAAAAGTTCATAAGTAAAAATAATATTTAATCATAATTACATTAAAATGTAATAAAAACAGTTGAAGACACTAAAAGAGATGCTATTATTCATTCTGAGGAATTGTACAATCTTCTGGTCTTTAAAGATAGACATAAAAAGAATGCAACAAAATGGCAAATGAAATGATCTGGCAGCGTTTTTAGAAGCGCCATTGTCTAAAATTGTGTTTACGCATGATTGGCAGAATTAATCTTTTGTGTTGCTCCAAATAAAACTTACAAAAGAATAAAATGTATGAGTAAGATTGGGTAGACTCCCCATTCACAGGGGCAGGGCGTTAAAACTTGTAATGAAAAAATGCCTGATGGGTACCCCAACATACAAGGAAGTAGGTTTGATCTAAACCTCAACATTACAAATCTATGGCGCAGGTTTGTCACGGCCAAATTTACCCCTCAATTAATGGCGGTCCCTCACAATACAATTGTTGGAACTGTTGAGTGGATTCCTTTTTTTGCCATTAAGTTTAAAAAGCATTCCTCAATTGTTTTTTTTAGGATATTCTGGTAAGACCTTGGTGTTTCAAAGATAGTTTCTAGAAATCAGGTTATTTTTAACATACAATAGTCATGAGATCTTTTTTGTGTGTTCCAAAGCAAGGCAGTCAACCAGGAACCAATGAGTTAGATCATCCGAATCTCGTCTCCATATGGAGGGCCAAATAAGGATTCGGGCCAGAGCAATCTGGTCTTATATTTAAAGAACGTTCAACTCAATACGGCAGTTGTAGTTAGAACTACTTTTAGGGAGGCATTCCAGATTCTTCCAGAAAATATTTTCCACTGTTTGCAGTGTTGCATGCTTTGTATGTCCCCAGACTGCCGCTCCGTAAGTTACTATTGCAGTGGACTTAGCTAAGCATACAACATCTAAGGGTTTTGAACCCTCTTTTTGGTAAAAGAAAATAGAGCTCCGATGACTTTTTCTAACAATAAGCCCCTATTTCTCAACATGTGAGACCATGATAGCACACTATCGAATGTCTTCCCTAAGTCGGAAAAAGTGTCTGTCTGAGACACTCACAGGCCCGCTATATAAAATGATTGGGCTTTCTTTACCTTCAACCCAGTCACTAAAATAAAAGATTCTGTGTCGTTAGTTTGCAAGTTTCATGCATGAAGTTAACATAGGTGTCTAAGAGCTTCTGAAGCGCCTTCCCTGTGTGTGCTCTTAGAGCCACATCATCCACGTAGAGCAAGATGGGAATGCAGACTTTATTCATCTTTGGGACGTCAGGGGTTGAATCTAACAAAGGGGCCTCAACTCTGTTGGTGTACAAAGAGAAGAGAAACGGAGCGAGAACGAACTCCTGGTGAACCCTCCTGTTAATAGGGAACCATCTGGTGAACTCTCCCGGCTTCCCAGAGTGGACACAGGTCACGTCCCTGGAGTATAATTGTCTGATAAAAAGGAGAATGGCCTTGTAGACCCCTATGTCCTTTATAATTCTCCACAGATGATGATGGGCCATGCCATTGAAAGCTGCTGAGAGATCCATAAAGGCATAATAAAGCTTGCTTTGATTGGCTTGTGAATATTTGGCGATGAGCAAACTCAGATTCAAGGCCCCCATGCCTTGACACAGCAAGACTCCTGCATCGTGATTGTTGGCGGTGACAAAGGGCCTTGGGCTGACGTTGCACGTAAGAGTGCTCATCACATTGGGGGATATGGGAAATTAAGTCCCCCCTGCCTTGACACAGGAAGACTCCTGAAGCATGATCGTTGGTGGCTACAACAGGCCACGGGCTGGCATTGCACTTAAGAGTGGTCCCCATGCAGGGGGAGATGGGAAATGAATTCCCTGCTGCCTCGACACAGCAATACTCCTGCAGCAGGATAGTTGGCAGCAAATTGATTCCTTTGTTTCCCAGCTCACCTGGAAGGAAACTTTTAGAACTTGTCTCTAAGGCAAGACTTGAGTCATTGGCTTCTCCACCTATCTAACTTTCCTCGTCTATATCTTTGCCATCTATTTTATTATTTTGTTCCTTGCTAAACAAAATCGTAACTGGCCTACTATGGGGGCACACAAGGTGCCATCAAATCAGTATAAGCCATTATAAAAATCATCACTTGATGGGTTTATCCAATGGGCTGGGAGGGCAATTAATAAAGAAATTGAATTGGCTGAACGCTGCCTATCAATCACTCCAGAGCTCTTTGCAGAATTTGTACACCCCCCACTGGAATGCCTAATCTTCTAACAAACTCGGCCACAGGTTTCCTCTCTTACACTAACAGATCCAGCAGGAGTAGATTTTCCTGGCGCCACTCCGGTCTCAAACCACGGTCAGGATGTAAGTGCTTTTTTCTGATGTGAGCCCACCAGTTAAACATAAAAAAACACTACCCTGCTTCAAAAACAAAACCCACACGCTGAGGAACCTGTTCAGCAGCATGCACTGTTACTGCTGAACCATGGCTGCTTGACCTAGAAGATTCCTTTAGTGAAAGAAAGCTAGCCAAATTTACTGCATCTGTTAACCTGCTCATCTCGCCAACTGAAGAGTGTTTAGAGGCTACAGAGCAGAATCTGTGTAAATCACTTCACCATGAGGCACCAGCACAACCCCCCGCCACCCCCCCGGAAGTTTAACGAGGTGACCAGTTACCCACTTACAGCAATCTTGAGGGACGTCATTGTTCCTCACTTTCATCTACCAATCCCTGCACTCAAAGATGCAAGGGATGCCAACTTTCACTAAGCATATATGCTTGGATATTGAAGGGGGCATTAGTATTGGGAAGACACAAGAGTTTGGAGGAGCCACTACCTCAGTTAGCTTGTCACTACATCCTACATCAGCCAGGTCACTAGAGGGGTGGTGGGGGAGGCAGTTGATTGCCAAAGGATTTTGAACTTGACATCTTAGCCACCACTTAGTGTTTTAATGAATTTACCCAGCTGTCGCTTATCCATACATAGTGGTAATAACCACTGTTCTCCATTGTCCCAGCACACTGCAGAATACGTTTTGTGGTTCAAGAATATGGTCTCACATTGGCTTCACTTCTAAATGGATTTTGCCACCTCAAATGCTCTTGACACTCTGATGGTTCACATGGTAGGATGGGTGGCTCAGTTAGAGAAAACCCAAGAAGGGCATTGTGTGATAATTAACTTAAGGCACTGGAAATTTGCACAGAATTTATTTCTCAAGTGCATTCAAACTGGTGTATACGATGCTGATAAAAAGCTATTCCTCCTAGGTTATCTCTGTCCCGTTTACCAGAGCATATTTGTGAATAATCCCTGAAGCAAGGGTCTTACATTAGCCCAATTTCAAATTTCCATCGGTAGTCGTTTAATTGCCCTTGCCAGTCTGACAGAGAATGATCTACTGCCCTTTTATGATGCAATGAGTGCCTGAACTAGATACTAGCTCCCCTTGGGTTTCACACAACCAAAGAGACAAAATCACCACCTTTTCCTAAACCTGTTTGCTGCTTAGAACATTCCACGCCAGTGCAGAGCGTTCTATTAAGCGGGTGGGCCACGTCGGCCAACGGACATGTACAGCACTACAGAGGTAGTGCTCGCCAGGGCCGTTAGCCAACAGAAGCAGCGAGCGGGTTAAAGAAGCTGAAACAGATCCTGCACTTCATTTTCCACCTGCTCAAAATACCTAGGTCGCAGATATTGCTTTGTCCTAAAGTAATATATAATAAATAAAACAAGACCAGAATGACAAAAAATCCAATTACTAGAACCGGAGATATTCAATTTTAAATGTTTAAGTAAAGTAGCCCCAAAAGTCATAAAGTGTCAACCGCGATGGAACATAGGCCGGATACTGATGCATCACTGCTGCTGCATGGGTTGGACCCATTGCAAAGACCCGCATCACAGCTCTTCTAAAACTATGCTAAGATTCAGTGAGGCTCAAATGGTGAACTGACAAATACGATGAACGTAGCCAAAGGAGTCCACCAAGGCTGAATACTGCCTCCCACCCTTTTACTTTAGTTTATAAACAATGTATAGATTTTTTGTCAAATTGCTTTAACACCAGGGGCCAGATTTATAAATAAAATTGCATTGCCTTTGCGTCATGCACACTTAGAAAGAGAAAAATGCCTTCCTGCACAAAAACAGTCCTGCCTGCAACTCATGGCGCAAAGGTGTCTGCTTTGGGACTAGGCAATCACAAGTGTGCCAGTGCAGAGAGAGAGGTGGAATGTGCCATATGTTAGTAAATATAATGCATTCCTGCTCTCTTCATGTGACGTTGCACTGCTTGTTTTCTTTCTGCATTGCGCTGTTTCAAATCTTGAGAAATCTGGGCCTCAGTTCTTCCCTTGACCTAAAGTGAGATTTAATAATGCTTTGCAGAAGAGGCTACAAGAACTGATTTCTGTTGTGTTGCATGTGGGAAGCTTATATATCCGAATGGCATTCTCCTATAGAGCTCAGCTTTTCTTGTGACTAGAAATAAATATCAAAATATATCATATATTTCCACCCCTGGCATCGGCCTGTGATAGGAAGCTCAACTTTCCCTTCTTCTATAAAGCCAGCTGCAGTCCGAAGGAATCTACAAAATCTCAGGGTGTTCTCATATATACTCTCCTTGAGAAACCTACAAGCAAACATATCTTGAGCCACAACCCTTTACACAACTACTATTTGGATCCTTCATCTGATTTCTAACACTTAGATGACCACCCTGCAAATATGAGAGAATGCACTGAACATTGTAGATGTTGACCTCGCTTTTAGTTTGTAGAGACCGACTCATCCAGATTCTGGGATCTGTTGCTAATGTGTGGTTGTTGTGCATCTCAAGGATAGACAATGTCACTGAATAGCACAACCAATCACTGATGAACAGGTAATGCTCATACATGCATTAGGTATTCTCAATGGGTGACATACCAAGGTGAAAATACTTTGTCAATACTTAATCATATTTGCCTTGTGATTGAAGAATGTTCAGAAAGACGCTAGAGTTGCTGATACCTTCCTTACCCCGGAAGAAACGTCTAAGCAGATCACAAGTCCTGCTGAGGGAGGCATGGGTTGTTTCCAATCTTCAAAGTGTACTTCCTACATAAATGGAATTAGAATAAACATTAGTCGTCATCTATGGGGACCATTGCATCTGTCATTTAGGATATCAACCAACAGCACTGCATCGGTTTAGCCAAGTTTCTAAGAGTAAAGCGGTGGATTAACAAAATCATATGAAAATATATTTCACCACAGATGTGATCTTGTATATAGCTCCAAGTCTTTTGGCAAGATTTGCACTGTACAAACACCACAAACATACTTTCCAAGCAGAGAGTTCTTGAACTGTTGAGTCCTGTCTCCCCGAGGTAGGAATGACACTTCCCAGTATCCACAATAGTTCTACAAAATACTGATCATATGTAAGAAATAGGTGTCTACAGAGATGAGAAGCCTGGAAGGAGGAAAAAGCCAAAGCAAAAAAGCCAAATGTGGAGGAAAAAACTCCAGGTGAAGAAATTGCGAAAAAGAAGTTAGCAAAATAGAGAGTTAAGATCCTAAAGAAGAATTAGCTAACAAGAGTAACTAATCAAAGTGTCCTCAGAAGAATCAAGGTGCTAGAAACAATTATTTCCTGTAGGCAATAAACTGTCAAAGGATTCCAATTGTACTGTGATACAGAGGAGAGCAAATTCTGTCCTCTTTTAGAGAGGAAGATCAAGACTTGTAACCTGAAAGGGCAGGAAGTAGTGCCAGCAGTTACCCATTATGATGGAAGATGCTAGCTCTATCTGAAACCAAAGAAGATTAAGGGGCATATCATCAAGAGGGGGCGATAATTATCGCTAAGCGCACTCAGCGGTAGGATAATTATTGCCACCCAACTCTGAATTTTAGTGCGGAGATAGCATGCAAAATTCAGAGTGCAAGCTGCCTAACTGTGTGATTATCGCTGGAAATCCAGCGATAATCACACAACTTTTGGCGATAGCTTGCTGATAGGGCCTCACATACTTAGCCATGATATCCACCTTCCATAGGATATCATGGCTAAGTCAGTTTCAAAGCAGGCATAAGGAAAGTAGCGATAACAGAGGTTATCGCTACTTTTGCATGAGACCTGATAATAGGAGAAATGTCGCTGAGCGACATTTCTCCCATTATCCTGGGGACGAACGCCCACTTTGCATCTCATTAGAGATGCAAAGCTGGGAGTTGAGGGAAAGGGGGAAAAAGCATGGATTCACGCGTCTCCTTGATAATAGGGCGTTAGAATTATTGCCGCTTTTCGGCCGAAAACGGCTGCAAAAGCAGCGATAATTTTCTAACAACCCCTTGTTGATATGCCCCTAGGTGTTTTGAGGAACTATGAACTGAAAAATTATTGAGGCTGGATTGTAGGACAGAACTCACCATACCCCACACTGCCCAAGTGAAATCAACACCGTTAAAAATGTCCACATCATCTCCTATGAGATGCACAGTATGCCTGCTACCCAGCTCTGAAGGGGAGACAAAAGATAAGGATCTGGTACATGCAGCCCTTGCCTGATGGGTCTCTACTGCTGCTGATTGTAGAGTGTTCCATGCCCACGACCAAAGGATGGGTAAGTGCGGGGAGAGCCATGCAGGCAGCACAGCAGCAGAACATTTATATGCATAACTACCAGAGAGCTAGAGAGACATATTCACCTGTATCCACTGGCATATTTTGGAAATGGTGGGGTATAAATGGTTGTCCTGGAATTCAGCCATAGCTTGTGTGAAGTAAGCCTGACGTCTTCCAAGGCAAATCATGGTGCAGCGGATGCTCATCCTACAAGCATACTTTGGAAAAAAGGCCACTCATGAAATAATCCTGAACTTTCATCTTGTGACATAACAAGCATCATCCTCCCCAAAAGTGTTTAAGATTCATATTTACCTAGAGAACTTGAAAATGGTGGGTGCAAAATACTACCTTTTTCCAGCACAGTTTCACTGATAAGTGGCATAAACAAAAGATATTGGCATGCAATTTTACATGGCCTATACTTTTTCAAAATATAACTATCATCTTACTGAACATATACATTCAATCAGCTTTATTTTTCCATTAGTCTCCATACCAATACATTTTCAGTTCTCTGAATGGGCAGGGTGGGGAACATACAAAGGAGAACTAGAGCTATCTTATGTGCTCTGGCGGCAGTGCTACTGCTCAAGTTATAGAAGTGTAAGAGATTCAGATGGAAGACCAAGGTAAATCATGTTTACAGAGTTAGTCGTCATCCGGCAGTAGTGATAACATCATATGATACTTACTTTATCAATGTCCACAATGTTTTATACTTTTTTAATCTAAATGTTATTTATTGGTGTTGGATTGTATAGATGTATTTTTGTATGTACCTGCTTTTATGATTTTTAATACTGTGAAAATCGAATAAAGCTTATTGAATTGAAATTGAAATGTCCACAATGTTTTTTGGTAATCAAAATGTATTTTGGTAATTCAATCATTGTTGCCCACGATCAACATATCTCTTTCTGAAAATACACACAATTTGTTATGTAATTAAACCTTTTTATTTTGCAATAATAAACTCAATTCCCTTGCAATGTATGTCCTAAAATAAATGCTCTTTATCTTTAGTACACTTAGCATGAGCTTGCCGTTTTATCTGATGTAGTATTGCATACATGGATAGACTCTCCCTGCATGGCCATGTTTCAAAACCAAAACATGCCAGAAAAGCCCATCATCTGTCAGGTATTGCCACCATCATGCAAGGGTATGCCATTGTTATAACAGGAATGCCCACAATGTGTGAAATATGGGCACCATTAACCAAGAGTAATTGTTATTAGAGGAATTCAACTATATGTTATATTATAGGTAATTGTTGATTCAACATATACCTAGATATCTTGCATTAGAAGCAGCTTAGGCTGATCATGAGACAGGAGGGTAACCACAGTGTGTACCTGTTTTCTGCAGACAGAAGGAGAAAGATTGGTAAGTTAGGGGGAGGTAGAGCCTTCCCCTGTGTAGCCACCACCATAGAGAAGCAGATGTCTCTTGAAAGAATATTGAGCATAGCTTCAATATGGGGCATCGAAAGATTGGCTGATCTTAAGTAATGGCTAAGGATGATCCATTTAAATGTAGAGAATAGAAAGGCAGGGGATATAGTGTAAAATACCTTACCTGCACAGAATTTGTCACTTTCTGTTTCACATTTCCACAGGTAAAGAGCATCTCACAATAACACTAGCATTAAGAACAGATGGATATTACCAGTACATTTTTCAAAAAGCAAACTGCTATGTGTGAAACAGGAAAAAGTGAATCTTCTGTGAAATTTGACATATAGGTTAAAGAAGAGAGTCAGAGAAGGAAAAATGCGAATGCATAAATGTTGTATTTCGAAGAAGAAAGAAAGTAATGAAACAATGAATTCCTTCTCAATATTGATTAGGTATGCTGCAAGGGACATAGCTGCAGGTATAGATACATTCCACATCAACTGAGGAAGAAGATTTTAGTTAGCCATAGCATGATAATGACAGAAGACTGTATATGGTCATTGTTCTTTTTGGAGAGGGTATTTTTTACCCTTCACTAAATGCCCTCGCATTATGTAAAAATATCGACAAATGGAATGAGTCAGGTGCATGTTGTTACAGAGAGTTCCTCATCAGTAGTAATGTCCAAGAGTCTCATTTACAGAATAATCGTAACATGTCTTCCTTCAAAAGCCACAGAAGATTCATATGCCCTCCTCTCTGCATTACTATCCAGTTCTGTCGGTGGTGGAAGGTTAACATTTTTGATGATGGGGTCCCACTCTCCACTAGTTCGGCCATCTTTTTTGGCCATGGCTGCGATCCAGCTTACCAATATAAGGTGACCAATCTGCCCTCATTTTCATGGCAGTCAACATGGATTGACTGCAAGTGTCCTTGATTTACTGAAAGTAAGCTACTGACTTGTCAGAAAAATTATTATGTGGTCACTGGCAATGTAACTTCACTTTTGGGTACATTCCTGAAACCCATATATAATCTGATAGATCTACCATTGCTGCCATACAGCTTCCCTCCAATACTGTTTCTGTAATGGTGATGGAAGCTACTTCAGGAAAAATAACCCAGGAGCCATGATTGCAACGTGTCATTATGGTAGACATCTGTATGCCAATAAGTGTGGTGGAGGTGCTGTTTCGTCCACCAGTGAGGGATGCACTCTCAGTAAAAATCATTAAATGAGCCCCAGCTGTTAAATTGACCTGCTTAAGTAACAAGGGTGAAGGTACATCTACTCACTATTCATTCAAGATAACAATTTGAAGCTTGTTGTCTGTATTTATCATTGAAGGAATATATTTTATTTTTTATTGATGTTGGATTAGTACTTTAAATTACATTTGTAGGTTTCTTTTCAAGGGTTTTGTAAGCAACACTCAACCTTTCCTTGAAGAGTATCATCTGTTGAATCGTGCCTTCCTATGAAATTCTTCTCTGCAGAACACTTTTCTCAATGCTGCCTTTATCGCTTCATTTCTCAAGCCATATATAAAAGGGTTTAGCATAGGTGTTAGCATAGTGTACATCACTGTCACCAGCCTATCCTTCAGAAGAGAGGAGGTTGAGGCGTGGGAAGGCCGGAAATAGATAGAGAAGATGGTCCCATAGAACAAAGTT
The DNA here is from genome assembly GCF_964261635.1 of Lissotriton helveticus. NCBI lineage: Eukaryota > Metazoa > Chordata > Amphibia > Caudata > Salamandridae > Lissotriton > Lissotriton helveticus. The sequence goes on from NC_136071.1 coordinate 56,773,166, forward strand.
ACCATGATGAGGTGAGAGGAGCAGGTGGAAAATGTTCTGGACCTCCCTTCCTTTGAGCGGATCTTCAAGATGGTGGCAATTATGTGAATGTAGGAGACAAGGATGCATAAAAATGGGACCATGACCGAGACTGCCCCTTCGGTGAAGATTGCCAGTTCATTGGCAGTGATGTCTGTGCAAGACAGCTTGATTACTAGAGCAATCTCACAGAAAAAGTGATTGATGGTATCATGAGCACAGTAGGAGAGTCCGGCGGCCATGACGGTGTGAAGCAGGGAATGTAGGCAAGCACTGATCCATGAGGCAGCTGCAAGTAGTGTATAGCATTTCTTGCTCATCACTGTGGAGTAGTGCAAGGGATTGCAAATGGCTACATATCGATCATAGGCCATAACCCCCAAAAGGTTACTCTCCGTGTTACCCAGAGAAATGAAAAAGTACATCTGCACCAAGCATTCTTGAACAGAGATGGCCCTCTTCTTCAGGACTAGATCTGTTAACAGCTTGGGGATTGTGACAGAAGTAAAGCTAGCATCTGCTAATGAAAGGTTGCTAAGGAAAAAATACATGGGGCTGTGCAGGCGGGAATCCATCGCAATGCTGTAGATAATGATGATATTTCCAAACAAAGTAAGGAGATACATGCTTAAAAACACCAAAAAGAGGACTAGCCATTGATCCGGAAGATCTGAAAACCCCAAGAGAAAGAATTCTGTCACTGTTGTCTGATTTTCACGTTTCATGTTACTTTTTGTCCTGCACAAAAAAGATAAGAACATTAATGTAGCAAGCCCTGGGTTTATTTACAAGTAAGAGTCCTAGATTTAGGAATAATTCGTTGAGTAAAATATTATGGGATTTCTAATGAATCTCTCTTTAAGATGAAATAATTTTTAGGATGCAGACTAGACATGGGTGTGTATGATGCAGAGGGACTTATTCTAGAAATGTTCTCTGTTAGTGGTATCCAACATTGCATAGTGAGGGAAAGAACCATGTCAGATTTTTAGAGCAATTACTATATCAATCTCTTTAGACTAATTCGGCCTGATTATCAAAAGAAAAAAATTCTTCTCCTACTGGTTTCCGCCCAACCATGGATGGATTTTTCTGATGTTTTGGAATTTACATAGGTTTTCCAGAAGAATAGATGGAACACTGTCACTGTAAAAATAAGCATGTGCAATTTTTCATCTGTACTGTGGGTAAACTTTTGTATATTTAATTTTTGAATGGGAAAATATGCACAGTGGTATTTTTAAGGAAAAGAAACCAAGCAAAATGTACTCGATACAAATTTTTGTTGAATGAAAGAATATCAAACTCAAAAATATACAAATACAAAACAAAATAAAAAATATTGCTAACAACTAGTAATGTAAAGTGCAATAATATTGGCTAAAAATATATTGTGCATCAAAAAATTACACTTTTTTAAAATGAAAAAATCAAAAGGTAAAATGACATTATACTTAGGTGGTGAAATAAAGTAAAAACAAATGCTTTAAAAACAAAAGACTTTGTAAATTCACCAGTTGTAGTTTACTGAGTTAACTGCAACGTGTTCCTCTGCCATGCACTGCTGATGACCTCCTTTCTAACAAACTTTAGACAGCACTTGCTGTGATTGGAAGTGTTATGTCTTTGTTTAATCCTATGTAGGCAGTGGTTCCATGTTTCATGTTGTATATGATAATGCCAAAGAAGCGGGTATTGTGTTGTGTGTTGCTTGGTTACGAGAATCGGCCCGTTTGTGAACGGGAAAAAGGCTTGATACATCTGGCCCTAGGTGCTGTGCTGGCTCAGGTGGATTCTAAAGGGAAAGAGCATACTATTGCGTATGCTTTCAGATCTTTGTCTCCATGTAAAGAGAAGTATCCTAATATCAAAAAGGAAGTGTTAGCTTGCGCAGGGGCACTTGACCATTTTAAATCATTAATTTGGAGAAAAGTGTGCACTCTGCATTGTGATCATAAACCGTTAATCAAAAGTTTGTCCACAGAAGGTTAAAATAACATTTCCTCTAGGTTAGCTAGTATATCTATGCGTATGCAAAGCTACACATAGAAAATACTCCAGGCAAGAGCAATGTTATGGCTGACTTTTTATCTAGAATGCCAGTCATGCTAGAAAAATATGAGGACAATAAATGGAGTGACTTCCAAGTGGCATTTGTACATGACCAAGGGCATTCTACTGTCAAAAAGATGAGTGGGAACAAGAATTAAAAAAAGATGTGGTTTTGCAAATAATAATTCCATATGTCATGAATGGTTGGCCCCGCAAGGATGCACTTAGTGATGCGACCAGACCTTTTTGGGAAGTGCGATCTGAACTGATTTTTGTTACCCAGTGAGAAAATTGTTCCACCTGAAAGCTTGCGTGTTTCTATTGTGGCACTGTGTCATGAGGGCTATTCTGGCATTAGTAGGACTAAATCACTTTTAAAATGTTTATTTGGTGGCCTGGCTTGGACAAGTTTGCAGAAAGAATTGTGAGAGAGTGTAGGGCTTGTTCTGGTGCTGACAAATCCTTACAAACCTAACATCCTCCCATGTGTGATTCAAACCTTCCTAAAAATCCTTGGGAGATTGAAGCTATTGATATAATGGGCAGTAGCGGCCCGTGGTGGGAGTGCTGCTGGGCGCTGACATGGGGCGGGGTTGGGACAGGGTTGGTGGGTAGTAAACTATGGATTACAGCCGATTAGAGGTAAGTAAACATGTAAATAAATAAATCACATTTCGTTGGCAATCTTGACTCCAAATATTATTGCCCCCTAGGCCATAGCGACTGGAATTTGCACCCATCACCTTCCAGAGAGGGGATAGATCTAGGTGGGTTCACCAATGATTTTTACAGCTTGCCAAAACCCCATTCTATCACTATAAGGAGTTTACTGTCCCTGCTGGGCACTGATGTGTGGTGTCAAATAGCCTCTATGGTCTAGCCATCATCCACCGTCCCACGGATCTGCAAGAACACGGCTGGAGAAAGATCGTTCTCCTACCTTGCTGCGAAGACCTGGAACTCCCTGCCTCTGCACATCAGGCAATCACTGCCACTATTCAGGAAAGACTTCAAGACCTAGCTGTTCGACTGAGCCACAGATCCAGCCCCCCACCCCCAAAGCCTTGAGACCCTCTCAGGTGAGTAGTCACACTTTATAATTCTCTGATTAATTGATACTCCCAGATACTTTTAGATGACCACAACTTCCACAGGCTTCACCTCAATGAACCATAGCCCCCTTTGTTTAATTTCCGAGAGATGATCATTACCTTTGTTTTCTTTACATTTACCTTTAAATGGTTGGTTCTGCAATACTTGGCAAGCGCATTAAAGAGCCTCAAGGGGAATCAGCGTTTGGTCCAAGAGGATCATGTTGTCTGCACAGTAAAGTGAATGAACTTAACAGTCTGCCATTTTTGGTGGAACAGTCCTCACCGAGGCCAAATAACCTGGCAGGTCAGTCAGGTACAGGTTAAATACCAGCGCTGCCAGAATGCAGCCTTGTCATGTAGCTCCTGAATATCCTTATATCGTGTTAAGTTAGCATAGGTACATTTGAGGTTTAAACGCCATTTTCCATTCTTGCAACTTCTGCATACGACACTTAATTGTTGACTTAGCTTTCAACCTAGTAGTTTGCCGTGGTTTATGTGAGAATAATATGTTATTGCTCTGATATCAGCTTTGCTTAATAAACTATGTCTGCACGAAGAGTGCTGAAGTTTCAGGAACAACACGATATGGAATTGTTATGAGGTCTGATCTCCACGCCTTCATAGTCATAACACAAGTGCAGCCTTTGCCAACTCGGGCTTCAGGCGGGATTGATATTGCTTTGCATGAGGCACATAGAACACACTTGATGCGGTGCACATGCAGAGAGAGCTGGTGTATGCTGATGTGATTCCGTCATGCTAGGACACTAAGGTATGGGCCCGCCCTAAACCAACCCAAAGAGACCTTCTTAGCTAATAATATAATATATGTGTGTTAGGGAGGGTGAGATATAAGTGTTGTTAACTCTTATTCATTACAGCATGTTAACATGCTGTCACCATTCGCTTTTTATGTATTAGTAACTATGCTGGTAATTTTGCTACTGATAATAAGTATACTTGTATTATCTAAGATACTGCGCCTGAGAAGACGGCATTAGTAAATAAACATTTCAAATGCACATGTGTTCTTCTTTACTCCATGTTCTGGTTTGTAATGATAATATAACGAAAGAGTGTTCATGAGTTCCACGTATCCTGAGGTACTGTAAGTTCATGTTCTGGTTTGTCTAAACATTGGGAGTTTGATAAGACCAATGAGACACTGTAGCTAGCTTGGTAAGGGGTAAGTTGGGTACTAAGGTGAGTTTTGGGTCACCCTAATTCGCCGAGGTTCCAATCCTCTGTGCACAGTTCTGTGTGAGAATAGAAACCCTGCGACATGGCGCCCAATGGTTTCGGTGGTCTTATATCATGACACTCGAGTAGTATATCGTTCAAACCTTAACCCCTTCACCTCCGTTTCCGGAAAACGGGGTGTCGGTGAAACCTACCTATTTTTTGAAATAGGTCTTTTTCAAGCTTGATTCTTTCTTAAACGGTTTCTTTGAATTACTACCCAGTTGTGCTACAAAGTCTTCTTTGTGTTTTCTTGTTTCCAGTGTTATCATGGCGGTGGCCATTGCGCAACATAGTCGCGTAGCGGTGCGCACACATCTGCAGGCGTACCAAGTCCCGGTGGACGGTATGGCTGTGATTTTAGTGGTGGGTGCGGATCCGGCGTTCCCTTTTGAGTTGTTTTACTCTTGGGTTACGTTTCCGGCTGTGGACGCAACTTCTGGTTTGTTCCACTCCTACACCGCCTCCGCTGTCCCGGCTGAATATACACCGTACAGGGCACTGGAAATACCTATTGATCATTGGCAGCATCGCGTTTGGTTTGATGGCGCCCTCCCCCACTCTTTGTTCGCTGCGAGGTTAGGTCCACTCTCAATTCCAGGTGCAAACTGGCCTGCGTTGGGTGGGTTTACCCCGCACCCGAATCACGGCGCTTGTACCCTTGCAGAAATTTGTAGGCTACATGTGGTTTCCATTTCCGTGATTCGAGCATTAGTGCAGTACATCGGTCGACATCTACCTGGTGGTCCCCAGGGGGGTGCGGCCGTTCCCTTGGATCGAGGCGGTATGCGTTTAATCCGGTGATGGTAAATTCGGTTTTTGGTGCGTGTCCAGTTGACAACGATGACTTCCCATTCTGGCTAGCTGAGAAGTTTGATCAACTGGAGGCGGTGTTTCCGAATTCTACTCCTGCTGATAAGCATAGAATGTTGACGATCACTTTACCGAAGGATTTAACTCCTGAGCTTGTTGACTGTGAAAGCTAGGGGAAAACATTTGCAGCCGTTTATACGAGGTGCTTTGGCACCCCGTCTATGAATGCACTGCCTGAGATCATTAAACGTGTTCAGAATGATCACGGACCTGAGGCAGCGGTTGAATTGGGTATGCGCCTGTGTGGTTCTTTTGAGATTGTAAGTGATCTCATACTCTCCAATGTTAAAGGAGATGCGGTGAACTTTCAGGAGTCGAATGCTTTGGCTGCTCTGCCCGATGCCGATAAACCCCGGCAGTTAGCAAAGATCGTTGTGGCCGCTTATAAGACAATTGGCCGCACAAGTAGAGGTCTGAAATATTTTTCAGTAAAGGAGAAAAAACAACCTCAGGGACAATCTGCAGTGACAGATGTCCAGCCCAAGTCCAAAAAACAGAATTGGCCTGAAAAACAGACACAGGGGAAGCAAAATAAACAGACTCAGGATTCTTTTCCTGCTATACAAGCTCCTGCGCCGACAGAAAAAGTTTATGATTTGCGCGATCGCGCGATGATTAAATCACCTGATCGATTTCAGGGTTCTGATCAACGCTCTCCTCGTTCCTTTCAGGAAACATCGGCCCCGAAGACCGGTGGAGGAGGCGGTGGACGTGGACGTGGTGGCCAACAAGGACGTGGTCAGTCCCGCCAGACGGACGGCGCAGTGAAGCAGGAGGATTCTACGCCTAAGCGTCCGCAGTTTGCGAAAAAGAAGGTCTCAGCCTTAACAGCGCATAGATATGCCACAGATAGTGAGAACGCGGCTTCGGAATCTGACGTGGGCTCTGACCTTGCTGGACAGCGCGGCGGAGATTACCATGGTCAGGGAGGCGCTCCGTCCACTACTGAGGGTGACAGCGACTGAAGTGTTCGTTGTAATAGAAACAGCCGATACGAGACTAGCTCCCCCTGAAAGACTTTAGGGCATAGTTTGTTTGGATTTTGCCCATAGTTGTCGATCCTGCACTGACTCTTATTAGTCAAGTTTAAAAAAATAGGGCATAGAGGTCTTTCAATCCATTTTGAGGAATGCCCCAGGTATTCACTTTTGACCAGAGTAGTTTTGATCATGATACGATAGCAAATGCTGTTTGGAAATCAATAAACCCTACGTAAAGGGTCTTGCCCTTTGCAGCCATAGTGGCTTCACTCAGGTAGGAGATACAGATGTCTTCAATGAGGCAGCACTTTTGGAAGCTGGTTTGAGTTAAAGGGATCAACTTTTTTTCCTCTGCGCAGGCTTGGAGCCCCTGGTCTAGAACGCTAGTGAAACACGTCCCTTCAATGTTGAGGTGCGCGATCAATCAATAGTTACCAGGGCATGACTGCGAGCCTTTCTAGTGAACAGGGACCAAGAGTGAGCCCCGCCAATGTTTCGGGGATAGTTGACCCCACTAAATATTCTTGTAATAAGGGAGCCATTACTGAGGCCTATCGGGATGGGGTCCATTGTGTACTGCAGCAGGGATGTCAGTTGGAACAGGAGCACCCCCTGCTCACATAGATTTGATGGCTGTTTTTACTTGTGCTGGGCTTATTGGTGAAATGTCTGAGAAGGCCGGGCTTGGAGATTCTGTTTACCTACTTGATCCCATTTCGGATGACTTGAGTGTGCTGTGGTCAACCAAATGATCCACATAAAGGTCATTAATGTAAGATTCCTATTCCATAGGGACAATGTTGGCAGCGGGCGCCTGACAATTTATGTTGGAGCATTTATTGATCCATAGCCAGAATTTCCTCTGATCCCTTGATTTAATTCCGTCATGAGATTTGGTAAATTGGTCTGAGGGTTTTAATGACCACACTGTACAATGGTGACCGCCCCCTTTTATGTTTGCAGTTATTAGTTGTTCCCCCTCTGTTATTGGCGGAGGTTAAGTTCCTTTTTTGACATATTATACAACAGAGCTGGTGGAGGACCTTGACTTATTACTGTTATTGCTCTCTGGCCCTTGGTCTATTGTTCCTTCTAGCGATATTGTCTTTCCCTTATAGGAAGGTGGGGCTTTTCAATGCTGTTGGAACAATTGCTTTTATTTCCAGTTTCCATGCTGCGGTTCACTTTACCATAGGGCCTTATCTGACATGGGGTTGGTGCACTCATTTAACTCTCCAGTTTCTAGGGGAAGGAAGGCCACTCCATCAACCGAGGTGATAATTTTCAATCCTAGTATGTTGGCACAGAGTTTTATGATTCTCACTCTGTTGAGAATGTACCATTTCCCTCTTGAGGCATACTCAGGGTGTAATATATTTTTAAGGTAGGAGACGTTTACAAAGGCTTGACCATTGCACTATGCAGTGTCCTACCATTCTGCTGGTTTATGAGATGAACTAATGTCTCACTTACTACAATTCCATTTCAGGGTGCTTGGCCTTTAGGGGTTCTGGGCTGGTGTCTAAGGTAGGTCCCTTTGTGGCGATGATGCCTGGGGTTTACCTGGTTTCCCTGGTGTAATACTAGGGTGTTCTGCTACTCTCCTGTGCTCTCTGTGGAGCTGGCTTATTTCAGCTGCTCTTCCTGGATCTTCAGGAGTTGCTGCTGTTTGTGTCCATACAGAGGAGCTATTTGGAGGTTCTGCAGTGGCGCAAGCAGTTGGTGACCGGCCACCCATGTATGACTGCGATCTCAATTCTGCATTAAGAGCTTGGTTTGACACATCTCCTATGGAGGCTTCCACCAGCAGCCTTGGCAGTGTTTATGTGGTTGCAGTTGGGGAACCGATTAGTATCTGTTTTTAATGAGTCATCTGTTCCCTTAGGCTCTTGGCTATCTTGCCGAAGACAGTGCAAAAGGTTTAAGTTTCTGGTTTTGCTACTCTTGTTCAGTTGTTCCAGTCTTTTCTGAGGTACAAAACAGTAAGGACACAGGGTGGTATAGTTTAGGAATGAATGACGTTACAACGCATACATTTACAACGCATGCCTTTACAACACAGGTTTTACACCGCAACATCCCTTACAACGCAAACATTTACATCACATGCCATTACAACAACTTTTTTAAAACTACATTTAAAACGCATTCCATGACATTGCATTATACCTTTACAACACATGCCATTACATTGCATTTAAGGTAAGTGTTGGGTAGTGTAGGGGTAAAACTTACTATTCTAACTCCAGGGGATGTAACAGTAGGGTAAGTGTTGGATAGTGTGGGGGTACAAATTACTATTCTAACTCCAGGGGGTGCAACAGTAGGGTAAGTGTTGGCTAGTGTAGGGGTACTATGCGCTGTAATGGTATGCGTTGGAATGACATGCGATGTAATGCCTGCGTTGTAGTGTCATGCGTTGTAGTGTCATGCGTTGTAGTGCCATGCAATGTGATGGTTGCGTTGTGGTGACATGCGTTGTAAAGGTTGTTGCAATGTAATGACTGTGTTGTAAAAGTAGTGCGATATGATGACTGCGTTGTAAAGGTTGTTTCCCGTAGTTTAGCACCCAGTTAGTCTAGGCAAGTACACACGGTGCGATGCAAGTTGCTATGAAATGGAGATGGATGGGAGCGATGAACAGTAGGGATATTTAAAGGGATGTTGAGCACATAGAGTGTTGGGGGCTAGGGATAAAAAAAATAATAAAAAAGGATTTTTTGTCAATGTGTTGTAAATTACAGTTTTAAGGCATTCAAGTCTTGTGTTGATACCAACACTTATGGACAGCCTTTTTAGTCATATTCTAAATATAGTGGCTCAGAGAGGTTATCCACAAGCCCTTTTTTGTATTTGAGTCTATCTGTGTGTGTATGTTGCTTTCGGCCACATGCATCAATATTGCTTTTTGCGAATTCTTATTTGCGAAAAATAAGGAATCGCAATTAAGAATTCGCAATAAGCAATGCATCAAAAAATTACAAATATTTTTGCGATTCCTTAAAATTCCTTATTTGCGATTCACAATTTGCGAATCGCAAATAAGGAATCCCTTTACATTCATTCCTATGGGCCGAGAGGCCCATAGGTATGAATGGGAAGTCATTCTCATTTTGCGAATAGCAATTTGCGATTCCAAAATGAGAATGCAATTTGAAGGGTGCAGGGGGGGTCCACAGGACAACCTGCTACACCCCTGAAATGTGACTTTAAGTACATTTTCACACTCAATGAAATGAAATGAAACTTTGAAAAATGCACTTTTGTGCATTTTTCAAAGTTTTCGCAAATTACCATGAAGGTCAACTTCATGGTAATACCTCTTCCAATTTGCGAATTTGCAAAGAAAAATGTTAATGCATTGCATTTAAGAAATCACAAATTGCGATTTCTAAAATGCAATCGCAATTTAAGAAATCGCAACATAATTGCGATTCCTTAAATTGCGAAAAAATGAAAAAAAATAATGCATCCCAAAAAAGGAAATTGCATTTGCAAACGGCCGAATTTTGCGATTCGCACCGTTTGCGAATGCAATTTACCTTGATGCATGTGGGCATTTGTGTGCATATATTGTACAGTGCATGTGCTATGGTGACAATAGCTCTCACTGGACAATTAAAGCGATCTAAAAATAATGAAAATGGGGCTCCTCCATGCAAAGCTAAATTTGTAAAATAAATAAATAAGTGCCAGACTCTACATTTATTTTTTCTTAGGAGCCTATCGCTGGTGTTGCCAAGGTTGACAGGCTGCCTACATATGATTTCACTACACACCTTTTTATTCAATCACTCTATGCTTTCTTTTTATATATCTCACTTTCATTGACTTTGTATACCCTTAATTCTCCTGTGCATCTGTTTTCTGATCTTTTGCCTATTTTTGTCTTTTGCTCTCTTGCTCTAGGTCAAAGCCTAATAATGAAAAGTAGTCACTGCTTTCATTATATGGCAAGTGGACACGATTCAAGTGCTATTCCTTTCGCTAGTTCTCTCTTATCTTGTCTCTTGCTGTAACCTTAGCCCAACTTTCCTATACTTGCTTGTTTTTCCTCATCTACCTTGTGTGTGGAGTCATATAGGCGCATGCATCAACCATTTTTACGATCGCAAATGGTGCCTGTAGACCCATAGGAATGAATGGGAAGGCATTCCTTAATTGCGACTCGCAATTTGCGCATCAAAATTTAGAAATGTTTGGGATTCGTAAATTGTATTGCGATTTCTACATGCATAGGCTTTTGCAATTCCTTAATTGCGATTCCTTAATAATCGCAATTAAGGAATCACAAAAGCCTACATTGATGCATGTACCTGATAATCGTACAGTTTGAATATCGACCAGCATTTATATCTACTTCAAAAAATTAACTGCCCATATATTCTCAAGATAAGTAGTTATGAAGTTAGGAATAGTGGATCTACACTTCCCTGTGCATACATACTTTGACGTTAAGTTAGTTGCCAATGTATGTGCTGAGCAATGATCTTAATCTCTATACTGTGGCATGTGATCTCCACCATAGGACTTAGTCCCATTTTAACTTTTTCTAACATTTTGCCTCTAAATACTGGAAATCTCCAGTAGAGGTGAGAAAGATGTTACTCTGTGAGCATTTTCAAGTAGATCCCGCTAGCAGTTACTCAGGGAGTTCCATGCTTGATTTTCTCTTTAAAGACCCTAGTGTACTTTTCCCGCAAACTATGCAAATGAGTGTACAATTTACATGTGAGTTAACTTGAAAAACCATCTACCTGGATGTCAGTGACTTTTGTTCTCAATAAAAGATGCACAAAAGTCAAAATATAAATGCAAAAACCCAGATGCAGGAACCTTTTTTGAACACCATAATGTAATTGTAGTGTTCTTGAGAATGGAATGAACTTTATCATGAGAATAGTGTGAAGTTTATGAGAGTAAAACATTGCAATTTAGTAGACTTCTCCATAGCTCCGTCAATATGATCTAATATTACCCTATATTCTTTTAGTCTCCTCCTTAAACGACCATTTTATACTAACTCCTGCTCTCTGGTAATCATTGAACTGTATAACTGCCATCATTTTCACATCAATCTCTGCACTGTTTATTTATTTTTCATCACTTTGATGAAAGCTCCATCTAAGTCAACCATTTGATGCCTGCAGCCTGGATCCTGGGTCAGATGACAGTGTATTTGGCAGTTGGCTTCTGTTTATTCCACCCAGACAGTCAGTCAAAAGAGAGACTAGTTGTTGGCAGGACCATCCTGACATAATGGGAGGGGTGTGCTCTGAACAGCCCCGCATACACAAAGCACAGTCTCAACACACACACAAATAAATTCACACTAGCCTTTTGCAGCCCCATACATCCTATGACCAGGGCAAGGAGGAAGGCGATTCCAACGCCATATGTGTGCAAAACTCTAGATGTTTCTTCCACTTCAAAGTTGACACCAGGTCGGAAAATAGGACCCTCAGACGCACTCTACTGTTCACTTCTAGACCTGCAAGAGGATTCACAGAGGTCTTCCCTACTGCTCCAAGAGGACTGCTCTGCCCCCTGAAACCTGCCCTGTGCTCTCAAAGGACTATCCTGCTGCTTGAGACCTTCATTTCTGCTTAAACCCAGAACCATCAGAGTGACTCTTTGGGCTAGTTTGCTGGCTTCCTATTCAGATCTAAAAGGACACAAAACTTTTCAACCTTTGATCCAACCTGAAGCGAGTTCTGATTCTCCAAGTGGTGCCCAAGCAGCCAAAATCCCAAACATGGAGAAGCGTGGCTCAGTGGTTAGAGGCGGCAGACCCGGAAGCTGAGATCGGTCGTGGACCAGGGTTCGATTCCCCGCCTCGGCGGGTCTCGGGCTCAAAAATTCCACGGACTCAACAATTCTCGCTCCAGTGCCTACTCGACTCACGGGGTCACACTCTGCGACTCTGGGCAATAGCTTGCTTAATCTCCACTACGGCCCCTCGCGGCCGGATGCCTGGCTTTCACCTTGTGGATACCCTGCCAGGGTATCTCACAGGGGAATACCAGGACGGGTTCCCTAAGCAAGAGCCTTGATACCTTCGGGTGATACGTGCGCTATATAAGTCGCAATACATACATACATACATACAACGAGGTACTTAGAAAATGATCTGCCAAAATGTCCTCTGAGAAAAGAGAGGAGACCCAGAGCTATCTTCTCACTAATCTGATCAGGGTACATCGCTGGTCGGCCTGACATTATTGTAGCTCGCACTGCATTCTTCTCCACAGCAGAAAATCCTGTTCAGCCGCTCTTCATTGGAAGGGTGTCCTGCAGCTTCGTCCTGCGGTAGGTTTATAACTTCCAAGAAAAAAAGACTACATCCAAACGTAGGAATGTTCACTGCACCTTCATCAAGGGGCTCCCTGACTATGACACCTCCTCCTCGAATACCACCTGCTGCCTAGCCCCCCTGATCCTAACATTCTTAGACATTTTTCTTCAAAATGTCTTCCAAGTATGAAGGTAAGCTGAAACTGTGACAAATTGACTTTCTGTATTCAGGCCGCAGTCCATTGCGGTCACCATAACTTTCTTCTTTGCCCTTGTCTCACAAGATTAGATGTATGTGGTTGGAACTTTGATCCTTTAGATGCTAGATTGCACTGAATTGGTCTGGAATTGTTCTTGTATTGTGTTTTCACTTTGTTTGAGTGCTGCATTATACTTTACACATTGCCTCTAAGTTTAAGCCTGACTGCTTTTGTGCTAATCTATCGGAGGATCAAACACAGGTTACTTTAGTGCCTTTTGTGGTAACCCCCGACAATAATTGTGGTTGTTGCTTGAGAAGGGTTTGCACAATTTGACTCAAAAGCCCCATTTCTCACACTATCAGTTATTGAACCATGTTGCCTTTATCTTAGAAAGACTGAACAAATTCAACAACTTGTTGCGAGGAAATTACTGCCCAACCTTAGTTAATGATGATTCCAAATTATTTTAGAATATAGCATTTACCAATACATTTTTTGAACTAGTTATACAGTTGACAGTACAAATACACTGTGCAAATGAAAATGCTTGTCTAGCTTGATGGCAATTTTGGAATTGAAAAGCACAGGGGAGTTTCTTGCTCTCCACTGATGTGGAAAGCTCAGATCCCTGGTGGACTCATTTTAGCACATTTGCTGAAAGTTTCTGTCCCATATTCACTTTGGAATTGCAGATGGTAGTTGAGTATTTACTCAGTCCTCTCTGAGACAGTTTAGTTATTTTAATCAGACTGGTCCTGCAATTGCCGTTGTCACAAGAAAGTTGGGTTGGAACAGTGAGACTCTAGTCAGGAGGAACCCAAAACAATGGTACAAAAAGCTAGGAGACTGTCCCACTTAACTAACTGTTAGCCTGGGGGTTAGCTCCTCAAGAGGGGGGAGCTCCCAATGTCAAATGGACTGTTTCCTTCCTCTTCTTCACACTCAATTATTTGACCCATCACCAAGGATCCTTGGCATATCGTGACAGATCTCTGCAATTTACATCTGCTCTCTGGGCCCCACACATGTATCATGCACAATCCACACACTTCCTCCGCACCCTTAAACAGATACCAATATAGATTTACACTGCAAATGGTATAACTGTCATCAGTGTCAGTCCTCAATTGACTAGCGAGCTGGAAGTAGTCACATTTGGAAAGTAGTGTCACAGGACATTCCTTTCCAGACCACACAGCCCTGCTTGGGGTCTCAATCTGTGTACTACAAATACCTCTAGCATACCTGCACCATTCCCATGTGTGCTCTACCCTGGGTGGTTAAAATAGATACAGCTTGATATTTAGGTAGGGGTGAACACTGTCCCAAGCCATGCAGGGGACCTTTATCCACCCCCACATTATTCTACCAAAATATCAACCAGCAGTTGCATAACTTCACAATATTGACTACTGACGTGACATCAGGGTAAGTAAATGTGTAATTAAGAATGGTAAATCTGCACTTCTTTTATATGTTTACCTTGATAATATGTAGGTAGCTGATGTTCTGAAGTCAACATCTATGTAGGTTTATAAAATTAACCACAATATTTTGGCAAGTGAGGCCAAGTGAGCAATAAGAAAAGTGTGAAGTTTGAAGATGTGGCGAAGACTTCAACTCTAGGAAATGCACAGGATAATTCAGATAGCAGAATTATATCTCTACCATTTCTTTGTACTATAATGATTATGCCATTATCCCCTCTTTTTCTATTTTAAACTCAGCGAAGAGCAAGAGCTGGCTCAAAAGAATATGTTACATTTAATGTCCTTGCCCCTAGCTAACTTTAAGCTTAATGCCCATTTGAACTATTTTGTCCCCCAAAATAGTAAGTGATATGAAACTTGATCTCAGGATTGGTATTCATAAGTACTGTTGGATGAGTTAGATGTAGAGGAGAGTCAGACTATCTTTGATAAATGGGGACAGGGGATCAGAGCTCTAATGATGCCTGTGATCCAAAGGAGCATCATGTGACTGCTCAAGATTGCGGTGGACGGCTTTTACTGGATTCAAGGGTTTGCGAACTACACATGAAAATAGTAATCAAAGGGCTTTGCAATTTGACCATATTTATCTGTATTTATGTGATAATCCAGGAAATAACAACCAATGCTGACAGTCAGTGCACTACTTGCTCATTCACCTGGAGAATCATGGAGGGCGGGAGAGTCCTTTTTTTTCACCAGGCATTTCCCCAGGAGCTGGGGCCCTTGGACCCGCTTTTTGGAAGCTAAGGGTCACTCCTTGTGCCTTTGCTCCCTGAGGTTAGCTGAAGCTGTCACAGATAGGCTTCCAGAGAGAGAGAGAAAAGCGGGAGGAAAGGAAGTAGGGGAAGGGGCAGAGAAAGCGATCAGAGAAGGAAAAGAGAGAAAGAGCAAGAGAGAACAGGTGGATGGAAAGAAAGAATATGTGAGGAGATGAAGGGAGAGGGGCTGGTTTGAGCATTTTTGTCATGGTTGTTTTTGGTTCCCCAGGCTAACCCTGGTAGCATACAGCAATCTTTTGGAACTCATGGTCACACAATATATTTGTGTATACTAGTTTACTTGGAGTTGATGCAATTTCTGAGCCAATCTCTTCTAAGCAAAAGTCAAATGGGGTGCTATGTCTAGAATGGAGAGTGGCTGAGATGGCTTCTGGCAAAATAGTCCAGTTTCAAATTTAACTTAAAGAGGTAAAGATAGTGTTGTCTGCATAATTGGCTACCAAGACCATCAACTATTTAAAGCAGACAAAGAGCTTGAGTTGATCAACACATCACCACCTAAATTAGACATGGAGCATAGCTGTGCTATTCCTTATGTTGCTCTTAACATCTTGATAAATGTCAATCAAACTGCGGCTTTCGCTTGAAGTTACGTTTTTTCTAATTTAGTGTTATTTTTAGAATCTGTAAAATGTCAAAATGTGGCTTTGATCAGAATCAGCTTAAATTTCTCTATCATTAAGCACAGTTCATATAAAGAAAAGTGAATGGTTACACAAGTATGGAGGGAAGATATATCAAGGAGGAGGATCACAAGGGTAAAAGACTAGATCTTCACTACATTTATTTTAATTTTGAATATTAAGTTGGTCCAATTTTCTGCAGACAGTGAGAACATATATTGGGATGCTTTGCAAAGCCAACAGCTTGGAGATGTACCAAACAAAAACACTTGTGTTATATCAATGTCTGTCAACTGGAGATGATTATAGCTATCTTAATACAGAGATTGCTGTTACCTTGAAATGAAAGCTCGTTTAGAAAAGTAACAGAGGTTCTTCTGCTTAAAGATACCAAATTGCCCTAATCTCCAAAATGGAGGAAATACAACAACAATAATTGTAACAACTTGTGTGGAGAAGTGTGGCTTAATGGTTTGAGCGGCAGACCCTGATGCGGAGGTCTGGCCCAGGACCAGGGTTCAATTCCTGCCTCGGCGGGTCTTGGGCTCAATTTCCTCGGACCTGATAATTCTTGCCTCGGTGCCTAATCTAATCATGGGTCCCACTCTGTGACTCTGGGCAATAGCTTGCTTAATCTTCCCAACGGCCCCAACAGTTATGGGATGCCTGGCTTCACCTTGGGGGTGCCCAGGAGTGGACACTTCACAGGGAAAAGCCAGGAAGGGTTCCACAGCGGTATGCGTACAGCGCCTAGATGCCTCAGGGTATAAGTGCACTATACAAGTACGAAGATTACAGTTTTACAACAAGTTTTTTTTTTTTTTACAGGAGTTCGTGCCTCACATTTGTTGCTTCTGAGCGTTGTAAAGATCAATTGTTCCCATTATTAAATTTAGGGGCAAAAGTTATTGTCTAAGTACTTCTGACAGTTGCTACCTGGTCTGCCAGTTGCTTAAACTGTGAGAGGACTGTGGATAAACAATATGAAGCTGAGAAGCTCTACTCTGAGAGCGTCCTTGTTTAAAAAGCCACTGGCGGCGGTCCACATAACATGAGTTTTGTGGGAAGTACCTTGATTTCATGGGATACATCCAGACAAAAAAACTAGAACTTTAGATATTTAAAAAAGCAAGATGTATCAAAGGGCGACTTTGTGTTGCTAGTGAAGTATACGTTTCTAAGCCTTATGGGACATATTTATC
This sequence comes from Lissotriton helveticus, assembly GCF_964261635.1. Lineage (NCBI taxonomy): Eukaryota > Metazoa > Chordata > Amphibia > Caudata > Salamandridae > Lissotriton > Lissotriton helveticus. Next base: position 56,790,019 of record NC_136071.1, read on the forward strand.
AATGTTTTGCATCACACTTGTGCCATGGTAGGGGGGAGCGCAAGGCCGGCACCAAACCTGGATGAGATATACCAAGCCACCCAAGGCCACCTGGCATGGCGCTGCTGGCCTGGTGAATCTGGAGTTACACAAGGCAGTGCAAGTCACTGCCTTGTGTTAGTCTGCCCCAGGGGCTGGGTGTTCCTGCACATCCACTCATGGATTCTGAAGCTTTCCCACATTTACCAATACTGGTAGACCTTTGAACGCGTCAGAATGTTATGCCTCCCCAGCGGAGGCATAACAAGATAAAGATCTTTATGTCTCTTCATTTTTTTCTCTTTCTGCTTGTGCTGCAGAATGGAAAGAGGTCAAAGCCTCATAGGATTGTTTATTATGCAGGAAGTGTGCCCACTTTGGGGCTTTTCCTGCTTTGGCCCTAAGCAGCAGTTTGTGCGCCAGTGCAGCAAAGAGCATGAATGTGCGGTTTTATGTTTGATGCAGCGTACTCCTGTCCTCTCCCTTTCAAACAGCGCATCAAGGTGGCTTACTTTGTTGCATGAAATGCTGATAAATATGGCCCTATGTTTCTTGGAAATGTGGACATTCTGAAGTGGAACCAACCTAACAGTATGGATTGGTGATTGGAAATTGGGTAAGAGACACAGAAATCTGGTGGACATTATTATTTGAGCTGAGGTACATTTACCTGAGAGGATGACCAAATCAGCTTCTTGGTCCTCATGCTGTAGAAGTTTGGATGGGAGCACAGAGTAAGCCCTAAGGAATCACTGGCCTACACCATTTGTAAGTGCACCACTAAGTTGCAGTTAGATATTTTGAGACTAAGGTACATGAACTCCAGAACGTCGTAAAATGTTCTAATCTGGTTGACAATGCAAAGTTCTATAAAGCATTTCTTGAATTAAAAAAATACAATTTAGTCTTTCGTTCTAAACAAGAACATTCCGAAAATGGTGTTTGCATTTAGCCCTTAAGTTATATCTTTGTAACCCAATATAAAATACTCTACTTTTCATTAGTAGAAAAAACAGTCCTCTTGACACTGCTGGGAAGTGTAAATGGCCCAGTTGGATCATAGAGTTTCCTGACCCATTCCTGCTCTGAAAGCTGGCAGCAATCCTTTAAAACCCAGAGATTTAAGGGGAGATGCACTGCAAGTTTCCAGATTACTCAGTGGCCTGACCTGACAATCATTGGAAATATCCCAGAACTTCTCATCATATCAAAGTGGATTACGGCTCAAACACGATTTACTTGTGATATCCGATTAGTGCCCCTTCAATTTCCTACCAAAATTTGATGGCACTTAGGGACAACCCCCAGCTCGGGTGGGGGGTTGCTCCATTGGCTGTTGCTCTACTGCCGGTAGGGGTTGCCAAATCTTTGTTTACGTCGTCCGGACCTTTCGATAGATCAGTCACTTCCACCGTCCCAGATTTATTTCCTGATTTTTCAGGGTTTTTCTGGACTTTACGTGGTTTAGTTTTTCCTAGGGCCATTGCCTTTAATTTTTCTTTTCTTGCTTTCTTCTTTCCGACGTACGCAAAGTTGCAGTAGGATTATCCTTCAACTTGTTGGCATCCACCACTATAAAAGGTGCAACACTACCCCCACTTCCTATATATTTCCCCTAATTATTTATTTTATTAGCATAGGTGTAAAATTGTCTCTTTCACTTACCTCTGTTTCTATAGGCCCGCACTCTTTCCTTCGCCTCACCACTCAGTTTCCAGGTTAGATACTCAGTCACTTATATGCGATTTAACCTCTGCAGACGCCGGTGGCTGTGTTTCTCCACTACACAAGTCCATACATGAGAATGCTTATCCTTTTGTTAGAAGCATTATTCTTCTATTGTATTGTACCTGCCACCCACCACTTAACAATATATTTGTAGTTATCTTGTTATCAGTCTGCCACAGGCCTTTACACTGTACTTTCCAGAGCACAAGCCCCGCTCTCGGGACCTCCTGCTGTGCGGCTCTTGCCGCGCCTCTCTCGCTTCTCGCACCGTGGCTTGTCGGGGTCTCAATCAGCCGCGGCGGTGGGGGGGCGGGCGCCACGCCCTCTCAACCCCTGCTGACCCTGCTTGTCGTGGCTCCTGTACTTGCCGCTCCTGCTTGGGTTCCTTGCTCCGCTCTTCATACGGCGGCGGCGGTGGTGGCGGTGGCGGCGGTCAATGTAGCTGGCAGTCACGGTCACGTTCTCACCGGTCGGAAGTCGGGAGTGTGCACGAACGTAGGACGTTCTGGGAAGTTGGAGGATATAAGGGAGGCTCAACGAGTGCTCGTTATCGAGCAGAAACAGAGGCTCAGTTCAGTGACAGGATGTCCAATCTCTAACGTGAGTAGCCAGTGTGGTTAAACAATATGAAGCTGAGAAGCTCTACTCTGAGAGCGTCCTTGTTTTAAAAGCCACTGACGGTGGTCCACTTAACATGTGTTTTGAGGAAAGTACCTTGATTTCATGGGATGCATACAGACAAAAAACTAGAACTTTAGATATTTCAAATAGCAAGATGTATCAAAGTGCGATTTTGTGTTGCTAGTGAAGTATAAGTTTCTAAGCCTTACGGGACATATTTATCAATGTTTTGCATCACACTTGTGCCATGGTTGGGAGGAGCGCAAGGGCAGCACCAAACCTAGATGAGATATACCAAGCCACCCAAGGCCACCTAGCATGGCGCTGCTGGCCTGGTGAATCTGGAGTAACACAAGGCAGTGCAAGTCACTGCCTTGTGTTAGTCTGCCCGAGGGATTGGGTGTTCCCGCACATCCACTCATGGATTCTGAAGCATTCCCAGATTTACCAATAATGGTAGACCTTTGAATGCGTCAGAATGTTATGCCTCCCCAGCAGAGGCATAACAAGAAACAATATCTTTATGTCTCTTCATTTTTTTCTCTTTCTACTTGTGCTGCAGAATGGAAAGAGGTAAAAGCCTTATAGGATTGTTTTTTATGCAGGAATTGTGCCCACTTTGGGGCTTTTTCTGCTTTGTCAAAGAGTAGGAATGTGCGGTTTTATGTTTAATGCAGCGTACTCCTGCCCTCTCCCTTTCAAACAGCGCATCAAGGTGGCTTGCTGCACTGTGTGAAATGCTGATGAATTTGGCCCTATGTTTATTGGGGATGTGGGCATTCTGAGATGGACACCAACCAAGCAGTATAGATTGGAGATTCGAAATTGGGTAAGAGACACAGAAATCTGGTGGACATAAAGGGGCAGATGTATCAAGATTAAATTTTGCGATTCAAAATAGCGATTTTTAAGGAATCGCTATTTAGAAATCACAAAATGGAATGTATGAAAAAAAAATCTCTATTTTTTTGCGATTCCTTACACTTCCTTATTTGCGAATTCGCATTTTGCGAATTCACAAATAGGGAATAATTTCCCATGCATTCCTATGGGCCAGGAGGTCCATAGGAATGATTTTGAAGTAATTCTCAAATTGCGAATTCGCAATTTGCTAATCGCAATTTGAGAATTATTTCAAGGGTGCAGGGGTGTCTGAAAGACACCCTGCTGCACCCCTGAAATGTAATATGTGTGTGCATATGGCGCACACACATGCCCCATGGGCATGTGTGTGCGTCACATGCCACCTTACAAAATGCAAAATTGTGCATTTGTTGAGGACTTCGCAAATTACCATCAACTACAAGTTGGTGGTAATTTGCGATTCCTTAACAAAAATTTGCTAAAGAAAAATGCTTCATACATAGCATTTAAGGAATCGCAAAATTTGCGATTCCTTAAATGCTGTGGCAAATTAAGGAATCGCAAATCTTCGCGATTTCTTAATTTGCGAATTTTTGATACATTCAAAAACATGCAAAACAACCATTTGCGAGTCGCAAAAGCCTTTGTGAGTCGCAAAACGGTTGATATATCTGCCCCTATTTTTTAAGCTGAGATACATATACCTGATAGGATAACCTAATCAGCTTCTTGGTCCTCATGCTGTCGGAATTTGGATGGGAGCACAGAGTAAACCCTACGGAATCACTGACCTACACCATTTGTAAGTGCACCACTAAGTTGCAGTTAGATATTTTGAGAATAAGGTACATGAACTCCAGAACGTCGTAAAATGTTCTAATCTGGTTTACAATGCAAAGTTCTATAAAGCATTTCTTGAACGAAAAAAATACAATTTAGTCTTTCGTTCTAAACAAGAACATTCCGAATATGGTGTTTGTATTTAGCCCTTAAGTTCTATCTTTGTAACCCAATATAAAATACTCTACTTTTCATTAGTAGAAAGAACAGTCCTCTTGACACTGCTGAGAAGTGTAAATGGCCCACTTGGATCATAGAGTTTCCTGACCCATTCCTGCTCTGAAAGCTGGCAGCAAACCTTTAACACACAGAGATTTAAGGGGAGATGCACTGCAAGTTTCCAGATTACTCAGTTGCCTGACCTGACAATCATTGGAAATACCCGGGAAACATCCTTTACAACGCAACTTTTACCACGCAGTGCCTTTACGACGCAACCATTAAAACGCATGTCATTATAACGCATTGCGCTGGGGGGCGCTCTAGGATAGGGAATAGATTTAATTTACTATCCAACACCTTCCCTACTATCCACGGGGACTGGAGTTGGAATAGTAAATTAAACTATTCACTATCCAGCACCCCTAAGCGCTATGCGTTATAACAGCATGCATTGTAAAAACTGCATCGTAACAGCATGCGTGGTAAAATCATGCGTTGTAATGTCATACAGTCAAAATATCCCAGAACTTCTCATTATATCTAAATTGGATTAAGGCTCAAACACTATTTACTTGTGAAATCCGATTAGTGCCCCATCAATTTCCTATCAAAATTTGATGTCACTTAGGGACCATTTTGATACATTTATTTTTAAACAAAATAAAGACTTAGACCACATGCAACATTAGTGGTACCCACCTTTGCAGCAGTAGCACAGCCAGTGTATTATAGGTCCTAGTGCAAGAAAGGAAATGGGCCACCGATCTGCTGTCTGAGTGAAATATAAAATACAGCAATAATCAGGGGTCAAGGATCCTCTCAGGGCACCTGCACCAATGGAAGCTGCTGCTGGCTTTGAGATGTGAAAAGTGGGCTGCATATTTATCAGCAATACACTCCCGAGGGGATCCATCCCGGTGGATAGACTTGCGTGCAGAGATAACCGACTGACTGACATTTACATCATTCACAGGGCCCTGCACCACAAGGGAAAACCTGTTGCAAACAGGCTGAATGAAAGGAAAACAGACACTCATTAATTTAGTACCCCAAGGACACTGCCTGCTATCTCTTCAAAATGCAAGTGGACTAAACATCATTGGGTTTACTGTCAAGAAAATGTGTATTTCCCATGTTAACACCAACAATGTCCAAATGTTCAGCTGTACACAGCACTGTACTGAAAAACAAAAAAAATACTACTGGAACCAATACATTGGAGGTCAAGGTGTGGCAGAGGAAATGGGTGGAGCCATTAGAGTTGGAGCCATGAAATTTAGACAGTTACATTATACATTGATAAATTGTCCAAAGAAATTGGCAAGGAGGACACATGCTACATGTAAATCTGTTCTAGCTTACATAATTGTTCACACAGAGGTTGCTTTTTAAAATGTCTTGAAGGATTAAGACACCTGTTACAGAGATCCTTGTGTGCCCAGAACTTTTCAGTGGATTAAAATACTGGTAATTAATGCCGATGAAGGAGAGTTCTGTGTTTTTTCCAGTAACTCATAAAGTGGCTCCTAGGGTTAATGTGCCTGCTGCCAAGCACATCATGTAACATGCAGGTCACAGATTTGTATTTTATATAGACAGATAAGAGGGCTAGTGCTTGACACAGAGATTATTTAGTTTTTTCAAGTTCATCAATTGCAATCCTACTACAGCACAGTGAGGTATGAAAAGGCATCAGGGAGCTGTTTGCAAACTTCATGTCATGGGCTTAGATCCTTATCGGTTTTTTTTCTCAACCTGTTGCTATTTTAAGTTTGTAAATAAGTGTCTTTTTTGGTAGTAATAAAGTCTTGTTTTTACAAACAACTCCAATGACTGCAATATCCTTTTTTTTGTGTTTGAAAGCTTTGTTGAAATAAAGGATATTTAACAACAAGGTGACATCAGTAGAGAAACAAGAACAAATTGTAGAGGAAAAATATATGGAAAAAAACAAAGACTACTGATGACAACACTAGGAATCTAAGCATTTTCTGAATTTTTTAGGGGGAGGTAGGGGGAGGGAGAAAGGGGGAAATAGAAACCATATTATTACAAGTCATGCTTATATAAAAGTATCGGCAGATAAAACAATTGCACAATAACAAGAAAAAGGTACACAATATGTAAAAAATCTTATAATACAACTAAAACTGTGTACTGTAGGTAATAATACTGTAGGCGAGAGTAATAATCCCTTAAGGAGGTCTAAAATTTTCGGAGGAAAGGGCAGTGTAGCTCCTTTTGGCAGATTGATCTAAGTATATGGTAAGGGGTAACCAATAGAGTTCAACATTGCGAGGGGGTTTACAGGAGGAGGCAAAGGCAACATCAAGTCTATGGAAATTGCATAGTAAGTTCCACCAACAACGTATGGAAACTTTGGTAAGAGACTTCCAATTCGAGGCAATATGTTGAAACGCAAGTGCCAGAATGAGATCAAAAAGACCAAGTGAGTGTGACGGGAGATTTAAAGATTCCGAGAGACTCCCCAAAAATACAAGGGTATTGGAGTAAGGAACAGAGAGTGTAAAAATGCGTGAAATGTAAGACCAGACCTGCTGCCAGAATACTGCTACAGAAGGACAGAAAAAGAAAAGGTGAAGAAGATCAGCATCAGGTGCATTACATGTCCAACAATTAGAATTAGAGGAAGAAAGAAAGCGAGAGAGAGAAAGGGGAGAAAGATAGAGTCTATGATAAAGGAAAAATATGGATTGAGTAAGGGAAGCAGAACGAGAAGCCTTCAGCGTTTTAGACCATAATTTATCCCAGATAGGAACAGGCCATGAGCAACCGAAATCTGTTTCCCAAGAGAGCTCCAGTTTAGTTTTGGGACGTACAGGGTTGGGGGAAGAGAAGAAACGGTAAATAAGAGAAGCTTTAGGAAGAGTGGCAAGTATGGCAAGACGAGGGGAAGGAGAGAGAGGCGAATCGGAAGAGGGGAGAGAATAATAACGGTCTAGGATAATTTCCATAAGAATATAATATTTCTGGGAGAACGATTGAGGGCAACAAAACTGTGTTTGAAATTGAGGGAAGGAGCAAGGTGACGAGCCGTCAAAGAGTTGATGAACCCAAATAATACCTTTCGACCTCCAAGAAGACCAGGCAATAGGTCTATTCTTTAGCAGAATAAGCAAATTATACCAGATGGGTGAGAGCAAGAACGAATCATGAGATAAAGACAATGGGGAAAGTAAGGGTGTCAAAAGAGAAGAAGTATGTTTAAATAGAGGGGAAGAGTAAAGGGAGAGTTAGTAGTAAAACAAAGTACATCTTGAAATGAAAAGGGCAGTAATAAAGAATGTTCAATATGAAGCCAGATGGGGGGGAAAGGGAGACAGCTCAGACGATAACTATCTAAAGGCCTGACGCAAAGAAAAGGATTTGTGATAAAGACGAAAATCAGGGAAATTAACACCTCCATTCGATTTGACCTTGCGGAGAGCTGACAAAGATATCCTAGCTTTTTTCTGTTTCCAAAGAAATTTGGACAAAACAGAATCAATACGATTGAAATAAAGAGCCGGAACGGGAAGCATAGAGAGCATACAAATAAGAATAGGAGCAATCATAATTTTAATAGAATCAAGACGAACCCACCAAGAAAGAAATAAGGGATTCCAGGAAGAAAACAACTGTTCTATTCTAGAAATAACTGCGGACATGTTTAATTTGATAGAGGATGAAATAGAATTAGAGAATAGAACACCAAGATATTTTATTTTAGTACTATTCCAGGCAAAACCCGTAGAAGAGAAGAAATGCGGGAGACAAAATTTAGTTAATGGGAGAATTTCTGTTTTATCAGAATTTATTTTATATCCTGAGACAAGAGAAAACTTTTCAAATTCAGCTAATAAATAAGGGACATAGGATTCCGGATCTGAAATGAATAAAAGAATGTCATCAGCATAAGCAGAGAGCTTTAGCTGGTGATCCCCATATGGGAAACCAGAAATGGAAGAATTGTTACGAATAGAGGAAAGAAAAGGTTCAAGAGCTAACACAAAAAGAAGGGGGGAAAGAGGGCAACCCTGAAGAATCCCATGTTGAAGTGTAAAAGAAGAGATAAGTTGACCTTTAACGAGGACTGAGGCTTTGGGCATGGAGTATATCAAAGAAATAAAAAAAAAAATCTGGGGCCAAAACCATGCCATTTTAGGGAGGTAAGTAAAAAAGACCAGTCAACCCTATCAAAAGCTTTTTCAGCATCCACTGAAATAGCTGCCAGAAGAATAGAGAGAGAAGAGGCTTTACTTAAAACATTGAGGAAAAGTCTAGAGTTATCAGACGTAAGACGACCCTTATCAAAACCGCACTGTTCTTTCCCAATGGGGTGTGGCATGAAGGGATCAAGACGCAGTGCAAGCAATTTAGCAAAAAGTTTATAGTCCACATTAACTAATGAGATTGGTCGATAATTTTTACAAAATTTGGGATCACGGCCCTCCTTGGGAATAAGACAAATAGTAGCATCTTGAAAGGAACCCTGGGCGAGACCAGAAGAACAAAACGATTGGAAAAGAAAAAGGAGTTTGGGTAGTAAAATGTCAGAAAAATGTAAATAAAACTCAACCGGAAAGCCGTCAGGGCCTGGTGTTTTGCCCTTAGTAAGAGAGGACAATGCAGTGGAAATTTCGTGCAGGGAAAAATCTACTTCAATATCTGAGAATTGAAGATGGGAAGTATCAGGCTTGGGTAATTCATCAAAATAAGACTGAAGAAGAGCCGGCGTAGGAGGAGCTTCCGGAGTATATAAAGATTCATAAAAGGACTGAAATTGGTCTAGAATGTCTTATCTGTGTGAAGGAGAGCGTTGGTAGGGCAATAAATGGATTCAATAAAAGTACGCTCTTTGTGAGATTTAAGATAGTTAGCAAGGAGTTTGCCTTTATTACGGCCGCCGTAATAACCTGCACTACTGCGAAGAAGAAAGGAAGAAGTCGAGTCAGTAGTGAGTTTATTGAATGCAATCTTGGCCTGAAGAAGCTCAGAGGATATGCGATTGGGGGAAGAGGTATAAAACTGATGTTCTAAGGTTTTGATATGGGCTAAAGCAACTTTCCGCTTTTGAAGAAACTTTTTCTTTTTCTTAGATACAAACTCAATAAAGAAACCGCGGGCTGTAGCTTTGAAGGAGTCCCAAAGGACGTGAGGGGAGATGGGAGGATCAGAATTAAGTTGGAAAAATTCATTAGTAAAAGAACGGAAGGAAGAGGAAAAATTAGGATCAGTAAGTAGGGAGGAGTTAAAACGCCAACGAGAGGATTTAAGAAGAGGGGGAAGCAAGTCAAAGTCTGTAACAATAGGAGCGTGGTCCGAAATTACGATAGGTTCGATAAAGGAAGTCGAAAGGTTTTGAGATAAGGAAGAGGAGAGAAAAATATAATCTAGACGAGAAAAAGAGGCATGGGGGGGAGAGAAGAAGGAAAAGTCTAAGGTATCTTAGAGTCAGAAAGATGTCCTTGTGAGATGGTGTCCAAAAACTGTTTATGAGGGTTGTGAGGGACAAAACGGACAGAGGATTTGCGATCCAAAAAGGGATCAACTATCTGGTTGCAATCGCCTCCTAAAAGGAAAAAATCATCTTGATGTTGAATACATTTGCTAGTGATTATTGGCCAAAAGGATCAAAGTTAGTTGGACCATAAACATTAAACACAGTAATAGGTATTGCGTTGATAAGCAGCTTAGTTAAAACCCAACGACCCTCAGTATCCTTTTCTTCTAATAGGACCTTACATTTGAGTCTTTTATGAATTAAAACAGCAACCCCATTTTCTTGTGATTTGACGGAGAAAATAAAACAGTACCAACCCAATTCCTTTTTAATTTTAAAGATTCGAGGTCAGAGAGGTGGGTTTCCTGGAGAAGGACAATATCTGGATTAAAAGAGGATAAATGAGAGAGTACTCTCTGCCGCTTAATAGGATTATTAAAACCTTTCACATTCCATGAAACAACTCTAAATGTTTAAACAGGATAAACATGACAAATTCAAAAAGTGTAAAAGAATAATCAATTATTAACCAACTAGAGCATGAAAGAGAGAGAAGGGAAAGAAAGGAAGAAAGAGGATAGGGAAGGGTGAGGAAAAAATGAGATAGGAAAGAGAAAAGAGAGGTAGAGAAGCAAAATGGAAAAGATAGACAGAAGAGACAGTACAAATTCAAAAGGGTGACTGCAAAAAACATACCTGAAGGGGAAATACGAAAGGGAGAAGAGGGGATGGCGACACTCAACAAGATGAACCAGCCAAGGAGCAGGGACACAACCGCACTGGGACATCATAGAACCACAAAGGGAAGGGTACAGGATGGTTGCAATAATAAAAAACACATCTCTGGAAGGGGAGAAAAATAGTTAGAAGCAATATCAGGACAACAAAATACATTCTGAAGATTACAACTATCAGTACAACAAAAGATGACAACAAATTAAATACAACAATCTCAATGAGGGTGGAAGAGAAAGGCAGCAATGCAGCGAAGAAAGAGAACGTGGAGCCAAGTATAGAGTATCATAAAGCATTTCAAACTATTCAGGCATTTGACGAGGAAGAAGTGTCCATGCCGCCACCATTTTGTAGAAGAATGAAATTCCTAAGTTCACCAGGATCCTGAAAAGTCCAAGTTTTATTCTGGTGGGTGACCTTAAAAATGCAGGGGTGGAACAGGCCATATCTTGCCCCAGGGGAGCGCAGAGATGGGCGAAGAGAGAGGAATTCCTTCCGTTGTGTTGCGGTAGCATTTGAGACATCTTGAGCAAGGAATACCCGTTGACCCAACCAGGAGACTTGACGTTTGGTTCTGGCAGCCGAGAGGACAGAAAGTAGATCCGTGAATTTCAGAAAAAGGATAATGACTCCACGAGATTTTGTAGAAGCAGCTGAGCGAGGACCAAGTCTATGAGCTCTTTGAATACTGAGAGCAGTGGATGGTAGCATGTCTAGGAGTTTCGGGAGGAAGTAGGTAAAGAAAGTCACCGGGTCATCTCCCTCCAAGGATTCTGGCAGGCCATAAATATGAAGGTTGTTCCTCCTGTTCCGGTTTTCCAAATCCTCTGTATGCTGTTGGAGGGAAAGGATAGTCTTCTCTAGAGAGGAGATACTCTGTGAATTAGATTGAATATCAGGAACTTGCTGTTCAACTAAAGTGATTCGGGCGTCCATGACTGACCATTTTTCTTTCAATAGTTGCATGTCCTTACTTGTTTCTTCAATAAATGGACGCAAGGCGCGTATCTCCTCTAGAATTAGATCCATGGAAGAGGATGTTGATGGTTTGTCAGGGGAGGGAGGATCCTGCTTAAGGCGCTTGGAAGAGGATGCAGGAGGTGAAGACTTATTTGAGACAGCCTGTGTGACTGAAGAACGGTGAGGAGCCGAGCCAGCCATTATTGGTGTTGAAGCAGGAATACACAATTGTGCCGAGGATGACGTTGGAAGAGACTTGGAGGGAAAACAAATGAATTTTGGCTTGCACAATTTGACCATATGCACAAAGTACGAATAAGTTCCTGAAGGGCGCGTGAAGTAGACACTTAGAGGTGCTTACACATGAACAAAGCTCAGCAGTCTTGGGTTATGAGTGAGTGAGAGTCCAAACAACCAGTATTCCTGTATTGAGTAGCAAGGATCCAAGTATTAGTCAGCAGAGGTAGAGCTACTATAGCAGCAACAGTCACAGGAAATTGCTATAGAAGAGGAGGGAGTATTAATGAATGAATGAAGAACTCTCCGTTATCAGCAGAAGTGGTAAGTATCAGTTGGAGGCAGAAGAAAGAAAGAAGTAGTTGCGAAGCGGGAAACTGAGAGCAGCGACATTGTGCAATGGGCAGTCAAATGTGGTAATAAATGAAACAAACATTGGCATCAGTTGAGGACGTAGTTGAAAGTTAATAAAGGCAGCGCAAAGTAAATATGGCGTATATACCACAGTTTTACTGCAGTGCTGGTACATAGGTGGCAGGACAGCAGAAAAATCACTTCAAATATAACGATAAAGTAGCCAGGCAGAGAACAAACAGCTGCGATGATATGTGGTAAATGCAGGGAGCCTCTGCAGCCCAACATTCAAATAATGTACAGAAAACAAGCAGAAAAAAGGCACTCCTTCATGTTATGGCACGGTAACAAAATCAACTCACTTGAAAAAGGTCAGCAACGCATGAAGGAATGAAGAAGTAATAACCTCCCAAGTCAGAAAGCATCATACTGAATATGGTCACGAGGCGGTGGCTCATTCCAGGAAACAGCATTGATAAACTGCTAATGTAGTGATAAATGTTTTATGACTGCAGTTATTTCAAGTATTAATGCTGTAAAGATTAATGCAGGTCATGACAGGAAGTTTCACTGAGTGACATTGGCACCTGCTTCAGTAAGACGTCATAATTGTGTGTAAAATATTTATAAATACACAAGCCCGAAAGTCATGGGCACGGTGTATACAGTTCTCACCAACGCTGAATATCGCTTGAAACGGTCCCAGGCATCGACCCTCACAGCGTGGAGCCCCCGGTGGCGTCGTCAAAGAAAGAGCGCGAAATGGCGGCGGCCCGTTTCGTGAAGGGAAACGGGTCTCGGCCGCAGGTCAGCGCTCTGAAGTCACCGGAGTCTGAAAATTCCTCCAAATTATGCCGCTCGCAGTCCGACAATTTTTCCTGTTGCCCTGCAGCGACGGGGAAGGCAGGAAGCTGGGAGAAATACCGAAGGCTGTCCCGGTGCACTAGGTGGCCATCTCGAACGGCGCCGTAGCCACGCCTTGACTGCAATATCCTGACTTTGTGTTTCTCCTGACCATGCACTCTTAATGTATAATGCCTACACATATGGGGGCAAGGATGTTAGATCAGGCATGTGATGTAAAGTGCTCTGATACTCTAAACTAAGATGAATAGTGCTGTCAAAAATAAGAGTTAGAGTCATCTAAACTGTTATTTGTATAATTAGTCATTCACACAGATACATCAGGGATTCTTACAGTGCATGCACATCTCTTACATAGGGGTATTGAGCAAAGATAAAACCCTGTCTTCAAATCAAAGTGTCTCTAAAGCACTGAAGTGATAAACTGCATGCCTTTGTTTCCTTACATTGTAATGGCTTTTAGGTGGTAGGTTCCAGATGGATCCCAGCCAGGATGATATTCCAAAGAAATTAGGGCTCTTTAAATCAGGCCTTATTTTAGAACCAGCAGGAAGTGAAAATTAGAAAGACCCCTCCCGCCTACATGCTGCTACTCCAAACAGAAAGCAGACAACCGGTGGCCGCTGCTGCAGTATGTCCTGTATCGGGATATTCCAGTAGGACAAATTCAGCACATTTCACTGGGTCAGCCAGATCCAGCTCAGAAATAGCTGTCGGAACATGGATCTTGTGGGATTGCTTTAAATTTCCTGCACTAATTTGGCAGGAATATATGTGGTTATTTCTGTAGCATAAATCTCATGATGGACAACGGCGCTGACAAGATCAAAGGCAAGGATTACAGTCACTGATCGCTTGCTGACTGGATTTGGCAATGGGAAGAGGAATATCTTGCAAGACAAGGTGAAGTGTTCTTGGAAGAGGTTTGTTTTCAGCTCTTTCCTAAACTGAAAGAGATTGGACTTTTAACCACGAGCACACCAGTCATGATGTTGCGAGTTTCTGGTGGGTCATTACCTTCAGCTATTCCAGGACAGGGAAATCGCTCTTCCATAAGATACGACTCAATGTGATGTCCCCTCATCTGTAGGAAGCTGGTTGTCAGGCAAACATCATCTATGGTTGCACAACACTCCTCTGAGTACTCTGTGGAGCTCCCCATCCTTGGTCAGAGAGAACTTAGAATTGTGAGTGGGTGAACAGTTCCCACTTTCATAGAAGTATAGCAGAAAGCGGATGAGCATTTTTTGCTCAATCACTGTCATAAGGACTTGTTAATATTACTAATTTCTCATATCGTGTGTTGAAAGTGACAGGCTGCCTATTAAGTTTTGCTTCCTGTGCAATTTATTGTTCAATGCCTATCACTGTTGAAGATGGAACAAAGCCATTATTTTGAGAGAGAGATAGTGCAGTTCTCTGTGGTGTGAGTTTAAAAACCTTACTGTTGCCGCTCCAAATTAGAAGTTTAGCCGAAAATCCAGCCTTGCTTCCTCAGACCCCTTCTTGCATCTGCTATACTGGCACCACATGTCAATGGAAAACAGACTTTCCCACATACACTGATGGTGTCAATTCAAGAAAGAGGAGGCAAAAGCGGACTGAAGCTTATGGGCATGGTAAACTGGTATGTACAATTTGGGAATTCCTAAAAAGTCATAATTTTGTAATATTTAAAAATGGGTTGCAGGTCGAAAAACCTATAAGTGTACAACAACAAAGGTTGGCATAGCTGGGGAGAGATCATGGGAGGAACTGCATTCGATTTCAAATGAGTCAGGGAAACGATTTTCTCCACAAAAAAAAAAATTATTTGTGTAGAAACAGTGTATAAATGGCATTTCTGTTTGGAATAACCATAATGATAGTGGATTTTTCAATCCAGAAAATACAGAAGACGTAATGTCGCGAAATACCCTTTCCTTGGTGTTAATCCAAGTCTTCAGTGGTAAATGGAGTGCATTTGTTCTAACCACAATTTTTCACCTGCTGCATAACTGCCTCATTTCATAATATTTCCCCAGCCACCAGAGATTTGGCTATAGCAATGCCTTACAGGAGCAAGGGGAAATGGGTATGTGTATCACTGACCTCCATGTGGTCTGGACACATTTCGAATGTGCTTGAGGATTGTGCACGCTCTATATTGGACTCACCAAAACAGTACACATACCTCAAGCAGATATATTAGTGGAGAATATTATACTCTTAAATATTGCAATACATTTCTGCTAAAACTAGGGCCCAACTTGAACTGTGATAATTATAAGAGAAATACTAGCAAAGTACAAAACAAAATGTATAACAACATCACAAAATATTATTTTAAGATAATATTCCTGAACTGTGATCGATCCTGGGCATATCTTAGATTCCCCATGCCCCTCTGTTATTACAAGTAGACTAACCAACACGAGTGGTGAAAACAGTAATTGTGACCCACATATTTCTCTCAAGCACACCTGGAGAAAATGTGTACTAAGCATGTACCAATACTGTCAGAGACAATACAGGTATTTGATTTATTTGTTGTGAGTTATTGCTACCAGTTCATCAAAGTAAACATATACAACAAATATACAGTTCTTTTTCAGGCTTTAGTTAAAGCCAAGTTTAATAAGGGGTACAAGCAATGCACAAATAAACATTACTGTAGTAAGAAGGTATGAACAGAATGTAAAAATTACAAATGCAGGCAACTTTACATTGTAATAGTTATCTTTGTAGGGTGTCCTAGCTAATGAAAACATTGGCATCAAAAGTCTGCCATTCTAAGAGGAATTGTTTAGACAGTAATGGTGCATACCTGATCTCGGAGTACTAGCAGTTTGATGCCTGACCGCAATGCTACATTCTGTCTGTGACAATGTGCATCTTCGACCCATAGAAAACATGATCAAACTAAGCTTATCTTCAAAGAGAGAGCTATTCAGGCTTATTTATATCATTTTTCAGTGTTATTATGAGAAACGAATCCTTGTGATTCATGATGTAAGGTGGAGAGAAAAGCATATAAATGTACTTACATATTCACTTTGAAACCCTTTTGTCTTTCTCCAATTATCACACAATGCATGAATGGATGAACATGTGAACTAGAAGCATAATAACTAAACACATAATACATGTAGCACATATTCTTATATGAAAATTAGTACAAATTTATATAAGGTAAGTAGCAATTTTAAATGGGGCCTTTACCTATCATGAAAATGCAAACAATAAAATGGGTACATACGTACATAAAGCACAACTTGTGATAGTAGGAATCAAAGCCTCTGGTGTGCCAAACCACAAAAACTTCCACGCATCTCTTGGTGTAGCCCACACGACTGAATGCTCTTCCTACCTCCTCTTAGAGGAGAGACAAGTTTATAAAGTTTTTTGCCTGGACAGGTGGCTGCCTGGTGAATTTGGCGTGACAACACATTGTGGATTCGAGTGCATAGGGACCTATTTTGGTGAAACGCTTGCCATGTAAGTAAAAACACATTTACATTGCCCAGGCATCTTGGTGCTACAAACTATCAAGTGGAAAAATGAAAAGGACAGAGTGGCATGAATAGAACAAGATGAGAGTTTCATAGAAAATGTATATTTAGGAGCTTTTCCAAACAGGTCGAACTTGTCAAAAAGAGAGTTCTAGCAGATTATAATTATGAGTGAAGGAAGGTAGTGAATATTCCTCATCTCTAGTAACAGACCTTGTGCCTCAGAGTCAGGGTCTAGAAGTTTTATCCAGTGTTTAACAGGAACCCAAGAAGGCTTTTCCAGGCCTGTACAATAGGGTCACTTTTCTTGAGCCCTGTTGCAACCCTAACTGCAAAAGTCCATATCTTTTGGATTTTGTGTAAGGTAGGGTTTTGTAGGCCATTATAAAATACAATACATTTTGGGGATTAAAGTAAATAATCGAATTATTTCATTAAGAATCAAATATTTTACTTTAGCCACAAGAGAAGGAGCAGCAAAAAGTCTATGAGGTCATAGTTTGTCATCCGTCCGATGATGAGTTTACCAGTAAAAGGTCTGTTTTACTGGCATTAATTTGAGTAAAGTTGCTATTTGTCCACCCTGGAATTGATGCTGTGTGTTTCATGGGAGCGATCGAGGTGCTAATCATGGGCCTAATTCACAAAGAGCCTCCGCAGTCGTGACCGAGGCTCCACCGTCGTGATGGAGACTCCGCACTTGTGGCAAAGGTCTGCACTGCAGTTTCTCATTGTGGAGATTCCACCACGTGTACGGAGCCTCCACCGCGACTTCGGAGGCTCTTTGTCAATCAGGCACCATGCCGTGTTCAAGTCCTCAAAGGATCTGCATATTGTTGTGTAAGATCTTATTGAACATTCAAAATACTTGATCAGTGTTATGAGAGGGTGAAGGTAGATGCTGAACAGAATGAGTGATAAGTTGGAGCGTGAAAGACTCCACAGCTGATGGGTCATTCATTTGAATGTAAAGGAGTGAATTGATACAACCTGGGTTGTTTTCAAGGATGGAATTAAAACAGGTAAGAACCTGGCCCACTGTGCTGGAGACCTAAGTATTGCACAGTAGAGTGTGAAGATCCACCGCGTCCAAGGTTGCTGACAGATCCAATATCACAAGGGCAGCAGGATCCCCCGGATTCACAAAGCCTCTGATGTCATCCGATGCTAGATCTAAAGTAGTCTATTTGCTTCAAAATGGGCTGCCATCGGTTTAACAAGTCATTGGATTGAGGGTATCCGCTAACTACATTGCTACTGACTAACATCTCAGTGACTTTACTGGGTAACTGAATGAGAGGAATAGGTCTGCAATTTGCAGAATCAGTCTTCCCTGCCAAGCTATTCCTGAAACTAGGTCTGCCACAGTAGGGTGTATGAAGTTACAATGCATACTTTTACAACGCATACCTTTACAACGCATTTTTTACAATGCAACATCCATTACAACGCATTCCATTACAACGCATACCATTACAACAAATTTTTTAAAACTACCTTTACAACGCATTCCATTACAACGCATGCTACCTTTACAACGCATACCATTACAACACATAACATTACATTGCATGTATGGTAAGTATTGGATAGTGTAGGGTTAAAAATGACTATTCTAACTCCAGGGGGGTGCAACAGTAGGGTAAGTGTTGGATAGTGTAGGGTACAATTACTATTCTAACTCCAGGGGGTGCAACAGTAGGGTTAGTGTTAGATAGAGTAAGGGTACTATGCGTTGTAATGTTATACGTTGTAATGTTATGCATTGTAATGGTATGCGTTGTAATGACATGCGTTGTAGTGGTATGCGTTGTAGTGTCATGCGTTGTATTGGTTGCGTTGTAATGGGATGCGATGTAATGGATGTTGCATTGTAAAAGTTTTGTTGTAATGGTAGTGCATTGTAAAAGTTGCGTTGTAAACATTGATTCCCCCACAGTATACCCTCTGAGCTTGTTATCCCATATTATCATTTGATTATCAGGATGTTAAGTAATAAAATATTGATATGCATTGTCAAACACTCTACAACCAGAATATTGTGAAGGTAAGGAAGAGGCCTAGCCAATATAGATATACTATTCTAAATTTCATATCTGCGTGCCTTTACACCATGTATATCATCAAGGTACAAAAATGTGGAGTTAATTATAGTAAACCTATGCCAACATATATTTACTTTGCTTCATGATATTCAGGCAGACAATATTGTGGTCAACATATTTTGTATGTCGCTATTTATGACTCGATACTCTGGTAATATACCTTATTGACCACTAAGGAACCTCTCAAAAATGTCAATCCACCCAATTTAGCGTGAGAGCATTGTCAATAGTGCCTTCGGAGCCCTAGGTACCAGGCCATGGTCCTTTCTCTCCCTGAACCGCTAACTCAAATAACACTTTTTCAAATGCATTATTGATCTGAACACAATTAAGGATTATTGTTAAAGAATAGTAGGATCCATCTAGACCAATGTATAAATCAATGTATGTGACCACCTCAAGAATGGAGGGATGTAAAATATATAATCCAAAACCGCGCCTCGATGTCCCCTAAAGTAATATGATAAACACAAATGTGCATAATTTGGTTGTCTCCTACTTTGGATTGCATTATTAAGGAGGTTTTATAAAAACATTTTTCTTATCATTTGAGTGAGAATGTTGATGATTTCATGGTCCACAAGCAGGAGTTGGCCTCATGAGCTTGTTCTCCTGATCCACATTGTTAGAAGGGGCGATCTCCGAGGGCCAGGTTGTGCTCACCCAGACACCCCAAGATCCACCTCTCCCACAGAACTTGCCGAGTCTTGATTGTGAGGTCCTCACCGGGGAGGACTTTGGGGTCTGTGATCGTACACACTTAGCTCACACCACACTACGAACAGACACTACACCGTTGGATTTTAGGAACAAGTTCTTTATATAAGCAATAAACGAAGGAAGCACTCTTATATACACAGTGGCCAAAGGACCACAAAGTCTCTGAGGATTCGGGAAGGGGGAAGCGGGACAGTCTTTTCGTCTCTGGGTCAGTACGAGGCGTACCCTACGCACAGCTCTCAATCCTCGAGCCGGGGGGTACGGGATGGTGGTCGTACTGGCTGCCTCACCTTCGTCGAGTCGGCTCGGTCGTGATGGTGGTCTCGATGGTCCAGCCGGACCAGAGTACTCCTCGAGCCGCGACGAGGTCAGCAGGGCTCGATCGGGCGGGGTTCGTGAGAGCCGCGACAGCGTCAGCAGGGCTCGGATGGTCTTAGAGGTCGAGCCGCGACAGCGTCAGCCTGGCTCGGACGGTTGCCAGTTCAGCTCGAGCCGCGACAACGTCAGCAGGGCTCCGATGGTCTTAGAGGTCGAGCCGCGACAGGGTCAGCAGGGCTCCGATGGTCTTGGAGGTCGAGCCGCGACAGCGTCAGCAGGGCTCCGGTGGTTCAGTTCCTTAAGGCGAAGAAGGAGCCGCAACAGCGTCAGCAGGGCTCAGCGATTCAAGATGAGTTCTTCTTAGGGTCAGCCGCGATCAGGTCAGCAGGGCTTCAGGTCCAAGATACAACTGCCCGCTAGCTGTCAGGCGGGCCCAGTTATAGTCCTTCTACTCTTTGATCTCCGGACCCTCGCAGGCAGAGGTCTCCGGCCCTGGGGGCTGGTCGTTGGCGAGGTCCGGCGGTTGGCTCTTTGATCCCTTTGAAAAGATGGGTCCGGGAATTCCCAGACGCCCAGCGGGTCTGGAGCCAGCCCTCGGGGAGGCCAGAGGGGTGATCGAAACTGGCCCACAGGGGAGGCCCGAGGTGCCATCGATACTCCCTGGCTTATCTCACTCGGGAGCTCTTTACTCCCCAGCCGGGACTGGCGCGCCTTTGGAGTCTGGGTTTCGCTGGGGCCGGGGTCACGCTAGGCCTAGGGAGACAGGGATGTTGGGAAGGGAAGATGGCGTCCGGGCCTTGTGGGGCATGCATGGTTAGGCGCTCGGAGCCGGGCGAGGAGCGGGAAAGGCAGGCCTGGTCAAGGTTCTCGGGGGATCTAGGTGTCACTGGGTAGGACGACCAGGCTCGGGTTGCAGGCTACCCTAACGGGGTGGCTGCGCAGGGGACTCGGGGTACAGGCCTACGCTCACAGGGTGTGGAGGGACAGAGGTGAACCACGCCACGAGGCCGGGTCCAACACGCGTCCCCCCCAGCTGAAAGCGGGGAGAACTACCCATCCTCTTGGGGGTTCTCTTCGCTGAGGCGGAAGAATCGGGACAGGCCGTCTGCGTTGGCGTGGTCAGAGCCAGGCCGGTGTTCGACAGTGAAGTCCATCCCCTGGAGGGAGATGGACCAGCGCAGCAATTTGGGATTCTCCCCTCTCATCTGCATTAGCCACCGGAGAGGTCGGTGGTCGGTCTGGACCCGGAAGTGAGTACCGAACAGGTAGGGCCTCAGCTTCTTCAGGGCCCAAACTACCGCGAAGGCCTCCCGCTCGATGGTGCTCCACCTTTGTTCTCGAGGGAGTAGCCTCCGGCTAATGAATGCCACGGGTTGGTCTAGGCCGTTCTCGTTCACCTGGGACAGGACTGCTCCGATGCCATGCTCGGACGCGTCCGTCTGGACTACAAACTCTCGTGAGTAGTCGGGGGCCTGTAGGATGGGGGCAGTGCACATGGCGTCTTTTAAAGTTTCGAACGCCTCTTGGCAGGCGGAGGTCCAGCTGACTTTCTTCGGCTGGTTTTTGGAGGTTAACTCCGTGAGGGGGGCTACGATGCTGCCGTAACTCTTGATGAACTGGCGGTAGTACCCCGTGAGCCCTAGAAATGCCCGCACTTCCGTCTGGGTCGTGGGGGCCTCCCAGGCCATGATGGCATCGATCTTGGGCTGGAGGGGGGCTACGAGGCCGCTTCCGACCTGGTGCCCGAGGTAGAATACGGACCCTTGTCCGATCTGGCACTTGCTTGCCTTGATGGTGAGACCGGCCCTTCTCAGGGCCGACAGCACCGCCCAGAGGTGCTGGAGGTGCTCGGGCCAGTGGGAACTGTACACTGCGATATCGTCCAGATACGCAGCGCTGAACTCCTCCAATCCAGCCAGTACCTGGTTCACCAGCCTCTGGAAGGTGGCGGGGGAGTTCTTCATCCCGAAGGGCATCACCCAGAAATGGTAGTGACCATCCGGGGTGGAAAAAGCGGATCTTTCCTTAGCTCCCTCGGTGAGGGCGATCTGCCAGTATCCACTGGTCAGGTCGAACGTGCTAAGGAAGCGAGCAGCCCCGAGGCGATCGATAAGCTCGTCGGCTCGGGGGATGGGATGAGCATCGGTTCTGGTGACTGCGTTGAGCCCGCGGGAGTCAACGCAGAACCTCAGCTCGGGAACAGCACCGGGGGCGGCCGCCTTCGGAACCAGGACCACGGGACTAGCCCATGGGCTGTCAGAGGCTTCGACCACCCCGAGAGCTAGCATCTTTGATACCTCGGCCTTGATACAGGCCCTGACTCGGTCAGGGACGCGGTAGGCTCTGTGCCGTACCGGTGGGCTGTCCCCGGTGTCCACATCGTGGACGCACCAGTTGGTGACGCCGGGGGTGAGGGAGAAGAGGTCCGAGAACTGTCCCAGTAACTGGCGACAGTCCTCGCGCTGCTCGTGAGAGAGGGAGGAGGAGAGACTCACCCCCTCTACGGAGCCAACTTTTTCTTTCACGCACAGGAGATCGGGGAGAGGCTCCGTTTCTTCTTCTTCCCCATCGTCCGTGGCGAGGAGCAAGCTCAACTCGGACTGGGCGAAGTGGGGCTTGAGGCGGTTCACGTGAAGGACCTGCAAGGGGTTCCTGGGGGACTCTACATCGATGAGGTAGGTCACCTGACTCTTGCGCTCTACCACCTTGAAGGGGCCTGTCCACTTGTCTTGCAGGGCACAGGGCTCTACGGGGGCCATAACCCAGACCTGCTGTCCGGGCTGAAACTCGACCAGAGTGGCATTTTGGTCACACCACCGTTTCATTTCTTCTTGGCTGGCTTCGAGGTTTGCCTCGGCCAGCTCTCGGAACTTCCTCGTCTGGTTCTGGAGGGCCAAAATGTATCGAAACACATCGGGAGGGGGCTCCGGGGCCGCCGTCTCCCACCCTTCCTTGACCAGGGTGAGGGGTCCCCGGGCGGGGTGCCCGTAGAACAGCTCGAAGGGGCTGAACCCCAGGGACTTCTGGGGGACTTCGCGGTATGCGAAGAGGAGACAGGGAAGGAGGACGTCCCACTTACGCCTCAGGGGCTCTTCGAGTCCCATGATCATTCCCTTGAGGGTCCGGTTGAAGCGTTCCACTAGACCGTTACCCTGGGGGTGGTATGGGGTGGTGAACTTGTACGTCACCCCACATTGTTACCAAAGGGACTTCATGTATTTCGAGATGAAGTTGGTCCCTCGGTCACTGACGACTTCTCGAGGGAATCCCACCCGGGAGAAGATGGCCATGAGGGCCCGCCCTACTACGGGGGCGGTCACCGTTCGGAGGGGAACGGCTTCGGGGTATCGGGTGGCATGGTCTACCAGCACCAGGATAAAGCGGTGCCCCAAGGAGGTCCGGGGGTCGAGTGGGCCCACAATGTCGATTCCCACCCTCTCAAAGGGGGTACTGACCACGGGGAAGGGTTGGAGAGGAGCCTTGCGCTTCCCTCCGCTCTTTCCGCTGGACTGACAAGTGGGGCAGGACTTACAGTGGGCCTCCACATCGGAGCGCATGCCCGGCCAGTAGAAGTGGGTGACCAGGCGCTGGTACGTTTTGTCTTGTCCCAACTGTCCCGCCAATGGCACGTCATGGGCAAGGTTCAGGAGGAAGCCGCGGAAGCCTAGGGGGACCACCAGCACTCGGCCGGACCCTAGCTCGGCGGACTTTTGCTCGCTGTATAATAGGCCGTTTTCCCAATAGATAAAGTGGGAGCCGGACTGGTCACCGGCGGCCTGGGCGGCGGCCTGCTGCCGCGGCCCCACCAGGGAAGGACAGGATGTCTGCTCCAGGCAGAACTCTTCTCGGGACGGTCCCCCTTCCTGGCGCCATTGGGCCAGCTCAGGAAGGTCGTCCAAGCTCGGGGTCGGTTCGACGTCGGGGCCGAGGGGCCCTGCGTTGGGGGGGAAGCTCTCCCCGGGAATAGCTCAGGGGTCTCAAAGGGTTCAGGCACCTCGGGGTCCTCGGGGGTCACCGGTGCTGCCTCTAAGGTCGCCTCTTCGGGGGTGGCCCTTCGGGCGGTCATCGACCGGGTATTCACACAGGCCCACTCGGGTAGGCCCACCATCTCTAAGTGGGTCCTTTTCTCAACCCGCTGCCATGGGGAGCTCTCTAGATCGTTGCCGAGCAGGCAGTCCACAGGCATGTCGGAGCGGACTGCCACTCGTAACTCTCCAGCGACGCCCCCCCACTCGAACGGGACTTGAGCTATCCGGCAGGTGCGGACGGAGTTATCGGCTGCGATCACCCTGCAGGAGATGTGGGGAACAATCTGGGCTTCGGTGACGAGGTGCCGTTTGACGGCGGTGATACTGGCCCCAGTGTCTCGGAGCGCCCCTATGTGATGGCCATTGACAGTCACTTGCTGCCGGTACTTCTCTGTGTTGTCGGGTAGGGGAGCTCCGGGGACCATCTCCCTATCACCCAGGGAGACTAACATCATAGCTGCGGGTTCAGCTCCCTCGAACTCTTCCTCTCCCTCCTCTTCTAGGGCTACTGAGGTGATGTGGCGCACTGGGGGCCCTGCAGCGGCAGGCTTCTGGAACAAGGGGCAGCGGGGGTCATTGGCATAGTGCCCGGGTTTCTGGCAATGGTAGCAGGCTTGGCTGACCCGGGGCCCTGGCTTAGCTGGGGGAAACCCTGCGCGCGCTGTGGGAGGCGAGGTACCTGGCTGGTTTCTGGGGGGACTGCGCGGGGACCCTACCTGGGAACCGCTCTGTCTATTCTGATTCCCCCCTCCCCTCTGGTGGGACGATCCCTGTTCATTTCAGCCAGAATCTCCCCCGGGCCCCTGGGGGACTCTGGTGCTCACCCAGCGATCGGCCTCGACAGCCAGCTTCCGGGGGTCAGCCAACTTGCTGTCCAGGAGGTGCTGTCGGAGTTCCACAAAGCAATTCAGGGACAAGTGCTCATACGCAATGAGGTCGATGAGCCCCTCGAAGGTGGATACTTTGCTGCCCTTGATCCACCCTTCCAGGGCCCGGCTGTAGAAATTGACATATTCTACCCACGTGGTGCCGGGGATCTTCTTGCATTCTCTGAAGCGTTGGCGGTACATTTCTGGAGTGAGCCCTTACCTTGTGAGGAGGGCCTCTTTCATGTGGCTGTAGGAGGTCTGTTCAGCAGACGGTAGGTCGAGTAGGGTGTCTCTCCCCTCACTCAGGAATCGACCCCACAGCCCGGCTCCCCAATCTTTCTGCGGAACTCGGTGTGAGGTCATAGCTACCTCGTAGGCCTTGAACCATTGCTGGATGTCATCGTTTTTATAATATTCTTTGACCACATCCTTGGGGATGTGGACCTTGGGTTCCACTGGGGGAACAGACTCTCGGGTCGCTGCTGTCTTGTTGCCTTCGTTCCGGGCCTTTAGTTCTATTTCCAATACGCTGCGCTCGTGCTTCAGCTGGAGCTTCTTTCCGTCGTGTTCTCTCTGGAGTTTCTTCTCCTCCAGTTCTCCCTGCAGCCGCAGCTGCTCGATGGCTAGCTTCTTCTCGGCCAGCTTGAGTTCTCCTTCTATTTTCAAACGGGCTAGTTCTAGCTCGTGGTTTCGGTTGCGTTCTCGGTCGGTCATCTCTTCTCGAGACAGACCTCTCTCCGGGCTGTGAGTCCGCGTCGGGGACTCTGCTCTTTCTTGCTCTGGGGCGTGGGTTTCGATCAGTGGTGCTCCCCCTCTATCGGCTTCTGTCGGTGCTGGAGGTTGGGCTCCGGTCTCCACCCAGGCTGTGAGAGCTTGTTGAAAGTCCTCTTTGGTGTTTAATCCCGTTGACGGGATATGGAGATCTTTGCAGAATTGCTTGAGCTCACGGTGTGAATAGTCTCCCAGAAGCTCCATCTGGAAGGTGGCCTTGTCGGTCGTGACGCTCATGGCTGCTCTTTGTTCGGGTAGTGTGTCAGTACTGTACGATCCCCAGACGTAGGTTCTTATCGCAACGCTGCCACCAATGTTAGAAGGGGCGATCTCCGAGGGCGAGGTTGTGCTCACCCAGACACCCCAAGATCCACCTCTCCCACAGAACTTGCCGAGTCTTGATTGTGAGGTCCTCACCGGGGAGGACTTTGGGGTCTGTGATCGTACACACTGAGCTCACACCACACTACGAACAGACACTACACCGTTGGATTTTAGGAACAAGTTCTTTATATAAGCAATAAACGAAGGAAGCACTCTTATATACACAGTGGCCAAAGGACCACAAAGTCTCTGAGGATTCGGGAAGGGGGAAGCGGGACAGTCTTTTCGTCTCTGGGTCAGTACGAGGCGTACCCTACGCACAGCTCTCAATCCTCGAGCCGGGGGGTACGGGATGGTGGTCGTACTGGCTGCCTCACCTTCGTCGAGTCGGCTCGGTCGTGATGGTGGTCTAGATGGTCCAGCCGGACCAGAGTACTCCTCGAGCCACGACGAGGTCAGCAGGGCTCGATCGGGCAGGTTCGTGAGAGCCGCGACAGCGTCAGCAGGGCTCGGATGGTCTTAGAGGTCGAGCCGCGACAGCGTCAGCCGGGCTCGGATGGTTGCCAGTTCATCTCGAGCCGCGACAACGTCAGCAGGGCTCCGATGGTCTTAGAGGTCGAGCCGCGACAGGGTCAGCAGGGCTCCGATGGTCTTGGAGGTCGAGCCGCGACAGCGTCAGCAGGGCTCCGGTGGTTCAGTTCCTTAAGGCGAAGAAGGAGCTGCGACAGCGTCAGCAGGGCTCAGCGATTCAAGATGAGTTCTTCTTAGGGTCAGCCGCGATCAGGTCAGCAGGGCTTCAGGTCCAAGATACAACTGCCCGCTAGCTGTCAGGCGGGCCCAGTTATAGTCCTTCTACTCTTTGATCTCCGGACCCTCGCAGGCAGAGGTCTCCGGCCCTGGGGGCTGGTTGTTGGCGAGGTCCGGCGGTTGGCTCTTTGATCCCTTTGAAAAGATGGGTCCGGGAATTCCCAGACGCCCAGCGGGTCTGGAGCCAGCCCTCGGGGAGGCCAGAGGGGTGATCGAAACTGGCCCACAGGGGAGGGCCAAAGGTGTGACAGAAACCAGCCCCTCAGGGGAGGCCGGAGGTGCCATCGATACTCCCTGGCTTATCTCACTCGGGAGCTCTTTACCCCCCAGCCGGGACTGGCGCGCCTTTGGAGTCTGGGTTTCGCTGGGGCCGGGGTCACGCTAGGCCTAGGGAGACAGGGATGTCGAGAAGGGAAGATGGCGTCCGGGCCTTGTGGGGCATGCATGGTTAGGCGCTCGGAGCTGGGCGAGGAGCGGGAAAGGCAGGCCTGGTCAAGGTTCTCGGGGGATCTAGGCGTCACTGGGTAGGACGACCAGGCTCGGGTTGCAGGCTACCCTAACGGGGTGGCTGCGCAGGGGACTTGGGGTACAGGCCTACGCTCACAGGGTGTGGAGGGACAGAGGTGAACCACGCCACGAGGTCGGGTCCAACACACATGCTTGTGTTAAACTTGATGGGGGCTGCACTTTAAGCATGAGGAGCCCAAAGTGCATTAGGTGCTTTGTGAATATGTTCCTCTTTTAATGAATGTTGCTGTGGATCACTCTCCTCAATGCTGCCTTCAAGTCTTTATTTCGCAGACTGTATATGAATGGATTAATCATAGGGGTGATGACTGTGTACACAATGCTCACTATGCGGTCCTGGTCAAGAGAATGCGATGAAGAAGGCTTGAAGTAGATGGAGAATAGTGTCCCATAGAACAACAGCACTGAGGTCAGGTGGGATGCACAGGTCGACATAGTCTGGAATTTCCCATTCAAAGAGTGGATTCTCAGTACAGATGACAATA
Source organism: Lissotriton helveticus (assembly GCF_964261635.1). NCBI lineage: Eukaryota > Metazoa > Chordata > Amphibia > Caudata > Salamandridae > Lissotriton > Lissotriton helveticus. The sequence goes on from NC_136071.1 coordinate 56,817,351, forward strand.
TGAGAAAGTAGGAAAACAAAATAAGCAAGAATGGGAGAGCCAAAGAAAAGGACCCCTCAGTAAAGATCACCAGCTGATTGGTTCTGGTTGGGGAGCAAGATAGCGCCAAGAGGGGTGTCATCTCACAAAAAAAATGGCGGACGAGATTGGATTCACAGAACAATAGATGAGCAGTGAGCACAGTGTGTAGCAATGAATGTAAGCTAACCAGCATCCATGAGCCGGCCACCATCCGAAGACACACTTGCCAACTCATCACCACATTATAGCGAAGAGGATCACAGATTGCCACATAGCGGTCAATGGCCATGACAGCTAGCAAAAGGTTCTCCATGTTTCCTGCAGAGATGAAACAGTACAGTTGAGTAAAACATGCATGGAATGTAATGGTCTTGTTGTCTGAGATGAGGGTGGCAAGCAGTTTTGGGATAGTAACTGAGGAGAGAAATATGTCGATGAAAGAGAGGTTCCCAAGAAAGAAATACATGGGAGTATGAAGATGCGAGTCTGTACAAATGATAAACATTATGATGAGATTTCCCAATATTGTCATGGTGTAAACAGTCAGGAAAAGTGCAAAAAGCAAAGACCCATACTCCGGATGGTCTGAAAATCCAAGAAGGAGAAATTCTTTCACTAAAGTCCAGTTCTGTTTTTCCATTGTCTTCCAGGACTACCTCTGCAAGGCACAATCAAAAGGTTAAATAATTAGACAGAAGAGTACACTTTTGGTTGAATATATATATTTTTTTAAGTGTGCAGTACACATGATGGCGGCCCAAATTAATAATCAAATCAATAACTGAGTGGACCACGTAGAGTATTAGAGATTCTGTGTATCAGCCTCAATATTAAAGATGTGACTGATGGAAGTTTAACCTGCATAATGCATGTTAAATAAATGAATCCACTTTGCAACTGAGATTAGATGTGAGAGATGTATTCTGGGGTATCATAGATTGAGGGTTGCACCCTTAGAAAATGTTTCATCTGGAATTTCATTGGTGCTGCAGCAGGGAAACATCCTTTACAACGCAACTTTTACCACGCAGTGCTTTTACATCGCAACTTTTACAACGCAAACCATTACAACGCATTGCGCTGGGGGGCGCTCTAGGATAGGGAATAGATTTAATTTACTATCCAACTCCTTCCCTACTATCCACGGGGACTGGAGTTGGAATAGTAAATTCAACTATTCACTATCCAGCACCCCTCAACACTATGCGTTGTAAAGGCATGCGTTGTAAAAGTTGCGATGTAAAAGCATGGGTGGTAAAAGCATGCGTTGTAATGTCATACATCCGCTGCAGCATGCATGTTTGCTTCTTTGTAACTTCTAGTGATAGGGACCAAGAAGAACGCATCTATGGACACTAACTCAACACATTTCGTTGTTTTCATGATATGCTAACCCACCATCAGCATCATTGGCACTGATACTCCTAGGGATCTTAGCACTCAATAATACACTCTATGGACAACATATCCATTATCTTATAGTGCAGTCTATGGACACAAACACTATATGATGATCAGAATACTACATTGCACTGCATACTAGATGCACTAACTCCTCATGGGGCATTTACTCTATTGACACTCACCCACTACGTGGATTAAATCATGGAGGCACTAACTCAGAAGACTACACTTTATCGATATTAAACCTAGGGGTGGGAGATATTTTGAAATCATGTGTAAATTTGTGGTTTAATAATAATAACTGCAGTTGAACCTGACTGCTTTGGATATAGAAAAAAACCTGTGGATTGAGGGAGGTATTTGTGGTGTATTCAGGTGGGGCGTTACATTTTGTATTGCAGTTTTGAGTAGGCTTCTGGCAAGCAACATGTGAAAAACATACGTCCACTGCTTGTCTTTGGGCTGGTGTTGATGCAGATGAAGCACTTTGCATCTTGCATGATTTAACGGTGCAGTCTCCCTGCCATCTTAACCTCAGGGCTTACAAAAGCTCCTGGATCGCTTTGAACAATACCGTAAAGATAGGGGACTGAAAATGAATCTAAGCAACACAAAGTACCTGGTTTTAAATGCAGGGCACCCAACCAGGGCCAATGCAGTTCTAGCAGGGTATTCCCTTGAAGAGTACTTTCTTTTAGGTACTTGGGTATTACAGTCACTGAACACATGGGGTGGCAGGCTCACATCTCCCAGCATAGGCTTAAACTAGAGCAAATTGTGGGGGCACTTCTAAGATGGCATATAAATCGCAGTTTCAACTAGGAAGCCCGGTCCCGAAAGTTTACCAATCATATGCTCTGGGGTCCACTTCGTATGGTGCAGAGTTGTGGGGCCATGTGGAGCGACTATGCTTGATCTAGTTGAAAATGGGTTTATCAGGCAATCAGTAGGTGTTCCCGTAAGTACCCCATTACTTCCCTTTAGACTTGACCTTGGGATGAGACTATTATCAGCCAAAATTGGTGTACGCCCCATCTTGTCCTGAAAGAGCTCCTACTCCACCAGGAAGGCCTGGTAGAGATCATTAGCATGTCAGGCTCTGGTAGAATTCCTTGGATCAGGTATTTGAGGTCCATTCTGAGAGAAATTGGGTTTGCAACCCTGTGAAGCACCCCAAATGAGTCGGTGGGGATCTCTAGAAACACCATTGAAAAGCCTATTGGCAGCACATAGACCTTGCAGTAAATTCTCAGGAAAGTGGAGGTTCTTTGACCAATGCATTTCTTGCAGTTATGGATTTTCATAGCAGAGACAATGTGATGGATGAGATTAAACCTCCGTTGGCCAGGCGCTTCTTCTTGCAGTTACACTACGGTCTTTTACAGCAAGATGGGCTACTACCCAGTGCGGATGAGAGGTGGTTACAATTGGGGGTGGGGTCGCACACTACTCACACACCAGCGGTATCGCCCCTAAGGACTGTGGTCAATGTAGTTACGTGTTCCGCGATGCATCTTCTTTCGATTATCTGCTATCTTCGCTATCTTCGCCATCCCTGGACATGTGTTTCGGGGTATCACCCCTCATCAGCAGGGACAGGCCGTGTTCTGGGGTTGCCGGTGGCTGCCAAATATCTGCCAGGCTTAATACCACTTAGGCGCGCAGGTGCGGGGTCCCAGGCTCGTCAGCAAACTGCTCGAGGGAGCTTTAACATTACAATTGGGGGTGGGGTCGCACACTACTCACACACCAGCGGTATCGCCCCTAAGGACTGTGGTCAATGTAGTTACGTGTTCCGCGATGCATCTTTTTTCGATCATCTGCTATCTTCGCTATCTTCACGGATGAGAGGTGGTGCCCGGCATGTGGTGCTCCCAAGGAGACATTAGATCACTTTTTGTTTTTCTGCCCTGTATATGAGAGCAGCAGGCGATGTTAGATATTACCGCTGTGCTGTTCTCTAGGCACCAGAGAATATAATGTTGGCTTGAGAATACTTAGATCTGATCTCATTAAGACATTGATTTTTGCACTAACTCGTTATTTATTGGCTATGTGGAAAATTAGGGCAAACTAATGCATACCACCTGGGAACTACCTATGGTTGATGTAGAGGTGTGGTACGCTGTATTACCTACGCCCAGTCCTGGATCTTAATGCTTGGCTTTCCTTCTATCTTTCCTCGTCCTCTGCTATACTGCACCTATTAAATAACAGTTTTTTAATCATTTAAAATCTTCTGTATTTAGAACTTTAATGACCATTGTCAGAATTGTAATGATCTGGTTTTAATTATATTTATGCTTGTGACTATTTATGCTTTATGTTGAACAATATGTTTTATGTGCTTTTATGGCCATTGAGCCTAAATAAATCTGAACTGCATTGAAATGCATCTTGCATGATTTAATGGTGTAGTGTCCCTTCCATCTTAACGTCAGAAAAATAGCACATGACCGCTGATAGTCTATCTGAATTTCTTTGCTCATGTAAATAGTTTGTTATATGTGTAGTATGGATGCACCTCCGCTGTAGCCCTAGCTGCTACATTTGTTTAATCTGTCATTTTGAAGTTAAGTCTGGCAAGTCAGTCTGACACAAACAGACCTATGGAATGTCATTCAAGGCAAGTTGTGCTCTGCGGTGTGTGAACGAGATAGTGTTGAACCGAGCCCCGAATAGGGCCATGTTTACAAAGATATGGTGCTGTTCATCTTTCTTACTGCACTGGCACACTTGTGGGTGCCTAGAGCCAACACAGGCAACCATGCATCATAGCACAAGGGTGCCTGCATTGTGGTCAAGATTTTTTATGTACAGGAAGGGATAACTTCCTGTACAAAAGCAATCCCCAGAGGTATTGCAGCACACATGGAAAGAGGAAGAACCGTGGAGAAAATAAGATATACTTCCTGTTATGCCTCTCTTGGTTAGGCATCATTTCAAAATACATCAGTGGATGCATGGGAACACACAAGCTCGATCCATGTGACGCTACCCAACTCGACGCAAGGCACTACATTGCGTTACATTTTTTATAATGGCACACAGAGCAATGCAAATTAGCCCTTGCCTTGCTTTGTAAGTTTCAACCACAATTTTGCTTCTTGGCTATGACAAAAAATTGGCACATTATGATGAAACATTTCACTTAATCTAGGCCCTGATGTTTTTGTTTAAGAGATAGATTTTCATTTTCAAAAATGGTTGTGATTGTCTTTCTGTATGTCTTCAGCAACCCAGAACTTAAAAAGAAGGTTGACACAGGAAAAAAAAATAGGACGTGTTAAGAAGGGCAAAGGGGTGCCCATAGATAATGGTGAATGTTGTGGATGGGGTGGAGGATATGTGAAGAAACATGAGTAAAGCAGATGTGGGAGCAACACAATGGGCATGGAAGACTGGGGAGAGGGTGAGTGTATAAGAAGGCAGGGAAGCTCCTTTTTAAATAAGAACAAAAAAACTGGTGTGTTAAAGAGGGAGCCCCCTTATAAGAGCAAAATAAAGGTTCACCCAGTCTTTACCTTGTTTACCCTGGAGTACTAATTGAACCACATATATTAGTGATTCGTACACAGCTCACCATCAAATTATGAAGAAGAACAATCACATTTGCCTTCAGGGACTACCCTTTTTTCATGCTATTCATCCAGAAGTATACCCTTAATTGTATATCTACTAACATTTCATGCAACGCAGCACAGTAAATGAGGTAGAATGAACTAGAGAGGAGAAGGATGCCATATTTTCAATAGATATGCTCTTTCCTAGTGCAGACACACTTGTACCTACCTAGCATCAACGTAGGCTCTTTTGTTTCATGGGTCAAGGTTGCCTGCATTGTGGTCTGATTAGTTTTTGTACAGAAATGAATACCTTCCTGGAGATAAGCTATCCTTTGAGGCCAAATAAGTGATGCATCCTGATTAAAAATGTGAGGAAGTCTTGGCCTCAGCAGGTATCTGACATCTATTATTTATGGACCAGTTGTGAGGCTATGCACAGCCATTTCCCTTTAGTCTGCGAGGTTTGCACGCTATTGATATAATCATGGGCGAAGGCATGGTGGTACAATGAGCCGCTGAGATGCTGCCACTCTGTGGTAATGTAGAAGACAGGTGGAACTAGCCAGTCCTCAGCCAGACCCCTTGAGTGCCTGAAGCTTGCAACTAGTGGTGGTATAAGGACAGCATAGTACTAGTGCCTCTGCAGCTTGAACTATAGTGTGCAGTTTTCACCCGGTGGTGGCAAACTGCGTGGAAAGAGCTGTCCCTTCTACACATGGGCCTCATGAGTCCATGAAACTCCCACCCAGTGCTATTATACTGGGTAGAAAGTCTAGCCTCTCTGTAGCTATACCCCCTTCGGTCTGTGAAGTTGTAAGTGGTAATGAACAGTATTAGACCCTTTCCAGGCAGACCCCACAGTTAGAGAAGCTTTCAACTGGCATTTGAGCACTCAGTGGGTGAAAATAGCCCTTCTTCAGCTGTGTCCATTAATTCTGTGAATTTTGCACCCAGTGGTGCTGTGTAGTGCAGCTGGTACAAGCCGCTTCAGAGCTGAGTGTGGTGTTTTACTGACCGTGTGCTGCTAGCCCATTTGCAGCTGGGCTCCTTGAGTTTGAGGAGCTTGCACATGGAAGATATGTGGGAGGGGGTTGCTTTCCCTTCTGCAGGTGGGTCACTTAAGTATGTAAGGCTTTCACTTGGTGGTGGTGTACCAGGTGGTTGGGACTAGCCTGTCCTCAGCTGGGCCTTTAGGTCTGTAAACTTTGCCCATGGGTTTATGTACTGCGCAGATGGTACCAGCGCTGACACAGTCGGGCCTCTTGCCCCCTGAAGATAGTGCAACATGTGGGTGGTAGTAGCTCTCCGCAGCTAGGCTCCTTGACCCCATGAAGCTTCACCAAGTGGTGGTATTGTGGACAAACAGTACTATCTCAGAATTCTTGACTTTGCTAAGCTTGCAGCTAGTGGCAGTGCACCACACAAGAGGTACTTGCCCCTTGAAACGTTGTTCCTTTTCTTCTTGAAGCTAGCATCTGGTGGTGGTGTACTGAGCAGATGGTCCTAGCTACTCTGTAGCTGGACCACTTCAGTCTATAAAGTATGCACACAATGAGGGAAAATGTATTATTTATTAAATTTTCCCTCATGGTAGTCTGTCGAATCCCCCAACCCGGCCCCACCACTCTTACCTGTGCGAGCAGGTCCTGGTGGCGGTGCACTGTGCGGGTGGCAGTAGCTTTCCAGAACATGGCCTTGTGAGTCCCTGATTCCTGCACCTAGAGGTGGTGCACCTGGTGTGTGGTATTACCCCACCTGCAACAGGGTTCTTGTAGTCTATGAAGCTTGCCTCCCGGAGGCAGTGTTAGGTTTCCTAATATAGACCTAAGTAGCAAAGTGACCTTTCACCTACATTTGTCATACCTTGCTCTGCATAACAGTTCTAGCAATGACATTTTACCCAATTATGTGCTGAATAAATGTTGATTGTGTTCCTTGAAACTAGCCTAATTTATTATGCATGAGGATTCTTAGCATCATATCTTAATCCCCTGCACATAACGTACTTAACAGCATTAACATACTCTGTACAAAAGTCATCGCTATCTTCATCCTCAGGTTACAGGTCAACTTTGCAAAGTTACAGTTATTGATTCAGGTTAATTTTCATAATTGCAATCATAAACATATCGATCTAGGTAGGGGCCCCCACGGCTACCCTTTTATATAAAATAACCACACCTTCACTGGGTAGCCAGAAAAGATGCTTCTACGCTGACACGGAGGTCCCTGCACGCTGAGGCTTAAACACGCAGTGGTCTGACATCGCTTGCGGGTGTCCAACTCGTGTTCAAGACGGGGTCCTTCATTCTCTTCAGTCAGGTAATGGGGTTGGCTCTTTCCTAGGGGGTCGTTGGCTGCACACCCACATACATGCTAGGTACACGTAAGTACACTTAGGTAGGGCCTGCATTGTAGGAGTACTCAAAGATTCGCTTTTTTTATGTCTTCATATACTCAATGCTTTTGCATCATGGCGGAAATGCATTTACTGTTCACTCTTTTGGTGCTTGAAATCTCTTATATGTTTGCTTCTGTCTACTGATTGTTACAGCACCTCTGTTTTATACTAGAATGGTGAATGTCCCCGACGTTTATTCTGTGCATCTCTCTGAGACTAAGTGAGCACAATTGACTGCATGGAAAGTACTGTACAATTTCCACAAACCCTGAAGGGTCAAGGGTTGTCATGTTCAATGGTTGCAAGAAACTATTCTCTCCTTGTAAGGTTAGGGGGGTATTGGTAGCATTGTGAGCTAGCTGGTCTATAGGCTGACATATCCCGTGGGGGTCTTCGGAATCGGTCTAGGCACCAATCCCTTAGTTTATGTTGTCCAACAAACACACAGATCCAAAAAGGAATTACTAGTTCCTCTGCAGCTATGACCCTTAAATCAGAGAAGTGTGCATTATGTGGTGCTGCACTGGGCAGGCGGCATTAGCCCATCTACAGCCAGCCCCTTCGGTACGTCAAGCTTTCCTCAGGTGGCAGTGTCCCTGACGGACAGTACTAGCCTCTCTGCAGCTGGTCCTCTGTGACTTACACCTTGTGATGGTGTACAGACTACGCAGTACTAGCGCACCTGCAACTGGGCCCCTTGTAACTGTGTAGATCACATCTGGTGGTGGATTAACAGGCAGGCAGTACTAGTGCCTCCACTGCTGGGCCCCTTGAAGGTTGCATCAATTGGTGGTGTTTCGGGTAGGTGGTATTAGTAACAGTCCATCTGCAGCTGGGCCCTTCAGTCTGTGATGCTTACTCCTGGTGATGGTATATCGAGATGGCTTTACTAGCCCTGACAAAGCACCGAGTGGTGGTATATTGTCAGAGCAGTGATAGCCATTCAGAGCTAAATATCTTGAGTCTGCACCCAGTGGTGGTGTTCTGGCCGAGCAGTACTACGCCCTCGGCTGTCAGGCTTCTTGAGTTTGTGAAGCTTGTACCCAGATGTGTCTAACTGGCAGGCAGATATTTTGCCTCTGCAGCTGAGCATCTTGAGTCTATGAAGCTTGCACCCCATGAGGGTGTTTTGGAAAGGTGGTACTCGTCCCTCTGCAACGAGTCCCCTAAAATCTGTGAAACAGATTTTAAAGGGTGTGTGCCTTTCTAGCTCAGCGTGTATGGCACTGTGCTAATCCTATGCTTAAAAACTTAGCTTGAGGTGAGCAGATTCAGAGTGTCGCTGGTGCTGCAGGATGCTCTACATAGGAACTGCTCTCCACCTAAATTTGGAAACTACTCATAGTTCTCTGCTTACTAAGTTGCATAATTTATTCATCACTCTAAGCCTGAAATGGTATTGTTTTGACTTATACTGGGTGCCCTCTTGTGTCTGGACAAAGCTATACCTCTCTGAAGAGTTCTAATAAGAGCAAAACACGTGTTAGGGCTTGTTTATATGCATTCCAGGTTGGCTTGGATGTTATTTTACCAATCCTAAGCTGTAATACTGTGCCTGAAGTGGTAAAAGGCTTTTGTCATTTTACAGCTCAGTATGGATGGTACTGTGCTAATTATCTGGCACATGCATCAACCAAAATTGCCCTCGGTAAAATAGCGAATCGGTAAAACAGGCCGTTACCATCCTCAAAACCTGATTTCCCAATGCATCAACCCCAATCCCGAGAAAAATATAGAATCGCAAATATACCCTTGTGCTAAATTACCCAGTCGCAAAATAGCGATTTGTTAATACCGAGAAATGCATTTGCTTCCGGAAATACCGAATCGCAATTAAATAATCGCAACGGAATGCATCAAAATTCACTAATACCGAAAATCCCCAAACTCGCTATTTAGCATGAGCATAAAAAGGGGAATCTCAACCAGGAGGTAAAGTTGGTGAAAGGATAAAAAAAAAAAAACAGGTGGATACAATCAGCAACCCTTCAAAGATGCCACTGGAGACCCCGTATGTTATCCAAAATGTCTGCCCTCTACGCGCTTGCTTGGAGGATGAGAATCAAGGCAACAGCACAGCGCAGGAGGAGGATCCAGGAGAGGGTATTCAGGGTGCGCATCACATTGCTGGGCCGGAACGAGGACGAAATCTATGACATAAGTACAGACTGAATCGTGCCTAATTGCTGACCTGGAACCACTACTGCAGCACCAGACCCGTAGCAGCCTGCACCTGCTGGCGTCTGGAAGTTTCCAGGGGGTCGTTGCGGTTGCAGGTTGCAGGAGGCGTATCACAAAGCGCACTTTCACGCTTCTTCAGCAAATTCCTTGATGCCATGCTGACAATGATACATACCAGATCACCTTCCCCACAACGCCACAGCAGTTGAACCGGACCAAACAGGACTTCCACCAGGTGGCACAGTTTCCCCATGTCATAGGATGCATTGACTGCACGCATGTCCCCATCTGTTCCCCCCCTCAGCCAATCTATACTACTATTATAAAGTAAGAACTGGGAACCTTTGAGGCTGGTAAACTCAGGAACCACAGCACCAATGCAAACACCCGATTCATCATTGTAATTCTCAGGGTCTGCAGATGGACATAGGCTATATAAAATTTAAAAAAAGACGTTAATTAAAAAAATTAAGATAAAAAAAGTAGTCCCTGGAAGTAGCGCCGGCGGCGACCTGCGTGCTGACATCAGGAGCGCGGGGAGGAGCGGCATACACGAGCGCGAGGAGTAGCGGTGGACATCAGCGCGGGGAGGAGCGGCGGACAGGCGGGGAGGAGCGGTGAGAAGCAGCGGAGGACAGGCGGTGAGGAGCAGCGGACAGGCGGTGAGGAGCATCGGACAGGCAGTGACGAGCGGCGGACAGGTGGTGAGGAGCAGCGGACAGGCGGTGAGGAGCGGCGGACAGGAGCGGTGAGGAGCGGCGGACAGGAGCTGTGAGGAGCAGCGGAGGACAGGCGGTGAGGAGCAGCGGACAGGCGGTGAGGACCGGCGGACAGGCGGGGAGGAGCGGTGAGAAGCAGCGGACCGGTGGTGAGGAGCGGCGGACAGGCGGGGAGGAGCGGCGGCAGAGGTAGGTGAAGCAGCCGCAGGTACGCTCAATGGGCGGGCGGTGGCCCTGAAGCCTGATTGCTCCCGGACAAGGTCGGGACGGGCTGCTAGTGAGTACATATTCTGTAACCAGAAGTCCTATCACTCTATCAACGAGCAGGTTGTGTGCAATGCCAAGCACATCGTTAAGGACATTGCAGTGCGATTTCCCGGGAGCACACACAACGCCTATATATTCAGACACAGTGGCATCCACAGGCATCTGCTCAACAGTGAATTCGGAGAGGGACACCTACTAGGTACATACATGTACCAAATGTTTTACCCCATCATCACATATTTCATTGTATCATTGTATTCATGCTACTAACACTTTGCTGCCCACCCTGCAGGTGACAGCGCATGCGCCTTGCGTCTCACTCCCTATCTCAACCCAGCAACACCTCAGGAGCAGCGCTACAACAGAGCACATATCAGTACCAGGAATGTGGTAGAGCGAACCTTTGGTATCCTAAAAAGTCGCTTCAGGATCCTACACAAGACAGGAGGTGCATTGCAGTATAACCCTGTAACCTGTTGCAGGATAGTAGCAGTGTGTTCCATGCTGCACAACAATGCTACAAGAAGGGGGATACCAATAGAGGTGAACGCAGATGACATCTTTCATGATGAACAAACCCCTGCACACCACTGACAGGCACACCTGCCAAACACAGCTGAAGGTCAAAGGAGGCGGACAAACATCACACAACATCACTTCAGTGGCAGGTAAGAATGAGCCATCACTACATTTTCTGGTGTGCAAATGTTTAATACACATGAGCACTCAAGTGAATATGATTAATACGTCAACATGACGCTGACTCAACACATTGTGAGAGGTCCGTTGGCATCACAGGAGTATGATCACAATATGTAGGTGGCCCATGGTTACGTTACCATGGCCCAATAGCCAGTAGTACATGTCTATTTGCGCCTTCCACGTACCCCCAGCCTCCTGTTGTGTGACTCCTCTACATCACCATGATGTGTGTCATGACTGTATAGCTGCGCAAACTGCACCCCCTCTCACTGGTCTCCGGCACAGAGACACTGCTGACGCTCGATGCCGCCTCACTCCCCTCTTCCACTCCCAAGTTTCTGCCACTAAATGTGCCAGACTGCAGATGTTCTACTGCAGTAGACACCTGGCCTAAGGCCTTGGTCACATCACCGCAGCAATAACCCAGGTCTATCTGCAGTGACACTGATCTACGTGACAATACAGCTAAGCTGTTGCAGAGCTTGGTGATGGCCCGAGTCGATGCATTTGAACAGAGCAAGTTCTGATGATGCCTCCTGCGCTCGCTGTGTTTCCCTACTAGGATGGCACGGCTTAGCTCCTGTAGGCACTGCTTGATGTCTCGATTCCCCTCTGCTACGAATGTGGTCAGTTGACGCACAGCTTCTGTCATTGTGCACATGTTGCTTGCCAATTTGGAGATGTCCAGGTTCATTGTTCCCATGTGTCTTCCCTACAATCGCAGAACATGCAGCATCTGGGACTCTACCCCACTGTAGCCATATGTAGCCTGTTCGTATCCCTCAGCAAACATTCCCAGGGGCCTGCGCCGCTGTCTCACTTGGACACGTGCTGGTGTTGGAGCTGTCGGAGTAACATGTGACTGGCGGGGAACACTTGTGGGTGCTGGCCTCTGCTCCGTCTCCATGCCCTGCAGGGAGGGGACATGTGCCCTGCATCCTGGTGGCGTTGTCAGTGGTGGTGGTGATGGTGTTGATGTTGGTGGTGGTGGTGGTGTGGATTGACATCCCTGCGGAGTCTCTCCATCGGTCCCTGCCGGTGTTTCGGATATGATGAGGCGTTCGCTGTCATCAGAGTCCATGGGAGATGCATCTGTGTGTGAAACAGTGCATTGTTCATATTTATTTCTAACTGTATCTGTTATTCATTTTGCATACTTTGTACTTAATAAATAACATATTTAGACAGACTGTTAGACCTGTACTGCTGGTCTCATTTCTTGCACATTGGGGATCATACATGCACACTTGGATGACATGACTACAACTCCCATGATGCAACACTTCTGTGAGGGTATATGTGTTAGGCACTTCTTCCTGTACACTGTGATTAGCCTGGGGGGATGGACATGGGTATACAACACGCAACATATCAGCACAGTTATGCATCTTACCTTGATCTATGGTCGCTGCGCCAGAAGTGTCCATGTGGGTGACTCCCACAACTGCCTCGGGCTCAATGGTCCCCTGGATGAGGTCCTCCAGGGATGTGTTGGGAGTTACTCTGGATGTTCCCCCTCCTGTGGCAGCTGCATACTTCACCCTTTCAGCAATTCGCCCTTTTTCTGAGGTCATACCACCTCTTTTTTAAGATCGTCTATGCTGCGGTGCGTGACACCTACCGCATTTACCGTCTCCTTGATGTGCAGCCAGATCTTGCGCTTCTCGGCTTCAGGCACCTTGAGTGACAGCTTTCCTAAGAGCTTGTTATGCTTGCTGCTCACCCCCTCTATCAGAAATTCTAGTTCCTTGTCAGAGAACTGTCTCTTCCTCTTTCTGGGCGTTTCTGAGGATTGGGATGCATCCTTGTCCATCCTGGATTGCTGTTGTGTGGCTGGTTTGTGAGAGTTGTTGAGTATCACAGCTCAGCTCCTGTGCTCTGCCTCCTCCTCTGAGCTCCTCAGGGCACTGAATGAAGAATGGGCTGGATGACTTCCTGGTTGTGATGTCATCAGCCTGCTTCCAAAGCGACCTGTTTCGCTTTTTGCGAATTTGGTAATATCGAATTTGGTAATACCAAATTCGGTATTTGCTAATCTTTATTTTGTGCTCTCGCTATCGTGCTTTTGGTGCTTCTTAGCGATTTGTACTGATTCGGTAAAATATACCGAATCTGTTGATGCATCGCGGAAAACTAATCCTTATTTGCGATTCCTTATTTATCGCTAATAAGGACTCGTTTTACCGAATTTTGATGCATGGGCCCCTATATGCTTAAAGAATTTACTGTATTAATGGCAAATGGCTTTGTAACTTTCTAGCTCTGCATGGTTGGCACTGTGATAATCCTATGCTTAAAAGCTTTGCTAGAAAAACAGGCATTTGAGGTGAGCAAATGAGAGTGTCACTGGTGCTGTAGGGTGTCCACAGAGGAGCCGCTCTCGCACCTAAATTTGGGAACTACCCAGAGTTCTCTGCTTCCTATTTTGCAATGGTTTAGCCCACAGTCATTGACTTTCTTGCTGTGTGATTGACAGCATCTGTCTGATCACATAAACGTGCACTTCAGAACAAAGGCTGTTGGAATAATTTAATAGCTGGTCAAAGCTTTTTTATTGTCATTTTTTAAACCGTTTTATTTAAATTGTTTGGTTATCCTTATGTGTTTAAACGCTATTTTCAGGTTACAGTAATTTAACATAAATCGAACCGTTTCCTTCCGACAACAAGAATCACAATTTACGATAATGTGTGCTTAAACAAAATAACGCTTCTATTGTGTTCTGTGTACACATGGCTGCCAGGAAACACCACATTTATTAAAGTTATATGCAATAGTAAATGTATTTTTTAAATGTACAAGTATTATTGGAAGCCTGTAATATCCACATTCCTGCAGCTAAATGTTTTTTTCTTCTTTTTATTTTTTGTGCATGTGCTTGCAATAAACATTATAACGAAATGTAACCATTGAACAGCATACCTTGCCCAGGCAGTTGGCTTTGCCAATGCATGTTGCTTAGGTATTCCCTGGGTCGAATGTACATAATCAAAACTAGCTCATTCTGCCTCTTTCAGACATTTCTTGATCTGCAAACGCCACCATGTCAGCATTGCCACGGATTTCTTTTATTTTAGCCTAGCTCAGCCTTTCCCTTCCTCGAGTCAAGTTCTGCCACTCTTACACATTTATTTATTTTCTTTTACAGGGCTACTCATGCCAGTGTATGGGGGCTGAGCACTTCACATCACACACACACACACACTACACAGAGACAATTAATTTTACAAGTAAATCAATCCATGTAATTCAGTGTCCCTAACTACCAGCCCAAAGACATTGTCAGTGTGGTAGCCTAACGTATGCTCTGTGTAGTCCATAATGTACAATGTGTAATACATTTCATGAACTAATAGCACACATATTTCCAGCGCTTTCTGTCACAGGGTAGACCCCTTTGGCACTTTCAATTCATGGCTTTATCCCACAGTGTATCAACCAGGATTCAAATCCATTACCTTTGGCTACAGACTCAGGGACATATTATCAACAAATAGCGATATTTATCGCTAAGTAGGCTTAGCAGCAATTTTTTTATCGCTGCGCATCACCGGATTTTATCGCTGAGATAACGTGCTATTAGCAACGTTTATCTCAAAAGCGATACAATTCCCGGCAATAGCGGCAAAACCCGTATATATCGCTGAGAATACAGCGATATTCACGCATTATCGCTAACGGATCACTGAAATATTATCGACGGTCACATTATCGACTTGCTAAAATATTGTTGATTAATTATCGACTACAAAAATATCGACTTTCTATACTTATTACAACAACTACAAAAATATCGAGTCAAAAATATCGAGTATTTAGAATATCGAGTACTTAAATATCGCCTTAATAAATATCGACTACATTCATGAAATTACCCCTAACACTACAAAAATATCGACTACTAAAATATAGAGTGCTAAAATATCGTTTCAAAACTAATATCGAGTTCTTTTTTGTACCCTTTCATGTCTAAAATACCATATTAATAGTCTATAAAAGTCATTGTTCTATACAAAAAACATTTTACATATAATACCTGTTACTTTTATAACGTTCCTATTTATCTACATGTACTATACATTCTATTAAATGCGTTATATCATTTGAAAAATAATCTTTACATGTAAATAACATGTTAAATATTTTTTTCCACTTACACATCTATTTTATTTAACAACTAACCTGCTTTAATGCGGAAATCACCACATACCACCATTCTCACATCAAGAAACACACCAATTAAATTAAAAAAAATTCAAACTAGCCTATACAATCATTTCTTTCATCCTACAACCAATCAAATCAAAGCACACAAAATACACATACTATAAAAGGGATACATTATACCATTTGCTGCTGCTAACTCTATAGAAAGAAGATGCCAACCCTCTGAAGATTTTGTTCCTGAACAAACATCTTTAAAGATCCAGTTTACTAGCTAATTATTCAAGTAAGTTACAATGCATTATTTAGAAATGTAAATTAGTAGGGTACTATTTTACTTATATCTCCTAACTCTTGCACTTATTTAATTTTTATCTCCTCCTACTTTTCTGATAGAAACTACTAGAAATAAATTCCTAATACATGCTCCTATTTCTTCACCTAGAAAATCAGATAGTAAGTATATATTAATGCTCTGTTATACACCAACTGCTGTTTTTAAGCACTATTTCACCAGATTCATACTTTATTTTAAACATTTTTTTGACAGATAATCAGCGAATTTCCTATTTTAACACTACAAATGTATAAAACTACACTAATTAAACATGTAAGTATATATGTTTTTGTTAGTAAACACCCAATATTAAAAATGCTATTTTCTAAACAACATATCTTGCTTATTACATCTTCCCTACAGATCCAATAAAATCATCCAACATCGACTATACCAAAAGACAAGACTACCCTTGTAAAAAATGTAAGTATACTTCTAATTTGTCTTTTTACTTTCGAAAAAAACGTGAACTATATTCTTAACACCATGTTATGTATTTTATATTTCCAGATATTGTGAATACATCATACATCTATTCTACCTACAGCAAACAAAACTACTTATTTAGAAGTTAGTATACTTTTAAAGATTTCCACTTTCCCAACGGTTCCAAATAATTTTTATATTATTTAACATTTATTTATTCTATCTTCTCTACACATCTGAACTTTACTAACTTGATGTACTCCACCAAAGACTACAACTCAACTATTTAAACAAGTAAGTATATGTAATGTTCACATCAAATGTACTACTAAGCAAAATTAAAAAGTGCTTTTTGCTTGGAAAAACGTTTGTTATGTGTAAACATTAACTTAGCATTTCTATATTTTCATACCAACAGTCAATAAAGATATACATACAAGACAATCCTTCAAAATACAGTTCTGCATTTGTGATTACTACTTCTAGTAACTGTAAGTATAAATACAACATTAATTATGTTTGCACCACAAAGTGAAATATATGTTTTTTGATGTTGTTTCTTTCTACTCTTTCCTAGAACAAGTAAAACAAAATGACAGAAGGTGCAGAATTTGTTATGTCACAGAAAAATAAATTACTGTTATGTTATATGGGTTATGTTTATAATCAGGAAAGACAAAGTGGTAGAAAAGTTTTCTAGAAATGTACAAAATATTACTCAAACAAATGTTATGGAAGGGCTACGACTGAGGAAACTAATGTGTTATTTACCAGGGAACACAATCATCCCCCCAATGTCACAGACATTGAAATAAGAGATGCTTTTGAAAGTATTAAAACTGCTAGCACACAAAGTGATAAACCAACAACACAAATCCTTAAAGAGGAACTGTTAAAAGTCCCAGCACATGCTTCAGGTCAACTACCCTCTATTGACTCCCTAAAACGCACAATTGCATACACTAAAAGACGCACTTCCACAACCCCACCCAACCCTACTACTTTTGAGGAAATTATTATTTCACCAGAAATGTCCATCACACACAATAAAGACAAATTTATCCTTTTTGACAATGAAAGCAGTACAAACAGAATCATAATGTTTGCAACTGCAAGTAATTTAAGAAAAATCCAACAGTGTCCCCAATGGATGATGGATGGAACATTTAAACCATGCCCAAAACCTTTTTATCAACTATATTCCATCCACGGGTTATACCATAACTATAACATCCCTTTCATTTACTGCTTGCTACCAAACAAACAGCAAAACACTTACACAGAAATATTAAATGTTCTCAAAAATGAAATGAATAATTATTTTCCAGAAAAAATAATTATTGATTTCGAATTAGCTATGATTAATAGCATTTTGAAAACATTTCCCCACACAGCAATCCAGGGTTGCTACTATCATTTCAATCAGAGCATATGGAGACATCTCCAGAAATCAACTTTAAGTATTTTGTACTCAACAGATAGCACCTTTGCCTATCAAATTAAAAAATTGATTGCACTGGCCTACGTTCCTGTTACCGATGTAGCGGAACACTATAATTTATTAATTGACAGCACATATTACAAGAGAAATGAAGATAAACTAACACCATTACTGGACTATTTCGAAGATACTTGGGTGGGAAGGTTGCACAGATCTGGACATCGACGCCAACCCAAATTCCAAATACCTTGGTGAAATGTCTATCTTAGTACTTTAAACCAAGAGGCTAAAACAAACAACAGTGTAGAAGGCTGGCATAATGCTTTCCAAGCTACCACAAGCAGAACCAGACCCACATTCCATAACCTACTAGATGCTTTGATAAAAGAACAAAGCTATCAAGAACTAAGAATGGAACAATCTGTGACCCAAATTGGTCCAAAACTAAGTAAACAAACTAAACAAATGTTCCGACTACTGCAAAGTCAAGTCACACTATATCCTACAACTAGAGGATTAGAATACCTGTCATTAATAGCTAAAACCCTACTATAAAAAGGTCTACTAAATATACTAATGTCTGCTTACAATAATGGTACATATAAAAATCATAAACAATTAATAATAATTATTTACCAATTAATTAATAATTATAAATCTTTATATACATATATTATTTAATTAATTATTTTAAATTACTCCCCACCCTTATCCCCTATTAACCCAACATCCCGCTCCAAAACATTAATTACAATTTATAACAATACCTAAAATATTTATTTAGTAGCACAATACCTGTAAATAATTAAATTAAATAATAATTATGATTTGTTCCAAATTAATTACGTAACAATAACAAAATATACTATATATAAAAATTAACTCTAAATAATTTAATTAACTTATTAATATTAATTAATTGTCAATTAATTTTTTTTTTTTACAAATTATATAAATTAATTAACTAAATTATATTAATTAGTTAATTAATTAACTAATTAATATTAATTAGTTACCAAATAATTAATAATTTAAAATATGTAAATAATTATAATAATTAATTAACTAATTAATATAAATTAGTAAATTTATTAATTAATAATAATTATTTACCAAATAATTAATAATTTAAACTATGTACAATAATTATAATCATTAATTAACGAATTAATATTAATTATTAAATTTATTAAGTAATTAATAATAATTATTTACCAATTAATTAATGTTAAAAATGTTTACAAACATATAGTAATTAATTATTTATTTTAAATTACTCCCCACCCTTATCCTCTATTAACCCAACATCCCGCTCCTAAACATTAACTACTATTTATATTACTATTACTAAAAAATAACATTTATTACTTTTTTTCTACATATTATCGATATTTTGTACTTTGACTATATATCGATATTTTGTCTTGTCGATGTTTTTGAGTCGATATTTTTGTACTCGATATTTTTTTAACATTATTTCATTCGATATTTTTCCCAACGATATTTTTTTTTTCGATATTTTATTATTATCGATATTTTTTACTCGATATTTTATCCATTCGATATTGTGGAGTCGATATTATGTCTAGTTACCATCGCTAACAGGGTCTTAGCCATTATATCCACTTCCCATTGGATATAATGGCTAAGAACTGTTCTGAGCAGGCATTAGTTTTTGGAGATATTCGCGCTTAGTGTGAATATTTCCATCGCTACGCCTGTGTTGGTAATAGGCGATAGCGATGTTAGCGACTGCTTTCAGTTGCTAACAGGTTGGGTACGCCCACTTAGCATGTCATTAGCGATAAATATCGCTGACGTGCAAAGCGTGCCCCAAACCGCTCGCTATCGCCTACAAGCTGTCGCTAACTGCTGTCAGCGACAGCTTGCTAATAGGGCGATAGAATTATCGCCGCTTAGCGGCCAAAAACGGCCGCTAAAGGGGCGATAATTTCCTATCGCCCCCTTGATAATATGCCCCTCAGTTATCTGAAGTGATTGCAGTAACCAAGTGAACTTTCCTAACAGATCAATGCATTTCCCGAAAATACTTGTACCTTGCATTTAGTTTACATTTAAAGTGTGAGCATTGCATGTTATTTGCAGTTACCAGTAGTTGAAAACCCAACAAAATAGTTACAGAATCTTTCAAGTTTTGTGTCTCACCCTGTCCACAGACTGACTGAAACACACAAAAGATGATCGGAAGAATGCTTGCAATAAGCATACCCACCGGAAATCGCTCGCTGTGGCATACCAACCCATCGTTCTTTCACCACCATGCCATCCCAGATTATACCCAGCCTTGTGCCAATCAGTCTTGCTTCTGCTCTGCATGAAATATACAGCCTAAACTGCCAAACAAGGCCCTCTCTGAACAAGAAAACAAGAAACCCAAGACCGGACATTTGATGTGATTGGGACTCTTCAGTCAGATGTAACTTGCTTCCACTGGCACAGAAAGTAACCCATGTACTCTTGAACGCTTAGGGCATTGCACCAAACATGTAAAAGGTGATGGGAGGATGCTTGCAATAGGTTTTGTCACTGGCAATCACTAGGGTTAGTATAAAAACCAATTGTTCTTTTTCCCGCCATGCCACCTCAGATTAGATCCAGGCGTATACAAGTTAGTCTTGGTTCTGCTCCAATATGAACAGTCCATTCTGAGCTACTAAAGTAGGTCCTCTCTGAACCAGAACACAAGCAACACAAGACAGAACTTTCAGCTTGTTTGGGTCTCTCCAATCGGGTGTAGCTTGGCTTCAGTGGAACAGTGAGGAAGGCGCCACTACTCGGCATACGCTTGGCCACCTATCATGTTACATCATAAAAAAAAAGTGATGGTTGGATGCTTGCAAAAGTTCTAACCACTGGCAATCCCTTGGGGTAGCATTTCAACACATTGTCCTTTTGCACATCATGCCACCTCAGATTAGACCTAGCTTTATGGGAAGCACTCTTAGTCCTGCACCAACAGGGACTGTTGTGCATGAACTGCAAGGCTAGGTCCTCTCTGAACCAGAACACAAGTAACTTATGATCGGTTTTCACAGATCTGCACTTACTGCTCCTATCCCCAACCTTCTCAGGATCACAATTACCACACTTTTTAAAATCACTTTTTAAATCACTTTGACCACTGCTCACAAGTCAGTAAACTACTTAAGCATATGCAGAAATTTAAACCATAAAACAATTAGATGTGTTTTGTGTTTTTTCGATGCAGCATATTTAGAGTCGCAAAATCAGGTGCCAAGAAACAAAAATCGCAAGGAAACAACGAGTGAAGTTCAAATTCTGAAACGTGAACTAAAGAAAGCCATCAGGAGACTAAGAACAATGGACCTTGACTAAACAGCATGGGATCCTATACGTCATCTGAGGACAGAATACAAAAAGAAGTTATGGCAAGACAAAAGAAATAGAAATGAGAGGTTCTGGTTAAAACTTCTGTTCAGTTTTAGGCAAACCAACTCCAGCACCTTCTGGGAAATAATAAACAACCTGAAAAGGCCAGTGAATGGCATAACCTGAAACATACAAGAACACAATTGGGCTGAATTTTTAACAAGGAGAGTTCTGGAGAACAAAACTCCTGAACAACTGCCTCTTAAGTACTTGGATGGCTCAAATCAGCAAGATCAAGCAACTGTGATTGAAAAAGCAGCAAACTCTTATTGTAGAAACGCAGGTACCTGCATTCTAAAGGAATATAAAACAGATTCTTCATATTACTCAGCAGAGGAAATAACTAACATAATATGTAAAGGTAGAGGAGGTGGAATCCAAGGCCTAATGGCATCCCTCAAGCTATTTGTAAACATGATCCAACCTTCTGGAGCAAACATCTGGCCACACTTTAAAACAAATTAGAATTACTAAATCGGATACCATCCAGTTGACAAGGCTCAATTATTACACCAATTTATAAAGGCGGAGAGAGAGCTAACCTGACCAATTATAGGGTTATTGAACTACCAGATGTAGAAGCTAACTAGCTCGTCTTTTTGATCTTGGGCAGACCTGATTTACTGGTCGGACAAGTTCAATTTGATCTCCACTAACCAGACAGGCTTTAGAAAAGGGATCAGAATGACCACAAATATTCTAACTCTCTCTTTATTAGCAGAAAAATGCAAGCAGAAAATCCAAAACCTGCATCTTTGTTTCATAGATTACAAAAAAGCAGCCTTTGACAGGGTGGATCTTCACTACCTGTGGATAAATCTGAGAGGTGGGCACATACCTGATTGCCTACTAAGAGGCATAATGTTATTCTACTCCCAAACCTAGATAAGAATAAAGCTGGGTGACGGCTCCAGAATATCAAGAAAGCTGAATACAAACAAGGGCTTGAAACAAGGATGTGTGCTGACCCCACATCTTTTCAATCTGTTTATGTCTGACTTGATGCAACAGCTTAACAAGACCAACTCCCATCCACCGCATCTGTGAAAGCTATCTTTATCCCATCTCTCATATGCAGATAATGGGGTTGTATTGAGCTTAACTAAGGTTGGCCTCCGAAGGTCACTTACTGAAACGATGGAATATATAACAGCTAACAAACTAGAAATCAATACATCTAAAACCAAAACAATGCTCATTAGCAATCACCCTAGCACCCAGCAGAATATCTGGTTAGAAGGTAAACCGCTGGATGAAGTAACCAGCTAAAAATACCTGGGGGTTTATATCGATAATAGATTAAATCATCAAGAGCAGACAAACTATATGTCACATAGAACCATTGTATTAGCTTTTGCCTTTAGGACTGATAGCGGCAAAAATGCTACCAATGATATCTTACGCTAGCACTACTTTACACGACTCTTTGGACAGAACTACAAAATGACAAAAAATCAGTGTACAATCAATATCACCATAAAGAGTTAACAACTACATGCACTGCTGATCTATGGAACAATAATCTCCCTTTCACAACTTTTAAACAAGCCATAAATAAAACTGCAACATTGAATTCCTCGCTACTCAATAAAAATACAGTGAGCCACAGATCACACGCCTGGATGGTGGTTAAAAATTATAAGACCCTTACACCAGCACCTTACTTGAACCTTATATTTTTGGTACACTAACAATTGATGGTACTTCGCTTTGGAAAAATAGCGTCAATAGTGGATCAGCCGAGCTGGATACTTAAAGGGCCTACAGCATGCTGACTTTGTGATACTAAAAAAGAGGACCTTATCCATCTAATCTGTATATGCCCCAAACTTTACACAGCATTAGTCACTTCATTAAGGAAAAATCATATTTTCAGAGGAACAAGGACAAGTGAAGCTGCTATATTGCAAGGGCTAGATCCATCAGATCCACAAATGAACTGCAAGCTGATAAAACTCCTCAGACTTTATGGTCATGCTTTGAAAGTCACAGCCTAATAGGAGCAGTGATTTTATCTTTTTAACTAAAATGGTGGCATATTTTGGCACCAATAACCAAGAAAACTAAAAGCAATATGTAAATGATATACTGTACAGAATATTGTAGCTCGCAATGCCATATTCATGCACTTTTACTTCAAGAACTAAGACTGTCTTCCTAAACCAATAAGAGGTCTGTGGCTATAGTTTTTAAGACAGAGGGGCAGAGTTAGTGGAAAGTTGTTCAACGCAGTGAAGCAACCAAAGATACTGCGCTGCCTGGCAAGGTTGGAAGGCATCGCAGAATTATATCTACTAAGATACTGAACTGCTGATATCACCCCATACTTTGGTGGCCAGAAAGGTTTTATGTCCGTGCCCACACCATTGTTTTACATTTCGGTAAGATTCCAATGCAAAAAAAAAATGTTTGGGCTACAAAGCAAATATTTGGGATATGCAAAATTTGTGTTATATTCTTTTGCATCATTATGCAAAATTTCAGGAAAATTATGTAAATGACCACATTTTAACACAACACTTGTCTACACGCACATTATGGACATGTGGACACTTTTCGCACAGAAAACGCAGACACTTTTGGGTTATTGATAAATCTTCCTCAAAATATCTTACCCCCCATTAATTTTTTTTTTTTCTGTGCCTCAGAACTAGAAAGTTCTCGTAGACATTATGAAGGACATTATGTGAAACACAATGGGCCCGAGTAGGATGCAGGCCGAGAGGCCACCGACCATCGGTCGGAGCCCTCCTTGCCGCATAATAGGCACCGATCTGGATTCCCTCCTGACTATGGGCCATATGTATCAAGCGAATGCTAATTTGACAAATGGTATGTCTCAAACATGTTTGATGCATAATAAGGAATAGCAAAATTTGCTATTCCTTATTTTGCGATTGCACTTAAGGAATCGCAAATTTTGCGATTCCTTAAATGCAATGTATCAAACAAAAAATATTCAAAAAATGCCATTAAGGATTCGCAAATTACCACCAACTTCTAGTTGGTGGTAAGTTGTGAATTCTTTTCAAAAAGCTTTTTTCCAAAAAACAAAAGGTGCCATATGACGCCCATATATGCCCTTCGGGCATGTATGTGCGCCATATGCCCCCAAATGTCTTTTTCAGGGTTGCAGCAGGGTGTTCTTGAGACACCCCTGCACCCTTGAAAAAATTCCTAATTTGCGATTAGCAAATTGCTAATCGCAAATTGCCTCTTCATTCCTATGGGCCTCCTGGCCCATAGAAATGAATGGGTAATTTGCGATTAGCAATTTGCTAATCGCAAATTAGTAATGGTAAGGAATCGCTATTAAAAAGCGATTTTGTACATACATACCGTTTTGCGAATTCCAAATAGCGATTCCTTAAAATTCGCTATTTGGATTTCGCAAAACGGAAGTATGATACATATGGCCCTGAGTCATTTCGTTGAGCTCGGTTAGAAGGGAGTCCAAATCAGTCTTTTGAATTACTTACTACGGGCTCAGAGAGCCCGTCTACCATTCAGAAGGCCCACAGTAATCCCCTGGGCAGCTCTTTCTGGCCGAGGGATTACGATGGCAGTTTCCTACTGCCTATTTGTGCCTGCCACTCCAGCACAAAAAAGCATTAAGAAACAGTATAGGGGACCCCCAGCAGAGACCCATTGGTGCAAGGTCATCTAATGGTGGCCTTGGGGGCACCTATGGTACCCCCTGTTGATCCCTGCACCCACTGCAGGCATCTTGAGGTGCCTGCCCTGGGGTGCAGGGATGAACTGCACCTTAGCATTTTGCTATGAGAGCCTGCATTCTATTCAGAATGCATGCTCCCATAGCAAATTATATGATTTCGACCGAACTGGAATGGAACCGACGACAGTAGGTCTTTAATTTCCAGTTCCAGAACGATGCAGGATGGACTTGGGTCTTTATGGCATTGTTTTTCGCCCTTATGCCCTTTGTTCACCTCTTGGCCATCTTTTTTCTGAAAGGCCCAGGTTGAATGGCAACCTTCAATTAGTCCCACTTTTATATCGCTGACCTTAAAGTAGTGCTACCTATATAACAGAGTGCTGTCGTGAATTAATCAGGGCTTTACACAGGGCATTTGTATTGCAGGGGGAGAATCGTAGGAGGGGGATTGTTGACATTTAGCCATAAAGACTAGGATGTAATGATGATGCTGGGAGTCTACAAATACGTAGAACAAAACCAAACAGCAAAAATACTAATTTAAAAAACATTTATAATTTGGTGTACATGGAAATTAATTTGTTTGCCTAAGATCACACGATTCATTAAAGTGCTGCAGTCAGGATTAGCACCCACCTGTTCGCACTCTGCGTTGGAACACTTAACAGCTATTCTCAGACCTCAGACTCAATGCCAGATCTGTTTGATAGCCAACAATGATGTGGGAGACTGCAGAAGCCAAGTGGAAATTAAATCCTTTCTAGAGGCACATCTCTAAAGGTCATGAGGTCAGATACTGGAAGATTCTGTGAACAAGATTGAGGCATGCAGATGATCATGTGTCTCTAGGCAGTAGCATAGCCACTGTGCCATAGGTCCTAGTGCACAGGAAATCCCCCCCTGACACTCTCTGAATTATGAAATACATTAATGACAAGAGTTCAGTGGGCCCCACAGACCTCTAAGGCCAGGTGCACTGCACCTGTTGTACCAAGAAAGCGACACCCATGTCTCTATGCTGCAGTACCTTTGCAGTATTTGAAAATTGCTTGAAACAGCAAAGGCCATTGCCTCGTTCAATGCTGCCACTGGCCTTCGGATGGTCAGCCTGTTCGGTGCAGTGAAGCCAGTCTTGTGCCTGTCTACACTAGAGTAAGCTGGACCTACTTTAAATGCTACCAATGACTGGCTTGAAGATGATATAGTGAAGTCCACTGGCTCCTCCAGATCCAAGAGGGTGTCCGCAGTGGGGCTGACGCTTGAACAGAAGATTTCTAGCTGAATTGCAGGGATCCTTCCACTAGAACTGAAGATGTTTAGTTGAGTGACTAGGGATATCCTCCCTGGTGGTGCAGTCTTCTGATGTCTGCACAAACTGGGGATTGAGCGGAGCCTGAACATACGCACTCCTGTTCCATACCACAATCACAGCAAGCAGAAAATGCCACCTGGCTTGGCACCAGAGCAGCAAAGAGCGACATGATATTTCCGAGTTTAATGTATTTGCTGCGACTGCAGGTCTCTTCTGGGCTGGAGCCAGCACTGGAGTCTTGGAGAGCTCGTGGCAGGTGATTTAAACGGTTCCTTCATCCCTTGGGGGATTTCTCTGTGGTCTCTATGCTGCATTGATTACTCTTTGGAGGACCACATCCCAGTAACTCGTCATTCATAAATTCCCATGTGAGGCATTAAAAACATGCTTCAGTCGACTCTTTATCAAGAGGCATCTGAGGAACATAGAAAACATATTAGATGAATTATCAGAGACTTGTATCTTCATGTACATGCTGAGTAGCACAAGTGCCGTACAATTTATATTAAGTCACCTGGTGGTCCAAGAACTCCCAATATTTTTTTTATGCTATACTGTGGGGAGCTAATGTTCCTCAATGGAAAAGATTTTTAGGAAGGTTACAGCTCTGAAGGTTGGAACATTGCTGTCCTTGTGCATATGTCTTGTTCCAGACATGAGGTCTTTCTCTTCAGAGTTCAGATCTCACCTATACTTGTAAAGTTTAATTTAGCCAGAGCAGCAGAGCCTGACCTGTAGCCTATAAAAGTGTGATAACGTGATACATGTCTTGTTTTTTTCTGTAGAATAGTATGAATTCCACCTGCTCTAAGATAAGTGTATTTTACATAGATTGCATTTATATTGATTTTCTTTCTTTAGGTGAGCAGTGATTTGTTCATTGGAGATCAGGATTCTTTACTTATTGCGTTGGCAGGTTGTGAGGGATACTGATAACTTGACTGTTGAAATAAAGGTTTTTTATGAGTGCGGCCACCTCCGTAGAGCTGTTAGTGGTATAGCAGGAATTACACTTTTCTATTTCACTTATTTATCTGCTGATCTTATCATGGTGGCAATCCCGCGGGAGCTTGCGGAGTATCCCAGCCCTGTTTCCATGATGAAATAGGAAAGCCGGAAGTGCTCTTGCTTAGAAAGCGAGCTCATACTTTTTCCTATGAGGACAAAATCCGCCTTTATTGATTCAACTTGGGGGGAAATCTTTTAGTAAGGAGAAAGTATGTGAAGACTCAGGGCCTGATTCTGAGTAAGAAGGCCCACAGGACCGCAGCGTCTGCCGGGATCCAGGATCCTGCTGCTGTGACCCAGCAGTCAGGAGCAGTAATATGCTGGTGGCACTACTGAGGCACCACAAAGCATATTGCGGGTTGCCTGTCCACTGCCAACGTAATGGCAGTAACAGGCCCCCTGCCGATCCTGGGCCTGGGGGTGCATGCAGGGGGGCACATGTTGTGCCCACTTGGAATTGCACCCCCTTTCCTGCATGGTGTGGTATGTATTACATGGTGCAAGCCACATCGTGCAGGAA
Organism: Lissotriton helveticus; assembly: GCF_964261635.1. NCBI lineage: Eukaryota > Metazoa > Chordata > Amphibia > Caudata > Salamandridae > Lissotriton > Lissotriton helveticus. Next base: position 56,844,907 of record NC_136071.1, read on the forward strand.
GGTGCAGTCAGCGCTCGTAATCCAGCGGGCATGTGCACTACGGGCTTAGTGGTCCTCCTGTCGGCGCACCAGTGGCAAGCCAACAGGAGGACCACCAATCTCAAAATCAGGCCCTCAGTCTTCAGGAGAAGAGGCTCCCCAGTTTGTCCCCAGTTTGTCGATGACCCCAAGTAACAGCCTCAAAGCTACATCGGGCTATAATTAATAAAACAGTAGTTCCTGCTTTCAAAGCAGGAGATGTGTCCCCCACCTCCCCATGAAACAGTACAGGATAATCCCAGAGCAGGATCTGTACACTGACACCTCTGAGAAAGAGGTGACCAATGTGGTAGACATGTCTAGGTGGTAGAATTGAATGAACATATGAATCATCTGCAAATGCACTTATCTTTGCCTTAATCTTCCGAGCAAGGTGATGCCGACTTGTTTTGACCAATACAACTGCAAAGAACGTGATTCATTACAAATCCATACAGCCATCAGAGAGTTTCTTTCTCAAGAATGGTCAGATGTGGAGAAGCCAGGTTTTCTGCAATTTCTCTCCAAAACATATCCTCTTGATGGTCTCCAGGAAGAGTTTCCTGCAAATGTTAAAGTCAATATCATTATAGCTGGCTTGTCTTCAAGTGGAACCATTTTCTCAAAAGGCTTGCATCGGCTGATGTTACAGACAAGAAGATTGAGGGAGCCATTGATACAGCATTCACAGACTCAATTTTGCCTTAATGTCTGCCAAGCTCACCACATATAAAGTGCAGCCCCTGCTTCAAAAAATTTCAGGTGGGGGCTGAAGAAATCCAGCAGCATGAATATTATGCATCCAGGCTTTTCACAATGGAAAAAAGAAGTTGGGTTCCTGTTTGACTTTTCTTTTGATGGGTTTTGTGCTGCTGCATCCATTTTAGGTTCTGCTATAGTGGCTAGAAAACATGTATGGATGAGTTTCTGAAAAGGATGAACTCCCACAAAGTAGTACTATGTCATCTTCCATTCAATTAAGAAAAGCTGTTTGGATCACAATTAGAGGTTGGGACTCAAGGTCACATCTGGCTTTAGGGTGCGATAAGCACATTCCTGGAGGCTCCGTGCCTACACTCCCAAAGCACCAAGACGAAAGGGAGTCACCCTTCATGACCTCCCCAGTAATGAATAGCTAAACTTTGAACTAATCATGTGTGCCATATATGGTCCTTCCTTAAGGCACCCTGAACCAACTTGTATTTTTCCATGTACGGTGACTTCATGTGTTGAACTGAAAGTATATCTGTCTGGTTGTGACTGTAAGCCAGCAGTCTTCTCTGCGCACTGGATGGGTGAGAACAGAGAGACTCCTCTAGAGAGTATTTTGTTTAATAAATGGTTGAAACTTCTTCAATGCCAACTGACTGGTTATTTGGTAAGTGGTATTGGCGCTATTGGTAGGTATAGCTCCATAGATTATTTTTATAACACAACAGAGGATATGGTAAAGAAGTATTCAGAAGATTGTAAACTGCTAACACTAGTCCGTCCTCCCTCCAAAGGTAAACTTTTTGTATTTCTTCGGGCGTTTGCACTTACTCCATCTGCTAATGTGTCCAGTCATCTCTTTAGTGGCAAAGGGCATGAATGGAGTGGCCACATTGCTAAAAAAATGCCAGCCCTCCTGTGCCATCTCGCTGACCCCCTGCTGTCCAAAAGTTGTGCCTAGTGTATAAAAAGAAGCCTCCTGCATTTTTCAGGGATCTTGCAATAATAGTCTGCACGGTGCTTCAAGGAGTGGAAAAAGGCCTCCAGATGATTTCCAGTCTCCTACACAAGATAACGTTTTTGCAACTCCTGCACCTGGGTGTCCAGCACACTGCCTGAATGTATTGAAGTGTGTACAAAACATGGTCAACAAAGGAGCGGTGATCCTAGTTCTATAAGATGGAAAGGGTCATGAATGTTAGTACCCCTGGACGTTTTTCGTTCGAAGCCTTATGGGGACTTTTGACCAATTTTGGATTAAAGAAAGTGCTTGTCTTTATCCTGAGCCCATGTTACAGAAAATCCTACCCCTTGTGGTGCATGAATGTTTTTGACCTAACTGCATCTGTTGGATGAGTATGTGTACATTGTTATGCATCTAGGATCCCAAGTATACATCTGTTTTTTTTACTATGAGAAATTACTACTAGTGCCAAGACCTGCCTTTCGTCCAAGCATCAGCCCCAAAAGTTTTACTCAAAACTCTAGCACCGCTGGTGGGTAATCTTCACGCTCAAGGTCTTTTGTTTTTTCAGTACCTAGTTGATTTGTTAACCTGGACTTCTTTTGGAAGTAGCTCGTGACTAACAAGTTTTTTGTTGAACAAGGAAAATTCCCAACTTCAACCAGGTCAGAAATTCTAGTTCAGAGAAGTTCTTTCAGGACAGATCTGGGCTCAATCTGTTTCCCTCCTCTGAGGCAGGAGATGTTGAGGAGAATCCTTCTCCACTGTAAGCACTCCCTGCCGAGACAATGGATGATGTTTCAGAGGGACATGTTCAATGCAGTGGTGTAACGGGACCTCTGAGTCTCCCATATCTTCAGTGGTGGCTGCCGACCAATCCAGATGGTGGGGCGAACATTTGAGGTAACGACATGTGCTGTAAAAAACTAGCAGTGGCCTTGGGCTTAACTCCAAAGCTCCCAGTCGTGATGCGTTTTAAGCAATGTTTATAACGGGCCATGATTGAGAGCTCTGGAGTTGAGGCTGGAGTTACTGCAACTTTTCCACAGAACCTATCAGGAAGATAAAATGAATACAAATAAATAAATAAAAGAATCATTTACCGTCTGCCTCTGACATCGGTGCTCCTCCATCTCGTTGTCAGTGGCTCATCGAGGAGAGGATCCCAGAGTCTCAGCCAACTCCCTTCTTCCAATCCAGATGCTGCTCTCATGTGGCACAGGCAGCATGACAGAAGCACTAGGACTGGCTGGAGCAGACTTGCTCCATGGTCACTGAGGCACTGTGAGCCTGTGCTTGATCTCCACCCAGCTGTCTAAGACATGAGGGTGGAGGTTTACACTGCGCATGTCAGGCTGCCCGTCACAAGACGGATGGCCAAAGTGACATGCGCAGTGTAAACTGGTGGAAAGAGCACCAGGCCCCTGATGCCAGTCAGCAGCAGTGGTCCCACTGGGGAATGCAAAACATAAAATGGTAATAAATTCAATTTATTACTATTTTATTTTCACCTTTGCGGCACTAGCAGCAGCGGGGCATCGCTCCTTTTCCCTAATCGAGGAGCAATCACTGCATATTTCAAAAGTATACATTGTCTTTGGGCTGAAGTGGGCCCCTTGAAGGTTTTTGGTGAGTGCTGGAGGTTGTGGCTCGATTTTCCATGAGGCTGCAGGGGCCTGTGTAACACCCTGGTTCACTGCTCTTCTGTTAGTCTATTTGGGCTGGTTGCATTGATAGTCTTCGATGAATCATCTCATCTCCCTAGAATTTAGTGACAAATGACTACAGAAAGCTGCTTCCTGTTTCTTCTACAGTGTCCGCGAAACTTAAGTGGTAAGCTGTAACTATTGCATCTGGCGAAAGGAATTCCATTGCCTTTTCCAGAATCTGCTGAATTAACAATGAAAGCCAGAAAATTGGGCGGAAGGAAAAGAAAACAAGTTTTGAAGTCAGTTTTGAATGGAAGAGGAAGGCATAGGTGAATAGATGTGGTGGAAAGAGAATTACTCATTCTCCCCATAGAGATAGAGACTAAGAGAAAGGATAGAGGGATCAGGAGTCAGAAATATTTGAGCGAATAAAATGCCCATCTATTGTTTGAGTAGAGGAGTATTATTTATTTTTTCTTTTTGTGAAATTGAATGCGGTAATCAACACGTCTCAGGTCTGTGGGTAGAGATGCTAACCTGAGCAAATGATTGTGTTGCTTTGCAGCTGTTCGAGATTTGAAGTTGTTCTGTTCACAGTCAGAGAACCTAATTGTAGTGAAATATTTCAGGATGACTGCAGGCATTCAGGATGTGGAGATTAGGGGTTTTTGAAGCCACACGTGCTTTACTGAATTGATGTATCCCTTATACATAATGTGTGTACACATAATGTCTTTGCTTTACAATTATTTCTTGTTTAAATGTATAGTTTATTTCTGATGTAATCTGAGGCAAGGCACTGTGGCTTCTCCCCACTTGACACACTTGCACCACAAGAATCCAGGGCTTGCATGTTTTGGCAGGTGGGTGACAGTGTCCCACCACCTTCAACACAACACACACTAACATGTGTCCAAGACCCCTGGCTGCAGTTTACTATGAAAGATGATGTGTGGCTATGTTTTGTAAGCCAGACTGTGCTTATAGCAGCTGCTTTAGGATCGCTGTTTGGTTGAGTTTCTGCCCTGCATCAGCATGTCTTTGCCATAAGCAAGGAAGTGGGGCCATAGGGGATGAGTACTGTTTTAAAAACAACATCACTTGGAATTACAGGGACCTCACTTGAGGTCTCCGAGAAAGTACCTTATCCATGGCTACATGGGCAACCCCACTGTTACTTGTATATGAGCTGGGGGGATTGTATGCTTAACGCTGAGACCACTTAAGAGACGCAAACCTGCTAAACCCCATCCATGGTACCCTGGCATGATCAACTTTATGTCACTATTACCAAAGCAGTGAGATTCAACCAGGGAGAATGCCAAATATAGAGCTTTCTTGCTAATTTAGAACTCCCTCACTGAGAAAAGCCAATCATTGGTTTAAGGAAAATGTGTTGCATTCTTATTTATTTTGTAACAAACTTGTTTCTCACTCTAGGTTATTTGTTGTGTGAGCAGCTGTTCTTCCTCTAGGTACAATGAGGTCCAAAGTGGTGCTAATCACATGTAATGGTATGCAGACGCTCTGTTAGCCAAGATTTCAACTTCTTTCAAAAGAACATGAAGTCATCAAAGAATCCCAACCAAGGGGAACATGAAACATGTACCCCCTTCAATGTGGTCGACAACCTTTTCAACGTCTAAAGAAAGGGTGATCATGGCCTCCAGGAAGTCTTTAAATAACCATAAGAGATTGGACCCGGAGTGTAGATAATTGGGGGAAGATCAACCTGGAACAAATCTTAATTGTATATAATGGATCAGGCTCAGGATAACCATTTTGAGATGCGCAGCCAGAATACATGCCTGCATCTCAATGTTCATATTCAAAGGTCATATCGGACGATAACTGCCGCAAGAAGTGCATCCTTGCCTGGCTTTGGTAGGACTATTATCACAACTTTGTTAGGCAGGAGTGAATAGGACCCCGGATACTCCAACTCCTGACATGGGGCATGTGGATGGTCCACTATATCATCCCTGACCCATCGATAGAATTCCCCAAGGAACCCATCATCTCTGGGTGCTTTATTATATGGAAGGTTCGAAATTGCTTGTGGCACTTCCTTCTTAGGAAGGGTGTAACTGGATTTGGCAGAAGGTCTCATGGCACACACCTGTGTATGGTAGCAAATTGTAGCCTCGAAAGCTGTCTGCCTCTGTGCACCAAATTGAAGCACCGGGGTTATCTGCAGGGTTTTTGTAGGTTTCAGTCAATGTACAAATGGACCGGTGCTTGGTCTGACAAGGAGCCCTCTAGGATGACACAAACCAATCTTTGGGGAAACAGGGTGGGAGGCCAGGAAATAATCTAACTGAGAGTGTGCCATGTACCACAGGGAGGAATGAGTACTCTTTCTCCATAAGGTGAAGGTCACACCAGATGTCCCCCTGCTCTTGCTCATCTCAAAGGCCTCATAAGAGGGCCCTGTCCATGTTGTTATAAGAATCTATGGGACATGTACAATCGAGAATGTGTAATTCTGTGGTGGTCTGTGCATGCTAGAAAAGTTTTGTAGCCATATATAAATGGAGACTATACTGGACACATTGGAACTGATCGTAAGTTTAGTGAATAAGTGATGGGCCTCATCGTCCTCCAGGTTCCAAGGATTGAGCAAGGCAGGGCCGAATGAATGAGGATGACTACCCTGCCCCCTTGGAGCTGGATTCAGCAGAGAGGTGCAGTATAGTCGGTGTGGCATTGGATTTTTTTAAGTTTCACTATTTCTCTGTTTCTGATGGAGAGAGGCGAGACACATCTGCCTTCTTGGAGGCCAGATAGGTCCGTATTTTTGTATGCTTCATGTAGTTTGTCAGCTCATTCCTGCTGAATGTGGTAAGGGGTCAAGTCATCACGGTGGCCATTCGCAAAAGACGCTGAACAAGATGAAAAGTGGTGGGGAATGTTGGGGGGCTCACCCTGCCTTGGGGTCATGAGGATATGGTCAGGGATTCAGCAATTTTGGGGAAGGGATGTGAGGGGGGCGGGACCTGCAGGGACAGTGGAGGTCTCAATACATTCTCCATGTAGAAGTATTAGCATAGTGTAAAAAAATCAGTGGGCATAGGGGAGCATGCCAAAATGTAATCAAGGAAACTGGAGCTATTGAATTTCAAAGTTTTAGGGTAAATTAGCGCCAAAAAGCACAAAGTGCCAATGAGGTATATCTGATCAGACTGGACAAGAATAGAGTCATAAGTTCAAGCCGACCTCAATGGAGCGAGTAACAGTTACATGGACTAGGTTAGGCCGCTGAGCAAAGTACCTTAAATACTGGTTGCGGAGCATTGCATGGATCTGAGGAACACAGCGTTGCGCAGTCGATGCAATGCGTCTGTTTACAAGATGTGGTGAGGCTGCAGTGAGAGGTCCTGTCACATCTTCGTTGACGGGTATTGCACTGTGAAGTCTGAACATTGAGGATGTGGCATGCTACTGGCAATGCGTCAGTTCTGAAGATATGTGAGGGTGTGTGGCAGAGGCCTGCATCATCTGAGTTGGCGTCGACAAGGGATGCGAGAACCTGGTCAGAGATGCAACGCACCTTCTGCAAAGCATCCATTTTGAGGACTGCAAGGGAGATGCGCCATGTTCAATCCATGCAGCAGTGGCCATGTGTCGGTTATGCTCAAGGATGCGTCGCTCAACCAATGAATTGCATCGTTTCAGCTCAAAGATACACTGCTCAGCAGAGAAGGTGGGTCGTCTTCACTGGTAGGCACCTTAAGCCCACGTGCAAGGGTCCAAGACTCGGGTGGCACCTCTTGGCAGGGTAGACCCAAAGATGGCAGAGTACAGGTGCAGGTGCAAGGTTGTTGGAAGCCTGTTATGTCCCTGAGGCTTCAGATCAAGAGGCCAGTCAACTATCCCTTGAAGTCACTCTGGGACGCGGGTCAAGAGATGCAGGTCAAGTCCTTCTCAGCAAGGCAAGAGGGAAGCAGGCAGCAGGTGAGCAGAGCAAAGCAGTATAGCAGTCCAGCAGAGTGACAGACCTTTCAGGAATACAGCAGTCCTTCTTCCTGGCAAAGGTGTACTGAAGCAGTGGAACCTGAGGTACAGTACTTATACTCATTGGTGCCTTTGAAGTGGTGGAGACTTCAAAGAGCTGCCTTGAAGTGCCCGGATGTCCTCCCTTCCTGCGTTGTCTCCAGACTCACTACAAGGGGGTATACAGCCCTTTGAGTGGAGGGAGGACACAATTGTTTCAGGTGTAAATAAGTCTGTGTCCAGCTCCTCCCAGCCTTCCTGTCAGGATGGCCTATCAAGTCACACCTAAACTTCCAATGTGTGTGGCTGTCTAGGTGAAACACACAAGACCCATCTGCCAACTTCACCCAGACATGATCAGAGAAAAGTGGCATTTTCAGAATTATAATTTAAATTCTGACTCACCAGAAGTTAGGATTTTAAATTAGGATTCCATGGACACCAAAAAGTAACCAGTTATATCTTTCCATGTAGAAATTACACTTATAAAATGTAATAAATCAACTCCAATGCTATCCTTTTAAAAATATAGGCCTTGCCATACTGAAAAACAAGTTTTTTTATACCAGGACTTGTAAAACTAAAGAGTACATTCCTGCTTTTTAAACACATTGCAACCTGCCCCATGGGTTGTCCAGGGCCTACGCTAGGGGTAACTTCTATGTATTAAAAAGAAAGGTTTTGGCCCTACAGAAGGTTTGTCTTGCTAGGTTGACATTGCAGTTTGAAATTGGTCACACCGACTCTCCAATGGCAGGCCTAAGACATGTTTACAGGGCTACATAAGTGGGTGGCAGAATTGGTGCTGTAGGCCCACTAGTAGCATTTAATTTACAGGCCCTGGACACAAGTCAAGCCAAAGTCCAGCCCGTCTGCGCCCGTCCGCGCTAAGGACAAGCTAGGGGCAGCCCAAACTGCACAGATCTCTATTACAGGTCAGATATCTATAGATCAAATACTATCTCTGAATATCACATCTAAGGACTGCCACCAGGCTATTAATGTCGATAAGTGGGCAGGCCCCGCTAGCTGTTTGTATTGTAAACAAAATTTAGAACCCTACCTAAGACCGTCAAAGAAGGCCATACGTAGATTCTTAAATGGGGGGCTTATTAATGCCCGCTCCATGTGTAAGAATGCTCTCCACATATATGATCTCATTTCATTAAATGATCAGGACTGTTTATTTGTCACAGAAACATGGCTTAGAGACTGGTCTAATCCTGATGTAGTTCAGGCTTTGCCTCCTGGCTTCCTCATACAGAGATTGGACAGACCCTCTCAGTGAGGAAGAGGATTGGCTATTATCCATCGAGACACCCTCAAACGTATCACTATGGAACTACTGGATATAAAAGGAGCAGAATGCCTTGGATTTAGTTTTCAGGCCCACGACTCATTTACCTTTTCTGGGGCACTGATATATCGCCCCCCTGGACAAGCGATTCCTTTTTTAGAAAGTGTGGGTGAAGTTCTAATGAACTTAACTCTCAAATCGGCCAATTTTACTCTATTAGGTGATCTAAACCTCATCTGGATAGTATCAGTGACCCTAATGCGTTATGCTTCAAAGAGATCTTACATGTCTTGGGGCTGACGATATTAACAACGGAATCCACACATAAAGCTGGGCATATCCTAGACTGCATCAGCTCTAATTTAAACACTATGAAGGTTGAATCCCCTTTGACTCTCACTTGGTCGGACCATAAATTTATCGCCTTTAGCCTTGGAACCGATGGAAAAAAGGTCATGAAGACAGCTAGGTCAGGCAGGGAGATGCCTACTCCACGCTGGGGGAAAATTATAGAGCATCCAGATCTTAATAGCTGGGTGAAGTAGGGCAGACCATCTTTGCTTGGGGATGTGACACTTGATAATCAAAGCTATGAGGGGTGGATGAGGACCATCTGGGAAAGAATGAAATCTCGGGGGACACAAAAGCAAAAATCAAGACAAGGGAAAACATCCGCACCCTGGTTTACTAGTCCATTAAAATAAACACTACGAAAAGTGAGAATACTAGAGCGGAGATGGCGCAGACATTACAATAGTAACGATCAGGACAAGCTAGGGGCAGCACAAACTGCACAGATCGCTATTACAGGTCAGATATCTATAGATCAAATACTATCTCTGAATATCACATCTAAGGACTGCCACCAGGCTATTAATGTCGATAAGTGGGCGGGCCCCGCTAGCTGTTTGTATTGTAAACAAAATTTAGAAGCCTACCTAAGACCGTCAAAGAAGGCCATACGTAGATTCTTAAATGGGGGGCTTATTAATGCCCGCTCCATGTGTAAGAATGCTCTCCACATATATGATCTCATTTCAGAAAATGATCTGGACTGTTTATTTGTCACAGAAACATGGATTAGAGACTGTTCTAATCCTGATGTAGTTCAGGCTTTGCCTCCTGGCTTCCTCATACAGAGATTGGACAGACCCTCTCAGCGAGGAAGAGGATTGGCTATTATCCATCGAGACACCCTCAAATGTATCACTATGGAACTACTGGATATAAAAGGAGCAGAATGCCTTGGATTTAGTTTTCAGGCCTACGACTCATTTACCTTTTCTGGGGCACTGATATATCGCCCCCCTGGACAAGCGATTCCTTTTTTAGAAAGTGTGGGTGAAGTTCTAAAGAACTTAACTCTCAAATCAGCCAATTTTACTCTATTAGGTGATCTAAACCTCCATCTGGATAGTATCAGTGACCCTAATGCGTTATGCTTCAAAGAGATCTTACATGTCTTGGGGCTGACGATATTAACAACGGAATCCACACATAAAGCTGGGCATATCCTAGACTGCATCAGCTCTAATTTAAACACTATGAAGGTTGAATCCCCTTTGACTCTCACTTGGTCGGACCATAAATTTATCGCCTTTAGCCTTGGAACCGATGGAAAAAAGGTAATGAAGACAGCTAGGTCAGGCAGGGAGACGCCTACTCCACGCTGGGGGAAAATTATAGAGCATCCAGATCTTAATAGCTGGGTGAAGGAGGGCAGACCATCTTTGCTTGGGGATGTGACACTTGATAATCAAAGCGATGAGGGGTGGATGAGGACCATCTGGGAAAGAATTAAATCTCGGGGGACACAAAAGCAGAAATCAAGACAAGGGAAAACATCCGCACTCTGGTTTACTAGTTCATTAAAAGAAACACTACGAAAAGTGAGAATACTAGAGCGGAGATGGCGCAGACATTACAATAGTAACGATCAGCAGCCCAAACTGCACAGATCTCTATTACAGGTCAGATATCTATAGATCAAATACTATCCCAGAATATCACATCTAAGGACTGCCACCAGGCTATTAATGTCGATAAGTGGGCAGGCCCCGCTAGCTGTTTGTATTGTAAACAAAATTTAGAACCCTACCTAAGACCGTCAAAGAAGGCCATACGTAGATTCTTAAATGGGGGGCTTATTAATGCCCGCTCCATGTGTAAGAATGCTCTCCACATATATGATCTCATTTTAGAAAATGATCTGGACTGTTTATTTGTCACAGAAACATGGCTTAGAGACTGGTCTAATCCTGATGTAGTTCAGGCTTTGCCTCCTGGCTTCCTCATACAGAGATTGGGCAGACCCTCTCAGCGAGGAAGAGGATTGGCTATTATCCATCGAGACACCCTCAAATGTATCACTATGGAACTACTGGATATAAAAGGAGCAGAATGCCTTGGATTTAGTTTTCAGGCCCACGGCTCATTTACCTTTTCTGGGGCCCTGATATATCGCCCCCCTGGACAAGCGATTTCTTTTTTAGAAAGTGTGGGTGAAGTTCTAATGAACTTAACTCTCAAATCGGCCAATTTTACTCTATTAGGTGATCTAAACCTCCATCTGGATAGTATCAGTGACCCTAATGCGTTATGCTTCAAAGAGATCTTACATGTCTTGGGGGTGACGATATTAACAACGGAATCCACAAATAAAGCTGAGCATATCCTAGACTGCATCAGCTCTAATTTAAACACTATGAAGGTTGAATCCCCTTTGACTCTCACTTGGTCGGACCATAAATGTATCGCCTTTAGCCTTGGAACTGATGGAAAAAAGGTAATGAAGACAGCTAGGTCAGGCAGGGAGACGCCTACTCCACGCTGGGGGAAAATTATAGAGCATCCTGATCTTAATAGCTGGGTGAAGGAGTGCAGTCCATCTTTGCTTGGGGATGTGACACTTGATAATCAAAGCTATGAGTGGTGGATGAGGACCATCTGGGAAAGAATGAAATCTCGGGGGACACAAAAGCAGAAATCAAGACAAGGGAAAACATCCGCACCCTGGTTTACTAGTTCATTAAAAGATACACTACGAAAAGTGAGAATACTAGAGCGGAGATGGCGCAGACATTACAATAGTAAGGATCAGGAGACTTATAAAATTGCTAGGAGAAACTATCACGCGTTGATTAAACGCGTAAAAGCGACCTACTTCACTAATCTGATTGAAATCTCACAAAATAAGCAAAAGGAAATTTTCCAATTTGTTAATAGTTTTAGAAACCCAAAAACCCTCTCTCAAGAAATTCCGCCGTCTTAGACCTTTTGCAATGAGATAGCAACTTTCTTCGACCAGAAAATAATCAATCTTACTAAAGATTTCCCTCAGGTCAATCTGGAGGGGTTAGAGCCAAGACTTAATATTCAAAACAAAGAGCCTCATTTAGTAGGTTGGGAAACCTTTGCCATGATTAGTCTGGAAGAGTCCTCCCAAGCCATTTCCACAATCAAGTCAGGATCACCATTTGATCCTTGCCCCCCTGCGTTGCTAAATGTTATAAAAGAGGAGGTCAACCCTGTGATCAATTTAATTTTAAATTCATCATTTCAAACGGGAGATTCCAGCATGTTGGAAAGTTGCAGCTGTCAGACCATTACAGAAAAAAGCTTTACGGGACCCCACAGTTCTATCTAATTTACGGCCCATCTGGAGAAGAATGATATTCTTCATCCAAATCAAGCGGGCTTCAGAGCTCATCACTCCACAGAATCCGCACTTTTGTCCACTACAGAGACCATAACAGCTGCATTTGATCAGGGCAAGAAGGCAGTCCTGATCCTATTAGATTTATCTGCAGCGTTTGACACGGTGTCCCATGCTATCCTATTACATCGCCTGGCCAATGCAGGCATAGCGGACACCGTGTTAAAGTGGTTTAAAAACTTTCTGATGCACAGAAGGCAGATTACTATGCTGAGCTAGTTCTGTTCTGAATAAAAGGTGGTCCGGTCGGGGGTGCCTCAGGGCTCAAGTCTGAGCCCTACTTTATTCAACCTGTATATGGTCCCGCTGATAGATCTTATCTCCTCCTTCAACATCAGTTCCATAGCGTATGCCGACGACACTCATTTAGTTCTCATCCTAGATGAAGATTTGGGAAAAGCTGAACTAATTCTGAAAGAGTGTCTGACGGCAACCTTTGCATGGCTGAACAACAACCATCTTAAATGTAATTCTGCCAAAACAGAAATCCTACCGTTTGGTCAAAATAACCTTTTCTCCCCTCATACCTATTGGCCAAAAGAAGCAGAAGCCCCGCCAAACACCATCACAACAGCACGCAATCTAGGAATTACATTTGAGGAGACCCCCTCTTTTAAACAGCAGGCTAGAGAAGTCGCTAGCCTATGTTTTAACACCATAAAGGGCCTCAGGAAATGTTTCGATCTTTTGCCCCTATCAGCTCGATGTACTGTCGCAGTGGCGTTATTTACATCCAAAATAGATAATTGCAACAGCCTTTATGCAGGGGCAAATAAATGTGCCCTGCATAAACTGCAGATGGTTCAAAACGCGGCAGCAAGGCTGGTCCTTAGATGGCCAAGAAAATCCTCGGCCTCGCCGCGCTGGACGCACATCCAGAAGCGCATCCTTTATAAGGTCCTTACAATCACCTTTAGGGCCTTTCGCAAGTATGGTCCACAATATCTGTATAACAAATTTAACAGATACCATCCCACTCAAGAACTTAGATCAGCAACAGCCAATCTGATGACTGTTCCAAAATTTTGATTAGCAACAAAAGGAGAAAAAACCCTGGCAGTAATAGGCGCTAAGGCATGGAACAAATTGCCTCAACAACTTCGTGCAATCACTTCCGAACACAAGTTCAGGAAACTTCTTAAAACTTGGATTTACAGCCTAGCCGACTCGGTCTGTAAAACACTGGTTTAAATCCCTTTCTTAATGTATGAACACATTAAATGCCACCATCTTTCAGATAACCAGTCTAAGCGTCATGATGCTCCCTGGAGTGGCAGTGCGCTATATAAATCTCCTCACATCACATCACAGGTAGGGACCTATAAGTACATTAAATGTCCCAATAGGGGAAAAGCCAATGTAACCTTGTTTTGCGGAGAGAGTGCAAGCACTTTAGCACTAGTCAGCAGTAGTAAAGTGTACAGAGTCATAAAGCCAACAAAAATAAATTCAGCATAAAAGGGAGGAGGAAGGCAGAATGATTGGGGGTGACCCTGAGGAAAGGACAATTTCCAAAACTACTCCATGCAGAGCCACACAAGGGAGCTTAGCATGCCTTAGTAAGGGCTTCTTTAGTAAATCTGGGCCGAGGTGTCAAGAGCGAGGTGAGAGGCAACAAATATCCAACAGCTCAGAAGGCAGACAGAATAGGAAGGACCATCTAAACATCACTCATCCCTTGGCGGGGGCTGTGAATGAGAAGGGAGTCTATTTCAATAAGGGAAGATGGAGGGAAGATCAGTAAGGAAGTAGTAGACAATGATCAGTCTATAGGGAGGGGCAGCCCAATCCTTTCCCGGTCAACAGATGGCTGCTGTGAGGAACACAATCAGGGCATTGTGTGGGGTGTATGGTATAAGGAGAAAGGAAAGGTGGACCTCAGTTGTAATCCCAGTAGAGGGCCCACTTGAAAGCCATATAGCATTAGACAGTAAGCATTCCATGGGAAAAGGAAGCTGGGATACGAGAGTAAGAAATGAGGGGCTGGGGATGGGGGAAGGAAGGAAAGTAGTGTAAAGGGTAAGAGCCCCCTCATGTCACAATACTCATCTGGCCAGGAACTGTAGGACCCAGACAGCCACCGCCAGAAGGTTGTTCTGGGAGACATTTCAGGGCTTGCATCTTGTAAGGGTGTGGGTTTTAGTGACGATTGAGATTTGACCATAATCTCAGCATGTGTCAGCTCTTCAAATTGCCCTTTCTCATTCAAGGGGTTTCTGTGGAGGGAGGTCTAGTGGTTGGCCACATCAAAGATAATGTTTTCAGCAGTTGTGGGCTTTGCTTTGCTCTCCGAGTGGATGGGGCACAGTTCCCAGGAACTGGACAAAAATCCACCTTGGTTGTGGAAATCCCTGCACCGTCTATTGATTGTGATCCACTTGGTGGACAGTTCTAAGAGCCTATATTTGATTTCACAGTTCTTCAATTGTGTGTGGAGGTCCAGTAATACCAGACTCTTGGCATTGGCTTCAGAGGAAAAGTCCACAACTTTATGAATTCTGCCACTGTCAATCTCATAGGGACAATGTTTCTGTGCTGCCATAAGAATTTGGTGGGTGTGATTGTGCCACAGAACACAGGCTATTGATGTTGAGGTCTAGTCTCCTCAGCTTTGGGCTGGAGGTGCACTTGCATTAGTTGCGCTCTCAGGATTTCAAGTGGGGGTAAATGAGAGGACTGTGATGTGCTGTATTAGTTCAAGTTGTTTCACACTTCTTATTTTCTTAGGCGCCCCATAAAATCTGATATTTTGTTGATGAGACTGATCCTACAGGTCTATCAATTTTTTGATTGATGTGCCAAAGATCTGGATTAATTACTTCCATTTGTTTAAGCTCGTCCTCCGTCATGGTCAACCCATGGTTAATTGCATCCACTCTAGCTTGAACTAGCCCGATGTCTGTTTTTATGATTTTGACATCATAAGTGAGATTGGTGATTTTCTTGTCCATGGCAAACAGTCAGGCTCCTATGGAGATAAATTCCCTGGGGATAGTATCAAGAGGTGCATCTGGTGTAGCAGAGGTAGACAAAGTCTTGCCACCTCAGACAACCTCAGTGAAAAGCAATTGCAGGAGGGACATGCTTGGAGCCAGGGAATGCAGACTAATCATTGAGGTTCAGGCACAGGGTGGTTTCATGTTAATGGCAGTGACCCAGGAGATGGGAGCGCCATTCCAGTAGCGCCCCCATGAAATGTCTGGCACAAGGTGAGAATCAGAGCAGAGAGACCAATTTCCACTGGGGAAGAGGGAGAAGAAGCAGTGAAGGAGTCGTGGGTAGGGGGTAGGGGGATGTCCCTTACATATTGGTAACATAAAGGCCTACCTTGGAGTGCTCAGAAATACTGATCGGGTCAGGATCGTCAAGTAGTAGGCTGTACCATAAGGAAGACAGGCTGCCATCTAGGTTATCACAATTACAGTGCTCAGGCAAAGAGGTAATACTCTTGGTCACTCTGGTGGACTAAGCGAGTGACTGGTTAAAGGATCAAGTGATCAGCAAGTCAAAAGCGGGGCTATGCACCCTGGCAAAGGTTCCCAAAAGCTCCCCTACTGGGACCAATGGAGGGCAGGCACCCCTGGGATATAATTTCGGCATGTGTGCAGGGCCAGATGGCACTAAAACAGCATGAAGCAATGAAGGGAAACATATGTTGTTTTCATATAAGCAAGGCCAGGCCTGGGATAGCATTATGTTCGGAGGCCTGTGGTCTTAATGAGTGCACTCAAGGGACTGCACTTGGTGCGTCACTGGGGCAGGTGATCTTAGCCTGCTGTAAAGAGATAAAGGAGATGGCCAAGATGGCCGCCCGGTGAGGAGTTCCGGCCGGGAGCTCCCGGCCAGACACGGCCTTTTAGGCTGTATTCCCCGGATTACCACCTCCCCCGGGGATGGCCCGCTCACCTGGGTCCTTGGTGCTCCTCGAGGCCCCATTCCAGCGCTTTTGAGCCCGAGATGATCGTCGTAGCTGGCGCTTGAGGCTTGATGCTTTTCTCCTGCGGAGTTCCTGAGCCAGCATGGCCGATGTCCGGTGGAGCGGCTCTGCTCGGGTTGTCCAGCCCAGGTATCTTGCCGCGACCGACACCTACCCAGCCGGGCATAGGGCATTGCTCCCCTCCAGACTCCGCTGCTAGTCTTTTCTCCCCCCGCCATATCCTCTTCATTGCCCGGTTTGGAGCACTGGACGGGCTCCTTCGCTTTGTGGCTCTGTGTCCGATGCCCGATACTAAACTCGTCTCTCCGGAGGGTTGCAGAGGAGCCGGGCGGAGACTCCCCATCCTGTCTCTGGGCGGCCCGATTGCTACAGCCTTTCTCTTCAGCCGGCCTGCCTGCTTTGCCTCGTTGCGGGACTGATGGATTGACTTGCAGACACGACCGAGGTGAGAGGGTGCCGGCGCCGCTCTCCATGGCTGCTCTGAGCTCTTCACTCCTTAACCTTATCTGAGAGGAGCCCCCTCCGATTCTTCTAGCTTCGTTGCTCACCTCTTTGCTAGACCTTGGGCCGATTTGGGTCACGGGGGAGGTTTAGAGTCTGTACGGCTCTCCTCAACCACTCTTGAGCCTATTTTTCTGCAATTCGTCCTGGTGAGACGCTCATTCCTGCTTTCTTTGACATCATTTTTAGACTTTGCCGCCTCCCGTTCTGCGGACAGCTGCCTTTGTTCCCTGACCCCTGGTCTCTGGATTGAACACCTCTGTGCCCGCTGCTCATGGATGGGGCAGCTGTGGACTTTGGCCGACTGCCTTTCTCCCTCCGGACTTGCTGGCTGTGGTGACCCTCCACCCTGAATGTCGGACTTGGACCTTGGTGCTCCCGCCATTTTATTTTTATGGCTCTCTTCTTCTACCGCCCCTCTCCTGATCCACCCTTTTGGCGATCTCTGGCCTCTTCCTCTGTCCCAGCGACCTTTCTGTTGTCTCTCCTGTGCCTCCGAACCACCCCTCGCTGTCTTGCTCGTTTTGGTCTCGCTCCTGCTTTCCTGTCCTTTTTCTGCCTTCCTTTCCCTTTCTCTCTGTACCCCCTCTTCCTTCCCCTGCCCCTTAAATTGTTCTTGTCTCTTACTTTCAGCCTCTCTTGAAACCATCCCACTGCTTTTCGTTACCTCACCCTGCGCCATCCTCGAGTTTTCTCATTTCCCTACCCCCTGTTTTGTAATGTTTTATTGTGTGCAACCTCCCACCCTCCCTTTGTGCTGTGACTGCATCCCCCCTCCGACTCCACTTATGGAACTCTGCTTTTCTGTATATAGAGATAACTCTAATCACTAGTATATGCAGTAGACCTTTGTACCATCTACCATTCCTATGTGACTCTTAGAGTATGTCCATCCGTATCCCTTCCCTATGTATATAGTGATAACTCTAATCACTAGTATATGCAGTAGACCTTTGAACTCTATACCATTCCTATGTGACTCTTAGAGTATATCCATCCATATCCCTTCCCTATGTATATAGAGATAACTCTAATCACTAGTATATGTAGTAGACCGCTGTGCTCTCCACCATTCCTTTGTGACTCTTAGAGTATATCCACGTGTATCCCTTCCCTATGTATATAGAGATAACTCTAATCACTAGTATATGCAGTAGACCATTGTGCTCTCTACCATTCCTATGTGACTCTTAGAGTATATCCATGTGTATCCCTTCCCTATGTATATAGAGATAACTCTAATCACGAGTATATGCGGTTGACCTTTGTACTCTCTACCATTCCTATGTGACTCTTAGAGTATATCCAGTCATATCCCTTCCCTATGTATTTAGAGATAACTCTAATCACTAGTATATGCAGTAGACCATTGTGCTCTCTACCATTCCTATGTGACTCTTAGAGTATATCCATGTGTATTCCTTCCCTATGTATATAGAGATAACTCTAATCACTAGTACATGCAGTAGACCTTTGTACTATATACCATTCCTATGTGACTCTTAGAGTATATCCATTGTATCTCCTAGTGTGACTTAACATCTTGTACATTTGCAATGTTTTCTGTTTGTATCCTTCATGTTTTCAGGGAACCCTTGTTTTGACACAAAAATGTATCCTTCATGTAACGCATGTAATCCTAAGTCCTTATATTTTTCAACTGGTCCTTATGTGAAGCGCTCTGACACCTTCTGGTAAAGTTTGCGCTATATAAAATCGCATAAATAAATAAATAAATAAATAAATAAAGGTTGGATGGCCTCACTTCAGCCCAGTCCTGGTGGAATGGCCAAAAGGGCAGTTCAGCAAAGTCCAGAGGGGTGCATGGAATTGGTGTACAGCATTATCAGAGGCCACAGATACAATGGCTTACCCCACAGTGCCTGGTCTGCATATTAACCCAGGACCCCATACATACTTCAGGGCTCGTAGTGGGTCATCATTTGGAGAGGAAGGAGATAGAGGGAGTGGAAGTCATAGGGCTGGCCCTGGCATCACATGCAGACAGCCGATAGGAGGTTGGAGGATGGTATGGGAAATCGCTGCTTTGAATTCATGCATGCTTCATTCCCCCATTAAACAAGCCCTATCATCTCTGATCTGGTCAGATTTGTCCCCCGGTCCGCCGGAGGCTCAAATAGGGGCAGCCTAATTGGACTATGGTGTGACTCCGCCCCCTGCTGTTTGTTCTTGACCTTAAAATGGACATTGTAATATATTTCAAAGCACATATCTTGCGGCAGTACCAACCTGAGGAAACTGCTTACATTCTTTAAGTGGATTCACAGTGGTCTCTTCGATGTAGAGGATTCCCCATAAACTAATGCATATGCCCATAAGAAATCCAGGTCCCACTGGCCAAACAGATTTTTCCCACATCACCTTCCATTCTGTCAGTATTTTCTGCACCCTCCAGAAACAGGCAGGACGTTTTGAGCAGTCTTCTCTGGCAGAGCCAAGAGTGTTTTAGAAATGTATGTCAGTAGGAAACTGCCACAATCACACTTTGGAACACGTCTAGTGTCATGAATTCGAGCTGAAAGCGGGTGCGACTCCCAGCACCTCTGAGCAGGCAGATGCAAGAATTATCTATAGTGGTGTCATGATTTCTCTTTCTTCTTCTTCAATCTGCAGAGAAGTGAGGTTAGTGTTGGCTAAGAATGTGCATTAGTCTCTTAGTCATTGGCAGGCACTCCTGAATCTACTTATAGTACATTCTCTCTTCCACAATGTGATGTCAGCCAAACAGTATGAGATTTGGTGTACCTGGATTACCTGGATTGAGGCTATTCATGTCAAGGAAAGGTATTCTTGGAGTTTTTGAAGTTTTGTAATGCAAAATAGTATCAACAGATGCCTGCCACATCCCTTAACTGTACCCTCCATATTCATTGTTCATCCCACAGGAAAAATACTTTGTTTTCAATATCATTTGACACCAGATCCTTGGTGATAGAGAAAGAAGGGCCTCTACAGAACTTTTACTTGACACTTCTAGGTAAACTCTGCTTCCCACCTCCAACCTGTGGTAAAGAGATCTCTTACTGCTTAGCTGTTCAGCAGATGACCACTGCTGGTTGTGAGTGAGAAAAATTGGACCTCCTAGGAGCCCAAAGAGGATAATTACTGTATTAATTGTCCTTGGACTGGCAAATGCAACTGCTCTTATATGTTTTTAATGAACTGCTGCATTAAAATTCTATCTTCTGATTCAAAATTAGAATACTACAATTTGGATATCCAGCAATTTTGACAATAGTGTTTGCCACCTGCCCCCTGATCCTAATTGTGTGTTTCAAAGAGATACAGGTTTGCTGTTCAGGTGACAGTCTTTGTCATGGTCACAGGTGACATGTAACAATTCATGGTAAAAAGCCCTTCTCCTTTACATCACTTGGCTTCCTTGTACCTTGACTAATGTGACCTAGTACAAATAAATTGAGCCAGCATGGTATTCATATTCATAATTTTATACCTTTGAGTGTTGATATGGTGGCATACTCTGACATATCAGTGCCTCCGGAGTAGGTGCTGCAGAGAAAGAAGAGAGTAGCATGTTATTTTTGAAGAGCACTTCAGCCTGAGCCCAAGTTTGCAAGTCCCAGAGCACAACTGAAGTTGTGAAGCAGGAATTCTGGAGAAACAACGCAACCTGATGGAATTCTCCACAATTTCTTAGTGTTTTGATTGAAGTAGGGGATTCATTTTCCCATTCCAACCATCATTGCATTCACTTTGTATTGCTCTTTCTCATTTTACTTATGTTTGTTGTTGCTCATTAGATGCAATATTACCTAAGCTGCATGTGCTCTTTTTGATTATAAATAATTATATTTTTAACTATTCTGATCTTAAGGTTTGTTTAGAAAAAAATTTTTAGTGCAATAAATTGAAATGAAAATTAAATCAACCCTCCTCAAAAGATATTTCTAAATTCTTTGAAGGAGACCTTGATGATGGGTGAGTGTTCATTATATTATAACGTTGCATATTCCTTGAAGCGGTCACGGTGGCAAAACATATTTCCAAGTAGAGGGGAAGCTTTGCTCAAACACAGTCTTACTAGTAACTATGACGCAGCATATTAAAGTTCGGCATGGTCAGATTTGAACTAAAGGATCCTAGCACAATTTTCTCTGCAGTTATCAATGCTGGAGCTAAAGTGTTCTAGTTTAAGAGTGTCTACAATAGTCCATTGTGTGATCTGTGTTTGTTGTTTGTGGTCCGTCTAACCAACAAACCACAACAGTATTGAATGTTTCTGAAACAATGGCCCCACCCATGGTCTTTAGAATGTATATAGACAACACAAATATGTCATTCTAAAACACTATTTAACATTACATGGGATATCCAAGACTCTTGGGCCCTATCCTCCTCATTCAGTGGTGGGTGGTGGAATTTGAGAGTGGTGAGGCAGAACACACCAACGTGTTTTGCTTGGTGAGAAGAAATTCTTCCATAGGATTTCAAGGAGTTTAGAATTCAGGCTTGTCCTAGAATATGCTCAGCATTAATAATAATAGGAACAGCTACTGTTAGTAATCTGAAAAAAAATCTTAATAACAAATAAAAGGCAATAAAGGATATTTTCAGACACAAGATAAATGAATGTTTGCCAAAGAGCTGTGGCCAAAGGATAGTTTCACTCAGCACCTTCCCAGCCAGTAACACTCAATCTTCACCCTCTCATCCGATCTACCCCTTCAAAACATCACCATTTACTGAACCATCCATTTTCTGTACTCCATATCTCCGTCCAATCCCCCATCCCTTGTGCCTATTCAGAAAGTCCAAACTATTCTACAAGAGAACCACCAAAGACCAATAACCAATCTCAAATCCCATTTACATTCTTCCTCAAGGTCCCACAAGTTAATCCATGCTGCACATTCAATAGAGAATGAATGCTGGAGGGAGCAATGAAGTGTATACACAGGCATAAGATTAAATTAAAAATATTGGGGCATATTACCAACCAATAGAGATAATTTTTGTCTCTAACTTTGTTTTTATCGCAGATAAACCTTGGTATTACCAAGGTTTATCGCAAATGCGATAAAAAACGGCTGCAATGCATGAATATCGCTGGAAAGTCAGCGATATTCATGCATTATCGAGCTAATGCTCTTAGCCATGTTATCCACCTGCCATTGGATAACATGGCTAAGAACTGCTCAGGGCAGGTGTTAGCTTTTGGAGATATTCGCGCTTAGCGCGAATATTTCCAAAAGTTGTTAATAGGAGATAGCAATGTTAGCGACTGTTTCCAGTCGCTAACATCTTGGCACGCCCACTTTGCATATCATTAGTGATAAATATCACTGACATGCAAAGTGGGGCCCAAGATGGTCGCTATCTCCTACTAGCTGTCGCTAACTGGTGTTAGCGACAGCTAGGTAATAGGGAGATAATTTTATCTCCGCTTTCTTGGCTTTTAAAGCCAAAAAAGCGGAGATAAACCCCCTTGATAATATGCCCCACTATTTTTTGATTTATTTCAGACAAAAAATATAGGGGCATATTACCAACGATTAGCGATATTTATCGCTAACAATGCTTAGCAATGAATTTGTTAACGCTAAGCACCGCCGGAAATTATCGCAGACTTAACTCGCTATGAGCAAGGTTTATCTCAGAAGTGATAAAAATCCTCGCGCTAACTGCCAAATGAGTGATTATCGCTGGAAAACCAACGATAATCTCTCGAAGTTTGGCATTAGCTTGATGATAGGGGCTCACAAACTTAGCCATGATATCCACCTTCCCTAGGATATCATGGCTAAGTCAGGAAAATACCAGGTGTAAAAAAAGCAGTGCTAAACGCGGTTAGCGCTGTTTTTTTTATCACTAACAGGGTTTACGAAATCCTTGATAATAGGAGAAATGTCGCTTAACAACATTTCTCCTAATATTTTTCTCTGGAACACCCCCTTTGCATCTCATTAGAGATGCAAGGGGAAGCGTAGAGAAAAAGGGTGCTAACATGCAAATTTACGTGTTAGCACCCTGTTGCTGATAGGGAGATAATTTTATCTCCGCTTTCTTGGCTTTTAAAGCCAAAAAAGCGGAGATAAATCCCTTGATAATATGCCCCATAGTTCAAGAACTCATATAAACAAGTGAACATAAGCATAATGTGATATATGAGGGTGACTTTGTAAAATATATAGATACATCACAATGACAACACACAAGAGAACTGCTCATGAACAATTTACACAAAATGCAAGGAGGTCTTGTTGTAGGGGATCATCGGCATTTTGACATCAGTGACTCAACGTCATCTACAGGCCATAGCATATGTGAGTAAGCTGAATCTATAAGAAACATTGAATAATTTATTAAGGTATGGTCCCTGGAAAAACTTATTTCGTAAATGTAATTTCAAACAAGTGAAGTAGTGCTCCCAGTGAAATGCAAAAACTCATGCTGTTGAGGTCACTACAAAAGTAATAACTGCTTAGCATGTGAATCCATGGTGAATACCAAAGTGTTTGAATATGGAGGCACAAAACATATGTTGAAATTCTTTTCCAATTGCAATTCGCAAAATGTGATTTATTGTATCCAATGTCCACGCAAACTGCTACATATAGGTCAGATGACCCAGACAATAGAGACCAAGGGGCATATTATCAAGCACGGCAATAAAATTATCGCCGCTTTAGCTGCAGAAAACTATTGCTAAAGCGGCGATAACGGGCTTGATAATATGCCCTTGAGAATTCCAAAAGAAGCCCATGTTGACACCAGAACATGGGCTTCCATTGGAATTCTCAAGGGAATAATACCAAGCCCATTATAGCCGCTTTAGCAGCAGTTTTCTGCCGCTAATGCAGCGATAATTTTAACGCCCGTCCTTGATAATATGACCCTAGGATCTCACAGCCTAAGAGCCGGATCTGTTGTAGGATTACAACAGGACCACTTGTGGAACATTTTCTTGAAATAGGACACTCTGAACAGGATTTTACTTGGCAAGTGATTGAAAATATTTTTTTTACAGATTGTTTATGTACAGGAAAGGGGACCTTCCTGTACATAAACAATCCATGGCAGTTTGCTTTTTCTATGTGTACTGCACAAAGCAGCACACATTGAAAAAGCAAAAACAAGGAGAAATAATGCATTTCGCCAAGTTAAGACCAGGTTTTCCTGGTCTTAATTTTGGTGCTACCTCCTATGTACTCTGCCCTTGTACATAGGGGGAAGCATAAAAATCAATGGGTGTTGCAGTGGAACGCCCACCGCAACACCCACTGCCCACCCCTTTTACGCTAACCATAGGGTGGAAGAGGGCCTTATTTACAAGGCAGCATTAAGCCACGTTAAGTGGCTTGATGCTTCCTTGTAAATAAGGCTAAGCCCCTATCGCCAAAGCAATGTCAGAAAAAGTGACGGTGTGGTCGCAATAGGGGCTTGTACATATGCCCTCTAGTTTCTAATGGAACCAAGAGAATATACAAAAATGTAAAGCAAAATAAACTTAAAATGAGATTTACATGCCTTCTCTTATTTGATTGCAGTGACTTCACTCCCTCCTTTACATGATGTTGTTGGTCCTACAACATTTGATTTTGGAAAATATATGCATAGCTTTCAGTGTTTCATAACAAATGTATATACATTTCACCAATATCTCATTTGTAAAATGCTTGGGAATTAGATGGTCCAAGGAGCATTATGTTTTTAAAAGCAAATAGGCATATTACAGAAGGAATTTTAACATTCTGAATAAAAAAACACTTTGTAATAAATCTAAAAATAATTAAAGCGCCAGACTGCAATGTAGGCGCGCTTTCAGGCTGACTGCGATGGCGCGTGTGTCGATACACCAAGTGGTTTTGTCCCTGTCAAACATGTTACCTTCTGACTTAATATCTAAAATGGGCATCAAAATCCTACAGCAAAGCAAGATTACAGGATGGATCTGCTGAAGGGTCCACTAAAGCTGTTGGTTCAGGCTATAAAAAGCTCAGAGCAGAAGAAATTAAAATTTTGCGGCTGATGCTCCGGAGGACTTGGAAGTTCAAAAACGTTCTAATTCCCTTCTTTTGAGAGTTTCTGGGGCAGTTCCTCTCAGTCACTTCAAAGGACCTCAGGCACAGCACTTATGGGCCAGGACTCAGTCTAGCAGATGCAACGGCAGGGTCCAGCCCCTTTCCAGTTGCTACAGGTCAGCTGGGCACTTCAGGAAACACATTCCTTGCAGCTTGATGTGTCCCAGTAGTCACACAAGAGGCCAGGCAAATTGACCTTGAAATCAACTTCTTAGTCCTGGGTACAAGTACACCTCCGGCTCTTCAGACATGTGTCGAACAGTAAATTCTAATTTTCTGCTGGTCCAAGGAATGTTATGTTAAACTGTAGGTGAGGTGCTATCTTTGTAGTATTCAATAGCCAGTGTTTGGGGGTGGCTCCTGGACACTCCATAACCCTTGAGGTAAATGTTTCTATGGGAAACTGTCCCATTTCTGTTTGCCTTACTGCAGAATATCCCAAACTGCACTATTCTGAGGCGAATCAAAAATGACAGAATCTTTCTTCACCTGAAGGGAGCTTGTCGGGCCAGCCAAGGGTGTGTCTAGGAAATTGAGCAGTCCCCTGTGCCATCAAAGTGATACTTGATTGCATTTTTACCTCCTTGACCTGCAAAGTACTTTCTTCAGGGCATCCTTTACATCTTTGTTTCTCAAGCTGTAGATGAAGGGGTTTAACATTGGTACCATAATAGTGTACATAACACTGACCACACGGTCATATTCCAGGGAGTAACTTGAAGATGGCCGAAAATTAATGAAGATAACTGTTCCGTAGAAGAGGATAACAGCACCTAGGTGGGAGAAGCAAGTCGAAAAGGCTTTCCATCGTCCCTGCTCAGAAGGCACTTTCAGCAGGGTAAAGACAATGAGGGCATAAGAGATGATAATCAAGATGAATGGGCCCAAAACAACAATGACCCCTTCGGTGTACATAAGAAGCACATACATTGATGTGTCCGAGCACGAGAGCTTCAGCAGTGGTGGGATGTCACAGAAGAAGTGGTGTATGATGTTGGACTTGCAGTAGGACAACCTGGAGGTCATGACACTGTACAACAGAGAATGCAATGCAGAGATGATCCATGGCACTATAACTAACACAAGGCAGACTTGCCTGCTCATCACAGTGGTGTAGTGGAGAGGGTTACAAATGGCCACATACCTGTCATAAGCCATAACAGCCAGGAGGAAACTATCCATGTTACCGATGAAAAGATAAAAGAAGAGCTGGGCCACACACCCGCTGAAATAAATACTCTTGTTCTCAGAAAGGATATTGGCCAGGAGCTTTGGAATAGTTACAGATGTCAGACAGATATCAACTAATGAAAGGTTACAAAGAAAGAAATACATGGGAGTGTGCAGCCGACATTCTGATATAATGATGATGATGATGGCTGTGTTTCCTAGAAGAGTGGTAACATACATTGTTAGAAAGATCACAAAGAGCCATGGTTGTATCTCTGGCTGGTCTGAGAGTCCGAAAAGGATGAATTCATTCGTAAATGTCAAGTTCTTCGAGCCCATGTTTGTAACTGGAATCTATGGATAACAAACAAAATACATATCTGATAAGTTTGACACTAAAACTGTCATTGCTTTTGATTAACTTAGTCTAAATATTTGGAAAAATTACCTTGTTCAAACAACCTCATCTAAATATCTAACGCAAACCCATGGGTGGTTCCACCACTATGGTGGTGGAGATTCAATCTACTGGTGCTACACAGCATAGGCAACAGTGAGAAAGAAAATGATAATTAAAAAAATATTATCATTTTCTTTTTCACCGTTCGCTTTGCTGGGTAGCTGAGTCACGGTGTGGGGGCTGGGCCATCCTCCTGAGCTTCAGGAGGAGGAGTTGTGGGCACTACTAAGTGTGGCACTTAGCATTTCCCCACCCCCTGTGTTGTACAGCCGGGTGGAGAATAGCCACAGGCTCCCAGACACTATATGCATGGCAAAGCAGGCTGCTCAGACCAGTCCAAGTGCTCCTCTCATGCTCAGAATAGAACTCCCAGCATGAGAGCAGTGCTGGGATTGGCATCTGGGAGTCTGAGCAGTGTGCGCCAGTCGAGAATTGGAGGAGGAGGGAGATGCTCCATCTAGTCGCATCAGAAGCAGCAGCTACTGCGCGAACCCCCTTTAACAACAACAGGGGACATTTTTAGACTTTTCCGGGGCAAAGTTTAGACTGATCAGCCTCCCAGGTGATCTTTTCTTTTTAGCTAGATGCTCCGCACAGGAAGGACAGTTCGTCCACCTGATTTGAAATGGTGTGTCTGCAACTATAGCCCTGCACCATGAATAAAGCAAAAGCACGGCTTACACTTTATCCCAAGTAGCATCTGGTAAAGAGCCACTCTCCTTTCACCCCACCTTCTGGAATTGTTACCACTTAGAGTGCAGGACTTCCTAAAGGACAGGGATTATTAGAACGGGTTGCAAAGCAAAGCAACGTTTAATAAGCATTATTGAATACAAGTTAGTCATAAAACATAGGCCAACAGAAACAAGTTACAAAATAACCATCATATAAAATACAAATGGGTAAAAAGACAAAGCAGAAAGCTGTTTACATTTTAAGGGTTATATAGGAAGGAGGAGTGGGAAGGGAGAGAAAAACAGTGGGGGAAGAAAGATATACTCTGCAACTAGGGATCAAATAACAATAGTACTCCAAAGTACAAGAAGGGTATAATAATCATATCTTCATATGAATAATACACTTCTAAGGTTTATTGGAGACAAAAAGGCAAAGAAATAGTGCCATGGAGGTTGGAAATTTTCAGAACGTTGATGGGAAATTTTAGTAATTGCGGTCTTATTCAAATAAATAGTTAGCGGTAACCAAAATAGATCTCTCTTTACATGTGGGTTACAATAGGAGGCAAAAGCAATATGATAATGACACACAGTGTTCCACCAAGACTTAACTGAAAGTTTGTTAGAGCATTTCCAGTTTTCCTTAATTTGTTGAAAGTCTAAGGCTAACATCAGGTCACACAATCCATTGTCATGAGATAGTAAGTCTAGAGATTCTGATAAAC
Source organism: Lissotriton helveticus (assembly GCF_964261635.1). Lineage (NCBI taxonomy): Eukaryota > Metazoa > Chordata > Amphibia > Caudata > Salamandridae > Lissotriton > Lissotriton helveticus. The sequence continues at coordinate 56,872,787 of NC_136071.1, forward strand.
TTCCCGTAAAGAGAAGATCATTTGATATATGAATATGTAAATTAAAAATAATTGAGAGGCCTGCCCAAATTTGTGACCAAAAAGAAGCTACGGATGGACATCAAAACAGGAGATGGGACAAGTCAGCCAGGGGAAAGTCGCTCGAGCAACAGGTCTTATCATTAGTGTGTGTAAAGTCAGCAATGGAGAGGGGAGTAAAAAACAATCTGTGATATAGAAAAAACATGAATTGAGTAGTAGATGCAGATCTAGAGATTTTTAACGATCTAGCCCAAATCCTATTCCATAGATCAATGCTCCATTCACAAACCAAATCCGTCTCCCAAGCAAGTTCCATCTTAGTCTTAGAACGCTCCGGGTCAGCAGAGGAAAAGTATTTATAAATCAAGGAGGCCTTTGAGAGTAGCAACAAAATTCTGAGGAATGGGTCTTGTGTGGACAAGGAATTTTCAGAGAAAGGGAATAATAAACGTCAAGAATAATTTCTATTAGAGTCAAAAAATGTTGGTTTGCAAAAATGAGCAAGGACATTTAAATGTGGCTTGGAATTGAGCAAAGGAACAAGGAGATACGCAATCAAACATATCCTGAATCTATATGATACCTCTAGTCCAGGGTTCTCCAAACCGGTCCTGGAGGGCTGGACCCATGCCAGATTTTTAAAATAACTACATGTATCTAAATGGGGATATGCACAAAATCTGGCATGGATCCGGCCCTCCAGGACCGGTTTGGAGACCCCTGCTCTAGTCCTTCAGGGTCTCCAAAACAAAGATCTGCCATTAATGGTAACAAGATAGTTCTACCAAAGAGGAGAACGAAGGAATGCGCTTCTAGAAACTATTTGTGGTTGACAGCGGTCTCTTAACAGAGAGCAAGTGGAAGAGATGTATGAATAGTCTGGTAGTGAATGCAAGAATCTCTTTGATAGAAAAAGTGGCAAGCAGACAATGCTTGACAGTAAACCATAAAGGGGCAAAGGAAGAAGTGTCCGTAAGAAGATAGTAAGATGTTTGTTTAAGACAAAAAGCCTTCTGATGTAACCGATTTATGGACAATATACACCTCCTGCAGATTTTGATTTTCTAAGATGAGACAGAGAAATTCAAGATTTTTTATTGTTCCACAAAAACTTGGAAAGGAGGGAGTCTATTTTTTTAAGTAAATGGTGGGAATATGAACCGGAATCATTGAAAAGAAACATAGCAAAATTGGAATGATCATCATCTTGATAGAATCTAGGCGTCTCCACAGAGAGAGAAATAGAGGATTCCAGGAGGAAAGAAGTTTGGAAATACGATCAAGAGCCTCTCTCATATTTATTTTGATTGTATCCAAAATGGGGTTAGTAAACCATATAGCAAGGTACTTAATTTTGGACTATTCCAGCAAAAACCAGTTAGGTCAAAGTGCTGTTTAATGCAAAATTTGGTAATAGGAAGAATCTCTGTCTTGTCAGAAAATATTTTATAACCTGACACTGCTGAAAAATCTGAGAATTTTTGTAGTAACAAGGGAATAGAGATGCCTGGGTTTGATATAAAGAGTAAGATATCATCTGCATAAGCAGAAAGCTTTGAGTGATGATCTCCATTAAGGAATACAGAGATAGAGGTATTATGATGGATATGAGATAAAAAGGGTTCAAGGTATAAGATAAATAGAAGAGGAGATAGGGGGCAACCTTGTCGGACACCACGATGAAGTGAGAAACGTTGTGAAACAAGGCCATTAATTATGGTGGAAGTAACAGATGTTGTGTAAAGTAATGAGAAATTAAATGAGTGCCAAAACCATGCAAGCGAAGTGCCTTAAAAAGAAAAGACCAATCCACCATATCAAAAGCCTTATCTGCATCAATAGAGACCGCAGCTAATGGAAATGATATAGTAGATGCCTTATTTAAAACTTTGAAGAATAACCGAGAATTATCAGAAGTTAATCTGCCTTTGACAAAACCAAACTGATCTGGACCGATTAAATGTGGTAAGAGAGATTCAAGACGTAATGCCAGTAATTTAGCAAACATTTTATAGTCTACATTTATCAAGGATATAGGGCGATAGTTCTTGCAAAGTTTAGAATCTTTGCCTTTTTTATGTATCAGACATATGGAGGCCTCCAAAAAGGTACTACTCGCCGTTCCAGCAGTGCAAAAATATTGAAAAAGTTTTAAGATTTTAGGGAGCAATAGATTTGAAATATGTAGGTAAAATTCAACTGAAAATCCATCAGGACCAGGGTATTTTTATGTTTACAGAATTCAGAGAAAAAGAAATTTCTTGAAGCTAGAGGTCCATGTCTAGAGGAGTAAAATCAAAATCTATAGAAGAGGGGGGAGGAATACTGCTAAGATATGTAACAATGAGAGAATCTGATGTGGTTAATTCTGGAGTATAAAGGTTTTTATTGAACTTTATAAATTTATATAAAATTTCCTGATCTTTGGAAATATGTTTTCCATCTGTTGACTGAATGGAGTCTATCAACACTCTCTCTTTTCTAGATTTATGATAATTAGCTCAAAGTGAACCTACCCTGTTACGCCACCTATAATAGCAAGCACTGCTACCAAGAAGAATAGAGGAAGCATTATCAGTAGAGATTTTCTTAAATTGTTGCTTGGCGCGGACAAGCCTCTGCAGAGTGAAGTCTGATGAGGAAGTATAAAATTGATGTTGTAAATGTTTGATATTTGCTAACAAGGCTTTATGTGTGGTAAGGGTTTGTTTCTTTTTCCTAGATACAAAGTCAATAATTAAGACCCGAGCAGTGACCTTGAAACTGTCCCATACCAAAGCAGGAGATACAGAAGGATTTTTATTAAAAGAGGAGAATTCTTTATCAAATGAAGTGAAGGAGGAGGAAAAAAATGGATCTTGTAGAAGGAAATTATTAAACCTCCACCTAGAAGATTTGTGTTGAGAGCAAAGCAATTCAAAATCTGCTATCACCGGAGCATGATCCAAGATCAAAATGGGCTCAATCGAAGAAGAAATTAGATTTTGAGCTAAGGATTTGGAGAGGAAGATGTAATCCTATTGGGTTAGGGAGCCATGTGGAGGGGACACAAAACTATTTTGTCTGATCTGGGTTGCAAAGGCTCCAGGCATCAGCGAGATGTGTCTGCAGAATTGTATTATGAGATTTTTGTGTGTTTTGTGAGGAATAAAACGCACCTGAGATTTGCGGTCAATAAAAGCGTCCATAACCTGGTTACAATCGCCCCCAAGGATAATGAAATCATCTTTGTGTTGAATACACTTACTTGTAATAGTAGGCCAGAAAGAATAATCTGGTTGGATTGGACCATATACATTAAATATAGTGAAAGGAATGTTATTAATAAGTAGTTTGACCAAAATCCATCTACTAGCAGTGTCTATATCTTGCATAACAACAGAACATTTCAGCTTTTTATGGCATAAAAAAATAACAACATTCTTGTTTGTATTGGGGGGAAACAAGAACTGAACGAACCCAATTACGTCTAAGCTTAAGAGCTTCAGTATCTGTCAAGTGAGTTTCTTGTAATAAGACTAAATCAGGAATGTAGGAGGTTACATGGGAAATAATTATCTGCCTCTTTATGAGATTAGTAAAACCCTTTAAAATCCATGTAACAATTCTGAATGAATTACTAACATTATACATACAACAATAAAATTAACAATACCAAAGGAGTATAAGAAAATTATTAGGCAGAGTAAGGATGAAGTAAAAAGGGGGGCGGAGCTTGCCAGCAGCCAAGATGATCGCTTGAACCCGAAGCTCCGTCACGCACAGCTAAATATCCTGCATTATCTTACCCCAGAGCAAGTATACACGTCCCCCACTCCTTATCCGGACGGCAAAAACAGCTGGGGAGCTGGCAACCCCAAAATTGCGGAGGTTTGACGTCCCGGGGTCAGAACGCGAGGCGGTGAAGTTCCGCGCGCTGACAGGCCGAAAAGCTGCAGTCCCCAGAAGAACACAGGCCTGTGCGAGGTGAGCGGGCGTGCGGCCACAGAGAGTGCGGTCGCCTCGGAGGTCCGAGGAAAAAACCGAAGCCCTGATCGGGACCCCCCCGACGGAGTCGGAAGGTGAGGAGACGGCGCCGTGACTCGGAGGGGGAGAATCCCGTCTCCGCCCGCGCCCTTAAGGTCCCGCGTGACTGGAAGGGCAACACGCCGCTGTGTGAGGCCATTTGCGGGGGTGGGGCCCGGCGCAGTGGTGGAGCTGATGCCGGCGCGGTCTGAAGCCAGGAACCTGGAGGGAGGGCACGACTAGAGGCCCACAGAAAAAGAGCCACATGGGCACCGGGAGCGCCCACCTCCCCAAGGTGGTTACAGTGAAACAGCCTGAGAGCCATCGGCGGAGACCGCGAGTGTTCGGCAGCATTGGAGGCCAGATGGGGAGGCCATAGATCCCTAATGCAGACACCTGGCTGTGGGACCTGTCCACACTAATGGGAGCAGAACTGTGGCAGTCCTAGCCTGGCATATGGGGGCGAAAGATCTCCGGCTCCTAGAATATCATGCCCAGCTGAGAGGATATGGTCGGCTGCTTTGACCGCTCTACGGACAGAAGAAGTCTGGCAGATAAGTAGAGGAAGGAGTAGAGGGAGGTGGCAATAGATCAGATATCTGACTGGCATCTGCGAATAAACTGAAGCCGACCAGGCTGTCCCATGTTGAACTGAGTGGGCATGAGGGGGAGTACAGAGACAGCGGAGGAAGGGGGGGGAGATGAAGATCTTATTGGGTACGAATGCGGAAATGTTATGCAGCTCTGATCATACTTAAGACTGTGCATGGCGGAGGAGGGGTAGGGGCCTGACAAAGTGCTTTGAGAACATTGAGGGTAATAGACTGCCAGGCGACCTTGGTCCCGAGCGCAATGCACTGTTGAAGTTCTAGTTACCGAGTTGGGGGATTTGGATTTGGGGTGGGGCAGGTGGGACGGGGATCTGCAAGGCCAGGTTGGGGGGGGTCTGCTGTGGGAGGGGGGTGGAGGGACTGGGGAGGATATGGGGACAATGTTGTACATTCTGTCTGCTCATGCTGCCTACGCTAGCCTTGAAATATCTGCTGACATTCGCCGAACTCCCCTACTGCTAAGATGACTAGTACAAACAGAGTAACTGCAGAGGGAGAGTCTGGGACACTCAGAGCATTGACATGGAATGTAAGAGGTCTGAATGATCATCGCAAACTCAGAAAGGTTTTGAATTATTTACAGCGACACAACGTGGATTTGGCACTCATATAGGAAACGCACCTCCCGCTCACAAGTAAAATACTTCTTGGTAGGTGGCTGATGGGCAACATCACGGTAGCAGGGTTCACGACACATGCCAGGGGAGTATTGACATGGGTAAATCCCAAATCGAAATTAACATTGTCTTTACTGAGAGCGGACCCGGAAGGCCGATATCTAATATCGAGATGCACGGGGAAGGGATATGAACTCATAGTGGTTGATGTTTACGTCCTAAATACGACTCCCCGGACTTTTATGACATCCTTGCTCAGTACTGCCGAGCATATACCACTGCACAAATGCTTTGGGGGGGATACTTAAATCTGGTGTTAGACCCGAAGCTAGACAGGTCTTCAGGCCCTCCACGTAGACCCTCAGCAGCTGCATTGAAAATTCAGACGGAGCTCATAACACTAGACCTAGTGGATGTGTGGAGAAGCAGGCACACAATGAGGGGGGGTACACATATTATTCGGCCTACCATGATATACACACCAGAATTGACTACTGGTTGGCGCCATCCTCAGTTACGAGATGCATCAAATCCTGCGCTGTGCTAACGCGAACCTTCTCTGACCACTCACTACTTCTTTTGGTACTGGAGACATCAGTGAAAAGAATTCCGCCTTTCACATGGTGCTTTCCCCCGTACTCCCTACTAGATGACCACTTTAGGGGTGAGCTAGATGAAGAGATAGATAAGTTCTTCGAAACTAACATAGGGTCGGTTGATAGCTTCCAAACCATATGGGAGGCGTGTACATCCGAGGCATAGCTATGTCCAAACACTCGAGTGTACTCAAGTCTATACGCCAGAGGTTGCTACACTTAGAGAAGCAGCTCGCCAAGTTGGAGAGGCGACAGCTGGGTGGCTCGGACACCAACGTGTCAGAGGACATCAAGACTCTCATAGTAGAATACAATGAGGAAGCAGATAGGGAAGTTCGGCACATGGGGAAGTACGCGACCGCCCGGACGTACGGTGATGGAGAGCGTCCAGGCTCCCTCCTAGCCAGGATACTGAAAAATAACAGATGCACTCAGGTTATATCGGAGCTGGAGACGGCAGCCGGTATGCTGCTCATGAAGGAGGCTGTGATAGTAGATGAGTTCAGGAATTACTATTCAGGACTTTACACTTCTAGGACTGAGAATATCGAGGATGACATAGACGACTATCTAGATCATATACAGTTGCCTTTCCTAACGAATACCCACCGGGAATTCTTGATGCAGCCCATACACAAGGATGAGATATTGGAAGCGTTGGCGAGTATGCGCACGGACAGTGCCCCCGGGGCGGATGGGCTCACTGTGGGCTTTTATAAAGCGTTTAAAGACAAGCTGATCCCATATTTATCCACACTATTTGACGACGTCTGTGTTGAGGGCAGTATGCCGCGATCCATGAGGGAAGCGCTGATTGTGACCATTCCTAAACCAGGCAAACCCCCGAATGCATGTGGCTCCTACAGGCAGTTGTCCTTACTGAATGTTGACGCCAAGCTGTACGCCAAGGTACTGGCGACATGATTGGCTTTACTGGCCTCAGAGTTGGTGGCACCGGAACAAGTGGGGTTTTTTCCCAACAGGAACCTCACCTATAATATTAGAACCGTATTGGGAACTATGCAGCATTTCAGGCAAGACACGAAGGCCATAGCTATCTTCCTTGACATGGAAAGGCCTTCGTCTCAGTGGAGGGGCCCTTTATGTTGCGTGTTCTACGAAGGCTGGGACGGGGTGAGCCGTTCTTGCAAATGATAGGGGCACTATATCCCCACCCTATGGCTAGACTTCGCATAGGCGACCGGGTCTCGGACTCCTTCGTGATTAGCAGGGTCACTAGACAGGGCTGCCCGCTTTCGCCACTACTCTATGCGCTGGTGGCCGAGCCGCTGGCATGCGCCCTCAGGGAGTATCACAGTAACGAAGGTATAAACTTCCCAACGTACAAAATTGTTATATCGACATACGCGGATGACACTTTGCTGTATGTCCGCGACCCAGAAACGAACATATCCTCGGTACTGACGGAGGTGGTGCGTTATGGTGCACTTTCCGGCCTCAGGATAAACTGGTCTAAATCGATGGATTTCCGTTGACCCCAATGACAGCACAATTTGAAATGGAATACCCGCTGCAATGGTCGGCGGAACCGGTTAGGTATCTGGGGGTTATGCTCCATACTGACCAGGAAATTCTCATACGCGAAAACTATGGTGTTGCGTATAGCAAGCTAGAAGACGACGTGGAGGCATGGTGCAAACTGCCGCTGTCCTTGATGGGACGTATAGCCATTACGAAAATGGTGGTACTACCCAGATTCTTATTCGTATTTAACAACATACCGATAGTGCTGTCGAAGACCTTCTTCAAAAACCTGACGCAGCTACTGATTAGACTCGCTTGGGGGGGGCAAACAGCCCAGGGTGAAATGGATGACACTTATGCTCCCGTACGAGTTGGGGGGACTGAGCGCTCCAGACATGGAACTATACTACAGAGTGGCACAAGCGGCCCATTTGCACACGTGGATTCACGGGAATGCGAAAATACCAAATGTACGCATGGAACGACTTTTCGCGGATCCGACTCCGCTTCCTGCCATGGTATTTCAACCGGTAGACCGCAGAATTGGCATATTGGACTCGATTACGACCACTAACCATGCATGGAATGCGCTGCTGCAAGTGCAGAACAGCGTATTACAGTACTCCCCTCTTATGCCTATTGAATGGACATTATGGCTGTTACCTATGGCGGAGACGGGAGTAATTTGTGCGTTGCGTACGGTGGGCATCATTACTGCGGGAGACTTGTTCTAAAATGGCACAGTGAAAACATGGGTGCAGACCATGCCGTTACCTGGCGAGGCCCCACTTCTCCTTCGATTTCAATATCATAGAATTCGCAGCGCATTACTGGACCTCTTGGGTCCGGACCTGGCGGAACCGCCGGAGGTGCCGGAACTCACCTATGTTATCAAAACTTCCTCCGCCTATAAATTAGTCACAAATCTATATAGAATGAACAGCATGCATAGGGAACAGCAGTACCCAAAAGCTAGGATAGCCTGGCAGAGAGACCTACAGATTACAATAGATGACGGCATGTGGACATACTGCTGTGCGAGTACCAGGAAATTGTCACTAAATGGCAGACACAGACTGATTCATTTTAAATATCTCCAACGAGTGTATTACACTCCGGAGAGGCTGCATAGATACAGCCTTAGACAAACGGCTGAATGCGAACGATGCCATGAACCAATTGCAGACTTCATGCACCTGTCGTGGTGGTGCCCGGGAATCCGCAAATTCTGGGACGGTATATTCACTGAAATGAGCTCGATTTTGGAAATGGAGCTGCCTGCCGATCCCGCTTTAGCACTTCTAGGCCACTCCAGGGGCCTGCCGGTCGCGGTGAAACGACTAGCAGATATGGGCATGCTGATGGCCAGACATGTTGTTGCAATGTGTTGGATGAGAGGGCCACTGCCAACCACGAAAAGATGGGCGCATGACATGCTGTACTGCTGCACGCAGTCAGAATGCTACAGCGAGCTACTCCCTCCCACGAGTCGCCCAAAGAATTTCTGGGGCCTATATCAGGATCATCTGAGAGCAACGGACGCAGAGAAAGACGTACAGGTAGACGAAGTCGGGGGACAGGCACACCTAGACGAGGCCGACTTGGAAGGCAGAAAGTAACAGACACGCAGTCCAGACGCACATAGAGAGAATGGAAGGGAGCCTGGACGAGAGGTGGCACAGTGGACCTGGTTAGATGGTGGCACAACCTTGCATGGCACAGGAAGGGGAACTCAGGACCTCATAACGGTGGGAGATCGAATTTGTGGTAGATCAACTTCATGTGCAATGGGTCGGGATCTCCACTGAGTAAAGGATCACTTTAGGTGGGCAAGGGCAAATGGCAGAGCGTAGATTAGAAAAACAACCTATAAAGGAATTAAAACGCAATCGTTAAAAGTAAGAAAGCATTAGCTATGAAGTAAAAAATCAAGTGTTTGATGAGGGACCACCAGTCTCCATGGAAGTCGAAGAGTGAGAGTTAAAGAATTTCCTAAGGTCCACAAGTTCTTCAAAAGTAGATGTATGGTTTTGGAAAGTCACTTCGAAAAAATAGGGATGAAATAGGCCATAACGAGCACCCAAACTGCATAGGGCTAATCAAAGTTCAAGAAATTCCTTCTGTCTCTTGGCAGTTACTGTAGAAACATCCTGGGATAAAAACAATTTAGCTCCTGACCAAGAAAGTTGTTTCTTAATCTTGGCTGCATTAAGAACTTATAGGGGGTCAGTATATTGCAAGAATAGGAGAATTACCCACGAGGTTTCGAGGGTGTGGAAGAAGAAGACAGACAGGGACCCAGTCTGTGCACTCTTTGAATATTCAAAGTTGTTGATGAGGGTGAATCCAGAAGTTTCGAGAGAAAGGAAGAGAAGAAGGACACCAGGTCACCTCCCTCAATGCCCTCTGGCAGACCATATAAACTGAGGTTATTGTGTCTGTTCCTGTTTTCACGGTCTTCAGCAGACTTTCTTAAGAGCAGAACGTCTTTCTCCAAATATGAAATTCCCGCAGTGGCAGTCTGAACATCACTGACTTGTTGCTCCACCAACGAAATTCTGGAATCAAGTGATGACCATTTAATGTCCATGTTCTGCAAATGAGTATTGGTTTCTTCTACGAATGGTCTCAGTTCCCTAATCTCCTCCAAGATAATATCCAATAATACAGGAAGGATAGATTTTGAAGGAGAAGGAGGATCCTGCTTAAGTTGTTTTTTTTCAGAAGAGGGCAACTGGAGTTTGGGTGGAGCAATGGGTGAAGAAGTTGCCTTAGAAGAGTTTGAGTGCGCCATAGTAACTGAAGTATGTAGAAAATCTGAGAGGATATTGAAGCAATAGGACTTCGATAAAGGCAAACCAGGAGAAAGTTGTTTACTTAAATATAAAGCTTTTACTTCTGCCCATGTACCAGAAGGAATACAAAAGATTTGCTGAGCTGAGGCGGGGATTATAATGGATATGGATATCTATATTCAAACCTCAGTCAGAAAGGTAAAGTGAACATGAGAAGAAAGAGAGAAAAAGAATAAATGAGTAGTTAATGGAAGTGATTGACACTTTGTAGTGTGAATGAGCTGGTGAATAGATAGATGGGTCCTTAAGACAATTATAAACCATCGAAAGATATTAGTCTTTTACAGGGAAAAAAATTGGGAAATGCTGTATTTGTCTGAATTTTTAAATTATTAAGTAATTATATGGGGTGTTTTAGATTAATTTTATGTGCAATAGCATTGTGATATTTGATGTATATTGGATTGGTGTCACTACAACGCATGCTTTTACATCGCATGCCTTTACAACGCGGTTTTTACATCGCATACCATTACAACGCATAATGCTTTTAGGCGCTGGATAGTGAATTATTTAATTTACTATTCCAACTCCAGTCCCCGTGGATAGCAGGGAAGGTGTTGGATAGTATATTAAATACATTCCCTATCCTAGAGCGCCCCCCAGCGCATTGCGTTGTAATGGTTTGCGTTGTAATGGTTGCGATGTAATGGTAGTGCGTTGTAAAAAATTCGTTGTAAGTGATGTTCCCCATATTTTATAACTTCTGTTTTCCAAATAGGCATATATGAGTTTGTGCCACATTTAGGAGAGACACTAAAAGTAAATGTCTTCAAGCAGGTGGCTTAGAACAATACACAGACCACCGAAACGCGTTGATGCCCCCCTGCATTGTTAAATTCGAGGAACATTGGAGCCTAATCATATAAGGATTGATAGACTCCAACATAATAGATTCCATCGAATTAACACAGCTATGATGATTTTTTATGTTTTCACTTGTTTTTGTCTTGAAATAATCTCTTCCTTTTTTGTCATATGTATAAAATGTTTCAATAAACATCCTCAATCGTCTTTGATTGGTTCAAATTACGATCTTTTGATTTTACTAATTTGGGTTTTGAATTTATTGTGGTTTTAATAAATGAACTTTTGTGACATTTATAAAACTTTTTTGTGTTTTTATAATTGCTTTATGGGTTCAAAATCCAAAGTGGATTAAATATACTTAAATGTTTCTTGTGTGTTGAATGTGGTGGAGTCTGAACCTGTGTAAGTGGTTATCCAAGAGAAACTTTTAGTTCTACATTTACTATGAAGAATTCCAGTCAGGAAACAATTCAAAATGGCAGCTGGAGGATGACTGCAGGAGATTCACGATGTCACATGTAGCTGGAGGTTCCTAAAACTGTTGCTGGAACATTTTGTGGATCTTCATGTGTTCCTCTAGTGAAGCATCGCTTTTTGATGAGTGAACTGGGAAAAAAACACTCAAAATTGAAGCTGCATACCTGAAGCGACGTTGAGCTCCGGATAAGGCGGCCATCTTGGATCGCGCTACGTGCTGAGTCGTTATTAACATTTATGAAAAAGCCTACATAAACTAAATAAGGTAAGATGGTTGCCAATGAATGGAATGTTTTGTGAGGTGGGACAATGTTGTGCTTAAAAGGAGAGAGGATTTTAAATGAAGATAGTATTTGCAATTTGGAAAATGTGGCAAAGATTCTGCAGTATGACGGTAAATACAATGTGTTGTATTTTAGTCCATTACATTTTATCCGACCTGATCTTTCCGATATACATGAAATCATTAAATCAGCAGCCGTTGACAATCTAACAGCAGCGACTGAATTTGTTCTCCTGTGATTGTCTGAAAACACAGTCAAACTAGCTTGTTTGTCCTGTTCCTAGCCATTTGCCTAACATTACTGGTGGGAAACACCATTGTCATTTTAGTAACTGCTTGTGACTCAAAATTACACACTCTGATGTATTTCCTCCTCAGAAATTTCTCCTTTGTTGATATCTGCTTCACCTCCACCACAATCCCTAAGATGCTGGCCAACCTCCTTTCTGCCTTCTCTGGGTGTATCATTTCTTCTTGTTCATTGGAAATACAGAACAGTTCCTCTTAGCTGTGATGGCATATGATCGATATGGTGCATTCTGCAATCCTTTGTACTATTCCACTATAATGTACAAGAAGTTCTGTGTTGTGTCAGTTCCGGCATCCTGGCAGGACCGGCTTTACCAGTGGTGGCACCTGATGCGACAATCGTTTTTAACGCACCCCACGCCATGACCTCCACCTCGGATTCCCTCACCACCACCAGTCAAAAGTGCCCCTCTTCTCTCGATAGCCCCTCTCTCACATACATTTCATTTGTTTTGAAGCACTGGTGAAGGCTGGATTTACTAATCTACTCAATTATCCACATAAAATACAGAACTGTTCTATGCAGCTGGGATATTAACCCTCTGTGCTACTTTATGGCAACTCAAACTACCACTAGACAAAACTACAACCTCTCTCTCTAGCAGGAACATTGATCACAAGAGTTATGTTGACATTTCTATTGCTGCCTCAAAACTGGATGCACAAGGAACTCTGCAGCAGGTGATTTTAAATTGCAAGTTACTGCTAAAAACAGCACCCCCCTGTGGTCAGTGCCCCCCCTCCAAGTCAGCACCCCACTGTATAGCTGGCCCTGCATCCTGGGTCATCTCCTCTCTGCATTCTTTGGTTTACATTGTGATGGCATCTCAGCTACCTTCCTTTGGCTCAAACGTTGTTCACCATTTCTTCTGTGACGTTCCACCCTCCTCAAACTCTCTTGTGCGGACACATCTTCCTATGACTATGTAATTTTTATAGAGGGATCCTTGGTGGCAAAGACCAATGTTATTGCTTCTGCCCTTCCTTACTAAGCTTTATAATCTGATAAAAAACGGTGAGCCTATATCTAAAAACTTTAAAGAAGCGGTGGTGGTTTGTTTTCTTAAGCAAGATGAGCATCCTTGTGTTACTGGCTCATATCGAGCCATAACTCAATTAAACATAGATCATAAAATATTCATATAAATCTGGGTATTACGGCAGGCCCCGCTCGCTCAACAGTTGGTCCATCAGCGACAGACAGCTTTTTATACCTCATAGATCTATGGCCTCTAATACATATTTTTTGACCAAAGCAAACAATTACCTGTCAGTCAACAAGGTCAAGGCAGCGATCCTAATGCTCGATGCATAAACAGCATTTGACCTTGTTGAGTGGCAGGCTCTGTTTTTTATATTGTTAAAGTTCGGTTTCCTCGAGCAGTTGGTTAACATGTTTAAAGAGCTTTATTGGGTTCATAGGCTAACATTTTGATAAATAAGGAAGAGGCAGGTGTAGTTGAGATCCTGCATCGGTCTAGACAGGGTTGCCCGCTGTCCCCTCTTTAATTTTTGCTTTTTGTAGAAGCTTTGGCAATAGAAAATTCTTAATAATCTCTAGATAGTGCCTCCGTTAGCAGCCATGCCAAAGATTAAATTATTTGCAGACGACATCATTCTTTTTTTATCAGCAGTGCCGGCCAATATCCTCAACGCATTTGATGAAATATTCGCGTTTACACAAATGGAGGCTACAGGTTAAACCAAGCAAAGACTGAGTCACTACTAAATAATTAGGCTTATTTGTGGCTAACCATTATGATCAGCTATTTATGTTAAATTATGAAAATACACTTAAAAAACCTAGGAGATTATTAGATAGATGGTCTCTTCTTCCCTTAAGCTTCATTGGTCGTGTATCTCTGGTTAAGATGTCTATTTTATTATTATTATTATTTTTGTTTATTCACCTCCCTATTAAAATTCCTAAATCATATTTCACTGAACTACATAAATTAATTGAGAAATATATATGGGCAAAGACACAGCCTAGAACTTCACTAGCAATTCTACGATTAGATCCAAATCAGGCAGCTTTATTGAATTTCTTGGTTCAGCTCCAAATAATAGCATCTAAATTTGAAAATGTTGTGCTAAATACTATGTTGGTCGAGAGTGCAATTCAATTACCTGTGACCAGAGTTATTGTGGGGCATATTACCAACAACTAGCGATAATTATCGCTATGTTGGTTTAGCAGCGATATTTTTATCGCCGAGCTGCGGCGATTTTATCGCTTAGGAACCTTGCTATTATCAAGGTATATCTCCTAAGCGATAAAAATCGGCCGTAATGCATGAATATCACTGAATAGTCAGCGATATTCATGCATTACTGAGCTAATGCTCTTAGCCATGTTATCCACCTACTATTGGATAACATGGCTAAGAACTGCTCAGGGGCAGGTGTTAGCTTTTAGAGATATTCGCGCTTAGCACGAATATCTCCAAAAGTTGGTAATAGGAGATCCAGTCGCTAACATCTTGGCACGCCCACTTTGCATGTCATTAGTGATAAATATCACTGACATGCAAAGCGGGGCCCAAGATGGTCGCTATCTCCTACTAGTTGTCGCTAACTGGTGTTAGCGACAGCTAGGGAATAGGGAGATAATTTTATCTCCGCTTTCTTGGCTTTTAAAGCCAAAAAAGTGGAGATAAACCCCCTTGATAATATGCCTCTGTGATACTAGGGTCCTATGCTCACATAATTTCCACCATCTTAAAGGTTCCATCCTACGCGGGGTGATGGGCAGCCTTTTCCACCTGTTCCTCCCATCTAGCAGTGATGGCTGCTTCCTATGGGACGGATATCTTCATGTACTTCAGACCGTTGTCTGTGCACTCCCTTGATTAGGGCATCATGGCGGAATCCGAGGTGAAGGTCAGGCACCGAGCCATCAGCCTTGATGGCTGCTATTGTGCTCTTTTAGTACCATTATCCATGTTTTTATATTTCTTGCCCTTTATGTTAGCATGTTTTATGCCTGCAATGGGTGGAGTTTCGCGTTTGAGGGTTTTTCTTTGTTTCCTATATTATTAAATGTTGTGTTGTTGCACAACACACGTGTCTAACAGAGGGCAGGGGGTCATGTCATTCCATTTGGTTCACAGAGATGTGTGCATGTGCACATGATTAAACCAGGCCTTTTCTGTGTGAATGAGATTTTACAAGAGAGGGATAATGCATATTATCTGATACACAGTCAAGTGCACACAAAATATCCTAAGACGGGGTAGTGTGCCGTAGGAGAACCTGAATTCTATGAGTACAATTCTCCCTAGGGTGGTATTGGTGCAGGTTTGAGACAAAACACACTTCTGTGTGCATCAGATTCCCTACAGAAAGAGTTAACCGCGGTGTATACGTTCTATTGGGGGGGGGGGGGCGCGTCGGCCAATGGACGTGCGCAGCACTACCGAGGTAGTGCTCGTGACGGCCGTTGACCGACAAACGCGCGCAACAGTGACGGCTGTGAGGAAGCAATTTCGGTGCATATGAGATGACCGAGAAAGGTTTACTTTATGTGAGACAAGAAAGATATAATGGATAGAAATGCGTGTGTCAATACCTCTTACAAATTTGAATTTAATCTAGAGACCATCTGATTAAACATTAACTAGCGTGTTTGGGACATGCAGATAATGGACACGATGCCCTAGTGTGAACTCCTAAATTACTTTTTTTAACCGGTTGAGTAGAGTGTTTCTGAATTAAGCGTTATTTGCATGCATTTTACATTTTCACACATGTTCACCTGTGTGAGAACTGCACTGCCAATGTGAGCGCTACCTGGTACCACAAGACCTGCCGGTTGGTCTGCGCTTTCATGATAAGTTCATTGTTAAAACCGCTTTTTTAATTGTTAAACTTTTTTTCAACATTTTACAGAAACAATTCACTGGACTTGACATATAACAGTATGCTTAGTAACATCAGTACACGCATTATCGTGTGTCATGAATAATTGTGGAGTGCAACAAAGTGCAATACAGTCAAAACAAAGTTAGAGATCTGGTATTACCAGGGACGTATTAAGGGTTTTGGGGGCCCTGGGACAAACGTATTTTAGGGGGCCCATGTTCAGAACAGCTTTGAAAATATGATCCAGTTTCAGCTCTTTTATGCCCACTTTGGCCAGGTTATTGACAGTGTAAAGTCATACTGTTCAAATTCTATTAGGGATAGTGATCAGTGTTTTAAGTATTTTAACACAGCTGCAGTACATGAATATTAAAACAAATTATCTCTGTGAACCCCACCTCCAATTTCTCACATGTGAAGTCCTGATTTGATCCAAGAGAAACTTTTGTATGAATATTGCAAGAATGAAAAGAACACCATTTCCCTTCAGAAATGTCTGTAATAGACTCACACATCAACCATATCAAAAATAAATTAAATGAAAACGCTATTCTAACAAACCTGTTCAAGAATTATTCAAGCTCTTCACGGCAAGATTCTCTCAGGGAGCCCCCTGTAAGGCTTTGGCATGGAGCCTGGGCCCACTTTGCCAATGCCTTGAAAAACTTCTTTGAGTCGGTGCAGGGTCACTGGTGTAGGGTGAGCAGTCCACTGCACCAAAGGCGCCTCGCGCACTGTGTGACGGGCTCTCTGCTTCCCAGTTATAGCTTTGTTTTTCCACCTAACAAGAAGGAGGACATTTCCTTAGAGAGGATGTAGCCTTACAGCTTGAGTGGTCCACCTCGAAGATGGGGAACCGGGTTGGAGTCTCAGCAACGACGCTCAACATTTTGTGATTTTGGGAAAATCACATAATCTCCCTGTGCCTACCAAAAATGAATGTGTCCTTCTGTAACGAAACTGGTGCTCATGTAAAGGGCTCTCATACCTGATGTCTTGGGTCTAGTTCGCGCTATATAAACCTCAAATAGAAAATCGCGCTCCTTTCACCCATGCTACATCACGGTAAGAAAGGTGGCAGTCCCGCCATGGAACAGCCATGTTTAAGCAACCCTGGTGGGCATGCATTGGCTACGGATTGAGAAGATTTTGGGCCTGATTTTCATCTTGGCGGAGAGGGAACTCTGTCGCAACAGAGTTGGGATGCCTTCAGAGCCAAGACTAAGGTCAGCCTGGCTGATTTAGATGTGGGCGGATCATAGTGTGATTACAGCAGAGGCTACTCCGTCTCAGCTGTGGTCAAACATCTACTGTTGCCTGACGGAGTAAGGGCTGTCAGAGAATTGTCTATATGCCCATCCACCTGTATGTATGTATGTATGTGTCTTGTAAAGTGCACTGCTGCCCTGAGGCGTCGTGGCACTGTAGACCGCTGGGGAACCCGTCCTGGCTATCCCTGGGAGATGGTCCCTACTGGGTATCTCCAAGGTGAAACCTTGCATCCCCGGCGAATGTGGGGGGCCGTTGTAGAGATGAGGCAAGCTAATGCCCAGAGTTGCCGAGTGTGATCCCTGGTTAGAGTAGGCACCGAGGCGAGAATTATCGAGTCCGCTGACCCTGGTCCACGACCCTGACGCGTCGGGAATTGAACCCTGGTCCCGGGCCCTTCTCTGCTTCCGGGTCTGCCGCCTCTAACCAGTGAGCCACACCACTCCACTCCACCTAAATTAGATGGGTAGGTACATAGCTCTTTTTCAGTTCCCGTCAACGCCAGGAAAAATCCGGTGGTAAGGAGGGCTGAAAAGAGCTCATTGCCCTCCTCGCCTCACCACGCCTACAGACATTTCAACATTTGCCACTCAGCACCTCCACCAGGGTAGCGGAGGGATGGCAGATGACGGGCTAAATGCCCCAATTTAAGTCAGGCCCTTTGTCTGTTAAAGAACCTTGATTGACATACATTCGATGCTGCTCAGCACCACCACACAGCAATGGTGTTTTCCGGCTCTACCTTACATAAAAGACCCTTGGATCTTCTTAAAGTAATTGCCAGTTTCAAGCAGATTCAGACAGGTTATACCAGGTGTCTGTACAGTCCGAGTGCAGAGGATGGTAAAATTAAGATGCATTATTATAATAAATATATACAAAGTCAATAAATTATTGATTGTTTTTGTAAATCAGTTTCTCTTTGCATCTCAAATATAGCCTGGTTGACTGGAACAGTATTTCCAGTATTCAGCACTCATGTTCAACAGATCCCTTGCACAAAACCACCGCCAACCTTTGACATTTCAATTTACAACAGTTTGGTCTAGTTTTCCTGCCTTTAATCTTCTCTACAGGTTCCTTATGGATTCTAGTTGCACCTGCCTTCTGCACTCACCTTAGTCCAACAAACAACACTTCAGGAGGAGAGAGCCCATCAAAACACACAGAAGTCTGCTCCAATTGTGCTAATCAAGCACTGCAGTACTTGCAACAGCATGTGCTTGATCACCTGGGTGCACCGTGATATTTATCAGCAAACCCAGCCAACTAGGAGATGATTAGTGAAGCTCAGGAGATCAGGCCAGTAGGCAAAATACATACACACAGCCAATTAAAAATCTAAATTCCCTCCTGCACATTGTGCTGGGTTACGTGTGTTTTTCAAGTGCAAATTAATGATGCTAAACTGAAAATAAAGGCTTTTTTCAACTATCCCAAAAGAGTACAACAAATTGGTTGTGGAAGGCATTAGCCACAATTTACTACACAATGCTAAGTATCTTCAAAATCACAAACCACAATAAGCAACCCAAACCACAAGAATAGGACAGCATTGATGTCAAAGATTTAAAGTAAAAATGTAAGGGGCTCATTTATGACCTTTGTGATGATGTTCAGCGTGACAGGAACAGGGCAGGCATGCACCGTAATTAATGGCATACAGCGCATTTGTGTCCTTTCCGATATGCTGGTGCACTATGGGCTGCCATCACTGGCACCCTTAGACGATGGTGCAAGGGTGCCTGCGTTGCAAGCAGGATTGTTTTGTGTCGAAATGATCACCTCCCTGCACAAAAACAGTCTTGGGAGGTATATTCCGCCGCCTTTATTTACTGCAGAATGCAGCCCACGTACAAAGAGGAAGAACCGCTGAGAAATATGGATATTTCTACCTGTTACACCTACCCTGGCAAGGTGTAAGATTTTGGTGCATATCCAGGTTTACACATTTTTGTAAATCTGGGGCAACGTCAAAACCCGTGGGAGATGCAAGAGAATACCCACACAATGCCCTTGGGACGCCTTCCAGGGCAGAGTAACGCAACTCAGAGATTTGTGCTGCATTGCAATACTCCAGATTTTGAAAGCCATGTAAAGTGGGTTTGCATGGCTTCAATAATCGGTCTTAAGGTTTACATCGCTTTTTCACTACGTTGTATGGAACAAGATCGATGCAATCAGCCTCATAAATAGGCCCCCAAGTTTTTGGCATCAGTTTTTCTTGATTTGTTTTTGATAAAGTTAGACCTGTCAGCCGTAGGGTGATCGACCTCAAACCTTTTGCCTTACTGCTTTTGCTGAATCATTTCTGCTGCCTTTAGGACTCTGCGCACTTTACCACTGATAACAAGTGATAAAGTGCTTGTGCTTTCTCCTTTAACCATGTTGAAATTGGCTTACACCCAATTGGCTTATTTATTTACTTATAGGCTGTGCTAATTTTAGAGCTGGTGGCACCCAGTGCAACAATCATTTTTAGCTCCCTCCCCCATGATCGCCTCCGCGGATTCCCTCACGACCACCAGGCAAAAGTGCCACTTATCTCTCTATATCCCCTCTCTCACATACATTTAATTTGTTTTTAAGCAATGGTAAATGCTGACTTTACTAATAAGAATGTATTCCTCCCCAAACAAACACTTTTCAGCAACATTTGGAATAGATCATGAAAGACTGGTGGGGGGGCAGAACCTCCTAATATATGTTTATGTAGTTTGCATGCAGCTCTTTGATGGCAGTTCATAACAGTCACTGTTCTATATTACGTTTATATCTTATGAACTGCAGTAATAAAAGGATCTCTGTGACAGAAGGAGTAATCCAATCAGCTATCCACATAATATATAGGTTGGTAATCTACTCGATACACGCTCTTTGCATCAGGCTTACTAACCTCTGTGCTACTTTATGGCTAGTCAAAAGTGCTCCTAGACAAAACACTGATCTCTCTCTAACAGGAACATTAATCACAAAAGTTATCTTGACATTTTTAATGTGGCCTGAAAAGTGTACGCACAAGGAACTCTGCTGAAGCAGTAAGTAAGGTATTGCTAAACACAATGCCCCCCATGAGGTCAGCGCACTCTCCCCAGGTCAGTGCTCAGTGCGGCTGCAACATGGCGCGGGTTACAGACCCAAGTAATGCCAGTTGCTGGGATTAATTCAAGCTTTACATCCATCGTTTTTTTGTATCTTTTAGTCTGTCACCCTAAGTGGTACGGGTATGCCAAGACAGAGATTCCATGTACACTATGTCACTGGACCCAACCTGTACCTGGCTGATGAGTCCATAACTAGGGTGAAACGGGTCCTTGGTTGCTTGTGTTCCATTTCAGGGAGGCCTTGGTTTAGCATGCCATGCTGGATTGTTTCTTTTGAAGCAGGGTTAAGACTGATCTGCATATAGCTGGGTCTAAACTGAGGTGACATTTTGCATAAAATATTGATGCCTTGGGATACATTCTGAGTACTTACCAGAGGCTGAGATTATTTCAAGCATTCCATCCATCAACTTTTTGTATACTTTAGTTTGTTGCCGAAAGTGGGACCGGTATGCCCAGACATGGTTCCCATGTACTCTGTGTCACTGGGACCAAGCTGTACTTGGCAGAGGAGCCCATAACTGTGGTTAAACAGGTCCTGGGTTGTTTGTGCTCCGGTTCAGGGAGGACCTGGCTTGGCACTTCGGGCTGGACTGTTTCATTTGGACAGGGTAAAAATGATTGGCATATAACTGAGGTGACATGGTGTGCAAAATAATGATGGATTGGGATGTGGCCCGCGTAATTACCAGTGGCTAAGATTAATTCAATCATTCCATCCATCACTATTTTATATACTTTAAAAAAATTGCATTTTCTTGTCACAACCATTCGGTGCCTGCATTCTGCATCCTGGGTCACATGACGAGGTGTTGTTGGCAGTTGGTTTCTGTATTTTACTTTCAGACAGTGAGACAATCGGGGAATAGGTGTTTGCAGGATGGGCCATTTCTAACATGATAGGGGGGAGGAGCTGCCACCTACCACACTTAGACATTACAATGTCTCTGCCTCAGAACACTTGCAAAGGGTTTCACTCTAGTCTTTTTTGCCCCCAAACAAGCCGGGCCTGGGGCAGGGAGGCAGGACATTCCATATACCTTTGGGGGTGGATACCTCCAGAACTTTCTCCTTCTTCAAAGCTGGCACCAAGTATACATATTAGACCCTCTGTCCCACCTGTAGTAGACTCAGAAGAAGGACTGTTGTGCTGTTCTGCGGCAAGAAGGACTGCTCTGCTGCCCTGCTACTCTGCTGCCCTGTGAGTGAGGAGGACTGGACCTGCATCTTGAACCCATGATCACCAGAGAGAGTCTAAGGGATAGTTGGCTGGCATGATGATCAGTGCCTCAGGGGCAGAGAAGGCATGAACTCTGCCTGCTGTGAGTCATTGACCCTCAAGTGATTCCCCTACAACCCTGGACCCTTGGAAGTAGGGCTACAGGTGCTCTGCCTGCCCAGCTTTGATCACAACCAGACCCGACACAATGCAACACAAACCCATTGCAGCTTTGCATCACCTCTTTGGAACTGACACAGCGCAACACAGCCTGACGCAAGCCCGCATTGCAGCCTTTCCAGCTCAACAGAACACCTGCTGTGCAATGCATCCACAACACGAATCTCACAGCCTCTCATCGGAACTGCTGCTGCGCACTGCAGACTTGACACAAGCTCACATCTCAGCCCTTGCAGCTCATTGGAACTGACACTGCACGAACCATACTCAATGAGGACCTCGCATCACTCCTGCAGAATGCAATGGGTAGCAACACTCCACAAGGATTTAAGGTACATTTCCCAGCAGAACTAACTTGGTACCTGCACCAGATCCATGCCCCATTGTGGTCAGCCTAAACCTGTGCAGCTCAAGACTCTGGAGCATTTCCTATCTCTTATTTTTATGGGCAGATCAATGTATTGGCCCCAGACCTATATTGAAGGACCTGGTCATGGTCATGATGTTTACAAACAATAGATGTTATTACATGAAAAATTGTCTGCCTTAAGTCCATTAAAGCTAGGTTGGTCACAAATGTTTGCTGCTCTAAAAATTGGGTTGTGGTTCTAAGAGCTTTTGGAAGCACTGCTGCACCGCGTATGGAGAATGCCAGGAAGGAGTAAGGGGCTACCTGGGACACAATCCCCCACCAGAGGGATATGTAGTGGGCAATGGCAGGTTTGAATACCTGTGCACTTATTTAAGAGGTTTTATATAGCGCTGGCTTCACCCTGAGGCATCAGAGTGCTTTACAATTGTAATGGCGATAGTACATGGATTACAAAACAAATAGTAACAAAAGAAAACATTAAGATATGGTAGACTTAAGGAACACAATGACTAACATATCTTGATAATGATCCATACTAATATTATAAAGAGAGAGCCCAAACATTTGCGGCGGGTAATCTCAGTAACCACAGGACCAATCACAACACCCAATACAGCGTTGGAAAGGGCAGTTGCAGCAGAAGGACAGCAGACGGCCACCATATACATTTTTTTAAAATTGTTTTTATTAACTTTTCAAGAAACAGTGGTGTTCATCACAATCTTACAGTGCAAGAAATACAATTGTACCGTTGGACACCATATACATTTAAAAGGTAAAAGAACCGTGCCAGCAAAGTAGTCCCTTGTGGGCGTGTCTGCGTTGTGCTGTGGACGTGGGCTGGGGGCGTGACTAACGCTGGGGGCATGACAAACGCAGGGGCGTGTGTCCGCCCTTCATGCCGTGTGAGTCGTACATACAAGCGCCAATTACGTTGCTGCTCAGCATCAAGGGGCACGCTGGGGGGCCTGAGAAACGCTGGGGGCGTGTGTCCGGCCTTCATGCCGTGTGAGTCGTACATACAAGCGCCAATTACGTTGCTGCTCAGCATCAAGGGGCACGCTGGGGGGCGTGAGAAACGCTGGGGGCGTGTGTCCGGCCTTCATGCCATGTGAACGCAATTGCGCCGACTAAAGGGGCACGCTGGGGGCGTGAGAAACGCTGGGGGGTTGTGCTACGTTCCGCCCTTCATGCCATGTGGGTCGTACATTAATCAGAAGATCGTCTGCTGTGGCTGTGTGCTGGGGGCATGACAAACGCGTTCAGCTGGAGGCCTGGTAAGTAACATTACTGCAGCCTCTCCTGCGCGCTGTTACTGAACTCTCTCATTCAACGAAATTAGACGCGCCTGCTACCATCAACCATGGCTCCAGCCGGGCTCAGGCGGCGGATCAGTACAGTAATTACACGCGCCTAATAACATCAACCAAGGCTGCAGCTGGGCCTCAAGCAGGGGAACACGCGCCTGCTAACATCAAACAGGCCTGCATCTGGGCCTCAAGCGGGGGAACACGCAAATGAGCGTGTCTGCGGGGACAATTACTGCAGCCTCTCCTACTCGCTGTCACTGAACTCTCTCATTAAACGGATTTACCCGCGGCTGATAACTCTCTCATTCAACGACATTACACGCGCCTGCTAACATCAACCAGGGCTGTAGCCGGGCTCAGGCGGCGGATCACTACAGCAATTACACGCGCCTGCTAACATCAACCAGGGCTGCAGCTGGCCCTTCTTCGTCCCTATTCTAATGAAACAAAAAATGTTGTCTACCGCGAGATTTTAAAATAAATTGCCCTTGCCAAATACACACATTATGTTTCATACCAGGACAACGTCGGGATGGGCTGCTAGTACAAAATAAAAGGATGGAGCTATTTGCAAACACATATGAATGAAACAAAATACAAATTGTTAAACCATAAAAGGAGCAAGACTCCTTATTGACAAGGACAGGTGGTGAATTGTTAAGAGAGAGTTGAGAGGAGGGGGATGCAAGAGGTGAGGATGTGTACTGTGGGGTATGAGTAGATATTAGTAGAGTACCAGGGGTGTGAGTGAGCACTAGTCAGTGTGTTGGAACTGGAATTCTTTCCAAAGACAGGTCTTGAGATTTTCCCTATAGTTTAAAGAGTGGGTTCAAGTATGATGTGTGCAAGGATTTTTTCTGCATACCTAGACAGGTTTTTCCCCGGAAATCTCTGTTATTCAGCTCTGTAATTTCATCTGGCTAGAGCTTGACTTCTGTCATTGCCAATACAGCTTGGGTTAGTGGGCTTCTTATCTGTGAGTGCATTTGGTACTATCCTTACTGTATTGCAAGTGATTAAGTATTACAAGGGATACTGCACACATCAATGAGGGGTCCATGAGAACAGCATCCCTGTGGGTGTAGGCATTTACAAGCAAGCATAAGACAATGACAAGTGGTTGCTTGGTATAGACACTGGCAGAGCATAAGAGAGTAATTGATGTATACATTAAATATTGTACATTATCGTGGAGATGTTCACCAAGGATGTCAGGTAACAGATGAAGGAGGAGGAGATGGCTTGGCAGGGGCATCTGCTATTTTGCTATTCCAGCTGCAGAAGAGCAGTATTAAGGTGACCTTTATTTTGGGTAGGAAGTTTGAAATGTGTAAACATCAGTGCATGGATAATGTGATAAATCATACACTTAATGCTGATAAAGATCACTCATGAGTTAAGGATTCCCTTAGTAGTTGTGAGGAAGACTGATGTATGCCAGTGACAAGGTTGTGTCCTCTTCTAAGGTGCAAAAAGACCAACATGTTGACAGTTGCTTCGAATGTGAACTCAAAAAAGTAGAGCTTGATGTTGCGGAGAACTGCAAATTTATAGTAGGCTGTATTTGTTTTGTAATGTAAGTTTTTAAGAAGAAATGGCTGCAACTGTTGAAGTCATAGGTAAATCGGTTCAGCTATGCATAGCAAGGACAACTCTGAGGATGATCCTAAGAGGTTGCATGTAGGAGTTAGAAATCATAGGGGCGAAGAAGGAGCCCTGGAGTTCTCAAGGTGTGGCTGTCAGGCTAAAGGATCCTGAAGAACCCACAGTTCTACTCACAGCGGAGTTTGCTTTAAATATCCACCAAACACTCTGGCTTCATGAAGACTGTCATGATCTGCAACATAAGAACATCCTTAAAACACTGATTACAGTTAGCAGACTTCAAACCTCATTTATGGCGTTTTGGTGCAGATCCGCACAGCAAATAACCTTGCTCCACTGCCCTATGTCAAAGTGAAAGGGCAGGATGCACCATATTTATCGAATGCAGTGCATTCCTGTCCTTTCTCCCTGAGCTGAGGCCATTTTGGCAGCCCAGCGCCAATGCAGGCACCCTTGCACCATGTTGGAAGGGTGCCTGCTTTGTCGGCTGGATTGTTTTTGTGCAGGAAGGGGTACCTTCCTGCTCAAAAACTATCCTGGGAGGCTTTTTCCTCATTCTATGTGTGCGGCGGAATACAGCACACATGGAAAGAGGAAAAGATCAGGAGAATTAAACTTATTTTTCCTTATTTCACCTCCCCCGGGAAGGTGTCAAATTTTGGGGCATCCCCAAGTTGACATAGTTTTGTAAATCTGGGGAAGCATCATATTCCATAAGTGTTGCATGGGGACACCCACTGCAACAACCATTAAACTCCTCACTAGCGCAAGTAAGGCAACCCAGTCATTTGCACTGCCTTGCCTTCCTCCATTTCTATGAAGCCATTCAAAGCCATGCAAAGTGGCTCTGTGTGCCCTCATTAATAGGATTTTCACATTTACTCTGCCAAGGCTTCACAAAAAGTGATGCTTCACTGGTGCAAGGGGCTCACAAATCTGTCCCTCAGAGTACCAAATAAATTAGATTTGTGTGCTTCATAAAGACATGACTTCAGGAAGATTGTGACCCAGTTCTTGATGAACTTCTACAAACCAGTCAAAAACCTACCACTAATACAGAGTTGGCAAGGGAGGCAGGGAACATTCTATGACTGTTCATCAGAAAATCTCATTTGCAATATCTGACAGGCAGCAGCAAACTGAAATCTGTAGCTTAACTAGCTCATGCACCTGTCAGCATTCAGGTATAATAGCCTTAAATCTTAATAATATTACAGTATTATGAGGTTTATCTATCCAAGGCTGCACTATATCAGGTGAAATATCTGCCACTCTGTAACCCCATCAGGTGACATATTGGCCACACACCTGACAGGACACCTCCTAGAGCCCAAGTGATCCACACTTAATGCACTCAAGTCTAAAGACCCTATCGCTACTGCCCCTAAACCACCCAACACCAGTCATTACAAAGAATTGGAAATCATTTACCATTGATAACTGGAAAGACTGCTAACCTTCTCATTCATAGTTTTTTTGCCCTCTTAATGAGGATGACCAAGAGTTTCTGCTAAATAGAATCAATGCCCAGCCTGCCATACTCCGGTTTAACAAAAGAGCTCTAAAGAATTTTTGGAGATCTACAAACTCCAGGAGAGAACAATATAGACTTTTAGCCCATCGTAGCAGGCTATACCGGCTATTAAAGGCCCGCTGCAGCGTTAAAGGCCCGAGCCGAAGGAGAGGGACTTTAACAAAGCAGCTGGACTTTAATTGCCGGTATAGCCCTGCTATGAAGGGCTATAAGGCTATTAGGACATTCTGCCACTGGAGGGCAGAATGTTTTAACAAATAAAACAAAGCAATCAGGGAGCGGGAGGGGATTGAAATCCCCTCAGGCTCCCTGAAGTCTTTGTTCACAGCCAGAGCTGTGAACAAAGAAACATTGGAATGTTGGGGCTCCGGGCTTATAACAGCCATTGTAAGCCCAGAGCATTCCATTGTTTTCAATGGAGCTACCAACATTCCAATGTTCTAATCACTATTATATCATTCTCTCACTTTACGCAAAGCCCTGAGCTCTTTCTTTGATAAGAGAGCCATAATCGGAACTGATGTCATGAGTGAGGAGCAGATCCTCAAGATATATGCACATTTCAGTCACCCTGGAAAAAGGAGGGGTATTTTTTCCCAGTTCATACCAGTCTTGGGTGCATTCTGTTCTCTCTTGCTCTCCTGCTCACTGCTGACTTTCTGTCTTTCCCTCACACATCTGTCCTGCACTTCATATGACATCTGTATCCTCTGTGCTGATCAGCCACTTAGTCAGCCTATTTTTTTGCTCTCCAATGGGTTGATTTAAAAAGCATGGAAGGCTGCATTTGCGAAGCTCCCTTCTAAAGAAATGTTATTTGAATCCGACAGACCTGAATAATTTCTGCACATATCTGTCTTCTACCATTGTTCGGGAAGTTTACTGAAAAGGTTTGTTACCTTTGTGAGCCCTCCTCTTGATGTTTGGATCCACTTGAAGTACCAAAGTCGTAGTCTGGCACTACTGGACGACCTCAGATGCTTTGTTGATGAGGGTGGTTTCAGGGCCATCATTAAACATTTTTTAGTGGCCTTTTACACCAGCGACCATCACAATTTACAAAGGTCATTTTAGAACCCTTGCTATAATGCTACTCAATCCTTCTCACAGCCCAGACCAAGAAGCTGTGGTGTTGCACATGGGTGGATTTTTTTTATCACCCCTATAATTCAACCTTTACCATGTCTCCTTGCCTGCATTTTTTTTAACATCTGTTTATTGTATATTTACATTATACAATCTATTGGCACAATCAACAATGACTCTCAATGCTACAATAACAGTATCTGTATCACAGTTTTGCGAAGGCGGATACAATGCATTGTCCTCAGAGATAGGGCATATAACTCAATAGGATTCTATGGAAATAGGAGTTTGGGTATGCATGTCTAGTCTTCAGGAATATTACCATGGTGCATTTATGGAGCACAATTCGGATGCTGAAGTCACAAGAGTGTACAGCACGCAGTGTCAGAAGTAAACAATCCATTTCTGTAAGTAACAGTAATAGCAACAGTGACAATAATAAACGTTCTGGCCACTAGATCATATCCCTTCCCCATATGTTTTGATCTGTTTTTATTTCGTTTATCATCATTAGGGTTACAGCACAAGCAAATGCAACATGAATAGTACAATACAGAACAGCTCTGATGAAAATTGCTGCTACTGCATAGCAGACGGGATTTGGTGGCGGACCGGACTTCACAGTTATTGTGTGCTGTAAGTGGGGACGCAGATAAACAACAAGACCGATGTCTTGCTGCTGGACGCCAAAGAAGGGGTCACTTGCTAATGGAATGTGATAAAGCTAGGTTCCACTGCAGAAATTTTAACAATTAACCCTAGGTCGATGTCTCTTTTCACCTGCTGAGAAGTGTAAAGGGGTAGCAACAACAAAATGTAACTTTCTAAAACCAATCAGGACTCAAGGACCACAGACTCCAATCTAAGTTTAGAGATTAATTACAAAGCCAGAAACAACTGAATGTACAAACACCTCAAGACGAGGTTGTAGAAATACATAGGAAATAATACAAAACCGAATCTGTGGATTAATCTGCTCCGGTGTATCATGAAGAGACAATTCAAAAAATAATACACAAGCAAGTGAAGAAATCAAAAATCCTTCTCAGGGGTCTCACTGATACTTAGTCCTTTTAAACCAACAAAGAAGAAATTGGCACAGAAGCTGAAATATAAAAGAGCATCTTTATTAACCTCAAATGAGTGAGACTACGTAAGGCTTAGGGTTACATACTCAGCATAAAACCAAGGGGCAGTCCTGGCTCTTTAAGCATGCAAAATGACTAATATGGGTATACAAGATCTGCTTGCTCAACAAAGTGGGAGGAGAGTTACTTCTCCATACAGCAGAAAAAATAGCCTGACAGTTATACTAGAGAAGCAGGTGCATTCTTCTAGCTAGCCCCTTCAGGGCATGTGCGAAAGTGGAAGATGCTAAGTATAGATTGTCTCTAGGCAGATTACAAGAGCAGTTAACACTGAGGGAGGACAGAGCACATGGCGAGCACATGGCAAACAAAATGGCTGCCAGAAATACAAAATGGCTTTCACAAAGCGGATAAGATAACTTCTAAATACAGGATGGCTTCAGCTAAATGCTAACCCATTGCTGCCAATTTACAACACAAGGACTGCTCCAACATTTAAGTCAGACTTCATCTGTCTCTAAAGGAAGAAACACATTAAACTATCCCTACACTATCTCCAAGGTGACATCCCTACTTAACATTTCCCAGGCCAATTCAGTAAAAGGTGTCAGCTTGTGAAGACTTCCTAAGAAGCACATTCACAATAGAATCCAGATGACTAAAGCTAAAAAGTTCAATCTAAGATACTCTTCCCAAATAGATCCCCTAACTCCTAACTCATCCTGTCTCCCTCTACCTCTCTGAACCTCTCTCTTTCTCCTTCTGCCTATCCTCCCTCAGGACGCTTTCCCTAATACAAAATGCAAAAATGTAGTACACGCCCGCAGATCACCTCACTAACGGACACCTCTCCTAGGTAGTTTTCCACCGTCTTCTCCGTGTGGGTTCCGTCGACCCTGATTCCAAGGCCTTCTCAGTGATAAAAAATACTGGCTCACAATTATCGACATTCCTTATACAAAGTTTCATCTCTCCTCCATGTCTAACTCCTAAAACAAAAGCCGTAAGTTCTAACTAACAAAGGCAGCTACTTCCACCTGAAACTGCACACATATGAAATTCGCTAACTACTTTTAAATGCGAGAGCACACCAGGGAAAAATACATCCTCGGGCTTACACAGGTTGGCCAATGTAAGAATAAACAAACAGGCCTTTCATAGCAAAACGTGCACATTCATTTAGGCCTTTACACATCAGGGATTACACACATTAATGCAGCTTTTGCTACAAACGCCCAATATTATTACATGTTAAGGATAGCTCGTTATTTCTTCGTGCAATCTTCATCATGGTGCACGTTTAAATCAAAATGCATTTCATCACACGGAAACTTTTCATTAAGCAATTGCTGCATCATGAATGTTATTTCATTTCTCTTTGCATGGCACAACTAAATTTCTATCATTTAACATCACATCATTATTAAACCAAGTTCTAATAATCACACGTTAATACAACACAAGAATATATGGGGTGCAGACTATCCATGATTATGATGCACCCCTACAATTTTATGGCACCATCCCGCTCTATCAAGTGTATGTATACTATTATCCTGTTGCTGCTCCTTGCCTACATGATCCATCACGCCCAAACCGACTTTCATATGTATACGTATGGCATCAAGCTGCTCTTTTGCCTTTCATAGGGGGATCAAAGACTTTAGGGGGAGGTGCTAATGTCAGCATCAGCCACGGTCTTTTTGGGACTCGACAGTGAATTGCAGAAGTGTGTTTAAAGTTAAACTCTGCCAAGGCTGAATTGCATCTCACAAAGGATGGTCTTTGAAATGGGCAGATTGGCACTGACTCTTAGCACTGGGTCTGCCATGTACGCCATCTTCAGCAATACATTTTTAAGGCATGTTTATTTTTATTTATTTTTATTTTTGAAGTTTTCTATAGTGCTGTCAAGACCCAGAGGTAACAGAGCGCTTTACAGTAAGAGAATAGCATATAATCAACAAAAGCATGACATATGAAGGGTTTTTGACAATCAACGAGTGTCACAATGAGAGCTGCATATGTGTACTGCAGAGCTTTTGGTTTCAGGGTTCAATGTGCTTTACAGTAAGAGAATAGCATATAATCAACAAAGGCATAACATATGCATGGTATTGACAATCCTCGAGTAAGAGTAAGAGCTGCATAAATGTACTGCAGAGCTTCTTTGGTTTCAGGGTTCAATGCAGGCACAAAGTTCTGGTGTTGCAGTCTGTTCCATGTTATCCACAGCCAACGGAACGGATGAGGAACAAGGATTTGAGTTGGCTTTTGAATTCCACAAAGGACGGTATGGTTCTGATGTGCGTGGGGATGGAGTTCCAAATTTTAGGGGCGTTTCCCGTGAAAGAGCAGTCCGCTGTTCTTTTCTTTCTGGTTTTAGGTAGGATGAGCAGGAGGGACTTAGACCTTCTCAGATTCCTGGCTTGGCCAGCTTTTTTGAGTTTTTTTGCCAGGTATTCGGGTTTGCCGGTATGGAGGGATTTGTGGGTTAGGCAGGCCGTCCTGAAGTTACTTCGCATTTCTACTGGTAGCCATTTGAGTTCTTTGAGTGCCGGGAAGATGTGATCAGATTTTTTGATGCCGGTGATCATTCTGGCTGCCGCATGTAATGTTCTTTTGATCGGTGCCAGGTGCGATTTAGGAATACCTGTTAGGATTGTGTTCCCATTGTCCAGTCTTGACAGTACCAGGGATTGAGTGGCCAGTTTGAGATCCTTGTTAAGAATGTAGGGTACACTGGCCATCAGCTCTTGCTGGAAAGTAAAAATTATTTAAGTGTCCAGTGTGGGTTTCTACCACATAGAAGAAATTTCAGCCTTTTATTCCTTTGAGCCAAATATAATACTAATAATGAACGCCCTGATTCACTCAAGTCTGAGTTAAGGTGATGACATTGATCTAGGGTCCCTGGAGAGCTCAGTCGACTGCAGCTTGCCCAGAAGGCAGCGGCAAGGCTTTTCTCAGGTCGCACTCCAAACAACCACATAAGCCTGATCATTATAGGGCTTCCGGTTTGCCAGAAGATGGTATTCAAGGCAATGGCAATAATGCAGAGTTAAAGTGCCATAAATTTGTCATAGTCTCTTTGCTCTACCAATCTATGTCTGCTTGTCGCTCCCAGTGCAAGAACCGCCACCTATGGAGACATTCTCCTTTGTTTCACCCACTATTTACCACTCCTTGCCCATTGCCCTACACCCAGGAGCTCGGGATACGAATCAGTGGGGCAGAGGCAGGGGGAGGTGGGTTGGGCAGACAGAATAAAAAGAATTTGAAATTACCTGCAACTGCAGTTGCCGCATTGCTCCTCTCCCGATCCTGATCCTGGTCCGGTCCTGGGCTTGTCACACTGTGCAGGCTCCCAGATGCCAATTCCTGACGCTGCTCTCATGCTGGGAATATTATTCCTAGCATAAGAGAAACACTGGGATTTGTCGGAGCACCCTAGCTAGGCTCTTAGACGGGGACTAGGAGCCTGAGGCTTTTCTCCAACCGCTGTACAACACAGCCAGGTAGAGAAATGCTAAGTGTGCTTGACGGTTTGGCTGTCCTAAGAGGGCCGGCCAAACTGCCATGCACACTTATTAGTGCTCGCTCATCACCCCTCATCCCAACTACTGTTAAAGAGAGTGTATGGCCCGCCCTGCCCTATGATGTGCTCGCTGGCAGTCATAGGTAAGAATATAAACGAGATGATAATAAAATTGGTTTATTATCATTGTATTTTTCAAGTGTTTAACTCTGCTGCCACCTAGTGGGGTGATGCTCCTCCGCCATAACAGAGGAGCCACCCATCCCTACACCCTGTAAGGTTATTGATCTTCTAGTGTTGTTTTGATTATCTGTAATCCTTGAACATCCACCTGAAGACAACCAGCCTCCTTCATCTCTCAGGACAGTGTATTGTTTGGGGGTGGAGAGAGCATTGAACTGCCATCTGGCCAGCAAAGCAATTAACTTGGCCCAGCAGTGTACCAGGTAGTTCAACGCATGAATTTTATTAAGGCTAACTCAGGGAAATGTCTCCAAATTTAAATAGCACACATGAATGTACATAGAACATAACTGGCAGGAAATGTACATCCAGGACACAGAAAAGTAGAGGCACAGTCACATCATTGGTTTTCTTAGTCATGCTAATCACAAGTTCAAAAGTGCAAAAACATGTCACATACTACAAATTCTACTCTTCATCCAATGACACATTTCTTCCTGGATCCCCAATATAAGGCTTTAGCAGGCCAGGTCCAATTTCATCTTGGTCCTGTCTGCAACAAGGCTACATGTCCACAGATTCCAGGCAGAGATAGGCAAGCAATCCCCTTCTTTACCTCTACACTTCTGAACTCCAATTGTGAGCAGCCTGCTCAGAGCACCCGATGTTAAGCATTTCTGTGAAAGATTAAAACAGAATGTGGTATTAACAATGAGTCTGAATTCAGCCTTTTTTCTAAAAACATATGGAAAATAAATACAATATGGTGCATGGGTCTTCTTTCACATCTAGTGAGGGTAGTCAGGCAGGTTAGCCCTGGTGGTACCATTCATCCCTTCCAATCACAATTTAGTTGTAGAAGTTGCTCTTTGATCCCTCTGTGGGAAGAGGTTCAACGATGAATACCAGAAATCAATTTGTAATAAATAAATGTTGTGGCTGGACTCTCCTTCAGCACTATAGCTCACACCAGGCATTATGGTCTCTCCAGTCTTAACATAATTCG
This sequence comes from Lissotriton helveticus, assembly GCF_964261635.1. Classification (NCBI taxonomy): domain Eukaryota; kingdom Metazoa; phylum Chordata; class Amphibia; order Caudata; family Salamandridae; genus Lissotriton; species Lissotriton helveticus. The sequence goes on from NC_136071.1 coordinate 56,906,215, forward strand.
TAAGTTCAGTGCTGTTCAAGTAAAGAGTGTTGAGACTCTGTGCCAGACAGACATTGTGCAATCTTTCAGATCAATTTTTCAGCCTCTACAGGTTAAAGATGCTGGCCATGCTGCTCCTTTCATGAATCTTGGTACACACACCAGTCAGGAAACGAGGAGTTTAATACGAGCTCTGACAACTCTTTACTTAAAATAGAAACTGTTGTGCCATACTCTTCTTCCGCACCCTTGTCTTACACTACATAACCATGAGCCTCCTCACACATCCTGGTCTATACAGTCTTAACAGTGTTCAACATTTAAATACTGTTCGGGTGGGGTAAGATGAATGGAGAAGAATGGCACTAACAAGAAACCTTGTGTTTTTTTTTTTATTATGACAGGCCACTAGGGTCTATGAATCCTTGCTGCTTCCTATCCAGTCGTGTGGAGCATTAGTTTGACATTACTCTATCTGGCTATCAGCAGCGTTCCGCAAATGTGCCCATTGGGCATATGTCGCTATACTATGGCTGGCTGCTAGGGACCATGAAGTATTTTATTGTTTTCCTATCCCGTCAGGTTGAGTACCAGTTTCACATGAGTCTATAAATTCTACAGGCTGAATATCAGCAACTCCAGTGCAAATTTTCGCATGGTTTAGGCTTTTGCCAGTTATAGACATTTAGGGCCTGATTGCGATGTCGGTCCGAAAGCCTCCGACTGCTACTGACTCGGAATCGACCACTTCACGTCGGTGGTTCCGCCTGCCCGATTATGATGCGACCGAACACTGTTCCCAATGTTCCCTATGGGAGCTTGTGTTCTGCACGGCAACCAGCCTTAACACAGGCTCCTATGGGGAAATGGGGTCTGTGTGTAAAACCCAGCACCCTGTTGCGGGTACTCCATTGTGCCTGCCACACAGTGCATGGTTTTACAGGGGTGTCCCTTAGGTACCCCCTCGGCCTCCAACCAGAGGCCACAGGATGGAGGGGGCCCTGCTAGGGGACCCCAAAGTCACTTTCAAAAGCCTTGTTAGTGTCTGAAAGAGCCGTCACAGACAGCCTGTCAGAAACCGCCAACGTAATCCTGAAGACTGAATCGCTGTCTATAGGGGTGTACGATGCAGTTCCGAATGACACAGATACGCTGGGGCCCAGTCGGAACCGAGTCGAAATAACCAAACAGTTTCCACTCTGACCGCGCACATCGTAATCGGGCTGTCGAAATGGAAACTGACCGAGTCATCAGAAGGGCTCCAATGCGGTCGAGGAAATTCAAACTGTCTGGATGAGGCTTTCTGGCCCCCAAATGTTGGCGCTCCTTGCACTTTCTCTTCTGTAGGCCCAGCAACTATTGTCTCAATGACCACTGTTTAAATAAGACAGAGTGCTTTCATATAACCGATAAACTCCAATCTAGATCTTACCAAATTATATGATCTGTTTAGCATGTTTTAAGTTGATGTTTATGTTATAGGGTAGGTTGAGTACCAGTTTGACCTTAGTCTATCCATTCCCCCATGCTAAATTCCAGCACCTTCTGCGCAAAATGTGCATAATGTGCACATTGCTTAGGCTTATACTAGTTTTCATTTTGGCGCTCTCAGCACTTTATGCTGAAACCTTTGTTATAGACCAGCAAACTTGGTATCAAGGACCCTTGTTTAAGCAAAAGAGTGTTTTTACTCAGTTGATAATTTTTCATATGATCTGTTCTGTATGTGTTAATCAATGTATATGGTTTTTATTGACTAATAAACTAATTGCAACCTAAACCTGTTCAGGTAAGGGGTGGGGAGGGGTGCTGTGCCACATACTCAGTGTGCACTTCATCTCCCCCAGATGCCGGATACCCATGCAGGTATCTCATCACTGGCAATTGTAGCATTTCAATGTAGATAATGATAGATGGTGGGCTTTGGGTCAGTGCCCATACCTATTTGGGTTTTTTTGGACCAACAGCCGTCAGTGATTGCAAAAGCGTATTATTGTCCGATAGTCATACCACTGGCTACTAAGTGCACAGCTCCACCTCCGAGAGAGTATTTCCATTTTATGAGATGCATTATTTTCAGCAACTAGTTGGTGAATGCAGAAGACAGCGAAGGCTTCCTACACTAAAGGCTACACATCCTGTAGAATTATCAAAATTCTTACCTCAAGTAAGATGTAAACAGTATAAAAATGGCCTTTAGTATGTCAAGTGTTAGTTTTTGGAAAAACACATTTTTTGTGCAAAAATTGACATCCAGGTCATACTTCAGTTGCATTATTTATGTGCTTGTTTTAATCTTTAATTGGAAAACTACCCAAAATAGCTTCTATCCTTTGCTTTCCTTTTCTCTTTTTCTCTGAGAGGGGAGCTCATTCACTTCTAGAATCCTTCATCATCACAGGCTATAGAGAGAAGGGCATTTCAGCCTTAACAGATGTCTCTCTGTGAATTACTAATTAGCAAAAGAGTCCCTCTTCTCCTGGTGAGTGTATGGTGCATAAAAGGAGACATGCAGCTGGTAGCAGTTGTAGTCTACCTTCACTCTTTGTCCATCATGCAGGACTCTGCATTGAGGACATAATGTTCAATTCTCAGTAGGCCTAACCTAGTGCCGGTGTTCAGCCCTCAAATCATTGTGGTCGGCTTAAACTTGTGGCTTTGTTCCATCCCAGTGCGACCATATAACTACAGATGGTGCCTTATGATTTTAAGCATTATTTTTACCTAAATCTTTGGAATTGCATTTCTTCAGTTCTACTGATTAGTGTTTTGTTGTTTTGGTGTCAATTAATATATTACATGTTCCATATTTTTCCAAAATTGGTTTCGAAATTTTCTTGTGTTGTTTACTCACTTTATTACTGTTTGTGTGCTGCATGAATACTTTACGCAATGCCTCTAAGTTAAGCCTGACTGCATTTGTGCCAAGCTACCAGAGGACTAAGCACAGGTTAATTTAGTGACTTTAGTGTTGCATCCTGACAGGGTCTGTGGCTGTTGCTTTAATAGGGTTTCACCCCTTGCAACCAATAGCCCAATTTCTCACACCATGCAACTCAGTCTTGGATGCACATATCTTTTACTGTTCTGTCCATTCCACATTTTATCAGCAGTTGACATGTGAACTGGCGAACAAGATTTGAGCCCCAGAATCAGCTCAGCATTTTCTGCTTCTGGCCAGAGCTGGAGTTTGCAACACTTTACGGTGTCAATGTGTTGCAGAGGAAAGTGGAGTGGAGGCTCGAGGGGCAGAGCTTGGAAATAGAAGTCTGGCAGTCAACTTATAAATGTAGTTTTAACAAATATCTGCTAAAAGAAATTGGCAACAAGGACACATGTTACAGTAAATCTGGTCTAGTTCACTTAACTTGGCAAAAAGAGGATGCATTTTTAAATATCCTACAGGGTTAACATATCTTGAGCTGTGTTCTAAGGTGAATATAATGTCTACAAATATGGACGATATCTGATTCCTATGACTTGTAACCCTCACTGTCTTATGTAGCATTTCCTCCACATTTATTTTTATACTTCAATGATTTATTGTGCTTCTCTGTGTGACGTGAGCCACTGATTGTAGCAACAGCCACTATCCTACTAGGGTGTTCCACTAAAGCCCCTAAGTTGACCTGTGATTATCCCACAAAAGCAGTCAAGCATAATGAATAGGACATGTTACACGTTACATCGCGTACTTATATCACACATGCCATTACAACATGGGTATTACTTCTCAAATACATTTACCATGACCTATCATCACAATGCATATTTTTACCATGAATATTCCTTAACCATCATGCCTTTACAACGCAAGGGCATACACTTGGTAAAAGTGAATAAGGTAGGTTAAAATCTATATATATTTAATATAAATATATATATATATATATATATACATTTTAAATACCCCTAAAACCCTAAAAATACTCTTTCCACCCCAATACCCATACCCCGTAAATTCCAAAATTACCCTTGCCACCACTTAACCCATACCCACCCTGAACCCTAAAAATACTCTACCTACCCCAAAACCCGTACACACCCTTAACCCTAAAATTACCCTTGGCACCCCAAAACCCATACCCACCCTAAAACTTTAAATTACCCTTGGCACCCTAAAACCCATGCCCACCCCGAACCCTAAATTTACCCTTGGCACCCCAAAACCCATACCTACCCTGAACCCTTAAATTACCCTGGGTGCCCCAAAACCCAATCCCACCCTGGACCCTAAAATTACCCCTACACCCCAACAACCCATACCCGCCCAGGACCCTAAAATTACCCTTGGCACCCCAAAACCCAAACCCGCCCTAAACCCTAAAATTACCCTTGGCACCCCAATACCCAAACCTATCCTGAAGCCTAAAATTACCCTTAGCACCCTAAACCCATACCCACCCTGATTCTTACATTTCCCCTTGGCACGCCAAAACCCATACCCACCCTGAACCCTAAAATTACCCTTAGTACCCCAACACCCATACCCACCCTGAACCCTTATTTTACCCTTAGCACCCATATCAACCCTGAACCCAAAAATTACCTTTGGCACCCCAAAACCCATACCCATCCTGAACCCTAAAATTACCCCAAAACCCAAACCCACCCTAAACCCTATACTTTCCATATACTTACATGTAAAACACGTAACCCTTTACAATTCATGTCTTTACAATGAAATTCGTTGTAAAGGCATGCGTGGTAAAGTCATATGTGTTGCAATGTCATGCGTTGTAATGACTGTTTACCAAGCATAACCAAGAGGCAATGTGAAAAGTACTTATGCAGAACACAAACAGCAATAAAGTGAAAACACAAAAGAAGAAACATTGTTGACACCAAAAGGACAAAAATCCAATCTTTAGAACCAGATCTATGCAATTTTAAAGATTTAGGTAAAAAAGAGTGATTAAAAGCACAAAGCAATAACTATGGTTGTTTGGTAGCACAGGACCAGCACTACCTCAAAACATCAGGCTGATCACAAAGGAGTGCAGGCTAGGTACAAACACAAGTTAGTTCCCCTGAGATATGTACTTTAAATCCTGGTTGTGGATTGTTGCGCCATGTGGAGATGGTCCAGAGAAGCTCTGCAAGGTCTGTCGAGGTTGCATCGCACAACAGTAATTACAAGGAGCTGTGAGGGCTGCAATGTGGGCTTGTGTTGAAGCTGTGTTGCACTCTATTGGCCCCAACGTGAAGCTGCTAGATCCACAACGAGAATTTGCCGTGCAGCAGCAGTTCTGATGAGCTGTGCAGGCTGCATTGCAGGCTTGCTTCGCGGCTGTTTTGCGCTGTCAGTTTCGATGAGACAGTGCTATGCGCTTTTTCAGGGATGCATTGTGCTGCATCAGTTCTAATGTGACCGCAGCTGGTCTGGGAGAGCACCTTCAGGATCACAGCAGAGCAGTAGACCAGGCCTTCTTCTGAGTCTTCTACAGGTCCAGAACTGATCTGAAGAGTGGGTATGAGGGTGATATTTTTATACCTTGTGCCTCCTTTGAAGTAGGAAACATTTCTAGAAGTTCCCTTGTCAAACGTTCTTAGGATTGCCTGCCCCCCTGCCCTGAAATTATTTGTGTTAAGGGAGGGCACACCCTGTTGTCTTGCAAGTGGGACTCTGCCCAAATCCGCGACCACATCCTCCCTGAGATACCTAATCTATCTATTATGTGGCTGTTTGGGAGGACTATACAAAGGTCAAATGCCACTCACATCTAGTCATGTGACCCCAGGACAGGCTGCAGGGACCAAATAGTTAGGACAGGAAAATTCTAAGTTTCTAAGATTGGCATTTTCAATATTGTGACTTGAAATCTGGCTTGACCATTAAAGAGGATTTTAAATTACAATTCTTCAGACACTAAATCTGACTTTCCTACCTGCTTCCACTCAAGCATTAGCACTTATTAAATGTGATAAGATAACATAATGTTATCCTATGGAAGAGGTAGACCTCACAATAGTAAAAAATTATTTTGGAAGTTTTTCATTACAAGGACATGTAAACCTCATAAGTACATATTTTAATTACGATGCACCCTGCCTTTTGAATTGTTTAGGGCCTACCTTAGGGGTGACTTATGTGTAATAAAAGTGATTTAAGGCTTGTCAAGGGAGTTATTTTTCCAAGTTGAAATGGTATTTTAGAACTACTCACAGGATGCAATGGCAAGCTTGAGACATGTTTTAAGCGGCTACTTAAGTGGGTGGCACAATAAGTACTGCGGGCCCACTAGTAGCATTTAATTTGCTATCCCTGGGTAGATGGTATACCACTTTACTAGGGAGTTATACGTAAATTAAATAGGCCAACCATACGATGCTTAAGGGAGTGAGCACACGCACTTCAGCACTGCTTAGCAGTGGCAAAGTGCACAAAGTAATAAGGTCAACAAAAACAAATTCTGCAAAATAGGAAGAGTGAAGAAAATAGTTTGGTAAAGACCACCTTAAGGCTGACAGGTCTAATACATAGACATTGCATAAGGTGTGCATTGGACAGCTAGGTGGATAACCACATCTGGACATTTTGCAAAATCTGCCTTTATGGTCGCTTTCACTGACAAATACATGACATGGACACAATTAACAAACACAACATCCAATTCAAATAACCACTGGGAAGTTCACTGCATCTATTCATCTACTACGTATTCTTGAAAAACATTTAATACTTCACTTCTGTTCCCCTTGTGCCTTCATATGCCATATCATTCCTTTCTTATCATTCCTTCACCCAAATTTTAGATGTTTTTGTACTCAATCAATTATTACTTTTGTTCTTCATAATTTTAACAATTTGCAAACTGCACAGAACTAAATTAAAAGCTACTCCCTTTCATTTCTTTCCTAGATTCAACTTCTGCTATTGCATCCACAGTTCTTTAGTGCATCCACTTATCTGACTGCACATCCACCCTTCCATATAAAGAATCAGAAAACTTCTCTTGCATCTGACTTACCTATCCATCAATCAATCGCTCCGTCACCAGCACAGCCCACCTGAGGCTCGTGACAGAGCTGTTCTGTCACGAGCATGGGAGGGGATAAAGGATTACATTAGTCTGTTCTTGAAGAGGTCATTGCATTCACTATCAGTGTTGTGTTTGAAAAGGCAAAATAAGTAGTGTGTTCCTCATGACTCAAATGGGTTCACACATTCATCGGCTGCAATATTTACTTGGGGAAGAGGGGAAATCTTAATTAATCTTGAAACCAAGACTGCACACAATGATGACAGGAAAGGGAGGAATGCCCAAATTAGGAGGCGAAGATTTCAGTTTGATCAGCGTTGAGTAATTAGAAAATATAGAAAGATTGCTCATGGATGATAGTTAGAAGACTGGATAAAGCATGAGGGAATTAGTGAACAGTGGAGGGAGCAGAATACATTGAATCATGCAGTAGAGAGTGTAGTAACCAATACAGAAAATCAAAAGTAGAAAAGGAAGAATAGCGAACACAATAAAAGAAAATTAATAAGGGGAGAAGCAGAAAACATACAAAGGTAAAGAAACTGGAGATGAGTCAGTGGAGGGAAGAAATAGATATGCAAATAGAGGATAACAGGTTTGTGGGTTACAAGTGAGCACAAACAATGTGGATCACAGATTTAGAGCAAAGGGGATTGACAACAACCATAGTAAAACAAAGCATTTGAAAAAGTATAAAGACAGCAATGAGAATAAGCATCGCACACAGTACATTGGATGATGAACCCAGAGAGAGACATGGTGGCTAACGAGGAGACACAAGAACTGATCAAGATGGTGAAAGAGCCTTCCAGGCCCTGCTGGATGATGCATCCATATATGAAGAAATCAACAGATAAAGTGTTTCTTGTTGGTCCTTATTTGAGATACACAGATGAATGGTCAGAGATCCTTAAAACGGTCACAAGTAGATCTATGTGAGGATAAAGCTAACATGAGTGTTTTTCTCCATGCAAGAGCCAAGTAACATAGCTTACTGCTGAGGACCCTCGAGTTGTGTTATTTATATTTCTTCCACACTTTGATGATCACCCTGGACTAAAAGAAAAAAATCCATGTTGTTGAAAAGGCAAAGAACCCTTAAAAGGGGAATATTTCTCCAGGAAGCAAACCACTGTTTTTAAAGAGTGTTTAGAAATCCATTAATCAGGCCACATTTTAGTTTTTCACATTGACAGGTACATAGTTACAGTTAGGTATTGTGCAGATGATTTGTCAATATGATAATATATTGGTAGAGTTTACTCCTAATTTCTTTCTGTTACTTGTTTTTATTGTGTGATCAATTTAATCTTAGTTCAGGTGCTGGTCCTAAGAAGATACATATTGCAAAGTTAACTAAATCGTAATCATACTCTTGGGATATAGTTTAATATGTATTTATTTCATTTGCAAGTTTTAGGTGGAGAAATTTAATAGAGTACAAAAAAAAAGAGGAGCAAAAGCAAACGTAAATGGCTATTGATATTCAATTAAAATAGTAATGGACTAATAACACAAAAGATGTCTGCAGACTACGGCCTACTAATTCCACACTTGGTTAAAGCCTGAGATGGTGAAGATTTGGAAAAGGAAATCAGAACCATGAAAGGTGCTGCACTCTCATTTATGAGCTATTTTTAAAAACTTGGCCAAACATTGGAGCTTCACAAGGGCATAACAGAACTTTACTTCTTTTGTCCACTAAACACTTGAAAGTAAGTGCATCCCAAGAAGGGCATGCAGGAATGTGAAGCTCTGATCATGGAGGGAACAACTGTAAGGGGTGCTGTGCTCTATGTGGGGTGTGGGGCTGCTCTAACATATTATGGCTGTGGTCCAGGGATGCACAAACACTCTCCTAAACATTGATGCCCTGCTTACACTGACATTGAAAGCAATTGATGATGCACAAAGCAGACAGCAGGGCTATCAAAATGGTGACATACCCACTTCATAACATAACACTTGTATTTGTAAAGCACACCTGTCACCCAAGGGTCTCAAGGTGCTGTATAACAGATGTTTATTGTTACCGAACTCAATGGTACTCATTTTATTGAGCCCAGAAGGATGAAAGGCTGAGGAGACTTACCAGGATTTGAACCTGTGACCATGAGGTCGAACATGGGTCCCAGCAGTGGATACATTAGTCCACTAAGCCACACTAGTAGTTTCTGCAGAGATAATAAGTAAACAGACAGACTACAACGATGAAGACATTGTATTGCATTGTTTGGAGGTTCTTCTATAATTATCCTTCAATATTAAAGAGTTGAAATCCCTTTGTGGGCTAGAGATTATTATTACAGAGCCTTGGCTTCCACTAAACCAAACAAATTCACTCTTCCCTGCTTCCTGTTGCTTCAGTAAGGGTAGAAACTAGTCAGTCAGTCTTAATAACATTTATTTAGATCACAGGTCTTTTAACAGCATAAAAACATAACATTTTATATACACTCTAATATCATGACTAATTTCGTCAACAGTTATCAATAAAACAGATATTCTTATTTGAAAAGAGAAAAAAAAAGTTAATTTTCCGTACATTTCATTACACAATGTATAAATCATAATCACGCCACTTCATTACACCCATTAAATAAAAAGATAAATAGTTTTAAACATTTCTATTAAAAATTGTCCTTTTTAAACTTCTTCTATAAAAATAGATATCCCAACCCCATTATGGTTTTCATCCTGCAACTCATTGCTCCATATAAAACTTTTTGAGCAATCCACTAATATGTGCAAAATGTCACACTTTGGGCCCAATGTACATGTACATTTACCATCAGGAAGCATCATTTCTGTTTTCATTTTCTCATTTATGTCATCCCCCATAGAAGTTTTAATGGAAAATACACACACTTTGGAAGATATCCAAGCAGTCTCACCATGTAAGATTTACTCTCCCTAAACAACACTTGCATATTTGCTGGAGGCTATGATTTAACTACTAGAATATATTTTAAATCCAAACTACGGAGAGTTGGCTACATAGGGTTGGTGCTAAAATATATCCACTTACACTTCAGTTAGGCAGGTAATTATTTTTATTTGTGAGTTTATTAGATTATGTTTTAAGTATGCACAGTTTGAAATTAGTATTTTAGTTGTATACATGTTTAAAAATAATGTACATATTTTTTTAGTAGTCAGATGTTAGGCTTTTAGGGTTTAAGTGTGGGGAACTTTTTTAGAAGTGGATATTTTAATTTAAATGTAATCTAAATGATTGTGTTGATATAAAAAATTATATTATACATTCTAATGTCATCAGAAAAAACTGTTTTCAAATTTTTTGCATTTTTATATTTAGATTTATTTTAAAAGCTTTTGAAATGTTGTCTTATCAAATTATGAACATATAATAAAAATGTGTTATTTATGATGTATATAATTATCTTTTATCCATTATTTAATTGTTTTGGGTTTATTTATGAAACATATTATAAACATTTTTACAATGTAATTTTTATAATGTTTATTATTAGTATAGGTACTCTTGTTTGGAATATATTTTCTAAAATATATTTATTTTAATGAGGGAAAAATTATATCTGATAAAAAAAATTGGTTAATGTTTTTTTAATTTAATTTTTTTATCTTTGCATCATTATTTTTTTATTTTATGTTTCAAAGTTTAGGAATATTAGTAAATATTAATAAATACAAATATTAATAGTGATGAACAAATTGTTTTATATGCTAATGTTTACTTGTAATTTGAGATGTCATCAGTGATGTCACTGACCATGTCATGAGTGATGTAATATGTGAGGTCGTAAGCAGTGCATTGCGGGCGTGTGCTATAGTTACCTCAGCTAACTATAGCTGCTGAATTTCTCTGGCGTTGTATGAGTGAAATGTCAGCCTAACCATAACCCCTGTGACCTTTGTTTTTTTCACTAAATATATACATATATATATATAAAACTTACTAGGTATAGTTAGGACCAAGGTTTACATAGGAAAAGCGATTTCTGTTTTGCCAATAACTTTAGCGGAGCTTGACGGATCTTCACAAAACTTTCACAAAACTGCCCTTTTTGATTACGCTGCCATTTAGAAAGTTTCGAGGGGGGATCAGTCAAACGGGGGTCCCAAAACGCACTTTCCCATGTAATGTCAATGGGGATTTTTAAAAAATGTGAACACGACTACAGCCTGAACCGCTGAACGGAATTACATAAAATCTGCCAGAAAGCTAGATGTTGGTACAAAAAACATGCATTTTGTGGTTTGGTGTAAATGCTTTCTGTAGTTTTAAAGAAATGTAACTTTAAAAAATATAGATATCTGGGAACGTGAGTCCTTGCAGTGGACTCGCGGAATCTACTAAAATTTGATTGATACCAACACTTCAACCAGGAAGTGTTGGCAGTCTTCTTGGGCCTCGGCCTGATGCTGAGTCCCACAAAAAAGTATAAAAGAAAGAAAAGGCAACAGGGTAGGAATACCCTGACCCCTCCCCCCTCACCCCCAGATATGGTGGGGACCCCACAGGGACCCCACAGGGGTTTAAAAGCATTTTTTAAAGATTTTGCCTCAAATTTGCAGGTTTATTTGTAAATCCATGGCAAACATTTTAAAAAAGGATCACAGGCTCCCCTGCGTCTTTTATATGAAGCCCTGAGTGGGCCAAGTACTGGGACATGTTAACAATAAAGGAGGGGGACGAGAGGGGCCCCCCTCTTAGGGTTTATTTAAATCCAGGGACCACCACCTAACCAGGGTTTTTGCTATGATTTATGGGGAAGGTGCCCAAACAGCACACCCCAGGGACCAACCACCTCCATGGTGCTTATTTACATAATGAATAGGGGGCCTTTGGACCCCCTTCCAGCCCCATGGGCTGCCACCTCCATGGGGCTTTACAATAAAAAATGCTAGGGACACATGGACTTCCCCCCGCAGCTCTAGAGGCTTTTAACTTCCCGGGCATTAACCTCTGTTAATGTGGAGGCCGCAGGGACACCCTCCAGCCCCGGGGACCACCACCTCCCTTTGGAAAATTCTTTTAAAAAAAATTGAGGGCCATGCGGTCCCCCTCCTTCAGCCAAAAATGGCCCTGGTGGACCGCCACCCTCTGGGACAGAGTTGTTTGCTACGGCTTGGCAGGAGCTACACCGCTCCTGCCAAGCCATAGCAAACTCTTCTCCACTTCTATTGTGTTTGCTCTAGCAAGCGGGTGAATTGAAACTGCCCTCAATAATTAGAAGCAGACCTGAATTGCTTATGGACAGAGAGAGCTGCATTTTCAGCAGCTCCCTCTTTCCAAAAGCAATGACGCTCCACGCAGGATACAGGGAGCCGGCAAAGAATGCAGGGGCCTTGAGATTCCCCCCATTTCCAGTGTGAGTTGTTGGCCTGGAGGCACGCACTTTAAATGGCCGGGCTCGGGGATTGGGTACCTGGGGCACAATTTGGATTGGGGGGGGGGGCACATCCCTCCTCCTTTAAATTAAAATGTAAAAAAGGGCTGGGCCCCAGAGTATTGGATCCCTGTGGCTGAAATTTGACTAAACTACTGACACCTTTGGATTTTGGGCTATAAATCCGATGTACCTAGTATGTACCACATCCCACTCTAAACAGTTTTTCTATTTATCCTAGCGCCGTGATGTCCCTTGGCATGAATGTTGCACTTTATAAAATACAAATACAGGGAGGGGGACGCTCGGCCCTCCTCCCCCATTCAAAACAGCCTGGCCCTCAGTGGATGGGGTACCCGGGGTCAAAATAGGCACAGGGAAGGGGGGTTAGACAGCCCACCTCCCATTATGAAAACAAAATGGATCGCAAGTCACCAGAGGACCAGTCCCCTATCTGCACCACTCCACATATGCATCTCTTGGTGCACAACTGGTTAGGGGATGTAGTCCCTTTGGCTGCAGAGGGTCCTTGGAGGCCAAGAACCCCTCCTGTTACCTCCAGAAAGTCCCATGCAGCTGGATTGCCTTGAGGTTGTCAGTGGCCACGCCTCGTTCTTCACCACTCTGCAAACATGTCTCCTGGCACACTGCTGGTTGCATGATGGAGTTCCCTTGGTTTCAGAGGGTACTTGAGGGCCAACAAGCCCCCCAGTTACCTCTAGGAAGTCCTACAGAATGTGAATGCTGAGAGGACTCCAGAGACCAAGCCCCCTTTCCCCACCCCTCTGCAAACACACAGCCTGGGGCACTACTGGTTGGGGGATGAAGTCCTCTTGGCTCTAGAGTGACATTGGGGATCCAACAAGCCCATATGTTACCTGCAGTTAGTCCCACACAGCGGAAATGCTGATTTGGAGGCCACGACCCCTTTCTCCACCACTCAGCAAACGCACCTCCTTGCACATTGCTGGTAGAGAGATGTAATCCTCTTGGTTGCTGAGGGTTCTTGGAGGCTCAGAAGCCCTCCTGCTACCTCCTATAAGTCCTACATAGCAGGATTCCTGAGAGGTGGTTGGAGGCCCGCTCCCTTTCTCCACCACTGCAAATGCGACTACTAGTTAGAAAGCACCAATTTCTTTTTTTAAAACAAAGGTTAAAGGGGAATTATAGTTAGGAAATAGAATTAAGAAGTCTTTGAAATTCACTGAAATAACAAAGGTTACAGGGACTTTATAGTTATGCTCCAATTTCACACACAAAACCAGTGAAATTCAGCAGTTATAGTTACCTAAGCTATAGTTACCTGAGCTAACTATAAATGATGCCCCCTCAATGCACGGCTTATGACCTCACATATTAGATCACTCATGACATGGTCAGTGAGATCACGAATGTCACGGATGGCCCAGTAGAAGGTTTTTGCCGAAAGGTGTTGCCCGGTTTGTTAGCATTGAGCACTTTCGTTTTTGTAAAAGGAAAAATAAAGAATGTTTGAAACATACCAGATCTGTGCCATCTCCTGCTTTGAGCCTGAGGAGTTAAAGGAGGATCAGTGTATTGGGAACTGTATTCACATATATATATGTCTGACGCCAATAGGTAGTTATAGTTAGGACCTAGTTTCCATAGGAAAAGCATTTTTTGCCTTGCCTATATCTTTGGCACAAAAAAAGGAGTTAGGTCCTAAGTGGGACTGAGGAGGGGGCTGGAACGTTTTATGCTAAATAAACAAGAGAAATGCCCAACATCCTCGTGTCTTGGTAATGCAATTAATGTAACATGACCAAATATAGATTAATCAAACCTGGTCAGGTACTTTTATTTATACCCATCACTCAATAATTTACTTTTTTAGAAAGTGTGTGTTTTTTTAGGCAAAAAAAGGTATGTACATTTATGACATCACATAACCAAACAAATAAACACTTTTAACAAAAAACATACGTAGAAACTTACATCCAAATGACATAAACATTAAATATTAACAATTCATATGGGTATAAATAAAAGTACCTGACCAGGTTTGATTAATCTATATTTGGTTATGTTACATTAATTGCATTACCAAGACACGAGGATGTTGGGCATTTCTCTTGTTTATTTTGCCTATATCTTTGGCACCGGTTGACAGATCTATACAAAAGTTTCCCAAAAAAGTGACTAGAAAGTAAGCTGTGTTGTGCATGGAAAGTTTTGGGGTGATCCATTAAGGGGGGCTGAAAAAAGGGAGTTTAAAAAAGTGCAATATTCCATTGTAATTTCTATAGGATGCGTAGTTGAACCTACAGCCGAAACCGCTGGATTTAATTACACCAAATTTGGTAGAAAGGTAGATCTTGTTGAACATTTTTAACACATGCTGCTACAATAAATTTGGATTGAATAGTACGTACATAAAGACATTATTAATTGTAATGATGACAATATTGAAGTATGGCATTATTTTGCATATGCACAACTGGTTTAAATGCCATTGAACTTGTTTTTTTAATGAGTGTCTTAGCCCATTTGGGCAGAATTGTGATGCACCAATACCTTTGTAATATGAGGTACAAGCAGAAACCTGTGAATATCTGATAGCTTATGGCTTTAATATTAGCCATCTGTGCAAGGAGAAAAGTGATATACAAATGTGCATTCAACCTTCAACATTGTCATAATGACGAATAATAATGTGTTTATGGATGTACTGTTCAACCCCAATTCATTGTAACAGCATGTGTTAAAATGCTCAACTAAAAGTGTGAGGAAATACTTTATTAGTGTAAAGCATGAATTACAATATTATAGGATTGCCACCGTGGGCAACTCCAAAAATTCCCATGTAGTGTTACTTTTATTGTTGGTGGGGGAAATCACAAATATTTACGAACTGTTTGTGGAAACGTAACTGACCCATGACCAAGGAGCTATGAGCTCTGAAACGTGTCAGGCGTCTGTGATGCTTTCTTTTTTTTTAATTCATCACTTTCTCAATAAAAGTGATGCTTTAATAAATCAATCACTCTGAGAGGAATTGAGCCACAGCCCGTCTCTTCTTTTACGTTACTCCCAGAGAAGAGAGTGTTGGAGTAATTTGGGGTTCGCTACCCCACCGCGCGTTCGCCGTCAAAAGAGGTGGGGGACTTAGTGGTTTCCATTGACAGATATATCTGTAAGTGTAAAAAAACACTTAATACTTAAAACAATTAATACTTACCTGTAAATCGTTAATAATGAATATGTCTTTACCATTCATGCCTTACAATGACATTATTTGCAATGGTATGCGCGGTAAAGGCATATTCGTTGTAAAATTTTGCGTGGGAAAGACTTGCGTGGTAGTGTCACATGCCTGGCAAAGCCTGGTGTGATAAAGGCATGTGGGGTTGCGGTGTCATTGTAAAGGCTGTTTCAAGCAAAAGCCATCATCACTTACTGAACCATTCATCTACTGTACTAGATATCTCCCTCCAATCCCCCATCCCTTGTGCCTATTCAGAAAGTCCAAAATATACTGCAAGTGAGCCACCAAAGACCCATAATCTATCTCTAATCGCATTTACATTCTTCCTCAAGGTCCTACAAATTAGTCCATGCTGTACATTGAATAGAAACACTGTGCAATGATTCATGCCACTTTGTCACAATTATTGGTTGATGCATAGATGATTTCTTTACATTTTAATTACATATAACTACTGTTGAACCATTTGTAAACTGTGCGCCATTTACTCAAATTCCTTTAGTGCAGTATTAGTTTTAAAATACCCATGAACAAATGTAGAATATGAATGAAAAGTATGCCGCCACTTCTCCCCCAAATATAATTATTCAAACCGTCCTTCATTTTTTGTTAGTATAAAGGGTAGTGATGTATTTCTGCATGAAACTTAATTGTTAAGCACAATCTTCAGCATCGTAAATAAAGTACATGTTGCAGAGGTCTTTATGGAAGTTTAAAAGTCACTGTCAACCAACCACTGTGCCAAAATGCACCCACTGCAGTGGGCAGTCCATGTTCACTTAAATGTAAACATTGAAGATGGACTGCTGTAAAACTGGCGATTTTCTTTGACAATGGACATGAGAGGCCTAACATTATCATAAAGGACTTCAGCATTCATTGGCCCGTGGGAAAAACATTGTGGGAGCAGCCCCTGCACACTAGTGCAGAAACTACAACTGTCCTCATTACTTTGGTAATCTAGTTTCTAATAGATCCTGGAGAAAACACATAAACTGAAAGAAAAATAAACTTAATATTAGATTTACATGCTGTCACTTATTGGATTGCAGTGATCTTACTTGCTCCTTTACATGTCGTTGTTGGTCTTACACATTTTGATTTTAGAAACTAGGGGCCGATTATGATCGCGGACGGACTTGAGTCCGTCCGCGATCACCGAGGATGAGGGAACGTCCACATGGGCTGCGGCGTTCCCTCCTGTGCTATTAGGATGTGAACGCCACCCTGGCGGTCACATCCTCTATTTTTAACATTGCGGCGGGTGCAGCTTCAAGCTGCACCCGCAGCAATGTTAAAAATGCACACATTGCATTTGTATGTAGAAAGTGGCAGGCACCGCGCGGTGCCTGCCGCTTTCTGCATACAAATACAGTGGGTACCATAGGTACCCCCCATGTGCACCCCCACCCCCCCTTCACCTATTGGGCCCGCAACGGGCCCCTGCAGTGAAGATCCGTATGCTTGTCAACGGTGGTAAACCCGCCGCTGAAAAGCATATCTTGGCAGCAATCCTAATATGGCGGACGGTGTCTGAGAGACACCACCACCATATTAGAGCTTTTCCGCCGCGGTTGTAAGCCAACCGCGGCGGAAAAGCGGCGGACGGAAACCAGGACCCACCAGCCATCCTAATGTGGCGGTGGGTCTTTGGTGGGTCCGCTGTGGTTTTTCCGCATCCTCCGGGCCGGCGGTGGCTTCCGCCGGCCCGGAGGATGCGGAAATTCCACAATCATAATATGCCCCTATATGAATAGTTTTCGGTATTGTATGACAAAATTATCTACATTTTGCCAAAGCCTCATCTGTAAAATGATGAATAGTTGCTCGGGAATTAGGTGAGCCACGGAGCATTAACTCTCTTTTTTAAAACAAATATGCATATTACTGAATAAAGTTGAACATTCTGGATACTAAAACACTTTGTAATAAATATTAAACAAATTAAAGTGCCAGACTGCAATGTAGATGCACTTTCAGGCTGACTGCCATGGAGCGTGGGTTGGATACATCAAGCGGATTCTTCCCAGTCAAAGATTTTACCTTCTTATTTAATATCTAAAATGGACATCATAATCCAACACGTAGGCTATTTTACAGGATTCATCTGCTGAGGTCCTCTCTAAGTTGGATAGCCACTGGATGAGGGCCCACTGAAATCTATAAAAAGCTCAGAGCAGAAGAAATACACAATTTGCTGCTTACACTCGGGAGGACTTGGAAGTTCAAACACTCTCTTAGTCCCAACTTTGTAAGTTTCTGGGGCAGCTCCTCTTAGTCACTTCAAAGACTCCCGGGACCTCAGGGGCAACACTTAAGGACCAGGACTAAGTCTAGAAGAGTCCAGTCCACTTCCAGTTGCTAGTTGTCCACTTCTTAGTCCGAAGTACAAGTGTGAACACCTCCCGTTCTTCAGGCCGCCACATTTGTCAAACAGTAGGTCCAGTTCCTCTTCTGATTTCCCCCAGGTCCAAGAAATGTGATGTTGAGCAGTGGGTGAGGTGCCATCTTTGTAGTTATCACAAGCCAGTGGTTTAGGGTCACTCCTGGACACTCCCTAACGAATGAGGGAAATGTTTCCATGCGCAAACCTTCCCATGTTTGCAGCAGATTCTGTTTGCCATACGGCAGACTATCGCAAACTGCACTATTCGGAGGCAAATGAAAAATGGCAGAATATTTCTGCCCCTAAAGAGAGCTTATGTATCCAACCAAGGTTGTGTTTTGGAAATTGAGCAGTCCTCTCTGTAATCCAAAGGATGCTTTATTGCATTTTTACTTCTTTGACCTACAGAGTACTTTCTTTAGGGCATCCTTTACATCTTTGTTTCTCAAGCTGTATATGAAGGGGTTCAACATTGGTGCCACAATAGTGTACATAACACTGACCACACGGTCATAATCCAGGGAGTAACTTGAAGATGGCCGAAAATACATGAAGATATCTGTGCCATAGAAGAGGGTAACTACAACTAGATGGGAGAAGCAAGTTGAGAAGGCTTTCCATCTTCCCTGTTCAGAAGGCACTTTCAGCAGAGTAAAGACTATCAGGGCATAAGAGATGGCAATCAAGATGAATGGGCCCATAACAACAATGGAGCCTTCTGTGAAAATAATGAGCTCATATATTGATGTGTCCGAGCAAGAGAGCTTCAGCAGTGGTGGAATGTCACAGAAGAAGTGGTGTAGGATATTGGACTTGCAGAAGGACAACCTGGAGGCCATGACACTGTATATCAGAGAATGAAATGCAGAGATGACCCATGACACTATAACTAACACAAGGCAGACTTGCCTGCTCATCACAGTGGTGTAGTGGAGAGGGTTACAAATGGCCACATACCTATCATAAGCCATCACACCCAGGAGGAAACTCTCCATGTTACCAATCAAAAGAAAGAAGTAGAGCTGGGCCACACACCCGCTGAAATGAATGCTCTTCTTCTCGGAAAGAATGTTGGCCAGGAGTTTTGGAACAGTTACAGATGTGAGACAAATGTCAACAAATGAAAAGTTACTAAGAAAGAAATACATGGGAGTGTGCAACCGACATTCTGATCGAATGATCGAGATGATGGTTGTGTTTCCTAGAAGAGTGGTAACATACATTGTCAGAAATATCACAAAGAGCCACAATTGTGTCCTTGGCTGGTCCGAGAGTCCTAGAAGGATGAATTCTTTCGTAAATGTCCAATTCTTCAGGGCCACCTGTGTATCTGGAAGCTGGTAATAGGAAAAAATTAATATCTGATACATTTGACACCAAAACTGTCATTGTTTTAAATTATTTTGTCTAAATATTTGGATAAACGTACAACAACCTTGTTAAATTCTTGAACATAAAGCATAAATCTTTTCAGATATAATTGTGTAAAGGTGAGCAACTACCCTTAATAACGCCACAGGAAATTTCTAAACCTTGCAGGGGCAAAGTTTAGACTGATCTGCCTCGCCAGGTGATGTTTTCTCTTCAGCCAGGTGTTCTGAAATGGTGGAAATGCTAAATAAAGCCCTGTCCGATGGACAGTAATAAAATACTTACTACCCTTCATCCTGAGTAGCATTTGGTACTGACGCACTCTCCAGTTACTCTTGACACTTAGGGCCCCATTAGGATGGCGGGCGGATGACATGCAGAAATGACCCCCCACCATATTACAATGCCTGGGGGGTCAGCGCGCTTTTCCACCCGGTCGACATGTCGACCGAGCGGAAAAGGGTTCTATATGGTGGCGGTGTCTGAAAGACACCGCCAGCCATATTAGGATGTGGGATGAGGGATTTGAAATGCCTTTCCGTGGCGGCATTGCCACCACGGAAAGGCATGCAAAGTCTGCTTGGGGAGCCCATTGCAGGCCCCCCGGGACTCCTAGGGGGTGGGGGGTGCACATGGGGGGTACCTATGGTACCCCCCTGAAGTTCCATGCACAACATGGCAGGCACTGCGCGGTGCCTGCCATGTTGTGCACGGAAGTGCACAAAATGCCTCCCTGGCATTGTGGCGGGCGGTGCGGAGTGCACCGCCCGCCACAATGATAGGAATGCAGAATGTGCCCACCACTGTGGCGGGCACATCCTAATGGCAGCCACGGGACCCCCGCCCTTATGGCGGGCGGTCCCTTTGTACGATGGGATGGCATCCTAATGTGCCCCTTAGAGTACAGGACTTCCTAAAGGGCAGGGATGTATAGAAGCGGTTACCAAGTACACAGGGCCCTTTGCACTCCTCTCCCTTTTATTTTTCATTTACTAAGAGTTTTACTCTGCACCAACAGAGGGCTAAAGAAAAATGATAAATTTTCTGACACACTAGACAAAAAGAAATGGATTTAAAACAAATGCTATTTGGCACATCTACACCTACTAAAGGCACGATTTTCAGCAGAGTGATAAAAAAATAATCTGATATATGTATGAAGTTTTATGTCGCCATCAGAGTAATCTCTAGTGATGGAGAATTCTTAGGCAAAATGATGGATTACCCGTCATACATTCAGTATCTTATCTATCTGATTTACATTCAGTTGATGGGGTATGTCCTGACAGTGGAAACTCTTGCAGTCCCAACAGTCCTCACCAATTTGTTTAGTTAACTCCACCAGAAATGACGGCTGAGCACCCGCCCGCTCTAGCATGTCTGATTGGCCCAATTTCTGCTGGAGTTACTGCTGAGAAAGATATCTGTTCCAAGGTGGTGGATTGTCACATCAAGTATGGAGGAAACAACCTCTAGCGTTTTAGGGAGAATTTTATGCATTTCTTTAGTTTGTGATTGTGTGTCGCTTCCTTACCTGCTTATGTTCTTCAAAGTACTCAGTGTCTTAGATATAAGTATGTGTCTGGTAAGTGATGGGATGTGAGGATCTACTACAAATGAGAGATATTGGCTGATGCATTCATTGCATCCAACTCTTGTCAGGTGCAGGTTTAGAGAGTTCCAAATGTTATTGCCTAGGATTACGAATTATCTACCTCTGTGGTCCAGCTATTTAAATAAGGGTCGACTTAGCACCTGTGCAGTAACAGAGTGAAAATTTCTGATTGGTATGCAGCAGGGTGCAATAAACCATAGTTCATTTGTTGCAAGGTATTATGCATGGTTTTGTGGACCATGCACAGGACCTTGCACTTGATCCTTGGTTCCACCAGGAGCCTGTTTAGTACTTTTAGAGCTGGTGTGGTGCGATTATGTGTGCAAATGCACATTCTGGTACCTGTTTTTTAGTCTTAGTAGCCCAGTGATGGAGTGATTTGGGAGCTTAGTATAGATGGTATTGCAAATACCTGTGAGCAGCAAGACCATATCTCTAGTAACTTTTACCTGGTGACTGGTTTGGAGGAGCACACAGATTCTGTGTAGGATGAGCACCTACCTGTAAACCCCATAACCAACGCACTCACTTGAGGCAAGAACGAGAAGTCAATGCTAAAGATGTTTATACATGTGGACATTCACTGATAATGTAGCGATATCTTGGGTGTACATTTCTAGTGCCCCCATGTAGTTCTGAAAATTCCATAAGACATAACATACTCCTAGATGTGTCCTCAACAATGATCAACCCACTGTATTGGATACTACTCCATTGGTGGAAAAACCTGTCCCACATCAATGAGAAATGCAATATTCCTATACTGCCTTGATGACTCAGAAAATGGGTGACACACAAGCTGTCAACCCAACTTTAAATCAGACCTGAAGTCATTATGCATTTAATGTTCTTTCTTAGCTAACAAAATATAAGGGCTTCATGGCCCATTTTTGTAGAGAACAATACCCTACACAAGACTGTCTGTAATCTTGTGGATAAATGCTCCAAGAAGAGAAATTCTTTATCATGAAAGATTACAATACGGCATTTCCTTCCTACAAAAGCACAATGTTTAGGATTTGGATGAGCCTTGAGCTGGATTAATTTTAAAGCTCTGCAAAACATGAAAATGTTTACCCACTGGTTCTCCTTTACCCAAGCTAAGATCAGCAGAAATCACAGACTTGCAACCATCTAATGCCTCATGGGCCTTCTCTGAAAGAAATAAGGACACCAATGCAAGACATAGAGCTATGGGATGAATCTCTTAAGCCACTTGTCAGCCAACCTAGACCACTCAAATCTACTTATATATGGATGAGCTGGAGGAGACCAGGAATCTTTGATAACTGTCAATGCTTTCTGCAAAAGTCGCAGTACATGCCAGGATGACCAGATGTTTCCCAAACCCTGAGCTGAAAATAGCTCTGAAGGACAAAGCCATGAGGACACTCTTGAGGGTCTAAGACTAAGAGGACAAATCAAGAAGAGCTCTGGGGAAATCTACAGAGTTCCAGAAGTGGCAAGTACCACACCTGAAAATAAAAACACATAAACCCTGGAGACTATCCACATACGGAACCAGAGACCAAGGGGCTTCAAGGATGAGCTATATTCTAGTCACAAACTGTTACACACAAAAAAGCCACTGAGTGAAAACCTTTGGGATTTTAATCTTGCGCATTTTGCACTATGCTCATGTTACTTCAGCAATCTACTAGATATACACACACACACATGTTACAGGATGTCCTAACATACCACCAGGTGTCATGTTTCATCATAGGACTCCCCTTGCTCTCCAAAAACCTGTTTTGATGGAGAGCGGGCCTACGCCCTGAAGTGAGGAAGGCACTTCTAACTAAGTATGGAACTGTTAAATAGAAAAAAATTAAAAACCAATGTGGCACACCAATGTGATTTTCATACTGGGTGGGGTACCACTTGGTTTTAAAAATACAGTGTGGAGAAAAAAGGAACTAGTACCCCGTCACCACTCAAACCATCAACATGATTCTGCCTGTTGGATCAAAAGAGTCCATAGCATTTGCCAGGATGGGGCTCAGGATCCTCTTGTAGCATATAAGCAATGTGCATGCCACTGATAAGTGGTCTGACCTTTGATGTCACACTATGATATTTGGTCCCTAGCTACCTACAAGACATTAATGTTACAATTATACTTACCAAATTTCTTGACTGAACATTTAGGAAAAATATCCCACTCATAACATGCAAGCATTAAATGCATGCATTACTTTCATGTGGTGTGGGTGTGACACTGCACTCACATATCACACATCCTGTGAAAATAGCTCACATCCTCTTACTATAATCTTGGGTCATCTGGTCCCAAAGGAGGAACGGCTCAGGAACCCCTGCAGTCACACACTATAAGGGAGGTTTCCCACCTGACCTGTCCAAAAGGAAATCATGAAAACCAGTGATACTGAATCCCACCTGGCATGTATCACTGTTCTGTGAATCACTGTAAGGAAGAGATTTCATAATCCTAAAACGCCCCCTTTCTTTCTGGAATGAATCTACCACCTCTGCTGAAAGAATAGGAACCTTAATAGCTCAAATATAGGACAGACAGTTCCACTTAAAATGGACCCCACAGACAAATATTGTTTCTTAAAAACCATTGAACCAGACACCAATCACTCTTGTTCTGCAGGCATAAATGTGAATACCCCATTGATCAAATCTACTTAACCTTTGGACCTTACACCTCCTAACTTGTTTATATATCTGACAGCTGACATTATGTCAACAGTTTATTTGATCTTGAGCCAAGCTTTTTACAGCAAAAAAACATTCAAGTAGCTCTAACTAATTTATATGATAGTGAGCATCGTTGAGCGACCACTTGTCTCATTTGACTATGTTCCAGCATCATGTACACAGCAAACTTTTTTGGTGTCTGACTCAAACATGATACCTTGGCCTGGTCAAAAATAGACTTTCCCTTCCAGGCCTCTCTCAATCTGAAAGATACACTAGTCCAACTCCTCTCTTGCCTTTGTAGAAAGGGAAACTACGGCTGAGCAACAGAGGCCTCTGCAAAGATGCTAAACTTTCAGGCTTCTAATGTTTGGTATAGGAGCCGACAACATTGCCTGAATGGACACAGACAAAATACTTATTATCCTAGATAATCTCCTGGGAGAACACGTGCCCAATCTCAGCAATGATTACATCTCTTTTTTTAAATTAACCTGGACCTCCCCCAACATAGTCTCTTCCTGTTCCTCAGGCACTAATCGCTCAATCCCGCTAGTCCTAATCAGGTATAACCACGATGCATGGGAGTTATGGATGTGATTTCAGATGAGTGGGGTGCTCAGGAGTGTGCAAAACATCTGTATTTGGATCAACAACCTATGGGGGTCATGGATTACAATTTGATTTGCGGATGATGTGAGGGGAGCCTTTCAAAATGTGGAAGTATTATTTGACACTGCATAGGTATAGCTGATTAGGACTAGGGGGATTGAGGGTGTAGTGCCTAAGGAACAGCAAGAGACTATGTTGAATATCTGCTCCTGAGAGTGATGGGGCAGCGGCTCCTTTAGAGCATGATGGCTACTGAGAAAACCTCTGTATTAAGCCAGTGGAATAGTAGAATTATGGTACACTACTGGCTCTTTATGTTACCACCCATCAAGGGTTTTACATTGATTTGATGCAAAATGTCAATATTTATACATCAATGAAGCCGGTTTGGTGATGTACTAAACATTAAGACATTACACTCAAGATGGCGGCCAAAATATGGTACTTGACCTACATTGCATAGTTCTCTCTCTGCTTCCCTTCCACTCGCCAATAGGAGCGTTCTTTGGATATTTTAAATGCATTATCCAACCATGTATGTTTCATTTATTGAGCATCAATTGATAAAGGCGTTGGAGCCTTAACACGTCTTGCTAAAAAGAATCAATGGATTTTGGATTGAGAAATGCACCCCTGTTTCCGTATTATTTCCCTGCCCCATGGAGACATTTTGTGTGCATATAGCGAGAGTCCATCCTTATGAACGGAGAACCCACCCAACTATAGTGCAGCAGTTTCATGATGGACCTTTTGAAACAAACTACATGGAGATTACTGCCAGAACCACCACACTTTGAAGGAATGCTGCATGGGAGTCATGGATGTGATTTCAGATGAGCTGGTGTGTTTGCCAGTGTGCCCGAAACTCCAAGTTTAGATGAACGACCTACGGGGGTCATGGATTACAATTTAATTTGCTACTGAGGTGAGAGACACCTTTCAAAATGTGGAAATATTATTTGATACTGCACGATCATAGCTGATTAGGATTAGCGGGATTGAGCGCTTAGTGCCTGAGGAACAGCAAGAGACTATGTTGAATACCTGCTCCTGAGAGTGATGAGGCAGCGGCTCATATCGAGCGTGATGGTTATTGAAAAAACTTCTGTATTAAGCCAGTCGAATGGTGGAATAATGGTACAGTGCTGGCTCTTTGTGTTACCACCCATTAAGGGTTTTAGATTGATTTGATGGCAACATGTCAATATGCATACATCAATGATGCCTGTATGGCGATATACTAAACATTGAAACATTACACCCAAGATGGTGGCCAAAATATGGTATTTGACATAGACGGCATAGTTCTCTATCTGCCTCCCGGCCACCCACTAATTGGAGCGTTCTTTGGATATTTTAAAGGCATTAGCCAGCCATGTATGTTTCATTTATTGTGCAGCAATTGCTAAAGGCATTGAAGCCGAAACCCGTCTTGTTAAAAATAAATAAGGGATTTGGGATTGAGAAATGCAACTGTGTTCCTGTATCATTTCCCTGCCCAGGGAGACTTGGTTTGTGCATATATACGTATATATAATATGTATGTTTCGGTGTGCAAACTGTTTCTACAATTAAAACCCAAGTGGGCACGGGAGCAACATTCGAGGTAAAAGCTCGTGATGTGAGTGGACAATGGAGCATGCTGTGACATCACCCCACTTGGGTTTTAATTGTAGAAACAGTTTGCACACCGAAACGGACTCACTCGAGTTTCATGATATTTCCTGCACTACCAGGACCATAAGGCAGCGTGAGCAGCCCCGCCCACTGAGGCATCCAGGGAAATAAAAGTGCATCAAAATGGCGTTTCTGGTGTCCAACACAAACTTTTTGCCATTGAAGAAGGGAACTGCTTGTTCCCGAAACGCGTCTGGCAGGGTGAAATGAACAATGATGTACAGAGATGACGATTTGCCCACCTGTAAGCTTTTACCATTAAAGAATCGAGAATGATACGCTGCTGTTGGCTTTTCCTCACTGGGGCTTACCTGATATATATATATATATATATATATAAACACCAAGTTTGCCTGCAAAGGAAGGAGCCCACAAGCAAGGTGAAATCACGGCTTTTTATTCCTGTTGGGAGCAGCAGTGAAATGGATGCAAATTTCCAGCAACAAGCATCAAAGTCCAGCCTGACGCGTTTCGTAGCCTTACTTCATCAGAGGCTTGGGCGTGTACTCCGAGGCAAGCATTTTTATCAGGCAGCAACATACTTCCCGCCTCAGTGGGCGTTGCCAATCAGATGGCCTTGTGGTCTTGGTAGTCACCTGTCCTACTCGAGTATGTAGCCTGCCCCCAAGCACCTAGATAATGTCACAATAAAACCCGAGTGGGGTGTGCTGTTATGCTTCTCAATTCAAAGCTGTCCATAGTCTGCCAACAAGTGCCCCATTGCTTCCATACCGGTGGCGTTTTTAGGCGTCTCCATGGGGGGCCAGCAAGCCCCAGGGCCTCCTTCCGCGGCTCAGGCTCACCGCTCAAACATAAACACCAAGTTTGCCTGCAAAGAAAGGAGCCCACAAGCAAGGTGAAATCACGGCTTTTTATTCCTGTTGGGAGCAGCAGTGAAATGGATGCAAATTTCCAGCAACAAGCATCAAAGTCCAGCAATGGGGCACTTGTTGGCAGACTATGGACAGCTTTGAATTGAGAAGCATAACAGCACACCCCACTCGGGTTTTATTGTGACATTATCTAGGTGCCTGGGGGCAGGCTACTCACTCGAGTAGGACAGGTGACTACCAAGAGCACAAGGCCATCTGATTGGCAATGCCCACTGAGGCGGGAAGTATGTTGCTGCCTGATAAAAATGCTTGCCTCGGAGTACAAGCCCAAGCCTCTGATGAAGTAAGGCTACGAAACGCGTCAGGCTGGACTTTGATGCTTGTTGCTGGAAATTTGCATCCATTTCACTGCTGCTCCCAACAGGAATAAAAAGCCGTGATTTCACCTTGCTTGTGGGCTCCTTCCTTTGCAGGCAAACTTGGTGTTTATATATATATATATATTCACAGAAAAAACCATAGGTTATAGACCATATATAGTTAGGAATTAGCATTTACAAAACCTTGAAAATTCACTGAAAAAACCACAGGTTATAGACCATATATAGTTAGGAATTAGCATTTAGAAAACCTTATTTTACTCACACAAAACCATTGAAATTCCATATATAGTTAGTTGCACTAACTATATATCGTGCACCCGCAATCCACTGCTGATGATGTCACATATTACATCATTCATGACATGGTCAGTGACATCACTGATGACATCTCAAATGACATCACTGATGACATCACTGATAACAACATCCAGTGATTTTTTGTTTCTATAAAGTTTAAATATGTCTTACATATTGAAGAATGAGTGGATGTGTAAGTGTCTGGACGAAGGATTTAGTAGGTGCATGACTGACTGTATGAGTGAGTGATTAAATGTGTCTCACTGACTGCATGGGTTAGTGACTAAACTGTCTTAATTTGTGCATCATTATGTCTGTTGTTCTGTAAACTGCTGCATGTGTTGATCAGTAGCTATATGAGTAACTATATGGGTTATTGATTGATTGCCCAAGTATTTGTATGGGAGACTGAGTGTGTGTGTGGCTAGCTGGGAGGTGTGTGACTCTGTGCAGATCAATCTGTACTTGTATCAATGATTGTATAAGAAGGTAAGTATGTGTTAGTATATGTTTGAAAATGTAAGGTGCTCTATGTTTAACTGTATAGACAAGAAAATGGAAGTGTCATTGATTCTTTACAGGACTGACTAGGTGTGTGAGTAACTCCATGGATGAGTGGCAGACTGTGAGTGTCTGTATAGGTGTATGAGTGCATATGATAGTGTTGTAAAGATGAGTGATTGTATGTATGAATGATTGTATGGGTGAATGAGTGAAGGTGTGTGTAGACGTAGCAATCAGTGAGTGCGTATGTAGTAACTAGTATTGGTGTGTCAATGGTTTCAAAAATTATACTCTCTTTTTAACACTGGGTGAAACAGAGGTTATATTAAAATGTGAGGAGATGCATTGTATTGTCACATGAATGATATCATCAGTGATGTGGTCATTGATGTCAAATGAGATGTCATCAGTGATGTCATCAGTGATGTCATTTGAGATGTCATCAGTGATGTCATCAGTGATGTCACTGACCATGTCATGAATGATGTAATATGTGACATCATCAGCAGTGGATTGCGGGTGCACGATATATAGTTAGTGCAACTAACTATATATGGAATTTCAATGGTTTTGTGTGAGTAAAATAAGGTTTTCTAAATGCTAATTCCTAACTATATATGGTCTATAACCTGTGGTTTTTTCAGTGAATTTTCAAGGTTTTGTAAATGCTAATTCCTAACTATATATGGTCTATAACCTATGTTTTTTTCTGTGAATTTCATTGGTTTTTTAACAGCTAATATCTGTAGCTGTAAAATGTATTCTTCTTTAAATCCAAAAATATATTTTATATGTTTATGAATAATTTTTTTTTTTAATATTTTTTTTTCTTCGTTCCCGCTTCGCGAATCGGGAAGCTTCCCGTTAGCTGACCTTGATGCCGCGAAATAGACCGCGAGCCGGTAAACGTTTCTTTACCGCAAGTGCCGCGTTAGAAAACAACATTGTGACGCCTCCCGTCCGCATGACGTTTCACGTTGTCGCGTGATACGTCATATGACGTGCTACGTTAGCGAACTGGTACGCGAAGCGAGTCGCAAAGCGCAGGTTTCTGGAAGCAAACCGGGAGGCCCTGCAAAGCGCTTAACGTAAACACAGCAAGTCATGTGACTTGGTAATAACACTTTTCATTGGTTCATTTCACTTTTGGTTTCCTAATGATGTAAGACTAGGTCATATAATCTAAAATGAACACTTTTGATTGGTTGAGAACTCTTGTTTTTCCCAAATGATGAAAATCCCTCCTTCTTTCCTCACTCTGACTTTCATCATTGTGAGAGAAAGACCCTTTGTGATCACTGAGCAATGGCTTCTTTAGTAGCTTCAGCTGGTGCTTCCCCACCACCTCCACCACATCCAAGGAAGAGTGGACCACCTGCTCAAGTTATAATTCAACAAGAAGAAGAAGAAGAGGAACAGGACGACGAGCACGAAGAGAGGCAGTTTTTGCCTGAGCAGCCCAGGACGTCTCACCGGAAAGAAAACTTCATTTGGCAATTTTTTAAAATTCCCAAAGGTCAGAAAAAAGTAAATGCAAGATACGTAACTTGCCTTATATGTCAAGATAGACTGTCCAGAGGAACCGAGAAAAAATACAGTTTCGGAAACTACACAATGCATCGCCATATGACTAGGTGGCATCCTAACAACTACAGTGCTGCACAGTTTCGGAACGACCTAGATAATCTCCCTATTATGGCCAGAAGATCTGTTGTACCGGAAGTAACGGGACCAGAGGGCAGGGAGATGGTGCCAAATATACAAATGAAATTTGGTGAAGTAAAACACACCTGCGTATTTTGCGATGGATTCATTTCCTACGGAGAAAAAAGCATCACTCTGATCAACAGAGCTATTGACTATCATATGCAAGTTTGTACGAAACGCCCAAAATAATAAATACTTCTTTTTTTGTTTTGTTGCTCCTGTTGAGCCCTTTACAATGAATCGTTTTCATTGCCCCCTCCAAGAAAAACCCAAAAAAATATAAAACTTCAGAAAAATTCAAAAAAAGTAAAAAAATGTTCCGAAAAATAATAAAAAAAATATAAAACAACAAAAACAATAAAAAAAAAAGTTCTTTTCAGAACTACCTCCCCGTTATTAAAAAATTGGTACAATATTTGGAACTGTGCCAACCTCTATTTCTCTTAGTTCGCTTCCCAGTTCGCTCGCCGGTACGCGAACTAGAAGCGAACCAAAAACAGTAAGTATAAGGGAAGGAAACAGACACTTATGTTAAAAGAAAGACAGCTATAGGGGAGTAAACTAGAGATACTATTACCCGTAATCCACTGCTGATGATGTCACATATTACATCATTCATGACATGCTCAGTGACATCATCAGCAGAGGATTGCGGGTTTTTTGGCAACGTGCCTTATCCACGGTTCAATAACGCTGCCTTTTGCTTTATATAAGTTTTCAAATTGTATGAAATATATACCAATAGGTCGTTATGAACCTTTAGGTAGTGCTTTTCTTCATGAGGTCTGGTCGCTTCCATACACATACAGATGTTTCAAAGATGATCAAGAAGTTTATCTGAATGGAGAGGAATGCACTGAGACGCCAGATCATTCACTAATGTGTAGGCACATACAGTTACACGGTTCATGCAACAAACACCGACCAAATATGGCTTGCGTGTTGCAAGGCACGCCAGTTCCTGCTATCATCCCCACGTTCAAGTTGTTGGAAAATGGTAGTTATTTGATGCTCAATAATGAAGATTGTTCTGAGTTAATTGAAAAGGGTCTGCACCTCTGTACGGGTGTTCGCTATGTGAAGCACGAAAGTTTCACGGGCCGAACTCAAGGCCACCTCTCTCTGAGACAAAAGAGCTCTTATTCTTGCCATGCCGTTGAAATCTGTCCCAAGGTTGGTATTTGTGGCCAGATTGAAAACTCCCTATGTTCATGTGTGGGAGGAAATAGAACATTTCTGCAGCAAATAACCCGTTCACTTACTGTTACGATAAAAGGAATACTTTTAATTCAGATTTGCCTTTCAATTTCAGCAAGATGGTTCCGCCTATCTTTAACGCATCCTCCACAAAGACCCTGGCGCACTTTTTTAAAGTTGTTACCAGTGGTCTCGTGACTTCATTTGAGAAAATCTTTGGAGTCATCCCTCCTTCCTTTCATTCTATTTTCTCGACTCCGGTTCGTGGATTGGCATTTTTACTTGCATTACCAGCGGACGCTCTTGTGCTTTTTTACATTTTTAAATATGGATGTCCCTCCTATGCAACCTCCCACCCTGCAGCTGCTGACACTGTTCCGCAATCGCATGCTAGAATATTATGGCACAATGCCGTTGGCGATATTAAGCACGGCATATGGATTATCTTTTCGATTCTCCTACTTCACCTGTGTCCAGCCTGTATTTCACTGCCTGACCTGTGATTTCGATTGGGCCATTGATTTGTGTCTCTGCGGACCGGTTTCTCCTGACGTCGACTTTAATCAGCTGATGACTCCTATCATTACTCACGAGTTGGTTTGTCCTGGCGAAAGGATTATGGCTGTGGCATTGATGCATGGACTACTTGGTCCCTGGAATTTACTGGCGGCAGCACAGTCTTTCTTGGAACAGAGCTTTCTTGAAAACCCACCGAGCTGTCCTCTGATGGTGATAGAGGATCCGGTGCTGGGAGAGCACGTATGTTCTTTTCCGCTTTTAAATTGGATGGCTGAACTGTTTTCGGATGAAGACGGTGACTTCCTATTGGAGGCTGTTGCAGCTTATTTTGCATACACAGTTATGTCATAGACCTTTTTCATGTTTGATATGCTGAGTACTAGCATTTCATTGACAATTCATTGACTTATTTGTCAAGTTTTTATTATTTACCTTGCCTATTGGCTTAAGACTCGATAAAGTACTTGGCTGTTTTATTTTTCTTTAGCATTAAATTTTCCTAGTTTTTAATGCTTTACCTTGCGGACCGTCCACATATAAACTTGCAATCTGCTCTCATGAGATGGCACTTCTATTATCTTATTCAGTTCGTTTCCGGATCATGGGGAGGTGTCATCTAGGTCCTGGATATCTTTACACCGTGTTAAGTTAGCATGGGCTCATTACCGGTTTAAACGCCATTTTTCCTTTTTTGCAACTTCTGCACACGACACTTAGTTGTTGCTTTAGCTTTCCACCTAGTAGTTCATCGTGGTTTACATGAGAATAATATGTTATTGTTCTACTATCTGCTTTGCTTGTTAAACTATATCTGTACAGCGAGTGCTAAAGTTTCAAGAACAACACGATACAGAATTGTTATGAGGTCTGATCTCCACGACTTCATACTCATAACATAAGTGCAACTTCTGCCAATTCTGGGCATGAGGCGGGTTTTATATTGCTTTGCCGAACACACATACACAACAGTTGATGCGGTTCACATGAAGAGAGAGCTGGTGTATGCTGATGTGATTCCTTCAAATCTAAGACACTAAAGTATGGGCACGCCCTAAACCAACACAAAGAGACCTTCTTAGCAAATAATATAATATGTGTATTAGGGAGGGTGAGATATAAGCAGCCGCGGGCCGTGGAGGGAGTTACGGTGAGGCAGGGAGGCGGGGAGGGGGAGAAGCAGGGTGGAGCCCTCTCTACCTTGCCCCTCCCTCTCCCCGCCTCCCTGCCCCACCGTAACTCCCTCCACGGCCCGCGGCTGCTTATAAGTGTTGCTAACTCTTATTCATTTACAGCATGTTAACATACTGTCACCATTCGCTTTTTATGTACTAGTAACTATGCTGGTAATTTTGCTACTGATAATATGTGTACTTCTATTATCTAAGATACTACGCCTGAGAAGACGGCATTAGTAAATAAACATTTCAAATACACATGTGTTCTTCTTAACTCCATGTTCTGGTTTCTAAGAAATATATAACGACCGACTGTTCATGAGTTCCACGTATCCTGAGGTACTATAAGTTCATATTCTGGATTGTCTAAACATTGAGAGTTTGTTATATCCAATGTGACACTGTACCTAGCTTGCTAAGGAGTTTTTGATTACTAACGTGAGTTTTGGGACACCCTAATTCGCCGAGGTTCCAATCCTCTGTCCACAGTTCTGTGTGAGAACAGAAACCCTGCGACAGGGGCACCCCCGACCCTTGCTGGAGCTTCATCACACTTGCGATACAACTCCAGCAATGCGCCACCTTTACGGCACAGATACATCACGCATCTGTGCTGTTTTTGCCCCATGATGCGCCGCATTGTAAATGCAGCACACCATAGGTGACGGAACAGCGGCACAGAATGACTAACACATCCCTGGTGATGCGCCAGTCATCATAAATGTATCCCTATGCTTCTTATCTTGTTAGAGATGAACCGCCATATGTATCATCAAAGTTTTTTGCATTTCCTAAATAGCGAACTTTAAGGAATAAATAGCGATTCTTTACCATTCCTAGTTTGCGATTAGCTATTTGCTAATTACAAATTACCCATTCATTTCCTTCATTTCCATAGGGCGGTTGGACTCACTTTTAGCTCGAACGGCTGAATGGATTTCCATGAAACTTGGCAAAATTGTAGGGACTGGTAGCCCGATGTGCCTTTTGTAGGTCTCAATATATGTGCTCCAGTGGATTTTGAGAAATATATATATATATATGTATATATATATATATTACCTACTGGCGGTCGCCAGTTGGTAGTTATAGTTAAAACGTAGTTTCCATAGGAAATCCGCAACATTCTATTTGGAATAACTTTGGCGCCGGTGGATGAATCTTCACGAATTCCTCCAAGAAAATGGCCTGCTCCGCTCTGCTCCTTCCCTGAAAGTTAAGGGGTGATTCATGAAGCGGGGGCCGAGAAAAAAGGGGGGACCCAAAACGTGGTTTCCCGATGCAATTTTCCATAGGACTTTTAGCCAAGGCTACAGCCCGAACGGTTGAACAGAATTACACCAAATTTGGTAAAAAGGTAGAGTTTGCTTTGCAGATGACCCTTTTTGTTGAATGGTGTAAATCCGTTCAGTAGTTCCTGAGAAAATCATAAGTAAAATCATAAGTATATCTATAGGAGCTTACTGTAAGCTTACTGTAAGCTTACTGTACTCTGTACCTTCCCGAGCAAAAGCTGAATGTTAATAGGTTGTCAACACTCCAAACCAGGAAGCGTTGGCAGCCATCTTGTGCCTCGGTAGAACCGAGGCACAAGAAAGCTGAAAACAAACGTGCAAAACACGCAAAGGGGGCAGGGTAGACACACCCTGACCCCCTAGGCCTGCTCAGGGGGTCCCACAAGGACCCCCAAGGCCCCAAAAAAACTATTAATATTTTTTTTAAATCGCGGGGTACGCATACGTACGCATACCCCGTGAAAGAAAAAAAACCTGGGTTGCTTTTTTTAAAAGTAGCCCCCGGGGGGACCAAATCCCAGGGGCATATTTTTAAAAAAGTGTGGGGCCCAATCCCCCCAAAACTGCCCCGGGGACCGCCACCCCTGGGGCAAAGTCATTATCCTAGCGGTGGCACATGGGACCGCCACCCCCCGGCGCTTTGTTTTTAAAAACAAAAACAACCTGTGTGGGGGGCTCAAGCCCCCCCACACGCCCCGGGGACCGCCACCTCCCCGGGGCACTAATATGCAAAATAGGGGGGTCCGTGATGGACCCCTCAGCCCCGGGGACCACCACACCCTGGGACTTCTTAGATGTTAGGAGGGGGGCCGCGCGGCCCCCTCCTAGAGCCCTCAATGGCCATGGGGACCGCCACCCCCCAGGGCCGGCTCCTGCAGTGTCCCGGGGAGCCTACCTCCAGGACACTGCTCGCGGCTCCCACCCTACCACAGCAAACTGCTTTGATTTTTGAAAGAGAGAGCAGGTTTCTTTCAAAAATCTAAGCCGATTGCTTTTCTGTATGGGGAGCAGCATGTTAGCTGCTCCACATGCAGAAAAGCAATGCCGGCTCCCGCAGGATGCGCGGAGCCGGCAGGGACCGTGAAGGGCTCGGGGACCCCCCCCACGGCCCCCAACGAGGAAGGCCAGGCTCCGGGGGATGGGGTCCCTGGGGCCAGAAGTGGCCCGGGAGGGGGGCCACGCGGCCCCCCTCCCCCAAATTATAAATAAATAAATAAAAGGCCGGCCCGGGGGATGGGGTCCCCGGGGCCTTAAGGGGCAAAGGAGGATGGCTATACAGCCCCCCTCCCAAAAATAAAAATAAAATAAAGTTGGCCTTCCACCGGGGGATGGGGTCCCCGGGGTCGGAATTGGTCTCGGGAGGGGGGCCACGCAGCCCCTTTCCTGATTTTTTTTAAAAAACATTAAAAAAATTGGGGGCAGGCCCTGGGGATGGGTCCCCAGGGCCCAAAAAAAAAGAAAAAGAAGGGGGCTACACAGCCCCCCTTCTTAAAAGTAAAAAAAAAACGAGATCGGGCGGAGGCCATGCTCCCTCCCTACACCTTTCTGCAAATGCACCCCCTAGCGCGTTTTCAGAGGGGGAAGAAATTCCCCTCGCATACTGGGGGTCCCTAGGGGCCAACTAGCCCACCAGGAGCCTCCAGTATGGGCCAGGGGGCTCCCTTGCAGAGACGTGTAAAGAGGCCACACCCCTTTTTACACCTCTCTGCAACGGAGCCCCCTGGCGCATAATGGATGTTGCTGGTGGGCTAATTGACCCCCAGGGACCCCCAGTATTCAAGGGGAATTAGTTCCCCTTCTGAAAAAGCACCAGGGGGCTGCGTTGCAGAGAGGTGTAAAAAGGGGCTGGGCCTCATTACACCTCTCTGCATCGCACCCCCCTGGTGCATACTGGAGGTTTCTGGTGGACTAGTTGGCCCCCAGGGACCCCCAGTATGCAAGGGGAATTATTTCCCCCTCTGAAAAAGTGCCAGCGGGTTGCGTTGCAGAGCGGTGTAAAAAGGGATGTGGCCTCTTTACACGTCTCTGCAAGGGAGCCCCCTGGGCTAGTTGGCTCACACGGGACCTCAGAATTGAAGAGGAATTAATTCCCCAACCTAAAACGCGCCACAGG
This sequence comes from Lissotriton helveticus, assembly GCF_964261635.1. NCBI lineage: Eukaryota > Metazoa > Chordata > Amphibia > Caudata > Salamandridae > Lissotriton > Lissotriton helveticus. The sequence goes on from NC_136071.1 coordinate 56,942,129, forward strand.
GTGTGTTTGCAAGCATGTTACCTCAGGCCCCGCCCCCTACTTCACTATTGAGCAAAATATTCCTGTAAAATCAGCCGAACTACGAATTCCGATTTACTCACCTGTTATCACAAGAGCTGTCAGTACTGCATCTTTGAGCGCACTACTGATCCTGAAAAGTAATTCTAACCATACTTACAGTAACTTGAATTTCCTTCCATAGGCTAACATTGACTGGTTTTCCTTGGAAATTTTTCCAAGTGTGGTGTTTTGGAACTTTAAAAAATTCCTCTAAAATCAGCCGAACTACGAATTCCGATTTACTCACCAGTTATCAGGAGAGACCTCATTGCTGCATCTTTCAGCCCACTACTGATCCTGAAAAGTAATTGTAACCCTACTTACAGTAACTTGAATTTCCTTCCATAGGCTAACATTGACTAGTTTCACTTGGAAATTTTTCTAAGTGTGGAGTTTTGGAACTTTAAAAAACTTCCTCTAAAATCAGCCGAACTACGAATTCCGATTTACTCACCTGTTTTCAGGAGAGACCTCAGTGATGCATCTTTCAGCTCACTACTGTTCCTGAAAAGTAAATTTAACTGTACTTAGCAGTAACTTGAATTTTCTTCCATAGGATATCATTGCCTGCTATATAAAATATATATAAATTAAAAAAATATAAAAAAAATAAAAATATTACAATTTCAATATTTTTAAAAACATTTATTTTCAATGTATATAAAAAATATGTAATGTAATTTAAAAAATAAAATATTTAAAAATAAATTTTCAAATAATGTAGTAAAACAGTATAACAAAATATTACAATTAATACATTTAAAAATGATCATTTACAAAACCTTTGAAATTCACTGAAAAGATCATAGGTTTCAGCCACGTTATAGTTAAAAATCAGCATTTATAAAACCTTAGAAATTCACTGAAAAAACCATAGATTTCACCCGTGTTATAGTTAAAAATTAGCATTTAAAAAACCTTAGAAATTCACTGAAAAAACAATAGGTTTCACACACGTAATAGTTAAAAATTAGCATTTAAAAATCCTTAGAAATTCACTGAAAAACCATAGGTTTCACACATGTTATAGTTAGATGGACATTTCACTCCCACAAAACCATTGAAATTCCCCCGTTATAGTTAACTATAACTTGCGTGCCCGCAATGCACTGCTGATGATGTCACATATTACATCACTCATGACATGGTCAGTGACTTCACTCATGACATCACTGATGACATCTCAAATGACATCACTGATGACATCATCCTTGTAAAAGAGTGACAGACCTCCTCTCAGCGTAATAGCGTAATATAACCCTTGATACACACATTCAAAAATAGAAACTAAAATTTTCAAAAAAAATGGAAATACCAATTCCAGTTAGAACAACCTATTCAGTAATTCTAAAATCTACATACACATCCAGTCTTTCACTAACAGTTCTATATAGGCACTCATACATGCACTCACTCAACATATGTACTCATACACCTATACATCTTATTACACACCGACACTCATCTATAGAGTTACTCACACACAAACTCAAACATCCTTTTATTTAAATATACAGCTATACACCGACCAATACACTTACTTCTACAGAATCGTACACATACTTACTCTCTTAAACAATCAGTTATAGAAACACATACTTATTTATACAGGATCTCTTACAATCTCTCGCTCTCACATATACTCACTTATATACATCACTTATATACATAAATACTCACATATACTAGTTTAAAACATATGTAGTTACTCATAAAGATACTATTGAGACAGTGTTTCACTCACTAACACACCCATACACACACTCATCCACCCATACAGTTCTGCACACATGCTGTCTTCAAAACACATACAAACAGTGAGTCACCCATTCATGCATCTATGCGGTAAGTAATACCCCCACCAAACCACACAGACACTCATACTGATACTCTAAATACCAACTAATAACCCATATCGACACTCATGTAGCTAGTCACCAACCCATGCAGCCACTTATACACTTTGGGGCCGATTCTGATCCTAGATTTTTATTTTCCATACAAATAGGATTTGTATTTTTTTCCATACAAATTGTAAAAGTCCCTTCCAACCCGTGTAGTACGATTCGTATGGGAAAAATACATACAAATCGGCCCGATCCTTACAAATCGGATCGGGAAAAGCTGTACGACACGGACTTGTAAAAAAGACCATACAATTTGTAAAAAGGCTGTCCAACCCGTCAAGTACGATTCGTACCGGGTTGTCAGCATATGATTTGTATGGAAAATGGCCTGTATACGGGGAATGACTCGTACCGGCCAACGAAGCGAACCCCTAGATGCCTCATACCCTGGTATGACTCGTTCTGGGGGTACGACTCATACCGGGCCACGGGTCATATAGGGGTATGAGGCGTAGAGGGGTCCCCTCACATGTGAGGCGTGTGTATGGTGCGTACCCCAACATCGCGCATGTACGCACCGTACGTACGCGATTTTAGGGTACAGTGCGTACATACGCGATTTTGGGGTACGGTGCGTACATACGCGATTTTGGGGTACGGTGCTTGTACAGTGCGTACAAGACCAGTACCCCTTCATCGCGTATGTACGCACCGTACCCCACTTTCCGTGTCATCCGTACGCACCGCTCATACGCACAGTACCCCTGTATTCATGGGGTGTATGACGCGTACATGGGGGGGGGTCTGTCCCGTAATGTTTTCAGGGCGTACAAGGTTTTTCCGGCACTTTTTGGCTCTTGTAAAAAAAGAGCCGTGCGGAGTGCCGTTTGTACGAATCGTACTTGCTGGGTTGTAAACTGCTGATGGGAATACATGGGAACGTCCCGTACAGAGCAATCCGAATTGGAATCGCTTGTATATACGAGTTGTATGGTCTTTTTTACAATTTGTATGGAGTGCGTCTATTTGTACGGATCGTACTTCCTAGGTTGTAGGGGCGTCCTTACAAGTACGAGTTGTATGGGGAAAACGCTCCATACCACAATTTGTACAGCGTTTTTCCAGGATCGGAATCGGCCACAAAGTGAGACACTGATACAGATATTTACATATATTAAACATTACTCGCTAATACATGTATTCACTAAGATACACTTAATAATTCAGTTATACAATCATTTTCCCCCCAAAAAATCCATTTAGACACTTATTTACACATTTATTCTTCCATCGACCTTTAGATATACATATTGACTGGATGATGTCATCAGTGATGTCATTTGAGATGTAATCAGTGATGTCATGAGTGATGTCACTGACCATGTCATGAGTGATGTAATATGTGACCTCATCAGCAGTGCATTGCCGGCATGCAAGTTATAGTTAACTATAACGGGGAATTTCAATGGTTTTGTATGAGTGAAATGTCCAGCTAACCATAACATGTGTGAAACCTATGGTTTTTGAGCGAATTTCTAAGGTTTTTTAAATGCTCATTTTTAACTATAACGTGTGTGTAACCTATGGTTTTTCAGTGAATATATATATATATATATATATATATATATATTCACTGAAAAAACCATAGGTTTCACAAACGTTATAGTTAGGAATTAGCATTTAAAAAAACCTTTGAAATTCACTGAAAAAACCATAGGTTTAACACTCGTTATTTTGCTCACCAAGCCATCCCAGTTCAGACATGGCCATATGCAAATCAGTCTTGACCCTGTGCCTCAAGGGAACAGTCCAGCCCGAACTGCCAAGCCATGTCTTTCCTGGACCGGTATCAAGCATCCTAGGACCGGTTTCTGGCTATCAGCCGTCTTCAGCCAGGATATCCTGACTCCAGTGGCTTAGTGAGCAAGGGACCCACGTCTGATCATCCCCTTCCCACATAGATGAACAGCAAAACACACAAGATGATGGACAGAATGTTGCACAATGGCAAAACATTCACCCTCAGTCACAGATCTTGGTTTAATCCATCGTTATTTTGCTCATCAAGCCACCCCAGTTCAGACATGGCTATATGCAAGTCAGTCTTTACCCTGTGCCTGATGGGAACAGTCCAGCCCGAACTGCCAAGCCATGTCTTTCCTGGACCAGAATCAAGCATCCTCAGACCAGTTTCTGGCTATCAGTCGTCTTCAGCCACATTACAATAGCTTGACTCCAGTGGCTTAGTGAGCAAGGGACCCACGTCAGGGCATACCCTTCCCACATAGGGTGAACAGCAAAACACACAAGATGATCGACGGAATGTTGCACAATGTCAAAACATTCACCCCCAGTCACAGATCTGGGTTTGATACATCATTATTGTGCTCACCAAGCCACCCCAGTTCAGACATGGCCATATGCAAATCAGTCTTGACACTGTGCCTCATGGGAACAGTCCAGCCCGAACTGCCAATCCATGTCTTTCCTGGACCGGAATCAAGCATCCTAGGACCGGTTTCTGGCTATCAGCCGTCTTCAGCCAGGATAGCTTGATTCCAGTGGCTTAGTGAGCAAGGGACCCAGGTCTGGGCATACCCTTCCCACATAGGGTGAACATCAAAACACACAAGATGATGGACGGAATGTTGCACAATGGCAAAACATTCACCCCCAGTCACAGATCTGGGTTTAATCCATCGTTATTTTGCTCACCAAGTCACCCCAGTCCAGACGTGGCCATATGCAAATCAGTCTTGACCCTGTGCCTCATGGGAACTGTCTATGCCGAACTGCCAAGCCATGTCTTTCCTGGACCGGTATCAAGCATCCTAGGACCGGTTTCTGGCTATCGGCCGTTTTCAGCCAGGATATCCTGACTCCAGTGGCTTAGTGAGTAAGGGACCCACGTCTGGGCATCCCCTTCCCACATAGGATTAACAGCAAAACACACAAGATGATGGACGGAATGTTGCACAATGGCAAAACATTCACCGTCAGTCACAGATCTGGGTTTAATCCATCATTATTTTGCTCATCAAGCCACCCCAGTTCAGACATGGCTATATGCAAATCAGTCTTGACCCTGTGCCTCATGGGAACAGACCAGCCGAACTGCCAAGCCATGTCTTTCCTGGACCGGAATCAAGCATCCAAGGATCGGGTTCTGGCTATCAGCCGTCTTCAGCCACAATAGCTTGACTCAAGTTGCTTAGTGAGCAAGGGACCCACGTCTGGGCATACCCTTCCTACATAGGGTGAACAACAAAACACACAAGATGATGGACGGAATGTTGCACAATGGCAAAACATTCACCCCCAGTCACAGATCTGGGTTTAATCCATCGTTAATTTGCTCACCAAAGCCACCCCAGTTCAGACATGGCCATATGCAAATCAGTCTTGACCCTGTGCCTCATGGGAACAGTCCATCCCGAACTGCCAAGCCATGTCTTTCCTGGACCGGAACCATGCATCCTAGGACCGGGTTCAGGCTATCAGCCATTTTCAGCCAGGATAGCGTGACTCCAGTGGTTTAGTGAGCAAGGGATCCACATCTGGGCTTACCCTTCCCACCTAGGGTGAACAGCAAAACACAAAAGATGAGGGACGGAATTGCATAATGGCAAAACATTCACCCCCAGTCACAGATCTGGGTTTGATCCATCATTATTTTGCTCACCAAGCCACCCCAGTTCAGACATGGCCATATGCAAATCAGTCTTGACCCTGTGCCTCATGGGAACAGTCCATCCCGAACTGCCAAGCCATGTCTTTCCTGGACCGGAACCAAGCATCCTAGGCCCGGGTTCAGGCTATCAGCCATCTTCAGCCAGGATAGCGTGACTCCAGTGGCTTAGTGAGCAAGGGACCCACATCTGGGCATACCCTTCCCACATAGGGTGAACAGCAAAACACACAAGATGATGGACGGAATGTTGCACAATGGCAAAACATTCAACCCCAGTCACAGATCTGGGTTTCATCCATTGTTATTTTGCTCACCAAGCCACCCCAGTTCAGACATGGCCATATGCAAATCAGTCTTGACCCTGTGCTTCATGGGAACAGTCCAACCCGAACTGCCAAGCCATGTCTTTCCTGGACCGGAATCAAGCATCCTAGGACCGGTTTCTGGCTATCAGCCATCTTCAGCCAGGATAGCTTGACTCCAGTGGCTTAGTGAGCAAGGGGCCCATGTCTGGGAATACCCTTCCCACATAGGGTGCACAGCAAAACACACAACTAATCAGTAGCATTTAATTTACAGGCCCTGGGTATATGTTAAACCACTCTACAAAAGACTTGTAAGTAAAGTAAATATGGTAATCAGGTGTAAGCCAATCAACCCATTTTCATAGTAGTGAGAGATACACTATAGCACTTGTTAGCAGTTTCTACCTGCACAAAATCCTAAGTCCAATAAAATGAGTTTCAGCTCTAAAAATGAAAGTAAGCTGACAAAACATTTGGGGGAAGACCACCCCAAGGCTGACTGGTCTAGCATGTGTCTCTCCCAGCCGGAATTGAGAAGAATTACCCAACCTCATGGGAGTTTCCATTACTACGGTAGAAGAAACTGAATAGACCATCAGCATTGGAGTCCCAGGACGGTGTTCCACCGTAAACTCAATTCCCTGTAGGAAGATGGAACAGCTCAATGATTTGGATCCCCACCCCTCCTTTGCATTAGCCACCTGATGGGCCTATGGTCTGTCTGAACCCCAAAAGTGAGTCACAAACAAGTATGGTCTAACCTTCTTCAGTGCCCAGACTACAGCAAAGGCTTCTCTTTCAATAGCACTCCACTTCCGTTCCCTAGCCTCCTAGAGATGATTGATGCTGATTGGTCTAGGCCCTCCTCATTGAGCTGTGATGGAACTGTCCTGTTCCATGCTTTGAGGCATTGGTTTGGACTATGAACTCTTTTGAAAGTCAGGGGCTTTGATCACAGGGGCTTTGGACCATGAACTCTTTTGAAAGTCAGTGACTTTGATCACAGGGGTGTGCACATGACCTGTTGGGGGAGTCAAAGACTTTCTGGCAAACCTACGTCCAAGTCACCTTCTTGGGCTGATTCTTAGATGTCAGCTCATTCAAGGGGCTACACTGGTGTCATACCCATTGACAAACCTCATGTAATATCCTGCAAGGTCCAGAGAGGACCTCACCTTAGTCTGAATTTTGGGAGCTTGTAGGCTGGATTTGTTTCTATCTTGGCATGGAGGGGCAGCACCTTACTTCTGCCAATGAGATTTCCCAAGTACACCACAGAACCCTGCCCTATCTGGCACTTCCTGGCCTTGGTAGTGAAGCTTGTCCATTGCAGGGCCTGAAGCACTTCCTGCGGGTGGTTCTCCTAGCTGCTACTGAAGACAGCTATGTTATCCAACTAAGCAGCACTGAAGGCCTCCATGTCAGCCAAGACTTGGTTCACCAGCCACTGGAAGGTGGTAGGGGCATGTTTAGCCCAAAGGCAAGCAAGCACTTTAAACTAAAGGTTAACAGTTACCCTATGATGTGGAGAAGGCTCACCTCTCTTTCGCCCCTTCAGTAAGAGCATTCTGCCAGACCCTACTACTACTCAGGAACTTGGCAAGCTAACTAGTCAATGAGCTTATCAGCTCTGGGAATGGGATGAGCATCAGTCTAAGTGACTGAGTTTAATCCCCTGTAACCCACGCAGAACTGGAGTTCTGGTATAGCACCTGGTGGGGCAACATTTGGTACCGGCACCACTGGGCTAGACCAGGGAATGCTTAAGTGCTCATTCACCACTAGTTCTAATCCCTTAGAGACCGCCTCTTTTATGCAGGCCTTCAATTTATCAGACATCCTGTATATTTTCTCTGTGAAAGGGGGGGGGCTGTCTACGGTGTCAATGTCATGGAAAAATAGATGTGTAAGCCCAGGAGTGAGGAAAAACAGAGAGGCAAACTGTCCCAATAACTGGTGACAGTCCCTCTGCTGGTCTGGGGTCAGGGTAGGGAAGAGGTTAAAGGGGAGAGTTTAACTCCCTCAACTGACCCAGCTTTTTCTTTTGATGACAAGAGGTCAGGGAGAGGATCACCCTCCTCCTTCTCTCCATCATCTGTCACCAGCAGCATGGTAACCCCGGACCTCTCATAGTTTGGTTTGAGGTAGCTGATATGGAGCACCCCAGAGGGTGTTTTGTGGTCTTGATATCCACCAGGTATTTCACTTCCCCTTACTCTAATCTACCTCATAAAACCCGGTCCAACGGTCTTGGGGAGCAAGGGCTCCACTATTTCCATTACCCCCACCTTCTACACAGGTTGAAATTCTGCCTGGGTAGCCATTTGGTCATACCACTGCTTCATAACTTCCTGGCTTGCTTCCAAGTTCTCAGAAACTTTCGTCCAGAACTTGGCCATCTGGTTCATGATAACTAGCACGTAGGTAACCACATCGCTGGTGAGGGTGGGATTCTGGGGTTCTTGTTTCCACTCCTTCTTGACCAGACTGAGAGGTCCCCTAACAAGGTGTCCATAGAGAATGTCAAAGGGGCCGAATCTGACACCCTTCTGTGGCACCTCCCTGTAGGCAAAAGGCACGCATGGCAAGAAGACGTGTAACTTACACCTCTTGGGCTCAGTAGACCCATAGTCATGCCATTTTTCAATCTTTCAACAAGCCCATTTTTTTGTGGATGGTAGGGTGTGGAGAACATGTAGGTTACTCAACACTCCTCCCACATTGACTTCATGTCTGCCGACATGAAGTTGATGCCCCTGTCAGACACAACTACTTTAGGGAAGCAATACAGGTGAAAATCCCCATCAAAGTCCTAGCCACTGCAGGTGCAGTTACAGTCCTCAGAGGCATGGCCTCTGAGTATCTAGTGGCATGGTCCACCAAGACGAGGATAAAACTGTTGCCAAGGCTGTGTCGGGCACATGGGCCCTACAGTGTTTGAGCCAACCCTTTCAAAGGGGGCACCCATGACAGGTAAGTGATTCAAGGGGGCTTTCAGATTAATTTTTCTCCTGTCTTCCCACTGGCCTAGCAAGCTAGGCAAGTCCTACAAAATGCATCTGAGGAGACCCTCATCTGACGCCATCTGGGGCCAATAGATGTGAGAGACAATACTGACAAACTTCTTGTAGTTTTCCAGATGTCATGTCAGGGTTATCTCATTAGCCAGCCCCAGGAGAAAGGACCTGTAGCAATTGTGGACTACCAAGAAACATGATGCACCATGCACAAGTACCTTAGGCTACTATACAGGAGTTCATTCTCCCAGCATATGAGATGATTACCAGAGGTATCACAAGCTGCCCTCTACTTCATCTTGCCACCTTATGCCATCCAGTCTTGGGCCCTCCTTCTGTCCTAGTGGGTCCCCCTTCTGACTGCCCTCCAGCAATCTCTGGCAGGACACTAAGGGAGGTAATGTCTTCCCCATCGGATTTTGGGTGGATCCCTTCCTGTGCCCCATCCACCATGGGACATTCGGAGGCTGGTTTCCCAAACTCCCTGACCTTCTCTTGGTAGCTTACTGAGCCATTTCTCTAGGCTCCAGATCTCCTCCACTACTCTGCTGGTCAGCCATGGACATGGTGGTCGCACAGACACACTCAAGCAACACCAACACATCCAGGAGTGGCCTGAGCTCCAGTCAAGAAAAACAGTCTAAAAGGCATGGCTTGGCTCACAGCAACTTTCAGAAGACCTGAGACCCCTTCTCATTCACAGGGAATCAGAGCCACGGTGTAGTGGCTCTGCCAGTTGTCTGCTACTACAACCTGGTGGAATGTATTGGGAATCACTTGCTCTATGGACACCAGATGACACCCTACAATAGCCATACTAGATCCTCTGTCCCTCTGTGCCTATTAATGGTGACCCTATTTCCCTCACAAAATAAAGAAAGAACATATAGGAATCTTAATGTCCCCCCACCTCCTTGATTATTAAGGTGTAACACTTTGTAAGGAACCTGTAAATGAAAATCTGCAATGATATTCTGCAATGATTTGGAACTGCTATCAAGGTATACCAACAAATCTTTCTGTCATCCAGCAAAAAGTTAAAATCCCTCTCCAAAAACATTTCTGTTGCATAAAAGGAGAAGTGGTGATTAACTCAAAAGATTGTTCGTGCATGATAATGAGGTAGGGCAAAACACCTTATTAAGGCAAATTTCATGTCAAAGTCATATACCATCCAAGTATAGTCATCTGTTTTCACTACTTATTGTATCCAAAAATTAAATGCATATTACTGTATTCCTGTCAGAATTACAGCCTGACCAGATTGAAGGGTCACAGGTCCACATTTCATGTACTTTTTTGTCTTTTGAGAGTTCTGGCATAGCACATTCCTGTAAAAAGAACTTACATCTGTTTTTTTGTTGTTTCAAAAGCTTAAAAATCACTGAACATTTAGCATCATTGCGCAAACACCTAACATTGATATTCCCCAAGAGAAGCATCAGGAAACATTAATTCATATAATATAGACATTGCCATATTTGATCAGTGTCCAATTAACTATCTCTTTTTTTGGGCTTTTCTCTTTATCACAGGGGTGGAAGCATCTTTCTCTTTACCCTCTTTAAGTTTATCTTTTTTATCCTGTGCACACAAGTCTCTTGAGTCATTGCTCTCAAATCCAGTCTCTTCAGCATCATCACCCTCTTTCTCCTTCCTGTTAATGAGGTTGAAATGTCCATGGCTGTTTCAACCTCGAAGACAATGCCAGCAATTACAGAGTCAGAAAAAGATGACTGTTCCTTGGCTTTGCATCTATGGTGTATCTCAGCACAAGAGTTCTTAGAGGATATTGTGGTTGCTGCTTTCCAATACTCCCCCCTAGTGGCTTTGGAAAGTGTTTGCTCTGATTGGACAGACACATCCACATCAGGTGTTGGAGCTATGATTGTTTTTTCAGGAGCACCTGATGAAGCTACTTCATTGGGCTCAATGTTCTCTCAGCCTTATTAAGTATGCCTGTTTGTTCTCCTTCCACAAAACAAAGTTTATTTCCCTGAGGTTACTTGTTCCAGAATGATATGCACCTTTTTATCAGATAGAGATAAACTAAGAGGATGTTCCTCATCCAAACTAAGTCTGATTATTTCTTTTAGTTCAGTTCTGCCTCAAAATCTACCCTTGACGTCCCACTTCTTTGGTGGGGAGGGAGGGTTCCTCCATCCATGCAGTTTTATTTTAAAGGCGTAGGAAGAGGGGACGTTTGTAAACTCATGTTGAGCTGAGCCACAAAGATCGCATGTTTTCTTAGGCATACAATCTTCTAATTCATGGCCAAGATTTCCACATGTTGTGCAGAACGGTTCTGTACAACCCATAGCCAAATGCCCCTTTAAGTTACATTTACTGCATCCTTTTTGGTTAAGCCACATAGAAGACTGTGCCACGAGCTCCTGCCAATCTAATAGCACTTTGTATATGACTAAGTTCTGCATTGGCTGCGTCTATTTTTTAAGACATTAAGGGGCAGATTTATAAGCCCCTTGCGTCAACTTTACACAGACGTGACACAACGGCATCGTAAACAATGTGCCACAATCTGACATATTTACAATGTGACGCTTCTAGGGCGGTGTATAACGTTGAAAAGCCCTGTGATACATTATACCTGTGTCAGGTATAATGTATACAGGGTGGGCGCTCCGTCACAAGGAAGCCTCGTAAAAGTGAATTTCACTGACTGACTTTGACGATGCTACCGCATAAAAACCATGCACCCGCTTGAAGCAGGCATAAAGGGTGATGCCACTTGGTCAGAATAGGAATTTCTGACTATTGCTGGAGTTGCGTCATGCTTACGAGATGACTCCAGCATTGCGTTGCCTTTCCGACAAAAGATGCCTCCTTGCTCCATGGTGCACTGCATTGTAAATGAGGCGCATCCATGGTGGCCCAAGGCTATTTTTCCATCACACAAATGAACTGGCGTATCTCTGTAAATATGCAGAGATGCACCAGTACTTGTAAATCTGCCGCTAAGCATTCAAAGTAGCCAGCCTTAACTCCATCAGCATCTCTCACTCCCACCGCATGTGACAGAGTGCAAAACTGATTTAGCCAGGTGATTGTGTCAGTACTTTGAATATATTAATTGAACATGGAGACAGTCCCCTATCTCATCTAAGTAGGTTTAGGGCAATTATAACAAAAACTTTCAGAGGTCCAGATCATTATTCTCTTTAAAGAGTTTGAGGCATTATTCAAACAAAGTAAAGGTGGAGATAATTACTTCACACATTTTACCTCCTAGAAATGCAAACAGGTAGTAAATTGGATCTGGTCTGCCTCCAAGTTGCTTTTGCAGCACTGATAGGCTAAACATCAATCCATCCATCTTCATGTGTCAATAACTAAGACTATCACAGCCTTTCGGCATGCTCGAGTAGCCACCATCCTTGCAGAAAACGTCTTGCAGAAAGTTTTCCCAATCTCATGCTGAGAAGAAGGGATGCAACTGTTGGAATGGCTAGAACCTCCTCCTCGGGTACCTAGAAGAGCGTGACTGCGAGAAAACTCTTGCTAGACTCCTTCATAAGGCCAAGCCAGTTCGCACTTTCCTAAGCTTGTAGATAGCAATGGCAAGACCCAAACTATCACTGACACCATCACACAACCCCTGCTGAACACATCTATACTGGGCCAAGACCCACGCTGACTCAGATCACATTATAGAACACTTGAGCTCCATAGAACTCCTTTGGTTGGACAATACTTATAGGAAGTAATTTGACGCTCCCATCATTGTTGATGACACTAAAGAAGTCTCCAAGCTCAGATGGCCTGGCTGCCCTTTTCTATAAATAATATTCACAAATCCTTGCACTGCACCAAGTAAATGTATATGAGGAGGCTGGAAAAGGGGGAAGCCTACCCCCTTCTCTCTGGGAGCCCCCAATTGTTACCATACTGAAACCTGATAATTTGCCTGAAAGCTGCAAATCATAGGGGCCCCTGCCAATGATAAACATCGATAAAAAGATACTGAGCAAACAGATCGCAAATAGACGAATCCTACTACTGCCTGACATTCTGTAGCCTGATTAATTAAATGTCATACCACAATGCCCTAAGTACCATATTTTGCAAACCATATTCACATTGCTGCACACTCTGAATCCGCAGGTAAATGATTCTGCCATTTGTTTAGATGCAACTAAAGCGTTTGACACACTCGAATATAAATACCTCTTCATGTTAGTGGAGAGGATTGCCCTGGCCCACTGATTTCCTAAATGGATTAGGCTACTCTATGAACAACCCACCATTTGCCATGGTTTAATGGTGCAGTAACTACCACTTCCAACTGCCATGGGAACCAGACAGGGCTGACCCCAATTGCCAATCCTATTTATGATAGCCATGGAAGCCCTGGCATCTAATATGTGTCAAAACTACTCAGATAGAGGACTAAGGGGCATATTATCAAGGGGGTTTATCTCCGCTTTTTTGGCTTTAAAAGCCAAGAAAGCGGAGATAAAATTATCTCCCTATTACCTAGCTGTCGCTAACACCAGTTAGCGACAGCTAGTAGGAGATAGCGACCATCTTGGGCCCCGCATTGCATGTAAGTGATATTTATCACTAATGACCAGCAAAGTGGGCGTGCCAAGATGTTTGCGACTGGAAACAGTCGCTAACATCGCTATCTCCTATTACCAACTTTTGGAGATATTCGCGCTAAGCGTGAATATCTCCAAAAGCTAACACCTGCCCTGAGCAGTTCTTAGCCATGTTATCCAATGGGAGGTGGATAACATGGCTAAGAGCATTAGCTCAGTAATGCATGAATATCGCTGACTTTTCAGCGATATTCATGCATTTCGGCCGATTTTTATCGCTTAGGAGAAATACCTTGATAATAGCAAGGTTCCTAAGCGATAAAAATCGCCGCAGCTCGGCGATAAAAATATCGCCGCTAAACCAACATAGCGATAATTATCGCTAATTGTTGGTAATATGCCCCTAAATTATGCAAACAGGTGATTATTTGTCAATTTGTGTGTGGATGATCTTACATTGTATGTCAAAGACCCTGCATCCAACGCCTCTTTGATATTTATAGATTTTATGAAATTAGGCTGCTTCACAGTAATAACCATTAATTGGTCTAAGTCAGCCCTCCCCTTTCTCAACATCATCACAAAAAAAATCCCTCCTGAATTTCCGCTGAAATGGTCTGACACAGAGGTCAAAGACCTGGGCAAAAGAAGGGACCCAGATGAGATTTGCTATGAGAAATATTTCAGGGTAATTGGCTCGAGTAGCATGGGCCTATTTGGCCCAAATTGCCTGTGTCAATGGCTGGAAGCATTGGCATTGCCAAAATAGTAGTCCTCTCAAGTTTCTCTACCTCTTTGTTAAAGTACTGGTCTTACTCATAAGGTATTTCTTCCTCTGTATCTGCGCCAATCTAATAAGCATGGCTCACATTACCATGTCAACAGGGAGTTTTCTGTGTGGTATACTACAACTGCGTCCAAGCGCAGTTTGAGCACTATTGATACCACCCAGGCCCACTGAACACTATTCTTTGTTCACTAGTAGGGCATTCCAAATGATACAACAAAATGCACTGCTTGTCCCTGAAGCTGCTCTAGACAACATGCAAAACTAGACTGCCTATTTGTAGATAACATCCCTGAACTTTATAACCCAGCATTGCCACTTACGAATCACTGACATAATATCAGAGCTAAAAATATTGTGTAGACAGAAAACTGTGTCAAAATTGTCGAGGACCAAAATATTCAGAGGGTTTGTGCAAATAGGTAAGTACATATTTACTATTCTTAACTCCACATTTACATACCTTGTAGATATATATATATAGTAATGGTACACATATGTGGAGTTATATATAGTACACCTTTACTTACCTAAAGAAACTTAAATTCACAATATTTTGGTACTCAATATTCTTGATACAATATTTTGTCCCACTGTACTTTTGGTTCTGATAGTCTGTCTAAGCACCCCACTTACAATAGACTGAGGAGTCAGCCTCCAAATGAGCCAATTGTGAGTGAACTCACTGGGCGACCTTTACCCAGGTGACACATTTATCATTCTACAGTCCCTGTGGTAAGACACCTGTTGCATGTCTTTAGGCATATTCCTGTATCACCGACTTCAAGCCACCTGCAAAGCACTACATAGCACATTCCCCACTGCTCCTGCATCTCTGGATCCTCTTGATGAGCTTCTGGGATCCTCCTTTCCTAGGAAGCCAATCACTCGACTCAACCACCATGCAAGACAGCACACCTGCCTGCACCCCCAAAGTCAAGATCTCAATGACTGAAAGACCTAGATCCTTCTCCTATGGAGAAACAATGGTGGTGCTGTTGCTCTCAGACAGATGTTGTTTCACCCAAAGACAGGTTGTGACTAATAAATGTAAATGTCCAGTATTTGTAAACAATTACCCGAAGGTGTCAAGGAGCTGGGGGCCCTCAGGAAGATTAAGCACGCTATCGACCAGAATCACATAGTGCTGGGCTGATCTGCCGCCGGCACCGGGAATCGAACCCTGAGGGTTGTATGACGATCCGTCGCACACAATGTTATCGTGGCACTTTCAATCGCGGCAATTTCATTGCAAAGGCCGTCACACCTGGAATTATCTCATCGCACGTAGTTGCAATGCAAATGCCGCAATGTAATTGGATTGCACGTCACATCGGCGATTTAACATCGCGCGACATGACAACGCGATGTTTGAGGCCACACTGTAAAAATATTTTCAGCCAATGGGTTTGTTCTTGTAATAAACATTTTCTTGAAGCTCTTAGTGTCACTTCACCTACAATTGTTTTGGAATGTACCCTATGACAAAGGAAAAGGATGATGTTAATAGAAACATTAATTAATTTAAGATAGGTCATGGTTAGTTACTTGATTCAGGTTTGATGTCATGCAGTCGTATAATCCCACTGCAGCAAAAAGCAGCTAGCTTAAAGAAACATTTACAAAGGAGGAACAAAAATTTCAAAACATATTCTGTAACACAAAAGACATGATTCACCAGTTAGACAAAAACAAAACATATATTCCAACAAATATCCTCTTTCTAGCCTAGAATAACTGTAAAGTAATTTGACATTTGCAATCCTGTTACGTTCATTGCAAATATAATTGGTACCAAAATCAAAATAAGCACGACACGAATGCATGGACAAGTTTACCCACTGAGAGCATTCCATGCGTTCCTAGATATTTTGCTTTCTGAAACTGCATCCTTCTCCTCAATTTTTGTCCTAACGCATTTGAGTACCTCTTTATTGTTTTTATACCTCTCTTCTTCTCCTTCTGACTCTCTCTTGAGCCTAACAAAGTCTCCCCACTTCTGAATTAAATTCTGTCTTTACTAGTCACCGCTTTCCTTCCGCAGCCACCATATCTGCTTAACTCTATCTGCTTAACTCTGTCCTTCGCTTCTACTCTTTTTACCTTTTTTGTGGCTCTTTTAATTGTACTCCTTTTTCCTTCCAACCTTTTCAATTCACATTACTTTCCCTTCCTTGGTCTATTATTCAGTTTGAAACTGACTCTACATCTCTCTCTTGTCATTGTTGTATAATCAGTTTCAGTTTCAGTTTGAAAGCTTCATTCGATCATTAAAAACAATCATAAAAACACGTAAAAACACAACAGGTTTAACATGACAATAAAATAGGGGGACATCAATCATGGGCAAAGACCATTGGTTAATTAAAAGAAAAGACCATGCTTTTCCTAGCAGCCACAGATTTCAGGATATATACAGCTGTAAGAAAACACACATCAGGTTCATCAAGTGCAAATAGCAGCCTCACAGAGTATTTAAAAAAAAAAGTGGTTTAAGATAAGCAACACGAAAGTACAAGTACAGAGGGCAAATAAACAGAAAGTGCACAGTACTTTGCTTCGTCCTCCCATCACATGGGCAGAAAACAGAGGGATGTTTTTTTATACAGGGGAAGGCCACCAGATCGTGTACAATACCTAATTTTAACCTAGTGAGGACGTACCGATGAGAGGGCCAAGTGACCTCCTTTAAATAGTTTGGAAAGCCAGAACTAACCAAGTTGTTATCATAATAAAATTGATGGATTAAGAGCTGGCTTGAGGCGTCACTACTATTGTCGTATAGTCAATAATGTATTGTTTCCTTTCCTTTCATTACTCGTTTTCTTTTTTCATGTTGCCTCTCCCTTGCCCCTTTTTCTTCCCATGAATCCTCAAACCTGTAGATCATCATACTTTCCCCTATCAGTGGTTTTTTTGCCTCCTTCTTTTTTTTATTATCAGTGTTTTTCAATCGTTTTTTGTGTCCTTCTGCCCTTTGTATCCCTCGTTTTTTGTGTCCTTCTGCCCTTTGTATCCCTCGTTTTTTGTGTCCTTCTGCCCTTTGTATCCCTCGTTTTTTGTGTCCTTCTGCCCTCAGTTTCAATCGTTTTTTGGGTCCTTCTGCCCTCTGTCTCCCTCGTTTTCCCCTTCTTTTTCGTGCCCTCCTGCCCTTTGTATCCCTCGTTTTTTGTCCTTCTGCCCTCTGTTTCAATCGTTTTTGTGTCCTTCTGCCCTTTGTTTCCCTCGTTTTTGTGTCCTTCTGCCCTCTGTATCCCTCGTTTTTTGTGTCCTTCTGCCCTTTGTGTCCCTCGTATTTTGTGTCCTTGTCCTTCTGCCCTCTGTATCCCTCGTTTTTGTGTCCTTCTGCCCTCTGTATCCCTCGTTTTTTGTGTCCTTCTGCCCTCTGTATCCCTCGTTTTTTGTGTCCTTCTGCCCTCCGTATCCCTCGTTTTTTGTGTCCTTCTGCCCTCTGTTGCAATCGTTTTTTGTGTCCTTCTGCTTTGTCTCACCCCTGAATGGTGTTGATTGGGTAGGGAATGTTGTTAGGGACTAGTAAAAAACAATTAGGAGAGCAGCACCAGGGGGAGCAGCAGAAGGAACATCCATGCATCCATCCATACAGTCATCCACCCATCCATGCATACACCCATGCATCGATCCTTCCGCCATCCATTCATCCACCCATCCATGCATCCATCCATGCATCCATCCATCATGCATCCATCCATCCGCCATCCATTCATCCACCCATCCATGCATCCATCCATGCATGCATCCATCCATCCGCCATGCATCCATCCATCCGTCATGCATTCAAGCACCCATCCATCCATCCATACACCCATCCATGCATCCATTCAGCACCTATCCATGCATCCATCCATAATACAGTCCTAAAAAGGTAATGTAGTGCTGCACTTTGAAGTTTGGCATCTATCCGTAATACAGTAATAAAAATATAATATATGTTAGCCCGTTTTTAGTAAAAGGACATGTAACTGTTTCCGTTTAGCCCGAATCCCGTTTTTTTATATTTAAAATCTATGTTAGCCCATTTTGTAACTGTTTCCGTTTAGCACGCTTGTAATGATATCCCATTTTCCGTTCCCATTGTGTATATAAAATATATTTTTCTTGCGTAGTAATGGATTTTTAACATCGAATGCGTTGTAATTGCATGCGATGTTAATGCCATTGCGCCGTTGTAGCATGCGCACTAAAAGGCTGCGATGCCAACGGCAATGCGATGTAAAAGTCGCGGTGCGATAGCACCTCGATGTATTTACATCGATGTCATGGGTGTTTCCCACCATGAGCCCCTGGGTTCAGGTTCAGTATGGGCAATAATACCCGCTGCACACACTGTTGTGCCCTGGATGCCATGACATGCATTTAGCATGGGACTGCCCACGTATCACTGAGTACTCTGAGCACTGGTCATCTGTATTCAAAACTGCCTACTATATTTCTCACAATAGAATACCGAGATCACCATTGGTTAAACACGTAGGCTGATCTGAAGACATGCAGGCCAGGTTTAGGCACCTTACGGCCATGCTACTCATACTGGCTAAGCATTAGGTTGGGATGCACTGGGGCTGCAGGATACCCCCCCCAGATACTGGACTGGCAAAAGATCATAGTGTACTGCCACAAACAGCTTGAACACTACTGGAAACTCGTGCCCAGTAAATCCCACCGCAAAGACATCTAGAGCCCAGTCATCAACTATCTGGCAGTTTGAGAAAAGTATATTTCCACAGCATTCATGGAGGACCATGAAGAAGGCCCCCCTGCCTAATCGCCTGCTGGTTGCGAAAGACAGATTTGGACATTGAGTACGGCAAGTGTGGGACTCCCTTTGAGCCGGCCATGCTGCTGCCTGCAAAATGCTACAGTGGAGACCAGGACACTGATTTACAAAGAGCTTACTTTGCCCTTGCATCACACAATTGGACGCAAGGCAACGCAAGCCCTTTAGTGAGATTTACTAAGCCACACAAAGTCACCTTGCATTATTCTGTGTGGCTTATAAAATCCAGAGTAATGGAGTGTGTGCAAATGGGAGAGACCTGAGCAATATGGCTGATGCCCGATGGAGCTGCTAGACTGCTAATGAGGAGATTGGCCCTGGTTTCCCCCTTGACCGTCACCTCCCAGCCATACATTGGGCACAGTTCCTCCTCTTCTCCCCGCTATTACTCCTTCCTCCCCTCCCTCCCTCCTACGATCTCTTGCAACATTGTTTATGTGTACTGTACCTTACTATGCTCTTGAAACTGATGTAACTTTTAACGCAACAATCCTAAATGTAAAGCGCTCTGCTACCCTCTTGGGTCAAGTTTGCGCTATATAAAACTTTATATATAAAAAATAAAGAAATAAATAAATGGTTGCCCTGCATTACTTTGAGTTGGGAAGGGGGTTGGGTGGAGCCTGCCCGGTCCCATGCATCCACCCATGGATTTTGACACAATCCCAGGTTTATAAGGGCAGTAAAGCTGAGATTGCACCAGAACACAGCACTTGGAAACAACCAAATAAGAGTTCTTCTTACTACGTGATGATGTCTCTTCCGACAAGCATTGAATGCATGCTCTCATCATAACTACCACAGAACCTTATTTCTATGTGCACCTCCACTGAAAAGGCACACCACTCTAACTCTCATGTGATGTAAAAATCCCTGTTCCCAGAATGGTCTTACCTTGTTTGCTTGTCATCTTTGTGACTCCTTAGCTTTTTTTCCACCCAAACAGAAATGTTCCTCAAATCTACCATGCAGTGACGTCACTGGAATACTTCTGCCTGCAACTTTGCTGCTAGGTCTCCAAAATGTTTTTGCATATAATGAGAATAAAACATACACTGGAAAAAACATCCGAGGGTATATAAGGGTGTACATGTTTCAAGCGATGACTTCCACAAGTGTCCAACGCAAAACAGGTTCATTGTAATGTGACGTACAACACACACAATCAAAGTACACAATTTGGAAAGTCAGTGTATGATGACGCAGGGGCACATCAAAGCGTTTGTGATGTAAAAAATCATAAGTAACCATATTTAAAGAGACAGACAACTTCAATTAAACACGTCAGAGTGCTTATTCGTCAAGACAAGGGTGGTGACTAAGCAGAACATGAAACTGATAAATGTTCAAAACTGACAAGTAAAGAATGTTCTGACTCATCCTCAATTATTGAGAGAATGCTTATAGCACCAGATGCTATCAACACTTACCAAAGAAATGCTTCTTTACAGTGTGAGTCAGACCCAAAGTGCACAACAAGGGACTGTTCGAGTTATCCTATTGTTGGGGACTGTACAGTGTGTTGGGACCAGCATGGCTGGGAGGGGCCACATTTAAGGTTATACATCACTTTCATTATGCTATAGTTATGTATGGGGCTAAGCTATGGGCATCTGTGTGTTGTGTTTTCCTTTTGTTATTAATGTTGTGCAAAGGTGACCTTGTATCTTTCATGCGATGGAGACATCTTATCATCATGCTCTTTTGTGCAAACAGACCGGCCACAATTGTGCTTTCTATGCAATCAGCACTAAAACAAAATAATGATGTGTCGACCATAGAATAAACAAATGAATATTGACCTCCAACAGGAGGCAGTGCTGAAGGGAATTGCTTCCCACTCCAGACGCTGATGAACTGTGGTATCTTGACAACAGACATTACCTACATGCACACAACCTTGAGATATAACAGCCACCAACTGTGTGATCCACGCAGACCGTGGAGTAGCATCAACCGATCCCAGATGGAGCCTGCATCACAGACTGTGCTCCTGGCTGACACAGGCAGACTTCCTGATGCTGCCTGCACTCTCTCAGTCTTGTAAGCCATTGAACACTCAGGAAGCATCCTTGTGACTGTCTACCACTGGTGAAAACCACACACTTTAACTCACCTTGACAATGAGGCCAGATTATCTTCTGTTCAATTAGGCATAATGTATTATGAATTACTCTTTCGCCATGCGCCACAATTCCTCATGAAAGGAGCACTTCCGTCCATTCATGAGTTTATCATGCGTCATCCACCTAGATTGGGTTACTACTTGCCTCAACTCGTTCACATGGAACTGCAAATACTGGAACTCTCATGTTCTTGCTTTCATTCTTGTGTCAAGGCGTTCCAGGCAGGAGCATCCCCAAATATGCCCTGTTTCAGGGAGGTCCCGTTCTATGCCCCGGCCTAACTGCAGGTCTTGTGAGACTGTGATAGTATATATCGGACCCTTGTGAATAGCACTACACATACACTTCGCACCCACATCCACTCACCAGTACTCAAGCACTACCAGATCCCCACGCAAACGTACTTGTTCTTCAAACTCACCTGCTTAAGCGCTTCTCAACACCTCATCCCATCCCTTCTTGTCCCACAATGTCTGATCTGGGATGCTGTGGCATGATCAGAGCAGCTCTTCCGTCACGGCTGGACTGGGAACCCAAAACAGCCCTGGCAGTTTTGTTGGTGCTTGCGTAAGTGGGCACTGCTGCTTTTGTTACAGGGGCCCTACATTGCAGCACTGCTGCAAAACTGGCCCCCAGGAACAAAACCAGCCTCTGTTGCTGAAAAACCGGCCCTCACCATTCCAGCCTCTTGGGGAAACGCGCAGTGCCCGCTACGGCCAGTCTGGCCATTTCTTCAGTTCACATACACGCCAACTACCTGCCTCCTCCAACACTCCTCTGTTCTGCATGTCTTACTGGGTGAAGGCAGCAGGCCCACGTGGCCACCCTAGTGACAGCAGTGTTCTACAGAACTGCAAGGAGAGGATGTGTCTTAAAAGGCAGAGCTGCTGACTTTGGAGCTGGGGAACCAGGATCTTAGCTCAGCCTGGGCTCAACATCCTGTGATTCTGGGCAAATTACTTCATTTCCTCCTGCCTACCAAAAATGAATCTGTCCTTGTGTAATGCAACTGGTGTTCATGTAAAGCGCCGCAATACCCTCGGGTCGAGTTCGGACTATATAAAACCGCAACAAAAACAAAAAAAAGAAAATTATGAGAAAAACTGCTCTGATACCACAAATCACTTGCCAGGTGAATTCCAGACAAAATGCTCCAGCAACGGCACACCATATGCAGCAAAACATGCAAAGCAAAGCTTAGAAATTAGGTTCTGCAGAAAAGCGTGTCTATAGCAAAAATAGAAATCAAACCAGGGCCATGAAGAATGCTTTCTGCACAAAAAAGAGACCGAAGGGAAACGAAATGCATAAAAGTAGACAGCCGTAGAGAAAGACATTTTGCATCCAAGAACAAGCGTAGGTTTTATAATGTCTCTAAAAATGTAGACAAGTGCAGGCTCTCTGCAGAGGCCGTGTTCAACAGCATTGAAAAGCAATAACGCACTAAAGGCTGGGACAACTGTAATTCACCATATACGGGAAAGATGTCTCAGCCTGGTTAATGTGCAATGTGATGCCAAGAAGTGATGTTGCTCTTTCATTGTCCAGGGGCGATTGGCAGTCAACCTTTTTCTGAAACAAGGTGGGTTCAGCATTAATTATTTCACTGTTAGTGACCAGACATACTAACTAACATATGTGTAGTGCTCAAAAACCACTAACCACTTTCAATGGCTGCGGTTGGGAAAATTTTGTATTCTCTGGACCTCTAATGAATGATACTTGCAGTTAGAGTTCCCACTTAAGCTATTTCTATGATGTGAACTTTAAAACACCACACAGAAAATACAGAAACAAGTCAAACAAATACACAATGTATCAAATATTTTATTTGATCCACACTAAAAAATGCAAAAAACGAAATTTTAATTTTAATCTGAAGGTTGGGGCATTTCACAATTTGGTTTTAGTTCTAAAACGCAAAATGAAACACTGGTTTCTGGAATATCATTTTGTCTTTTTGCTTCAAATAAACGCTCTATTTTTGTTGAAGTGTGCCTGTGCTTGAAATAGGGACACCAATGGTCTATCCTAGATTCTTTGTGCTGTACTTGCCTGGCTCCCACGAATCAAGATGAGCATACCAACATAATTTTAGCCTTCTATTTCGAATTCCTTCACACTTACAGAACATTTTAAAGTTTTCATTTTTGCTTTTGTATGTATTAATGAATCTGCTAATATTTAATTTTCTAAACCATCCCAGACTCCCTGAGCAGGCGTCGCAGACCCTTAAGGGTCCATGCACAACAGGTAAACAACTATAGTTCTATGGCATTGCAACACCACCACACCTAGCTCATGTTTCTTACACAAGAGTAATGAATTGAAGACAGAGGTGGTCTATTTAGCTTTTGATTGTCAGATTATTTCAGTGGATCTTAGTGCAGAGTGCATCATGCTTGGTCCTAAACCACTTTTTTCGGGGTACACATGTGCCCAATTAGCATAAGGTACATACAATGTTATCTGACATTGCCGCATGGAAAGTCATGCTAAAAGTGACAATATTTTGTTAAGCATATTTGGTTAACTAGAAAGATATCCCCAAGAATGTATTTTATTCATTCCGCCATTAAAGACATTCTGTCCATCTGTAAACATGCCAAATTACTTTCAGTGCACACATGATAGGCTTGGATTATTGAAAAGGTGATTGTTCAGCACTTCATAAACTTTAAGAAAAATCAATATGCCTTAAATAATTAAGAATATATATATATGATACTGGACATTTGGATGATAATCCTTTACAGACTTTTTCAAACTATTCTGTAAATCATTTTACTTCACTGGTCATAACGCCAATTGGTAACAGGTATATATTAATATGGTTATGCCTTGCAATTATATGCCTATTTATCCATATATTCATTCTTTTTTTGCATTGTTTCTAAATTATCTTTATATTCCAATTATATACTTTGAACTCACAAAAAGATATCCGTCTAAGATCATAATAAAATGTATTGTTTCTGAAAATGGGATTTACATATTGCATTACAAGTTTTTTAGTGAATCAAAGGTTTCTGGAGGTTAAAAAAATGACTAGCAGGTTAATGTCACCTGAGTAGAACAATGGCATCTTAAGGAAAATGTTCTGAATGGATTTGTGTTAATTTTATGTTAATGTGGCCCTAACACATATAGGTCCTACTTGGTGTCTGATCTGCAAAAGTTGCAAGCAGAGCTAGAGATATGTAGACTACATTAAAAGATAATATTGTACAAACCATGATATAAGTAACCAATCCAGAGGATACCCCATAGATACTCTTCCCCTGAGGCCACTCTTTGTCTTATTTCGAGGTAATGAAAACAGAATAGATTGGAAGAGAATCAGTAGACTAATGGCCCAATTTTGAATTTGAAGGGCAGGGTACTCTGTCAGAAATACAACTAAGTTGCATTCGCCTTATTACAAGTGCCATATGATGTAATGCACTTGTAATGTGGACAGGATACCCTCACATCTGCGAAGGTGTTACCATGCATCACAATCTAATCAAGCTCTACATTTCCTCCACCATAATAAAGTCTCTGTGGTTGAGGGCATTCAGGCAGTAGACTGTCCTCCAAATTTTGTATTTTTTTCCTGAAAATATAATATTTTTCCAGTAACAGTGAACACTTTATCATATTATAAGACATTCCCTGGTAAATCATTAATTAGTTTACTTTGCTATGCTGTCAACCATTTGTAGGTTTCAACTGATCCATGCTCTGCAGCGTGGCACTATATGGCACCAGCTCAACAGTGCTTCTGCAGCTAAAACTACTATGAAAATAAAGAATGGGTTATCTTAGGATACACACCTCCATGGTCAGAGTTTTACAAACCACAAACTGAAGAACTTCACAGCCAAACGATGCAAATGATGGAGCACATTTCAACTTCTGTTCAGTTTGCAGCATTAGGAAGGTAAAGCCCATTGAAGAGCCAACAAGACTATTATAGACTGTGGTGTTTGGCCTCCAGTGGCTGAGCCTCTCAGGGGCATTTTGACATTGCATCAGCCTCAAAGCAAATAATAATGCTTTCGTTTATGTATTCCCATCTCAGTATGAAACATAATTGCTAGAAACTTACCAGTACTATTGGCGAGCACAAACATTATACTAACATGGAAATAAAGTAAACATGAAATTAATTTATTCAAAGTATCAACTAACCTTTGTTTAAAAAAGCCATATTGGTCTTAAGCATGGTTGCAGTTCGGAATGCCTTTTCATTGTACATTTTATTATTTTAGTACTAGACCATAAAATGCACTTAAAGTATATTTTTTGTTGAGGTTTGCATCATTATACACCAATTATGTGACCAGGGTCTTAATCGATCAGGGGCTGTCAGCGTGTGGGATCTAGAGTTTTTCTTGGAGCACCCCTTTATAACCACAATATCAATTGCATGCCTCATATCACATGCTATATTGAATAAAGGATGTCTGCAAGTACCAAGGCATTTTGTGACCTTTCAGAGGGATGAAGCAGAAGGAACGTTACATGGTCATGGAACCCTCAGGTGACCTGCAATGTCCTTATAATGGATGGCAGGGGGTACTTTATTCCTTTTAATACATGGTCACACCATCACCTTTCCCAAACACGAATGACATCCTTGGTGTATTGCTCTTTCATATGAAAAAGATTATGCTTACAAAAATGAAGAATAAAAGATGACCAATTATGCTAGCTTTGACTGTGATTAGATTTATCTACTCGGATTTATTGAATGTACTTTAATGATGACAGCTATCATTATTTGTTTTGATTTATGTTTCGAATGTATGCAAAAAATATCCTAATGTGTTGTCAATAAAAAATATTTTAAAAAATAAATAAATAAAAAAAAAACGAATCCCTTGTGCAAAGTTAAATACTCCAAAAGAGCAGTTCGATATTTTTTTGCAAAATGCTTTTGGAATCACTTTAATACATGTCAGACTTAAAACAATGCTATAGAATGTGTGGACAGCAAAACACACAAGATGATGGACGGAATGTTGCACAATGGCAAAACATTCACCCCCAGTCACAGATCTGGGTTTAATCCATTGTTATTTTGCTCACCAAGCCACCCCATTTCAGACATGGCCATATGCAAATCAGTCTTGGCCCTGTGCCTCGTGGGAACAGTCCAGCCCGAACTGCCAAGCCATGTCTTCCCTGGACCAGAATCAAGCATCCTAGGACCGGTTTCTGGCTATCAGCCGTCTTCAGCCAGGATAGCTTGACTCCAGTGGCTTTGTGAGCACAGGACCCACGTCTGGGAATACCCTACCCACATAGGGTGAACAGCAAAACACTGGGGTGGTTGTGGAGTGCAAAAAAATGACGGATTTAAGCCCACATCTCTGTACTGGGGTGAATGTATGACATTGTTCTGCATTCTGTCCATCAACTGTTGTTTTGCATTTGTCACCCCGAGTGGGATGGGTATGCTCAGACGTGAGTCCCATGCTCTCCACACCACTGGAGTCAAGCTATCCTGGCTGAAGACGGCTGATAGCCAGAAACCGGTCCTAGGATGCTTGATTCCGGTCCAGGAAAGACATGGCTTGGCAGTTCGAGCTGGACTATTCCCATGAGGCACAGGGTCAAGGCTGATTTGCATATGGCCATGTCTGAACTGGGGTGGTGTGGAGTGCAAAAAAATGATGGGTTTAGGCCCAGATCTCTGTACTGGGGTGAATGTATGACATTGTTCTGCATTCTGTCCATCAATTGTTGTTTTGCATAGAATGTGTGGAAGCATGAAGAGCGATTCTATTTGTATATAATTACTTAGAGAATGCAAAAAATAAACATGTTTTTGTGAACATATATTTATGATTATTAGTTTTCATCTAGAAAAACAGAGCAGAGAAGTGAAAACCATGTTTCATTTTTGCATATTAAACTAGAACTTTAAAATATGCTCCCTGCCCTGAGCAGAAGTGGGCAGTAATGTAAGTAACTTAAGATGTTCCACAACTATTCCAGTCCTGCTATACGCTGATGATGCTGTCCTGATGGCCGTAATGGCAAATACCTAAATAAACTGATCACTTGTGTGAGAAATCAGGACGTGCTTGCTGTGTCCCCCCACTTTTTCCACCCATTTTGACCACTAAATGCTGGTTATTTGACTCTGGCTGTGCTCAGGGCTCTGCTAACCAGACCAAGGGCCTGAGCTCCGTGTAAAAAGTACATGGTCATTTGGTATAATTACAATCGGCAATGAAAGACTCCTGTAAGTCCCTAGTATATAATAAGACAAGGGGAACTCAAACTACCCTTAAGTCCCTAGTATATATTAGGGCTTGGAGGTTTCGAGGCCCAGTAGATTTCCTGGACTGGAGCTTGAGCTACTGTGGTGCCTGCTTTCTTTTTAAAATCCAATCCTACCTTGCAGGCTGCTTTTAAATTTTAATTATTTTCAAATTCGTCTTTGGATTTAAAGGTACTTCAAAAGTATTAATCCACCTTATTTTTACATGTAAGTCAGCCCTACAGTCTCCCCTAGGTGCCCAGGGTTAGGGTGTCTTGTAAGTACAAGCAGGGACATTAAAAGTATGTTTTATTAGACCTGGTGATGGAAAAGGTGTTGATTTAGTTTTTCCACATTATAGTGAATAGCTCCATAGGCTAACATTGCAATATTTTATTGAAGTATAGATATTGTTGGGAGCCATACAAAATATACTTCAAGGTATCAAATTAATAGTTGAGATAATCCAATAACTTGCCACTGTAATAAGTATTACAGGAAAAAGAGATATGAAACTCTCTGTTGTGCGAGCCAAAATCAAGCTTTCCAGTTGCTTTCTCCTGATTGGCCATCCTGCTCCCACGCTGTGCCAGTGCTGCCTGCTGAGATGTGAGGTGTCCTGTCAGAGGACACAATAGGTTTCCTGTGGGAGCAGATGTAAACACTGCAGAGCAGATGGCAAGAAGGGGGTGAAGGGTAGTCAAACCGGTCTTCAAAGGGAGAATGTCACTTTAGGACAGCACAGGCTCACCCCCACATCCTGCTTTTTCAGCCATACAGGAGCCTCTGTAATTAGATGAGAGTGAGGGTTGGAAAGAGAGTGTTTAGGAAAATTAGACACATCAGTAGGTTGGCTTAGCCTGGTCCAGCTCCTCTGGAGAAAATTCCTCCATGCTGGATTTTTAGAGAGTTATGCTTTTTGGGAGGAGTGGTCATACACCTGAGTGGCACCCTGCATCCCATGGGTCAGGGGAGCCCCTTGTTTGATGCCCAGAAACCATGGATAAATATGGGTGAGCTGCATAGCTACTCAGATCTGCTGCCTGAAGAGACAAGAAGAAAAACTGCCCTGCTGACTTCTTAACCTGCACCAAGAGGACTGCACTAACCAGGACTGCACCTGCTGCACACAATGGAACTCAGCACCAGAAGGAATTTGCCTGTTCCTGAAAGTCGTGGAATGGACTCCCTGCAAGCTACAGGTTAATAGAGCCCACCTGCATCATCTCCACCAAGAGTCCCCAACCTGGAGTGCGTCCAGTGGACTTTTAAGGATTTTGCTGGGTGTATTGTGGGAATCCGTAGCCGACATCCCAAGGACAATCTAGAAGATTCCAGACCCTTAGACTTGTGTTTTGGACACGTTGAACCCCAAGAGGAACTTCAGGAAGAAGTTCCAGAAGTTTAAATCAACTTTTGGAAAAAGCTCCATAAGATGACCAACTCGACGTCGAGATTAAAGCCCGCTGTCTTCAACCACAACCTGGCCTGGAGTTTAGGTGTGTCCTGCTAAAGGCTCCAGATCTCTAGACCTCCAGGATTTGGTCAGGGCCTCGCAGAAAGTCAAGCCGACGAACCCGCACCAAATCCAGCCTGACGAGGTATATTCCTCAGCATTGTGGGAAAAAGCTCCAGAAAAACAACTATGTGAGAAAGTAAAATTTTGACCGAGGCTTCCCACTCAGTGTGTACGACAAGGCCTCCTGTGGGGTTGTTCTCAAACTTTGACTTTGTCTTGGTCAAGCACTACCAGATGTCCCAAAGTGGCGCAAAACTTCAGTCTTTTTTAACTGCTTGGGTGATTAGGTTTGGGAGGTTGATTTCCAGAGCCCTTTCGCTGATACTGCTTTTTCCCATTTATTATGCCATCTTTGGGCTAGTCTTATATTCTGAATCATGCAGTTCTGTTCTTAGACCCTGTCAGGCATTTAATGTTTAATGGCAAGCGCCAAACTAAAGGCATGCCTGTTTGCATCATTGCCTTCATGTACCAGACCCAGGGCCACAAAACTCACAACAAGACCTTCAAAGTGGTCAGAAAGAATATCTACTCCCTGCAATTCAAAGACCATTCAAACAAGCCAGCTTGTGGAACTCGTTGATGAGCTGCCTTGCCTAAAGCTACATGCCTGCAAGCATCTTATGTCAAGGAATGTCAGGTAATACTCACCACCAGGTAAACAAACTGGTTATTATCAAATGCAACGTTTTAAATGCATGTTATTTAGTAAAATACTGTGCAGAATTACATGACCCAATTCTAGACTCCAAGCTGGAAGTTATCCAACAATGGTCCATGTCAAAAGAAGAGCAGGCTACGCCGTCAAGCGTTTGTATTGCCTATGCTAACTGTCCCTATAAATGAGGAGATGGAGTTGTCTGAATTTATTAGCACAACTTTAATATTACTAGTTATTCTATTCCTGCAAGATGGCCTTGACATTGAGCCTTGCTGAATCTATTGCAATTGAATGCATTCTATTATACAGACCCCCAGGGCTGGTGAGGGATTTTACAAACTCCCTGATGGAGGCTGCTGCTTATGAGTTCCTTGTGATATGATTACGAGTTCCTCGTAATATTCTGGCTGATGTGCAAACTCAGATTTGCGCATGGGTCAGAATTGCGAATTTGAAGTTATTTAGCGCATAGTATAATTATCAGACCCATTATATAACTCAACCTTCCTTAAATTTTGGCAGGTCAAACCTACAGAAATTTAACAGTAGAACATATACTGTATCTATTTACTGTACACATGCGGAATTGCCTACAAAGAGCAAAATCTGCATGTTATTCCCTATGACCTCATAATAGGTGTTATTACACCCAATAAATAATGTACCCTGTGGTATTGTTATTTATAAGGGGGGATACATAACGCCTTAGCTCGTAATCAGGCCCAAGTCATTCTAGGCGACTGCAGCTTGTATAATGATAACACATTTGATGAAACCCCTACATATATGTTGTTAGGTGCAGTGCTTCAGGCAGGGGTCAAGATGGACAGTTAAGAAGGTCCCTATTCTATTCTATTCTATTCTTTATTTGGTAAAGCGCAAAACAGCTGCCCCAGCAATGAGGCGTCCCGGCGCTGAAGAAGTCACAGCCCTAACCTATAGGCGCAAAGGTGAGGGAGTTAAGGGGAGGGGAATAGGTAGGTTTTAATAGCTTTTCGGAAAGTGGATAAGCTTTCTATAGAGCGAATATTAAGAGGTAGATCGTTCCATAGCTTGGCTCCCAAAACCCTAAAGGAGCGGCCGCCCATGCGGCAGAGTTTTGTGCGAGGGACGCATAAAAGATGTTGGTTAGAAGATCGCAGATTGCGTGATGGAACATAAGGGGTGAGAAGCGGTCGCAGCAGTGCAGGACTGTCAAGTTTAAGGATTTTAAAAGTCATGATGAGGGTTTTGAATCTAATTCTGGAGTCAACAGGTAGCCAATGTAGTTTGCGGATAGTAGCTCTGGCCGAACATCTACGAGGAAGGCCGACCAGGGCTCTTGCCGCTGAGTTTTGTACACGTTGAAGCCGTGCTATCTCTCCTTTGTTAGCGCCCAAGAGGAGAACATTGGCGTAGTCCAAACGCGAGAGGATGGTTGCTTGGATGATAAGCTGGCGGACTTTGGTATCAAAAAAACCTAGTATGTGTCTGAGATTCCTCAGCAACCCGATGCACGTGCCAGCGACTTTTTTGGTGTGGGTCTGATAGTTAAGTGAGGCATCCATCCACACTCCTAGATTTTTAACTAGGGATTTGGGAGGTGGTATGGTGCCTAAGGAAGACGGCCACCAGTGTTCATTCCAATGGCTGGTGTTTTTACCAAGGAGTAGCACTTCTGATGATAAGAACCCCTGAAACCCACTTACATT
This sequence comes from Lissotriton helveticus, assembly GCF_964261635.1. NCBI lineage: Eukaryota > Metazoa > Chordata > Amphibia > Caudata > Salamandridae > Lissotriton > Lissotriton helveticus. The sequence goes on from NC_136071.1 coordinate 56,973,440, forward strand.
ATGGCGGGCTGCTAGGCCCAATCTAACCTTGTTGGTTCCCTACACCGCCAGGTTGGATATCAGCCCAACTTTACTCCCCCAGTTCCTATGATCAAATGTTAGCATTGTGGCATGTTTTGCACATTGCCTTGGCTTCTGCCAGCTTCCCATGTCAAATATTAGTATTTCTGCTCTATCTGCATAATTTTGCACATTGCAAAGGCCTCCGCCATTTCTGTATTAGCGCAGGTCGCCATGTGATGCTACATAGACTTTGGGCTATTGGACCTTAGTTTCTGGATAGGGAAAAAAGTTCTACACAGTTTAGGCACTATTTTACACATGCTGGTAACATTAGAACCAGCCAAATAGCACTCTTGCATACTTATTGCAAATGATTGATTATTCGTCTACCAATTTTTGGTTATTATTGTGCCTTCATCTGTGAATTTTACATGTTTATGGTTTTTATTGACTAATAAAGCAATCTACAGGAATACACTCGGGGACAGCCTCAACAGGGGCTGTGATGTATTACAGGTAACATTTGGGCATTGTAGCTGGCAACTGGTCGCGCTAGGCCTCGCACCCTAAGAGCCTGTCAAGTAGAGGTGAAGTGGTGTATGTGTGTATGTTCGACTGTGATGTTGGCGCATGGGAGTATGAGCATGTAGGAGAGTGCTGGTTTGCTGTGACGTCAAGGTGCTCATGCGTTGTGAGTGTCCATACCTGTTTGACACCATTTGATTATGTGTAAGCCTGCTGGAGTCTGCATGAGAGGACCAATCGTAATGACAACATATCATACGCTGATGTCATTTTGTTGCCAATAGTGTCACTACCAGGCGACAGGAGGGGCGCTGCGCAGAAGGGTGCTATTCACGTACGCCTACACCAGAACATTGGTGCATATGTCCAAACTACTAGGGGTATACAAGTTAGTAGGCCTGAGTGATAATCTGCGCTCTGTTCGCAGAGTTTGAGGAGTTTTCTGTACTCCGTGGAGCATGCGGAGTTCCAAAAATCTCAGTGGAGTGGAGTTTGATGTTGGCGAGCGCGAGAGAGGAAAATTCTTCTCCTGGTGAGATTTCTCAATGTGGGTGGTTGTATTTCTGAACGCGGGCGTTCGGAGATGGTTGAGACCGCTCGTGTTGAGAAACCTTCCTTTCGCATTAAGAAGGCTGCAGCTCAACTAGAAAATCTACTCGAGCATCAGAAAAGAAATAGTGTACTCTTGCTCTGTGCTTGGTGCTGTTCATGCTGATTTTACAGCCCGGACAGTCACCCGGTGCTGATTATCAATACCAAATGGCGTGAACAAATGCACTTCATCGATTGTGGAACACTGCGTATCATGGCGGAGTTTTTTCGTCACTTCGCAGAGTTCCGTGTAGTGGAACTCCGCGAACCCCATCCAGGCCTGCAAGTAAGTGATGTGGGGTGCATTTGCACTTGCACTTGTGGCAATAATGTATTGAATGAGTCTATGATGATTCGCACACCTTAGCAAATTGGGACTGCATATGGTATGTGTCAAGGGTTATTTGCACACCTTATGGCAACAAAGTATTGTGCCTGGCTGCTTTGACTCGTCCACCTTATCAAACCTGCTATTCAGTGATTGGCAAGCTTGGTGTGCTATGATTCATACTCCTTAGCAATTTTTATGCTGTGTGTGGTGTGCATCTGCGGTGACAGGCACAGCATGTATCAGCTGTGTATAGTGTGCATCTGTGATGAGACGCACACATTTGATATTCTATCCCATATAGCAACGCACATTTTGTAGTTACAGCTCACTTTGTATTAACTCTATCTCCTTATCGTGGACATCTTAGGTACAGTGGTGGTACTCACTATTGACATGTAGACTTTTTAGAGGGTGTTTCTGTGAATCAAGGAAGATTGGCTCATATGTAAAAGTTGTTGGGTGATACATAAAGCATAGAATATGAGTATGCTACAGTTTGGCCATACTCCACCCGTGCCATTTCTTCCACATGCTGGTGAACCCCAGATGAAATGGCCTGACTGGAAGGAATATTGTATTAATTACATATCGCCATTGAGGTGGAAAATGGTGAAGTTTGCACATCCAAAAGGAAGAAAAATATAATGCTACTTAGCCTTGGTCATGAGGGCTTACGTGTCTATAGCCAGATGGACAAAAACTAAGACCTCCTGCAAGCAAAGACTTGTTTAAGGACACCCTTGAGGATTTGGAAGCCCACTACCAACATACAGTGTGTGCAGCCATACACAGTTATACCTTTTCCCACATGAAACCGTCAACAACCAAGTCAGTAAAAGACTATGCGGCTGCCCCAAGAAGTTAGCAATATTGTGTAAATTTGTTGCCTTTCATGACAACCTTATAAGAAGCCAGATCATCATGCATTCTAACAACGCAGGTATCCAAGAAAAATTCTGGGTGTGTGGTGATGTGCCACTTTATGAAATTATAGCCTTTGTAACAAAGGCTGAATTGTCAAAAAGGTGTGCCAAAGCAGTGTTGAAAAATGCTGGCAGAGTTGAATCTGTGTGTAAAGTAACCAATGAGAAAGAGAATGAAAGGACGATTGAGAAGGGGTAGAAAAAGCATTGTGTGGAAGCAGAATGATAAGAGTAAACCTGACATGAATGACAGGCAGGTCAATATGTTTTAGATGTGGCAACAAAGGCCATCTGGCCATAGATAAAAATGTTCTTGCCATGAAATTTAAATGTGCATATTGCTAGATTATTGGCCTTTTTGCCAACGTCTGCAGGAAAAAGCAAAGGGACAAAAGACTTATAAAGTGTGTAATGGGTAATAATGAGGAAGAACAGGATTGGGAGAATGAATCATTGAGTAATAAAGGCATCCTAAGCATTGAGGATGCAATGCTGGAAGTGAAGGCCATGTCCAGGTAGAGGCTAATGAGCAACATGGCAATTGGTGGGGTAAACATACAGACAGTGGCAGACTATGGGTCGCCTTATACTATTGTGCAGCGCTCTGTATGGGAGCACAAGATTGCAAAGGTTTTAGGTGACCAGTTAAATCCTACAGATGTACACCCTGCTATTTTTACGGATGAGAAGATCCCCATGGTTTGGTATGGAGCTGTCACATTTAAATTTAAGGGAAGCTATACACAGTAGAAAAAGACCCTTCAGTCTTGGGTGGATAGATCAGGGGACTCTGGGTGATATTAGTATGGGCCACGGAAAACCTTAGGCAGTATTTGTGGGATCAAAATTCAAACTGCAAACTGACCATAAACCGCTTGTGAAAGATGTTACATCTAATGGAGTAGTTAGCGTTATGCCGCACATTATAGGAATAATGCTAAGATTGTTAAAATTTGTATATTATGTTGAGTAGTTGTTTGGAAAAAGAATAAGGTGGCAGAATATTTGAGCCATTAGCCTTTGCCTTTATGTGAGCATGTTAACATTGGATGGGAAAATACAGTGCACCAAGATCAACGAAGGCAATTTGGCATTATTAGGTGACAAATTGGTGGCAAGTTATGAGACAGATGAAATGCTGGTGATGATAAAGCAGTTTATTACCAATGGTTGGACAGACAAAAGCAAACTACATGAAGAAGGCAAAAAAAACTGGTAAATCAAGGATAAATTCTCCCTTAGCAATGCTGGTTACATTTTTAGGGGTGACAGGTTGGTACCTCCTAAAGGGTAGTGGCAGAAAATATTAGAAATAAACCATGAAGGACATCTTGCTATAGTTAAGATTAAAAGAAAAGTCAAGTCATCTTATTAGTGGCGTGGCATTGATGTGGACATGGAGAGATTTGTGAGGAATTGTCAGTTTTGTGCCAGCTCAGATAAATAGCAATCTGTGTTTTGACGATTACTTGGTGATCTGAATGTCCAGAGAACCTATAAGAAGATTTAAGTGTAGACATTTTTTGACCCATTTTTGATGAAAGGGGGGTACCTAAACATGTAATTATTGTCATTGACCATTATTACAAATGGCCAGAAGTTGAAGTATTCGAAATGGTTTATGCCATTATGATAATTTACTTCCTGGAAAAAAATCTTTTTAAGAGAAGGCATTCCTAGATCCATCCTTAGAGACAATGGGCCAAATATACACTGAAAAAGTATGTACAATTCTTAGCCAGGAAAGGAATCAAGGGGAAAAAGACTCCAGTGTATCATCCTGCAGGAAACAGAGTTGTAGAACTCTTTAACAGGGTGATAATGGGCAGTATGCAAGCAGCCATTAATACAGGTCAAGATTGGGAGGAAGAGTTAGGAAGTATGCTCTAGGCTTACAGGATATCACCAAAGTTAACGGGATAAAGTCCATTAAGGATTTTAAGGGGGAGAGAACTTTTTATGAAGCCAATACCGCCTGGATGAAACTGTGCAGCAAATGGTCTTACTCCATGGTGAAAAGTGCTTTACTAAAGATGCAGAAGTTGTACAAAGAGTATTAAAACAGAGAAGAATGGAGTTAAGAATGTATACTTAGTACCTAGTGATTGGGTGACAGTAAAATTGGGCTACAAAACCAAGAAGTGGAGCAGCTAATTTCTAGAACTCCTATAAATTGAAGATGTTTATGCAAAATCTGCCTTGTTGAGCAACAAAAAAGTTTGGTATTTTAGAAAAATATTGAGGTGGATCAAAGTTTTGAATTGGTAGCACAACAAAGAAATGTGTTGGAGCACTCCTCATACTAATGACTGGGTGTAGGAATATTGTAAGGATAATTTGGGTACTGTTGACTGGATGCCTAATTCAACTACTTTAACAAGAAGGACTGTCACTACTCGCATTACTATTGCTAGCACAAATAAGTTTAGTGGTGAAAGGGTGTCTACTAGTGCTGGAAGACCTGTGGTGTTGCCTAAAAGGTTTAATGATTTCTAATGAGACAGTGCAGCACAAGTATGTTTTATATTGAAGGATGTCACCTATTACATTTAAATATGTGTAGACTGGGTGTCATTAGTACAGTGTTCTATATCATTTCAATGTAGTTAATTGCAATTTTAATTGGGCTAATAGTTTGTGGAAATGTTCCATATCTTAATGCAGTGTAACTTATGGTAGGCAGTTTGGATTTGTTATATTATTTTTTTGTGTTAGGAACGGGATAAGTGGGGCTAATGCATGCAGCAGCATTGCTGTTTTGTGTTGTTGTACTTATGCTGTTTTGTATTATTGCACTGAAGTCCTTTACCATCTTGCATGTATCTCTTACATTCTTTCCCTTGCTTTTATTATCTTAGTTGGTTAAGTCAAATTAATGTTACATGATTAAGAATGGGAGATATGGTATCTAGGTTACCATGGGTTCTGGAATGTGTGGATGAACTGGAGTGGCAGTGACAGTTGAAGGAGATACAGATGGTGTTTAAATGCCACACACTTGCTCTACAATAAACCTACTACTTACTCATCAACAGTACCCATCTTCTTTACACATCTTGAATCTCTGCTTGACCAGCCTCTACATGGAGATCATTAATTACTTCCCATACCTCTAGTTCAACCTGCATGTTACATAATTTTGTCAACTAAAGTAGTTAATCGTTTCTCAAGTTGTTATTTATTTTTCTTAGTTACACTGGATATACTCCCTTTGATGCTATTGTCGATTGATGCGTCTTTGCTCCACATAACAGTATTCATGGGCTTTAACGCTAAACATGAACTCATACTCTGAATAGTATATTTCCTATATTGGTTCTCACTCTATATTTCTTTGCTTATTTCTTTCTTTTGTTGTTTATGTTTTTCTCTTTTTTATGTTATTGCTGGCTATACATTAAAATAAAATATTTGAGCACAAAAAACAACAGCAGGAAGAAATGTAAGGATTGGTAAAAGAAATAAAGTTGAACTAATAAGAAGGAAATCATGTACTAAGGTAGCTGAATTTGCATTTGTACCAACAGAGAGTGACCGTTACAGGGGAGAAGCCATTAATTAAAGGTAAAAATAATGTAATATTGACTAAAGATAATAGAACAACATAACTTATCATTACATATTTGTAAGGACTGATTTGGTTAGAGTATCATCATCTTAAGATCTTTATTTGAATAAAGGATATGATGAAGTGGACCAGAGGGAGTTTGGGAGAGAGTTAGATATCTGGATGAAACGTGTCAGGAGAAGGGTAGCAGGGCATTTGTTTTTAAAGCCAGAGTCACAAATACAAGGGTCTCATAACTTCATAAGAAGAAGGCACTTCCAGAAAAGATCAGTTTTGGAGTTAGACAGACTTAATTAAATAAGAAAATACATTCCTGAAGTGTGGCTACTTGCCTTCTCTGTTAAGTGTAGGGTTCCCCAAAGGCTAATAGCCTTGCACCATTCATCTCTCTCTCAGTTATACCAGCTCCCTGGTTGACTCCTCCTCGGAAATTCACAGCCAACCTTTGCTAATGAGAACCAAATATACGTGTATGTCCCTCTTTTAGATTCTTATCACCAACTAGGCGGTATGCCCTGCCTATCCAAGTGCCCACAAACCACAATGCAGCTCAATCACATGTAGGTTTGACAAACTCATGGCACCCATATACCTCGAAACAAGAACTAGAAGTCTCCTGAGCACCTTCAAAATATCACCAAAACGCTACCTAGTTAACTAAGTATAGCCCTGGGCCCACTGGTGGCATCATGCACATTAATTACGTAATTAGTATATAGCTATTCATTCTAAATTAGTACTAACCCTGGGCGAAGTTTGCAAAGTTTGCACTACTATGCACAACGCGAATTGCATGTAGCACAGTGCAAATACGCATAGCGATAATATTTTTTTGCTCGTGGTCCTCAACGTCAAGTTGGCGACCACGAGCGAGCAAAATGACATCCCGGTCATACTTTTTCCTCGTTCACGATCAGCAACATCAAGTTGCCCATCGCGAGCGTGGAAAATAAATCTCCAGGCGAAATTCTCAACGTGGGGAGGTCAGATTTCTCATTGCGAGTTGTCGCGTATGCTCGCGACCGCTCACAATGGGAAACTACCAGTCCGCGTTGAGAAAGCTGCTGTAGATTTCTACTCGAGCCTCAGAAAACAACCGCTTCCACTGTGCAAGATGCGGTTTGCACTGATTGGACAGTGCGGACAAGCATCCAGCACTGTGTAATCAGTGCGAACTGCATTTTGCACAGTGCACTATGCAGTTTGGGTAGGTACGCATAGCTCACGTAGTGCAAAGTGCACTTCGCACTACGCGAGCTATGCGTAGCTACCCAAACTGCGTAGTGCACTGTGCAAAATGCAGTTCGCACTGATTTTTTGGAAATCTCAAGAGCGATGATGCTACAGGCTGTAACCAACAGGGGCTCTATAAGGTCGGATACCCTTTCAGTAAGGAGCTGCTGATCATGATTTACTGCTGCGGAAAAGACCGTAGTGAGAGCTATTGCAAGGTCATACTTACACATGATACACCTTGGGGGGTTCGGGGAGCTGGTGAGTCCTGGTCTCCTTTCAATACTCAGGGTGCATTTTGGTTGAAATTGTTTTACATCCCAAGTTTTGATTTTAGCCTATCTAGGTGCTTTAGCACCACTTCCAAGGGTCCAGGACTGGGGGGACCCCTGGACTCTTTGCAGGAAGGGTCCAGGTACAGGGATCAAGTTTGTGGAACCTTTTGTGTCCCTGTGGGTCAGAATAGGAGGTCATCTAACTAGCCCCTAGAATCACACTGGTAGTCCCTTGTTCAAGCTCATAGGCAGCCCTCCAGCAAAAGGGTAGTCCTCTGAGGGTTCAAGGCAGGCTTCCAATAGCAAAGCAGTCCTCTGAAGTATAAAGCAGGCCTCAAGTAGAAGTTCAGTCCCCTGAAGTGCAAAACAGGACTTCTGATTGTACTGCGTAGGTCCAGGAGTGAACTAAAGATGGGGTCTGAGGGTCCTATCTTTCTGCCAGGTGCCATGTTTGAAATGGAAGAAACTTCTGGAGTTTTCCCACCACAATTGGGTCTGGCACTTACTTTCTCCCTGCCCTGGTGCCAGGATTTCTTGAGTGACAAAAGACTAGTTTGGTGTCCTTTGTGATTGTGCTGAGGCAACTTCTTTAAAATTTAAGTGTATTTGCATACAGCTCCGCTCCTCCCACCCTGGTGGAATGTCCCATTCTGCCAACACATAGTTCCCCTTTTTGTCAAAGGCCAACTGCTAGGCTAATCACAGTCATGTTATCCAGAACACAACCTGTAGGCATTGAATGGTCAGGACAAGAAAATAACTACTTTCTAATAGTGGGATTTCCAGATTTGTGACTTATTATCCATCTTTACCATTAAAGAGGATTTAAAATTACAATTCATTAGACCCTAAACATGATATTTCTACCTGTCCCCAAACAAATGTTATCACGTATTAAATGTAATAAGGTAGCCCAAATTATCCTATGGGAGAGGTAGGTCTCTCAGTAGTGAAAATCAAATTAGCAGTCCAAAAAATATGTTTATTTAAACCACACTGTTTTTCAAACTGTAAAGTGCACGCACTAAAAAATATTTTTTTACAAATTCATATCACATCCCTCTCTCATATTTAAAACCAATAAAAAACTTCCAGGGGTATAAGTGACATCAAATATGTTTACGCTATAGACAGTTCATATCACATTCATCCTAAACACAATTGCATATTTCTCAAAATTGGTTTCAAAAAGTTACATCTAAAAGATAAACAGTATAAATAATTGTTGCAAAATAGGTTCTACCCATTTAATACACCCAGATGTTTTGCTTTTTTTGAACACCCTGTTTTGGTCATTTTGCTGTGGGTGAGTCTCACTGCATGTCTCTCAACCATTGTATACACACAGCAAATGAACTGCACTTGCTTATCACCAGTGTCTGCCTTTTAAGATAAGACTGCGGTGACGCGGCTACGGTAAAGCGAACTTGGCTGGTTAAACGTGAACACATATGCACCCACATGTGCATGTGTGTGTGGGTTACAAGTGCGAGACTACTGTCATGCACAGCCCAGTAACAGCACACAGGTAGTAGTCTGCTGGTTTAGCTATTAACCTGGGGTAGGCCTTATAATGTTAGTGTACACTCATAAGGAAAGTCAGCGTGGTTTTCTTTCTTGTCTGCATTGACATAGAAAACTGCCTCAAAGTACATTTTCACTTTCTTTTGTTTTGCGAAGTCCAGTGACATATATAAATAAGGTGGAACATGCACACCAGAATTAAACTTGCGAGTTCCAAGAAAGTATCAGATAAACCAGAATTGGGCCAGAATTGTCATATTTCTCTTGCACAGCTCAAGATCAGATCCCAGGTTTTTGTACCATCTCGCTGGGCCATACGTTACATATTTTAAAACGCCCTAAGTAAAGTTATATAATTAAATTTAGCAAAATTATGCATATTTTAGCTCCAAATGCGTCCTTGTGTTAACCTCTGGCACTAGGGTGCATTTCATGCAAAGAAATAGTGCAAAAAACAAAAGCACAGTGGTCGTTCACAGCAAATTGTTACCACAATTGGCATAGTCATGGTAACTTTTACCACAAATGTTGCTAATTACGCGACTCGGAGAAGCGGCATGCGCAAGGTAAATGGTTTTCTTTATTTTTTTATTTCATTTTAACTAACCAATCATCTGTTCACTTTACCCTCTTCCCGTGCCTCGCCCCACCGCTCTTACTTGTGCCGGCCATCAGTGGTTCTGTAGGCAGTGGTGACACAAAAGGATTCGGCCCTCTGCAAAATGTCATAATGGACCAAGAACTCTCCAATATCTCACAAAAATTCATATGTTTTGAGCTAAATTGGGCCTCACTAAAGGCTTGGGAGGCCCTTGAAGTCTTGGGGCCCCCTGCCCCACAGGGGAACAGGAACCTGTGCCAAGCCCCTGTCTGTAATCAAAACAGAGCGATTGCCCAGGTGTCAGTCATGCGTGGAGTTGGGACTCAGAGTGCTCATCATTAAAGAATAGATGTATGACGGTACGACGCGGGCTATTACCACGCGTACCGTTACAACAAGTGTTTTACAACGCAAGTCATTACCACGACTTGCGCTGTAGGGTGCGGACTTAGGAATAGTTTAATTTACTATTCCAACACCAGTCCCCGTGGATAGTAGGGAAGGTGTTGGAATAGTAAATTAACTATTCCTTGTCCTTGAGCGCTCTCCAGCGCAAGTCGTGGTTACGACTTGCGTTGTAAGAGACGTGTCGTAATGGTAGCGCGGGGTAACATCCGCGTCGTAAAGGATGTTCCCCTTAAAGAATGTTCAGCCTAGGCTATAACTTACACATTACACACTGGTATCAGCCCTGGGAGCATTTATAAGCTCAACTTCTTGACAGTTAAAAACTTTAATGTGCCTGTTACACACAGATCTTTGCAATTAGTGCATATACTAATTGATATTTTTGCACTGATATTAGAACAGGCTTCTCCAACAAGTAGGTCGTAAGCTACCATTAACTCTCCAACTACCTGTAAGTAGCTTGCATGTGTGCAGCCCAGCCTAGCTTTTCATTCTGTTAACTAATATCTGTCTACAAACATGGAAAAGTTTATATTTGAGATAATAAATGTGTGCATTTGCTGAAATAATAAATAGATGCTTGGAGAAAAATTGTCTGAGTTTTCTAAATGCATTAGCAGATGAATGAAAAATCAAGCAACATTCGGTAGATTTATTCCTACTATTATTACCCTTTTTGCATTACTGCTGGCAACCTTTCCTAATGCCATAAGGGGGCCATTTCTGGTGATCTTGCATATGGTGGTCAATAATGTAATATTGCCTGACGTGGTTACTACAACACTTAATATTTGTAGCGTGGAATGATTTTTATTGAATATAAGTGGCTCTCATTGCAGAAATGGTTGTAGGCCCTTGTATTAGAACCTGTAATGTATAAGTTACACATACACTTCTACAGATGATAACCTATTTACGGACTGTACAGTATCAAGCTAGGTCTGGAACAAATGACTTGCAGATTACAATACAAATCTCCATTATTTGACCCATTGTCATTTAGATTATGCAAACTGCTCATTAAGGGCCTGATGTGGAGAGAGCGAGTTTTACTCCTTCAGGGCGCTAGAGTCATATCAGTTCCTGTCAATGTATTAGAAGTTTGACAGACAATCTATCAAACATTATGGCCGCTGATCAATTTTTTAACGGATTTTTACTTTTTCAAAAACAAAATCCCAAAGCCGGATTTTGTTTCTGAAAAATCAAACATTAATGACCCCCACACTATGGGAACTGGCTTCCATGGTGTAGGAGTCCTTTAAACGTTTCCACTGTCCTTTAACAAGAGGTTTTTCACAGCAGTGAGAAAAGTGTAAACTGGCAATTCAACCACCAACTCTAAATTGGGAAGCATTCAATGGCCAAAACTCCAATGATCTTCAAGGAGTCAGCGATGGACTAAGAGTAGGCTTAGTTGCTGACATACTTAAGGTCTGCCTGCCAGTAAATCAGGTGGGTGAAACAAAGGTTTGATGGAGAGGGTACACCGTAGCAGTTGTGAGAGAGTACCCTGCCAGTGAAACACAACATCAGGCACTAACTCCCCCATATAAATAAAAGAACTGAGGGATTTCGAAAAAATGCTAAGTAATAGCAGTAAATTAATGCATATTAACTTACGTTTAACCAATGTGTAATCATAAATCAAACATACTGATATATATATATATATATATATATATATATATTACCTACTGGCGGTCGCCAGTAGGTATATATAGTTAGGATTTTTTCTCTATGGGATTTTTGAAAATTCTATGTCTAATAACTTTGGCGTTTGTGGACGGAATTGGCTGAAATTTTCAGGAACATGGAACATTTTGTTTCTGAGCAGCCCCTGGAAATTTGGGGGGGGTTCGTCAAGGGGGGGCCGAGAAAAAAGGGGGGTCCCAAAACGTGTTTTTCCCATGTTAATTTCCATAGGGCGGTTGGCCTCACTTTTAGCCCGAACGGCTGAATGGATTTGCACCAAACTTGGCAAAATTGTAGGGACTGTTAGCCCGATGTGCCTTTGCTAGGTCTCAATATATGTGCTCCAGTGGATTTTGAGAAATTAACGTTCAAAAAAAGATATATATCTGTAAGCGCGCTCTGGGCAGCGCTCCGGTTCGCGTACTTGACGCGTAACGGAACTTCGCGAAGCGAAGCTGATTGGCTCTCCGGTGTCTGTCAACATTCTAAACAGTCCGGAGCGGCCGCCATCTTGTCTCTCGGTAGGATCGAGAGACAAGAGGAGGCCAAAACAAAGGGGCAAATGACCATAAGGGGGCATAGTAGATCCTCCCTGACCCCCTAGGTGGGGAGCGTCCGGTTCGCGAACCGGGAAGCGTTCTGGGGAGCGTACTATAAGGAAAAAAGAATGATAGACTTTTCAAATACTGTATGTTAATTGATTGTTGGTTTTGTTGATTATTTTTTAATTTCTTTATTTTTTAAGCAATTATTTATTATTGTGATTGTGTTTCAAAATTTAATAACATTTCTAACATTTCACTGTCTGAAATTTCATTATTTTCATTGAACATAGTTTGTAATCTCTCGGGGTGTAAAATGTCCTCATTTTGAAGGAGGTCATCTACTGCTTGCACACATTGCAGTAGTTCTTGGTCCCAAGTTTCATCCATAAATTCTATATAATTTGGATCAATTATTTCTTGGCTGCTCTCTTGCAGGACAATTTGAAATGAAACTTTGTGTTCGCTTTCCATTTTGCCTGAAATTTGGATAAAAAAAATATATATTAGTAGAGATAGGGCACTGTTGGGATTAATTTTAGATAGGCAGTTTTTATCAGTGAATTTATCTTTGGGCAGTGTATAGTATCAGAGTGGAAGTAGGAATATAAAAAAGTGTATGTGATTTAACGTAAGTAAATTCATAATTATACAAGAGAAGCCTAACTCCATCCATAACTATAACAGAGAAGTCTATCTAAATCTATAACTACTACAGAGGGATAGTATATAACTATCAGAAAAAGTTTACCATATTAACTTATAGTGCACAATATACTTCAGTTTTTAAAATAACAACTTACCTTTACAAAGAAGTTGAAGTGATTAGTGAAAATCCAATTGAAATGTACACCAGGAAGTAGTAGTCAAAATGGCTGTGTTCCCTTCTCTTCCTTTAAATATATTCAGGTATATAACGAATCAAATGTCAGGTAAAAAAAGTAGAAAATGAAAGTAACATTTTCATTGGTTGTCAATTCCAACACTTCAGATGTGTTTTGTGAAGTAATTTACCTCACGGTATTTAGAGAGGTCTACAGGCTAAATGGCTAAATGGAATTTCAATCAAATTTGTGAAAATGATAGGGATTGGTATGTAGTATGAGCTAATCTATATTTGGTGAGAGTGTCTCCAGTCATTTTTCTGTAAAGTACTTTCCCACCTTTTTTGATGGTGCGCTTCCCAGGGAGCGACCCGGTACGCGAACTGGCGAGCGCCCCGGTACGCGAACCTGAAGCGTAACGGGAGTCCACCATTTTGTGTTTCGGTCGACTTAAGATACAAGATGGAGGGCAAATAATGTTCAGAATGGGTAGAAGGGGGCACGGTAGACTTATCTTGACCCCCTAGGTTTTCTGAGGGTGGCTGAGGAGGCTTATATGTGCGAAAATTAGTGAAAAAAGTTAGAGAAAAATAATAATTGTGAGTGATCAGATGTAGGGTAGCTCTGAGAAGAGCTTTTGGGTTTATGGTACATTTAGGTACTTATAAGTAGGTACCAATGCACAGTCTTAAATTCAGAATGAAAATTCTGTTGCCCTCATCTGAGAAGTGAACTCCATCTCCTCTGTAGATATCTTGCATGTAGAAACGCAAGTTATTGTTGTACATGGAGCCCATTCCATGGTCTCTCATGTAAGCTGAAACAGATTTGTTTACATGCTTCCTCGACTTCTCAATTTGTGGACAAAATTGGTTTGACCACCTCCATTTCTGTCTTTGGCATATATTTGAATATACCAAGGCAGTTTGAGGAAAAAGTGCCATCAATTGCTCAAAGGTGTCCTTTAAAAGCATTTCCAGACCTACCCCAGTCAAAGTGCCCAAATCATTACCTCCACAGTGCACAATTAACAGGTCAGGTTTTGGCAAATGCATAAAGGTTTTCACCAATGGTATCAATTGGTGACATTTTAATCCTTTGTGGCCAAACCACTTAATTTCCACATCTTGTAAATTGAGGTTAGGTAAATTTCTGTTCTCAGCATACCTCTGAGCCCAATAGATGTAACTATGTCCAACAATCCAGACAGAAAACATGGTGAGAGAAGGTTCTGCTGCAGTCAGATGAAGTGTGGCAATGAAATGGAAGTTGAAAAAATAAGAGTTTAAAATGAAAAAAATTGTGGAGTTTCTGTGTTAATGAAGCAGTAACAGTGATTGGTTGATTTTGATTGCTGAAAACAGAAAGTTAGGGTGCATGGATGAGTTCTTTGAAAGATGTATTTTGAATGGTCAATAAAAAATCATTAAATGAAAGATTGCACTGGATATGCAGGTGCACTGAGAGTTCAGAGTTCAATTGAAACATTGTTGTGTGAACTTGCAAACACCAGAGGTCTTCCAAGAGGTGGTTGCTATGCAAAAAAGGCAGAGAGGGCAGAGGGGGGAAGGGTTTTGATTTGAAAAAAAGTGAGGGAAGAGTTTTGATTGGGTGACATGAGAGATATGTGTGAAGAATTACAGCATTTCTGTGCTTTTGATAGCTGCAGACTCTGGAGTGCATACCTTTTGCTCTGCTGAAGACAAATTGGTGTGTTTCTGAGACTGGTTTGAAACTCATAAAGTATTTGCTAAGGTGAGAAAAGATTTCTTTAATTTAGATAGAGAATAGTGTGCTTTAAGGAGAAAATTATTAAGAAAGCTGTGTTTTTAAAATGTTGCTTTGTCTCAAGTGTTTTACAAATAGATTTTGTTTCTTTGAGAAATTGTAATTGGAGAAAATGTGAAGTATTAGTACTGACAGGGTGTTTTTGTGAATAGGAGCTGTGGAGTGTTTTCAAATTATGACTTGAAAATCGTTTTTGAGGAAAAGGAATGGTTTTAAAACTTATGACAAGGACATAATGGTGTATGCTTCTTTATAAGGCATTTGAGTGTCTCTGATGTTATTTTTCCCATTTTAATGTAAGACCTTTCCCTGTGGAGCAAATTCCTTGTAAATATGCTCCCACCTGTGCATGGCAAATTTAGATTTTGATTGTTTGCGTTACATAGCCATGTTAAAAGTGACCCAAACATGCTGCAAAGGCAATCAAAAAACGCTTTCATGTGTCTTAAGGACATTTTAAGTCATTTCCCCATGTGGAGTGTTTTCAAATTATGACTTGAAAATCGTTTTTGAGGAAAAGGAATGGTTTTAAAATTTATGACAAGGACATAATGGTGTATGCTTCTTTATAAGGCATTTCTGTGTCTCTGATGTTATTTTTCCCATATTAAATTAAAAGACCTTTCCCCGTGGAGCAAATTCCTTGTAAATATGCTCCCACCTGTGCATGGCAAATTTAGATTTTGATTGTTTGCGTTACATAGCCATGTTAAAAGTGACCCAAACATGCTGCAAAGGCAATCAAAAAACGCTTTCATGTGTCTTAAGGACATTTTAAGTCATTTCCCCATGTGGAGTGTTTTCAAATTATGACTTGAAAATCGTTTTTGAGGAAAAGGAATGGTTTTAAAATTTATGACAAGGACATAATGGTGTATGCTTCTTTATAAGGCATTTCAGTGTCTCTGATGTTATTTTTCCCATATTAAATTAAAAGACCTTTCCCCGTGGAGCAAATTCCTTGTAAATATGCTCCCACCTGTGCATGGCAAATTTAGATTTTGATTGTTTGCGTTACATAGCCATGTTAAAAGTGACCCAAACATGCTGCAAAGGCAATCAAAAAACGCTTTCATGTGTCTTAAGGACATTTTAAGTCATTTCCCCATGTGGAGTGTTTTCAAATTATGACTTGAAAATCGTTTTTGAGGAAAAGGAATGGTTTTAAAATTTATGACAAGGACATAATGGTGTATGCTTCTTTATAAGGCATTTCAGTGTCTCTGATGTTATTTTTCCCATATTAAATTAAAAGACCTTTCCCCGTGGAGCAAATTCCTTGTAAATATGCTCCCACCTGTGCATGGTAAATTTAGATTTTGATTGTTTGAGTTACATAGCCATGTTAAAAGTGACCCAAAAATGCTGCAAAGGCTTTAAAAAAACGCTTTCATGTGTCTTAAGGACATTTTAAGTCATTTCCCCATGTGCAGTGTTTTGAAATTATGACTTGAAAATCGTTTTTGAGGTAAAGGAATGCTTTTAAAGTTTATGACAAGGACATAATGGTGTATGCTTCTTTATAAGGCATTTTAGTGTCTCTGATGTTATTTTTCCCAAAAATAAATTAAAAGACCTTTCCCCGTGGTGCAAATTCCTTGTAAATATGCTCCCACCTGTGCATGGTAAATGTAGATTTTGATTGTTTGAGTTACATAGCCATGTTAGAAGTGACCCAAAAATGCTGCAAAGGCTTTAAAAACACGCTTTCATGTGTCTTAAGGACATTTTAAGTCATTTCCCCATGTGCAGTATTTTGAAATTATGACTTGAAAATCGTTTTTGAGGTAAATGAATGCTTTTAAAATTTATGTGCGTCATATGCCCCCAAATTTCTTTTTCAGGGGTGCAGCAGGGTGTTCTTGAGACACCCCTGCACCCTTGGAAAAATTCCTAATTTGCGATTAGCTAATTGCTAATCGCAAATTGCACCTTCATTCCTATGGGCCTCCTGGCCCATGGAAATGAATGGGTAATTTGCAATTAGCAATTTGCTCATCGCAAATTAGGAATGGTAAAGAATCGCTATTTATTCCTTAAAATTCGCTATTTAGGAAATGCAAAATAGTTTGATGATACATATAGCGGTTCATCTCTAACAAGATAAGAAGCTTAGGGATAGATTTATGATGACTGGTGCAATGAAGTGGACATCACTTACTTCATTGGTAGGCCTTTACATGTATTATCTCCTCTGTATTCTTCAACAAGCGTAACTTTGATCTGCAACCCTGAGTAGGCCTCACCTTAAACAAACCTCTGGATAGGCCACACCTTATCGTCATCCTGAATTAATCATTTAAAATGCTAGGGCCAGATTTATGATAGGTGTATGCCTCTTTTGCGCCACTGTGCGTCACTTTTGTGATGCAGCGGCGGTGCAAAAGATTTGCTATGAGGCGACAAAATTACAAATTGATGCATTTAGGCAGATGTGTCATGCTGTAAAAAAACCGTGCCACATGAAACCGATGCAGCAGTGATGCAAAAGATGCACCATGTTGCAAGACAGGCCTCACTTGGGGCCACATGTATCAAGCTAATTAGCATTCGCAAAGGCCGAAATTCTGCGAATTTCGGCCTTTGCGAATGCTAATTAGACAAATGGTATGTATCAAACAAGTTTGATGCAAAATAAGGAATAGCAAAATTTGCTATTCCTTATTTTGCAATTGCACTTAAGGATTTGCAAATTTTGCAATTCCTTAAATGCAATGTATCAAACAAAAAATATGCAAAAAATGCCATTAAGGATTTGCAAATTACCACCAACTTCTAGTTGGTGGTAATTTGCAAATTCTTTTCAAAAAGCTTTTTTTCCAAAAAACAAAAGGTGCCTTATGACGCCCATACATGCCCTTAGGGCATGTATGTGCGCCATATGCCCCCAAATTTCTTTTTCAGGGGGTGCAGCAGGGTGTTCTTGAGACACCCCTGCACCCTTTGTTAAAATTCCTAATTTGCGATTAGCTAATTGCTAATCGCAAATTGCACCTTCATTCCTATGGGCCTCCTGGCCCATGGAAATGAATGGGTAATTTGCAATTAGCAATTCGCTCATCGCAAATTAGGAATGGTAAGAATCGCTATTTAATACCGATTTTGTACATACATACCGTTTTGCATTTCCTAAATAGCGATTCCTTAAAATTCGCTATTTAGGAAATGCAAAATAGTTTGATGATACATATGGCGGTTCATCTCCAACAAGATAAGAAGCTTAGGGATAGATTTATGATGACTGGCGCATCACCAGGGATGTGCCAGTCATCCTGCGCCGCTGTTCCGCCACCCATGGTGTGCTGCATTTACAATGCGGCGCACCATGGGGCAAAAACGGCACAGATGCGTGAAGCATCTGTGCCGTAAAGGTGGCGCATTGCTGGAGTTGTATCGCAAGTGCGATGCAGCTCCAGCAAGGCTCAGGGGTGCCCCATCTCCACAATGCTGCGTCAAGACCTATGCCTGCTTCAAGCAGGCGCAGGGTTTTCACGCAGCTTTGTCCTATCTGATTGTAAATGCGGCACACCATGGGTGGCAGAGCAGCGGTGCACGTTAACTGGTGCATCCCTGGGGATGTGCCAGTTAACATAAATCTGCCCCTTTACATTTAAGTATGTGCAGGGGACACAGAGTCGGTGAGGCTTATCCAAGGTTAAGAAGAGATGAGTCCTGTTCACTGAAAAATTGGACATAGGCTTCACCTCCTCAGCATAGCTGGACATGGCTAAATAATAGCTGCAAAATGTTACTCTTGTTAAACAACTTTACTATTATAATCTCTGAGATTTGTCTCTTACTCTGCAACATCTCATTGTTGTTATCTTTCTTTAAAGATAAAGACAACATCAACATGAGCGACAATCAGCAATCAGTTGATTTCGACCTCATCATTGAACTCGTAATTGAAACATCAGTGGATGTTGATCCCTTGGATGATTTAAATCCTGAGGATGAAGAAGAACGTGATGAGGATGCAGATTTGTCAGAATTGTATGACATAGGATGGGAATCTGACGTGCTTGAGCCTATGGAACTATAAACATTTATTTTAAAAATTTATAATAAATGAAAAGTAAAAATGTAAACCGTTTCATTTAAAAATAAAGACACCTTCAAAAACAGGTTATGTGTAGTGTCTTCAATAAAATATTAAAATATGCTCATAAAATTAGATCAGTTTCACATATAAAACAGCACAGGTAGAATGAATATAAATTCCATTTCTTTTCTGCTATTTCTGTATTCTAAATTTGCCAAGCACTAAAAAATCTTCTATGTAAAAATGTCAAGTAGTGTGTTAAGTTTTTGATGACTGTTATTGATTTACTGTTTGGTAATAGTGGTTAATAACATTTTTTATTATATTTTACCACAGATTCAACTGCAGATCATTTCAAGATTTCAGCATGCCAACCAAAGAAAGACTGAGAAAGGCTGCAAAACGTCAAAGACAGTAGGTCAATGAAAAAAAGCAGCAGTCCTCTAACAAAAAGATTTGTCAAGTCACCAAGAAAGCACCGGGTAAGAGTACAAAAACATTCATAAGAAATATCTGTAGTAAAAAAAATATTACTACAGAAAATGTTTCAGTCCAGAAAAAGAGAAGCATTTAAACGGAAAGGAAAGGCCAATGAAAAATGTTACTGCTAGAGCAAGAGATAACTCTGTGCATGATAGTAGAAGGAAACAACAGTTTAGGGACATTCATAAACGAATGTTCCGCAACAGGATAATTGGCAATTTGTTAAAAAATATTAAGAAAGGTCAACAGAAAGTGGTTTTTTATAAGAGAAGAAAAATAGTTGAGAAAGTTATTGATCAGGCATTTGAAATTAAACGTAAGTTATTTATTTTGATAATCAATAGAATTAGGAAGCTAAACAAGGCAATTTATGATTTCAAAAGAAATAGTAGATGGAAGAGAATAGTTAATCGTAGTAATTTTTGTGAAGTTTTTTCTGGAGAATGGATGCATAGTTCAAGCTGTGAGGCATTTTTTAATGAGGAGAGTTATTTTCAGGATAATGATTTGGTGCATGCAGTTGACACCAGTGGTCGAGCTTATGAAGTGAAAGATGGTTGTCCAGTTGAAAAAGAAAAACTTGTGACAACAGAGACAGAAGAGGTGTTAGGTAATGAGGTTTTAGGAAGACGTCCTAAGGGACCTGTGTACACCTGGAAGTGTAGTAGTATTTGCAGTGTGCGACAGGATTCCATCAATTTGCTTTGTGATTTTGTACGGTCATTTAATAAGAAAAGTTTGAAGCAGAAAATGAAGTTGTTGCAAGAATTAGATCCTTGCAGAGTGAGAGAAGTGACAGGTTTGCATGGTCATTCACTGGCTTGTCTTTCCAGGAGAGTATGCCAGAGTGTTTTTCATCATTTCAGGATGCTAGCAGTGCATCATAATAAAGTGAGGAAATTAGTTAGAATGTTGTATTATGCTAAGAGTCCAGCAATTATGCTTAAACAATTATGCGCTGCTCTTTTGCATGGTTCTGAAATAGATGTGAAGAATATATGTGAAGAAATTGAGTTTTGTTACTTTGGAAGTAAAGAGGAGAATGTTGAAATTGACCAAGAAGAAGAGGGTAATGTGGAAGATAGTGTACAGGTTTCCAGTACAGATAATTTCCAGAGGGAAATTGCGACCTTTCAGGTGAAATCAAGTGAGAGGCCAAATTTCACTTGTGTGTGTTGTCGACGCACTTATTATAAGAATCAGACTAAGTTAGTGGATTTATATGCAAAAAGTGAAAGGGAAAATAATAGTGAATGGAAGGATTTCACAACATACTTGATGGTAGAAAATTGTTTTGATTTGGGATTGGATCAACATGTGTGTACTTATTGTTGTAACAAATTAAATCAAAACCAGATGCCTGCTAGAGCAGTTCATAATAATCTGGAATTGGTTGAGATTCCTTCTGAATTGAAGGATTTAAATACTTATGAATCTATTTTGATTCAAAGTATCCATCCCTTTCAGGCTATTGTAAGAATGGAGCCAAAGACAGGGAAATTGCCTCCATCAGATTTACAGAGAGGATTAAAGGGAAGAGTTGTTTATTTGCCTCTAGATTTGAAGAAAAACATTAACACAATTGGAGTAGAAAAAGTGGAAGAGGAACCTCTGGTTATCTTAGTTAATGGGGTTCCGACAAAGAATAAGAAAATATGGCAAGATTTAGTGGATGTTAGGAAAGTTAAAAAGGCAACATTGTATTTGAAAAAAAATAATAAATACTATAAGAATGTATATGTTGCAGAAGAGGAAGTAAGTGAGAAAGAGGATAGCGATTTGTGTGCTGGTCAAATTGAGAAAGTAGAACCCTGTACTAGTGAAGAAATATATGAACATTATAGTGTTCATCCTTTGCATTCCAAGGAAGTCATGGGGAATGCTATTGAGTTGTTTCAAATGAAACAAGCCAAAGGGAGTCCCATTAGTGTTTGGGAGGAAAGTTTGGAAGCTCGGTGTATCCCACAGCTTTCTCCAACAGGTCAGGGAGGAAGATATGATGAGCGACCTCATCAAATTCCTGCTTCTGAATACCGGACTTTGCGATTGTATGCAGGAGATGCTAGGTTTCGACAATGCATTCCCTATTTGTTTCATCTCCTGTTTGAAAGCGATCTGTCTGGACTGTCATATGCAGTGAACCACATCTTGAAAAGTGGTATACACATGCAAAACATCTCGGCAAGTGACTTTATGGATAAAGTCAATGTCCAAGACAGTATTTTGGATTCTCACCTGATTAATCTCATGGCGTGTCAGCGTGGTACTAATGAGTACTGGTACCGTCGTCATGGTGATTTAAAATGTATGCTGAGGAACTTAGGAACTCCCACATGGTTCCTCACTCTGAGCTGTGCCGAGTATGGCTGGGAAGACTTACTTGAATTTCTACGAGAGGCAAATGGAAACATCGAAAACATCGAATTCAAGACACCCGGAGAACTGTGCTCTTTGGATCCAGTCAATGTATGCAGGTACTTCAATCATAGATTTGAAGCTATGATGTCTTTCATCATGAATAAGAAGAATCCACCTCTTGGAGAGGTGTTGGATTTCTTCTGGAGAAAGGAGTACCAAGCAAGAGGTGCTCCTCATATACATATGCTGCTGTGGATCAAGGATGCACCTAAATTTGGAACGGATCCAGAAGACTCAGTGATGAGTTTCATACAACAGTATTCTACGTGTGCTGTTCCAAACGCAAAGGAGAAGAAAAGCCTAAGAGAAAAAGTTCTACGTTTCCAAAGCCATCGATGTGGAAAGTACTGTCGTCGTAAATTCCGAAACAAGGACAAGTTCTACACCAAATGTCGTTTCGGCTTTCCACGACCGGTGATTTCTAAAGGAAGAGTAAACAGTTTGATGTCTTCGCTGCGACATAATGTGATGAAGAAATCACCTAAAAGCACATACAATTTGAAGAGGAACGAAGAGTCCAAGTACATCAACGACTACAACCCGGTGATTTTGTCCATGTGGAATGCTAACATGGATATACAGTTTGTGGCTGATAACTGTATGGCTGTGGCTCGGTATGTGACATCTTACATCACCAAAAAAGAGAAGACAGAATTGAAGGATATTTGGGAGGACATTTCCCATGAAAAGAGCCTCAGTAAGAAGTTGTACAGTTTCAGTCTGAAGATGTTGTCGCATCGAGAAATCGGAGCTTACGAATGTTCTGACCGGTTGTCTTCAGCAAGTCTCTATGCCAAATCCAGGAGTATCGTTTGGGCGAGTCTTGGTCTTGCTGCAACGCGTAATCGAGTTCTGAAACCTGTGCGGGAAATTGAGTATTTGGCGGAAAAGGAGCCAAACAGTACCGACATTTTGAAGACCAACATGTTGGATACATATTATCCAAATCGAAGCAGTCACCTCGAGAATGTTTGTCTGTATGAGGTTCTTCAAAATTACATATTCAAGAGGAACATCAAAGAAGATACTGAGAAAGGAGTGTATGCTGTAATAGGAAGTGAGGGATGTCTGGTCAAGCAAAGAAAATGCCACTTGGTAAACCATCGAAAATTGAGTGGCGAATCTCCTGAAAAAAAAGAGTTTTTCTATTTAGCACTTTTGCAACTTTTGAAGCCTTGGCGTGCAGAAGAGGAACTGCTTGGAGATTTCCTCTGTTACGAAGACTCTTTCAATGCTGCCAAGGAGACCATAGAATGTCCTGCTTTTCCCAAATATGTAGAAATGTTGAATGCGGAAATTGAGCAGGAAGCAACGATTGCAGCCGAGATTGCCAGAGACAGTTCTCAGGACAGTCAGAGTTCTGCTTCATTGAGTCAGGATCCACTAGGAGGACCTGTTATCGAAAATGAAGCTGCCACTGCTATGAATGAAGTGGAAAGAGCCATGGCACATGCTCAGGAGGATGCGGTTAACTTAGAAGAGTTGGAAAGACAACTCAATGTTGAGCAGAGGAAAATATATGACGAAGTTACCATGCAAATTGATCATGGATTAAGTCATGAGAAGAAAGAGTGCTCATGTACGTCGTTGAAGCCTGTCCGACTGTAAGTGAGTGGAGAAGCGGGAACTGGAAAAAGTTTCCTCATTAAAGCAATTTCATGTTATTTGCAGGAAAGGACTGAGTCATCGCTGTCTTGTGTTGTCACCGCTCCAACTGGACTGGCAGCACATAACATTAAAGGGATTACTTTACATCGTTTACTGATGCTGCCAGTGGAGCATGACAACAAATTACAATATCACAAGCTATATGGAGATGCTTGTTGTGAAGTTTCAAGAATCTTGAGGAAAATGAAACTTCTTATCATTGACGAAGTAAGCATGGTTTCCAATGTCATGCTTGCCTTTGTGCATTTGAGAATGCAAGAAGTTCTCAAAACAGAGTATGATGTGTTATTTGGTGGCAAACACATCATTGTTTTTGGAGATCTTCTGCAGCTGACACCAGTGAAAGGGCAACCTGTGTTCAAAATGCTCACGCATGAAGATACCAGGAAGTGCCTAGGGAGCATTGGCAACGTCAATATATGGTTAAACTTCAATTATGCTGAACTGCATGAAAATATGCGTCAGGCGAAGGATGAAGTTTACAAGACTATTCTACAAGATGTTAGAATTGGAAAAGTGACCGAGCATGGGAAAGAAGCTTTACATGCACGATTACTGTCAAATTTATATCCAGAACAAGATGTTGTGCCTGAGAATATTTTTCAGAAAATTACTGAGAAGAAATCTGGAATATGTTTGATGCCAACTCTTGCAGAATGTGCCAAATTCAACAACAAAATGTTGCATTTAGAAAAGCAAGAGATTGTGAAACTGGAAGCTATTGACAGAGTAGAGCATATGGGATCAACAATTATTTTGTCTGAGAATTTGAAAACAAAATTGGATTCATTAGAGAAGACTATATCTAAAACTGCAGGTTTTGAAAAGACTCTGAATGTGTGCTTGAACTGCCGTATAATTTTAAGAAGGAATTTACATGTTGAAAGAGGTCTGGTAAATGGATCAATGGGTAATGTTGTTGATTTTGTAAAATACAGAAATAGAGATGGAATTGAATTTTTAAAAATTAAATTTGATGGCATTGAGGAAGTACAGCTAATTGGTCGTTGTTCTGCTAGATTTTTGCTTGTAAAAGACTTATATGTTCGCCGTAAGCAGTTTCCTGTTTGCTTGGCATATGCGGTGACAATCCATAAATCGCAAGGTTTAAGTGTAGACAGTGCATTGGTGAATATTGGCAGTTCTGTGTTCAAGGAGGGTATGGCATATGTGGCATTGTCACGAGTTAGAACTTTATCGGGATTGTACTTGATTGAGTGTGATGTCACAAACATTTGTGCGGATCTAGATTGTGTTAAGGAATACAATAGGTTAAGAAGAGAGTATGCGCCACATTTGCCTCTATATCCTTTGTTTGAGTGTTTGAGAAACGTGTGGTAGGCCGGAAACGAAGAAATGTGACCAATACTGGGGAGGTTGTAGCAAAAAGACGAAAAGTCGATGAACCTGAAATTATAAGCAGAAACAAAAAGGATTCTGTTGAAGATGTTGTTGGTTTTCAATTTGAAAACAGTTCTGGTGTCAACTGCTATGCTAATGTAGTGGTTAATGTTTTGTTTTCTCTAGAAAATGTAAAAGAAGAGATTGTGGTCAATTCTGATCAAAGATTTTGCAGTTTGTTAAATTCTGTGTTAGAGAAATGTAGCACTGATAGAACAAAAATAGAAAGTGTGTCTGAAATTCGAAATCTGTTAGACAGATGTTCAGGCCAAACACAATTCTCTCAAAATATTCAGCAAGATTGTCAGGAGTTTTTAATGTATATGCTTGATGTATTGCATGCTGAAGGTGTAGATGTAGATCACCTGTTTGGGCTTTCTTATCAATGGCAGCATGACTGCGAGAACTGTAGGGTATCAAGTACTACTAGTGTAGACTCAGAAAGATTGATATATTTAACTTTGCCAGACAGTAAATCAGTCTCTTTTAATAAACTAGTAAAAGCAGCTGATCACAACATGGAGTGTAGCCAATGTAAATCTGAAATGATGTCCACATTATTTATACGAACATATGGCCAGTATGTTATTTTAATGTTCCAACGATGTAGGCCTGATGGAACAAAATTGACAACTTTAATTAAAAATTTTGTGGCTTCACAGTTGTCAATATCAGGAAGGACTTTTGTAACTGCAGCAATTATATATCATGACGGTCCTTCAATAACATCAGGACATTACACAGCTTATTTAAAGTCTAGAAATGGCTGGTCATTCTGCAATGATTCTGTTTTAATTTTCAAAAAAAAATTGCCGTATGACCTTAAAAACTCTTACCTGGTGTTTTTAAAACCAAAATTTTAGGGAAAGAATCTCGGGATGTGCTCTGAGGAATTTCAAGAAGTTCTAATGGCTCCTACACGATTTGGCCTTGAGGATAAGTGTAGTACAGAGACATAACTTCTTACCATAACACTGGACGTCACGGAGAAATAACTGCACTTTGAATGAATTCAGAAAAACTGTTTCTTTTTATAAGCAAATTGAAGCAGCCAATCAAAACATGGAGTAGAGGGAATGTAAGTCTGCAATGCTGTCTACTGTTTTATATTGCTTTGTGATTAAAAGTGATGTAGAGAATTAAATAATTGTAGTAGTCATAGAGATAGTGTAAGTCTGCTTCATAGTAAGCAGTATTAGTGTCATAGGAAATGTAGAACATGACTGAGCTAGAAGGGGAAGATATTACTAGTCCAGGATTGTGAAAATGATCTTCAACATTTTAATTGTGAAAGTTGCGGAAATACAACATGACGGGATTGGCTTACAAGAATTCTAAGAGTTATAAATGGCTCTGACATGATTTGGCCTTGTGGAAACGTGTGGTAGAGAGCAAGAAGTCATTTATTGTATGTAACATGTTTTTCAAAATGATGGAGGTTTTCTTTCAGAAAGTGGCGGTCTGAAAGTAATAACAGCACAACAGAGTGTAAGCTGTTCATAGGACATCCTTCGACGTCATGGAAAGTAAGTTAACTTTAAGGAGTTCTGAATTCTGATTTGTTATGTTGTATGGGTTTTTTAAACACAGTCATTTTGATTGTGTTTTTTTTCCCCGCTGTTATATGATGAATACCTTCAAGTCACTGTTTTTAGTGAAATTTGATACATTCTGAGAACAGCAAAAATAAACCATTTAACATGTATAATTAATTCTGTACTGTTTGCATTTATGATGTACATTTAGAACTGTGTAGGAGGCATGGAGAAGGAGAGGCTTCTGTAAGTGTCAAAGTTGTTGCATACAGTGCTCATATTCTACGTAGTCTTTCATATGATAGACTACATTTCCACAATAAGATACCTAAGCAAAGGAAACACAGGTGATATGATTGTGGAATGAGCAAAAAAAATTGCACGTTTTTCAATTATATTACCTGTGTTTCCTAACATTACACATCACATTGTGTAGATGTGGTTTAGGCCTGTTCCTGGAGACAGAGGAGGTCTGACATTTGTTCAAGAGTGCAGTGGACATGACTCACTTCGTTGGTAGGCCTCCACATGTATTATCTCCTCTGTATTCTTCAACAAACCTAAATTCCATCTGCAACCCTGAGTAGGACTTACCTGAAACAAATCTGTGGATAGGTTACACCTTATTGGCATCTTGAAACAGTCATTTAAAATGTTAGGGTCAGATTTATGGTGGCCGTGCGCCTCTTTTGCTCCACTGTGGGTCACTTTTGTGTAAAAGATGCACCATGTTGCAAGATAGGTTTAAGTTCATCTCCAGCAAGATACCATCAGTTTAAAATGTATATAATTAGCACTGTGTAGGGGGCATGCAGAAGCTGAAGCTTTTGTAAGTGTCAAAGTTGTTGCATGCAGTGCTGCACTTCTGGGTACTGTTTAATATGCTGCACTACATCTGCACTATGAGATACCTAAGCAAAGGCAACACAGGTGATGTGATTGTGAAATGAGGAAAAGAAACTCCACATTTTTCGATTACATCACCTGTGTTTCCTAAGTTTACGAATGACATTGTGCAGATGAAGTTTAGGTCTGTCCACGGACACAGAAGAGGTCTGGCCTTTGTTCAAGAGTGAAGTGGACATGACTTACTTCATTGGTAGGCCTTCACATGTATTATCTCCTCTGTATTCTTCAACAAGCATAAATTTGATATGCAATCCTGAGTAGGCCTCACCTTAAACAAACCTCTGGAGAGGCCACACCTTATCGTCATCCTGAATCAATCATTTCAAATGTTAGGGACAGATTTATGATAGGTGTATGCCTCTTTTGCGCCACTGTGCGTCACTTTTGTGATGCAGCGGCGGTGCAAAAGATTTGCTATGAGGCGACAAAATTACAAATTGATGCATCTAGGCAGATGTGTCATGCTGTAAAAAACCCGTGCCACATGAAACCGATGCAGCAGTGATGCAAAAGATGCACCATGTTGCAATACAGGCCTGACTTCATCTCCAACAAGATAAGAAGCTAAGTCTTCTGTAAATGTCAAAATTGTTGTATATACTGCTCAACTTCTATGTACTCTTTGATATGCTAGACTCCATCTGCACTATGAGATACCTAACTAAAGGCAACACAGGTGATGTGATTGTGAAATGAGGAAAAGAAACTCTGTTTGTCCTTCAATCTTTTCCCTTGTCTTTTCTAATTTTTAAATACATGTTTTAATATTTTTCAAATGTTTGTTCTCTCTTTCACAGATTGAAAGTATAAAAACAAAAAGTGAGTAAGTTAACGACAATTATAAGGTAAATGTTTTGTACTCTTTTCGTTACATTTCTATCACATTCACCTACTAGTAGTTCGACAGCTTCATTTCTTTAACCCTCAGTTTCCTGCCTTTGCTACTTCCCTCATTCCTTTCTCTATTACCTACTTACTCTACTCCTTCCACTCCTTTTCTCAGTCCCTCTCTTCTCATAGTTCCTCACTCTTGTTCACTCACTCCGTCTCTATTACTCTTAGTGTCTTTGACTGATCACTCTTTCACTACTTGTTCATTATGCTTTTTCTGTGTAGTTGAAGCACACTGAGGGGCATATTATGAACACAGCCAATAAAATTATTGCTGTTTTTATTGGCAGAAAACTGTTGCAAAAGTGGTTTTAGCGGCAGTTTTCCGCTGCAAAAGCGGCTTTAGCGACACATTTCTGCCGATAAAAGCTGCAAAACTTGTATTGCCTATGTTGATGATATGGCTCTATGTTATTTACATTTCTTTGCTGTTTCAATTAATCTTTTTCTGTTATTTTTTCTTTTCTGTTTTCTGTTTTTTCTCTCTGTTATTCCACATGTTTTAATCTTATTTTGAACATTCACTCACATTCTCCAAGAAACTCTTCTTTGTTATTGTTCTACTCTCTTTTTTTTCTTTCACTTCCTTATCTATTTTGTTTTTCACAATTATACCCTCTTCCATCTTTACTTCGGTAAATAGATCTATTAAACAGTATCTCTGGTTTACTCCCTATAGCTGTCTTTCTTTTAACATTACTCTCTGTTTACTTCCCTTATACTTACTCTTCTTTTTTTTTTTTTTTTTTTTTTTGGTTCGCTCCCGGTTCGCGAACCGGGAAGCGAACGGGGAAGCGAACTAAAAGAAATAGAGCTTGCCAGAGTGCTAAACATTCTAGCAATTTTTTTTTGAAAGGGGAGGTAGTTCTGAAAAGAACTTTTTTTTTAATGTTTTTGTTGTTTTATATATTTTTTTTATTTTTCTGAACATTTTTTGTTTTTTTTGTATTTTTTGAACAGTTTTATGTTTTTTTTTTGTTTTTGATGGAGGGGAAACAACAAAAAACAGGCATTGAAAAGGGCTCAACAGGAGCAAAAAAAAAAATTACTGTCTGGGGCGGTTAGGGCAATTGTGATTTTTATAAGCTAGGTTTATTAAGTTAATGCTCATGTTACCACATGATAGCAATGCACCGCAATACAAGCAGGTAAATTTGATATGAACAAAGTTCTCCTGAATGTTTGGCACGGTTTCCCGTGCCTCTGCTCCTGTCAACGATATCTGTGATGTTGACCTGGCCACAGGAGTTGTTGTTGGGTTATCCTGCAGGTCACGCATCTCTGCCCGGCTGTAGTTCAATGGATGCCACCTGCTCATGTGACGGTGCATGGTATAGTTACCGAAGCTATACTTTTTATCAGTGCCTCTAGATAACTGGTCTTTACAAATGAGGCAGGTGACATACCTGGCATTTACTTTCTTCTGCCCTCGAGGGAGTGAAAAAAACTGCCAAATGAAACTGGCTTTCCGATGGGAAACCCGGGGGACCTCTTGTAAGAACTGTGGTCCTTCTGTCTCCTCTTCCTCTACTTCATCCTCTTCCTCCTCTGTGTTGCTGATAAACTGGGGAGGTGGTCCTCTCTTCCCATGAGGAGGTGGAGGTGGTGGTGGGGGTGCACCAGCTGAAGCAACTAATGAAGCCATTGCTCAACTATAAAAGAAGGTCTTTCTCTCACAAAAATGAAAGTCAGAGTGAGGAAAGAAGGAGGGGTTTTCATCATTTGGGAAAAACAATAGTTCTAAACCAATGAAAAGTGTTATTTTTAGGTCACCTGACCTAGCCTTACATCATTATGAAACCAAAAGTGAAATGAACCAATGAAAAGTTTTATTAACAAGTCACATGACCTCTTACGCTTAAGTTACGCGCTGCGGAACGCCCCCCGGATCGCTTCCGGGTCGCTGCGCTTCGCGCCTCGGTTCGCGCTCCGGAGCACTTCCGGGTGCGCTAACGCGGCGCGTCATAATACGCATTACGCGGCAACGCGATACGTCGCGCTTTCGCGACGCGCCGCGGATCGCTTCCGGGGAGCTGCGCTTCGCGTCTCAGTTCGCGTACTGGAGCACTTCCGGGTGCGCTAACGCGGCACGTCATAAGACGCATTACGCGACAACGTGATACGTCGCGCTTCCGCGATGCGTCACGATGTTGATTTCTAACGCGGCAGTTGCGCAAACGGAACGTTTACCGGTTCGCGGACTGGGTCGCGGCATCAAGATGAGCTAACGGGAAGCTTCCCGGTTCGCGAACCGGGAGCGAATAAAAAAAATATTTTAAAAAAAATTATTAATAAACATATAAAATATATTTTTGGATTTAAATTTAAAGAAGAATACATTTTACAGCTACAGATATTAGCTTTTAAAAAACCAATGAAATTCACTGAAAAAACCATAGGTTATAGACCATATATAGTTAGGAATTAGCATTTACAAAACCTTGAAAATTCACTGAAAAACCCATAGCTTATAGACAATATATAGTTAGGAATTAGCATTTAAAAAACCTTATTTTACTCACACAAAACCATTGAAATTCCATATATAGTTAGTTGCACTAACTATATATCGCGCACCCGCAATCCACTGCTGATCATGTCACATATTACATCATTCATGACATGGTCAGTGACATCACTGATGACATCACTGATGACATCTCAAATGACATCACTGATGACATCACTGATGTCTACATACAGTGACTGTATGTTTCTGTAAAGTTAAAATATGTCTTACATATTGAAGAATGAGTGGAAGTATAAGTGTCTGAACAAAGGATTTAGTAGGTGCATGACTGACTGTATGAGTGAGTGATTAAATGTGTCTCACTGAGTGCATGGGTTAGTGACTAAACTGTCTTAATTTGTGCATCATTATGTCTGTTGTTCTGTAAACTGCTGCATGTGTTGATTAGTAGCTATATGATTAACTATATGGGTTATTGATTAGTTGCCCAAGTATTTGTATGGGAGACTGAGAGTGTTTATGGGTGGCTGGGAGGTGTATGACTCTCTGCATAGATGTGTGAGCAGTTGATTCACTAGGTGTATGGGTTTAAAAGTGCATGTGGAAACATCTGTATGGGCGGTTGACTGTGTGCATGAGTGCATTGGTGAGTGAATGGATATCTCAGTGCTACATGTCAAAGTAAGTACATATGTAAAACACAGTACATGTGAGAGTTGACATATATAAATAACTGTGCATAAGAGCCAGTGAATGTGTGAGTGGCTGTATGGATCATTGTGAACTTGTATCCAGGATTGTATAAGTGAGTAAATATGTGTTAGTATATGTTTCAATAAGTAAGGTGTGTATAACTGTATAGTTGAGGAAATGGAGGTGTGATTGATTCTTTGCATGACTGACTAGGTGTGTGAGTAACTCCATGGATGAGTGACAGTCTGTGAGTGTCTGTTTTCACTGAGTGTATCTAAGGTTATATTAGAGTCTGAAGAGGTTCATCGTATTATCACATGAATGATGTCATCAGTGATGTGATCAGTAATGTCAAATGAGATGTCAAATGAGATGTCATCAGTGATGTCATTTGAGATGTCATCAGTGATGTCATTTGAGATGTCATCAGTGATGTCATCAGTGATGTCATCAGTGATGTCTTTGAGATGGCATCAGTGATGTCATCAGTGATGTCACTGACCATGTCATGAATGATGTAATATGTGACATGATCAGCAGTGGATTGCGGGTGCGCGATATATAGTTAGTACAACTAACTATATATGGAATTTCAATGGTTTTGTGTGAGTAAAATAAGGTTTTTTAAATGCTAATTCCTAACTATATATGGTCTATAACCTATGGTTTTTTCAGTGAATTTTCAAGGTTTTGTAAATGCTAATTCCTAACTATAAATGGTCTATAACCTATGGTTTTTTCAGTGAATATATATATATATATATATATGTATATGTATTACCTACTGGCGATAGCCAGTAGGTATATATAGTTAGGATTTTTTCTCTATGGGATTTCTGAAAATTCTATGTCTAATAACTTTGGCGTTTGTGGACAGAATTGGCTGAAATTTTCAGGAAAATGGCACATTTTCATTCTGAGCAGCCCCTGAAAATTTGGGGGGGTTTCGTTAAGGGGGGGGCGAGAAAAAAGGGGGGTCCCAAAACGTGTTTTTAACATTGAGTTTTCCATAGGGCGGTTGGCCTCACTTTTAGCTCGAACGGCTGAATGGATTTCCACAAAACTTGGCAAAATTGTAGGGACTGGTAGCCCGATGTGCCTTTGCTATGTCTCAAGATATATGCTCCAGTGGTTTTTACGAAAATTAACTTTGAAAAATATATATTGGGCTACATTGGGCTATATATATGTTGGAGCCCAAATGTAGCCCAATGTAGCCCAATGTAGCCCAAAGATGGCCACCAGAGACAAAAGAGCCCAAATGTAGCCCAAATATCAGCCAGATGTAGCCCAACTATAGCCCAGTGACAGAATGTCCCAGAGTGTTCTAAAGAACAACTAGAGCGCTAACAGTCTTACTTATGACAAAAGTATGGCACACCTGACGTCATCTTGATTGGAATAAAGTGTTAACACTTAAAACATTTAATTTGCAAAGGAACAAAATGAGGGGGTTCATTTTGCCATAGAAATGTCATATATATATATATATATATTCACTGAAAAAACCATAGGTTATAGACCATATATAGTTAGGAATTAGCATTTAAAAAACCTTATTTTACTCACACAAAACCATTGAAATTCCATATATAGTTAGTTGCACTAACTATATATCGCGCACCCGCAATCCACTGCTGATCATGTCACATATTACATCATTCATGACATGGTCATTGACATCACTGATGACATCACTGATGACATCTCAAATGACATCACTGATGAGATCACTGATGACATCTCATTTGACATCAATGACCACATCACTGATGATATAATTCATGTGACAATACAATGCATCTCCTCACATTTTAATATAACCTCTGTTTCACCCAGTGTTAAATACAGAGTATAATTTTTGAAACCATTGACACACCAATACTAGTTACTACATACGTACTCACTGATTCCTACGTCTACACACACATTCACTCATTCACCCATACAATCATTCATACATACAATCACTCATCTTTACAACACTATCATATGCACTCATACACCTATACAGACACTCACACTCTGCCACTCATCCATGGAGTTACTCACACACCTAGTCAGTCCTGTAAAGAATCAATCACACTTCCATTTTCTTGTCTATACAGTTAAACATAGAGCACCTTACATTTTCAAACATATACTAACACATACTTACTTTCTTATACAATCATTGATACAAGTACACATTGATCTGCACAGAGTCACACACCTCCCAGCCAGCCACACACACACTCAGTCTCCCATACAAATACTTGGACAATCAATCAATAACCCATATAGTTAATCATATAGCTACTGATCAACACATGCAGCAGTTTACAGAACAACAGACATAATGATGCACAAATTAAGACAGTTTAGTCACTAACCCATGCACTCAGTGAGACACATTTAATCACTCACTCATACATTCAGTCATGCACCTACTAAATCCTTCGTCCAGACACTTATACATCTACTCATTCTTCAATATGTAAAACATATTTAAACTTTACAGAAACACACAGTCACTGGATGATGTCATCAGTGATCTCATCAGTGATGTCATTTGAGATGTCATCAGTGATGTCATCAGTGATGTCACTGACCATGTCATGAATGATGTAATATGTGACATGATCAGCAGTGGATTGCGGGTGCGCGATATATAGTTAGTGCAACTAACTATATATGGAATTTCAATGGTTTTGTGTGAGTAAAATAAGGTTTTTTAAATGCTAATTCCTAACTATATATGGTCTATAACCTATGGTTTTTTCAGTGAATTTTCAAGGTTTTGTAAATGCTAATTCCTAACTATATATGGTCTATAACCTATGGTTTTTTCAGTGAATTTCAATGTTTTTTTAATAGCAAATATCATAAGCTGTCGAATGTCAAGTACGTGGTAAGTGAAAACATTTTCGTGTTTATGCACACTGATCTGCTTTGAATGGTGCCCCCCCCCCCCTCATTTCTATTAGGAGTACTCTCTCCTTGCACATAGTGAAGGGTAGTTAACGCAGGCCTTTGCCCCCGTTGTAATACGTCGTGCCTGCTTCTCTCTCCATTTGATTGATTGTTATCCAAGTATTTACTGTTTTAGAATTGGTTCTCTTTGGTTCATTCTCTATTTACAAACAAACACAGAGTCGCAATACTCTGTTTAGTCTTCGCAGATAACGAAAAATCGTGTAAAAAAAAAAAAAGAAAAGGAATCGAGCAAAATCAGTAGGCCACTAATGGGATCTCTTTTTGACCTCGCTAAAATAGAAACATTAGGAACAACCCCTCACGACAAATACAAAACTAGTGAGATGAACTGAACTCCACACAATGATGGCTGCAAAACAGCTTGGCTCCACCACCCACCCCGCCCAAAATAACGATAAAGAGCGGCTGCCATGATTGTTTGCGGAATGGCCACGACGGAGCTACGAAATGGTGCTGCTCTCATGCTAACCCCAGCTTCAGTCTGAATATCCAGAAACACTGTAGACTACCAATTCGATCAGTTCCGGTAGCGCCCCAATATAACCCGGTAGAGAAGAACTAGCCCTCCCCTCTTTGACTGATGGTTCTTGTTGCCTGTCCCTTCTGTTGTCATTTAACAGAACTATTTAGCCTGCTGAAAGGGGTTGTGTTCCAACCGCTGGTTGGTGGAGACATTTTGACTATATTCTGGACCTGCGTTGTCGCGTAATGCGTCATATGACGCGCCGCGTTAGCGCATCCGGAAGTCATCCGGGGCGCGCAGCGCGTAACGTAAGCATAACAAGTCATGTGACTTGTTAATAAAACTTTTCATTGGTTCATTTTACTTTTCTTATTCTAATGATGAAAGGCTTGGTCATATGACCTAAAAATTACGCTTTTTATTACTTCCGAACATTATTTTTTCTTAAATATATGTTATAATGTTCCAGGCTAATGTACTTTCCCGGAAAATTTACAACTGTCCTGCAAGTAAAATATATTCTTTTTTCGAGAAAAAGAGCGTTTCTTCGTCCCATGACGGAGCCGTTGAGCAAAAGAGGGTCGACCTGCTGTCTTAGTTGCCGATACGCCTGAATATGAGATTCTTATCGATCACTTTATGTTGCAGGAGTAGAAAACACAACAGCCCTTGACCATATATCTTTACTGCGTTCCTTCGAATTATACCTTTTACCCTTCATGTAATTGGTCTGCTTTATTTCACTTGCCTTTTACTGATTCTAAAACAGTGACTATTATTAAAAACTTTACCAATGTATATACTACTACCATGTTTTCTTTTAAAAACCTTTATTGTGAAAATTTCATTATACAAATACGAGCCTATAACCACGTGGGCCGGCCACGGAGCAAACTGTAATCGTATATGATGAGTAGACATTTACACTGTAGAGGAACGTAACGGGCGGGCCATTAGGTTGCAAGAACTAAGGTGTCTAACAGTTACGGAATCGGTGGACGTACATTTTATAATTAAAATACGACAGGGCCAGTTACAATAAAATTATCTAGATATACATTTGCGGGCAAGTACCATGGGTGACGTTAATTCGAACTTTCAATAGTACAGTAATCAATAACACATCAGAACTTAATATCAATAGGGATGTCGAAATATTCAATCAATTCTCGTCCCCGCCCGCCATGTGCTTCAAAACTGCATACGTATCTCGTGATTTCAAGGTTCTCCAACCAGTACACAACAAGGAGTTACGAGTCCCATTTATTCCGGCGCCATTTTGGGCGAGGACGGGCAGGTCCAGGATATAGTCAAAATGTCTCTACCAACCATCGACTATGATGATGTTCATATGCTGTATTTATTAGAGTAACACTCATCTGTCCACATGAAATTAATTTGCCACAATCTAAACATGTCATTTTAATCTTTCCAAAGTTCTTCTAAATATTTGGGACCGTTTCCCTTGCCTCTGATGCTGTCAGTGCCACTTCTTTGATGAATGTACTAGCAGGTCAGGGGTTCTCCTCCAAATCTCTCTTTTATGCAGCACTATAATTAATTGGTGCCACCTCTCCATATGACGATGCATGGTATAGTTACCATAACTATATTTTTTTTCGGTTCCTCTGGAGAGTTCATCGTGGCAGATGAAGCGTGTAACGTACCGGGCATTTACCTTTTTTTGCATGTACAGGAAAGGAAAAAAAAAATCGAGCGTCCGAGTTCTAAGGTGTCCCAGGGCCATTTTAGTGGACCAGGCCCAAATCCAAAGAACAGGCCGCCATTTTGAGAGTCCTGTTGCAGCCGCCTGTCGCTGTAGCATCAAGAGCAGCCGAAACTCAGCTGAATGGCAACTGAAACGGTAAAGGGGCGCCCCACTACAGCAGACGAGCCTCCACCTAGGAAGGCCCGTTCACGCCGCCTCCCCCCCCCCCTTCGGGCACCCCACGCCGTTATTCGGAGCAGTATTGTAGGATGGCCACACCAGTGCGGCAACTTGCTAGACATCACCTCGGTGGTAACCGAATCTCAACGCCTTGTGGTGTCTTCTATTCAGAAAACATTGTTATGCTGCCTTCGACCTATTCGCCGCAAGTGCGCACACAACTCAACTGCATAGCTTGCTAGACACCACCTCGGTGCCATCCGGATCTTGGAATCTCAGCGCCTTTTGGTGTCTTCTCTTCAGAAAATATTGTTGCGCTGCCTTTGGCCCCATTCGCACATCGGTCCGCTACTGACGCCATCTCACAGGCTAATGGGGCGCCCCACGCCGACTTTCAGCATTGTAGGATGACCACACCAGTACAGCAACTTGCTAGACATCACCTCGGTGCCATCCGGATCTCGGCGCCCCACTGCAGATGAAGTGCCTCTCAACTATGAAACCACCACGGTGACATCCGGATCTTGGCGCGTTGTGCTGCCTTCGGCCTATTCGCACATCGGTCCGCTACTGACGCCATCTCACAGGCTAATGGGGCGCCCCACGCCGAGTTTCAGCATTGTAGGATGACCACACCAGTATAGCAACTTGCTAGACATCACCTCGGTGCCATCCGGATCTCGGCGCCCCACTGCAGATGAAGTGCCTCTCAACTATGAAACCACCACGGTGACATCCGGATCTTGGCGCGTTGTGCTGCCTTCGGCCTATTCGCACATCGGTCCGCTACTGACGCCATCTCACAGGCTAATGGGGCGCCCCACGCCGAGTTTCAGCATTGTAGGATGACCACACCAGTACAGCAACTTGCTGGACATCACCTCGGTGCCATCCGGATCTCGGCGCCCCACTGCAGATGAAGTGCCTCTCAACTATGAAACCACCACGGTGACATCCGGATCTTGGCGCGTTGTGCTGCCTTCGGCCTATTCGCACATCGGTCCGCTACTGACGCCATCTCACAGACTAATGGGGCGCCCCACGCCGAGTTTCAGCATTGTAGGATGACCACACCAGTACAGCAACTTGCTAGACATCACCTCGGTGCCATCCGGATCTTGGCATCTCAGCGCCTTGTGGTGTCTTCTAGTCAGAAAATATTGTTGCGCTGCCTTTGGCCCCATTCGCACATCGGTCCGCAACTTAGACATCACCTCGGTGCCATCCGGATATTGGCATCTCAGCGCCTTGTGGTGTCAGTCAGAAAATATTGTTGCGCTGCCTTTGGCCCCATTCGCACATCAGTCCGCTACTGACACCATCTCACAGGCCAACAGGGCGCCCCACGCCGACTTTTACCATTGTAGGATGGCCACACCATTGCCACAACTTGCTAGACACCACCTCGGTGCCATCCGGATCTTGGCATCTCAGCGCCTTGTGGTGTCTTCTATTCCGAAAATATTGTTGCGCTGCCTTTGGCCCCATTCGCACATCGGTCCGCTACTGCCGCCATCTCACAGGCCAACGGGGCGCCCCACGCCGACTTTCAACATTGTAGGATGGCCACACCAGTGCGGCAACTTACTAGACACCACCTCGGTGCCATCCGGATCTTGGCGCGTTCTGCTACCTTCGGCCTATTTGCACATCGGTCCGCTACTGACGCCATCTCACAGGCTAATGGGGCGCCCCACGCCGACTTTCAGCATTGTAGGATGACCACACCAGTACAGCAACTTGCTAGACATCACCTCGGTGCCATCCGGATCTCGGCGCCCCACTGCAGATGAAGTGCCTCTCAACTATGAAACCACCACGGTGACATCCGGATCTTGGCGCGTTGTGCTGCCTTCGGCCTATTCGCACATCGGTCCGCTACTGACGCCATCTCACAGGCTAATGGGGCGCCCCACGCCGAGTTTCAGCATTGTAGGATGACCACACCAGTA
This sequence comes from Lissotriton helveticus, assembly GCF_964261635.1. Lineage (NCBI taxonomy): Eukaryota > Metazoa > Chordata > Amphibia > Caudata > Salamandridae > Lissotriton > Lissotriton helveticus. The sequence continues at coordinate 57,012,060 of NC_136071.1, forward strand.
TAGCAACTTGCTAGACATCACCTCGGTGCCATCCGGATCTCGGCGCCCCACTGCAGATGAAGTGCCTCTCAACTATGAAACCACCACGGTGACATCCGGATCTTGGCGCGTTGTGCTGCCTTCGGCCTATTCGCACATCGGTCCGCTACTGACGCCATCTCACAGGCTAATGGGGCGCCCCACGCCGAGTTTCAGCATTGTAGGATGACCACACCAGTACAGCAACTTGCTGGACATCACCTCGGTGCCATCCGGATCTCGGCGCCCCACTGCAGATGAAGTGCCTCTCAACTATGAAACCACCACGGTGACATCCGGATCTTGGCGCGTTGTGCTGCCTTCGGCCTATTCGCACATCGGTCCGCTACTGACGCCATCTCACAGACTAATGGGGCGCCCCACGCCGAGTTTTAGCATTGTAGGATGACCACACCAGTACAGCAACTTGCTAGACATCACCTCGGTGCCATCCGGATCTTGGCATCTCAGCGCCTTGTGGTGTCTTCTAGTCAGAAAATATTGTTGCGCTGCCTTTGGCCCCATTCGCACATCGGTCCGCAACTTAGACATCACCTCGGTGCCATCCGGATATTGGCATCTCAGCGCCTTGTGGTGTCAGTCAGAAAATATTGTTGCGCTGCCTTTGGCCCCATTCGCACATCAGTCCGCTACTGACACCATCTCACAGGCCAACAGGGCGCCCCACGCCGACTTTTACCATTGTAGGATGGCCACACCATTGCCACAACTTGCTAGACACCACCTCGGTGCCATCCGGACCTTGGCATCTCAGCGCCTTGTGGTGTCTTCTATTCCGAAAATATTGTTGCGCTGCCTTTGGCCCCATTCGCACATCGGTCCGCTACTGCCGCCATCTCACAGGCCAACGGGGCGCCCCACGCCGACTTTCAACATTGTAGGATGGCCACACCAGTGCGGCAACTTACTAGACACCACCTCGGTGCCATCCGGATCTTGGCGCGTTCTGCTACCTTCGGCCTATTTGCACATCGGTCCGCTACTGACGCAAACTCACAGGCCAACGGGGCGCCCCACGCCGACTTTCAGTATTGTAGGATGGCCACACCAGTGCTGCAACTTGCTGGACACCACCTCGGTGCCATCCGGATCTTGGCGCGTTGTATTGCCTTCGGCCTATTCGCACATCGGTCCGCTACTGACGCCGCCTCACGTGCCAACGTATTTTCTCCGCATTTTATACCCTATGCCGCATAACAAGTCATGTGACTTGTTTATAAAACTTTTCATTGGTTCATTTTACTTTTGGTTTCCTAATGATGGAAGGCTTGATCATATGACCTAAAAACAACACTTTTCATTGGATGAAAACATTTTTTTTTTTCCCAAACGATGAAAGCCCCACCTTGTTTCTGGATGTTTCAGACTGAAGCTGGCGTCAGCATGAGAGCACCACCATCTCGTAGCTCCGTCGTGGTCATTCCGCGAGCAATCATGGCAACCGCTCCCCACCAGAAGCCTACAGGAGTCGGGGGGCCCCCAAAACTTTTGATGAATCCTCGAGGCGGAGGGGACGCTTTCGAGAATGGGGTCCAAGACCTAGCAGACAAGCGTCCGATTTCCAAGGTGTCCCAGGGCCATTTCAGTGGACCAGGCCCAAAAAGGAAAGAGCCTGCCGCCATTTTGAGAGTCCTGTGACAGCCGCCTATCGCTGCACCGCAAGAGTGGGCGCAACTCAGCTGAATTGCGACTTTTGACACAGTGGACCAAAAACGGACGGAATGGCAACTGAAACGGTAAAGGGGCGCCCCACTACAACAGATGACACTCCACCTGGAGAGGCCCGTTCACGCCGCCTCCCCCGGGGCGCCCCACGCCGTTATTCGGAGCAGCATTGTAGGATACCAAAACCAGTGCGGCAACTTACTGGACATCACCTTGGTGCCATCGTTCTGCTGCCTTGGAACTATTCGCACAACAGTTTGCTACTGATGACCCACCCCCCGCGACTCCCCACGCCGGAAATCTGGACGTTGTGCTGTGTTGGGACTATTCGCACAGCCGACCGCTACTTCGTTGTTTTTCCCTAAAAATGTTTATATGTTATTACTATTTTTGTTTTCTTGTATATATTTATAAATTATTAAAGTTTTATAATCTTACTACTTTGTTGGAGTGCTATATATTTTTAATGTAAAAACAACAAGTGATGGACTGAATGTGGATCAATGTCACACACTCCCCCAGTCAAAAGATCTGGGCCCAAATCCATCGTTTTTTTGCACTCCACACCACCCTGGGTTAGACAATGGCGATATGCAAATCAGCTCTGACCCTGTTGCCCCATGGGAACAGTCCAGTCCGAACTACAAAAGCCATGTCCTTCCCAGAACGGAATCAAGCATCCGAGGACCGGACCGGTTTCGAGGTAACACCTCTCTTCAGCCCGGCTAGCTTGACTCCAAGTGGTGTGGAGTGCCTGGGACCCACGTCTGGGCATCCCCAGCGCACTTAGGGCGGCAATTGCAAAAACAACAAGTGATGGACTGAATGTGGATCAATGTCACACACTCCCCCAGTCAAAAGATCTGGGCCCAAATCCATCGTTTTTTTGCACTCCACACCACCCTGGGTTAGACAATGGCGATATGCAAATCAGCTCTGACCCTGTTGCCCCATGGGAACAGTCCAGTCCGAACTACAAAAGCCATGTCCTTCCCAGAACGGAATCAAGCATCCGAGGACCGGACCGGTTTCGAGGTAACACCTCTCTTCAGCCCGGCTAGCTTGACTCCAAGTGGTGTGGAGTGCCTGGGACCCACGTCTGGGCATCCCCAGCGCACTTAGGGCGGCAATTGCAAAAACAACAAGTGATGGACTGAATGTGGATCAATGTCACACACTCCCCCAGTCAAAAGATCTGGGCCCAAATCCATCGTTTTTTTGCACTCCACACCACCCTGGGTTAGACAATGGCGATATGCAAATCAGCTCTGACCCTGTTGCCCCATGGGAACAGTCCAGTCCGAACTACAAAAGCCATGTCCTTCCCAGAACGGAATCAAGCATCCGAGGACCGGACCGGTTTCGAGGTAACACCTCTCTTCAGCCCGGCTAGCTTGACTCCAAGTGGTGTGGAGTGCCTGGGACCCACGTCTGGGCATCCCCAGCGCACTTAGGGCGGCAATTGCAAAAACAACAAGTGATGGACTGAATGTGGATCAATGTCACACACTCCCCCAGTCAAAAGATCTGGGCCCAAATCCATCGTTTTTTTGCACTCCACACCACCCTGGGTTAGACAATGGCGATATGCAAATCAGCTCTGACCCTGTTGCCCCATGGGAACAGTCCAGTCCGAACTACAAAAGCCATGTCCTTCCCAGAACGGAATCAAGCATCCGAGGACCGGACCGGTTTCGAGGTAACACCTCTCTTCAGCCCGGCTAGCTTGACTCCAAGTGGTGTGGAGTGCCTGGGACCCACGTCTGGGCATCCCCAGCGCACTTAGGGCGGCAATTGCAAAAACAACAAGTGATGGACTGAATGTGGATCAATGTCACACACTCCCCCAGTCAAAAGATCTGGGCCCAAATCCATCGTTTTTTTGCACTCCACACCACCCTGGGTTAGACAATGGCGATATGCAAATCAGCTCTGACCCTGTTGCCCCATGGGAACAGTCCAGTCCGAACTACAAAAGCCATGTCCTTCCCAGAACGGAATCAAGCATCCGAGGAACGGACCCAGGGTGGTGTGTAGTGCAAAAAAACGATGGATTTGGGCCCAGATCTTTTGACTGGGGGAGTGTGTGACATTGATCCACATTCAGTCCATCACTTGTTCTTTTTTGCAATTGCCGCCCTAAGTGCGCTGGGGATGCCCAGACGTGGGTCCCAGGCACTCCACACCACTTGGAGTCAAGCTAGCCGGGCTGAAGAGAGGTGTTACCTCGAAACCGGTCCGGTCCTCGGATGCTTGATTCCGGTCTGGGAAAGATATGGCTGTTGTAGTTCGGACTGGACTGTTCCCATGGGGCAACAGGGTCAGAGCTGATTTGCATAAAGCCATTATCTGACCCAGGGTGGTGTGGAGTGCAAAAAAACGATGGATTTGGGCCCAGATCTTTTGACTGGGGGAGTGTGTGACATTGATCCACATTCAGTCCATCACTTGTTCTTTTTTGCAATTGCCGCCCTAAGTGCGCTGGGGATGCCCAGACGTGGGTCCCAGGCACTCCACACCACTTGGAGTCAAGCTAGCCGGGCTGAAGAGAGGTGTTACCTCGAAACCGGTCCGGTCCTCGGATGCTTGATTCCGGTCTGGGAAAGATATGGCTGTTGTAGTTCGGACTGGACTGTTCCCATGGGGCAACAGGGTCAGAGCTGATTTGCATAAAGCCATTATCTGACCCAGGGTGGTGTGGAGTGCAAAAAAACGATGGATTTGGGCCCAGATCTTTTGACTGGGGGAGTGTGTGACATTGATCCACATTCAGTCCATCACTTGTTCTTTTTTGCAATTGCCGCCCTAAGTGCGCTGGGGATGCCCAGACGTGGGTCCCAGGCACTCCACACCACTTGGAGTCAAGCTAGCCGGGCTGAAGAGAGGTGTTACCTCGAAACCGGTCCGGTCCTCGGATGCTTGATTCCGGTCTGGGAAAGATATGGCTGTTGTAGTTCGGACTGGACTGTTCCCATGGGGCAACAGGGTCAGAGCTGATTTGCATAAAGCCATTATCTGACCCAGGGTGGTGTGGAGTGCAAAAAAACGATGGATTTGGGCCCAGATCTTTTGACTGGGGGAGTGTGTGACATTGATCCACATTCAGTCCATCACTTGTTCTTTTTTGCAATTGCCGCCCTAAGTGCGCTGGGGATGCCCAGACGTGGGTCCCAGGCACTCCACACCACTTGGAGTCAAGCTAGCCGGGCTGAAGAGAGGTGTTACCTCGAAACCGGTCCGGTCCTCGGATGCTTGATTCCGGTCTGGGAAAGATATGGCTGTTGTAGTTCGGACTGGACTGTTCCCATGGGGCAACAGGGTCAGAGCTGATTTGCATAAAGCCATTATCTGACCCAGGGTGGTGTGGAGTGCAAAAAAACGATGGATTTGGGCCCAGATCTTTTGACTGGGGGAGTGTGTGACATTGATCCACATTCAGTCCATCACTTGTTCTTTTTTGCAATTGCCGCCCTAAGTGCGCTGGGGATGCCCAGACGTGGGTCCCAGGCACTCCACACCACTTGGAGTCAAGCTAGCCGGGCTGAAGAGAGGTGTTACCTCGAAACCGGTCCGGTCCTCGGATGCTTGATTCCGGTCTGGGAAAGATATGGCTGTTGTAGTTCGGACTGGACTGTTCCCATGGGGCAACAGGGTCAGAGCTGATTTGCATAAAGCCATTATCTGACCCAGGGTGGTGTGGAGTGCAAAAAAACGATGGATTTGGGCCCAGATCTTTTGACTGGGGGAGTGTGTGACATTGATCCACATTCAGTCCATCACTTGTTCTTTTTTGCAATATATTTTTAATGTGACACATAATTGTAAAAACTTTGATGTACAAAGAGTCATCCCTGGAATCTTCCGCTTCAGGCTCGGTCCCCTCCCCAATCACAATACAGGATGGTTTTCAGATAATAGCAACGCTTCTGCTGTGACGTATCTCATCGAGTGTGGGCCTTGATCTACTATAACTCCTTTGAAGAGGGGTGATTCTTTACAGCTGGGGCCATAAACTACATCTGCAGGGCTAGCTGATACCCTAGGACCAGCCTGGACAATCGGACACAGAGGAAAAGGAGTGTCAGAGGGTGCGGTAGTGAATAGGGCGAAAGGGAGGTGTCGAGCGGGCACAGGGTGTGATTCTCAGGGAAGAGCAGCGCAGATGGGGGGAGGTTTATTACCCATGCATAAGACAGAGAGCGGGGGTGACCACTGCCTGGGGGAGATGCTTGCGAGGGTGGGGAGCCATGCTAAGGATCGACAGCGTGCACAGAGTGGGTCTGGTCAAGGCATCTAAAATGGCTGTCGTGCACGACAAAAGTGTGGCATTTGAAAAAAGACAAGATGGCGCAGACAATGTTTTTCAACACTTCCTGATTTCCTTCGAATCGAACGTTAACAGACGTTTGGGCATATTACCAAAGTTAAGCGATATTTATCCCTAACGATGCTTAGCAACGATTTTTTTACCGCTAAGCATCGTCAGAAATTATCGCAGATAAACCTTGCTATTATCAAGGTTTATCGCAAATACGATAATAAACGACCGCAATGCATTAATATCGCTGAAAACTCAGCGATATTCATGCATTACCGAGCTAATGCTCTTAGCCATGTTATCCACCTCCCATTGGATAACATGGCTAAGAACTGCTCAGGGCAGGTGCTAGCTTTTGGAGATATTCGCGCTCATCTCGAATATTTCCAAAAGTTGATAATAGGAGATAGCGATGTTAGCGACTGTTTCCAGTCGCTAACATCTTGGCATGCCCACTTTGCATGTCATTAGTGATAAATATCACTCACATGCAAAGTGGGGCCCAAGATGGTCGCTATCTCCTACTAGCCGTCGCTAACTGGTGTTAGCAACAGCTAGGTAATACAGATATAATTTTATCTCCGCGAAGCGGAGCGCTGTTACAGATATATATCTTGTTTTTGAACGTTAATTTCTCAAAATCCACTGAAGCACATATATTGAGACCTAGCAAAGGCACATCGAGCTACCAGTCCCTACAATTTTGCCAAGTTTCGTGCAAATCCATTCAGCCGTTCGATTATTATTATTATTATTTTTTTGCCACGCGGGGCCCTTTTAAAACCTCCACATCAAACCTAAGAGGTCAAGGAGGATCTACTATGCCCCCTTATGGTCATTTGCCCCTTCGCTTTGGCCTCCTCTTGTCTCTCGATCCTACCGAGAGACAAGATGGCGGCCGCAACGGACTGTTTGCAATGTTTACAGACGCCGGAGAACCAATCAGCTTCGCAAACCTCCGTTACGCGAAGCGGAGCGCTGTTACAGATATATATCTTTTTTTGAACGTTAATTTCTCAAAATCCACTGGAGCACATATATTGAGACCTAGCAAAGGCACATCGGGCTACCAGTCCCTAATATTTTACCAAGTTTCGTGCAAATCCATTCAGCCGTTCGATTATTATTATTATTATTTTTTTTTGCCCCGCGGGGCCCTTTTAAAACCTCCACATCAAACCTAGGGGGTCAGCGAGGATCTACTATGCCCCCTTATGGTCATTTGCCCCTTCGCTTTGGCCTCCTCTTGTCTCTCGATCCTACCGAGAGACAAGATGGCGGCCGCTACGGACTGTTTGGAATGTTTACAGACGCCGGAGAACCAATCAGCTTCGCTTCACAAAGCTCCGTTGCGCGAAAAGTACGCGAACTGGAGCGCTGCCCGGTCCGCTGTTACAGATATATATCTTTTTTTGAACGTTAATTTCTCAAAATCCACTGAAGCACATATATTGAGACCTACAAAAGGCACATCGGGCTACCAGTCCCTACAATTTTGCCAAGTTTCGTGCAAATCCATTCAGCCGTTCGGGCTAAAAGTGAGGCCAACCGCCCTATGGAAAACTCAATGTTAAAAACACGTTTTGGGACCCCCCTTTTTTCTCGGCCCCCCCTTGACGAACCCCCCCCCAAATTTTCAAGGGCTGCTCAGAAACAAAATGTGCCATTTTCCTGAAAATTTCAGCCAATTCCGTCCACAAACGCCAAAGTTATTAGACATAGAATTTTCAAAAATCCCATAGGGAAAAAATCCTAACTATATATACCTACTGGCGACCGCCAGTAGGTAATATATATATATATATATATGAAATGTTTTGTTCACTTTCCATTTTTCCTGAAATTTGCATAAAAAAAATATATATTAGTAGAGGTAGGGCACTGTTGGGATTAATTTTAGATAGGCAGTTTTTATCAGAGAATTTATCTTTGGGCAGTGTATAGTATCAGAGTGGAAGTAGGAATATAAAAAAGTGTATCTAAATTTATAAGTACTACAGAGGGATAGTATATAACTAACAGAAAAAGTTTGCCATATTAACTTAAAGTGCACAATATACTTCACTTCTTTAATACTCAGTTTCCTGCCTTTGCTACTTTCCTCATTCCTTTCTCTATTACCTATTTACTCAACTCCTTCCACTCTTTTTCTCAGTCCCTCTGTTCTCATAGTTCCTCAGTCTTGTTCACTCACTCCATCTCTATTACTCTTAGTGTCTGTGAATTACTTTCCCAACTTTTTTTTTTTTGGGACCGCTTCCTGGGAAGTTGCCCGGTTCGCAAACCAGCAGCGTTATGGCAGTCCACCATTTTGTGTTTCGTTCGAATCAAGATACAAGATGGAGGGCAAATAATGTTCAGAATAGGTAGAAGGGGGCACGGTAGATGTATCTTGACCCCCTTGGTTTTCTGAGGGTGGCTGAGGAGGACCATAGTTCTTCACTCTTGTTCACTCTCTCTGTTTCTATTAATGTCACTGTTTATGACTGATCAAAAAAATGTTTTTTAAAAAAGAACAGTAACTATAAGGGAAGGAAATAGACAGTTATGTTAAAAGAAAGACAGCTATAGGGAGTAAACTAACGATACTGTTACCTACAATCCACTGCTGTTGATGTTACTGACCATGTCATGAATGATGTAATATGTGAAATCATCAACAGTGGATTGTAGGTAACAGTATCCTTAGTTTACTCCCTAGAGCTGTCTTTCTTTTAACATAACTGTGTATTTCCTTCCCTTATAGTTACTGTTCTTTTTTAAAAAATATTTTTTTGGTTAGCTTCCGGTACGCGTACCGGGTAGCGCTCCGGGAGCGAACTAAGAGAAATACAGGTTGGCAGAGTTCCAAATATTCTACCAATTTTTTTATAATGGGGAGTTAGTTCTGAAAAGAACTTTTTTTTTTTATGTTTTTGTTGTTTTATATTTTTTTTAGTATTTTTTGAACATTTTTTTACTTTTTTTGTATTTTCTGAACGTTTTTAAAAATTTTTTGGTTTTTTTGGGGGGGGGGGAAACAAAAACGATCCATTATAAAGGGCTCAACAGGAGCAAAAAAAAAAAAAGAATTTATTTTTTGGTGCGTTTTGTGCAAACATTAATATGATTTTGAATTGCTCGCAAAATCAAAGTGATGCTACTTTCTCTGTAGCAGATGAAAGCGCCACATTCCACGCACACTTGTTTTACGTGCCCAAACAACATTTGGATGTTTGCAATCACCTCCCTCGCCTCTGGTCCCGACACCTCTGGAACCACCGATCTTCTTGCCATTTGGAGGGGATTTTGTTGTTGGTCACGTAGCTGGGCAGCACTATAGTTATTTGGGTGCCACCTACTCATATGCCGATGCATAGTATGATTGCCATAACTATATTTTTTATCAGTGCCCCTTGACAATCTGTCACCGCATATGCGGCAAAACACGTAACGAGCATTCACTTTCTTTTGCCCCTCAGGAATTCTGTAGAATTGCCAGATATAATTCTCCTGTCGATTGTACCTCCTGGGCTCCTCTGGCAAAAACTCATGCTCTTCCTCCTCTTCCTCCTCTTCCTGTTCTTCCTCTTCTTGCAGAATTACTTCTGCAGGTGGTCCTCTCTTTCTTGGATTTGGTGGAGGTGGTGGGCTAGCACCAGCTGAAGCTACTAATGAAGCCATCACAAAGTCTCAATAGAGGGTCTTTCTCTCACCAAGATGAAAGTCAGAGTGATGAAAGAAGGAGGGGTTTTCATCATTTGGGAAAAACAAAAGTTCTAAACCAATGAAAAGTGTCCATTTTAGATCACATGACCTTGTATTACATCATTAGGAAACCAAAAGTGAAATGAACCAATGAAAAGTGTTATTATCGAGTCACATGACCTGCTATGTTTACATTACGCGGTCGGCGCCGCGCCGCGGATCGCTTCCGGTTCGCGTACCGCTGCGCTTCCGGGTACGCGAACATAGCACGTAATATGACGTATTACGCGAGAACGCGAAACGTCATGCTGACGCGAAGCGTCGCGATGTTGTTTTGTAACGCGAGAGGTGCGCTAAAGGAACGTTTACCAGTTCGCGTACCGGGTCGCGCCTCCGGATTGAGCTAACGGGAAGCTAACCGGTACGCGTACTGGGAGCGAAACAAAAAAAAATAAAAAAAAATTGTATAAAAAACATGTAAAAAATATTTTTCTTTTTAAAGAATAATACATTGTAAAGGTTTTGATATTAGCTATTAAAAAACCAATGAAATTCACTGAAAAAACCATAGGTTATAGACCATATATAGTTAGGAATTAGCATTTACAAAACCTTAAAAATTCACTGAAAAAACCATAGGTTATAGACCATATATAGTTAGGGATTAGCATTTAAAAAACCTTATTTTACTCACACAAAACCATTGAAATTCCATATATAGTTAGTTGTACTAACTATATATCACGCACCCGCAATCCACTGCTGATGATGTCACATATTACATCATTCATGACATGGTCAGTGACATCACTGATGACATCACTGATGACATCTCAAATGACATCACTGATGACATCACTGATGACATCTCAAATGACATCACTGATGACATCACTGATGACATCTCAAATGACATTACTGATGACATCACTGTTGTGATAATACGATGAACCTCTTCAGACTCTAATATAACCTTAGATACACTCAGTGTAAACACAGACTCACAGATTGTCACTCATCCATGAAGTTACACACACACCTAGACAGTCATGCAAACAATCAATCACACCTCCATTTCCTTAACTATACAGTTAAACACACCTTACTTACTTATTCAAACAAATACTAAAACATATTTACTCACTTATACAATCCTGGATACAAGTTCACAATGATCCATACAGCCACTCACACATTCACTGGCTCTTATGCACAGTTATTTATATATGTCAACTCTCACATGTACTGTATTTTACATATGTACTTAATTTGACATGTAGCACTGAGATATCTATTCACTCACCAATACAGTCATGCACACAGTCAACTGCCCATACAGCTGTTTCCAACATGCACTTTTGAACCCATACATCTATGCACAGAGTCATACACTTCCCAGCCACTCACACACACACTCAGTCTCCTATACAAATGCTTGGGCAACCAATCAATAACCTATATAGTTACTCATATAGCTACTGATCAACACATGCAGTAGTTTACAGAACAACAGACATAATGATGCACAAATTAAGACAGTTTAGTCACTAACCCATGCACTCAGTGAGACACATTTAATCACTCACTCATACAGTCAGTCACGCACCTACTAAATCCTTCATCCAGACACTTCTACATCTACTCATTCTTCAATATGTAAAACATATTTAAACTTTACAGAAACACACAGTCACTGGATGATGTCATCAGTGATGTCATCAGTGATGTCATTTGAGATGTCATCAGTGATGTCATCAGTGATGTCACTGACCATGTCATGAATGATGTAATATGTGACATCATCAGCAGTGGATTGCGGGTGCGTGATATATAGTTAGTACAACTAACTATATATGTAATTTCAATGGTTTTGTGTGAGTAAAATAAGGTTTTTTAAATGCTAATCCCTAACTATATATGGTCTATAACCTATGGTTTTTTCAGTGAATTTTTAAGGTTTTGTAAATGCTAATTCCTAACTGTGTGCATGAGTGTATTGGTGAGTGAATGGATATCTCAGTGCTACATGTCAAAGTAAGTACATATGTAAAACACAGTACATGTGAGAGTTGACATATATAAATAACTGTGCATAAGAGCCAGTGAATGTGTGAGTGGCTGTATGGATCATTGTGAACTTGTATCAGGGATTGTATAAGAGAGTAAATATGTGTTAGTATATGTTTGAATAAGTAAGGTGTGTATAACTGTATAGTTGAGGAAATGGAGGTGTGATTGATTCTTTGCATGACTGACTAGGTGTGTGAGTAACTCCATGGATGAGTGACAGTCTGTGAGTGTCTGTTTACACTGAGTGTATCTAAGGTTATATTAGAGTCTGAAGAGGTTCATCGTATTATCACATGAATGATGTCATCAGTGATGTGATCAGTAATGTCAAATGAGATGTCATCAGTGATGTCACCAGTGATGTCATTTGAGATGTCATCAGTGATGTCATCAGTGATGTCATTTGAGATGTCATCAGTGATGTCATCAGTGATGTCATTTGAGATGTCATCAGTGATGTCATCAGTGATGTCACTGACCATGTCATGAATGATGTAATATGTGACATGATCAGCAGTGGATTGCGGGTGCGCGATATATAGTTAGTGCAACTAACTATATATGCGAATTTCAATGGTTTTGTGTGAGTAAAATAAGGTTTTGTAAATGCTAATTCCTAACTATATATGGTCTATAACCTATGGTTTTTTCAGTGAATATATATATATGTATATATATATATAACTATATATTTTTATTACATTAAACTTAAATAAGTAATATTATAACAGCAACTTTGATGTATCCCCTGATGCTAGCTGTTGGGCCTGACATCCTTGGCATGGTTTTCTCCAAATACTTTGCTTTTCAGCCTTCTGTTCTTGTTGACTTCGTTTAGCTGGCTTTAGGACTGTGTGCTTTACTATTGCTAACCAGGGCTAAGGTGCTTATGCTCTCTTCTTTAAACATTTTAACATTGGCTTACACCAAGTTGGCATATTCAATTTACTTGCAAGCCCCTACTAAAGTGGTACCACAGGTACCCTAGGTCTGTAAATTGAATGCGACCAGAGGCCTGCAGCACTCGTGCTGCTAATTTAAGTAGCACTTTGATGTCTCAGGCCTGACGATATTTCAACCTGGCAAGGCCTATACCTTGGTTTTAATATATATAGGTCATCCTTAGGATAGGGTAGGGAATCCAGAGGGCAGGGTGCAGTGTATATAACAATGTGAACGTTTACTTTTAAGTCTTACATGTCCTGGCGTAAAAAACTCCTAAATTCTGTTTTCCACTACTGCAAGGCTTAACTCTCCAATAGGATAACATCAGGTTTCCCTATTACTTTTAATAAGTGATAACTTTCAATTGAAAGCAAGTGGACAGATCAAGTTTGGAGTTTAAACAATTGTACTTAAAAGCCCTCCGTAATGGTAAAGTTGGATTTTAATTTACAACTCTGAAAATGCCACTTTTAGAAAGCTGTCATTTTCTTGTCCTAACCAATTGGTGCCTACAGCCTGTCCCTGGGTCACATGACTAGGTGTAGCTGGCAATTGGTCCTTGTGTATTGCTCCCAGATAGAGAGACAGTGAGACAAAAGGAAGACAGGTGTATTCAGGATGGGACACTCTGACTTAATGAGGGGTTGGAGCTGGCACCTACTATACATGCACATCACAAAGGCTCTACCTGGGCACACTCACAAAAGGTTTGGCACCAGTCAAGTGTGATCCCAAACTATCTGGGCCCAAGGAGGGAAGGTGGCCTAAGGGCTTGGGCGGTCGACCTCGGAGCTGGGGAACTGGGTTCGGGTCTCAGCAGGGACGCTAAACATTCTGTGATTCTGGGCAAATCACTAAATCTCCCCTAGACTAACCCAAAAAAAAGATGTCGGTCTGTAAGGTAACTGGTGCTCATGTAAAGCGCTCTGATACCTCCGGCTCTAATGCGCGCTATATAAAAAATCCACAAACAAAAGGAAACCTCCAGAATCTTTTCCTACTTCAAAGTAGGCACAAGGTATGAATATTTGACCTCAGACCTCATCACTTCAGTAGACATCTACACCTGTAGAAGACTCAGAAGGACTGCTGAGCTGCACTGCGAGATGGACTGCCACTTTGCTGCTCTTCTGCCCTGCCCTGCTGCATTCTGCCTGCTGCCCTACTGCCTGTGTGACGGACTAGACCTGCTTGCTAAACCCAGGACTGCCAGAGTGACTCAAAGGGCCAGCTGACTGGCCTTCTGAGCAGAAGCCCAGGGACAATACAGGCATCATTCACCTTGAACTCAAGCAACTGGAATCTGCCAGCCATTATTCCCTATCACCCAAGTGATGCCACCTTAGTCCTGGAGCCTTGGAACTGAACTTAAAGGCGCTCTGCCAGCCCAACTGTGGTACCAGCTGAACCAGCACAGCATGACACATCACCTCTCAGACATTCTGTGCCAGAGCCACTGCTCGAAGCATCGCCTTTCAGAAACTCCTCTTTGGAACCGCTGTACAACATAACCAAGACACAGGACTTTGCATTCCTGGCTGCAGCCTCATCATATCTGCTGCTACAAGACACATCCTTGATGCAGGCCTTGCCAGCCTCTCACCTACAGAACCCTCAATGATGACACAGGACCTCACATTGTAAGCCCCACGGCTTCTTCTAACCCAGCCAGTACACAGAGCATCCTTGACGCAGAACTTCACATCAAAAGCCGGTCATTGACTGCCTCCTTGATGATGATGTAAGACCTATCATTTCAGACTTAGAGCTCCTCAGAACTGACGCTGAGCAATGCATTGAACATGGGACATTGCAACGCTCCACAACCAGGATTTAAGGAACTATTGGTCAGTGGTCCTAACTTTACCCTGTATCTGGCCCTAACTTCATTGCGTTTGACCTAAACCTGTACCTTTGTCCATTTCTGGCCCAACCAGCTAACCACATTTGGCACTTTGTGCTTCTAGGCACTATTTCTACTGAAATCTTGAAAATTGCATATCTCCAGTTCTAATGATTGGATTTTTGTTGTTTTGGTCTGACATTTTTTAAATATTTTACTCTATTTTTAGAATTGGTATAGGAAATGTCTTGTGTTGTGTTTTCACTTCTTTACAGATTGCCCCTAAGTTAAGTCTGACTGCTCTGTGACATGCTACCAGAGGGTTGAGCACAGGCAAATTTAAGGTTTGCATGTGACTTCACTCTAATAAGAATTGTAGTTGCTGCTTGAGTAGGATTCCCCCCTACCAGTAACCACTTTCTTACACTAACCCTAACAACACCATTAATTAAAGACCCTTGAAATTGAATTAAATATGTAAACCAAATACTAAACTTGAACATACCTTACTCCTAAATCTTAAATATACTGTTGCATTGTTCTTCCTGAAAGTAATGTGTCTCAGGTTGCCCCAAGGATAGTGCATAATGAATCGCTATTGGTATAGTTTAGCTTACCTTCTCTACAGCAGGTCCTAGTTCAAGGCTTCCACGTGTGAGCGCAAATAATTCACTCATTCATAGATTACAAAAACAACAAATAAAGGTCTTTCATGAGCAGCATTCTAAAATATGAATAGAATATGAAGCCTGTTCACTAAATTCTATCACTCTATAAATCATGAATGCATTAATAAATATATGAATAATTGATATGCTATCAAAATATAATCAAGCAAATATTATATGTGTAATCGTACTTAATGCAGCACAGGTTTATAAATGATAAAATATACACTCAGATACATGAATATGATGAAATGCTGTGAGGATATATCAGCGGCTAACACAAAGATGATCTCAGTGCAGTGTCCCACGGGTTCCTCCACACCAGTGATTGATGGTCTGCAGATGGTTGCTTAGGCATCATTGAGGTGGCATCAGGTCTCAGCTATGTGTGGAGTTTGTACACAGAGGGCAGATGCATTAAATGCAATGATGATCATTATTGAGTTTCCAGCCTATGGCCTGCAGGCTACACCCTGGTATCTGCCATGGGGATGTTTGTAAGACCAACTTTTTGACGCTGACCTGTACAATATCTGTGCAATTTGTGCATGAGCCAACGAATTGTGCTCTGGTGTTTGTATCCTAGTGGACAGGTTGCACTTGAACCTCTACAGGCGATGGATTAACATGTTTATAAACTGTACAAAATCAAGCTAGGTCTGGAATAAATTACTTGCAACAAAAAAGATCTACATGATTTGACCTGCTGATCTCTTGATTATGCAAACTGCACATTAAATCTGTGAACTGAGTAGACAAGCCGAGGGACCCCGATAAAATGTTAAGCTGTAACACAAAATAATGCATGTTAAAATATACTTAAACAATGTATAATCATAAACTAACCATATGTGTCTGAGATTGCCTCGAGCACAGCACATAATCAATGTTAAATGCTATAATATAACATACCTTCTTTGCAGTAGATATTCAATCATAGTTCAAATAAATAAAATATAAAAATGTATTCATGAACAGTATTTAAAAAAAAATAATATCATATGAAGTCTGTTGCACCTTCATGAAATTCTTTACAGTTACATGGTATGAAACTATAATAAAGCCAACATTGCATATTGTAAATATGCAATCAATATGAAATGCAGTACATGTGTATACATTAAAAATGTGCATTCAGAAACTTGAATACATGTAATGCAATGGTGGTACCCAAGCAGAACAGTCAAAGATTATGCACCATGAGTTCCTCCACCCCAGTGGCTGATTTCATGCAAACGGTATTCTGCCTGAAACTAACGTGCCTGAGGTTGCCTCTTGCACAGCACATAATCTGAACAAAATCAAACCCTACCTACCAGAGGTAGAGCTCAAATCTGCCACACAAGTGCTGGTGCTGTTGAGATGAGACTATAGGAATGCCTCCCTCACAGACTCTGCCAAATCCCAGCTTGCGTCCATCAGAACGACTCTCAACGAAGCAGCCAGAATGGTCACAGGAATCAAAAATTTGGACCACAACTCCCCAGCTCAGATAGATCTGAGATGGGCCATATTGAAGCTCACTGCAGCTTTAAAACCGCCTGTCTCACCTATAAAGCCCTACACACCGGAAAAACAACCTACATCACCTCTAAGCTCAAAAGGGAAGGACGGACAAGAAACCTCAGAAGCTCAAATACCATGCTTCTCATCCTGCCCAAAGACCACAAACAGAAAACTTTGTCCCGCTCCTTTTCAAGCATTGCCCCTTAAATCTGGAACTCCATACCAATATGTATGAGGACCAACCCCTCCTTCCTATGCTTCAAGAGACAGTTAAAAGATATCCTAATCAACCGGCATCTCAACTAATGGATCATTAATTGCCCAGCGAGACATCTACACCTTCAGCTCTCCCTGTACCTCCCCTGCAAACTCTCCTCTCCTGTATTCAACCACAGACTTGACTTGATCTGACCTTCCTGAGCTGATCTATCTCGTTACCTTGATGTTTAAACAGTCACTGAGTTGTTACATCCTGTTACCTTGATGTAAATAGTTATTGATGTAGAGCGCTCTGATACCCTCGGATCCTGCTAATTTATTAATTTATTTATACAATTTATAAAGCGCGCAAATACCCGTGGGTGTCTCGGCGCTATGGACAGCGAGCATGAACCCTGATCTATAGGCTATTGGCTAAAAAGCCATGTTTTTAACATTCTCCTGAAGGCAAGTAGGGTCGGACTGGACTTGATGTGGATGGGAAGAGAATTCCACAGTTTGGCGGTGGCGACGGTGAACCGTCCGTCACCCCATGAAGCTGTCTTAGTGCGGGAGACCCTCAACAAATTCGCTGAAGATGACTGTAGTGATCTGTTGGGGGTGTAAGCACCGAGCACTTCTTCTGGAACAAAGGTCCAGTATTGCGCATGGCTTTATAACCGATGCATAGAGCCTTGAATTTGATTTGGCTGCTTATAGGAAGCCAGTGAAACTGTTGCAGCACTTTTGAGATGGATTTTTACCTAGGTGTGCCTGAAAGAATTCTGGAAGCTGAGTTTGGGACCAGCTGTAATTTGCTGAGGATTTTACTCTGTGCATTCATGAAGAGACTGTTGCAATAGTCAATTGTTGACATAACCAAGGTACTGACTAGAGTTTTTCCAGCACCGAGTGGGAGGAATGGTAAGAGTTATTTTTCATTCTCATCATGTAAAATGATGATGAAACAACAGTGTTGACATGAGGTGCAAAGGACAACTTGTCATCAAATATGACACTCAACTTTCTGACCTTGGATACAGGGAGTGGAGGAGGTCACCATTTGGAAGGCCACCAGGAGGGTGACCAACCTGGGGATAGTTTGCCAAAAGTCATTACCTCTGTTTTTTCAGAGTTTAGCTTTAGGCAATTATTAGCCATCTATGTACTGATGGCCACCATTCCATCCTGAAAATTGGCTGTGAATGCCCCTCCATCATTGTGCACTGCAAGCACCAATTGAGTGTCATCAGCGTAGGAAGTGAGACCCATCCTGTGTGCTTTGATGACTCTGGCCAAAATGTAACACAGGTTTATAAATGAGAAATGAGAAATGTGTATTAACATACATGAATATATGAAATACAATGAGAATACCTAAGCAGAAAACTGAAGGACTTTGTCAATACAATGTACCATGGGTTCTAAATTGTAGTGGCTGATTACCTGCAAATGGCGTCATACCTAGAATGCATCTGAGACTGTAACTCTGGAGCATAGTGCATAATCAGTGACAAATGTTATATTATAACATACCTTCTCTTCAGTAGGTCTTAGCTTTTCAAACCTTCTACAAGTGAGCTAAATGAATTCTCTCATTCGTAGATAATATATATAAATAATATGTTTACTTGAACAGAATTGTGGGGAAAAAAATAGTCGTATTTTCAAATGAGAAGAGAAAGTGAAATAGACACACAGAAAGAATACAGTGAAGGAACCAGTCTTCACCCTTCCAACTACTGATTATTGATTTGGCTATACATCATGGAATGCACTGAATTCTGAATTACCTAGCAGAAGCTGCCAAGTTATTAGGACAGTTTTGCATTAATACATTTTGGATTTGATCTGAAGATGTTTAAAATCAGCTTAATATTTGATTGGATAAAAGTCAATATTTGCAAAAATAGGATGATCTCCCACATACCACTCTGGGGACCAGCCTCACTGATGTATCTAAACAGGGTATGGTGTGTGTTTAATACCATGCTTTTCTTAAGCCTCTTTCCAAAGTTCACCCTCATCAGGTCTGCAAATTCCACTAAAATAAGCTGTGTCAAAAATATATCATGCAACGTCATTAAGTCATATCCAAGTTGATGGACAGGCGTTCACTCCCATTGTTTGAACAGCTTCTTGCTAATACCTTTTCTCAAGGCGCCCTTTACCTCTTTGTTCCTCAAGCTGTAGATGAACGGGTTCAGCATTGGAGACACAGCGGTGTACATCACACTGATCACTCGGTCGTAATCCAGGGAGTACAGAGACGAAGGTCTGAAGTACATGAAGATATCTGTCCCATAAAACAAAGCCACCACTGCAAGATGTGAGGAACAAGTGGAGAAGGCTGCCCACCGTCCCGCGGTGGATGGAACCTTTAAGATGGTGGAGATGATGCGAGCATAGGAGGCCAATATCACAACAACTGTGGTCATTACCACCAAGGATCCCTCGATAAAAATGACATGTTCATAGGAAGATGTGTCTGCACAAGAGAGTTTGAGGAGGGGTGGAACATCACAGAAGAAATGGTGAACTATATTGGAGCCAAAGAAAGGTAGCTTAGATGCCATCACACTGTAAAGCAATGAATGCAGGGAGGAGAGAGCCCAGGATGCCATAAGTGACAGAACACAGGTTTGCCTGGTCATTATAGAGGTGTAGTGCAAAGGGTTGCAGATGGCCACATATCGATCATAGGCCATCACTGCCAAGAGGAAACTTTCTGTATTTCCAATAAATAGGAAGAAATACAGCTGGGTGATACATTCAGAGAAGGAGATGATTTTGTTCTCAGAAAGGAGGTTGGCCAGCAACTTAGGAATTGTGGTGGAAGTGAAGCAGATATCAACAAAAGAGAAATTTCTCAGGAAGAAATACATAGGAGTGTGTAACTTAGAGTCAAGAAGAGTTACTGAAATAATAACAGTGTTTCCCGCCAGCGTTGTTAGGTAAATGGCGAGGAACAGGACAAACAAGCTAGTCTGACTTCTTGGGTTGTCAGACAATCCTAGGAGAACAAATTCAGTCACTGCTGTTAGATTTCCACAGGCCTCTGACTTCATGATTTTCTGTATATAATAAAGATCAAGTTGAATAACATTTAATGAGCAAAAATAACACATTGCATTTAATGTCTTACTTAAGAATCTTTGCTAACTTTCTCCCAATTGCAAATGCTATCTTCACTTAAAATCCTCTCACTTTCATAGCATCACACATTGTCTCACCTCACAAAACACTTCTTTTATGGGCAATCATTTAACTTTAGCTATTTCATTCAGGGTGTTTCGTAAATACTTATAATATCCCTATTTAGTGGCCTCTGGGTGCTATGGTGGGCACCAGTGGGAGAGCGAGAAGAGACAATGCATATAAGCATGTTCAATCCAATCTAAATCCTATCTAAGACTACCACTAGAGAGTTGACACGGATGACAAAGCCTTTAGCTATGAGGAAGTCTGAAGCCCAGTTGAGTGGGGCCATCTTACTTGTAGGATATGTATATATATAAACCAGTCACTACACATGGTACAACAAGTCTACAATACTGCCATAGTGACCATCATACATTGCTTTTGATGACATTTGCAATATCACCAAGTTTTTCAGCAGCATTTGAAATTCCTTGATAACTTTTGTGGGTGTGATTGTGTGAATGACAGTGAGGGTGAGCGAGTTCAGACCAGGGTGGTGATGTGTGCAAAGGAAGTGTCAGAAGAGGTGGGGTGTAGAGGGCAAGAAGCAATGGTGTCATCTGAACATGAAGAGGGAGTTGGACCTTGTGGTCAGGGGAAGTGCTGCAGTGAGTGGGTCACACAGCATTAAGGCACTTTAAGGTAGATCTATGTGTTGTCAGGCCACATGCTTAAGAATTGAGTTTGACATCTACTTAAATCCACATGAAAGATGATGAAAGGGAGCAAGCAACCTTCACCAAGGCCCCAATTTCCATGCATTGGTTTCCAGATGAACGTGTCATTATTCTTCGCTTTTCATGTTCACTGAGGTATGAGCAGAAGATGTCCAACGTAGGGCCAGAGCCACTCTGAAGCTGGAGTTAGTGTGGCAAGAATTTCAGAAACCACCCTGCTAAAGCTCCTAAGCTAAAACTCAGCTGTTTTCAGGAAGTGCATCTAACGGGTCATCTACCCCATAATCCCTTTGCTATGTTTTCATGCCGCAAAAGGTAAGAAGACTTTCTCTCTGCAAGTTTTTGTTTTGTGGAACATTAATCTACCACTGCAGAGAAAGAACCATTAACTCTTTTCTGTGAAGTTCATGCTAGCAAAAAGCTAATTTGTAGTGTTAAACAAGGCTGTGGCAAATCAGAGAAAAAGACATATTTTTAGGCGAATGTTCTAAATTGAAAATTATATTTGCAACCTGTGCACAATCAGACTTTTTTTACAGACCTCTGTAAAGTTTGGAAAAAAGAACTCTGGAACTCCCTACCATTGGCCAATTTGAATTTACAGCCTACGCGTCACAACATGGCGCTGAGACATCTTGGAACTGCATCTCTCATCATCACTACCTTCACCCATCACCATCATAATATATAATCTATATACATGATTTGCAAATTACAGGTATTTTCTAGGAGCTATGTACAGTCCTTCTATGTGAAGTGATAGCTAACCTCAATAAATGCAGTACACATAAACATACAATGCAAGTATATGCTTCAGGGGCATGTTGTTTTTTTTTCTTTGCTACTTATAGGAGATGTGGAATAACTGCAACATGGTCCTGAGAAATGTGATACAAGTCCAGTATATGTGTTTGAATATGATCCGGATAAGTTTGACAACCAGACAAAGCAACGTTTTCAGCCAATTGGGGAGCCTCTCTCCCATTTATCCCACTATTTCCAATGCTCTAAACAGACTGGCTTGATCTGTCTGGCAAGGAGACTTCAGGCCAGTGCAAGTTTCTCTCCCAAACAATATTCAGTAAAACATTTACTGCTGACAGCATCCCTGCAGTCACAATTACTAGGAACTTCTAGCATCACATGCAGTCACTACTCATACACAAACCTTTTCTAGGATAGAGAGGGCTGCCTTAGCCGGAGGACTCCGGCATTGCAGATGATTGTGGTTCCCTACACCCAGACACCACAGTTAAATTGATAGATTGCAGAGGACACAGAACATAGCTATCATTAGTGCAGTTGGTGCAGTGTCACTGGTGCAGGGTGAGGAGCCCACTGTACCACAGGAGCCTTGCACACAGTTTGATGAGCCTTGAGCATTCCAGTTATGGCTTTATTTTATCAGTCAACGAGAAGTGGGACAATCCCTTGCTTGCTATTGGGCCCCTTGCATCCATCCTACATTACTCTAAGAGGTGGCAGCGCTGCCATGAATGAGGCACTTTTAGGCAACCCTGGAAAGTATGTATTGGCTACGGATACGTTTATGGTCCTGATTTAGATCTTGGCAGAGAGGAAGCTCCATCTCAAGAGCATTTTAGTCCCTCCCAGCTAAGAGTATGGTCCACCTACCTGATTTAAATGCCTCTGCTGTGGTCAAACTTCTTTGATAGCTCCACAGAGTAAGGGCCATCAGAGAGTTGGTTATATGTACACCCTCCTAATTTAGATGGACAGACATATAGGCATTTTTCAACGCCTGTCACTGCCAGGAAAAACTTTGAGGTAAGGAGCGCTGAAAAGTGCTCACTTCCCCATCACCTCGCTGGGCTGACTGACATGACAACATTTGCCACTCAGCACCTTTGCTAGGGCAAGGGAGTGATTTACTCCATCACCCCAGTAGAGGCCGGGCCGACCACCCAAAGTTAAATCAGGTCCTTTGTCTTTTAAAACACCTTGATTGATGTACATTGGATGCTGCTCTGCACAATCACACATGTATAGTATTTTCCAGCTCTACCTCTCTCACAAGACGCTTGAATCTTCTTTAAAATATGCTGTCAGTTTCACCCAGATTCAAAAAGGTTACATCAGGTTGTTGGGCAGTTGGAGTTAAGAAGGGGTACAATTATAATAAATACTTACAATAAATGATATACAGTCTGCAATTAACTTATTTTATTAATGTGTGTGGTTACCTGTATTTTCTTGTATCTCAAAGTTGGCCCGCTTGTATAGTACTTGAACACATTTTTCAGTATTTAGGACTCTATAAATACCAAATCTCAAACCGTTCAATTGCACGAAGTCACCGCCAACCTCTGACTTTTCAATTTACAACAGTTTGGTTCAGTTTTCCTGCCTTTACTCTTCTCATCTGCAGGTTCCTGATGGATTCTAGTTGCATCTGCCTCCTGCACTCACCTCAGTCCATCAAACAACACTTCAGGAGGAGAGAGCCCATCACAACACACAAAGGAATGCCTCTATTGTGCTAACCAAGCAGTGCAGTAGATACATGCAACAGCCTGTGCTAGATCACCTGGGTTCACCATGACATTTATCTGCAAACCCAGCCAACTGGGAAATGATTAATAAAGCTCAGGAGATCAGCCCAATAAGCGAAATAAGCTAAACACACTTGATTAAAAATCAAAATGCTCTCCTCTACAGTGTATGTGTGTTTTTCAAATGCAACTTTGTGGTGATATGCTGACAATATTTTTTCAACTACCACAAAAAGAGACCAACAAACAGGTTGTGGAAGGTATTAGGTGCAATTTACTGCACTATGCGAGCTAACTTCAAATTGGCACATTACAATAAACACCCCAAGAATAGGACTGCACTGAAGTCAAATATTTGAAGTAAAATGACCTTCCCTCAAACGTTTTGCCTTATCCTGTTTTGGCTGGTTCATTTTTGCTCACTTTAAGCCTCTGCACACTTTACCACTGTAAGCTAGTTTTAACAAGATTGTGATACCTCTTTCAAACATGGAGAAATTGGCTTATACCCAATTGGCACATTTAAGTTTCTTATAAGTCCCTAATACCTTGATACCACATGTACCCTGAACGTGTAATTTAAATACTACTAGTGGGCCTGCTAGTGCAGTTTTAAACTGACGCTTCAACATAGAAAAATAAACCTTTTGCGAGGCTTAAACCTTCATTTTTAGTACATATAAGTCACTCCAATGTTAGGGCAGGTTGAAGTGTATTTAAAAATGTGGATATGTACTTTTACCTTTTTACATGTCCGGATAGTGAGAAACTTTTAAACTCATTTTTCACTGCCGCAAGGCCTAACACTCCCATAGGATAACATTGGCGTTAACTTATTACATTTAATAAGCTGTAACTTCCAATAGGGACCAGGTAGACAGGTCGAGTCTGGTGTCTGGAGAATTGTATTTAAAAGCCCTCTTTATGGTAAAGTCAGGTTTTTAATCAGAATTCTGAAAATACTCCTTTTAGAAACTCACTGGGAGCATGGGTATGAAGACAATTTGGGAAAACAAAGGCTCCTGTGGATTAATAAGGGATAATTTATAGTAGAATTAACGCACAATGGATATGAAAAGGGTTGGGGGGATATCAGAAAGAAAGCTGACATACACCTGCGAGGTTTGGTAAACTAGTGTAGTTATTTATATCGAAATCACATAGATTACATAGTACACACAGGCATATTTACATGGGACAATTGTATTTATACAAAAACTAAACATTTAGACAGTAGTGTCTGGTGTCCCAGTGAAAGTGAAATTGACCCTAAACTACAAAGTGACTTAAAAAAGTGTGACAGATGGGTAAGGTTTCAATTATAGAACAAAGGAAGTGACCATGGAAATTCATAGTCTAATGCGACGCAACACTTTTAACAATCACAAAATGCGGCTTTGGGTTCGCCTCTTGGACTGTCGACAGCGTTTTGACCCAGTTAGGGTATTGGGTCTCTTCAGGACCTGGCAATGTAGGGACACCTGAAGGTGGGGCCTATCCTGCCTGGTGACAAGACACAGTGACACCCTAGGTGGTGTGTAATGAAAGAAGGCGATACTCACAGGGAACCCGGCCGGGAGCCCTTGTGAGGGAAGTGAGATCTCAGGCAGGACGTGTGTAGGAGCCGGCCCGGCGGCTCATAGTTGGATATTTCAAGGGATTTGTCCGGGTAGCGAAGCACGTTGTGCGCAGTGGCGCTGGGTAAACGGGGGAAGTCTGGTGTTTGTGAAGGTGAAGCCGCCGGAGATTCTGTGGTAATGATAGCGGCAATGTACGCTGGTGGCGTAGTCAGTTAATCAGCGCTGATTGCCCCGGGAGCCGTGAAAAGAGAGGAACGTCCTTCTCTGTGCTGGTGCGATGACCTTTTAGAAAGCTGGCATTTTCTTGTCCTAACCAGTTGGCACCTGCAGGCTAATCATGGGTCACGTGACTAGGGGCAGCTGGCAGTTGGTCTTTGTGTATTGCTCTCAGACAGTGCGACAAGGAGAAAATGGGTGTGGCAGGATGGGCCACCCTGAGTTAATGAGGGGAAGAAGCAGTCACCTACCACACTTTCACATCACATAGGCCCTGTCTAAGAACTCTCACAAAGGGCCTGTTGATAGTCTAATGTGACCCCAGACAAGCAGAGGCCAGGACATGGAGGAAGGAGATGCCTGACAACTCAGGGATTGGAAACCTCCAGAAGCTTCCCCAACTTCAAAGTATAAATTTTGGACCTCAGATCACAACTCTTGAATACACTTCTGTAGCTGTGAATGCCAAGAAGAAGGTTTGCTGTGTTGTTATGTCATGTTATGTTAATTTATTATGTTCTTGAATCAGCCTCGATGGGCTATCTCAGCATGAGACAAGGGCAGAGGACATGCTAGAGTTGACTTCAACAAGGTGAGACTTAAGTGCCTTCCTAAAAAGAAAAAGGTTTCGCAGAGACGAGGCTGTGTGTGCAGATGTTTCCAAAGATGAGGGAGAAGGGAATGAGAAAGATTTGCATCCAGCCCTGGACTTCTTAAACCTAGGGACTTTAAGCAAAGTTTTGTCACTGGATCTGAGGTGTCTCACTGGAGTGTAGGGCAGAATCTTAGCTGCTAGAAAGGAAGGCCCTTGGCTGTGAAAAGCACTGTGGGTTAGACAACATAATTTAAAAATTATTATTTTTTTCACAGGAAACCAATGTAGGGACCGCTGAAGAGGGGCTGAGGTTGAACGCGGAGGGAGGTTGCATACATGGAGTGCAGCAGTATTTTGCACCACCTGAAGTTTGGACAGTAGATTCTCGTTGATGGACACCAAAAGTCAGTTACCGTAATCAAGGCAGCTGATTACCAAGGCTTGAACCAAGGTTTTCCTTGAGGAAAGAGGTAATAGAAGGAAAACTCTTTTCAACAGACATAGCATATGAAAGCAAGATACTGGGGTGGCAGCGATGTGTTCTTTCATAGAAAGAGATTGATCAAAGCAGACACCAAGATTTGTACTACCGATTTCGGTGAAGGGCTGGAGCTCAGTTCAGCTGCCCACCATTCTTGGGACCAAAGAAGTTGGGCTTGTCCCAATAGCATAATAACAGTTTTTTGTAGGATTAAGTTGCAGTCAGTTATCCAACATCCAGGTAGCTATGGCCTTCTTCCTGGAGGAGAACAGGGCTTTAGAGTTGGACATGTTAGAGCCAAAGGAGAAAAGTAGCTGGGTATCATCAGTGTATGAGATAATCTCAAATCCAAAACCTCTGGCTATCTTAGCGAGATCGACCATATAAATAATAAAAAGCGTGGGGCTCAAGCAGGAGCCCTGGGAACTCCATAGGTCAGTGGCATCGTTCTGGACCTATAGGGGCCAATAATGATTGTTTGGGATCTTTGTGACAGGAAATCTGCTAACCATTTAAGGGTCATTCCTTAAATCCCTAGATCATGGAGTCTGTCAAGAATTCGGTCTGAGTCACCGTATCAAACGCGGCTGACAGATCTAATAAAACCAATATTTCGGGACATTAGCATCAAGCAAACATTTAATATGGCCAGTGAGCGCAAGCAAGGCTGTCTCAGTACTGTGAAGGGGTCTAAAACCAGATTGAGAGCTGTCTAATAGTCTTTTAGTCTCAAGGTAGGTTGCCAATTGATAGTTCATATATTTTTCCAATAGCTTAGCCAAAGAAGGGAGGAGAGAAATAGGGCGGTAGTTAGCCAAATCGGTGGGAACAGTTTTTTTTTTTTAATGGGCCTTATCAAGGCCGCCTTCTAGTAATTGATAGATAAATGATGGAACAGATTTGCGGTGCTAGTTCAGAAGCAAGATTCAACAGGACTGTATGAGGGCAGATATCTGAAGGAAAGCCCAACTTCACAGAGTTTAGAAGGTTAGAGGTGATTTATGTGTAAAATTACAAAAGATGAATGGGAGAGTCAATGCGCTTCTCATGACTCAGGGATGATAGTGGGAAGTTTAGGTAAATCTCCTTTATTTTTCACCTAAAAGCGGTGATAAGGCCTTTGATAATATGCCCCTGAGTTCAGTGACATGTTAAGGTTTGAGAGTAATAAGTCTACATCAGTGATGTTCGAAAACAGAAGAGGCACATGTGCCAACATGATTTGTTATGGCATATAGGGAGTTGGCTATTGGTCTTGTGAGCGGATAGATGAAATACAATCAGAGAATGATCAGACCAGAGTATGGGTTTAGAAGGGTCGATGCTAACTAGAGGAGTCATTGAAAAGATTAAGTCAAGGATATGGCCCACCGAGTGTGTGGGTCCTAAAACTTGTTGATAAGGTACCAAAGTTCCTAAGTCCGAGAATAGTAGGTTCTTGTCAGAATTCATAATGACACCGCTATAATTTAAATTCTCCCAGCAAAAGAAACAGCTGGGAGGAGAGAGTGTGTGGGGCTAAGAATTCCAAAAGACAGTGGCATAAATGTATTTTTGAACCAGGTGGACGCTAAACCAAAGCACCTTTCCAAGAACGGTTGGGGGAGAGGTCCAATTTGAAAGCACAAGGTTCCACCCAGTCTTCAGAGATAGAGTCAATTATTGTCGCCTTAATATGTTTGTCAAAAATAATGGTGATACCCACACCAATCTAATTGACCCTGTCGAGTCTGAGCGTTTTAAAATTGTCTAGGAGAGCTAAAGAGATGGAAGGGGTAGAAACAGGAGTTAGCCAGGTTTTAGTGAGAAATCCTAAATCGTAAGAGGAGAAAGAAAGTAGGTCCCAAAGTTCAACGGCGGGTTTTGGCAGGGATCTCATAGTGATAAGAAAACCGATTAAACTTTCTCCAGGGGTAGGAGTGATATTGGGGCTTCAAGGAACTGCAGACAAATGAGAGTCATTACAGTCATTACTGTGCTGCTGAAAGGGTTGCCACTCTGAAGGACATATGGTCTGAAGGACTGCTGTCCTGCTATTGTGAATGGCTGTGTTATGTGTTGGATTGAGGCCCTAACATAGGTGCTCCGTTTCAGAGCCACAAATCCTTCGTACCACAAAGACAGGCATGCCCTTTCACCCACTTAAGGCCCTTTCACCTACATTAGCCCTCCCTTCACAATAACGAGCAACAGAGGCAGTCCCTCTGTGCTCTGGGCGCAGAAGACGGTCCATCCTAAATACGCCATCTCCATGTTCTACAGTGACTATCCTATGTCACAGCAAACTCTTAGAAATAGACCCTTACGCTCTTGAGATTTTCCCTAGCACAGGATTATTGATTTCTCCAAGAACTCACTAAATATGCATGAACCACTATTCCCTAAGGGTTCATTCCTAAAGTCTTCCTCTGACCGACTTTACGTCAATACTAACATTCCAAGGCACCTATCAGGTATAAATATACCTCTCTTTGCCCAAGTAAACCAGAGGAGACCGAGACTTCCATGCCGACACTCTGACCTGAGACGCTGCAACCTGCGTCATGCCTCAGCTCCAGCTGGCAGAAGTCCATCCACCCATCCTGGCGGGTCCAGCTCGAGATCAGGATAAAGTCCCACTAAGGTAATGGGGTTAGACTAAATCCTAGGGGGATTCTTGGCTCTCTAAGACCTACACACATGCTAGGTACACTTAGGTACATCTAGTTAGACATCATAGGGGTATAGGCTTTACCTTAATGCATTCTGTATTTCATGTATGTGTTCATTACTATTGCAAAATGGTAGAACTATACAATACCTTTTTATTTAACTGCACTGCTGGCCATATTTCCCTGCTACTGGCCAACAGTTGTCGCAGCACATAGAACCAGTACTAGAATAACAACTGTGCAATAAATTTTATTGTAAACACACCCAACTGTTTTTTCTATGTACTTCTCTGAGATGAGTGACTGAATGAAAAGTAGTATATTGTTTCCATGATCCTGAGGGATCAGGGTTTTATGTTATGTGGTTGCCTGAAGCTATTCCCTTCTTGTCTTCAAGAAGTTTCTAGTGGCCTCTGAGCTAGCTGGTACACAGTAATTAAGTTTAATAAACACGATAGGGGCATACTGACCTCAGTCTTATGCCTAGCCTATCGAGTATGTAATTTCAATGCGCAGAACCTATCAGGGAAATAGGAACTACTCTACATGGTGCCCAACGTGAATGTGGCACTTATTTAACAGTAGAATCTGAATAGTTCAGTCATGCTTATACTCAGAGACTCCTACTCACAAAACGCCAGAGACGTCAGGAGTGGGTAGGCGCAAAATTCAGCCACAGCTGTGTAGGCAAACTTCCTATGTATTGGCTGTTGGTTAATCAAGCTTGAAGGAAAAAGTTCCCGAACAATTGTGCATTTTAAAAAACCTTATCTTAAAACCCTTTTTTAGGACATTTTGTTTTCACAACACAATGTCTGTAGAGGCAGCTGCTCCTGTCACTGGGACACAGGTCCCAAACAACGAAGAGGAAGCAAATGCAATATATTTTGCACCCAAAATCAGGCATACACTCACACAAAAACCCCTCAGACATGGTTTAACAGACCAAGGAGGTACAGTGATATCTATAGAGGCACACAAAGATTATCAAACAGATGTGTTAAATTCTTGGGTTACATTCCCAGCAGTAAATGCAACAACTCAGACTTTTCATTCTTACATACATGAAAAAGTCCCAGCGGTCTACACTGCTTTTGAGGATATTAAGATTCCACTCACTAATCTGGACCACAATTTCTGATTTAATGGCGCCCTACAACAAATAAATAAAACCAGGCTCGGTCTACTAGTTAGACCAGGAGCTACATGGCCGACATTAGACGGCTACACACCACGTCCTGACATTGATATAATGCCACAAGACGCACTGCTCTTACAACACAAAGAGTTGGTAAAACTCTTACAGAGCCATGACGCAACTCGTCATGAGGACACTTGGTGTCCAGCCCACAGTAGCTACAAATAATACAGCTCCTACACAGACCACCGCTACTAAAATCACTCAACAAAACACACACACAATAATGGGTAAACTGCCCAAGAAACGTGAACAGATTCTTTCTGGGTAGCTCAGAAAATCACCCAGTTAGAAGCAGTATTTCTAAATACCACACCATTTGGAAGCATATAATGCTAACACTCTGCTTGCCCCTTGGGATCACACCACAGTTAGAGGACTGCACCACTTGGGGTACAGTCTTTGCTGCCATATTTACCAGAACTCATGGTATTCCTTCCTTAGCTGTAATTCCAGATGTCGTACGACAGATACAGAACACGTATGGAGCTGAACCAGCTCTGACCTTAGGTATGAAATTACTAAGTAATTATGACCAGGTATCAACAATCATACTAGCTAACATTGAAGGGGAAGCAGCCTCAGTGGCGATCCGCCAACACCTAAGAGAGGTCAGTCTTATAGACCAACCACAAGAACTTCCCAAAATAATTAAAACTGCATATGCAGAACTGGGAAGGGACAGTTTGGGTGGGAAAGCTTTTAAAACCACAAACAATGGGCAGTCCTAAGAGGGACACTTCTAAGCAGACACCTACTTCTTCTAAAAAGAAGTGGGATAATAGTAAAAAAAAAACTTTTTCAGAAAAGATTCTCAGTCCCGAGGTAGTCTCTTCAACAGGAGCACTCTGCAAAGAGGTATAACCTTTGGAATAGGGATAATATTAGGAAACCTGACAGGTATCAGGATACTGATACACATTGCTCTCGACAAAAACACAGGGAGAGAAGGAAAGTCAGCACCCAAAGAAGAGTGCAAGCAGTCCAGGAGCAAGCACGCTAAGGACTCTTCTAAAATAGAAGACAAGCCACAATCCAAACCTCAATTTAAAAAAAAAGAAGAAAGTTGCAGGTCTCAAAGTTAGACATGCACAGAATCCTAAGGACTCAACTTCTGAACGGGGATTGGACTCAGACAATGCTAAGACAGAGCGGCAGAAGTAACAATAGCTCGCCAGACCCTGAAGGAATTTCTGGTCAGCAAAATTGAATGATTACATCATGGTGGAAACACCAGACAAAAGGGTGAGCTTCCAACACAAGTTATATGAAATAACACTCCGCATGGAGGAGGACGAACACAGGAAAGTAAAAGGTCTCTTTGCAAAGAATCTATGGTCTGGTTTTGACATTCTGTTATCAGTACAAGATGGCTAATCGTCAGGGAGCGTCCAAAGGGAGAAAGTATAATTTTTCCCGCATTTTCCAACATGTTCTCGTTCACCTTATACATATATATGCACAGGAGTGGGCAGTAGCCCAAGCTCCAGCATTGTATAAAAATCACGCTGGTTGGGATGAGGACCCAACCCACCATGTGATGCCGTTAATAGTTTCACCACATGCTAAAATACAATATCCTCTTAAGCAAGAAGCTAAAATACAGGTCAGGGAGATCTTAGATCAACTTGAATACCAGAAGATCATTTAAAATGCACTTCGCAAATGAACAATACCTTGCATCACTTGTCAAAACCTGATAATACATTTCGTCTAGTTTTCATTTACAGACACTTGAACACTTACACAGACATATGATGTCCAACGTGCAGCTAGTACCGCATTAATGAATAACATTATGCGGGAAAAAATACAAAATAACACTTGTTGTCTCAAACGGATGTTTCTGTCACACTATAGCACCTGAAAACGGGTACCAAACAGCATTTAGTATATTAGAGTCCCAGCGACAATTATTGTCATTTCCCCCGTGGGTATAGGAACAGCTCAGGGGTATTTTCTGAAAGAACTACTGAATTGCTAAAGAACTTTGATGAAGAAGCGTTGTCCTATATGGATAATATTTATCTAACGGACGACCTATTGGGGAAACACTTGACCAGGGTGAGCACCATTATTATGGGATTCGCCTCTGAGGGCTACAAATTTAATTTTGAAAAATCAAAAATTGCCCACCTCTGTGTCCTACTTTTGGAATATGAGCTTTCAAGTGAAAGGAAAAGCCTGGCAGCCAACTTTTTAGAAAAGTGTGCGCTGCTCCAACCTCCAAAGACATTAAATAACTTCCAATCAGTACTGGGATTCCTAGATTTTGGCAGAACCTACATTTTGGATTTCGCAGCAAGAGTAAAACCTTTCTATGACCTTTTCAAACCTGACTTTTCAGTCAAACACTGGACACAGTAACACACCAATATTCTTTGTTCACTCCAGGAAGATATTATTGCTTCCAAACACATACACACACTTGTAAACTTGCACCACTTGGTACTCAGTATCATTTTGGGTCAATGCGGGTACACTTATTAAACCTATCAAACCAAAGCATTCTTTGCAAATCCAGTGGGTTCCTTTTTGCTTCCTTTAGCAGCCCCAAGGTATCGATTACAGTACTGGCTGCCTCAGAACCAGCAACTGGCAGCACTGTTCATTCTGTGCTCCCACAACGATTCTGTGAGGTATTAAAAAGGTCCGTTCCCTGCAGCAACTAGCAACAAAAATGTTGTGTCTCCCAGCCAGCACTTTTTATCTCTATTTTTGCAAAACATGTCCTGAAACACATGTTTTCTCTTATTGTTTCAACTTTCACCGAGTGCTTGGAGCTTTCCATCTAAATTGAGCTTTTGATTTTTTTCTAAAGATAGCATGGTCTTCTGAACAGCATGTAAGAGTTTATAAACAGAAACTTTTATAAGTAACTACTGACTCTTAAGAGTACTTAACAACACTATAGATTTTTCCTGTCTCCACAGAGTCTATAGTAATTTTACATATTTTAACAGCTGCTATTTTTTCACCTCATAAACCACTCTCATGCAACTACCTAGCAATTATAAGCAAATGCCTATTTTAAGCACGTAGTTTGCTTTTAAAAGGTTATTCACGATTGTCCATAGATTGGAGTAGGTGTTATGTGTTGGATTGAGGCCCTAACATAGGTGCGCCATTTCAGAGGCACAAATCCTTTGTGCCACAAAGACAGGCAGGCCCTTTCACCCACTTAAGGCCCTTTCACCGGATGTATGACATTACAACGCATGCTTTTACCACGCATGCTGTTACAACGCAGTTTTTACAACGCATGCTGTTAAAACGCATAGTGCTTTGGGGTGCTGGATAGTGAATAGTATAATTTACTATTCCAACTCCAGTCCCCGTGGATAGTAGGGAAGGTGTTGGATAGTAAATGAAAACTATTCCCTATCCTAGAGCGCCCCCCAGTGCAATGCGTTGTAATGGTTTTCGTTGTAAAACCTGCGTTGTAAAAGTTTCGTTGTAAAGGATGTTTCCCCCTTTCACCTACATTAGCCCTCCCTTCGCAAAAACGAGCAACAGAGGCTGTCCCTTATCTGACGTATGCTCTGGGCGCAGAAGACGGTCTATCCTAAAGACGTCATCTCCAACAGTGACTAACCTACGTCACAATAACACGGGATTATTGATTTCTCCAAGAACTCATTAAATATGTATGAACCACTATTCCCAAAGGGTTCATTCCTAACGTCTTCCTCTGACCGACTTTACGTCAATACTAAAATTCCAATGCACCTATCAGGTATAAATAAACCTCCCTTTGCCCAAGTAAACCAGAGGAGACCGAGACTTCCATGCCAACACTCTGACCTGAGACACTGCAACCTACGTCATGCCACAGCTCCAGCTGGCAGAAGTACATCCACCTATGCTGGAGGGTCCAGCTCGAGATCAGGATGAAGTCCCACTAAGGCAATGGGGTTAGACTAAATCCTAGGGGTTTCTTGGCTCTCTAAGACCGACACACATGCTAGGTACACTTAGGTACATCTAGTTAGGCATCATAGGGGTATAGGCTTTATCTTAATGCATTCTGTATTTCATGTATGTGTTCATCACTATTGCAAAATGGTAGAACTATACAATGCCTTTTTATTTAACTGCACTGCTGGCCATATTTCTCTGCTACTGTCCAACAGTTGGTCGCAGCACATAGAACCAGTACTAGAATAACAACTGTGCAATAAATATTATTGTAAACACACCCAACTGTTTCTTTTATGTATTTCTCTGAGATGAGTGACCGAATGAAAAGTAGTATATTGTTTCCATGATCCTGAGGGTTCAGGGTTTTATGTTATGCGGTTGCTAGAAATAATTCCCTTCTTAACTTCAAGAAGTTTCTAGTGGCCTCTGAGCTAGCTGGTACACAGTAATTAAGTTTAATATACACAATAGGGGCATACTGACCTCAGTCCTATGCCAAGCCTATCGTGTATTTTATTCCAATGCGCAGAACCTATCAGGGAAATAGGAACTACGCTACAGCTGCCTGCTGCCCTCTTGCCTGGGTGAGAAGGACTGGACCTCCATCTCTTGAACCCAGAACCCATGACTCTAAGGGCTGGTTAGCTGGCCTCCGATCCGAAGCCTCAGGGACACAACAGGCGTCCATCTACCTTGCTTCTGCACTTATAGTCTGCAATCAGTGAGTCTTCCCTGTCAAGTGGTGCTACCCCAGTCCTAGACCCTTGGAAGTGAGTTGAAGGTACTCTGACAGCCTTTGTGGATCTAGCAGATCTGAAGTATCTCCCCTCCTGCGTGGTGCAACCCTAAACAGAACCGACACACCTCTGCTGCTGTGTGATTTGGAGCCATCGCAAAGCCCCAGGGGCGTAACACAGGCCCCGCACTCCCCGCAGTGCGGGTGGGCCCCAAGCTCCAGGGGCCCCCCTCGGCACTGCACTCTGGCCAGAGAGCTCCTGATTGAGTCTGCAGGGGGCCACTCTTCGTGCCGTGCTGGGAGGCTCCCTCAATTTTCGTTACGCCAGTGCAAAGACCCACATCGCCTCTGTAGCAAGCAATGCATTCGAAACAAACACTGCGCAATGCATCTTTGGCACAGGCCCTCGCATCCCTCATTGATGCTAGGCTGGACCATGATGCCAGACTCTGCTTCGCAGCCTCACAGCTCTTCAGAACCGACACATTGCCTCGACTGTGCGCTGCATCCTCATTGCCTTTCGTCACATCCCAAGTCCAGTCAATGCGATCCTCAATGCCGATGCAGGCCCTCACATCACAGCCTTACTGCACCTCAGAACTGATGCATTGCATCAGCTGTGCAACGCACCTTGGCCACGGGTCCTAGCAACGTTCCTCAAACCAGGATTTCAGGTACTTTGTTCAGTGCTCCTAACCAGGTCCCTGTAGTCGGCTTACGCCTCATTACGGTTGGCCTGAACTTGTAACATTTTCCCAGTCTACCATGACCAGATATCCACAGTTGACACTTTGTGCTTTTTGCTGCTATTATCACTAAAAGCTTTAACACTGCATATTTACAGTTCTACTGAGTTTTGTTGTTTTGGTATTGTTTTATTTATTGAAGAAAGTTCTATTTCATTAACTTGGTGTGGGATTATTTTTGGGTGGCATATTTACTCTATTACTGTTTGAAGAAATGCACAAATACCATACACATTGCCTCTAAATTAAGCCTGACTGTTCTGTGCCAAGCTACTAAAGGGATGAGCACAGGTTACTTTTGCACTGACTTGTGCTTCTCAGTGACAAGGATTGTGGTTGCTACTTCACCGGGGCGAACACCACAGTCAACCACTACCATACAGTGATTTGATGTACACTACCATCAAATATTTGAGACCGATTCAAGGTCTGAATTCTCCCTGATTAGACTTATTGCTTTTTAAAAATTCTCTCTCTGACTGCTGTGCCTGGACCCACGTATGGAGTTTGAGAGGGCCAACATGGTTTCCCACACTGTGGTCTAGTTCAAGGGGTTCTGCAAAGAGAAGGGACTTTAAGAACAGACTACCACCTGGAAGGTGGAGCTTCAAAAGGTGCTGAGGGCCTGGACAGAAGTCCACCAGTCACTGGTTATGGCCACAGAAGGAGAGGGTGAGGTTGAAAGGCAAGAAGAGGATCTGGATACCAGTCCTGAGCGGTAGCAGTCTGTTGAGGAAGAGGACCTAACTCATGAGGTGCAACTTTCTGCCAGAGAAGCAAGCAGTGTGTCTTCCCAAGTCCGGTCTCCAGATGAGCTGGCAGACAGGAAAGCAGAAAGAGAGTTCAGGCTGGAGAGGGCAAAACCTAGGATAGAGGAGAAGAAACTGGTCATGGAGGCAGAACAGAAAAAGGCAGAGAGAGCCTTGCAGGATAGGAAAATTGTGCTGGCTCATGAACTGAGGCTGAAGGAGCAAGACCTCAATGTCAGGCATGCATGGTCCTGCAGTGATGGTGGCAGCATACCTGCAGTGCCCTCTGGAGACAAGAGTGAAGAAATATCTAAGAACTCCCTCAGAAAAGCCCCATTCTGAGGTCAACTCTGCCCTTGTCGAAACATCTTACCAGGGTGGGACGAGGTGGCAAATGATGAAGCATGTCAAATTATGTGAGTGAGCCATCCTCATCCAATTCTTGGAATTGCCTTGAATTTAGGTAACAAACAACTAGCAGCACACAAAGAACTCATTGGGTCTCTGGTACTAACCTGCTGACTTGCTGATTAAACAAACAGCATTTATCTGAGGGTATCACACCAATGCTGGTGTTTGTTTGAGTTAGAATGGGCCGGCGTGAGCGGCATAATGCCCCTATATTCTCCCCTTTGTGATAGTATAATTTATCAATGTGCCATCCAGTGGAGGTTAGCTGAGTAGTGGGTCGGTCTGGCAAGAAAACCTTCTGCCTGCACCATTATTTATTCTTTTAGTCATCCCCTGAACCGGCTTTGTTTACAGCGGTCCAGAAACCAATATGCTTCCATGCTCACTAGACTGAGAAGGTCTGTACTCTTTCTTCATGTAGGATCTAACTCCCCATTTTATGAGTCAACCAAACAAGGTAATCACCAGACTGAATGTACCAATTGTGAAACCTCTGACTCAGAGTCTTTAAGACCCCAATTTTTGAGCCATATTTGTAGCAACTGACAATCCCTAACTCCTAACCAGGAGAAATTGAGACTCAAGATTTCTGTGTTGTGGCTTCATACCGCTGCTACTAAGTTCCATTATTGTCAACATAACTTTCAGTGTTGAAAGTAAGTAGGCTCGGAAATGAGCAAGGTTTGTAAATCTCATAGAGAGCCATCAGATGTTGCCTAGAGTCTGAAGACCCTCCACATTACATTATGATTTACTCAGTAATGTGGAGAGGGAGGGCAGTTTATGCATTGCCATAATGTGCTACACTGTGTTCTTTTTCAGGAGTTTTCTGGTGGTGGAGATCATTTAGGGATCACAAATGGTATACAATGTGTAAATTCAAGAACCTTGCTTTATCACTGTACCTCTGCACTGTTACTAAATTACACTTTCATTGTGCATTTCTGTTTTACTCTCATTTGCTTACTGTACAAAATGTTATCTTCTATATATTGAGAAAATATTGTAATTGTAGTGCCAAAATTCATATTTCTATATATTAAGATACTTTTGTAATGTCAAAAATGTTGCCGGGCTATTCATATATTTGTTGCAGTTGTGATAATTTTGCTGTAATGTAGGCACACTCAGCCTTAAACCATCTACTTTGTCCTGGGCTTGATTGCTCATTACAGCTACCTGGAGTTTCAAGACTGTTTGTGAGGTCACCTTTCCATGGCATACTAAGTACCCATTGTACTGATTATGGGGGATGCCAGGAATCCCTCTAGTGATAGAGTGTGGTTGTCCCTGTGGCTACAAAGATCAGGGGGAAATGCTGGCACTGTCAATGCCACTAGGGGATAGACTGTTAGCTTCTGCCAGTAGCAGGGCACCATTTATGTTTTTCCACATATAGGTTTCCCATCTAACTGTCTTAGATAAGCCCCTATGCAGTGCCTCCTTGTAGAATTCACCCCAAAATTCTATAAATGGAGTTATTTTCTCCCTTTACCTTGTGTGAAGCTTGAGTGGTTGACATGCATCACCCTTTTACTCTTGTGAGAATCTGTTGTGGTGTGTCACTAAGTAGCCTGTGAGAGGTGCCAAGGTACCTGGTTCTCATCACAGAGCCTTTGTCAGGAGGGGTGAGAACTGCATAGGAGTCTGTGTGCCTATATTTCACCATGTTGAACATGTGTTGTGGGGCTGTAGCTGCTCATCTGTGTCTCATCGCAGCATGTGTACAGTGGATTTGGCACTCTTTGACTAAGTCTAACTCTGACTCCTTTCTCACCTAGGGTTGTAGTGCATGCTATACACCATCCAGTAGCCGTGCGAGGTTGCTCTGCAGCAATGTATATCTCATCAGGGAGCCTGTGAACGATGAAGCTGGGTTTGTTTTTCTGTTTCTCAATCAAATGTGATTGCTGTACATGCCCCACCTTGAAGTACATTCCTTGAGAGTTTGTGCTCTATCTTAGACAGATCCCAAAATGTGAGGGGGTGGGTCGGAGGCTAAGAATGGGGATGTAATGCCTGTGGATTCCGCAGACACGGTGAAGGTTTCCCCCATAGATGGAGTTTCAATCTTAAGTGCTTTAGGAACTGTAGAAATTCCAGGGTGCGAGATATAATGTCAATGTTGTACAAAGCTTGATATTTTTCTTGCCAAGAGATGTTGATGTATGTCATTACACTGTAACTGAATGGAACGGCATTTATGTATTAATTTATGGCTTGCTTGCCTTGATGAGCTATGAGGCTTGCCGTGCACAAATAACTAGTAAAGTGAAGACAATGGCAATTAAACGTAGACCCACAAATGATAAACAAAATAATCTTGGCAAAACAATGATGAAATGGTGCATTATTTTCCAATATTGCCTAAAAAACTCTCTGTACAATTGTTGCAAGGATTCTGCTCAGGAACAGAACTATGCATGGGACCATAGAACATCAGCATATAGGGACTAAATCACCATACCATCATAGTGTCTATAAACCTGAGTAAGACCAGCTATATTCCCTATCTTGCTCTCCTATCCTTTCCCGAGAAACAATTGAGTTGGCACATCAGAAGACATGACTCTTGACCCTCTCAGGGATTACTGTAATAGGACACACCCTTTTGCTTTCTCACTCATTCTTGTACACAATAAGATAAAGAAAAAACATGAAAGAAGTTTACACTATTTATTTAAACTTTAGTGCACTAAGATGCAGTATTCTTGCCACAATTAGAGAACAAATGCCTATCAAAAATATCATTAGCATGGTTAACAAACCATATACTATAAAAAGTCCTGCCATGTTATAAAACAGATGAGCCTAAAAATTATTATATATTATAGATCTCTGGGATTAGTGGTGGATCTCATACCTTAGCATACATAGGGGGATGCTCTAATTTCAGTTCTTGTTTCAGCACCTTCACTCAGTGTGTGTTTTTTTAGGACCCCTGTCCTCAGTTATATGTCAAGACACGTGTGCTCACAAACAGCAGCTGCATTCTCTTGTTATGTCAAGGTGCTAGTGACTGACCAGAGAGAATAACAAGGGTCAATGTTTTATGACCTTGTTTAGGGTGTTCCGACTAAATCCCAACAAAATAATAAAATACGAAAACATATGCAGATTCTGTGTAAAAATTCAATGTGTCACAAAGACAAGTGTCTTATGTAGTTACATGTGCAAAATAAACACAGCCTTCAATGTGCACAATTAGGCTAACATAGGCAAAATGACTATGGGCCATGCTAGAAACACCATGTTTTGGAATTCATTATGTGAGAAAAAGCAATCACTGATGAGGTGCCTTTAGGGAGTGTATATAGGATTTCTGTTTGAGTCATTGATTAGCACTGACCTCTTGAGCCTCACAACTAGTGTTTGATTTGTTGAGAAATAAGTGCAGGGATTCAAGGTTTTCCTAGAAGCCCTCTTCTGGTACTGCCAAATTACAGGGTTGCTGACCCAAAACTGTGCAGACTTACCACCACCTCATGACTCTTCCTTTGATCATACTACACTTTCTGTCGTTTACGTCGCTCTTGTTCCCTTTGCAATTGTTTTCATATCCTTATCTTCCTCCATATTTCTCCATGTCTTCCTGTGGATGAAAGTTTGAGGTGTAAATTAAGTCCTGGTTCCCACATATGAGTTACTGTACCCGTCAGCTGGAACCACTGGCAGAAATAAAGTACTGTTCACAGTGGTGAAGAATTATCCCCTCATCCTCCTTCAGCACCTGCCACTTTCATCTGCTCTTTGACTCGGCTGGAATGGTGATTGTTCATGCTCTACTCAACACCCATGGGAGGAGCTTAAAAAAGTTCATTATTAACATATGAAGGCTATATTATTTCCTCAGCCTGCACCATGAGAGAGAAAATACAGAGCTGCATGGTCATTGTAGAGTGCTATCGTAAATCTTGTTTTTTCCCAAAAAAGATTGTGCATGCACTGTTAGTCACAGTTGATTTTATTGTTTTTACTGTTTTTGTCAGTTATTGTTTACCTAGAGAAATTATCTTAAAGTGGAAGTTTTATGGAAATTCCACCAGCCGTAAACTTGTGTGAAGTTGGAAAACTGCAAAATGTCAACATTTCTCACCCCTATTTAAAACACATGCTTAATTTTTTTGTGCTTATACTTTCACATTATGTTTATTGGTGTAGGAAGTGACACATTTCTGATTTGTGATTGCCAGGATGGTTATGGTGAACACAAAGAGGTTTCACCCAACTATTGATGCTTGTGTATTTTTGTATCATGAAATACATGATTTTGTGTTAAAAGAAGCCCAGAAGTATTTAAGAAGTACAATTTGCATATTGCTAAGCATATTTGCAAGATATTTGACGAGGACAAAAAATATTATAAGCTCATTATTTATTCAACATTTGATATATTTACAAACCTATTACCATACACAAATCAGGCAAAAACTGTTTGACTTGCACACTAACCTCAGATCCTGATTCACAATACCAGAAACTGAGGGGCATATTTACGAGAATGTCACACACAGTGGAGCACAGCAATTCACCTTGCTGCGCTGCACTATGTGACAGGGAAAGCGCTGGAATGCACTGTATTTAAGGCAATATATCTCATTCCTGTCCTTTCCTCCTGTGCTAGCTCCCTGTGGCAGCCTAGTGCCAATGGAGGCACCATTGTACCATGGTGCTAGGCTGCCTCTGTTGCATGTAGGATTGTTTTTGTGCAGGAAGGGGCATATTAGGGATCAAAAACAATCCTGGGAGGCACCTTACTCTTTCTATGTGTGCGGCAGAATGCAGCATACATAGAAGAAGGAACAAGGAGAAATAAAGATTGTTATGCCTTCTCTGGGAAGGCGAAAGATTTTGACACATTCCCAGGTATACAAGTTCTTAGAAACTCAGGAATGCGTAAAATGACCATAAATAAATAAACGATGTCCATACATATTTACCTATGTCTCTGGGAGTATTCAAATGCATTACCCATGGCATTCCTATACCTCCATGAGAGACTAAATGCATGCTTGAAAAATTCAGCCGCACGTGAAGGACAAGGGAACCCCAAGTAGTTTTGTGGAAGGCCACTGGTTAAATAGAAAATGGTTTTCCTTCTTTCTGAGTGATGTTTTTAAATAACAAGGTTTTTAGTTGTTTAATGCTTTTTACTGTTAGTTTTTATGGGGGCAAGAATAAGACACTAACTGATCAAGCACCCAAACAAGACAGACAGCTATTATGTTACAATGTTACATAAACTCTTTATATAGGCAATTTTAGCATGCATCGGCAGTGGCAATAGGTCTGGCTTGTAATGAAAGTGCCTCTTTATTCATTGATGGCTTTAGGCACTCAATACGTCCTCAAACATTACTCTGTCACTAATGCGGACTCTCATGCACCTATTCATCCACCCAATAACTTATTTGTGTATTCATCATCCACTCACACAACCGCAAAAACACACTATGCTTGCAATAACAAATGCAATTAAACACAGCAGTGGGAGACCATATTGCAATGGTATTGTACATCAGTTTAAGCATGGCCTCTTTGTTTGGAAACAATGTTTTGCCCATCTTGTAATGGTATGGAAAGCTATACAATTCCATCATGGTCGCCTGGTTTGGATGCAGTGAATCAGCAGGATGTGGTACACTGCAGATGAGATGAGCTGGATGTTTAAATGTAAATGTAAATGTACAGGAATTTATATAGCGCAAATCACCAAGCGGTTTCTAAGCGCTTGCTTAGGGAACCCGTCCTGGTATTCCCTTGTGAGATAACCCCAGCACGGTATCCGCAAGGTGAAAGCCAGGCATCCCACCGCGAGGGGCCGTTGTGGAGATTAAGCAAGCTATTGCCCAGAGTCGCAGAGTGTGAACCCGTGAATCGAGTAGGCACCGGAGCGAGAATTGTCGAGTCCATGGACATTTTAGGACTCAAGACCCCGCCGAGCCGGGAATTGAACCCTGGTCCCGGGCTGACCTCTGCTTCCAGGTCTGCCTCCTCTAACCAGTGAGCCACACTTCACGTTTGTAGCCCAAGGGAGCTGAAGTACAGTCTAAAAAATTAAAACAAAGGAGAAAAAAGAAATAAACAAAAGGTGATCTATAAGAGGAACAAAG
The DNA here is from genome assembly GCF_964261635.1 of Lissotriton helveticus. NCBI lineage: Eukaryota > Metazoa > Chordata > Amphibia > Caudata > Salamandridae > Lissotriton > Lissotriton helveticus. The sequence goes on from NC_136071.1 coordinate 57,054,787, forward strand.
GAAAACTAAAATACTGGCTCACCAACCCTGGCATTGAAGGACAAACCTTTTTGGGAAGAAGTGCACATTTGATCAGACACAATTCATCTGTCACTTGGCAAGAAAGTCAATGACTGAAATGGGCTGACCCATTGGCCCATGCTGTATGCTACCATGGATGGAAGCAGAGCACAAACAGTACTCATACAGACAATTCGCAAAAGAGTGATGACTGAAAGGCCCTCTATGTATGTATGTATGCTTTTTTAAATTATTTACTCATTCATTTATATGATTCTGGCATTCATCTAAGCCTGTCAGGCTTTCTGAAGGGATTTAAGCAATAAGAAATTCAGTACAGATCTTCTACTGTTGTAAACGAATCTAGGACCCTAGTGTAACTTTTCCCGATTCATGCCCTTATATAGGTATACTTTACCCTATCCTTATATAGGCATAGAAATCATTACCATATTTGGCCTGAGCCTTACAGCCCAAATACGGCAAGGCTACTTCCACTAAGTTCCGAGAATTCACAACGATTTCTTGGAAAAACCCGCCTTCAGCAGCTAGGATCTTCCCCCTGCTTGAATATTAAGTTTTCCAAGAAATCCTGGAGTTTTCTGGGAATTGAACCTTTGAGTGACGTTATTAAGTCCAATCATGCGTCAAACTCGGCACCTTCATGGTATAAATATGCCTACATTTGCCCAAACTAACACACGGTGGTTCTTGGAGCAGATCGACTAACTACTTGCCCGACGCCCTGCAGCAGCAAGTGCCGAAGGAAGCCGACCCTCCAGCAGACCCACTGAGAGATGCTGTTTCTTCTCTTGCCTAGAAGGCAGGCGTGTCTTAGGCCTGCCTTTGCAACCTGTGTGTGCTGTTTAATACCAATATTTCAATCAAATAAAATAAATATTTTCCCAGGCCTAAACCTTCCTTTTTAATATATATAAGGCTCCCCAGGGTAGGACCTAAACAATCCATATAGGAGACTGTGTATTGAAAAATTTGGACAGGTATCTTTTACTTTTACATATCCTAGTAGGGACCAACTCTTAAATTTCTTTTTCACTACTGCTTGTTTTACTTTCCCATAGAATAGCATTGGGCTACCTTGTTAAATTTAAAGAGTGATAACTTTTAATAGGGAGCAAGTAGGAAAGTCACGTTTGGGCTCTAAAGAATTGTACTGTCATATGCTCTTAAAAGCTAAAGTCAGATTTTAAGTCACAGTTCTGGAAAAGGCACTATCAGAAAGTTGTCATTTTCTAGTCCCATCAATGTGGTGCCTACTGCCTGTATCCTGGGCCACAGGACTAGGTGTAGCTGGCAGTTGGGCTTTGCGTACCACTCCCAGACAGTGAGTCAAATGGGGAATAGATGTTGGCAGGATACGTCATCTCTGACATGATAGGGGCGGGCGGAACTGTCACCTACCACACTTGCACATCACAAAGACAGTGCCCCAGCACATTCACAAGGGGTTTTGCACTAGTCTTTTGTGCCCTAAACAAGCTGGCTCAAAGGCATGGAGGAAGGGAATTTCAGACACCTCTTTAGGGGGAAACTCCAGAAGCTTCTCCCTCTTCAAAGCTGGCACTAGGTATAAATATTGGACCCCCAGCAAAACTATTAGTTAATTTCTGGACCTGTGGAAGACTCAGAGAAGGACTGTTTTGCTGCAAGAATCAATGATCTGCTGCCCTTCTCTGCTGCCCTGCTGCGAGAAGGATTAGACCTGCATATAGTACCCAGGACCACCAGAGGGTTCCAAAGCCCAGTTGGCTGGCCTCCTGAACAAAGCATCAGTGAGAGAAAAGGCTCCGACAACCCTATCCACTGCAAATGGACTCTGCCTGTTGTGAATCCTGACCCTTCATGTAGAGCTACCACAGTCCTGGACCCTTAGAAGAGGGCCTGAAGGTGATCTGCCAGCCCAGCTGGGGTCTCAGCAGAACCGACACAGCATAATTCATTACTTTGCATCTCTTTATAGGAAGCACTGCTGTGCAATGCATTCACAACCCAGGACCTTATGTTTCAGACCGGCTGTTCCTTGGAAATGCTGCTGCATGATGCAACCTCAATGCAGGACCTTGCAGCATTCCACAACCAGGATTTAAGGTACTTTGTTCAGAAGGTTTAACTGGGTCCCTGCATCTTTCTCATGCTCAAAAGCAGATGGCCTGAACTTGTGACTTTTTCCTGGTCCAGCACGAACAGATAACCACAGTTAAACACTATTTTTACCTAAATCTTTAAAAGTGTATATCTCCAATTCTATTAATTAGATTTGTTTTTCGTTTTAGTTTCAAATGATTTATTAAAATGTACTCATTTTTTCAAAATTGATGTAGAATTGATCTTGTGCTGTGTTTTCACCGTATTACTGTTTGAAGTGCTGCATAAATACTTTATTCATTGCCTCTAAGTTATGCATGACAGATTTTGTGGCAAACTACCAGAGGGTTAAGCACAGGTTAATTTGGGGTTTGCTGGTGTTCACGATGACAAGAATTGTTTGTTGCTGATTGAGTAGGGTTTCAGACCCCTCAACCAGTAACGCAATTTATTACAGAATCACAAACATCAAAACCCTTGCCTCATATCTGTGACCGTCCTTCTAACATAATACCTACATACAGGCTTTAACAATTTGTCATAAAAAGCCTACTAAAATCAAAGCAGGCTTTTCACAATAGCATTTCAAGCCTTCTTTTTTTTGTCATATCTTTTTTATAAATTTTGGGCATAACTTTTTCCAGTAAACCAGTAAGGTCTACAACCTTTCCATTTTGCTTTGACTCCATAACCAATACAGTCATCCGGAAATGCTCATAAAATGGTAGTCATCATGCATATAATTATATGATTACAGTTGACAAAACAGTATACAACACCTCTCAAAAGCCCAAATATTGATTATTACGAAGAAAACCCCATTCACCAGGGTTTATCAGATCGGACAACCAACACTAAAATATTTGCCTGGTACAGCAATTTGTGTGATTGCATGTTACAAAATACCTTTATAAAATCTTTCACACAGTAAAATTACAATTCACCCTTTTATAACTATTGTCTTCAACTTATGCTTTTCACAATAAGTGATTTAGGTCTGCCTTTATCATAACTTTTAATAGGAAAGAGAACATGCCTATAGCCTTGAACATTGTCTTGCCACCATAACCACCACAGGACTGTTGCATTGAGGATAAGCATTTCAACAAGGCAAAAAAATGGAATGCAAGCATTCTTTGTCAGTGTAAGAACAAAACCCCTGCCAATCAAATCATATTCGCAAGGCATCTAACATGTGAGTAAACCTAAGTTCCTCCCTCAGTAGTTCTTCTGAAAGCTCTTTTTCTGTTGATCACATAACGCCTAGTGACAGCTGTCCTTTCACAGCAGACAAAATAAGGAGGTAGAAAATAAATCATTATCTAACTGGAGACCTGAAAAATAAAGAGTTGTGGGATATTTATTATGGTTTTGCATTGGGTATGCATCACAGTTGCGGCACAGCCCTTACAGAAAATCATTTTTGGTAATTACTACTAGCTTTGCAAGGTTTAGTAAAAACAAAGGGTCTGATATAGATTTTGGTGGACTGGTTACTCAATCACAATGGTGGACAGATATCCCGTCCACCAAAATATAAATCCCATATTATCCTAAAGGATTTCTATTTTGTCGGACGGAATATCAGTTCCCGTTGTAACAGAGTAACCCGCCTGCTATATCTAAATTAGGTCCAAAGTAATGCAGTGCAGTGCACAGCACTACATTGTGTTAGCTTGTGTTGGGAAGGCATTCCCATGCATCCACTCTTGGGGGGTATTCTCAAGAACATGTGATAACTACTGCAAAAGTAGCATAACGCAACTCTGCACATCACATTCAATTGCGGGAAAATAACTGTGTTAGAGAGGTACCATGCGATAGGCTCACTATAACGCTTCAAATGTCTGCAATAAAGTCAATGCGACACCGCAAAAATGCGAAACACGAACGCCCAAAACGTTGCGTTGAGGCCAATTGTGATACAAAAATCAGCGATAGCCACTGACAGGCCTGCAATTCCCACGCCTCATGCGTAAAAATGCACTATAAAAACAGAACAAAAAAAGGCAAAAAAAATAAACTGCGTGGCCCCATGGATGCACCCGGACCGAGTGCCCAGGCCAACGTGAACCCCACAAGCCCCACAGACCACCAGCAAGGAACCCCTGGGGTCCGGGAAGGCCGAGGAGAAGAGGAAGAGGAAGACAGTGTCAGTCCGCAGTAAAACTGGATCGTCGTCACGGAGGTGACAGAACACTAGCAACAACTGTCTGTCACCTAAACCGTGTCATTGGCAACATAGACGGAAAAATGGCATTCCATCGTGATTGCAGTCAGAGTGTTGTGGAGGTAAAGATGCGCTGGCATGATGTGAAAAGCCAAACCAAGCAGAAGCCCGCTGCCAACAGGAAGGCAGCAACACCGACTGGAGGTGCGAGTCCTGCGCCACAGGAGGAGCTGGAGCAAATGGAGGCCACAGTCATCAGTGTGGAGACGGTGCAAGGATTCGGGAGTCCGGATACAGCCTGACATGACCTGACGCAACATCAACAGGATGAGTAGTGACCATGGACTGGGGGGACGGGGATGACGGGCACAATGGCACACATGCGCAACGAGGTGTAGCACACCTCACACCCACAATGACCCTGGATCATGTCCCTCATCCCCGAGGCACACTGCAGAACACAGACAGACATCAAGTATGCCCCTGTCCACCATGTGCCCAAAGGGATCCCACCCCACACATCTCCAATTCCACGACACACACATGCACCCGTGCGAAACACAGCAAAGATGCATATTTTTGAGCCACACTGACAATACAACTGACACTACACGATGAGCAGCATGGCTGGAGTACAATCACCATGACATTGAGCACGCCACAAGTCTGAAGTGGCTGAGTGTGGACCACATCCGGAAAGGAGCAGGCCACATTCTGACACATCCACGTGCACAAACAACCACTGACGTCAACAATACATCTGCAGACAAACAATGCACAAGAGTACAAAAACCGTCCAAGAGCACAAAAGACCCAAGCCGCCAACATCACAGCACCTTTAAAGCACAAAAATCAACAACACCGCCTACAAGGAATAAGGAGCAGAATAATCACAGCTGCAAGAGCGACTCCCCCACAATGCAGCACACGCACATAGCAATCCCAGCACATCCACATTGACGAAAATGTGGTACACTGTGCAACACTTTCACTGCAGAACAGAGGACACAACTGGGTCCACCTGTGCGTAGAAAATGGCCAATCACATCTGATATAGCAGGAAACTGTGAGAAGAAAATGTACGCGTTCAACCTCACCTACGTCATAAAGTCCAAATGTACACTGTCCCGCATCAAATAGTCTGCTAAACCCAAACAGTCACAATGTACAGTGTCATGCAGTCTGTATGTAAACTTGAACAATGCGTCAACATACATGCCAACACAATGTTAAAAATCATCTCCCCTTCACATTGCCAAGGGACAGCAGAGCAGACCAGACAACTCAACGGTGATGCTGAAGAGGACCTCCACACTTTCGACAATGACGCTCTACAACACTACATGGACATCTTAGGCAATCGACCTCCAGGAGCAGGACAGCCCAGCTGCATTGAGGATACCCCACCCCCTGCACATACCACGGCTGGCTCCCGGCAGCCCACTGAAGCACACATCTCATTCCAAGGCCAGGTGTCAGACTGCCAGAAGGGGGTGGCCGAACAGGTGCGGTGGGGTTCGACCTTGTGGTAGCCAAACTAGATCACAAACATGGGTGTCTGTGTCCCATCAAGGACCACCTACACTCCCAAATGGAGGCCACACTGAGACAGAGACACATGCCTTTGCACATTTCCAGTACTGAACCACACCCCGAGTCATGGGATAATCATCCACACGCCTACACTGGTCTTGTGCGTGCAGGCCAAGTTCACTCCTCTTACGTATTGAGTTAGGGGCGACAAAGCTCCATGTGCAAGGTCCCACTCGCTGCCTGCAGTGACATGGCTGCATCTGCTGTACACGGCACAAGGTAATGTTGTAGGGCCCAGGGCCCTAATGCATACATCATGAGCACACGGACCCACCCAGATAGTTTGTTGAACTGGCTATGGGCACTTGCACTTGATACCTTTATTGCCAGGGTCACATGTACAGTGACGCCTGTGCTGGATGTGTGTGGGGTGAGTGTAAGCCAGCCCTCATGGAGTTGTTGGTGCTGGCAATTACTTAAACGGTGATCACAATCAAAGCGGACACAGAAAACACGAGCATAACAGAAACAACTGTGAAGCATCATGGTGGTAGCTGGAGAAAGTACAGTGTTCACCCAATATGCAACCAGAATGGTCCATGAGTTGTGGTGCACTGAGTTGGTGGCACCTGAGGAGCTGAGCAGGGTAGCAAGCTGATGATGGCATTCAGGACAGGTGTGAGGAACTTGGATGGGGCTGGCTGTGAGATCCAGCCGACTCTGGTGGTTGTTGGTTGGGAGGTACCAGAGGCCAACAGGCGCAGCACAGCCAGCAGCTATGTCTGAAGTGGGCTGTTGGTTGTCCGCTGTGTTGGTGCAGTCAGCCAGTTGGGCGATGATGGTCAGGATGCATAGGATGGTTGTCCTTTTGAGCCTGTAGTGGGCAATGACATTGTCTGGTGTTAGGTCTGTGAGGCTGGTGCGTTTCCTGGGGGTCTGCTGTCTTTGTCAGCGCTGCCTTTCTGGTGGTTTGGGGGAGTTACGGGGGGGTCCTGGGGGTGGTGGCAGTGGATGTTGTGGCCCTGTTGGGGCTCCGAGCTGCATGATCAGTGGCTCCATGGCATCTGTTGGTCTTCAGGTGTGGCTGTGGGCTGGGATCCCTTCTCTGGTACCCGTTGTCGTCCGACTTTGCACCAGGTCAGAGCAGGTATTAATTTCAGGCAGCTAACGCGCCTTATCGCATGTTTTTGGATCCTATTGGCGATCTGGCTGGCCGTTGACAATGTTGAGGTGTGGTGTTGTTGTGGCTTTTTGCTCGGGAATGCCTACTCTGCATCTCATTAATATAGTTGCAGGGGTCATCTGTGGCAATGTTTTTTGCAGATGCTATCGCCGGAAAACTGGTGATGTCGGCTGTTTGCACCAGCTTGTGAATGGGCCGATAAATGTATTGTGACTTTGGCTGCGATAAAGTGCCGATAACTTGGCGATAGGTCCTTGAGAGTATGCCCCTCGGAGTTTTATGCGTTCCCAGATTTACTAAAGCTTATGAATCTTTCCATATGTGTTACATTCTGCAGCGTACATGAAAAGAGAAATACACCTCAAAGGATTATTTTTGTGCAGGAAGGTATTATAATTTTGCCCATAACCCAGGCATCCTAGCATCATGGCTGCATGGTGCTAGACAGCCTCAAGTTCAACAGTGCAGAGAGAGAGCTGAAGAGTACCATATATTAGTAGGTATGGCACTTTTCAGCTCTCTCCCATTCATGAAACTCAGCACATCAACTTGCCTTTCTGTACTGTGTTGCGTGAATTCTAAGTAAATCTGCCCTCTGTTATTAAAAGTTACTATAACAAAATTAAATAAATAAAACACACGTTGAACCATATTTATCATGGAAGAGAAAATAACTATTTCAGGCAAATGTGAACAATGTGCACAGGCTTTGTGTAGTCATGCAAAGTGAATGGAGCTAATAAGTAAAATGGGCTGACCCATGCCATGCTCTGTTTGTAATGGGAGGAAACAGAACGTGAATGACAATTTACAATGGAAGAAGCCCAACGACCAAAATCACTTATGCGCGGTACTTAATTTGTAAAAGACTTAGCGCGGATGCCCAAATTTCTGCTCTGGCATTGCTATTCGAACTGTCACACCAAATGCGAAGGCTGCATAGTATTGAGTACTCAGGACTCGTTAACCCACTACCAGACTGTTGGAACCTGCACTTTCTGCTTGGGTGAAGGGATTCCCCCAGCCAGGCAGAGTGTACCGCTCCCGTCAAGATGGGTGATTACATTTGCCATATAACCTGTGCTCACCCTTTTTAACCAAAGCTTGGTTCCATGATCTGAATCCTGTCTACTGACTTGCGGAAGCTGGAAACAGGGTGGAGCAGAGCAGTGTGGTGCTAGACAGTGGGACCGCAGAGCGGAGCAGAGTGGAGGAGGAGCTGTTGAGGAGGATGGCTCTCAATGGGGGTCAGGTAGTTTAGCGGGAGCAGTGGAGTACTTGACACCACAGAGTGTGAGCTCGGTTTCCCACAGAAGCGGTCCAGCCAGGCTGTGTGCGGCAAAAAAAATCATGCCCCCGTTCAGCCCAGCGTCGGCTCTGCATTAATCACAACAGACCCTGCTAAGAGGTTCAACTGACATAACCCAACTGAAAATCTATACATAATTCAGCTTTCTCACTGACGCAGGCTCTTCAATCCACTTGAGCAATGCTACCCTTAAATGTCTGCAGTCCCATTGCTTCTGCTACAAGCTGAGTTGGCTCCATCAACTGCATAGTCTCAAGAGAAGGTCGGCCCAAGTGCTGGGGAGCTGTCAAGTCCGCCACCAGCTAACAACTCAGCTACAAGAATGTTTACCTCACAAGTGGTCCCAAGGGCACTAGAGATCTGCTGCAACCACAGCCTCCCTTGATCTACCTACCATAGCCAGCTGGGGCTCCGAAATGCCACAATGGAAAAAAATCAGCTCTCTCCCAGTCTTGCAAATCCTCAAGGAACCTGGAGCTCGATTAACTCACGAAAAGCACTAGTACACCAAGGTCAAGACAAACGCCGGGCCACCAACTGCTCAGAACCGTGATCTCAATTAGAATCAGAATCAGTACCAGAATAGGCTTTACTGCAGGCCACAGAGGGGGTGCCAATATCTCATGAGCTCTCACTCTCAAAGGCAGCTAGCCCATTGGGTCTCACACAAGAGGAGCACTGTCACAAAAGGTCCATGCAGTCTAACCAATTAGAACCCGCTTATAGGTCTGTCCTTCCTGACACAAATGGAGAACAGCACCAGATGGCTGACATGCTCTGAGAGGGTCCAGCATGCAGAACAAGGCCTTGAAAGCAGTCTCAGCCAACTATCAACATGCGGAAATACCGCACCTGCAGCATCGCAGCGACCTGTAGCCACAAATGTACCAACCACAGAGCCGCCACCTTCACAACTTTGGACATCTCTCCACCCAACTAGTCCTTCTAAAGAAATAGGGAGGTCTGCTGATCCGATCTGGCACGAGGGAGGGAAGGCAGCACTATCTTATTTGAACACACAAGAATGGCAGGAAATGCTCGCTGCTTACACACCTGACCAGCGACAGAGCACTACCCCAGACAAGGTTCCTCAACTGTGCTCCAAAAGCCCCAGCCAAATGGCCAGGGAGGAGTCCAAAGACAAACTCAAGAGTGGGATCTTCTGAAAAGATGGATATCCAACTCTCACTGTCAAACACCTAGGCTCTGTTCACCGCAGGCATCAATTAGAAACTGAGGGCCCTTAACAGCTTAATTACCAAGGCTCAATCTGAGGTCAAACTAAATTGCAGATGCAGCTACATAGTTGATACACTTTGTACTCTGCCATCAATCCTAAACGACGTATTAAGGGAGATGAGTACTGCAACAATTGGATCTGAAAACAAGCTCCACGGTACCAGGACTACTCGAGGGGCACCAGGCAAACCTGAACAGTGGGATACTGCACCACCAAAATCAGCAGACTGGACTGGTCATCAAGGAATTCCCTGTGCTGTCAGGGACTCATAAAGGCATGACAACTGAGTTCCAAGAAGGAATGTATGCCGTGAAGCTAAATGCCAAAAAACAATGCCAACAGAGAAGGAAAGGGCGCAATCAGAAAACCAATGAGAAGCCCACAATCTTCTACCCAATCTTCTCCCACCAACACATACAAACTCCCCTCTAAACCTGGTTCAGTCAATACTCATACCAGAAACCCCCTGCCGAATAATTAATCGGACCAAGGAGGCCCCTTTTTCTCACAAAACCCAGAACAGGAGCACATGCCAAATGAAAGAGACAATGGATATGGGATTATAGTTCTACCTCAATTTAAGAAGGCTCCCCAAAGTAACAGCAAGCTGAGACTTGCATGATCAGACCCAAACAGAGGGCCTCTGCTCTCTTCACAACCTCAGAGCAATCATGACAGCCTACAGCAATGGAGGGGTTAAAATCAGTGTCGCCGGAGGCAGTCTCAAAGAGTCCTAATTCACAAAAGGATACAAGCAAGGAGACCGGCACTGAAGACCCCAACAGAAATATTGGGCAGTCCTCGACGGCAGTTCACAACCCGCAAAACCTGCCCTTATTGACCGACTCGAGGTCTGGAAGGCACCATGCAGTTTAGAGAGAGCACCAATCAGTTCAGTCTGAGCTGAACACACTGCACCTCCCTAAGCATTCCCTTACAGAGGCAAGCTCCGGGCCAGCAACACTTGAGATCGAGCCAAGGAATATAACTGCAAATTCGCTGAGCAAGAGTCGGGAAACCAAGGCAAAGGTAGCGCTATACAGTGAAGTTGTCAACCTGGCACCCCAGTGCCTGCAAACGACCTTAAACAGAAAATATCACTGCAGGGAGATACGCATGAGGCAACTCACATGACTCTCCTTTATCCCCCATGTTTACATCAAAAGGACATCAGGACACCCTGAACAGTGGGAATATTCTAAGGCTGCTGCAAGCAATTCCAACTTTCACTGATCTGAGCTCAGAATGTATTCGCTCCGCAGACCCCTATATGCCAGAGGCCACTAAGACCACATGTAAATAAGCAACAGTCGCCTAGAGAGTTACAGCTGAACAGGGCATCCACAAAGCTTAGGGGATAGACATTGCACCGTATCTAATTCCAGCATATTGGCCACCTTTTCTGGCCCCCATTTTGAGGTCAGCATCCTTAAAACCCCAGGGGGGACCACATTCAGTGCTCAGTGGTGCTCTGTGTCAATCACTATTGTGGTGAACCAATTTGAGAACAGACATACAAAATAGCTCTTGGGCAGCCCCTGCCAGGATCTCCAAAGCACAAAGGGACCAAGTAAAAATGCTCAAGAAATCAAAAAATTTCACCCTAAGGTGTTGGGTAGACATCCAGGGGACTCAAGCGCACGCTCCCTCCTGCGAGACCGATGGAAGATTCTGAAGAAATTGAAATGGGAAATTAATAAAGAGCAGGAAGACGAAATCTGGGCAAAGCTGCTTCATGATGCAAACCGAAACAACAGCGCCCAATTCTGGAACAAGATGAATGCCATAATCTGCCAACACCATAAGGGAATCTCAACCAAGATGGATCGCACACCACTAGCCTCTCCTCCAGGTCACCCCTTAGCACTCTGGTACATGTAGTGCATGTAGATGGACGAGTAAAAAGTAGTTCACCACAGTTGGTGCGAGTAGTTACTCATTATCCCCAAGTTCTCTGGACCCGAGACATGGCCCGGGTTTCGGGACAGTTTCCCTCGTCAGCAGAGCAGTGTTTGGGGTGGATGAGAAGGCCGCCAAGTAACCGTCACAGGCCCTGATGCCTCTCCGGCGCCAGGTGCGTCTCCATGAGCTCGTCAGCTCAGGGCTCACGGGAGCCGTTTAAGTACAACCAAGATGGATCGCACACCACTAGCCTCTCCTCCGGGTCGCCCCTTAGCACTCTGGTACATGTAGTGCATGTAGATGGACGAGTAAAAAGTAGTTCACCACAGTTGGTGCGAGTAGTTACTCATTATCCCCAAGTTCTCTGGACCCGAGACATGGCCCGGGTTTCGGGACAGTTTCCCTCGTCAGCAGAGCAGTGTTTGGGGTGGATGAGAAGGCCGCCAAGTAACCGTCACAGGCCCTGATGCCTCTCCGGCGCGCAGGTGCGTCTCCATGAGCTCGTCAACTCAGGGCTCACGGGAGCCGTTTAAGTACAACCAATATGGATCGCACACCACTAGCCTCTCCTCCGGGTCGCCCCTTAGCACTCTGGTACCTGTAGTGCATGTAGATGGACGAATAAAAAGTAGTTCACCACAGTTGGTGCGAGTAGTTACTCATTATCCCCAAGTTCTCTGGACCCGAGACATGGCCCGGGTTTCGGGACAGTTTCCCTCGTCAGCAGAGCAGTGTTTGGGGTGGATGAGAAGGCTGCCAAGTAACCGTCACAGGCCCTGATGCCTCTCCGGCGCGTAGGTGCGTCTCCATGAGCTCGTCAGCTCAGGGCTCACAGGAGCCGTTTAAGTACAACCAAGATGGATCGCACACCACTAGCCTCTCCTCCGGGTCGCCCCTTAGCACTCTGGTACATGTAGTGCATGTAGATGGACGAGTAAAAAGTAGTTCACCACAGTTGGTGCGAGTAGTTACTCATTATCCCCAAGTTACTCATTATCCCCATAAGGGAATCTCATCACACATCTCAGAGGACTCATGGCTTACATTTCTACCCAAGCATTTTAACAACAAAGCCAGGGGCATCTGCTCAATGGACCTAAACGGACGGACGTCAGGCGATCGCCCGGGAGCAGGATCCATGGCGATGCTGGAGTTCAACATGCCTGATCCAGTCAAACCTCCAGGCCACCCACCTCGATTGGCAATGAAGAAGCAGATCACAAAAGGGAGAAGAGAGGGGGCTCCAGGTGCGAATGGAATCCCACCAGCCCTGTTCAAACACAAACCGCCCGACTGGGCTAATTTCCTGCAACCTTTATTTTTGGTAGTCAGGTCACAAGGCAGAATACCTGACTCATGGAAAGGCACGATGATCGCACCGATCTACAAGAGTGGCAAAAAGGCCAGGCCTAGCAACTACCGCATTGTGGCCTTGATCGATAATGAGGCAAAGTATTTTGTATGAAAAAAACAAGGGAAGAGAGGGAGAGTATCACGGATGGATTCGTACTCCCTAGACAAGTTTACATAAACAAAGAGAATCCACCTAGTAGTGTTTGGAAGTGTTCCTCACAGTGGTGTGGAGCACTTAGTGTTTTTTAAAATACCCCTCACGCACCAAAAGGTCCCTTGGTGTCATGCTTCATCATAGGGGTCTTTGCACCCCTCTATGGGATCAGGCGTGCTGCGACCTACGACTACGTGGGAGCACTTATAATAATAGACTATGTATGGTGCATGTGAGGGTATATTTAAAGATAATGTGAGTGAGTGGCGGGATGAGTGAAAAGTTTAAAAAGTACCTGGCTCATAGGACTCTGAAAAACCTTTAATTAGGTCCCTGGGCTGGTGCTGTTAAAAGAAGTGAAGTGCGAGGTGTTGATGTCGTGATTATGTACATCACCTCAGGTGTGCGTCGACAGGTTTCAGAGACCAAGCTCCTTCTTCAGGACGGGGTGCACAACTTCCCCACCTTACTCACATTTCACCATGCAAAAAACAATGTGGTATTTACAAAAAAGGGAATATATATATATATATATATATACATATATATGTGTGTATGGACTATTGGTTACAATGTACCTACAGCGGTATAGCTCAAGTATATGCGATTTGCATTACCTGAGGAAAGATATGAGGCAAAAAGCATTGGTAAACCTCAAGACAACCATTTTTAGCAGGTGCAGTCACCTAGAAAAATGTTAAGGGGGTCAAACTGTCAGTGAATATTTAACCCTGTAAAAAAGACATATACATGACACACAAACATTAAACAGAAAACACACTCTCTATTGCAGCAATGGCGAAATGTGGGGAGGAGAAAGGAATAGGTATTGTAGGCATACTTGTCTTTATATTGTTGTAAGCATCATGAGCCTCCTGAACGTCTGGGATGACAATTGCCAATCTGCAATCTAAAAATAATTGCTGTGGTAAACATCGCGGTTCACTTCCTTCAAGTTGTAGATACAACTTTGCGGTTCACTTACTTCAAGTTGGGATAGTCCGAAACCTATTTCGGGCTATCCCAATATTGAGGGGATGTTTTCCAATTTTATTTGGAGCTATCAAAAACTTCGCCGCGCATATAAATATCTGACCCATCCAGTTGACCGGGGCTGGAATGCCCCCAATATTCAGTTATACTATTGGGCTACTGCTCTTCAACAATTAGGTACTCTCTATTATTTTGAAAATGAGCAAAGTGATATGCTAACAGTACCAACTATATGTCAACAGTCGATAGGAGAAGCTGCAGGAGGAAAATTTCAGCGTCAAGATGACTTGAAAAGATATCAAAAGAAAGGTAATAAATGTATAGAGTGTGCCGTGAAAATTTGGAAAAGGATAGAGAACATTTGTAAAATAAGAAGGTATACTAAATATACATCACTCTACGCCCGACTCTATACGATGGTATGGCTAAAAAATGGCAACAAGCGGGGATCGTTACATTAGCAGAGGTTTATACGAATCAGGAATTGATGGCGTTTATTAAAACGTTTGGCCTACAGCGGGACTCGTGCTTTAAATATTTACAAATACGTAATTGTATAAGAGGAACCTCTAAGCATAGTATCAATTTGGGGCCTATACCAATTCTGAAGATTATGGGTAATTCTATGAATAGAATCAAAGACTTTTATCAAGAGCTCCTAAAGAGTATTCCGGACTATGTTGAAGAGATAGAACTAAGTTGGTTGAATAAGCTAAGTGATGGGGAGGTCGATATAGACAAGGTGCTGGAAATTGGGAATACAGTTTCTATGTTGGCTAACTTAAAAGCTCAACAATATAAAACAGTTTATAATCTTTACTATACACCCTCCAAACTTTTTAAGTGGGGAAAAAGACAATCTGACGAATGTCTGAGATGTCAAACCGGTCCCGCAGATATAGTACATACGTTCCACTTATGTGGAAAGCTAGATACGTTAAAAGCAGGGATTGAGTCCTTTATGCTCCAAACATTGGGGAAAAACATAGGAATCTCCTCTTACTGATGTTATTTGGATATGATTGCAGGCTGCGGCTAGAATAAAAAAAATACCCATTTAGTTATTCTCGTGCCAGTCTTCTGTTGCATACTCAGGTGGGCGCTTTTGCACCCCTGGTGCTGAGTACTATGTGTCCTACCTACCAACGCAGGTCTGTGTGCGAACTTGCACATGTGTGCATAGGTAGTGAGGAATACCTGTGTGTGTTTTCCCTACTTTTGAGGCTAGCTCTTCCCACAGGTTAACATGGGGAAGTGGTTGACGTTACTTCAGGCTGCAATAGTGAATAGAAGTAGAGCAACCTCATGATGCTTACTACTTATGGATTCGCCATGCCAAACCCTTTCCAATGGAAAAAGTGGTTTTGGCATAACTTGCTTAGAAATGCAACTTATAGAATATGGACATTTCTATGCCCTAAGAGTCTTCTGTACCATGGTCCTGTGAACACCAGTGGATGGGGTTGCACACCCATTGACCGTCATAAACAATGGGTGTCCACTAGAACAACAAGAGCTCTGTCATTTGAGGGTCAGATTCGATTGATTGGAAAGAGAGGTTTTCATGCTCAGCCTCCCAGGCCTAGATCAAGGCTAAACTAAAGATTAAGATCTGAATTCCCAAACCCCATGGCAGGCAGGCCTACAATTTAGGAGAGACTTCTGTAGTTCAAACGAAAACCCTTTGAACAACTCTTAACTTCAAAGACACACAACAGTCTGACTACAGGTGCTACATCCTTCAGTAAAGAGATACACTTGTGGGGAAAGGGGACTGGAAAACCCAGACTGCGTGGTGCACATTTCCATAGGAATATTACTGCCTGTGAAGGGGACTGTGTACCCTTTCTTAATATTGGCTGGCCTGGGCCGAAGACCTGCTAAAGTATGGTGCCCTGAAGTGTGCTCTCCAAGGGCCCATCGGTGGGCCTCCTGTTCTCCCAGCAATCTCAGGGTGAATCAAAGATCTTTTGCGAGGGACCTAAACCATCTAGCTGTTACTTCTGGAGAGGGGAGTCCTCTCAAGTGACCACATTGGCTATGGAATCCCATTGGGTAGAACTATGTGAGTGAGGAATTAAGACTTTGTCTGGAGACCGGATTGTCTAGAGTGGAGATTGTCTAGTCTTGCTCACATTTAAGATACGGAATGCCTGTAGCACAGGGACCCAGAAACTCATAACATCTAGTTGGTGGTGAGTGGTTTCGCCGGTTGCAGGACTCCGCATGGCCTGTTTAATTGAATGTGCTGCATCGCTCTAGTGTGACTTGCCAACTGCATGCTCATTGCGAGCATTGTCTGTTCACAGGGTGCGACCCTCGGAGGTGGTGGTGCACCCATAGTAGTGCCTCATTCTACCTCATGTGTTTCTGCTGTACTTGCGCATGTGCGTGTGACCGTACTGGTCTTGTGCAACGTGTATCATTGTGCACTGGAAGTTGTGCCTTATTTCTGGAGAGGTACGGAATTTGCCATTCTTCATTATGTTTTACCGGAAGTGCTTGGTGCAACCCATCTCAATGTGCACCGGTCATTGTGCCAGGGAGGTACAGAATTTACAACTCTTCGTGTTGGAGACCTGAAGTGTCTGGTGCGATCTATACAAATGTGCACCAGACACTGTCCTGGAATTGCCAGGTCCAGACCCTGAACATTGTGTACCACATGGGTGCCTCTTCCTATCAAGAGGTTCTCCTGTGTTACTCCCCATTCTTCAGTTGATCCCAACCCAGTGGTATTAGTTGAACTGTGTGGAATATCAAGGGTAGATGAATGATAAGCACGAAATGCATAGGGATTGGGATTGAATTTGTATTGAATAATCATTTGGACAGTACACCGCATTCAATTGAATTACATCAATTATACCATTGTATGCCTAACTGTGATGTAATAGTTAAAATGGTTGAACTTTGTTGAAGATTAAACACGCATAGACTGTTTGGACGTGTACATTTTTATTTGGGAATACACAGAACCTAATTTTGGATTACAATCATTGAAGACTGCTCGTCTCACAAAGGAGTGTGGTTGGGCACATTGGTACGTTTAACAATGTATCTTGTTTTGGGGAAGTTGTATATCAATATATTATCAATACAATTATATCCTACGCTGTACCTGAACTTTTACCTGTACAATCCCAGAGACCTGATGGGATCTAAAATTCGATTTGCACGTATTATTGGCCTAATATATACAATATAACCCCGTAATTATATAATCATATAATTAGAGTTCATCATGATCGCATATTAACCACTGATTCACTTTTGATTGGTTTTGTTCCTATTGGTATGACCGGAGCCGTTTGTTTCGTTTCTTTATGTGCAAGTATGGTTTCTTTGAAATCACGTGATTACGCTTTCTGCTCGAAACCACGACGGCCAGTCGAGCTGCCTACTATAATTGTTAGCTTGTAGCTCAAGGAAACCCAAGGTCACACTTGCCCTTCTAGTGGGATGCGCACATTCTAGCAGAGCCCGTTCCTGTACTCCCCGGGCTACAGATAGGCAGGGAGGCACCTTACTGGCACCTTACTGACCTGCCCCCGGAATAGCTTCGGCCTAGGCTACTAGCAAATCAATTGTGCCTTATATGGGTATTCCTCTTGGCCTACTGACAAGTTGTATCTTTCCTTGTAGGGTGTCATCGTGAACATGTGAAACGTATATATGCTTTGTATTTCGAACATGTAAGCAGTCTCCTCTGCACACCTCCGAGGGTCGTGTAGACTGAGGCTCCCCTGTCAGTGCTTGTATTTAATGAATAAACGATTGAACCTTCTTCATTGCCGACTGAATTATTCTTAAAGATAAAGGTATATGGGCTACTGGTAAGTATAGCCCGTTAGAATTAATTTTGAATCCTTCAGTTGGCGACTCCGCCGGGACTCCGCGATAGGGTCGTCCCCTCCTGTAAACAGGGGTGATGGGACAAGGCGAGTTCTGGCCGAGTGGGTGGACAGAAAGAGGATCCTGATTTGAGACACCCATTTGTGGTATGAAAATGAGCTGTTCCACTCTCGAGCTCAGTATCCCTCCCAGCTACGGAAGACCCTACGCCGGAGTCCTACGGGCTTAAGCCGAGAGAAGAACAGACTGTGAGCGGTGAGTGATATTCTGTGATTGGATTGGATAAGGATCACTCAGTTGAAGTGTTTCCATTTGATAACAGTTAACTGTCTTTGTTTGGCGTTGGCCGGGGAAGCCGGATTACGAGGGAATCTGGGGATCTACCGTTGCGGCGAAGGGGCTGCACGGGTGGATGCCCCACAGACTTGTTTGGTGAATAATTGAGACTACATCTGATGCCTTAGCGGAGCACGGCGTTGCTCGCTCGGCCAAATTCTCTCCGGGAAAGCTCTGGGAGCAACTGGGTAAGCTTGGGTTCTGGAGACGTGTCCAGGTTCTCGGCCCAACCAGAACAGGACCATGGGATGGCCTGTGAGAGAGTTCGTGGCTCGCCTATCAGGTGCTCTCAGAACAGTCGAATGACTGCTCCTGTTTCTTTTGGGTTTTTGTTGGTCTAGAATTCTGTTAAATCGATTCCCCGAACAGGAGTCGACGGGCTCTGTTCGTATCTGAAGACATCATTTGCATAGATTATTGAATAAAAATTTGCCTTGCACTGTTTTACAGCACTTTATTATGACGATTGAGTGAAAAGCTGTGTGAGTGGATAATGAGAAGGACGTGTCCAAGTGTGTATGTGCTTATTTAGATTGTGTGAACAAAAATTGCACCATGCCTTGTTTCAGTAAAATATGTTTTGGGTGCTCCTGTTGGCGAGGTACACGTCTCGAAGAAAAACCGCCTCCCCCCCCCCCCCGAGGGTAGTCCCAGCTTTGATATGTATGTTAAACACGGGTTGCAGCCAATCCTATTTAATATCCTTTGGAACAAGTATACGAAGGATAATTCGGAGTTACAATGGCCCCTTACAGGGACCTTTGATGAGACAAAGATTAATTACATACAGAATAAATTGTTTATGAAAAAGAGCCGTCGGTCTATGTTTGACTCCTTGAACTTATGGTTGAAGGAGGCAAAAAGACGAAGGATCAGAGAAGAAAAGCTAGGAAGGCTGAAGAATGGATAGACAATTACCCAGAAGGCAGTAGCACACGATAAGGGAAAGGTTGAAGAGAATATTGAAAGGATGGATAGACAGCTTCGATTGGAAACAAGTAAAAGCTATGTGGCAAGACCAGAGACAGGGGATGAGTTAGAAGATTTGTTAGAAGCCCGACCACCTCCTCCGTATGCTCCACAAGGGTTGTACCCAGCCGTACCTTTGATACGGGCAGATCAGTTGGGAGCTGCATCGAGCGTAAAAACACCGATAGGGGCGGTTGCTACGGCCCCCACTGGAGGGTCAGGACCTGATGCTCCATTTTCCCCTCCTTCTATTCGACAAACTACCTCACCCTTAATATCCCTTCGGCCGGATGCGGCCGTCCCCTCTCCTTTGCACTCGGTGTTTCTCTCCCATCCGACTCAGACCACTTCAGACCTCCGAAATATAGTTGGCCCAGGAGCCACACCCAAGCGACCGTTGTCTGACTTGAGTGATCAACGAGCCTACACTCGGTCGTTGCTGGGAATAGAGGAGAGAAGAGCTATTATAATTCAGGCATCCCAGTGGATGCAGAATGCTATTTATACTTTAGAAGATATTTGGAGCACCATGAAGGACTTTGAGCCAGTGGCACAGCAGCTGGCTTTGGAGAGCATGGCGATCCGATTGATTTCCTTATGGGAACAGCATTTTGATATAAGAGATCACGCTCATAAATTCCATCTCCAAACTGAGGAAGTGTATCAGAATGTAACTACGCTTTTGCATTATAGGGAACGACTGCACCGAAAGAGTGCTGAATGGGGAGCACAGCACCCCATGAGAGAGGTGCATCCTCTCTTTTTCCCGGAAGTACCCGAAATAAGGGACAATGGGAGTAATGTCACTAGAGCTCGGGTGGACGCTAGACTTCAGGAACAATGGGTTTATACCCCTTGGAAACAAAGCGAAGTCCTTACGTTAAAAGCCCAGCCCCCTGACCCCCGTAAAAATCCTACAGTTTATTGTAAGGAATTGGCCGAAGCAGCCAATTCTGCTATTATGACTATAGCTGATATTGAATTATTTTTTGGTCTCCTGATCCCAGTAGATATTTGGAGACAGATACATGATACAGACAATATTACAGAGTTGGGGGGAACATGGGATCAATTAAAAAATTGGGATAAGGAACGGAAGCCCGGTGAGAAACCTAGGGATGAAATATTAGCTGTACCGGACAAAATTGTTACATACATGAAGTCTCTTCTCCCTCCTAGAAAAGTAGATTGGGATAAATTAACAGCGTGTAAACAGAAAAAGGATGAAAGTGTGTCTGATTTCTTTACTCGATTTGAGAAAGTTTTCATAGATTTTAGTGGTCAGGACCTCTCAACAGAGAGAGGAATCCGATTATTTGTAAACAGATTTGTCACAAATTTGCTCCCGGAGGTTATGTCCCATCTCCAATCAGCTGAGAGTACGTGGACTACGGCTGCTCCGTCCGTTATCCTTAGTATGGCCCAATATTATGAACATCGAGAAAATGAAAGTAAGGAAAAATCTGAGAAACAGACTAAGGATCTAAAAACTAGAGTACTGCTGCAGCAAGTCAGTAGAGGACAAAATTCAGGATGAGGAGTGCGAGGCTCATTTCAAAGAGGCCAGATGGCAGGGAGAGGTAGAGGAGGCCCTCTGAACATTGGGATAAACCAAAGTTCCTATTGTAAGGGGGAAGGACATTGGAGGGTGGATTGCCCTCTGTTGTTGGCAAGGAACGGACCTAGTAGAGGACGAGGAAGGGGTCGAGGGAATATAGACCAAAATAGCATGGGAAGAGAGGATTCGCAATATGAGGGCTCTCGTAAAAACCATTTCGATGACCCTCAGAACAGACAATACTACAACGAGACTTATCAGGACGACAAGTATGATGAGCGGGATTATGCATGAGACAGCCGTGGACAGAGCGGGGGCCATATTACAGTACCAGTTGACCAAGAGAGACCTTATGTACAAGGAAAACTGTTGGGTACATCGGGAAGGTTTTTAGTGGATACTGGAGCGATGAATAGTTCAGTCGCCCATACACTGGTCCCAGGGGCAGCTCTGTCTGGCCAAAATAACGTATCAGTAGGATTCTCTGGAATACCGGTTGTGAGACCCATTTCTAAACCTCTGCCTTTTACAATAGGTCCCATTTCCATGCATACACCCTTTCTGCTAACTTCTAATTGTGGTAAAAACCTCTTAGGGTTAGACATCTTGAAGAGATTACATGCACGCATTTATTGTTCCCCTGATGGTGTTTTTCTGACAATGCAGAAACCACCTGTGAAAGTAACTCAATACTTTGCTAAAAATGAGATTTTGCCCCCTGAATTCTCCACCATTCCTCCGACATTGTGGGCGACAGGGGATACCGATGTTGGTCTGTTAAGAATAGCCCCTGTGTCAATAACGTTGAAACCAAACGCCAGATGCCACGCATTCCCCAGTATAAGATTTCACCGGAAGATGAACAGGCCCTGTTGCATATTATTCGTGACCTCATTGAAAGAGGAGTGGTAGAAGAGACAGCTGCTAACGTTTGTAACAGTCCAATTTTGCCGATTCTGAAGCAAACGCCAATTGATGGTGCCCCTGATTATAAAACTGCATATCGTTTTGTGATTGACCTTCGGGCCGTCAATAAAAGAGTAGTCCCTCAATATCCAGTGGTACCAGATATTACAGCAATTCTTACAATGATTCCCCCTACAGCACAATATTTTTCTGTAATAGATTTAAAAAATGCTTTTTTTAGCATTCCAATTCATCCTGATAGCAGACATATCTTCGGATTCTCATTAGGAGGCCGAAGCTTTAGATTTACGCGTGCACCCCAAGGCTATACAGAAAGTCCTCGCATATATAGCCAGGCTCTGAAGGCAGTCCTTGATGAATTATTTTTGCCTGCCGGAAATACGATCATCCAGTATGTGGATGATATTTTGGTGGCCTCCGATACAGAAGAAGGCTGCAAAGAAGCGACAGTGAAGTTGTTACACCATTTGGCTGATAAAGGAAATAAAGTCTCCCTCTCCAAATTTCAATATTGTTAACAGGAAGTGACCTACCTTGGCCACTTACTGTCGAAAGCGGGGAGACGACTAACACCAGAACGAAGATCTGTAATTACTAACATGTCTGTACCTCGTACCCAACGTGATGTTCGTGCTTTTCTTGGCATAACCTCTTACTGTCGCCAATGGATTCCTAATTATTCACTCCTCTCTAAACCCTTGTTGTATTTGACCACCAAACATGTGCATGAACCCCTACCCTGGATGAATGAATGTCAAGAAGCCTTTGAATCTTTGAAGTCTGCTCTATGTTCTGCACCTGTTTTGGGTACCCCGGATTACCAGAAGCCTTTTTCACTTTATGTGCACGAGGTGGACGGTTGCTCTCTTTCAGTATTAACACAGGGTTTTGGTGGAAAACAGAGACCCTGTGCCTTCTTTTCATCAGTACTGGACATGGTCGCACAAGCCCTTCCCAGTTGTCTGAGGGCCACTGCGGCGGTAGCGGTGGCCATCCGACAATCAGAAGGTATAGTTTTGAACATGGATCTCACAGTCATGGTACCGCATGCTGTGGATATTCTGTTAAATAGAACAAAGACCCAGCACCTTACGAGTGCTCGTTTAACGGGATACGAATTAACATTGTTTGCACCCCACATTACAATTAAAAGATGTGCTACATTAAATCCAGCAACATTATTGCCTCTCCCTTCCAATGATAAAAGGATGATATCCATGATTGTATATTTCGAACTGAGGAGGAGACGAAAGGGCGTGTGGATCTTACCGACACCCCTTTACCAGAACCCCTAGGAGAGTTGTATGTTGATGGTTCTTGTTTTAAATTGCCAGATGGTACCACAACAGCAGCATATGCTATTTCGACCCTAAAAACAGTGGTGGAAACCGCTAAGATTTCTCATCACTCAGCCCAGGCAGCTGAACTAATAGCCTTGTTACGAGCATGTGAAATTAGCAAGGGTCTGAGAGTAAATATTTACACAGACAGCCAGTACGCCTTTGGCGTTGCCCATAGTTTTGGGAGGCTGTGGAGGGAAAGGGGTTTCTTTACCACGCATGGCCAGAAAATTCAACTTGGTCCTGTAATTGATCGATTGTTATTTGCCTTAACACTACCAGATAAAGTTGCCATCATCAAATGCAGTGCTCACAAGAAAGTCATTGATTCTACAGGAAAGGGAAATGACTCAATAGCTAAGGAAACAGCTCAAACTAAGATGACTCCCATGTTTCCTAGTGTTTCGGCTCGGTGGGTGGCGGAAACATCTGTGTTTGACAATACGTTATGTTATGTTATGTTATGTTATGTTATGTTATGTTATGTTATGTTATGTGCATTTATTACGCGCACAGCTGCTCCAGCGAAGAAGCGTCCTGGCGCCCGACAAGGTACCAACATAACACAGCTAAAAAGTGGGAAACTAAGGATACAACAGTTTAAAGAAATAGGAAGGTCTTGACGGCCCTACGAAACGTACACCATTGAAAGTGTAAAAGAGTTACAGAAAGAAGCTACCATAGACGAAGCACAAAGATGGGAACAGGAAGTATGAAAACAAGACAAAAATGAAAGTTGCATAGATCGAACTGAGAAGCAGCGTTGGTTACTCCCTAATGCATTGGTATATGCTGTAGTGACCAATGGCTCATGGTCTAGCACACATAGGAGCAAAAGGTATTTGTGCAGTGTTAGACCCAGTCTGGAATAACCCAAATATTCCCAAAACTGCAGTGCATGTGGTTAAATATTGTCCTGTGTGTTTGCGTTACAACCCAGGGGGCAGGGAATCTGTCCTGAGTGGAAATTTTGCACCGCCATCTTTACCATTTGAAGTTATACAAATAGATTATATACAAATGGAGAGAGTGAACAATTTGAAATATGTATTGGTGGTGGTTTGTGCTTTCAGTAAATGGGTTGAAGCCTACCCCACCAAGGAAGCCACTGCGGTTGCAACTGCCAAACTTTGGTTAAAGAATATTTTCCCCGATACTGTTTGCCCCGGATTATCTGGTCTGATAACGGAACACACTTTAACTCCCAGTTGGTTCAGAGTGTTTGTGACGGTTTACAAATTAAGCAAATATTTCATGCAGCCAGGCATCCCCAGTCAGCTGGTCTAGTTGAGAGGTATAATGGTACATTAAAACTAAAAATGGCCAAAATTTGTGCCAGTACAGGATTAAGATGGCCCGATGACGTCCCTTTAGCACTATTGTCACTCAGAACAACACCACACACAAGAACAGGATTATCACCTTACGAGGTAATCTTTGGACATCCTGCCAATTTAAGGGGGGTTCCTAGGCCTAGGTCTTTTAGGGATATTGATTATCCTTTGATGACAGATTATTTGTATGCCTTGACTAAAGATCTACGCTCTATTCACCAACAGGTATCCGAGACATTGCAGCCGCTACCAGAGGGTCCAGGACATCGGTTGGAACCAGGCCAGTGGGTTCTGGTGAAGAACTATCAACGAGAATCGAGTTTGGAACCGAGGTGGTCCGAACCCTACCAAATCATACTTTACCACAAGGTCGGCTGTGAAGGTGCATGGGCGCAAGCATTGGATCCACGTCAACCACCTGAAGCGCCTCCCGCTCCCTTTGCCCTTTGATTTGCAAAACCGCGAAGGAATTCCGAGCCATGTAGGAGAGTCGCTGCAGAGCCTTGTACCCTTTTCAGAAGCTCGAGAAGAGGGGCAGCCAAGTGAAGAGTTGCCCCCAGGTGACAGGGCGGCTCAATCAGCGAAGGCCGTTGTTTCTGGTGCATCAAAGGGTTCGAATGCATCTGATGCCCTTGCAACCGAGTTTTTTTCTGACCAGGAGCAACCTGGTCACTGTAAATACGACCTGCGGCCCCGAAAACCGCGCAGTACCCCAGATTCTCATGGTAGGAGATTGGGAAAGACTTGAGTTGAGAAACCTCGGATAGACACCCTGGGGTACTGAGCGATATACTGGACTGAACCCGTTGAGAGCTTGGAACATTGTGCAAAGTAGCTCTGTTCAGAAAGAAAGACTGAGTTAAGGGCTGCGGTTGTTCTGCGGGAAGAAGGAACTTGTTTGCCGTCTGTTTCTTTTTAATGTATGACAAGAGTCTGCCTGTGAGGCTCTAAACGGACACAGGAAAAAAGATCCCCTCTGGTGGCTTGCGTGCTTTTTGGATACAAAGATAGTTTTGGACTTATGGAGAGGGACCGAGTTAGAATTGGACTTATAGAGAGTATGTTTCCCTTTGCTCGATTTGCGATGGAGGATGAAAGACCACTGGCTCCTCGGCGATATGTGGATAATATGCATTTGTTTTCCGGATGGTCCACCAGAGTGAAGGTGGCATTCGTTGCTTTTATTATTATCATTACAGTGATTATGATGTGTGTATTTGTATACTTAGAATTTCAGTACCCTGTACAGAAGCTATTAGGCACTACTGTTGCCCCGGAAGAACATATCTTCTATTCTTTGCCCCTCATAAGGCAAGACATAGAGAAACTCATATGAAAAAAGCATTTATTGAAATGTTGCATCAGACTCACAGCACCACAAACAAAACGAATTGTTGGGTATGTGGGTTACTTCCCGCAGTCATGCACCAGCATGAACTATTCATTTCATTACCAATGTCCTATTTAGCTAGCTGTGAAGCCTGGTTCCAATTACTCTCTTTGATGTATTCACATTATGTACCCGAACCAAAGATATACACTGAAAAAGATTATGAGGCCATTTTGAAGTATATAGAACAACCTCAAGGATTTGATGCAGAAGGAAATGGCGGGGAGGGCTCCTTGGACCCCAATGCTTGCATGAATGTATATACAGAATATAAGAATATTACATGGTTAATAGAGGAAATGCAGGATTTTGAACTTTTTAATGACACTATGTATTTCCAGCATTTTTAAAGAACCAAATATTACGAATGACAAAGCATTGCCGATCCCCATTATTAATACTACCTCTCCCTTTTGCATACAGGGACGAGGTCATGTTAAGGTAGGAAAGAGCAGATGTAATTATACTTACACATTACAGGTATATAGTACCCCACCCATGATTACTCCACCAGATGTGTATTTCGTATGTGGTGTGAATGCGTACATGTGGCTCCCATCAAAACCGCCACCTCCCCCGACAACTGGAAACATGCCGAGATCAACCCCCTACTGAAGAAGAAATATGTTGACCCAACAGACCTTAAGACCTTCAGACCCATCTCCCTCCTCTTCCCAGCCAAGGTTATCGAGAAGACCATCAACTCCCAACTCCCCAAATTCACCAAAGAAAACTAAGTCCTGGACACCTCCCAATCCAGCTTCTGAAGCTGCCACAGCAACGAGACAGCAATCCTCACCACCACCTATGACATCCTCTTCTTCCTCGGCCGGGGCAAAAACCACAGCTCTCATCCTACTGGACCCCCCAGCCTACCGCACCCTAATCACAAGGCTCCACAACGGCGACTTCTGTGGCAAGGCAATAGACTGGATCCACTCCTTCCTGACCGGCCAAACACAGCGAGTCAAACTATCCCCATTCCTCTTAGAGCCTACAGAGATCAGTGACAAAGTACCCTAGGGTCCTCTCTGAGCCCACCCTCTTCGGCCCCCCTCGCAGCCATCATCAGAAGCCACACCCAGCTGATCTTCTCCCTCACTGTAAAACCTACAGCCGCCAGAATCATCTTTCACAATGGAATGAAGGCCGTTGCTTACTGGATGAAAGACAGCTGCCAAAAGCGCAACTCGAACAAGACCAAAGTACTCATCCTGGGACTCATCCCCTCATCCCCTCAGCCTGGGATGACTCGTGGTGGCCTCCCATACTAAGAACCCCTCCCACTCCCACCGACCATGCATGCAACCTCTGCATCATACTGGACTCCCTGCTCTCATGAACCACCAAATCAATGCAGTATCCTCATCCTGTTTCCACATGCTCCACCTGCCTCAAAAGACTTTCAGATGGGTCCCCCCAGATTCCAGAAAGACGGTCACCCAAGCACTCATCACCAGCAGACTTGAGTACAGCAATGCACTCTGTGCCAGAGTCACCAAACAACAGCTCAGCAAACTACAGACCATCCAAAACGTCACAGCCAGACTGGTCCTCAACATCCCCCTCTTCAGCCACATGACACAACACCTCTGACAACTCCACTGGCTCCCAATCAACAACAGAATCACCATTTAAGCTCCTCATACATGCATACAGGATCCCCACGACGTAAGACCAAATTATTTGAACCATCGCCCCGCATTCCACAATCCAGCCAGACAACTCTGCTCCGCCCTACGGGCCCTGGCATCCGTCCCACAGATCTACAAGACCAGAACAAGAGGAAGATTCTTCTCCTACCTTCCCGCCAAAACCTGGAACACCCTACCCCGCCACCTCAGCCAATATGCATCATTGACCAAATTCAGGAAGGAACTCAAGACCTGGCTCTCCTACTGAACCTCCACACCAAGATGGATCAGCAGCCCCCCAAGCACCTTAAGACCATTTATGGGTGAGTAGCTGCTATTTACAAATCCCTGATTGATTGATTGAATGGAGTTGAGTGGAGTTTGTGGAATAGGGTGGAGTGGGTTGGAGTTGATTGAGGTAGTGGAGTGGATTGGATTGGAGTAAAGTGGGTTGTATTGAGTTGATTGGGGTGGATTGGAGTGGGTGGACTTTATGGGGTGTATTGGATTAGAGTGGGTGGATTGAAATGGTGTGAGGTAGATTGGATTAGGGTGGATTGGAATGGGTGAAATAGATTGGTTTTGATTGGGGTGGATTGAGTGGAGTGGAGGGTGTGGATTGGATTGGACTATAGGGGGAGTGGATTAGAGTGGGGTGATTTGGATTGGAGTGGGGTATATTGGAGTGCGGTGGATCAAAATAGGGTGGATTGTGCTGGAGTGGGTGGATTGGAGTGAAATGGGGTGGGGTGGGGTGGACTGAAGTGAAGTGGGGTGGAATAGAGAGGTGTGAAATGGAGTAGGGTG
Source organism: Lissotriton helveticus (assembly GCF_964261635.1). NCBI lineage: Eukaryota > Metazoa > Chordata > Amphibia > Caudata > Salamandridae > Lissotriton > Lissotriton helveticus. The sequence continues at coordinate 57,082,880 of NC_136071.1, forward strand.
AATTGGAGTGGAGTGAATTGGAGCGGATGGATTGGATTGGCATAGGGGGTGGGGTAGGGTGGATTGGAGTAGAGTAGAATGGATTGCAGTGGGATGGATTGTATTGGATTGTAGTAAGGTAGAGTGGATTGAGTAGGATGGATTAGATTGGGGTGGGTTGGATTGAGGTGGATTATATTAGGGTGAACTAGATTGGGTTGGTGTGGACTGGATTAGGTGGATTGGAATTGGGTGGGTGAAATGAAGGGGTGTGCTGAGGTGGATTGGACCTGAGGAGATTGGATTTTGCTGGATCAGAATAGGGTGAAATGACTTGGTGAGGAGTGTGGTGGATTGCATTGGGGTGAGGTGGTTGGGTGCAGTCGGGTGTATTGGAGGGAGGCAGATTGGAATGGGGCAGATTGTTTTGGATTGGAGTGGGGCAGATTGTTTTAGAATGAAGTAGAGCTGATTGGAGTCAGTAACATTGTTTTGGTTTGAAGTGGGCACATTATTTTGGACTGGAGTGGGGCATATTGGAGTGGGGCAGATTGTTTTGGAATGGAGTAGAGCTGATTGGAGTCAGGAACATTGTTTTGGATTAAAGTGGGGCACATTGCTTTGGACTGGAGTGGGGCATATTGGAGTGGGGTAGATTGGTTTGGATTAGAGTGGGGCAGATTATTTTGGCTTGAGTGGGGCAGATTGTCTTGGATTGGTGTGGTGCAAATTTGTGTGGGGCAGATTGGAGTGGGGCAGAATGTATTGGATTTGAGTACGGAGGATTGTGGTGGATTGGAATGGAGTGGGGTACACTGGATTGGGGTGAGATGGATTGGATTGGAGTGGGTGGATTGGGGTTGGGTGGATTGTATTTGGGTGGATTGTGGTGGATGAGAATGGGGTGAATTGGTTTGCAGTGGGTGGATTGGAGTGGGATGGATTTGAGTGAGGTGAATTGGAGGGGGTCGAATTGAAGTGGGGCGGATTAGAGTGGGGCAGATTGGAGTGGGTGGATCAGAGTGGGATAGATTCCAGTGGGGTAGGTAGCTTTGGATTGAAATGGGACAGATTGGTTTGGCTCAGAGTGGGGAAGATTTGAGTTGGGCCAATCGTTTTGGATTGCAGGGGGCAAATTGCAGTGGGCAGATTGGAGTGGGAAGATAGTTTTTGGTTGAAAAAATGCACAAGTACAAGAAATGCACATGCGCGGGTGGCCGCGCATGCGCATTAGTATCCAGGACGAGCGTGCCGGCGGCGCGATGACGAGCGGGAGCCCCGGGGACGCGGCAGACAAGGTAAGTGGTTTTATAATTCATTTATAACTTCTTTTAAAGCTTTTAGGGAGGGCGGGAGGGAGGCGGGTGGCACGTAGTGGGGCTACGCGAAGTGCACGGGTGGGCGTAGTTTTTTGCCCACTTCGCGTAGCTTCGCGAAGCCCCACTACGCCCACTACGCCCAGGGTTAATGACAAACCTGATTCCTCAGGTATCGTGAAAAGAATATGGTATCTTTCGCTCAGTCACTTGTGCTTATTGTTCTCAGAATACATAGGATGACGATTGAAATGGTTTCAATAAGTATTTATTGGTCAAGCATCAGTCTAGTATCAAAAGACATGAACAGAGAAATATAATCGCTAGTACCAATTTCATAAAAAGTAGATACATTTCTACCATAGTGCTAATAAGATGAATAAAAGCATATTACATAAAACAATAGCGTTGGCGTACTCCTACGATGCGTATTGGACCGTCCATACACGAGAGGTGTTGGCAAAGCATTTATGTGTAAGTGTTAGGATATGTTCTAGTGGAATGTTATGGAACCAAGAATTCCCTGGGGAAGTGCTAACCCCTCACCTGATGGTTCTGAATGAAGGACCCTGTCTCTGCATCAAGGATGGCACCCTGCAAATGTGTCTTTGTGTAATGTAACTAGTGCTCATGTAGAGCGCTCCAATACCTTTGGTTCATGCTATATAATATTGCAAAACTAAATCTTTAAAAAGTGGAGTCATCAGTAACAGTACCGTAAAAGATATCAACATCCAAGACTGATTTGCATGGATATTGGCAAAGGTGTGTATCGGAATGCTAGTTGGAATAACCACACATAGAATTGTTGTGAAATATGCCCTTCCGGTCCCTTTCATTGACAAACTTAGGCAACAGAGACAGTGAGCAAACACAACGCCCAATTAAAATTACCACTGGTAGCATCATTTCACCTATTCAGCCCTCTCATTACTGTTGAAAAGCATCTGCTCCTTCACTATCTTCTCCTTGTAGCTTCATTTGATATATCTTCTCTTTCCTAGAAATCCTTCACCCAGTCCTCAGCTCCATGGATACTTGGTGAACTATTACTTTTGTTCTTCATAATTGTAATAAAAATAACTAAATTAAAAGTTATTTACTTTAATTTCTTTCCTCGTTTCAATTCCTGCAATTACAGTCATAGTTCTGTGTTTATTCATCTGCATCCTCTCTTCATCATGCATCCTTTCTTACATTTGACTAACCTACCCACATATGCATGAATCCATCCATCCATCCATCTTTTCACCAAACATCTGCCTTTTTAACTGTATTCTCTAACTTCCTACCCTGCAATCCATCTACCAACCCATCAAACCATTTACCCAAGCAGCTGTCTTTTTATCTGTCTATCTATTTGTCCAATCATCCATCCTTCCATCATGCTGTCTGCCTGTTTGCCCTGAGTGAAGGTCCATCCATCCATCCATCCATCACCCCATCCATCCATCCATACATCCAGTCCATCGCTTCATTCTTCCATCCATCCACCCAATCGAAACTATCAGTGCACAAAGTTCTATTCTCTTTCCGTTTAGTACTTAAGTATTCTCCCACAAAACATTTTTCCTCAACCATGTGAGAGAATAAACACATTTAGGTTAGATTAGGCAATGGCATTTCTCTGTGTGGCTTTCTTGAAGGCATTCTTAAATTCACTGTTCCTCAAAGTGTAGATGAAAGGGTTTAGCAGTGGAGTCACAACAGTGTACATGACACTGACAATCCGGTTGTATTCCAATGAAGAGCTAGACACTGGACGGAAGTAAATGAAGATGTCTGTTCCATAGAACAAGGTGACCACGATTAGGTGAGATGAGCAGGTAGAGAAGGCCCTACCCCTCTCCTCTGCTGATGGAATCCTCAAGATGGTTGAGATGATTCGGACATAAGAGATCAAAGTGAAGAGAAAGGGTCCCATAACCACGAGTGGCCCTTCTGTAAAGATAACTATCTCATGGGCAGAGTTGTCAGAGCAAGACAGCTTCAACAGTGGTGGTAGATCACAGAAGAAGTGATTGATGACAACATCCCCACAGAAGGACATTCGGGACATCATCGTGGTGTGAAGTAAGGAGTGCAGATTGGCGAACACCCAAGACACAATCACCAACATTATGCAAATCTTTCTTCTCATAAGCATAGCATAGTGCAATGGCCTGCAGATGGCAACATAGCGATCATATGCCATTGAAGCCAAGAGAAAGAACTCTGTACTCCCAACAGTGAGAAGAAAAGACATTTGGGCAAGGCATTCAGATAAGGTAATATTGGTCTGGTTCAGTACAAGGTTGACTAATAATTTGGGTATGGTGCATGAAATCAAACACATGTCCACAAATGAGAGATTTTCAAGGAAGAAGTACATGGGTTTATGAAGAACAGAGTTGGCTTGGACAATAGTAATGATTAAACCATTGCCTCCTATGGTCATGAGGTACACTGTCAGAAACACTGTGCAAAGTAGGGCTCTATGATTTGGAAAGTCTGAGAAGCCAACAAGGAAGAATTTGACCTCTGAAGTCCCATTTTTGGTTTCCATTTTTTAGAGCTGCCAGATAGGTTATGAGTTAATTAGCTCTGTAGGGCACAAAAGTGATATCTTCCATTAATTTCATAGGATAAATAAATATATTCATGTAATTTCAAAATGTTTTATTAAACATATAATCTGCAAATAATGTACATTTTCACTGGTGTTCCAAAGAAATATTTTATGCTTTATTGAGACAAGTAGGGCTTCATATATTTAAATTGCTACTCCTCATTAAACTTTGGTGAAAGGGTACACTTTCAGTGCACTAGAAAATCAGTACAAACCACTCTTCTAAAAAATAAATCTTTTGATTTTGACAATGATGTTGATGGCCTTCCTCCCAGTTACATTATTCCTTTCATAGACACAATTCTGAACTTTACCTTCTCAAGAGCATTTTTGTCTAAGTTTTTTTTATATCTCAAGGTAATTGCCAACCGGGGCAGCACAACCCACTTTTTGTATCTAACTCACACTCACCCATTTTTCTTTACTTTGACCCAGTCTCATGTGACTAGTTGTCTACAGTTGGCTATTCGATCTTTTAGGTGCTAGTTCTTACTTTATATTTTAAAAATTCATAACTCTGGTTATACTGATTGGATTTTTCTTGTTTTGGTGCCAAATAATTTGTTAAAATCAGAGACATAGTCCCAACTAGGAGACAAAAGCACAGATCAAGATTGTGACAGAGTCTTTAAGGCCCTAGTGAATGGCATTTCCATGCATGAAGAAATCAACACACTTAGAAGACATTTTCAAAGTTGTTCCATATCCATTTACTCATAAATTGGTCTCTGTTTTCTAATAAAGACCTCTCAGCACAGCATTAGTGGGTCCTGGTGAATTACATAAGCCACATTGTTATACAACCTGAATGATGGTTCTAGTTAGTTCTCAAGCTTAGTTTTTAGATGTAGTATCCAAATCATAGCAGGACATACATTTGGTTAGGCGTAAGAATATGGACGTGCAATCAGAATTAATCATGTTCATACAAAAAATAGGTGCATAGAGCAAAAGTGTACAATCCTACTCTCATATATATCTCTAACAATACCCACCATATACCATATTGCCAATACTTCCTAAGAGATACACAGGGGATGTAAAGAACTTCTCACATGTTTATGCTATTCATTGTCATTTCCAGATCATAACATCAAACTGGCAATTGATTTGGCATGTTTAGTTGGTAGTGCTACTAATTGGAGTGCACCTTCAGTAATTAGCAATGCTCTATTGTTGAATAACGTTTCTGCCTTCTATACGCAAAGGCAGAAAGTATTTGATAGAAAGTAAAATACCCTCTAATTTAATTACAAATTTTTACATTTGAAACAGGACTATCAAGAAGTATTAAGCTATATTACCATGTTTATTTATTTATTAAATTAGGCTAACTTAGACTGATTGGCCCAGAGAGATTATATCAACCTTAATGTGTCAAGATCTTCAGACTGAAATGAAAATATTGTCCACAGGTAGTAAATTCCCTTGCTAACAATGCAGTGCTTATGGTCTAAGCAGCACATACAGTTAGATCAGTGTCTTGTTGAATGACATTTAGAGAAAATAAAATTGGGGACAAGCTTGCCAGTTGTACATCCTAGAAGACAGGCAAAGTTTAGAATCTCAACAATGGAAGTGGGTAGGGGCCCTATATCAAAAGAAGAAAGAGAGAAAAAAGACACACTGCAATTGTATGACCCAATCAACAATCAGTTTCTGTCTATGTATGAGCCTTTGAAGCCTACAGCAAGGGATTAGTATTTATCTAACAGTGGCACAAGCTTAAGATTTACAAATAATATACATATTATATCTTACTGGGCCTCAACTCGAGTTACAGTAGTACATGTCATGTCATACTAACATTTAAAAATGAATACACTGCTAAAAAAAACTAGGAGTCCAAACTGGTTACAATGTTACAAGTCCAGTCAAATACCCATGTGGTTTGATAGAGGTACCTTTCATTAGCCATCGTCCATGTAATCTTGCAAAGGAATCCAGCAGAGTTGATTGTAGCCGATAGAGGTGAATAGATTAAAAGAAGCTGACTAGTGCTATCCCCTGTTTCATTGCTCTATGATTTGCAGTACTTTCCTCCTGTTTACAGTTACCTACTAGAACAGCTGAATGTAAAAGAACAAAGAGTGTCTGTAGGTCTCAGAAGGTCTCAGAAGGAGGCTAAGAATGGTCTGCTGTTAGTTAAGGTAGGAGTTTACTCATTTTGAATCGTGACACAGAGGTGATTCCTCTAACATTCGGTGGAAGTGGAAGTGAATTCTAAATTCTTGGTGCAACTCCTGAGAATGCTCTATCATATGTTATTGTGCACTTTCAAATGTGGAGCGATGTGGTCAAATTTTCTCGTACCCGTTACGAGTATATCTGCAGCATTGAGGCAAGCTTTTAGTTGCGCTGTTGAAATCTTATCATGTGTGGCTAATTCGACTATTTCTATGAAAATTATTTGATCAGATGTTCTGGGAAAATGATTGTTTCAGGACCGTTAGATTTAGGAGCCTTAGAGCTTACAAGTATATTAAGATTGCTCAAACTCCACAGATTCTTGTAATTATTAAAAAAGTGGCTAAAGAGACTAAGGGCCATATGTATGAAAAGCGCATTTTGCAATTCTCAAAATGCGATTTTTAGGGAATCGCAATTAGAGAATCGTAAAATGCAATGTATGTAGGATTTGCTAAATATTTTGTGAATCCTACATATTCCTTGTTTGTGAATCACGAATTGTGATTCGCAAATAAGGAATACCTTCCCATTCTTTTCTGTGGGCTAGAAGGTCTATAGGAATGAACGGGAAGACATTCTCAATTTGTGTGTCCCAGTTAGAGAATCACAAATTGAGAATGCAATTTCAAGGTTGCAAGGGTGTCAATAGGACACTCTGTTGCACTCCTGACATAAGCATGTGTGCACATGTGGCGCACATACATGCCCTAAGGGCATGTATGTGCGCCACATGGCACGTTAAAAAATGTAAAAAAGTGCATCATTCAGAGAAATTACCACCAACCACCTGAAGTTGGTGGTAATTTGCGATTCCTTACGCCTTAAGCCAAAAGTCTTAAACCAAAATCGCACAACTTGGGTGCTTCCTACATTGCATTTAAAGAATTGCAAATTGGGATTCCTTCAATGCATTCGCAAAATAGGGAATCACAAATGTTGTGATTCCTTATTTTGCGAGTGGGTTTTTGTGTGCTACATTGCACACTGCCTAAATTGCGAACGCAAATGCTGCAAATTTCATCGTTGGCGATCGCAATTTGGCTTCATACATATGGCCGTATGACACTTGGGGCCAGATGTACAAAGCTTTTTATGGTCACAAAAGGCCCTAATCCCAGAATCGGGCCGTTTGTAACCAGAAAAAAACATTTCCCATGTATCAAACCCTATTTTTTGATTTGTTTACCAATTACTGAATCAGAAAATGGGTTAGCAATTCGGTATTAGTAAGGGTTATGTTAAGATCACCCCTTCCTTATAGCAACTCGCTGTGGTATGTGTGAATGTTTTGCGACCGAAATGCGGTTGCAAAGCCTCCGTATACCCATTTGCAAAGGGAATGGGTCCCCAAAGGACCCCTTTCCCTTTGTGATTATATGCACAAAGGATTTTTAAGAGCAGGCATTGGCTCCATGGACCATTGACTACTGTCAAAAAAGTTTAAAGAAAGTTTTTCATTGTTGTTTTTGAAACACATCTTGTTTTCCTTTAAGGAAAACATGCTGCATTTAAAAACACAAACACTGCTTTATTTAAAACAAACACCGAAATGGTGGACAGTTCAATTAAATTTAGTTTTCTGTCAGGCTAGCTCTATAATATCCTGCAAATCTGGAAATGGTCGGCCTTTTACAGTGTTTGATGAGTGAGTATTTCACCAGGTGTTTGTTATGCAATTTATGTACACTCTTTTTAAGAAGAGTTTAGAAATGTGTTACCCCCACACAGAAGCTATGATGATTGCAAGATTGATATAAACATCTGCCCATATACCTTAATCGATTAAATGCCCTCATAGAAGTAAAGAACATTTCTTTGATATTGAAATGGAAGCTTACTAACATGCAACTGGATTTGATTTATCTTAACATCATCGATTTCACAGTAAGAATCAGTTGATAACTTTGTTATCCAACGATTTGACAGATAATTATGTAGTTTTAATCAATCAATGTGGAATAATTTCTGACATAAATAGCAAAAGTCGGTCAATAAATATAGGTTTGGTTAAAAGAATAAGACACATGAAAAAAGATGTATTGTTCTAACAAGGGAAAGCTAATTTACAATCAGTTAATTTAAGAAAGCAGGCTATGGATTGGCTTCATGGATTTTAGGTGGCTCAACATCTGGAACTGACAAACGTTCATCAGCAGTAAAAGCAAGTCTATCTGTTCATGTTAATTGTTATTTTTAAACATGTTCAAACCTTAATAAAATTAGATCGTCACATAGTAAATCAAATGATTTATTGAGGTCTTTGTCTGTTCTGCGAGCATTTTGGCATAAGGCGTCAAAGGACTGTAATAGAGAGCTATCCAAAAGTTGAGTAATTGTAATTGAAATGGTTGTGTACCATTTGACTAAGATAGATCTTTTTATATCCCTGCCTTAAAAGTCCACCTCAAAACAGTTTGTCCAGAATTTTGCACCACACATTATTTGATTACACAATGTAACGCTGGTTCGATTACTGACAGAGGGTCTCAATTTTTTTCTGAGCTCTGGTCTCCCTATTGTATAAAACTAGATATTAAAGTTGCTCTGTCTACCAGTTATCACCCTCAGATGAATGGACAGACTAATAAACTGAAGCAATAAGTTGAACAATATTTGCGATATCACCATTGCCTCAAATAAAGGATTGGAGTAAGACATTGTGATTGGCAGAGTTCACATACAATATGTATTGGAATGTCACCTTTCTTTTGCAAACATAGTAATCTTCCGCATATATTTCCTTTGGATCAGTCACCATTTGTGTCAATTCCTTCTTGGCAAGAACGCCTAAGTAAGTTAATCAATATTCAACAATCCATGCACAATGCTTTAGGAAAGTCAAAGATACCTATAAATTCTAGCCTAATCGCAAGAGCAATCCAGCATCCCCATTTGCAATACATAGGAAAGTATGGTTACTACCAAAACATTTACAGCTGAAAACATGTTTGAAATTGTGGCGTAAGTTTGTGTTTCTGTTTGGTATTGAAAAAATTCTGAATGTAGTTACTGTTCACCTCAAATTTTCACAGACTACGGAGATTCTTCCTCTTTTTCATGTACCTTTTGTAAAAATCTGTTCTGCAAAATTGTGTCCTATTGGACAACTACTACCAATTCAGGTGAATGTGGAATGTGACTATGAGCTACACATGATTTCAGATGCAAAAACTGTAAGAAATAAGTTCCAATATTTTATGTGCTGCAAAGGATTTGGCCCAGGGAGTGATCATAGGGCCCTGTTCTCATCTTTTTGCCCCATGCTTGCTGAGAGAATTGTATGCAAGGCATTCTGGAATTCCGGGAACATCACCACTGAGATTGTGGGCTTCTGGGTGAGGCATTTGCTTGGGAAGCAGTGCTAGGGTTATTGCTGAGATTGCCAAGTGTGTGGGAGTGATAATCCTAACCTGCTCATGCTGAGTATATCACGGAGAAGGAAAAGTTGACAGTCTCTTTAGAGAATGAACAGCAGTTGGGTGACTATGTCTTTGGGTTCACTATGGCACTCCTCATTCCCGGAATATTGTACCACAGAATCTAGAATTCAAACTGGGGCTTCAAGGAAAAGAGGTATAGGTATAGACCTTGAGGGTCATCAAGACATCTAATCAATACCCTAAGCTCACAATAAATTGTAACCCAATTTGTATATATATTTAAAAGCATATAGGTTTCTTCCTTGTTCTTTAATTTCTTAAACTTCATACGCCCTTCTAACACGTGTTTCGTTGTAATGGGGAGTTCCCCACGACCTCTTCAGGGCTATAAAATACAACAAACAGTTGATTGTAGTTTGCATACTATATCCCACACTACATCACACCCATGCATCTGGTGCTGTATGTCATCTTTAAAATTCTTAGTGCATCTTGAATCACGTATTAGGTGACTAAAGTGAAAACCCAACATCTTCGTAGTGCTTATTTTGTATAACTTTACACAGTATTTTACTTATTACATTCATATATTTCAAAAGTGCATGGTCATCAATTTCTTATTATTTACAAGTTCCACCAATAATGATAGTCGGACGTCGCGCAGCCTGATCAATGCATTGAAGTGTCATGATTATCACCACCTTATCTTTGGTCAAAAACACCCCTCACACAAATGTTTGCCCTAAGTGCAACAATATGCAAAGCACATACCTGTCTTCCTATCTTTCCTCAACGACTAAACTCATCTAAAGAATAATTGACCCAGTCAGTCAGAACCTATTCACGCTGGCAAATCAACTCCATGTAATCCACAATGCCCATCCATCTAAATCCTACCTGGTGCCCGGTTCTGATTCCGTCCCAGTATATCATTTCTGTATTCCCTCATAGATGCTCATCTGTGTTCTAAAATGTGTAAATGAGGCTTATTCTTTCATTTTAACATCCACTAATGTGTCTAATCATCGTTAAATTCATCCCAACACACCAGTATTAATCCAGCTATTTTGTTAATATTATTTTGAAATATATGAATGTAATAAGTAAAATACATACAGAATAAGCACTATGAAGATGTTGGGTTTCCACTTAAGTCACCTAATACGTGATACAAGATGCACTAAGAATATTAAATATGACATACAACACCAGATGCATGGGTGTGATGTAATGTGGGAGGTAGTATGCAAACTACAACCACCTGTCTGGTGTATTTTATAGCTTGAAAAAAGTCATGGGGAACTCCCCATTACAACGAAACTTGTGTTGGCTGGGATTATGAAGTTTAAGAAATTTAAAAGAACAAGGAAGAAACCTATGTGCTTATGGATATTTATATGAATCGTGTTACAATTTGTTCTGTGCTTAGGGTATTGATTAGGAGTCTCTGTGGAGTCGTGGAGTTGTCTTGACTGATGCTTCACAAATGAAAAGAATGCACCGAGCAACAGTATACCAAAAATTAACTGCATTTCCAAGCAGGTCATGAATTCACTCTTGGTCTGGAGGTACGTCAGCCATCTTGAAGATCAAGGTATAACTTCCTTGTGGTCAACAGCATATTTATTGGACCGTCATGATAGGATGTTGCTGCTGCTGGGATGTTGCTGCATAGATTTAGAATTTACCTTGATAAAGAGCAATCGCTTCTTTGCGTTGCATTGAAGGACACTGGGAATACGGAGATATATTTCAGGAGTTTGTGTTGCTAATGGAAAAAAACTTGCAACTATTTGAACATGAATCTGTACTCTTATGAGAGTGGAAGCTTGTTGCATCTCACATGAAGATTTCCTCATCTGGAACAGGAGCAGTGGAAAGTAGCACTTGATTAGGACTTCTAATAACAAAATGAAATTCCAAAACCTATAGCTGAAATCATCACTTCCCTCCCTCCTATATTTTCCATTTAGGTGTTGATTATGATGCTGTCGGAAAGGCTCTGAATGGGATTCAATTTGTTCGAATCTGATTCGGGTCCTGCCTTTCCGACCGACTCAGACACTTCTTCCAAAGACCGATTACGATGCCTGGTAAGCATTGGGACTGTCCGGCTTGGTTCAGGAGAGGTCTATGGTTCATGTTTCCAGCCGAGCGATTAGGATGTCAGATTCGGACAGCCTTTCCAAATCAGTTGTTCCAACACAGGTCGGCCTTCGGAATCTGACTTTGGGGGCCTGCCGCAGGCCCCCCATTCATCCAGGGCACTCCGAATCTGGCCCGTGGTGGTACCCATCTGACCACCCTTCCCATGCATGCATAGTGTGGAAGGCACCATGGGGTGCGTGCCACAGGGTGCAAGTTTTCCCCAACTACCCATTTTGTCAATGGGAGCCTGTCTTCTCAATCGGAACACAGTCTCCCATTGAAGTCAGAGTGAGTCAGACCGAACTTTGTGCAGAAGCATCGTAATCGTTCGGTCAGACTTGCAGATCCCGATTCGGTCAGAAATGATTCTGAAACCAATTTGGTTTAAAGAGTTTCCAGACAACATCGTATTCGGACCCATAGTAGTTAATGTGACCATGGTGAATGGCTGAAAAATTTGAAATATTTCCTACTTAATGGAAGGCATTTTTTTGTGTAATAAGGTTTTAGGGAGGGCAGACACTCACCCACAAAAGAGCAAGCCCTTCGCTATTCACTAACTGAGTTTCTAAAGTTACTACAGCAAAAAAGGACCCAAAACAGTAGGAAACACACTTCAGACCGGCCTTGCAGTAGCTCCGACATCACACATGCATTATACACTGGTAATGCAACACTCATCCCTGGAACAATATGGAGGCAGGGAATTAAAAAAAAAAACACAGGAAATAAAGTTGAAATTAATTAATGTATTTGACGTTTTAAAACATTCATACTAATGTAATGATTTTTTGTAAATTGTGTATATAAAAAAAGTTTTAATATTTTATCACATATTTTATTAGCTTTTTTTATTTACAAAGGAAATACCTACATTATTTATGTACATTTTGCACTTAACGTTTTGTAATTTGAAATACATAATAAATAAATAAAAAAAATATTTAGGTGTATTTATTTAAAAGCAATGAAAACAAATAATTTATGTTCACTATAAGTTAATTAATCATTCATTTAAAATAAAGTTAAAAGAGCTGTAGCATGTTTTGATCTTGTTCTACATTCAAAATAAATAGATCAAATTAATTTACATTAACATTTAGCATAAAAATATTTTTACAAGTTAATTTAACCCGTTGGGTTCTGGTGATGGAACCACTCCGTCACCAGCCTCGGACGGGCTGTGCTAATGAAGGAGTGGTTCCGTCACGGCCCGGCTGCCACGCCTGCGCGGCAGCGATTTCGCGCCTGCGCTGAGTGTTCCATTGAGCGGGCGGGCCGTGACGGAACCACTCCGTCACAAGCACAGAGTGCCCAAGGCTCGTGACGGAGTGGTTCCATCACGAGCATGGCGGCACCGCACGGCCCCCCCCTAGTGCTGTGGCGGAATTACCGCCGCAGCCAAGGGGTTAAAGATTAAAAAGCTTTTTACATTACCCTATACTTTACCTTAGGGAGATCTCTGATCTGTGGTGCTGAACTATGCTTATGTCTGAAAAGCTACCAGTAGTAACGTTATACTCATATATTACACTCATATATTTGGCCACACCCACTGTTTCAGGGGGTAAAGAAATGTAATTCTACACTTTGTAGTAATTTTACACTAGTAAATAATGAATATCCAAAGGTAGTAAGTTTATCAGAAAGTGCAATTTACACATGAAGCTTTAATGACTTGTACTTTTATTTTTTTTAATAGGCCCCTGTGTGCTTATGTTATGATATGTATAACTGTCAAAGTATTATCATTCGTCTAGTATGGCTAAACAAATTGTTACAGAAGGAGTAGCAGAATATTTGGTGTGCTACACGAGTTCAGTAGAACCTATAACCCATCTTCTCTAAAGCTTTTATTACATTTCATGCAATTTATGTCATGAAACTGTTGGCTGGGAGGAGACGGTTTAACAGTCTATTCATTGTGTAAAGAGTAAAGACTTAGGGGGTGATTACAAATTTGGCGATCCATAGACCCACCGAACCTGTGATGGCACACCGGCCATCCGGCCTCCCTTTTCTGAGTTTGGCGGTCGGACTGCTGCAGACCACTGCAACCGAACTGCCATTCCTTGGCATTGTTGCAGCGTAGTGAGGTAGTAATATGCTGGCTGTGCCTTAGGCCATGGGAATGCATGCAGTGGGGCAGCGGCACATGTTGCGCCCCCCTGTGTGCATACACCCTCTTTCCTGTTCTGCATGGATTGCAGAGTCCAATCCGTGCAAGAATGGGCTTTTGCACTCCCATTGTGATGCCTTTTTTAAAAGCATCACTGTAGGAATGCCAAAGGACTGTGCAACACACGACCCCAAGGGAACTCCTAGGGGATGCAACTTGAGGCACGGGGCACTAGGAGCGAGCTGGCCTGCAACCTATATGAATACACAACAGAAGCTACTCCTAAACATTTCTACCGAAACTCTTAAATTCTTAGTGAAGATGCTGGCATCTCACAAAAAGTGAAGGACTGTCCACACACACCACCAGGCGTCATGCTTCATCATTGGCAGTCCTCGCTCTCTAGAAACTGGGGGGCATATTACCAACAACTAGCGATAATTATCGCTATGTTGACCGAGCTGCGGCGATTTTTATCGCTTAGGAACCTTGCTATTATCAAGGTTTATCTCCTAAGCGATAAAAATCGGCCGAAATGCATGAATATCGCTGAAAAGTCAGCGATATTCATGCATTACCGAGCAAATGCTCTTAGCCATGTTATCCACCTCCCATTGGATAACATGGCTAAGAACTGCTCAGGGGCAGGTGTTAGCTTTTGGAGATATTCACGCTTAGCGCGAATATCTCCAAAAGTTGGTAATAGGACATAGCGATGTTATCGACTGTTTCCAGTCGCTAACATCTTGGCACGCCCACTTTGCATGTCATTAGTGATAAATATCACTGACATACAAAGCGGGGCCCAAGATGGTCGCTATCTCCTACTAGCTGTCGCTAACTGGTGTTAGCGACAGCTAGGTAATAGGGAGATAATTTTATCTCCACTTTCTTGGCTTTTAAAGCCAAAAAAGGGAAGATAAACCCCCTTGATAATATGCCCCATGGTTTGGTAGAGAGCGGGCCTTCACCTGAAGACAGGGAGCCACTTCTAAAGCTAAATGGGGGCCTGTGAGAGTGAGTGAGGTTTTAAAAACCAGTATAATTACCAAATTACTTTTTTTCAGAAAGGTAGCTATATGGTAATAAAAATACGAGGACGGTGAGAGTAGGGGAATATTATTGCCCCCTCACCGTAGTGGTTAATTTGGTCAACATGTTTCTGCCTTCTTGGTCCAAAGGGTCCGTGACTTTCATCAGGACAAAAGAGTAATAAGGGCTCCTATCTTACCAAAATAATGGTGTGGAATTACCACTTGGTAGGTTGACCTGCGCCATACCAGGATAGATTCTCAATGCACCTGCAAAAAGAAGGAAAATGGAAAGAGAGACAGAGATACCATCAACAAGTTCGGTCAAAAAACACAATTGTACCACATGCACAAATTAATACATAGTTGATATTTGTGTGTAATACGTGTTACTGCAACTATGAACATACAAAGTTTCAACAGCACAATGTGAGAACCAACTCACATTATTACCCTAAGGTAGTATCCTACACGCTCCATGGAAGAAGAGTGGAGGAAAGACTCTGGGGAAGAGATATAAGCACTACGAAAATCAGGGCCTCAGGTACTCTTACTCAATGGTAAAAAAAATATATATATTTATACACATTTATACACCCATTCACTTTCCTACTATATAAAGGTGCGTCTCTCGTGTCACACATAGAAGTGTCTGCTCTTCCTCCCTGGAGATAAATGAGCTACAGAGGAGGATGAGTTTATTTAGTGCCTTCAATTGGCATAAATTGGTAAAATGAAGAGATTGCATTTACATGTGTGCGTTTCCGGTGTCGTGGGAATGCCCTAATGAAAAGGGGGGGCCCTCTGCCCCCCCGCACGCATGGCGGCGCGGCGACCGTCGCCCCCCCTTTCCCCATTGTTGTCTCTCGGCGGTGGGGGCGGGCCCTGGGGGGCGCGACCCACCGCCGATTGGCCGGCGGCCTCCCTGACCCGGATACAAGGTAGTAGGTCCGGGTCAGGGGGGGCGGGCTACAAGAGGGGCGGGCCGGGGGGGGCGTGCCCCCCCCCCGCCTGGCCCCTCGGGAATAAAGAGGTGGGGAGCGCCCAGGAGACCCCCTTGTCCCTGGACGCTCCCTCACTGAACGGTGTGCCCCGCGCTCGGGGCTTCTTTGTTTTATGATTATCTCGCTTTCTTTTCCAGGTGCCGATTCGGTCGGCGTTGCAGAGCACCGGGACCTCGCTGGAAGCTAACCTTTTTACAGGAGGAACATTGCCTGGAACGTCGTGATCTCTGTTTTGTGTTTACAGGCGGAGCAGCTTCGGGGGAGCTGCAGGCCGTCGGATCGTCGAACGAAGCGGAGGTCGTCCGGCGTTTAACAAGCAGAGGCGGAGGTCGTCCTGCGTTTAACAAACATGGGCAGTGTTGACCAGGGTTCATGATTGACGGTGGTCGGAGCGCGAGCATGAGTCGAAAGGGTGCGGAGCTCGGAGGAAAGCTGCGCATCGGAGGAGCGGGTCGACTTGTGATTCTGGAAAAAAGTTAAGTTGAGAGCACAGCTGTTTCAAGTGTACGGTTGAGAAGCCGGTTATTTTATAATTGCTTCTTTGGTGCGATGCAGGTCACAGAAATAGGTGGTTTGAGCCTCTCCCCGGTTTCTCCTCGCTAGCCCCCGGCTCTGCTTTGTGGTTTACCCTGCAGCATTACAACGAGCCTAGGTGAGGCGGGAGTGGCGAGTTAAAGGATTGCGCGCTAAAGTGGGTTAAAGTGTTGAAAAAAGCTCTCAGATTTTGTGTAAATAAACGTGAAAATGAGGTTTGTTTCGATTTTAGATGGTTGTTTTACATGTCAGCATATCTGTAAATATGAAAATCGCAGTAAAGATAATATGGTGCATGCTTCCAACAAGTTTGCTGTCCGAAATCATGTCGCCGGGTTCCTGTTTGGTTTCTACTCCTAGGTGACTTGTTGAATCTCAGCTGCTCCGTCCTTTGCACGTGGGGGATGTGATAGCGTAATACTGCAATGCACAGCCATAGTTGCGAGTGAGCATTGTTCTTGGGGCTCAGATGCTGCAGCTGCAGGGGAACTCGTGCTCTGAGCAGGATTGGGGAAGTTGGACATAGTTTGGTCCATAACGCCTGTAGTCAGTGGGAGGGTTTCACAAATGGTCGTGGATTTCAATATGTGATAAAAACATATCTACATTTCGAAGTGGCATCCGGTTTTCAACTCTCCATGTTGTCAGTCAGCACAGAGGTTGACCTTACTGTCGCGGTTAGCAGTAGCAAGAAGAGTCACTCCAAAGATGACCTACCTCTATTTTGTGCGCTTTTGGGGATACAAACAAGAAAGCACCTCGTTTTCTCGTTGCGTTTGAAAAATCAGTAAAAATGGAATTCTGGGAGTCTTAGCAATAGACCTCACATGCCTGTGACAGTACTCAGAGGTGGACGTTTTCCTAAAAGAAAAATAGCAAAATATATTACAATGAAAGGTTCTGACATTGTGGTGCCATGAATGTAAAACCTTATTGGAAGAACGGTTCTCGTAGTTTGTCAACAGCTGAATGTAATTTGAAAAGGCACAATGCTTGCATTTAGGAGCGTCTTCTTCCATTTGCATTAAAAATTAGTTTAAGTAGACCATCTAATTCATAAATCATTTAAACTGAGGAGTGAGCGGTGTAGCTTGAAACACTCTGTAGTTGTCACTTGTGTTTGCATTGGAATTGAAGACATTGATTCGGCTGCCTTGAATAGATATTGTAGACACGCTGCCTTCGAGTGGATACCCAGACGCCATCTGCTGCGAGTCACAGCCATATGCCGCACCACTTTCGTCAGGAGAAATTACGTTCACATGTATAATTTGTTATCGTGTTATTGAACTTCTGCAGGTTCAGAAAATCGTTTTCCAAAGCCTTGTTCTGTAAGCGGTCATGACACTGAAAAACGCTTTGGCAACCTTTAGGCCACTTTGGGTTTTTTCGATAATTTTCTATTTAATTTCTGTCATTGTTCGAAGGAGACATGACAGTCATTATCAGAGGTTGTCACACTAGTACGTTTTTAACTCTCTGACGTGCAGTGATTAGATCAAAAAGATATTTATTCGGATGAAATAAACATACAAAAGTGTCATAAAAATCCATTACAATTAAAATCACGTAGTATTAAAACGATGTAACGAAATAAAATAGGAGCATTCATACATATGTTAGAAAACAACTTCTTGAGTATAGTTGCCATATACAGGAAATACAGTCTGAAAATCGTGCAAAATGATTATCAAGCAGCCAGGGATGAAGTGTCTTGGTGCGTCAATAAGATGTTTAAACCGATCAGACCAAATCTGCTATTCAACATCTTCTCACAGTAAACAAACAAGATCTGGAGTTGATGTCTTATGGCCCTGGGGGAATGGAATGTGCAGAAAAGAAGTTCAAAAATACTAATTGCTACAACAGCTGACTAATGTAACGGGTCCTATGTTACAGTGCTCTGACACCTTCGGGTAAAACCAGTGCTTTATAAAAGCGCATATAATACAATAGGATAGAATTAGTCGTACATCTGTAGGTATCCAGACACATTGCGCTGGGTCAATGACTTATCTGCGTATGTAGCGTACACTTACGGAGGATGAGTGGGCAGAAGGAGTGCCATGGAATTCAGAGCTGTCTACCAGGACGTACAAACAGAAATGTAGGGATCTGCACTATCACATGGGTGAATATGGTACACACGCTCGAAATTCAGTGACACGTCTGGGGTGAACAGAGCATAGATACACATGCGTAGGGGGCACACACGGACTGTGACAGTCCAGAGTTGGGAATAGTGCACGGTAATGGTGGTAGTTTTACCTTTGTGGGCCAAGCTGCTGCACGCACCGGCCAGGAGTTTCAGTGCAAGACAGTGAGCGAGGCCGGTGCTTTAGTTTGCTCCGTGTTACCATTTTCTGCAGTGGTTAAACGTGTTGTATTGCGGCATCGTGCTGTTTCATTGTGTCCCATGTTTGTAACTTTGGCACTGTGATTACAAGTTTCCATAGATCACCCGGGTCCGGGCGCTAAACACATTCCTTAATCGCCGTGATGCCCGGGCTACATATGTCTTTTGTGTTCATTCCTGGGCTTCTTTATTGATGTCCTCCAGCCACTTGCAATATTTCATCCAAGCCATGGTTGCTGCTTATTGATCTTACGCAAGGAACAGCCATTGACATAAATCAAATTTTGACACTCTAGAATTAATATCATTAGTGTCTGCTGAGGTGATAGTTAGAACAGTGGTCGAACCATTCAGGAATAGGGTATACCCCCTTCTCTTGGGGTCCTCCTGAGGATTAACGCACATCTAAGGGTAGGGCTTGACGAGACTGTGAAAGCCATTTTCCCGGGTCCCACATTCCTTTGCAAGCCAAAGCAGAAAGCCAAACAAGGGACTTATTTCATGGTGAAGGTAATATACATCTGAGGTGCTGTTCATTATCCTAGGGGGGGACATTGCACCAGTCCAAACGACTCTTCATTGATGATAGGTTAAAGCCAACTTTATTGGAAAACTATCCTAGTGGTAGCTGCATTGCGTGCAGCCTTCAGGCTAAGTCTTGAAGGAATGTAGAGAAGCTGGCTTTACCAGTCTATATTGGCATGAATGAGTAAAGGAAAAGAGAACAGGTGTATAACAAATATATGTATTTGTTCTAAACACATCCCTTTAGTTCCTTTACGAGGCTAAAGGCAAGAAATTACAGTCAGTAAACTTATTTAACACACAAGTAAATTGGCACAATATACGTTGAGCCTATGATGAGATTAGAGGCGATTAATGACAGTCTGTAAGCCTATATAGCACATAGTAATTTAGCGCCATATACGTGGAGCTCTAGGGGTGTACCAAAGCCATATATCAATAAAGTGTAGGGGAACGACGAATGGCATAGAGACAGGGCCTAGAGCCTGTAGAAAGACTACTTGGGGGTCCTGATAATGCTACACACCCTTATGTCACACCTAAAAAGTGCCCAAGAGCCTAGTTGCGACATCACATAGTTCTGGGGATGCGTGTGACCATGTCCGATTGGCTAGGATGATATTTACCAGAAGCCAAAGTGGCGAGCGAACTAGGCCCTTGGGCCAGCTTACAGGGGGAGCTATGGCATTCACTGGAGCCTACAGGCTTATTCTTAGCCAGGGTTATGTTAATAGGCACCACACGGTAGCAAGAAGTTAAATGCGCTACGGGTGTCACAAACTGATGCTGCTGACCACTCGCAATGGAGAGTAAGGTGGGGAGTGCACCTGGGGTTCATCTCAGCTAAAGCCTAGTATCGGAGGGCATGGAATGCAGACGGGTGGGGCAGCTTTCGTTAAGAAGCCAGAAACATTACCTGAATATACAATATTATGGCACGGCATTTCACAATGTGGATTGTCCTGAAGTAACAATGGATGGGCTATTGCATTCACGGGGGACTGCAGGTCGAAGCTTTCATGAAGGTCATACTACCAGGCACCCTTAGGTAGCCCGAATGTAATGTCAGCAAGTGGCATAAAGCCTAGCATCTGAG
Organism: Lissotriton helveticus; assembly: GCF_964261635.1. Taxonomy (NCBI): domain Eukaryota; kingdom Metazoa; phylum Chordata; class Amphibia; order Caudata; family Salamandridae; genus Lissotriton; species Lissotriton helveticus. The sequence goes on from NC_136071.1 coordinate 57,103,166, forward strand.
TATGTGGAATGCAGGCATGTGTGGATCAACTTGGGGTATGAAGTCAGGAACATTACCTAAATATACAGTACGATTCCACGGCATTTCACACTGTGTATGGTCCTGAAGGAACAATGCTATTGCGTTCACTATGGACCACAGGTTTAAGCTTTCATGAAGGGCTTACTACCAGGCACCCTTAGGTAGCCCTAACGGGAACGTCCGCAAGTTGCACAAGCTGTCACTGTAATGCACACGATTGAGGAGTCATCTGGCGCTAATGTTATCTAAAACCTAGCAAGTGATGGTAATGTAAGACTAGCACGTGTACAGCAGTTATCGCCAGAAACACTAATGGTTTGTGTTTATCCTTTTTTCATTTATGTATATGGCTGGGTCCATGGTGGATACCTGGAGTGCTCCACATCACAACAGCTGCAACAGGTGGACAGCCCAAGGGATGCTTACGTCAGTCACGGCTGGGTCCATGGCGGATATCTGAGGAGTGCTCCACACCGCAGCATCAGCAGCGGGTGGACGTCAAAAGGGAAGCATACGTCCAGAAAGAGGACACCAAGGGCCCAAGTATTGCTGGCAGGTGTAAGTGCTACCCATTCCCTAAGGTGGAAGTGGGAAATTTGTCACCCAGGTTTTCTTGGCCTTTTCCTGGTTCTTGCAGTTTCTCAAACCTGTCACGCAGGGGAGGAACTCATCACCAGAAGTTGAGGAGCTACAATGTGCCAGCACAAGCAACAGGCTGGACGCAGGACAGGGAAGAGTTGGTTTAAGGGTCTGTGCCATGGTTAGTCCAGGAACTTCTTGCAGGGACTTTTAGCTCAGCAGCCCGACCCCCTGTCAGTGGTGATACTTCACCTAGGGGGGACTGAATTGGCCAAACTGGGGAGGCGAATACTAATTGATGAGTTCATCTCCACTGTGGGTGGGTCTTCAGGACTTACCCGGGTGGCACAGTAGTAGGGTCTCAACTTATCCCGTGGTGGCGGGGACTCGGTCAGGCCGTTGAATCACTCGATAAAGAGGATCAACACACAGTGGGACAAATTATTTAAAGCCCCCCCCTCGGTTGCAGATGATCCAACATGGGTGTACTTGATCTACCTGGTGAGGGGAGTCCACTTGACGGACGAAGGAAGGGTCCTCTGGTCTGATGATGTCAGGGCCTGGGTGGAAGGTGTTGCTGAAGTGAGTACTTTCTAGGGTAGGTCTAGGCAGGGGGAGGCCAGATCGTCGGTTAACAATGCTGGCCTGTGGCGGTAAGGTCATTATCGGTGAGCACATATTTGAGGTCTGAGGGGGCGGGCATCATCCTATGGAGGTTCCCGCCCAGGGGGAGGGGCCTGCGGGCCACTCCTAGAACTCCAGGGGCAAGGTAATGGATGCTGCAAAGCAAAGGAGCGCGGGTAGGAGTAGTTCACGCTTTCCTTAGGCTGGTAGCCACCCCGCGCGCGTATACTCATGACGTCACCGGCTGGCGCAGAGTAAGGGCCCTCCTTCAGTGGGTAAATGGAGTTCAGGGCGTAGACCGGGCAATTCCCGGGGTAACACTGCGCATGCGCACGTCTCATGGGGAGGCGCAGCTTGTAGGACCTGACACCGGTAGTGACCCTGCCATATGGCCAGAAATGTACAAAAATCAAGATGAGGATGTTTAGACTCGGTTAGGAAACAACATGTATTAGAGTTTTGTTAAGGTCAGGCTCTCAAACTTGTTGATAATAATTTTGTATATAATGTCCTGCTGATTTTTGTATAAACTGTTGATCATGCAATTAAAAAACCTTTTTTAATTTCATACTTTAATAAATACGGCCGGGCGACTAGCGCCCGCCTTCCAAAAAGTAAAGACGTCTCGTGTCCACGTTCCTGGGTGTTGGGTGCCGGTTTGGGGGGGAGGCGGCAGCTAGTCACTGACCATGTGAAAAGGGGGGCCCTCGGCCCCCCGCACGCATGGCGGCGCGGCGACCGTCGCCCCCCCTTTCCCCATTGTTGTCTTTCGGCGGTGGGGGCGGGCCCTGGGGGGCGCGACCCACCGCCGATTGGCCGGCGGCCTCCCTGACCCGGATACAAGGTAGTAGGTCCGGGTCAGGGGGGGCGGGCTACAGGAGGGGCGGGCCGGGGGGGGCGTGCCCCCCCCGCCTGGCCCCTCGGGAATAAAGAGGTGGGGAGCGCCCAGGAGACCCCCTTGTCCCTGGACGCTCCCTCACTGAACGGTGTGCCCCGCGCTCGGGGCTTCTTTGTTTCCCCACCCACCATCCCTTGGAACAAAAGTCTTGTGGCATTCATTATGTCTGGTTTAATGGTAAGTTTTGAAGGTACTGTCCACATGTCTCACATGGTAGTAGAAATGGAACTGTTGGTATATTTGGTTGATGCTTTTGTTTAGGAATTTTTTCCCCTTTTTAGCAAACTGTGTGTGACGTGAATTTTCGTTGATGCCAACTGTCTTTAGGCCTTTTTTCCCTTTGTAGCTGTACGTTGATACTGTTATTTATTAGCCAGTGTAGATGTCCTTTAGAGTTTTTTCCCATAGGTCGTCGTATTTATTAGGTATGGGGCATGCGGTAAGGTCATTATCGGTGAGCACATATTTGAGGTCTGAGGGGGCGGGCATCATCCTATGGAGGTTCCCGCCCAGGGGGAGGGGCCTGCGGGCCACTCCTAGAACTCCAGGGGCAAGGTAATGGATGCTGCAAAGCAAAGGAGCGCGGGTAGGAGTAGTTCACGCTTTCCTTAGGCTGGTAGCCACCCCGCGCGCGTATACTCATGACGTCACCGGCTGGCGCAGAGTAAGGGCCCTCCTTCAGTGGGTAAATGGAGTTCAGGGCGTAGACCGGGCAATTCCCGGGGTAACACTGCGCATGCGCACGTCTCATGGGGAGGCGCAGCTTGTAGGACCTGACACCGGTAGTGACCCTGCCATATGGCCAGAAATGTACAAAAATCAAGATGAGGATGTTTAGACTCGGTTAGGAAACAACATGTATTAGAGTTTTGTTAAGGTCAGGCTCTCAAACTTGTTGATAATAATTTTGTATATAATGTCCTGCTGATTTTTGTATAAACTGTTGATCATGCAATTAAAAAACCTTTTTTAATTTCATACTTTAATAAATACGGCCGGGCGACTAGCGCCCGCCTTCCAAAAAGTAAAGACGTCTCGTGTCCACGTTCCTGGGTGTTGGGTGCCGGTTTGGGGGGGGAGGCGGCAGCTAGTCGCTGACCATGCAGAAACGAGCAACACGCCTGCCCTGCGCTAACATGTCTCGAAGACAAATGATCTTCATTGAGGCTAAGCACTAATGGTAAAAAAATATCCGGTGTCTGGGGGCAACCATGCTACAGGCACAAGGAAAGTGCCTGACCCCCTCGTCAGCTGGAGGAGCAAAGTCTCGTTATAGAACGAGATTTAAACCTCTTGAGCTAGATTGAAGCTCATCGTGAGGACTCCGCGTGAAGCGAGGGGTGTGCTTCACATGTCCATGGTGACGGATCGATAAAGTTACACCCATGGCTTCGATGACATAGATTGTTGTGCGTAAAGTTAAACATACCGAATATGAAAAAATGTGGGGGCATATTACCAACGTTAAGCGATATTTATCGCTAACGATGCTTAGCAACGAATTCTTTAACGCTAAGCATCGTCAGAAATTATTGCAGATAAACCTTGCTATTATCAAGGTTTATCGCAAATGCGATAAAAAACGGCCGCAATGCATGAATATCGCTGAAAAGTCAGCGATATTCATGCATTACCGAGCTAATGCTCTTAGCCATATTATCCACCTCCCATTGGATAACATGGCTAAGAACTGCTCAGGGCAGGTGTTAGTTTTTGGAGATATTCGCGCTTAGCGCGAATATCTCCAAAAGTTGGTAATAGGAGATAGCGATGTTAGCGACTGTTTCCAGTCGCTGACATCTTGGCACGCCCACTTTGCATGTCATTAGTGATAAATATCACTGACATGCAAAGTGGGGCCCTAGATGGTCGCTATCTCCTACTAGCTGTCGCTAACTGGTGTTAGCGACAGCTAGGTAATAGGGAGATAATTTTATCTCCGCTTTCTTGGCTTTTAAAGCCAAAAAAGCGGAGATAAACCCCCTTGATAATATGCCCCGTGGTCTACGGCCGCGTGCGACAGTAAGCATACATCGCTAATTCCTGGTTGAAAAAAACATGAACATGTGGCACAAGAAAAAAGTGAGGACCACAAGAAAAACGTCCAGGGCATATAGCCGCGAGTATGAAGGACATGCTTGCTAGTCCTAAAGTACAAATAGAGAAGAATTTGTACAGCACATATAAATTACAGTTACTCAGGAAAAATGCAGGCATGGGTAGTGCAAAAAAGGAGGTACCGCTGGTCCTTGATAAATAGGCGGTATACTAGCGTATAGTGTGAAACATGCTAGTTTAGTACTTGCACTCTAGTATCACTGACATGCACTTATGAACTTGCGACTATGGCTAATGGAGGTAAGAAAATAGAGCATCAGGTGGCATTAATTTAATCGTTGTCTCAACGATCATCAAACGTACCCACAACACTCCATGGATAAAGCAGGAGACATCTTAGCCAAACACATGCCTTTTTATGACTGTAGAGAGAAAGAGCCTATTTAAATCTTCAATTCAAGAGTTCAGTCCTAACAACTAGACTAGATGATATATCCCACATTCTATTTCTCATTGTTATCAAAAATGACAGCTTCCTGCTCTTGATCTATGAGCAAGTCCCATGCTTTAATGAATCCTCAATGTGAAAGTGTTCAGTATCTTCACTTGTGTATACTTTCCTTCACAAGGGTAGGTTTGTCCAAAATAAACATCCTAGCAACCTGTATCAAACACAAAAAGAGGAAATTTTCAATTAGTTTCAATGTATCTACAGGCCACTAAGCCATCATAAAAATTAAGTCAAATTGTATTCTTAGTTACAACATTTTGGCAAAAACAGAGACCAAGGCGCTCACCTCTATCATTTGTTTTCATGTAAATTACTCTGTTAAAGAAAATAGGTTCAGGACAAGATTGTAGATATTAAGTTTCCCTAAGATATTAAATTAACAAACACACAGGTGCTCTATACATTTATATTTTAGACCATGCACACCAGTGAAGTACCACTGTGAGGAGTTCAACATTTAAATAAAAAATCCATAGCTAAGGATCATAACTTCATCTTTGGAGGTCAAACGTCAGTTCTTCAATATGCAGGGGGCAGATGTATCAAGATTCCATTTTGCGATTTCTAAATAGCGATTTTTAAGGAATCGCTATTTAGAAATAGCAAAATGGAATGTATGTAGAAAATCTCTATTTTTTAGCGATTTCTTAGTCTTCTTTATTTGCGAATGCCCATAGGAATGATTGTGAAATTAATCTCAATTTGTGAGAATAATTTCAAGGGTGCAGGGTGCAGGGGTGTCTCAAGGACACCCTGCTGCACCCCTGAAATGTACATGTGTGTGCATATGGCGCACATACATGCCCTATGGGCATGTGTGTGCGTCACATGCCACCTTCAAAAATGCCAAATAGTGCTTTTTTTAAAGTATTCGCAAATTAGCATCAACTGCATGTTGGTGGTAATTTGCGATTTCTTAACAAAAATTCGCAATTCAAAAATGCTACATACATAGCATTTAAGGAATCGCAAAATTGCGATCCCTTAAATGCTATGGCAAAATAAGGAATCGCAAATTTTTGTGATTCCTTAATTTGCGATTTTTTGATGCATGCAGATTCGCAAAAGGCTTGATACATCTAGGCCTTTAAGTTTTGATTCTACTCCATTTCACATTAATGTTGCCAACACAATATTCCATCATCAAAACTCCTCACCATGACCAAGCTCAGTTTTGTATCCCTGAGGCAGAAAGGAGATTGAGATTCAAACACAGTATGTTTGGCAACGGGGATGCAACCTGGACAAAATATTAATGACACCAGAGAAGTCAAAGCAAATTTTGTAATTTTGCATTACTCTTTGGAGCAAAAATGACATGATTACGCTTGTTCACATAATAATGAACAATTCTCACAAACATTCTACCTTAGGGGTAAGGAAACAATAAACTTAGAGAGCACAAGCTGCTGCTGGCTGCTTCTGTTTGTGTTCTGTTACATTTAGCGCTGTTTTATTAACACAAAATGTATCATCTAGCCCATTTTGGACACAAGAGTGCATTTTGCGCTATAAAAATAGTGCTAAATGCTGGGTTCCTCACAAACATCCACGTAATCCTATGTAATTTTGATGTCATACGCTACAGAAAATTACGAGAGTTACGCCGACCCCTAGTGTCATTATGCTTTGTGATGGAAATTATTTGATGTAAATGGTAAAGATAAATAAACTGACTTGGTATAGGAGGCTAATTCAGGACTCTATAATTATTTTGTTTAGTTTGCCTGAACAGGAATGTGTCCAATAATCCTTCTTGGAGAGTTTTGACTCTTTCAAGACCTTTTAGAATATTATTCTAACACAGAAATATAATCAGACTTGAAAATGGAGCACAGCTATACAAATGAGATACACATCCTTTTTTTATATTTTCTTTATTGGCATTTTCATAAAGTAGCAAACATTGCGAACAAAAAGCCAGCTGCATGCACCCTATCATTGGTGATCCAATTACATACTATTATGATACACTTATAACAAATCAAATGTACTGTTCCCCCTGTTTGGAATAAACAATGAATACTATAAAGCAATGTATAGCGGAGGTCATAATGTTTACACAATGGATACTATTAAGCCTAAGATTACCAGTCAGGACAGGACCCACTGATCCTACTTATATGAAAGCTGAACTAGTGTTTGGTACACCACACACTACAATGCTCTAACTCCCCCTGAGCTGTCAAATTCACACCTCCGAATCTCCAGGAGCCCCTATAGATTCCTCCTTTTCACTCTGCTGAGTGCAGGCCCACTCCACAAATGGCCCCCAAATGTCACTAGGCCTGGATGCCGATGGTATCAATTCCCAGAAAGTGGTTCATTGCGTGTGCCCAAATGTGACATCCTGGTTCAACGCTTTTATGGAAGGAGTTCCCCTCCTATCCCAGTGCATGGCTACCCGACGCTTAGCAAAAAGTAGGAGCATGGCGTGCAGTTTGCGGAATGCAACTGGTCTTTTTTATTTTTTATTAACCTGGACTTTTATAGCTGGAGCGATTGTTATCACATTTTAAGATTTTAATTAATCGAACAATCCAGAATAAATTAAATAAAACTGGTGTGTCTCTAACGGGTGTAGAGGCCGTTTCCCGTCTCGGTTGTATGATGTTACAACGCATTCCGTTGCAACGCATGCCTTTACCACGCATGGGTTACAACGCGAAAGCCTTCCCCACGCATATCCTTTACCATGAACATGCCTTTAACACACACACTTTTACAACGATTTTCGTTGTGAAACTATGCATGTTAATGGCATTCTTATGTTAAAGGATATGTCCGATCACTATTTATTAACCCTAAAAATTAACCCTTATAATTTTACCCTGCGCAACACCACCCCCTCATTCCTCCTTACCTTTCCAATCCAAGCCCTTCCGAGGTGACCGCTTCCCTGTGGATTCAGGGAGTGGCCTAAATATATGGGTATAAATCTGCAAACATGGCCAAACCCATCTCCTGTGCCAGTGTTCTGCTTGCGCCCTCCCCCACTGTTGGTAACATGGGATTGTGTGCTAGAGGGATAGACGGGGCATATAACATTTTCAATTTAGCTCTCTCTCGTAGCCCATCCCACACTAATGGCAGGGTTTCAACCGTATCTCTGCCTGCTCTATGCCATTTATAGGCCTGATACAATGCTACCTTCAGAGGGACCGGCGCCGCTACATCCATCTCCATGGCTGTGTGCGGCTAAAAAGGGGTTGGGTGAACCCAGTAATGCACAAACTGAGGTTGTACACTGAGATACACATCCTTAATCAATATTTGAGCCTAGATCTGAAATCAAAGAAAACATGACTATTTTTTTAGACCTATATAGAGTCAACCTGGACCATCCCAGACTGACCCATACCAACCCCCACCTCAGAAACCTCCACTGGATCCCCATGCAGAAGAGATGCCAGTTCAAGATCCTCACACACACCTTCAAAGCTCTACATGATCAAGTGCCAGCCTATATCAAGCACCGACTCAAGTTTCATCAACCCCCAAGTCACCATTGCTCCTCCTCTCTAGCCTGTGTACACATCCTCCCCATCCATTGCAGGTGCAGCATAGGCTGCTCCTTCTCCTACATCACCGCCAGGACCTGGAATGTCCTGCACTTCCATCTTTGAACAGCATCCTCCCTGGTGGACTTTAGAGGGAAGCTGGCTTTTCGACTGAGACAGTGCACACAGGCCACAATGGCAGACCTGTGGAATGTTTTAAAAGGCAGCTTGAGTGGGTGGCACAATAAGTGCTGCAGGCCCACTAGTAGCATTTACAGGCCCAGGGTACATGTTGTATCACTTTACTAAGGACTTACAAGTAAGTTTAAAACATGCTTACAGTTATGGATGACACCTTGTTTTCCGTTTTGTCTTATGTAATTTGTTCTAAAAAACTGATTTACACACCTATAATTCATTGTCTCTGTATGTGTATGGGATGTAAAGTGCTCCAACACCCTACACTGGTATGTAAGGTGTTATAAAACATATGAAATGCATGTGAGACAAGGTCTATGGGATGATGAGGGGCTCTGTTGGAGGGTGATACTGAGTGAATCATTTATGTAGACTAACAAAGATTGTTCTATCGTGGTGCACCATAATGTCATCAGCTAATACCAATGAATATATAATGAAAAATATGTTGTAGAATACACAATGTTTACCATTTTTCCCCAAGTTTGCTTGTTACTGATATGTTTTCTTTTCTGGTTGCCACAGGCTGCTGTCAACGAAACCACACTTTTTGGTCCTAATTAACCGCTTAAACGCGGCGGTAATTCCGCCGCGGTGCGGCGGTTTAGCGCAGGGGGCGGGGCCGTGTCGCCCAACGGACGTGTGCAGCACTACGAAGGTAGTGTGCGTGACGGCCGTTGGGCGACGCCAGCAGCGAAGGGGTTAAAATAACATATTTATATTGTCAAATTATTCTTTGGTAAGTGTGTACTTGCACACACTTTCCTCTCCCAGCCTCAGCAAATATGTCAACATAGACTGATGTTAGCTCCCAACTGCTCTCTTCTGCTGTCGTTTTTTTTATTAAATATGGTTTGTTTCCAAAGTTCTATTGCTAAAATGCACATTTGGATTCTTGTAAACTTTCTTTGCAGTTGTTGTTAAAGGTCTTCTTAGGCAACGGTGCAAAAGATGACAAAGAAATTTAAAAACATCAATGTTTTAGTAAAAAAGGGTTTGTGGACAGACTGCCATGCTCCTTCAGTTGCACAATTTTCTAATTATTGCTTGTGGTACAAATTATTTGTGTGAATAAGACTCATGCGTTGCTGTCAACAGTCTAATAGGAATATTCTTTCCCAAAAGCACCTACAAAATTCACAATTTTACACATTTTTTTTACAAATTAAAGGGGGCATGATATGCCTGTCCTTATGTGATATTTCACATATTCTACATGTGCCGAGAGCCAATTACTTTTGTGATCAGTACTTTGATATATTGTTACCAGAAACTTAGCGCCAGATCACAAAACATTTTTGACTGCCCTTATTTCATATCCTCAGTAGTAATTAAAGCAGAGCTTAGTGCAAACATGTTTAACCATTGTATTATGAAAAAAGGTAGTGGTAATCTGTGCCATGAACGTATGTGCAAATTTGCAGAGTAGTATTTTGTTGTGTCTGTTAGTTTTGCTGTTGGGTTCTTATGTTGCAATTTTGGGAAACTAATTGTGTTGGGTTGTATTGCTGAAGTTGTGCTTGAAGTCTGTTTTGCCTGTTTTGAGATGCTATATTATCTTATCATAATGATTATAATTTCAGATTTGTAAAGCGCAACTTATCACGCCTAGCTGTATCCTGGCGCTGTGGGCATTAGGGGAGATTAAGTGAGCTATTGCCCAGAGTTACATTTTGCTGAGCCGAGCTGTTGATCGAACCATGAGCTGTGTGCTCCAGAGTCAGCCATTCTGGCTGCTGCGCCATACCTCTCCCTCTTATGCATCTTTGTAAAGCACTCTATCAACTGAAAGGCTATCCTGGTGCTGATTAGGCATGTGTTCCTAGCCCAGTCCATACTAAGTTGGTTCATTGAAAAGCCAGATCTTCAGCTTCACGTGGAATTAAAGGAGAGAGGATGATCCTCTGATGTGGAGTGGGAGGGAGGTCATTTCATGCTCCAGAAGCAATGTAAGAGTATGTCCATCCTCCTGATCAGGTTTCTGTAAATGCTTGGGATGTCCCATAGAAAGGTGTCTTGTTGGTGTCAAAGTTGGTTTTCATCCAGTTAGTGACTTTAGGCATGCAGGCGGTGAATGTTTATTTGTGTTGTTCTGTTTACTTCTACATGGTATGATCTGTCACTTACTTTAGATCCTTCAACATTTCCAGCCAGCAAAAGCACATGCATTGAAAGTTGCTATGACAAGCAGCCATTGACTACTCTCTAAGTTAGCAAAATAGAACTCCTCCTTCTCCTCAACTTCCTATGACACCACCAATCAAACCAGGCTGTGACTGAGACTAGGTCCTAAATTAGTGTTCACTGTATGCGACACGGTCAATACTCTCCACCTTGAGCATCGTCTTCATATCCACAACCTTCCTTGGTTTGCACTGACATGGAACTTGCTGAGGTTTTCAGCCCACCATTTGAAGAAATCACCGCTGTACACTACTACGTCACTGTACATTTACCACTGCAAGAAGAGCGAAAACTCTTGGGAGAATTTTCAATCTCTCTTCTCTACAAAAGTGACTCTTGTCTAAACTTCTTGGAGGAAATGCAGCCTGCCTGGATATCCTGCAAGAGCGACTACAGAGGTGTTAGCGGAGGGGGTTTGGTTGCTAAGATAGCGACTGTAGGCGTATGTTAGAGATCAGATTAATTTGTCAATTGGAGAATAGAAGGGAGTGAGGAAGGACACTGAACTGTACAGGCAAATGTGGTAGACAGAGAGGGGATTTTTTATTCACATCATAAATTACTGCTTGAAAGACTGAATCAGGGAGTGCACAAGTCAGGATTATGAGGGACCACCATGAACACGCCCTCATATCCATATCTAACTTCCATCTGACGGTTTCCAGAAAACTCATCACTTACTATTGATGGATGCAAGGACGACAATGTTGAGGCATAAGTTCTAGCAGTAAACATGGGCTCTGGTATCTTACTGCTGGCGGTGCTACCAAGTCAACAGCACAACTCTGGGAATTAGGAAAGGATGCCCCTCTGTCTAGACTATCCAACCATTGCTGGGCGTGGGCGATGAAAGAAAACATTTCAAACCAGAGTGTGCTTTTACTATGTGAGGGAGTGGATATTTGACTATTTCATTTAAAATTTGAAATTAATCAATGTATCTATCATAAAACAAATGATTCTAGAAAAATTAAAACTAATCACCCATACAGGCAGAATTGTTAGAAGCAATGACAAATATCTAATCCATAACACACCTCACAAAACATTTTAAACTTGGAAAAAAACAAGAGGCTATGTGAATACACATAGACCAACCATTTATGCAGCTTGAAAGAAGCTGCTTGTGGTACCCAAGGGCATCAGGGATGAGCTGGTGGAAGTTCCATAACAACCATTGCAGGCTGAGCATTGCATGCACTGCCTGGAATGTCCTATCCGGGCACACAAGTCCTGACCTTTAGGAGCACAATAAAAATGTAAATTTTTAGAACAGGCTACATTACTGGTCTTTAGCGTTCTGTGTAACTGATGAAACTGATGATTATAAATGATGTCAGAGAGTGGCATAGAAGCTAAGTTAGTGAGAGAGACAAAGAATGGAGAAATGAATTGGAGCAGCTTAGAGAGGGTGAACTAGCGAGAAAGGAAGGAAATCAATGATTAGCTTTTGAATGGAAGAAGTAAATTGTGCAAGTGAGGTGGTACGTTTGTGAGGAAACAGAGGAAGTGCTCCTGTCTAGCGCCTGACAGTGGGCGAGCAGCATTCGTGCCTCAAGCGCTATACCTCCACAATCACAAAATTACGGAGATTTACCAAAGTAGATTTACCGCAGTCTCATGGCAAGTTTGTAGAGGTGATACTACCGGAAGTAATTTTTTGTGTGATTTGGCATTTTTTTTAGCAATATCTGACTCTATCTTGCGGTGCTCGCCAAATACATGAACCTCAAATTATAGATATCTTGTGCCTCATTTATGAAAAGTGGCGCATCGCTGCATGAAAACAGCGATGCGTCACTTTTCATTGCGCCCTCCTTGCGACACTAATGATGCATCATATTTACAGTATGACGCATCATGTCGCAAGGAGTTAGAGATACGTCAGTATTTCTGACGTATCTGTAGGAGCAAAAGTGACGCATTGCTGGAGTGTGTCACAAAAGTGACACAACTCCAGCAATGTGTCCTTTCACGTGGGGCAAGCTCCATGTGAAAGGGCCTGCGTCAGTCTTACGCCTGCTGTAAGGCAGGCGTAAGATTTTGACGCATTTGAGTCCTAGAAGTGGCGCAGTGACATCTAATAGATTTCACTGCGTCACTTCCATAACCCTTTCTTGCATCAATACGCCCCCCTTGCATACATTATACCTGCGCAGGTATAATGTGTCGAAGGGGTTTACAAAGTGACGCATCTACCTACCACAAAAAGTGATGCACCGGCGGCGTAAAAGTGACACACAGCCTCATAAATGAGGCCCCTTATTTTTTATGCACACGTTCGAGGGCCTTTGTTCTTCCAAACACATGCCAATGATGGTACGCACCTTTGCTGCCACCCTATGTCCGTCTCTGCCGGTCAACAGAAGAGACTCAAAGGTGATAATAGGCTTATCACATAAATATATAACTCTAATACTGTATCTTCAGGCGGAAGAGAAATGCCTCCCTTTGCTGCAGACTCCTTCTTTTATGTGCTTTGATGACTGGTGAACCTGCTCTGTGATCTCCGGAGGCCCAGTCCCTGGTGGGTGGAGAGGAGAGCGTCTGACTCACTTAAAGGTACACAAAAGGAACCTCCGGGGGGGAGGTTCATGGTGGGGGCTCCTCGGGGGATGACCTGCTATGACTGTGAACACAGATAGCTTTGAAGCGTGTAATCCAGCTGTACAAGATGGCCCACTCAGTGCCTGGTTCTGACAGAGTCTAAGCAGTGTGCACTTTAAGGTATCTTTAAAACCAAGGGACAGATTAATCATTATTTGACGCAAAGCAACTCAGCAAGACAACCTGCTGGGTCAAGTGGAGAGAGCAGGATTGCACCACAGTTACTGACATATGACACCTTCCTGCTCTCTCTCTCTGTGTGCTGGCACACTTGTGCCTGCCAAGCACCACGCAGGCACCCATGCACTAGGGTGCAAGTGTGCCCCCATTACAGCCGGGATTGTTTTTGTGTACCGAGGGACATTGTATTCTTTCCATATATGTTGCAGAATGCAGCAGGTGGCAAATGGGGAAAAATGAGGAACACTATACACATTTCTCCGTGTTGCGCCTCCCTGGGAAGGCGTAGCATTTTGACGTATTCACAGGCTTACTAGTCTTCGTGAATCTGGGAATGCACCAAAAACCATGAGTGCATAGATGGAAACACCGACACCCCACCCTGTGAACGCATTCACTATGCAGACTAATGCAAGGCAGCGACTTTAGCTGCCTTGAGTTACTCTAGATTGTCAATGCCACGCACGGTGGCTCTGCATGGTGTAGTAAATTTGACTTAAGGGTTTGCTTGGCCTGGTGTCACCTTGCGTGCAAGCCCTTGGTAATTCTGGGCCCTAGACTCAAAGGACACCATTGCACACTTCACTGTTTGAAAGAAGAGGAGGGAACAATGCACCAGATTGCTTGCTGCCCCATTCAGAGAGCCTGTACATTATTAAAGTTAGTAATCAAGGGCTCAAGTGTCTAATTAATGTGTTCATATTGACATATTACATATCCATATATTTATATATATCAAATGTACAATACATAAAAAATAAGCCTTAAGGAGTGGGATGCAAGGGAAATAGAGGTAATGGGTGGAGAACTGTATTAATACTCAGGTATCAACAGTGGTTAATTGTAAAGAAATAAGTGCCGCTCCGACCAGCTAATTTCTTCTGTTAGGGATGCCTAACACAGAACCAACTACTAACTATGAAACCCTACAAGAGGGGTAGGATGTGGCGTAGTCACCAGGGCTGCTGACTTTGGAGATGGGGAACCAGGTAAAAAATTGGTTTTTCGCTGCCCCTTAACCCCTTCTCTGCTAGGCCTTCCTCCCTGTGCTAAACCTTTTTTTGACTATTTGGGGTAGTTTGTGCTTAGACTGTCTGTAACGTTTTGTCCACATAAGGTATCCATGCCAAATTTGCATCCTTTTCTGCCATCAGCTTGAGGATAGTAAAGGTACACAGGGTTTGTGGATTCCCCTAGAGGGACCAAGAAATTTGCCAAAATACAGCTAATGGTTTCTTTTTTAGGAAAAATGGGGGCAAAAGTTCTTCAGAAGAAAGCGTCTGGTTTTGTCCATGCAAAAGGTATCAGCAAAGGGTCTGTGGGGCTAAAATCACCCCCCCCCCCCAGCTTTCAGGAACAGGCAGACTTTTGGCAGTAAACAAATGTTTTCTACACAGTTTTGCCATTTTACTGGGGCATAGCCTATTTTTCGTATCTTTTGTGCTTTCAATCTCCTTCCATTTAGCGGTAGAAACCAATAATGGATCCCAGAGAACTATACACGTATGAAAAGTTGAAAAAAATCAGAATTCAGCAAGGGGTCATTTGTGAAGATCCTTCAAGGTTTTTTGCTATAGAAACTAAAAATGGAAATACAAATCATATTGAAATTGAGTTGGAAAAAACAGCCATTTGTGCAAATGTTTTCACCTGTCACTTATTCTAAGTATGCCACATTTTTTAAAGCAATATACCGTTAAGTCCGTCAGACCCTTCTGGTTGCGAGGATATATAGGGCTTGTAAGCTCACCTAGAACCAGAGGAACCCAAAGCCAATAACTGCGCTGCATCCTGCAATGGTTATTAATTGTGTACCAGGTATGTAGCAATTTATTTGGTAAAATAGTAACCTATAAAGAGTGAAAAATAGGTACCAAGGAAACCTATATATTTCTAAAAAGGGAACAAAAGATAGAGTTTAGAAGCAGTGGGTATTTGCACATCTCCGGAATTGTGGGTACCCATACAAGCATGTGAATTAGAGCACATTTTTCAAAATGACTTTGAAGAGCAAAGTAAGTCAATTGGTGATTTGGTGATAACACTTGTTCTTCTGTTTTGTGTCCCCCTAGTATCCTGATAACAATGGTACCTCACTTGTGTGGGTAATCCTAGTGCCTGTGACTGGAAAAGGCCCAACACATAACATGGACACATCACATATTTCCAGTGAAAACGTACCCTTTTTTGCATTGTGCCTAGCTGTGAATTTTAGACCCTAGCTCAGCCCGCACCTAGGGAAACCTACCAATGTATACATTTTTTAAACCCAGACTCCCAAGGGAATCCAGGAGGGGGTGACTTGTGTGGTTCTTGCTAGGTTCTGTTACCCAGAATCCCTTACAAACCTCAAACTTTGTAAAAGTTCTGAAATCTGTGGGGAGCCACAAACTTTCAGTCACCCAGCATACCCCAAGGTCTCCCGATAAAGATTGTATCTCACTTGTGTGGGTTGGCCTAGTGCCAGTGACAGGAAACAGGACAAAACGCAATGTGGACACATCACTTTTTTCAATTGAAAACAGACCCTTTTTTAGCAATGTGCCTAGCTGTGGATTTTGGACCATAGCTCTTCCGGCACCTAAAGAAACCTACCAAACCTATACATTTTTGAAAACTAGACAACCAGTGAAATCTGGGATGGGGTGCCTTCTGTGGCTACAGATAGGTTATATTACCCAGAATCCCTTACAAACATCAAACACTGTAAAAACAAAAAATCCTCACATTTCTGTGATGGAAAGTTATAGAATCTGGAGAAAGTCAGAAGCCACCCAGCATTTCCAAAATTCTTCCTATAAAAATGGTCCCTAACTTGTGTGGGTGGGACTAGTACCCACAACAGGAAATGTCCCAAAACTCAACATGGACACATTTCATTTTTCGAATGAAAACTGACCCCTTTTTCGCAATGTGCTTAATTGTGGATTTTGAACCATGGCTTTGCCGGCACCTAAGGAAACCTAGAAAACCTAGACATCCAGGGGAATCCAGGATAGGGTGCAAAGGGTATTCAGGGTCAAGCATTTTTTCAAACCGTCCAAACAAAAACAAACATACACTCGTATTCTGACATTAATACCCCTGTTCTGCCTCACATAATCACACACATAATGTCGGGGGCTCATATAGTCCATGAAATCCTGCGTTCCCTATTGCAGTGCATTTGGCCCCAATGTACATAATGAATCATCCATTTTGAGAGAAGTTCCAGTCACCCAGTTCCACATGGGTTCTGCTTTTGAAAACCTCAATTAAGACCTTAAGTGCAGAAGATTTATTAAAAAGCAGCCTACCATTGAGAACTATTACAAAAGTGCTATTAAAGCAAGCTAAGAAAATCTCATGGAAACTGGACTCATGGGACTTAAAAACAAAACACCATGGCAGCTACGCTGCAAACTTTTATCGTCTTGGCACACTTCCCGACTACCTATGCTCACAGGTCCCCTATCACACTAAGTATGCGCTTATGAGAATGCATTTCGGTATGAAGCAGATGGTGCGGTAAAACAGAAGAAACTCTCAAATATGTAATCTGCTTATGCAACATCCTGAAACCTCAAAGGTGCCACTGGTTCTGACCAATATTTCGAATTTAAAAATAGGATCATGTGAGGCTGCTGTATTTACCTGCCTACAATAGAAATCATACCAGATATCTGGGCGCTTTAGAAAATTCATGAAATCAGTAACAGGAAAGCCGAAAACCCATGATTAGTACTGTCATCCAGGAATATTTCGATAACAAAGCCTGCATGAAGAATAATTATATGCAGCAAGAATTATCATATAAGTTTGTCTGATACTGACTCGTCATGTCATCATCCACGATCCTGTGTTGAGGTAGACATTTTAATGTAAAAAAAGAAAAAGAGAGAATATGCACTGTAAAGTAATATGAATTATAAACTAGTGTCAAAATCCATGTTTTACTATTGAAAGCACAATGCACTTTTGTGAGTCATAGATGATTGCACGTACTGGGCCACACTACTGTGAGTTTTATCATGTAGGGCAGTGTTTTCTGCCTACTGCATGACTCCACGGGCCTCATCTATGAGAAGTGACGTATGGCTGCATGAAAGCAGCGATGCGTCACTTCTCAGTGCGCCCTCCTAGCGACATGATTGATGCGTCATATTTACTGTATGACGCATCATGTCGCACGGAGTTACAGATACATCCGTATTTCTGACCTATCTGTATGGCGCAAAAGTGACGCATTGCTGGAGTGTGTGACAAAAGTGACGCAACTCCAGCAATGTTTCCTTTCACATGGGGCAAGCCCCATGTGAAAGGGCCTGTGTCAGTCTTACGCCTGCTGTGAGGCAGGCGTAAGATATTGATGCATTTGCGTCCTAGAAGAGGTGCAGTGAAATCTTACAGATTTCACTGCGTCACTTTTATGACCCTTTCTTGCGTCAGAACGCCCTCCTGTGTACATTATACCTGACGCAGTAATAATATGGCGCAGGGGTTTACAAAGTGACACATCTACCTAGATGCGTCACTTTGTAAATATGGTGTATCAATCTTACATCCTGAGGAAGTTTCAGCGCTTTTTTGTGTCACCACCAAGGCCCCGAGCGAACTTTTCTATCTTCCAAGCAAAGCCTCTTGTGTCGATAAACGTAAAACCAGGCCGAATCCATATGGTTGGTACACGAAAAAGTGTAGGGAGATGAAAAGATCCCTGATTGGCGCTGCGAAGAGTAAGTCCTTGGCTGATATAAGATTGGCAAGGAAAAACTATTTGCAGACTGTGCTTGCAGCAAAGAGAGAATGGGAGGATAGCTTCTGGGCGGACTTAAGGAAAGCAAGTTTGGAAAGGGATGCCAGAGGCTTCTGGAATCTTATAAGATCTAGGGATAGGCCTGATAGCACATTGATAACGTGCAACATCCCTGCCCTGGGCTGGTTCAATCACTTCTCATCCCTCTATGTTGCAAACGAGCCACTTACCAAGACTGCTCCTTTGTTGGGAGTTAGCCTAATGGGATTAGAGTATGTTCCCTTTACTGCTGGAGAGGTGGAGGATATAATTAAGACCCTGGTGCCTCTGAAAGCAGCAGGGCCTGACGGGTTACCGGGAGACCTACTACGGGCAAGCCCCAGGGAGTGGGGGAAGCTTGTGTCATCAATGCGAAACGGCATTGGTGAGGGTGCGCCCGTTCCCGAATCCTGGAAGGGGGCAGAGGTTGTCCCGATATTCAAGAAGGGATGTCGGGACAACCCTGCCAACTACAGGCCAATAAGTCTTATTGACTCCTCCCTAAAAGTGGCAGGGAAGGTGATCCTGAATAGGGTGCTCCAGTGGATGGACGACAACAACATCTTGTCGGACCTCCAAGCTGGGTTTCGCTCTGGCACTGGGACCATCGAGCAAGCCTTCAGATTGACTCTCCTCCACTGGAAGGTGGTGGTGCTGGGAGGGGGCAGTCTATATTTGGCCTTTATAGACCTAAAGACTGCCTTCGACCTGGTTCCCAGGGAGAAGTTATGGAAGGTCTTGCTAGACTTAGGGCTGCCCATGTACATCCTTTCCCTACTGGTAAAACTACACAACGGCAATTTTGCACAGGTGCGTTGGGGTGCGAAGGGTGAAAAAACGGAAAGGATCCCCGTGGGAAGGGGCATCCGACAGGGATGTGTCCTAGCGCCCACCCTGTTTTCCCTTTATGTAAACGGCATGGTTGAACACCTGCTTAGATATCCCTCGGACGCCCCTTCCTTGGCGGGTAAACGGATCCCCACACTGCTTTTTGCAGATGACACTCTGCTTATCTCAAAGTCCCCCATGGGTCTCCAGAGGCTTTTAAATAGCTTCCAGGAGTTTTGTCTGACGAGAGGGCTGGTAATTAACACTGACAAAACAAAGTTCCTGGTCATGAACCCCCCTAAGAAACTTGGCAGACTTCCGATCTTGAATTCCAAGCCATTGGAGAGAGTTTCTGAGTTTGACTACTTGGGTATCCGCCTCAATGATTCCCTTTCCTGGAACCCACACATCCACAAAATGCTACTGGGCCACAAAAGGGTAGGAGGCATTTTGCTTAAGAAACAACGCTCCTCATCTAGCAAACCCCTTGCACCCATTGTGGAAATATATAAAGCGAGAGGGGTCAGTGCCGCTCTATATGGGGTGGAGCTGTGAGGTACCTGTAACCTGGATCCACTAGCCAAATCAGAGAGCAAATTTTTGAAAGACCTGATGGCTCTCCCATGGAGCACACCGACAGTGCCAGTGCTACTGGATTTAAGTTGCAGACCTATCAGGGACCAAGCACAACTTCGTCCCCTGCTCCTTTGGGCACGGCTATGGCGGGTGCCCGCACTAGCTTCATACGCGGAAGCACTATCTGAGGTTATGGCTATGGCAGGGTGGTCTAGGATCAAATGGCTGAGGAATGTCAAAAGATTACTATTGGAGATAGGGTTACCTGATGCCTGGACCCTGAAAACCGCCCCACCAAAAGCTACCATTAAAAAGTTGTATTGGAACTGGGTCTCTGCAAACTTGCACTTAGACTCACGCCACTGCAACTCCACTGTGGCTTTTGTGAGGATCAAGGATGTGGTGGCATATGAACCCTACTTAGACATTATCTCCATTCTGTTTGACCGCACTCTGTACTTTAAGTTTCGAGTGGGGATTCTACCAGTAGGTGAGGTAGTCGCCCGCTGGAAGCGGCCTCATCAACTTTCCCCCTTTTGTGCATCCTGTTCCTCTTGAGTAAAGTCTGTAGCCCACATCTTCTTTGAATGTCCGGACTATCGTGCTCCGAGGACTCGTTGGCTAAAACCACTATGCAGACTCTTAGGCACTCGCCAGTGTATAGTGGCAATGCGCATCTTAACGACTGACACATCCCCTGTGATTGTGTGTGCTGTGTCTAAATTTTTTAAATGGGCTTGGTTGATTCGTATTAGAAGGCTTTCTTTGTCTATTTAATTCTGGTTTTAACCTTTCTAATCATTTTTTTTCCCTGTTTTAATCTATTGTGTGTAACAGTTTGCATTTGATAAGTAATGTTAATTGTATTGCTGTAAGCTTTTATGGTACTTTTTTACCGAAATAAAGCCTATCAATCAATCAATCAATCAAATATGGTGCAACAAGGCACATTTTTCACACCACTGGTGCGTCATAAAAAGTGACGCACCGGCGGCGTAAAAGTGACGCACGGAATCATAAATAAGGCCTCATGTTTTTACTTCTGTTTTTACTTACTGTCTTCGCTCTGCTAAAGATGTAACAATTTGAATTAATTGAACATCAATCAACTAAAACTTAATTGCACTGCATGTGGGGTGGTAAGGCATGCACTGCGTGTTCAGATGGCGTGATTTCTCATCTGACCCTTTACCTTTGGTTCAGACCCGTCTACGGTCTCATTCAATTTTACTTCCTTACTGCAGCAGCCTCACCCACCGTAACAGAGGAAAGGTCCAGCCATGCTGTATTTTAACAGGGTTAAATGAACGTATATATGTATATAGATGTGGTATTTTCATAGTACAAACAACCCAATGTCAGCAGAGGTTTGTAAAGAGTCAAAGGCAAAGACTTAGCATTAGCATTAGCTTATGCCGGACCAATACTCTGGAACTCGCTGCCCCCGGAATTAAGATCTCTTTCCAGCCACTTGACCTTCCGGAAAACTTTAAAAACTTACCTGTACCCTACTAATAATGCCCTGTAGTTTCCCCTTAGGCTGGACATTCAATTTATTTGGAACCCTTCTTGTTACAGCAATAGCGCGGAGATACCCCTTCGGGGGTCTAGTCTGGCGCCTTACAAGAATATAAAATAAAATAAAATAAAAGATACAGTGATCAAGAAGTTGCCTGAGTAGCTGGATTCTGAGATGAAAAGTAGATTGTTACTGTATTCTGATTCACTGTTCTTTAAAGGGCGGGCCTTTAGCTCTTTCCTGAATTGGAGCAGGGTGCATAAATAGAGGAGGCCTTGTTTTTTCTGTTTTGCACATATTTATCTCCAGTAGGATGGTGTCCTGGGCGGACAGCCACCAGAGGCAGAGAGGTTGTCACTAGATTGGCAGGCGTGCCTTTTGTGATGGTTTTGTAGTTGATGTCAGTTTTGCAGATGGAGCTGTCCAAGAAAGGACTGCAGTGCCATCTCACCCCAATTCTCCCAGGGGAAATCTCTGAGAGTTGCACGTTGCTTCATATGAGATGTGGCTTCAGTGAGATACATTTCCTGTTGAATGAATGCATTTTTCTTAGAGATTAATACCGACTGGTTGAAGAAATATCAGTGACCAAATAAGACATGCATTTGAACTGAGCTTTGGCCAGAGCAGAATGGCCATCCAAACACACACAGAAAGTACTCCATGCAAATTGTTCACAAGCTCAATGCACATTCTTGACAGTTAAGATATTGGTGAACATGGGTGACAATCACTATCAACATACAAAATACATGTTTATTTTTATTCTAACAATAACAGAAACACGTTGTTTTAAAACCCTTCATCGTGCACTCATGCAGTTTATACCGCAGGTCTCACAAAAACCCAAATTAATGGTACTTGATTTACTGACCTCGGAAGGATGGGAGGCTGAGTCGGCATTCCCCGGATTTAAGTTCAACTCCAGATCATTGCAGTGAGCTCTTGACTCACTCAGCTGCATTGCAGAACGAATTAAAGACAATAACATGCTTCTATTTTTAAAATAATTAAGCTCATACATTAGATGTTTTTTTGAGACTGTACACGCGTTGGCCTATGTCGGGCCAATGTCTAATACGTGATGCTGTGCCTTCTGTACCGTCAGTGGCGCACTCCACTCAAGCTTTGGCACTGCACGTGAGCAGGCAGCTGTAGAAGCCCTTGTTCTTCTAGTTCACATTCAGCTCTTGCCATCAATTGGGCAGACCCAGAATATGTCAGTCCTGGTCATGAAGTGATCCATCCACTGACATCAAGTGCCTCGCAGGCCCCAGGCTAGGAGCCTGTGCTTTGGCAGAAGCTAGATGTCTAGGAAGGGTTAATTAAAACATGTAAAACCCCCGAAACCCCTGCTATTGCCTGCTCCACCCTCACACGTGGGGGCCTTTCCCAGGCATGGATCTGACACCCCTGTCACTCAAGGCTACAACCACTCCCACCAAAGGAATTAAGCCCACACAACAAAATGGGGTCTGTGCTGAAACATCAACCTCCAACCATTGCTGATTTAATATATTTACTTTTGTAGGAGGGAGGATGGGTGGATCTTCAAACACTTCTTTAGGGGGCGTACTCCTCTTGTATTTTATGTACTCTGGGAATCAGACCAAAAACATCCAGATTGCGAATAAAATGGCAGTGGTAAAGTGCACAAAGTCCCACGGCCAACAAAAATGAGCTCCGCAAAATGCATGACAACAGCAGACAGTTTGGAGAAAGACCACCCTAAGCCCCAACAAAACACATCTCACTAATCAAGATGCACAGGGGGATGTATGACATTACAACGCATGCTTTTACATCGCAAACCTTTACAACGCATAGCGCTTTGGGGTGCTGGATAGTGAATAGTTTAATTTACTATTCCAACTCCAGTCCCCGTGGACACTAGGGAAGGTGTTGGATAGTAAATTAAACGTATTCCCTATCCTAGAGCGCCCCCCAGCGCAATGCGTTGTAATGGCTTGCCTTGTAAAAGTTGCGTCGTAAAGGCACTGCGTGGTAAAAGTTGCGTTGTAAAGGATGTTTCCCTGCACAGGGATGTCACCTCATACATTAAACATCGTTGTTAGTGATGTTTGTCCAGCTTGATATAGGTTTATCTAGCTGAACCTAAGTTTGAGAGAAGCATACCTAACGAAAGGAGTCCTCCAAGCCTGTTTTATTCCTATTCTAAGAGCCCTGCCACTGTAAGGTCACTATTGCAAAATCAAGCGAGGTGCAGCAGCAGCAGTACTCACTGCTCTGCTCTGCTGCAGAGTAGAATAATATCAGTGGAAACCGTTTAAAAATAACTTTAAGAGACAATAAAATAAAAGAATAACATGTTGCAGATGTGACACTTGCTGGAGCTGAGAAGGGGTGGTTGAAGGTGCACAAGATATTTGATTTTAGTGGAGAACATGGTGCTCCAAGAAACTCAATGATACTACTATACTATATTTCTGGTACAGTACTACTACAACTACTACTATCATCACTGCTTCTACTACCGCTGCTACTACTGCCACTACTATTAGGAACAACAATAATAATAATAATGGAAAGAATGATCATCATAATGCGAATTATAATGCTAAAAAATAATAGTAAAACTAATTCTGCTACTAGTGCTAATGATGATAATGCTAATGATGATGATGAGGATAATAATATAGCCTTATAGCCCGCCGTAGAGGGCTATACCGGCTAATAAAGGCCCTCTCCAGCGTTAAAGGCCCCGAGCCGAAGGCGAGGGCCTTTAACAAGGGAGAGGGACTTTAATAGCGGTATAGCCCATCTACGAAGGGCTATAAGGCTATTAGAACATTCTGTCACTAGAGGACAGAATGTTCTGACAAAAAAAACAAAGCCTTTTGGGAGGTGCGGGGATTGGAATCCCCTCAGGCTCCCTGAAGCCTTTGTTCACAGCCAGAGCTGTGAGCAAAGAAATATTCCAATGTTCTAATATTAATTATTGTCATCTATTGAGCAGGTGGCTATGAAAATCCACTGCAGGTCTGGTTAGTGAAAGTGATCAATGGCAACCTTTATTGCAACACCGGGAGCATAATGACGATCATGCACAAGTTGAAGAAGGATGGTGTCCAGTGGGTGGATTCCTAGTGTTTGTTGGCTGACGTTGGACTTTGTGTAGGTTTGATAATGTTAGTGCTGGTTCAGGAGGTGGGTTTTAGCTCCTTCTTGTGTTCCAGAAGAGAAACCACAAATCTAATGTGTGGAGTTTATTGTAACAGAGCCTTGGGGAGAATGCTATATTGGTTTCTTTCCTGCAGTTTGAAGGCTTATGGTGGCCTGGATTTGGCTTCTTTTCTGTGCTTTCAGTCAGTAATGGACAGCTTCTGTGCAAGGAACCTTTGGGTAGATGAAGATGATACAGACTTGCAAGTAAAGAGAGTGCAAGTTGATTATGAATGTGAGATGTTTTCGTATTTAATTTAATTATTACTTTGCTGTTCCCCTGCTTTTAAGGCCCCCCTCACCTGCACTGTAATCGTGACTCCACCGCTGCTTGAGCGGGTCCGGTTCTCGGGGTGGGCTCCCTGTCCAGTCGCCATCTTGGAGTGGGGTAGTGCTGAGGTCCAGCCCCAGCGCGCGCCTGAGTGCGCAGAATCCGGGGTGAGACGCCTATTTAAAGCTCCCTGCCAAGCGCAGCGGTACCGCGCAGCGGGAACGCCCTCGCTTAGGCTGAGTCGTGCCAGAGTCCTGCCCGTCTGCGCCCGTCCGCGCTAAGGTCGCGCCGGTCCGGCGGTGACTCTGTTCTATTACATCTATGCACGATGCTCAGCTACACCAGGGAAGCCCTTATGGCGGTTAACCATCACCTGCCTTTGTGCGATAGATCTCGTGTGCACCCTTTGCGTGGCCCTTACCGTTGCGCATGCGAAAGGCTGCTGCTTGAGGCACCCTTCCCACTCGGAGCGAATGGAGTAAAGTCTGCTATCAGCAGCATTAGCCCCTTAGGTCATATTACCATCTGGAACCTGAACGTGAGGTCGCTAGTCAAACACCATCAGGACATTGCTGACCTTATGGGCAGGGAACCCCCTGACATATTTTGTATGACAGAGACCTGGCTTCAGGACTCTGACACAGCAGTCCTTAACCTGGCGTTTCCCCCCGAGTATTCCACCTATACGCTTAATCGCTCTTCCAGAGGCGGCGGAATAGCGCTTGCAGTAAAATCTCGCTACCCCTGCACCTGGAAAGTTCAAAAAATCGCGGGTTGTGAAAGTGCCTTGTTTAAGGTCTCTGTCACACCTCACTTCACTTTTACAGGTCTGCTTATCTATCGCCCGCCGGGCAGTGATGTGGCATTTCGAGAGTCTCTTCCTGAGGCAATCAGTTCCCTGGCAGTAGGAAGTGCTAATTTCTCCATCATTGGAGACTTGAACCTCCATTTTGATGCATCTGCCCTTCCCTCAGTGTGCAGGTTGAGGGCCGACCTGGAGGCCCTCCAATTGGTTCAATTGGTCTCAGATTCTACCCATGTCGGCGGACACACCTTGGACCCCTTCTTTTCAAATCTAGGGGGGGTAAAGGTGGCCCCCTCCTTTCCTTTGCCTTGGACAGACCATTCGTTGGTAGCGATTTACTGCTCTGTGTCAGAGGCGCTTCTTAAGTCCTTGCCGCGAGCTCTGCCCAGGCGTCGTTGGAGCAAATTAAAGCTGGAAGACTTCCACTGCCTCCTCACGGAAGATCCTTTGGGCGTAGTGGAGGATGTGGAGTCTGGTTACGACCATTTCTGCGAATGGGTAACTAAGGCCTTCGACTCCCTTATCCCGATGATAATGAGCAAGTGCGGTCCTCGTGATCCCAGTCCTTGGTATAATGGCACTCTGCGCGCACTGAAAAGTTCTTGCAGACGTGCAGAGAGAGACTGGCGGAGGGAGTATGACCGAAGCAAAAAAAACGTGTATATGGCCACTCTCAAGGTCTACCATCGAGCTGTTTGTAGGGCCCGGGCTGCGTTTTACGCACTGGAATTCCGCAACAGCTCGAATCCGGTTAAAACCATCTTTAAGGCACTAAAGGACCTTGTGGCAAAAAAAACAGCTGTGGATACCATCGGTTCTAACGCACACTGTGAAGTGTTGGCGGCCTTCTTTTTGGAGAAGGTGCATACTATCTATAGAGCCTTCCCTACTGGGGTGCATGCGGAGGCCGAGCCGCTTACTGTGCCTGGACAGGTGGTGTTAGACTCCTTCCCCTGTCTTACTCTGGAGACTTTTAAGACTTTGGCTCTTAGAGTCAAATCCGGGTCTCCGGCTGATCCACTCAAGCCAGTAATGTTTAGAGACTCGACACTCTCCCAACCGGTCCGTGACTTGATTAACATCTCACTTTCATCCGGCCGGGTGCCCCCGAGGTGGAAGCAGGCTGTAGTAATGCCCATCCTAAAGAAGCCATCTCTCGACCCTAGTAAATCGGAGAACTATCGTCCCATCTCGCTTCTCCCGTGGCCAGCCAAACTTGCGGAAGGGCATGTTAACACCGCCCTTTCCGACCATCTGTCGCGTACCAATGTTTTGGACGCTACTCAGAATGGTTTTCGGGCTGGTCACAGTACGGAGACAGCTCTTCTGTTTATGGTCGAGCATTTGAGGGCAGTGCTTGATGCAGGTCAAATGGCGGCGCTTGTTTTGTTAGATCTGAGCGCCGCCTTTGACACTATCTCGCACGACATTCTCCTGCAGCGCCTCGAGGAGGCAGGTGTGACCGGCACGGCACTTCAGTGGTTCCGTTCGTTTCTAGCGGACCGATCCTTCTGTGTGGCTGCCCCGCCCTATCAGTCTAATTTCCATCCCCTGTCGTTCGGGGTTCCGCAGGGTTCCTCGCTGAGTCCCACGTTGTTCAATCTTTACGTGAGGCCGCTGGCTGAGGTCATGAAGCGCTGCGGCCTGACTATGGTGTCATACGCAGACGACACTCAGCTAGCGGTCACGATCAGCGGGGACCCCGAGGTGGAAGCCCCCCGATTCAGGGACGGACTTCGGGCGGTGGCCAGTTGGATGACGTCCAACTGTCTCCAACTGAACGCCAATAAAACAGAGGTGATGGTCTTCGGTAAGCGGACGGATCTCTGGGGAGATATCTGGTGGCCCTCTGAGCTTGGCCCTACCCCCACTCCGGTTTCGGAGAGTAAAAATCTGGGTGTATGGTTGGACTCCGCGCTCAGTTTCATCGGCCATACGAAAAGGACGGCAGCCTCCTGCTTTGGCATCCTGCGTAACCTGAGACCTGCACTCAAATATTTTGATGCCGCAACTCGCCAGCTTGTGGTTCAGGCGACGGTGCTGGCTCGGCTTGATTATGCCAGCTCCCTCTTTATTGGGTTAAATCAAGCCGAGCTAACCCGTCTCCAGCGAGTGCAAAACGCAGCAGCCAGAGCAGTGGTAGGCCTCCCTAGGTTCTGCTCAGTCTCCCGCACCCTAAGTGCTCTCCACTGGCTGCCGATTAAGCAGCGGATTCACTTTAAGGTGCTCTGCCTGGCTTTTAAGATCTTAAAGGGCCTCTCCGCCCCCATATTGCATAATTTTATGTGCCCATACACCCCAGGCTGCTCCCTTTGCTCCTCCGACCTGGAGCTGGCAACTGCCCCACGATTTAAACTTAGTCGAGCTGGGGGTCGTTCTTTTAAGGTGCGGGCAGTAGCTTTGTGGAACGCACTGCCTCGCGAAACTCGATCTCTTGACGATTTGCTTTCCTTCCGCAAGGCCGTCAAGACTCTCCTTTTTCCTCAGCCCTGTTAAAATTTGAATTTCAAATAAATCTGCTCCTTCGTTATGTTGTGTGGCTATCTTGTCGGGCGCCGGGACGCTCCTTTGCTGGAGCAGCTGTGCGCATTACAAATTTCACTAACATAACATGTATCTACATTTTCATTGTCCTTCAAAGTGGCATGCATATGTGTCAAGAATACCGGTTGGGAGTGTGCTCCTGTGGGGTGGATGTAAGAAAAACAGGTCTTGTTTGTTGCAATTGGTATATGTGTCTATACATTGAGGGGCTGAGAGAACATACACTATTTGGCATTGGTTTTCCTAATGCTGTGGGTTTACAACATGTGTATTGTCTATGTCGATTAGAGATACTTGGCACAATGAGTGTATTGAGGAGTACATTCTTATTGGTTTGTGTCCAAGAGGTGCTGAGCTTTAGGGATTTTCTACATCCATGACTTAATGAGTGGAAGGCATAACTAGAGGTGGTAGGGATGTTGGTAGCCAAATATACTTCTAGGTGCAGTTGTCTTTGGATGTCCTGTAACCAGAAGGACTGCTCGGGAGCTCATGTAGAAAATAAAGTAGACACAGGAGATGTTAGATACTTTGCAAACTACACCCGTTACTGCCGGCTTCTGAATAAAGAGTATCAAAACTGCACAAGTCGATTCGTATTGCTTATCCTGGAAGTGCTCCAGAATAGCACTTCCAGGATGCTACTGTACATCCACTCTTGGTCGTTTTAATGCTGGAAGGCGTTTCAGGGCCAAAACAGTAGTGTTACGTGTAGTCCATCGGTGTATCTCACTGGCTTGTTGTACACATGATTCTAAAACCTTATGAATACACACAAATATTGGTTGAGTATATTTTATACAGCCTACATAGCCCATCTAAAGAATCTCTCTATATTACCGTTGGGGACATATTTTAATCTCTGACGCTTTGTAGCTCCAGGACCAGTCTAAGAGATGGATTCTCCTGATTCCGTGTCTAATACATGTCGTTTAATTGTTTGAGCAGAAACAATTGCATTTCAAAATGCAGGAGCTAATGACATTTCCTGGAAAAATAGAGGATTTTTAAAACTGCTTTTGTACAATAACTTTACAATTACTTTGAATGTTAGTCTCCTCAGTTGTCTACACTAGGTATGAGCAAAGTGTTTGTTATGCCTTGTGTGATTCCCACATTTTGTGTTACACAAGATGTGCACAACTTTCACCATTTTCCAGACTGTGCAGTTTTATGTTATGTTTGGCTGTGGAAGACTGGTCTGAGTAGAACATGTCTTACTGTCTCTTACTGACAGGCAATTTCTTCTCAAACTAGTCGCTTGCCTATATCTGACAGCTCTTTTTCACATATATTGTCACAAAGAAAAGTTAATACAGATACCTGTGAAATGTATTTGTCATAATACTGGCAACGGTGTGATATGTATGCATATTTTGCACAAAAAAAAGACAAATTCCCACAGTTCTTGATCACAGCAACTTCACGGGGAAGGAAGAACTTCAAAGTACCCTTGAAATGAAATGGAGCAAAGATCAATGCAAGTTCTGATGTCACAACATGCATGAAGCAAAAAGTTTTTTTTAGAAGCTCAGTGTCTGAGCCAAGGTAACAAAATAAAATGTTTCACTTTTGAGGCGTGAAATAATGAGTTTCGGTTGCTTCATTTTGAATTCAACAGGCAGCTAAAAGTAAGAAATATTGGTTTGCTCATCAAAACAGATCTTTAAGGTCTAGAACACTAGAACAGAACCTCTTCCTAAGTCAAGTCACTTCCATCTACCAAATAACATATCCTATGGCCCCGGCATCATTGTAGACAACTCTATCATCTCATGTTGGGTGTCCTCCTTAAAGGTGTTCTCACGAACACCAAAATTCCTGCATAAGCATGTTCTATCTTTAAAATCACAATTTCTTGCCTAAGCCTTTCTCAGAGTGACAACGTTGTTTTAACCAACTATCTGTGTCTCTGTGTAGATCACATACATTTCAAATACTAGTGCTTCCAAATACATTTTTATTTTTATTACAAACACACATTGAGTTAGCAAAGCAACATGCAATGCTTAAAAGAGGGGGGGAGTAATATTGCCGTCAACATCATTATTTGTTGCTAATACTGCACTAAGACGTTGCTGCATGGCTCCATCTTTTTCATCAAGAAACATTGACAAATCATCTACTGCCGACAAGTCCAATGTATTTTAATGATTGCACAATGCATTTAATGCAGTCAACGGTACAGTAACATTTCCTATGTGCATTCCTCGCGTGGTTTGGTGAACACTGCATCCTTCTTTGACTAAATGTTTGTTACAGAAAATGCTCATAGTCAATTGCATGTGTGAAGGGTTCACCTCTTGCCATACAAAGCCTAAGATAAACATGCCTCAAGTCCCCAGAATTTGTATCTTTCTGGCAATCACCTTCCTCAGGGCTCCTTTCACTTCATTGTTCCTCAAACTGTAGATAAGAGGGTGAAGCATAGGAGTAAGAACTGTGTTGATCAAACAGGCTGCCTTGTCCTTCTCCAAAGAAGAACTGGTGGTGGGTGGGATATAGCTGAAGATGGTCGTCATGTAGAACAAAGTCACGACAACCAGGTGGGAGGAGCAAGTGGCGAAGGTTTGGTGCCTCCCTTTAGCTGAACGGATCTTCATAATAGCAGAGATAATAAACAGGTATGAGACTAACACAAAAAGGCAAGGGAAGAACCCCACCAGAACATTCAGAGCGTAGATGAGATGCTCATTTACATTGGCTTTAGAGCATGAGAGCAGGAACATTGGGGGCATATCACAGAAGAAGTGGTTGATGACTCGATGTTTGCAAAAGTCAAGTTTTGTCAGAGAAACAATGTGAAGGGCTGAGTAGATGATACCCATAATATATGAAAAGGAAACCAGTTGAATCTGCAGCTTGACATTAATTCTAACCTTGTATGTCAAAGGATGACAGATAGCCACATAGCGGTCATAAGCCATCATGGCCAGCAGAAAGGACTCAGTTCCCAGAAAACAATGGCTAAAAAACAGCTGGGCAAAGCAGCAAACTGGGGAGATGGTTTTCTCTACTGACAAAATGTTCACTAACATCTGCGGGACTACGGTAGTGGAAGTTCCGAGGTCTACAATAGAGAGGCTTACCAAGAAGTAGTACATTGGGGTATGAAGGCGATGTTCTACGAAGATGAGGCTGATAATGATGACATTTTCTATAAGAGTGAAGAAGTAGACGACGGAGAACGTCACAAAGAGTATGATTTGTACCTGTGTATTATTAGAGAGTCCCAAGAGGACAAATTCTGTAGTGTGATTTCTCTGGTCCATCTGCTGAGGATGGTAACTCTGAAAGGTAAGAAAATGGTCTACAATTAGTGTTTCCCTCTACCATTCATCACAGTGGCATCAATAAGATCAACATATTTGACAACAATATATGTTTGTTGCATCTTGGATGACGAGTAACTTTAACGCCACAGTAACCAGGACTGACTCCAAGGCGAAATTATTGCAGCACAACATGAAGTATTTTCATAAAACTGTCAAGCTCTCTTCATAATGGAAGGAGTAAACTTCCACACTGAGGTCTACAATCTTGCATATAATGATTTCAGGAACTCTGAAAACTGTTCCTGGTTATGCTTTCCTGTGTAGTTCTGAAATGTTTTTGTGCCTTTCATTGTGAAGATTATAAAGACATACATTCTCGCTTCTAATAAGAATCAGAACCAATTCAAGTGCAATGCCCACCTTCTTATTTTTTATTTCTCCTTGGAGAAAATAATCTCCCTTCAGCGCCCCTTCACCCTACACTCCAACCAATTGTAGGGGTGTTCTTTGCTCCATCCCCTCTGGAATTGTATTTACCCTTGCAATTGAGAGGATTATATCTCTGGCGGTTTTCAGGGCTTGAAGGTGTTGGAAAGTGTGTGATATCCTGCTTAGGCATTAATGAATCTCCTGTGTTACCTGGTTCATAGCAGCTCAGCCAGTGTGAGTGTTCTGAGTGGAATTTTGGTGTGATGGAGATGATTGGACTGTTTAGGTGCCTGTGTGACAAATGAAGATGGTTTGAGTAGCAGGCAAACCTCTATTCCTTCTGTGTCACATCTGATCATTTTAATTATACTTCATTTTACAAACATTCTATTTTATGCTGCACAGACATCCTTGTGCACAAATATAGACCTATTATGGCTGTCAGTCATTTCCTCCACCTGCCAAATAGAATTTTATTTCTAAGTCAGGTCAGCATATTTCAGATCTTCCACGCCAGGATGAACTTGGTTGTGAAGCAGGAACTAAATTGATATATAAACTCTCTATATGCCAATCTGTCTCTATATACTGGTGTCCCCTTTCCATATCCTATTTGTGCCAGTGTTTGGCTTATTATATTTAGAGAATCCCAAATGGTTAGTGGATTTTTTTGCGGAAGTAGCTCTCTCAACCATTGCATGAGTAGTTTGGTGTAAAGTAAACTGACCATGCCATTGCATCGTGGTACACCAGTTGAATGTATTTATATTTTTTAAAGAAAAGCCTCCAAAAAGGGACTGTCCTCTTCAAATGTAAAGGTAATATTCCTGCAGCACTGTGAGCCGTCTCCCCGCACGTGGGCGAGATTTTTACATTTTACATTCTGATGCCACCATGGTGTGTATTGCTGCACAGCCAACAGCCATAGCACCAGGTGTCCTGTCCTAATCTGGGTGGGCCTTCTGACAAGGCCACAAGCAGTTATTCTGCAAAAAAGACTTTACCAATGGCAGAACTAGCTGCAGCTCCACGATTGTGAAAACCATGAGATCCCAATCTCTGAAAGGGATTAGGGATGCGTGAGGTGGGTGGTTGGGACAGCTATCAAATATTGATACTGTGTCTCTTTTGCCCACCTCTGATGAGGTGCTGGGCCTTCCTGAGCTAGAGTGGTTGAAGGAGTTGCGACTGACACCTAAATAGGGCTGCGCCTGTCCTCTCCCAAAGCTGTCTCCACTCCCCATAGTGTATTTGGAGGCAGGTCAGGAGAAGGCAGGGTATTCTGCACTACAAAGACTTTCTTTGAAGTTTTCCTACTTCAAAGGCAGATAGGGGTATACGTATTGGACCTCTGAGAACCCAAAATCAGAACACATGTGGACTGAGGACATTCTGCCAGGAAGAAGAGCTGAATAGCTGTCTGGAGAGACTGACACTTTGCTGGGTGCTTTCTTGTGTTGGCCTGCTGCTTCTCTTTCTGTCCGGGGAGTGAAAAGACAAGACTTTTGTTCCTACATCCTACTTCCAAGGTTCTTCAAGAGCTTGTGTGTGTTTCCCTCCTGTTAAGAAGTCTCAGGGCCATCAAAGATTTCACCTGTATCCTGCTACCAGCACCTGCACCTCTCTTTTGGGAGTCCGGATTGCCAAGTAGTGCCAAATCCAGTTCCTGACTCTTGGAATTTTATGGTTGGAGTTGCAACCCAAAAGAAGATTCATCAACGCCGTCAGCGATGCTACTACCTGCACCAGAGCCAATGGCATCACTCGTGAGAGCACGATGCACTGCCCCGACTTACACCACAACCTGGGGTGTTGTCGATGACAGCAACTCAACGATACTGACTTTGTCATCAGGGCAGTTGCCTACACTAGAGCCGAGGGCACTGCTTGTGAAGTGCACCCCACACCACTTTGACTTACGCCAAAGTCCTAACCTGTCTGATTGATGCCTGCACTGGAGCCGAAGGCACAGCTTGTGACTAGCACAATGCACCGCCCTAACTTACACCACAGCCCTGACAACTGTCAATGCCATTGCCTCCAGCACATCATCACAGAATAAATAACTAACGTGGGTGACCCCACCAAACTCTTCCACAGCGCAACATTGCAAAGTATACAAGCCTTACTGCCAATGCTGCATCACCTACACTGTGCAGCAGTAAGGAACCTATGCCAAACCGGCACCAGCAATGCCTCACCTCCCTGATGTCATGCAGCATCCTTGCTTTCTTCATTTTCCAAGGTACTGTAAATGGGGTCTGTGTGATTCTACAGCCGGGCCCCTGCTTCCTCTTGGTGCCAATCTGTGGGATTAGTACCTGTCTTGACGTTGAGATAGCCCAGGTGAGAGCTACTGTTTTCTAGGTGCTATATATACAATAATCTTTTTAAAAGTGATATCTCAATGTGTGTATGTTGGAGTTTTGTTGTTTTGGTCTTTTATTTAGACAGAAATTGCCTATTTTTCTAAACTGGTGTGGTATCCTTTTGTAGTGTTTTCTCTGAGTTACTGTGTGTGTATGCAAACATGCTTTACACATTGCCTGTGAGATAGGCCTGACTGCTCGTGCCAAGCTACCAAGGGAGTGAGCAGGGTTATCTTAGCTGTGTGACTCCCTTACCCGACTAGAGTGAGTGTCCCCACTTGGACAGGGTGCAAACCACTGCCAACGAGAGACCCCATTTCTAACAGCACCCAATAGATTCTGACTCTGTGGAGTTGGTTCTTAATTGGTGCAATAACTAGCACACTATTTATGGCTGCTCATAATGATGGCCTATGATGGCCTATGAGTTCGATATAACTCATTTGGGGAATACCAACTTTGATGTCTACAATACTCCCTGGGTGAGGTACTACACAAAGTTGATAATTTCATACTGGCCCACAGCATGTAATATTGCAGTTAGCAACTAAGGCTGTCTTACCAGTCACACCTGAACACCACTGCTAGTTTCATCTGCGCTCTACTGTGCCTATGGGTCCCAAAGAAGGCACAGTAAAGACAACTTGATCTTTACAGTGATTGAACACTTCACCATTTACTCACTTACAGGAACATTGGCTGTGTCCTGAGTGATCTGGTTCCGTCATTACATCATGAATCAAGGTACTTGGGATGGGGAAGGGGTTGTAGTGTACTTTAAACCTTGGTTCCTGAGCATTTACAGGAAGGTAGGCTTTTGAGACACAACTGAAATACAGATAGTTTTTTGTACTGGGTAAGCATCTTATGCAGTCCACACGTGGCATTCAATTAGAACGGAGGTGTTTATTGTGCTTGCTTTTATTATAAAAGCAATATTCTGTAGAAAGCCTATTACAGTGCTCAATTCTCTGACCTTATAGCTAATGTTTCATAATGTGGAAATGGTAAGATGTGATTGAGTTAGGACCTAATTTAGCATTTGGCGGAGAAGGTAGCCCCAGTTTACCCTTTAGAAAAAAGGTTGGCAGTCTTACGTATATCAGCCGCAGCCCTACTCCGGTTCTGTTGCTCACATACTACTCTGAAAGACTAATAAGGTATGGGCCATTGGATATTCACATATAACACCATCCACCCTATTTGAAGAGGTTGGTGTTATATTTTTTTCTGTTCAACTCCACTAGGTGGAACCTGGGGAGAGAGACACTAAAGAAAAAAAATGAGCCCCCACACAGTATAGGAGATAAATCCTGTGGTGTGAGGGTCACTTCCTGTTTTAAAATCTTGTTTAAAAAAAACGTGTTAAATGTTTGACAGGCACATGTTGTATTTGACTGAGATGTGCATCACATTTTTAACACATTGACAGGAACTGCTAAGACGGACATATAGGTACTCCGTCTAGGCGACAGAGTATTTTAATACAACTCTTTGACAGAGAAAATCCATACACTGCACTCTAAATTAGACACTTTTCAGTTCTAAAGTGCTGTGTCTCTTGCCAGCAGCTTCTCAAAGACTGGACACAATCGAGGTGTCTTTAATTTCCTACTTATTTGCATGTCAAAAAGGTGAGTTCTGCCCTGCAATTCACTGCAAATTAAAAAGTGTCTCCTAAACGAGGTAGGCAGAAAAGCTGCAAAGGGAAAAAAATCATCTTGGCATCTTAGCCGTTCTTGACTGCAGTTGGCAGATTAAACATGTTTCTAAGGAATCAATCAATCAGTAAGTCAGTACTTGCAAAGCATGGCTTATCACCCGTGAGGGCATCTAGGAGCTAGCTTGCTGGGCTATTCAAAGAGCCAGGTCTTGGGTATTTTTCTGAAGTCCGTCAGTGAGGAGGGTGTCTGGAGGTGGAGGGGGAGTGTGTTCCAGGACTTGGTGGTGAGGTGGGAGAAGGAGCATCTCCCACTGTGGCTACGGTGAATGTGCAGTGTCTGTGCCAGGCCGAGGGAGGAAGAGCGACGGTCTCTGAATGGTTGGTGGAAGTTCAGCAGGGAGTTCATGCAAGCCAGTTCTTGATCTTGGAGGCTTTGTAGGCATGTGTCAGTGGTCTGAATTGGCACCTTTTCTAGACATGGAGCCAGTGCAGGTTTAAGTGCTGAGTGATGTGGGTCCTTTTGGGCAGATTTTGAATCAGTCTGGCTGCTGAGTTCTGTATTGTCCGGGGCCTTCTAATGAGTTTGATGGTAAAGTCCACATTTGTAAAGCGTACAATCACCCGTAAGGGTCTCTAGGCGCTGGTGGTACCTGCATACTGTCAGTTGTCTTAGTTCAGTGGTTGGTGATTGGGACTTGCGTGATTGTTTTCCTGGTGCTTGTGGACAGCCGATTATAGATTCTTTGCAGCATGTAGAGAGTGTAGAAGCAGGGCCAGGAGACTGTGTTGATCTTTCACTTCATGGTGAGTTTCATTAAAGGGTGATGCTGACCATGACCAGACAAGTCAACGCCGTCTCCTCGTCATGCTTCAACATCCTGCGCATGCTACGGAAGATCTTCCGGTGGATCCCCATCGAGACCAGGAAGACGGTCACCCAGGCCCTCGTAACCAGCCGACTGGACTACGGCAACGCCCTCTACGCCGGAACCACCGCCAAGCTCCAGAAGAGACTCCAGCGGATCCAGAACGCCTCAGCCAGACTCATCCTCGACATCCCCCGACGCAGCCACATCTCCGGACATCTGAGAGACCTGCACTGGCTCCCCGTCAACAAAAGGATCACCTTCCGTCTCCTCACCCACGCACACAAAGCCCTACACGATCAAGGCCCGAGCTACCTCAACAACCGCATCAACTTCTACGCTCCCAAACGCCACCTCCGATCAGCCAGCCACGCCCTCGCCGCCGTCCCCCGCATCCGAAGAACGACAACAGGAGGAAGGTCCTTCTCCCACCTGGCCGCCAAGACCTGGAACTCCCTCCCGACCGACCTGCGCCTGACCCAAGACCACCTCTCCTTCAGGAAGAAGCTCAAGACCTGGCTGTTCGAGCAGTAGCAGCACCCCCCCCCCCCCCAAGCGCCTTGAGACCCTCCGGGTAGGTAGTGCGCTCTATAAATGTCCTTGATTGATTGATTGATGTTTCGCGTGTGGTATTTTATTGTGGGGCGGGCCATCAGGTGTTGTTCCAGAAGGAGATCAGCACTTTGGTCTTATCCGTGTTGAGCTTCAGATAGTTGTCCTTCCTCCAGGCTGTGACATTCTCCATGCAGTTGTGGAAGTTGGTCTTCGTTGTAGTAGGGTTTGATGAGAGTGAGACGATGCACTGGGTGTCAGCGGCATATGATATGATGTAGATGTGTGTTCTGATGATGTCTAGCGGCGTCATAACGATGTTAAAGAGTGTAGGGTTGAGGGATGACCCTTGGTGGATGCCACAAGCATTGATCTTATCTTGTAAGGTGAATTGGGAGATGGATTCTCTGCGTGCATCCCATGAAGAATGATGCAATCTAACTAAAGGCATCTCCTTAGATTCCATTTTGATGAAGTTTATTGATGAGTGAATGGTGGGAAAAGATGTTGAAGGCTGTGGAGAGGTCGATAGTGGCCGATCCTCCCCTGTTGAGTAAGGTGCGGATATCATATGTGTTGGCGGTCAGGGTAGTCTTGCTTCTGTGATTGGCTCAGAAACCTGATTAGGATGGGCCTAGCAGGTTTTTTCTCTCTAGATGTTTTGTGAGCCTACAGTTGATGGCCTTCTCCAGGACTTTGGTGGGAAACGGGAGCAGTGTGATGTGGCAGTAGTTCCTAGTTCTGCGGAGGATTTCTTGAGAAGGGGTCTGATCTCAGCGTGTTTCCATGCATTGGGAAAGGTGGCTGTGGCAATCGATCCATTGAGGGTGGTGGTGAGTTGGTGGCTGAACTCATTGCTTCCTAGGTTGAAGAGGTGGTGGGGGCATGGGTCAGGGTGCTCCTGAGTGGATGGAGTTCATTTTTGGCTGTGGTGTCTGGTATGCTGAAATGTTCCCATGCAGTGAAATGTTAGTCAGGGGAGGTTTCCATAGGAGTGGGGAGGCTGAGGAAGTTACTGGGTTGAGGGTCGAAGTTCCTGTAGATGGTGGATATCTTGTGGTGAAAGTGATTTTTTAGAGCGTCATGGAGTTCCTGTGAGGGAGGGTTCATCTTCTCCATGGCTTCTGGATAGGAGAAATCTCTGAAGATGGTGAAGTGTTCCTTGGTGTGCTTAATGCTAGCTTTGATGAGATCTGCAAGGGTGTCCTTTTTCATGTCTTTGAGCTGATGGTGGTATTTGTTGGGGCTAATTTGAAGGTGGCTTGGTCTGTATCGTCTATGCTGGTGCATAATCTTCTTTCTAGTTGTATGCAGCTGTGTTTCCTTGTGTTGAGTTCTGGAGTGTATGAGCTGGCTTGTTTGGTGGATCTACAAGTTTTGACTAGTTTAATGAGGGCAATTCGGTCTGCTGTGTTGGTTATCATGGTATTGAAGTTGTCGACTGCCTGTTTCAGGCTGCTTACGCTGTCTGGGACTGTGGTGTTGATGGTGTCTATCCATTGGTTCTTTGTCACTTTCTCCAGCTGCAGAAGGATGTGTTGCATGGGTTGTGAGTGGTGGTCCTGCGATGGTGAAGTGGAAGATGGGGTCCAGGTGAGTGCCGTGGTGTGGCTGTATTTGACTTTTTTGCTTGACATAAAGATAGGGTCTAGTGTGTGTCCTGCTGTGTGTGTGGGGATTGTGTGACCAACTGGGGTGGGTGTTGTCTATTCCTTCCAGGAGGTTGGCAGACTCTGTGTTTATTGGTTGTCCAAATGGAAGCTGAGGTCTCTAAGGAAGATGTAGTGCTTGGATTCGATGACAATTGGGAAGAAGAAGTCAGTGATGGTGTCTCAGAGGCTGGTCCGTGGTCCTCGGGATCTGTGGGCATGGGTGCCTTTGATGGTTGGTTTATCATTAGTGTGGAGTTGGAAGATTCAGGAGTTCCATGATTGGCATGGTTTCCTCTTTGGAGGTGATGCAGCGATGTATTTTTTGTGGATGATGGCAATGCCACCTCCATGTTTGTTGGTGCAATCCTGATGTTTCATCTTGTAGCCATTGGATGTCAGGGTGGTGATGTCGGGGGCCGAGGAGGGGTTGGGCCATGTCTCTGCATGAAGGTCACGTCAGGGGTGAGGGTGGAAATGTTGTTCTAGACTTTAATACATGTTTGCAGATTGATCTGGTGTTGATCAGAATGCCCCAGAGTGGTTCCAGGGTGGTGTTGCTGGGTGGGGTGCCTCTCAATATCAAACAATTACCTAGCAAAAGTCAAATCACCCTTATCTCAATTAAATTATAAATGGCCCAAAGACCCTTTAGAACTACAGCAAAACAAAAAAATATATATACAAGCATGGATCTAGGACAACACATTGATACCTATTTCCAAAGCAGAAATTCATTGGTGAAAATGGATTAAAAGGGTATCCTTTATTTAGGCCAGCTCATTTGATGCCATTTGTTAAAAAAGTTCAACGAGATAAATCCTTTCTTGTACTTACTTCCAATTAAACATTGGCACTACTTAAATCTAAAACCGTTCTGTACACGAGGTTGCCAGATTTAAATGTCCACTCTTCACCGTGTACGTCTTTTTTTTAATGCCATGCATTCCTCAATCTGGAACTCAAATGAAATCTGTCACTTTTGGAACCTGATGTGTCAAAAAGCAATGACAGCATTTTTAAACATTGGGAAAAAGACCTCACACCAATCCTCTAATCCCACAAATTCTCATGCTTTCTTAATTCTACCA
Organism: Lissotriton helveticus; assembly: GCF_964261635.1. Lineage (NCBI taxonomy): Eukaryota > Metazoa > Chordata > Amphibia > Caudata > Salamandridae > Lissotriton > Lissotriton helveticus. The sequence goes on from NC_136071.1 coordinate 57,142,920, forward strand.
AAAACCAAAGCCCCGGCTTCAATTTCATCTTATGTGTCAGAAATTGTTCATAAGATTCTATGACACATTGGATTATAACACCAAGCTGCAGATCATCATCACCATAAGAATGATCGTACATAACTTCAAAATGGAAATGTTCTTCTGTAGTGACTTGTCAATATTTGTAAAGTCACAAAACTAAGAATGTTTCAAAAATATATGAATATCACAAATGGAGGTCAAATGTTAAAAAGCGTACAAAACATGGTACGCAATAACATGGTAAAGCAACTCAGAACAAAAAAGAAACTCAAGGACTCTGTCTCTAAACACTGAACCACTTGTCTTTTGTTTAAAAAAAATCGTTTTATTACATTTTATAAGGCAATAAAATATTAACAAGCAGTGCAAAATAATCACAGGCCATTAAGGTGTCTGATATCATTTGAGCAGTACAGGAGGTATATGTAAAGTGAAAATCAACAATGCATTGGTTAGGCGGGAAAAATACATTGACAAGCTCATTGATTAAAGACCTAAGTGGCCCTGAGTCCACAAGGGCCATTCCCCCAACCCTCTAAATGGTTGCCATTGGGACTACATTTTTCATGGGCAACCTCTACCCAGGTATATCAAAAAGTATCCCGGACATTGAAACCTTTCTGAAAATCTGAAACATAGCAAAATACCAATGCAGTTACTAATGTGAAGTGTTTCTTCCAACATTCAGAAGCACATGCAATATGATATTAATACCTGACGTGGAACACTACTATGCCAAATGGAAAATTGCATTCCTCTTGCATAATCTGAGTTATTTTATTACAGTTTGCAAATGTTTACAGTTGGACATGTGGCCCTCTCTGCAGGGTCACCCCCAAACCTTTTGGTTTCAACTGTTCTGTTTTGTTCTGTTTTGCTGAATTTGTTTTTGTTGGCTGCTAACCAGGGCTAAAGTGCTTGAGCTCACATCTGTAAATATGGCATAATTTCCTTATAACCTATTGGCATATTTAATTTACTGTCAAGTCCTGAGTAAAGTGGTTTACCTTGTACCCGGAACTAGTCAATTAAATGCTACTAGTGGTTCTGCAGCTCTTAATGTGCCACCCACTTAAGTAGCCCTTTACAAACATACTTTAGGCCTGCCATTGCAGCTTACATGTGCAGTTTTAAAGTGCCATTTCAACTTGGCAATTAAACGTTTTGCCAAGCATAAACCTTTCTTTTTAAAACATATAACTCACCCCTAGGGTAGGTCTTAAATAGCCTTTAGGGCAGGGTGCATTGTATTTAAAATGTTGGATAAGTACTTTTAATGTGTACATGTCCTGGTAATAAAAGAATCCCAACCTTCTTTTTGACTATTGCAAGCCCTACCTCCCAAATAGGATTATGTGTGGTTACACTATTACATTTATTAAGGGATAACTTTCATTGTGAGCAGGTAGGAAATGCATGTTTGGTGTCTGAGAAGTTTTAATTAAAAACAACCTCTTTAATGGTAAAGTCAGATTTCAAGTCACAATTCTGAAAGGGCCACTTTAAAAAATTGACATGTTCTTTCCCAAACCATTTGGCACTTGCAGCTCATGACTAGGTCACATGACTATGTGTGGTTCGTTCTTTGTGTATACCTCCAAAACCGCCATACAATAGAGGGTCTGAGCGTTGGTAGAATGGTCCATCCTGTCTTGTTGAGGGGACAGAGCTGTCACCTGTCATACCTGCACTTCAGAGACACTGCCGCTGCTCACACACAAAGGACTTCACACTATTCTATTGTACACACAGACAGATTAGGACCAGGACAGGGAGGCAAAACATTCTAGACACATCTGTAGGGGGAAGACTCCAGAAGTTTCTTTCACTTCAATGTGTATACAGATATAAAAAGGAGAGCCTAAGACCAACTCTTCAGTACACTATTGGACCTGTGTATAGTAGAAGAATGTCTTCCCTGCTGCTTGAAGCCTGCCCTGCTGTTTTGGAAGGACGACTGGACATGAACCCTTACATACCAGGCTGGAATGATTCAAAGGGTCAGCCTGGTCCTGGTCAGAGCTACAGGGACACAGCAAGCTTCAAAGGCCTCCCTGCAATTTTCCAGCTGACCTGCTGTTCAGGAACTGCCTGGTCCTGCAACTGGAAGTGTCTGAGACCTGCTGGCTTTGGCTGAAGTGAGTTCCTGAACCCCCTATAGGTGCCCCTCAGGTCCTGGACCCTTGGTGTGTTATCAGTTGAGCTCCTCCTAAGAGAGAAGGTGACTCTTTGTGACTGTGAATGTGCTAAGAACTTGCCCACTGTGCCAAAGCAAACACAAATCTCTTGTCAACCTGACAACAGGGATGACTGGTAAGAAGAGAGCGGCACTTCGTGCTACATCAGCAACAGCTCACAATGACTGCCAATGCGAAGCTCCAGCATGATCATCAGCAACGCCTGATAAGATATTTGTGCTACAGTAATTAACGTGATTCAAGGCCCACTCATTGCACTGCAGCCACAACAATCCCCAACGCTCTACCTGCTCCTCGCGGCCCACCCACCACAAACGGAGCTCTTAATGCTGGACTTTAGAAGTACATTTTGTCAGCGGAACTAACTTGGTCTCACGACGCAGACCACGCTCTATCATGGTGAACTTGAATTTATGATTTTCACCCTGTCTCTCACAACCAGATTACCACGAGTGGCGATTTATGCTTTTAGGCAATATACTTACCTTGAATCTTTGAAATTGCACATCTCTGATGGGATTTTTGTCATTTTGGGGTCAAATAATTTATGACATTTTACATAGTTTTTCTAAATTAGTGTAAGAAAACTTTTGTGTTTTGTTTTTACTTTATTAATGCTTATGTGCTACATAAATACTTTACACTATACTTTATTACCTCTAAGTTAAGCCAAACTGCTTTGTGGCAAGCTATCAGGGAGTTAAGACCAGCTTAATTTAGTGGCTTTTGTGATTTACCCAGACAAGGATTGTGGCTGTTGCTTGAGAAGGGCTCACACCCTCCTTAATCAAAAACCCAATTTCTCACATTTAGTGTACATGATCTAACTGATCATAAACAACACAAAGAGAAGAGCAGTGGCAGTCGAAACAAAGCGCAACATTAACCTGCACGCAAGTTAATGTTTGGGAAATTAACTTTCAGTGCTCAGGTAGTGAGCTCATCTTACACTTTAGAGTTGGGTTGTAAGTGTTCTGTAATTTAAAATTATTGCATCCTAGTGACCATCAAGGCAAACTCCTCACTAAGGGGTCCATTACGATGTCGGGCGGATTTCCTCCGCCAGGCTGGCGGTGGCCACCGCCAGCCTGGCGGAGGAAATCTGCCCGACATCTATTGCCCAATTCCCCCCGCCACATTAGGATCGCGGAGGGGACCGTGGCGGTGTTGAACACCGCCCGCCTGTTTTCCGCCCCGGTCGCCTTGCGGCCGGGGCGGAAAATGATTAATATGGAGGCAGTGTCTGTTAGACACCGCCCGCCATATTACAATGGGCTTTTGCTGATGCTTTTTCGAAAGGCATGCGGAGACTCCCTGCGGGGGCCACTTGCGGGCCCCCTAGGAGTCCGTGGCTTGGGTGGTGCACATTTCTAAATGCATCATGGCAGGCACCACGTGTTGCCTGTCATGTCGCGCTTAGAAAAGCACAACTTGCACTTTTACCATTACGGCGGGCGGAGATTTCTGCTCCGCCCGCCGCAATGGTACATATACAGGATGCGCCCGCCTGTGTGGCGGGTGCATCCTAATGTCCTGATCGGAACCCCCGCCCTTATGGCGGGCAGTCCCAGGTCCCGGTATGATGGCGGGCAGACTAAGTCCGCCCGTCATCATAATGACCCCCTTAGGGAGGACCAACCTTGATGAAGGAGACAGACCGCAGCCTGCCACACAGACAAAAGCAAGCAAGACCTCTGCCACACAAGAAGCACACTAACAACACACATCTTTCCCAACCTGGTTAACTCCGAGGTCAACAGAGGGCTGTCCCCCACATAAAGAGTAGAGGCATTAAAACCAAAAGCAGAAATGTGGGTGCAGTGAGAGTGTATGCTCGCCAGGCTGAGCCACCACTCAGCAGTCTTGAACTTGTAGTTGTAACTCCTTGAGGCAACTGTCATCAAATCTCTGGGGAGGCACAGAAGAGGTGCTAAAAGTTATGTCCTCATCTCTGGCCTCCTTATGCAGGCCCTGTCCTTCCTTTCAGACAGAGCCAGCAGTAAGGCTGTCTACTGGTGTTTCAGCGGGGCCTCCAGGTTGTTTTCCAGTGTGTGGTAACAGAATATCATGGCCTAAATATCGTCTGACAAAAATATTGTCTTCTAAATATTGTTCACAAAAGTCAGGTCATTTTGGTGGAGGAGATAGCAGAGGGGTTCCTCTTCTTGGATACATGACAGATTGGCCACACTCACTGTGCGATGTATAGTTGTGCTTACTGTCACAATTGTTACCCACCAACCTGAAGGTGCATGGGGCTATGTTCCCAGAGGGATGGTCATGATGATTGTTTTCCAAGGTGAGTTGCACTCATGTCTATGAGGTCAAAAGCACAAAAGTGCATATGGAGCCAAACGACCAGCTGGAACTCTTGTACTCAGACTTTTCTTCATCAGCGCATTGTTGGAGGAAGAGAGCAACAATACTGGAGTGGAAATGAGTGCTACTCCTTGCTGGCTATGTGAACCTGTTGGATTATTGAGGAAGCTGAACGCGCCCACACCAGTAGCATCCTATGTAAGTGAGTGTGTCATGGGGTGTGATGGCATTATTGTTTGGATGACTGTTTGGATCATCATGCATTAGCAACCGGACTAGGTCAAAGTAAAGGAGATTGTGGAAATTTGTTTTTATTGACAGTACATTTGACTCAACACCAAAGTTACATGTCTGGGAACACTGGAGCATGATGAAGAAACATTTGAATAGAGGACATTATGCTATCCACTCAGCTGCCAGATGATCACAACTCTACAACTCATGAGCTCACCAGGTTGATCAACTCTTTATATCAAGAGTTAAATATAACTATGACATGAAATGTGGCTAAATAATAGTGAGTGGTGAACTTTTCCAAGCTACCCAATGTCACTAATGCTATTTGCAGTATTTATAGAAGTCCCTTTGGTTTATCCATAATGTGAAAAATTGTATTGAGATCAAATTGTATTCCTTCAGAGGCTGAAAGTCAAACTTTTCAAGCATCTTTTGTTACCACTGAACAGTTTATCATGTTGGGGGTATATATTAATTAGGCCTGGGTGGAATTCTGCTAAGCAGAACTCCGCAAAGTGACCAAAACACTCTGCAAAGCTACACTCAGTTCCACAAGCGGCAGAATGCACCTTTTGCGATTAATTTTAGCACCAGGTGTTTGTCTTGTGCTGTAAAATCAGGGTGAATGGCACCACATGCAGTGCATGAGGGTGCTGCTTCTTTCTGCGGCTCGAGTTGATTTTGTACTCGAGCAGCACCTTCATCAACACGAACAAAATGTTTCTCAACATGGGTGGTAGTGACCATCTGCCAGCCGGGCGTCCATGCAGGTAACAGCGGTGGAGCCGCGTTGGTGCAAATTTCAAGGGACGATGCAGAGGGCAAATTAATTATATATTTAATTTTCCTCTCGGTAGAGTCCCTCAAAATCCCCCCCATCGCAGCCCCACTGCCCCACCGCTGTTACCTGCATAGACTGCGGCTGCTATCTGCGACTGCCAACTTTGAGAAATCCCGAATGGTGGTGGTCTGGAGTAAGGTTTCCCTCACTTGCACTTGTCAACTTAATAGTAGCAAGAGTGAGCGAGAAAAAAGCTCTACTCTGCCGAGTTTTTCAGAACTCTGCGTGCTACGCCAAGCGTGGAGTAGGAAAGCTCCACAAACAACGTGAGAAGCGCGTAATTTCACAGTCAGGCCTACCATTATTATCAATAAAACACTACAATGACAACTATCACCCCACACTTGGAGCTTAATTATAACTCAAACTTTAAGTGATATTTGGAAATATATTGGGGAAAAGTTAGTTTGGTCTGTTCACCTGAAGTATAACTCCTTGTTCCGAAAAATCATTAGAAATCTTAGGGGCAGATTTACAATCCCCCTGTGCCACCTGTACGTCACTTTTTGTGATGCACTGGTGGCGTATTTTACTGCTCCATATTTATAAGTACAGGAAAAGCCACCCTGTGAAAGTGGCGTTCCATGGGTGTTGCTGTGGGTCTTCCCACGCAACACCCATGGAACGAGACACATTTCCAGATTCATGAGGAATCGTACATCTGGAAATGTATGTGAATGCTACGCCTCCCCAGGGGTGTGAAGCGAGGCGCAACGAGGAGAACTGTTTTTATTTCTCCTTGTTTTTCCTCTTTCAATGCATGCTTCATTCTACAGCATGCATTGAAAGAGGAAAATGCCTGTAGTGATTGTTTTTGTGCAGGAAGGTGCCCCTTCCTGCACAAGAACAATCTCCCCACGACGCAGGCATCCTTGCACCATGGTGCAAGGGTGCCTGTGCCGGCGCATGGCAGCAGTTTGTGCACCAGCGCAGGGGGAAGCACAAAGATGCGACATATTGTTGTAAATATGTTTCATCTTGTTGTATTTCTATCTAGGACCCTAATTCGATATTCCCGATTTATGCCCTTATATGGCTATAATAAATAATATCCTTATAAAGGCATAAGAATCATATCCATATTTAGTAATAGCCCATGCAGTCCAAATACGGCAAGGCTACTCCCCTAGACTCCTAGAGAGTACAACGCATTCTTTAAACAAACCAAACCTCCAGCAACCTGTGAATTCCCCATGCTTTTGTTTTGATTTGTCCTAGAACTCCTGCGAGCACTGAAAGAACGGCCAGTTCTTAGTGACATCTTTATTGACGTCTTATGTCCAACCGTACGTCAAACCCGGCACCTTTCAGGTATAAATATACCAATGTTGCCTTAAGCAAAGACATGGTGGTTTGGAGCAGAGCGGCTATCTACTTGCCCGAGAGCCCAGCTGATGCGAGAGCCCACGTACGCCGCCCCTCCCTTTTGACGCACTGAGAAAGACGCTGTCTTTTTCTCCAGCCAAGAAAATCCAGCTCCGGTGTTTCCAGCCGACCTTGCGGGTTGCTGGGATATGGAGTCCTGAGGAAAGAGATACCAGACCTCCTGCTTTCTATTACCAAGGTACGGAGCTGACTAAACCCTTAAGAGAATTCTTGATTCAGATTCCTTGGCAAAACCAACTTAACTTAAACTGCTACTCACTTACTCCTTCCCACGTATTAGGCTTAGGTCAGGTACACCGGGGTAGGCGTACTTAGAAGCACCAGTTGAGGACGTTAGTCAATGTATATATGTATGTATATATTTTATCCATTTTAAAGTATCATATGGCTAAGAAACCATATCAATGCTTTTACAGTAATATTTTATAATACTCCTTTTACTGTACGCACTTTACTTTATAATAAGTATTGCAATTGTGACAATTCATTTCTCTTGCATGAGAAAGAAGACTGCTCAATAAATAACACCTTTTATTGAAAACGCCCGTCTCTCTATTTCTCTGCACTCTGGTGAAACTAAGTATGCACGATTGACTGAGTAAAATAGTTGTCTATTGTTTTCACACGACTCTAGAGATACACTCTTTATTCTGAGGGAGCAAAGTTGTCATGTTTATGGTTGTCAGAAGCTAATCCCTTCTTGTCTATCCAGGGAAGTTAAACTCCTCCTTGTTTACTCGAGAAAGTTTCTAGTGACCTCTGAGCTAGCTGGCAAAACTAATTAAGTCTAATATAGTCAGTAGAGACCTAGTCGACCTCTTTCCTACGTCTACACTGCTGTTTATATTATTCCAATGCGCAGAGCCTATTGGGAATATAGGAACTACACTACAATCTCTGTGCTTTGAAAGTGACTATGTGCGACGCAGCCAAATGGCTTGCTGAATGCACTGAGTCAGTTTCATTATAAATCTGCCCCTGAATCTTGGTCCTGCATGTGTCTTTCTTTGTTTAGACAATTTTTTGTCATGAAGATGACATCCTTCAGCTTTTTTAAATATTATTTTTCTGTTCTGTACCTTGCTATTTATCATCTTGCTTTTTTGGTAACATCTAAATTAGGCTTTCAAATATAGTATTCACAAAGCACAACTTGCAACGACTCAAAATGCAGTGTAAAAAGCATTTATCAGGTTTAATTAAGTCTAGGGTATGTTAATGTGTGCTAGAAGCAAAGAGTTAATGGATGTAAGTGGCCCTGAGTCCACAGGGGCCACTCCCCCAGCCCTCTAAATGGTTGCCATTGGAACTACATTTTTCATGGGCAACCTCTACCCAGGTATATCAAAAATTATCCCGTACATTGGAACCTTTCTGAAAATCTAAACATAGCAAAATACCAATGCAGTTACTAATGTGAAGTGTTTCTTCCAACATTCAGAAGCACATGCAATATGAAAATAATACCTGACATGGAACACTACTATGCCAAATGGAAAATTGCATTCCTCTTGCCTAATCTGAGTTATTTTGTTACAGTTTGCAAATGTTTACAGCTGGACGCGTGTCCCTCTCTGCAGGGTCACCCCCAAACCTTTTGCTTTAACCTTTCCTGTTTAGCTGAATTTGTTTTTTATTGGCTGTAGGACTCTGCACACTTTACCACTGCTAACCAGTGCTAAAGTGCTTGTGCTCACATCTGTATTCCTTAGTTTACCGCACCCCCTTCAGCAAGTCGTAGAAACGACTTGCGATGTAATGGCTTGCGTTGTAACAATGCAGTCGTTGTAATGACCGCGTTGTAATCGTATGCGTTGTAGCGCATGTGATGTAAATGCTGTTTCCCGCTTTAATAACCCATAGTTTGCCATATGTAGTACAGATCACTTACTTCCATATCATGCATCAAACAGTGAAGGGGGGCCCCAAAGCATTTCTGACACTTGCTTAAAGATGACCCCGCCCCCGCGGTTCCATAGCTTTGCCTCCCCCACAGTTCCACTCTAGATGCACCCCTACTGTACCCAAACACGTAATTAGGCGACTGTGTTCAGGAAAGTAATTAACTATTGAAAGAGAGTTTTACGCTGTAGAGAATGAGAAAAAAGTATATAGTTAAACGTGTATAAAAAAACAAGGTGGACAACTAAAGCTAGCAAAACAACATTTTAAACATGTAATGAGCCTCGAGAGAGAGGAGAAATAAATGCATTTGTTATAACAGGATGCAAGTGAGAATGGATTATTCAGACAAGAGATTACGAGTTTATAAGAAACAAGGGTACGCGCCCCCAGGGGAAATCAGCGTTCTCATCATTATATTGTCCAGTACTTCACAACCTGGCCACAGTTACAAGGGGGAGTTCAAAGTTCACGGGTCAGTAACTTGGCAACACACACCATGGCAACGGCAGGAGCGCGCCAGATAAAGGTCACCGTGCACAGTGGCTTGATGCTGTAATGATGAAGGCGAAGACTTTCTTTTCTTTAAATTTTAGCTTATTTAGAATACTTAACATCAGTTGATGATGATAAAACACAGAATTACTAAATGCAAAAAATTTGAAAATATAAAATACATCAACTAGTGTAGAAGAAAACAACCTAAGTTATTGAGGATATGAATGAAACATATACCACCCGCAGTATGGTGAAAAATAACGCTAAGGGATGTATAACGTGTGAGGGATGGAAGGAAAATTGATTCCCTAGAGCAGCTCTCCTTTCAATCCTCTACTTTCAGACAATAGATGTATTTCAGTGTTTGTTGATGGTGACAAATCTTCCCTTCTTAGATGTCATGCATTAGGCCTTAAAGTATATGTTGGCTTTCCTTAAGATGCCCCTTTACTAGCATTATAGGGCAAACATTTTAAGTCATCCAGTTCTTGTGCCCAAAACCATATTTCCCAATATTATTCGTGCCCCCTCCCCCCCCTGATTACCACTGCTGGCACTAACAGAGAACATATGTATACCTTAGAATGTGTGGTACATGCTTTATTACATGCTCTAATTCGTTTTTTCTCAGATATGCCATTTTTTTAGAAATACAGCTGTGGTGACCAGTGGTAATTTTACTAGTAGTCTTCAGGATTACAGCTGGACATTGAGCTGTACTGAAAATGAAACCTGTCCATGAAGAAGACATAGCGTAGTCTGCATGAGGGCCCTTCCATCCAACAGGGGTGGCCTTAGGCATGTGTAAGCTGTGCACCTGCACAGGGCCGCCAATCCCCAGGGGTCGCCACGCCAATATATATCCTTAATATAATAATCCTCTGAGGATGGATACATATTTGCGTGGCGGCCCCGGCAGGGATTTGGCGGCCTCCGGCTCTGTTCCACTTCCAAACACCCTGACCTTCCCTCTTCACTGGCCTCTGCGGCTGCGTTCCTCCGGGGGCCCCCTACATACGCTTCCTGCCCAGAGCCGCTATGAGCCTATAGCCGCCCCTGCATCGAAAGAAGGTTCTGCAGGAGCAACAAACATGCTTCAATCCCAAGGCTAATGGGAAATGTAAAGGGATTAGTGGATAGCATTAAAACATCAACAGACTCATTTTTTTCCAAATCCAGTTATGTGCTGCTTGGCATTACCTTGTACTTACGAAACTACGTTAAGCAACTCAAAGTGGTTTTGCCTTGCTTAGTAAATAACAAAGACAATTATGTGTTGGGCCTGCATTAGAAAATTGATGCAACCCTGATGCAAAATCTTAGTAAATCTGCCCCCAACTGTCTCTAGATAACACTTTAAAGTTGGACTTGCACTGTATGCACAATTCTTAGCTGCTCTCCCTGTATTATGACTTTCCTATCACCTGACCAACCCTCACAATTTAATTTCCATAACAACCTTTGTCTCCCTCCTTCCTCTTCTGCCATCCTCATCATCCATTACAAGTCTCCTTTCACCATCCTCACACTGCCTTCCACTCTGACCATTGTTCCTAACTCCTCTCTTTATCCTGAACCTTATTGGCTCTATCACCCCTTCTCTCTCGATTCTACTCTATTATAGCCCACTTTCCTTACCCCTGCTAGTCTTGCCCATTCTCTTTCTGTCCCAACCCTCCAACATTCTCTTCCTCCCATTATGATTCTCTCCTCACCAACACTGATCCTCTGGCCCATTCTTCCACCCCTCTCAATTCACACATTTTCACAAATCCTCGCATGTGGGGCTTATCTGTCCTACTGCGTTCTGCAGGCACATGCAGCCATTGACTCCTGAGAAGCAATGCAAAGTTGGCCTAAAATACAGGCCTCTCCATGGGCTTCTTGTTCTTCCCAAATTTCAGAGCAAAACACGTTTTCAAAATGAAAATATTTGGGGAGTTGAAGGAGATATAGATAAATCAGCACAGCCACGTCCATCTCAGTATGGAGCAAAGAGGCACACCAATAAGGTAAAAGATAGGACATGTGAAAAGCACACATTTAGCAAACTGCAAACATGTACAAGGCACAGTTAAAAGCAAATTGCAAAATCATATAAAGTTTTGCATATACATAAACTTCTATTAGGTAAGATTATTAATATCCACACCATATGCAGATTGTAATGCTTTGTATACTGAAATAATTTAGAGTTTAGAAAACAGGATTCTCAATCGCAAATGTGCTCCAGTAGCCTCTTCCCCAAACCCACGGTCTGCCCACCTCATTTAGAGTCATGGGGATGGTAAGTATTCCATAGACGGAGTTCCCGTTGACTTCACTGAGAGAATACTTTGGAGTAGGGACTGTCAAAAGACGGGATTGAGACATTAAGCCATGCTTAGGTTGGATGGGGTAAAGTCTTTTTTTCCTATCTGCCATCTACAGGAAAAACCCGGAGAAATGGACAGGAGAAAAATCCCAGGATATGGTGCCATTCTTTTAAGAAATTAACACCCACTACCGGATTTTTGTTTTTTAAAAGCAAACATGTTTGAAAAGTTTGATGACAAGCCATTATGGCTGATGGTGCTATCCGAATAGCACCCGTTACAATGCATACGTTTTATACGCATGCCATTAAAGCGAAAGTAGTTACAACGACGCGTTGTTACATTGCGCACCATTACAACAAACGTTGTTACAATGACTTGCGGTGGGGGGGCACTGGAGTTTGGAATAGTATAATTTACTATTCCTACTCCAGTGTGGGCAACAGTAGGGAAGGTGTTGGATTGAAAATCCAACAAATCCAACACCTTCAGCCCCCTACAGCAAGTTGTTGTAATGAATTGTGTTGTAATGGCATGCGCTGTAACAACACATTGTTGTAATGACTTGCATTGTAATGTATGCAATGTATCACAAGCGTTGTGAACGATGTTTCCCGTACTATCCTTCATTCCTTTACTACACTGAAAGGAACTTTAATGACGGTGGTTTCTGTTAATGTAGGGAGTTGTCCACAGGATTGGTAGACATAATTAAATTTGGCTGGTAGAAGTCCCTCAGATTGGTGGCTATATTGGATCTGACATAGTAAACTGAGTTCGCCAAACCGTACATCAGTCCCTTACTATCTGAGCATATCAGCTTGTATTTAAACATTTAGCCCTCCTGGGAAAAAGCTCTTTTATTAGACAACTGAAATAAAACATCTGCTACTATACTGGAGGTTGGCTTGTTGTATAATTGATGGTATTCAGACAAAATATTGAGTCACAAATATCGAGAAACACAAATATCGAGTTTTTAATATTGTGATACATAAATATCATGATGCAGGAATGTAGTTGACAAAAATGTCGATTTTCTAAGGACAGTAACATCAATGTCAAAAATATTTATGCCGTTTATATCGTTTACAAAAATAGTGTTGCAAATAATACAGTTTTTAAATTATCTTTATGTATTTTAGTATATGTTTTAATTGTATAATATACATTGTTTGTATTATTATAAATGTGTTTTAATATAGTTTGTACACTTTTAGTTGTTTTTTAATTTAATGTACACATTATTTGGAATTTTTGGTGTCATAGCGGGTTGTAGAAAGTAAATTAATTATTCTTTATTAAAAAATATTTGTAATTGATATTAAATATATAATTGATAATTATCTATGTAAATTGTGCAATTAATTAAAACATGTTATTCTATTTTAGATGCAGGTTATGGGGTTTGTAAATGTAAAGGGTGGGAAATTCATTAATTAACTGACAATTATATTTTTATTAATATTAATTATTTATTTGAATATTAATTATATAAATTGTGCAATTAAGATATATTTAAGTTATATTTCAGTTGCAGGTTGTTGCGTTTGTAGGGGTACAGAGTAAGAAGTTCATTAAGAACAATGTATTGATAATTCATTATTAATTATTTATCTAATAATTATGTAAATTGTGAAATTATCATATTTGTTAAGTTATAGTTCAGGTGTGTGTTGTTTAGTTTGTAGAGGAATAGGGTGGGAAGTTAATTAAGTTTCATTATTTAAATATTATGTATTCATTTATTAAACATAGTTTTTTATATTATTTAATATGTTAATAGTGTTATTTTGTTTTATTTCCATTACATTTTATTTGTTAGTTTAGTTGGCTGGTATGTTTGTGGGAACATAGGGCGTAATTTGATGTCGGACAGACCGCCACAACAGCCGTCAATGGAGGTCTGCCTGACCTTCAGCCCTTCAGTCTGACTGCTGCATTATGATGAAGGCTGTCAGACCCTTGTTGGACGGGGGACTGAGCACTGCCTATGGCATGATTTACTGATGTTGACTAGGCGGCGGTCAGAATCGCCATCCCTAATGACGTTGATGCCGAGGCAGGCACCACCATAGGGATTACAGTGTCCTTTTCTGACAGCCTTTTCATGGCAGTCCCACCACCATGAAACGGCTGTTGGAAATGGACTTTGAGGGCCTAAAACAGGGTCCTTTTCCCACGTGGACCAGTGCCAAGTAGCCCAGGGGGCACATGTAGTACCCCCACGCACATTGATGCACCATGTGACATACACATTGTGCCATTTTCAATTTGTGTTGTAGTTTGAGTGCCTGTAGTGTGGTGGGGATGACCCATACATTTACACAGTGTTAAGTTAACATGGGCTTATTAGAAGTTTAAACACCATGTTTACTTTCCTGCTCTGCTTTGCAAACAACACGCACTTGCGCTATTGTTTAGAGAAGGCTAGTTATTTTGCTTCACATGACAATAACTTGTTTTGCTGCATTTCTAAACTGCCTTGTTGGTTTAGTCTGTACAATGAGTGCCGAGACAGTCAAGGTTATCTTAGCCACTGTAGCTGTTCTAACTGATCAGCGCACGTTCTAGCCATAACACATATGCAGCTGTGGCCACCTCTGATATTGGCGCGTTTAATAATGCACTGCATAGGCATAATCACACACTTGGAGAACATTCGTATGCTGAGAGCTTGTGCAGAATCTGATGTGATCCACTTCTGCTAAATACCAGAGGTATGGGGCCGTCTATGTAACCCTGAGAGACCTTCTATAGATATAAAATAACCTACTAGCAAGGGAGGGTGAAATATAGGTATATTTTAAACATGTTTCCTTTAGCATTCTAACATGCTTTCTCCCTTTGTATTTTATGGAATAGTAACTATGCTGACAATCTTGTTTCTTATAATATGTCTGCTTTTATTAGCTAAAGTACTGCATATGAGATCACGGCGTTAGAAATAAATATTTCAAACTTGCACGTGTCTCCTTTTACTCTATGTTTTGGACTGGTATGAGAGAATAACGAAACAGTGTTCTTGTTTTCCACATAGCCTGAGGTACCCTTAGTTGCATGTTCTGGGTTGTCTAATAATTGGTATTTTGCTATAGGACGAAGAGCCAATGAGACACTGATGCTAGCCTGGTAGGGGAGGTTTGGTACTAAGGTGAGCTTGGCCCACCCTAATTCACTAAGGTCCTACATCTCTGTGCCCAGTTCTGTGTAGGAGCAGAATCCCTGCAACATGGCACCCAACGTGGTTTTCGTATTTACAAGACGCTTGAGTAGTGTTTTTATCAGTCCTTAACCCACTCACTATATTTTCCGGTTAACAGTGGTGACGGATAAAACCTACCTATAGTTACAAAGGTCCTTTCAAGCTTGAATCTATCAAAAAGGTTTCTTTTTGAATTGCTACCCAGTTGTGCTACATAGTATTGCATTGTACATCTTCTTTCTGTGTCGTAATGGCTGACGTTGACATACCGCAGCAGAGTCGCATTGTGGTCCGCAATCATTTGCAAGCTTATAATATCGGCTTGGAGGGCATGGCAGTTATTTTGATGGTGAGTGCTGAGGTAGCATTCCCTTTTGAGATTTTCTACTCATGGGTGACGTTTCCTCCTGTGGATGCGGCTACTCAGGTATTTCACACTTATACTCACAAAGCCGTGCCCGTGGAATATATTTCTTATAGGACACAGGAAGTTCAGATTTCTGCTTGGCAGCACCGTGTTTAGTTTAATGTCGCCCTTCTCATAGTTTAACGGCAAGCAGATTAGGTCCTTTGTCCATTCCAGGCGCTTCTTGGCCTGTTTTGTCTGGATTTACCCCGCATCCTCATGCGGGACAGTTCCCGTTGCAGACTTGAGGCTCCTCTATAACTCTGCGAATGGGGTTATTAGGGCCCTTGTCCAATATATCACCCGCAATTTCCAGGGCGGGGCACCTGGTATTGCGGCACTTCCAGCTGGACTGAGCAGAATGAAGCTTAGTCCTGTGATGGTTAATGCGGTTATGGGCAAGCGTCCCCAAGATAAGGATGATATGCCTTTTTGGCTTGCCGAGAAATTTGACCAGCTGGAAGCAGTTTTTCCTAATTCGAGTCCCGTGGAAAAACACAGTATTCTTACAACTAGTTTGCCCAAGGACTTGGTACTGGAAGCCGGTGACTGCGAGTCATGGGGTAGAATTTTTGCGGCAGTGTACACATTAAGCGTGTTCAAGACGAGCACGGACCTGAGGCTGCGGTTGAATTGGGAATGAGACTCGTTGGCACTTTTGACGTTGTTTCCGATCTCATCCTTTCTAACATTAAGGGAGATGCAGTTAACTTTCAGGTGTCTAATGCCTTACGCGATGTCCCCGATGCCGATAAACCCCGGCAGTTACCGAGAATTATTACGGCGGCTTATAAAACCATTGGTCGTAATAGATTAGGTCTCAAGACTTTTTCTACAAAAGAGAAAAAACAAACTCAGGCTCCGAAGTCTGATAAGGTTGATCAGCCCAAATCTCAAAAGCAGAATTGGAGTAAAAACAAAAAAACAGGGTAAACAGCAACAGAAACAGAAGTCCCATCCCGCATCACCAGTGCCTGCGTCTACTGGACGTGTATATGACTTGAGCGACCGCTCTATGATTAAGTCACCTGATCGACTTCAGGTTCCTGATCAACGTTCTCCTCGTTCTTTGCAGGACACATCGACCTCATCGCCCGGTGGTGGAGGTGGTGGCAGAGGTCGGGGTGCCCAGCAGAGTCGTGACCAGCCCCGCCCGAAAGACGGAAAAGGCAAGCAGGACGATTCTTCACAAAAAAGACCCCAGTTTCATAAAAAGAAAGTTACAGCTTTAACAGCGAGATATGCCACAGATAGTGAGAATGCAACTTTGGAATCTGACATAGGCCCTGACGCTGTTGGACAGAGCAGCGGAGATTACCATAGTGCGAGAGGCCCTGCGTCCACTACTGAAGGTGACAGCAACTGACACATTTGTTTTTGTTGAGACAGCTGACACTAGAGTAGCTCCCCCTGACAGGCTTTATGAGATTGACATTTTAATACAAGGGGACATACAACGTACCATAAAAGGGGTATTTTGGGAAAATCTTACGACTACCTATGATATTTTGTTAGCAGAGGCTGACTGGCCCCCACCTTTTGTTCTTGCGGCTCCAAGAGGGGAGGAGGTAATCCTTCCTAGTTTCGCGCACAGAGTGTCGAAAGAGCTTGCGCTGAATTTTTCAGAAGAGTGGGCTACGGTGCTTGCGCCAGCTTTGTACCGTACACACTGTGGTTGGGATAAATTTTCTCCACACCAAGAAATTCCCTTACGGTCTATGCCACAGCCTCAACCTCAATATCCCATGCGGCGAGAAGTGAAGGCTTCCGTAGCAGAAATCATTGAACAATTGGAATATCAAGGAGTAATTGAAACTAGTGTGTCTCTGATGAATAAACCACTTTTTACTGTGACCAAGCCTGATGGTTCATACAATTTGGTATTGAATTACCGGCATTTAAACTCGCATTGCCGTACCTGTGCAGTACAGAATACCCACGCCTCTGCTTTGGTGAATGGTCTTGTGCGTAAACGGTTTAAAACCACACTGGACATATCCAATGTTTTTTTTGCCCACAACTTGTCTGGTCCAAGGTGCCCAAAGGACCAGTTTTACCAGTGGCGGTAAACAACGCCAAATTAAACGCTCGGCAATGGACTACAAAAATAGTCCAGGCGTTTTTGCTGCCCGTATTGTCTCTCTTTTGGAGGGAGTTGACCCAGATGTGTGTTCGTATGTGGATGACATTTATCTCACAGACGGCGAAATATGGGCGCATCTGTGCCATGTTGACCACATAATTTGTTGTTTTGCGGACTGCGGTTACAAATTCAACTTTGCAAAGTCTCACATTGTAGAGTATACAGTGTTGTTCCTGGGCTACGAGGTGAACAATGAAGGAAGAGGATAGGCTCCTCCCTTCTTGGAGAAATGCGCACAACTGCGCGCTCTGACAACACTGAAAAAATTATAGTCCTTGCTGGGATTTTTAAATTTCGGGCGTACTTACATTCCTGATTATGCCCAGCGTATCAAGCCACTGTATGCTTTGATACAACCTACTTTTACCAAATCGTGCTGGCTGCCTGAACATTCATCCCTTTTGCAATCTTTGCAGGCTGATCTTCTAGAATCTAAATTCTTATTGACTCGTGATATCCGCACCAACCTGGTGATAAGAATAGTACCTGGGGCGGTGGGTTTTAAGTACCTTAACGAAGGTAACACAGTACCTATCGCTTACAAGTCACACTTGTGCACTTTGGCTGAAATGCGGTTTTCCACTGTGGAAAAAGTTTTGACAGCATTGCAAATGGCGATTCTGAAGGAACGCGCACTGTCGCAGGGAAAATGCATGTTGGTTGTTACCCCGTATCCTGCCCTGGAAGCAGTGACGAAAGCCAGTGTACCAAATTCTAAAGCTTTGCACCCCCGGTGGATACAGTGGGCGACATCATTGACGTCTCTGGATGTCACGTTCATTTTTGTATTTACAGTATGAATTCGTTCATCCTGCTCCTTTGACTATGCGTCCCTTGGAGGATTTCCATTGTATCATTTAGACTGATGGTTCTGTGCAAGTTGCGCATGGGTCTAAGCACGCATATGTCTCAGCCTGCGCAATTGTGGTCGGTACTATGGTGAACGGAGAGTTCAAGTCTGATGTCGTGCATACACAGAAATTAGGGGACTGTACAGCCCAATTGGCAGTGCTCAGTGCTCTACTGCTTGCGTACACCAGGATACTCAGATCCTGGTGTGACTACACATATTGTAAGTTACTCTTAGTACTGTATCCAGTCTTACAATGGCAATCTGTTCTTTTGGACTCAAAATGAATATCAAGACTCCAAAGGTAGCACAATAAAACATAAAATGATCTGGGTCTGAGTGGCTGAACTTAAAGAGCGACTGCCAGTCGCGTATGTTATTCATAGTCTCGGTCACCAGCGCGTAGGAGTTCACGCTGTTGGCAATAGTTTGGCCGATAAGGCTGCAAAGTCAGCAGTTTCGACATATTTGGTTGCAGCAGTTACACGTTTCAAAAGTAAGATTAATGATGACATCTTGGCAGCAATTGCCGCTACTGAGAAGGGAAGTAAATGTACTACATGATTTCCTTCAAAGTATTCTTATCACTTTAGTCCTGATAAAGTTCCTTATGTGAAAATACCGGACGTTGGTGAAAGATTGATTCCCAACGCAGACCGCAGGCCCTCACTGATTACAGCTGCCCATGAAGGTGTTGCTTCCGCGAATGCGGGTGTTTCGGCTACTGTATCTCAGCTACAACAACGTTTTTGGTGGCGGGGACTGTACAAACAGACGCGTGATTATGTCCTTCAATGTGACATTTGTCAGCAGATCAAGCCTTCGACTGCTGCGTGTCCGCCCCAAACACAGTTGTACATATCTAATAAACCACTTAGGTGTGTCTATTTAGATAACTGTGGTCCTTTTTCTTCTGGACTTCTGATATTACGTATAATTACATCTTAATTGCAGTTGATTCATGCACACACTTGTTTGGGTCTGGCCACACTGCAGCGCTGATTTGCGAACTGTCATAAGAGACTTGCGTGTCTTTGTGGGAATTTTTGCCTGTGGCACCTTCCATTCGGACCAGGGTACAGCGTTCGCCTCTAAGGCGTACAAGGATGCCATGAGTACATTGGGGGTCCAAGTCAAATTTTCGACTCCATACCGGCATGAGGGCAACAGTGTTATGGAGCGAATGAACCGTGATTTAAAGGAGTCTTTGACAGCCAGGGTTATAGGTGCTGGCAGGAACTGACTAGCCCATCTCAATAGCATACAACGTGCACTTAATAATCTCCCTAGAAGGTCTCTGGGTGGGCGGGCCCCATACAAAATGCTCTTTGGTATCAACATGTTCATCCCGGCCTTGAAGGTCTAGACCAGGCAGCGGCTGCTGCCCCTTTGACGTAGATGAACATTGTCATGTTTTACAGAATCTACAAGAGACGAGAGACAGTCTTGCAAAGGAACACTTGCTCTCCACATCTGATGCTGCGTTACAGATCCCGGTAGTTGGCTAGCTACCCCAAGTCGGAGAACTGGTCCGGAAAAAGATCGAGAACAAGAAAGTATTTGGCCCCTCGTATCAAGCTCCAGTTCCTGTGCTTGGCGTGCAGGGCACAAGAACAGTCATTTTACCACCACTTCCAGGTCGTAAAGAAAAAAGGTACATCTCAATTGACAATGTCAAACTACACAGAGTGGCCGATTCTTCTTGGTATGATACCTGCGGTCTCCTTTCCGGCACTACAGAGGAATTCTGTTTTAGTTGCGCCTCCTAGGAATAGGCCTGATGTTGCTTTGGAGATGCCTGCAATTTCAAGTCCTTTACTGAACACCGTGCCTGATACTTGTCTTGATAATACTGAATATACTTACCCCACAGACTTATTGATGCCTGATTTACAGACTTGTTTGGCAAATGAGTCCAGATTTTCATTTGACACTCACTCTTCCATGTCGAAGTCCCCTTAAAAAATGTCTGGTTTTGCTACATGGTTTAAAAAACATTTTTTGATTCCCCCTTGGACTTACGTTTGGGTGATACTTTTTTCAATTTTTCTGTTCATGTCAATTGGATTTGTGATGCATTTTTTCGGTTTTGTGAATGGACACTACGTTGAACAGAGAACAGTTATTCGACCACTTAATGAAACATTGGCACCCCACTCCTCTTCACACATCCACAGGTTTAAGAGACACTTGGCTTTTGTGAATATTACTGCTTGGCCCTTTTTAGATGGGATTGTGTGGGACACTGTTAAATTCCAGATCCATGGTCCCACGGAGGTTATAAATGTCCCAAATGTACTGTGAGTTTCTATGGGGGATGTGATTAAACAAAATATACGTTCTGATGATTGGGATGTTCAGGCCGTAGAGGCTTTGTTTTCAGATTTGAAATACTATGCTGCCTTTGATGCTGAGGATTTATAATTAGATTCTGCTAACTATGGTGATTTGTATTGTTACCAACAATTTGGAAATCACTATCTGCACAAGGCAAACACTAGAAGGAATATAGTTATTTATACCCAATGGGAACATTGTCCCACTCCTATTGAAGGGAGTTACAGTTCTCTTTTGAAAAGATTCACATATTTCGCTGATTTTGATCAGTCAAATCCTAATGCATTTTATTTTAAGTTGACAGAAAAGTCCTCTACAAAAGTTATACTTACCCACACCAAATTATTATATTCTAAGTCCTTTCTTCACCAATTGGCTATTGGGGGCTATGAACTGTGGAAATATACCATTGATCTTAAATCTGTTTGTGGTTCTAAAAGTTGGCAAGTGCAAGGCACTGGGGCTTTGCATCGTGCTTGTCTCATTCTGAGCCATATGTTATTTTTTAATTTGACTATTCCACAAACCACCTGCTTTGGATTGGCTACTATTAAGAAATTAAATGCACCTTCTTTTCCTGAATTACAAGAATATTCCGGCTGGGGTAATTATGCTAGTTTTTCCGTTAGGGAATTATAGACCAGGATGCTGAATTCTTCCTTTAACATTTCCAGTATGGATCCTGAGGGTTGATTGCTTTGGGACAAAAGTGCTGATTCCTGTCAACGTTGTTTTCTGGGTTTATCCACTGAGTATATACAGGCTAGGCTGGATCCCCGATTTGAGAGTGACCATTCTGTGACTACCTATTCGGTAGGAAAGCTATGTCAGAGTTGGCTCAAACACTCCACGTTAGCTTCAGTTAAGCTGCATTTGTCTAAAATGACAGATGACGTTGATACGAATGACTTTGTAAAAGGTCCTGCAGCTGGCAGATCCAAGAGATGGATTTATGCTGTTTATAATGAAGTTTGGAAACTGTCTCAGATTTTTTATTCTGTTTTTTATTTAAAGAGTTTTATATAGCGCTGGCTAGACCCAAAGGTAGCAGAGTGCTTTACATGAGAATTAACGATGTAACAGAAAAAGTTCAACAATTACACAATACATCAAAAAATAGGCAATACAATTAGGAGAGGAGAGAAAGGAGAGAGAAAATTAGTGAAGGAGGCAGGGGAGGTGAAAAAGGGAGGATAAGGGACGAGACAAACAAGGAGAGACGAAAGGAAGTCTGTCTAAAGACCAACTGGGTAGGTGACGACCAAGGAGGAAATCCACGGTCCATCTCCCCTATAGCTAAACCAGGTAGCTCCATCGGGCATCAGACAAAATAGTTCAGTCTCAATACATTGAGAGAGGAGAGAAGGAGAGACATAAATAGAGGGAGGATGCTGGAGGAGACGACAGGTGAGACGACAGGAAGTGCAACAATGTGGATCTACAATAAAACAGAAAAAGATCAACAATTACACATTACATCAAACAATCAGCAATACATTAGGAGAGGAGAGAAAGGAGAGAGAAAAGTAGTGGGGGGTAGGGGAGGTGAGAAAGTGAGGATAAGGTAAGAGACAACAGTAGAGACAAAAGGAAGTCTGTCTAAAGACCGACTGGGTAGGTGACGACCAAGGAGGGAATCCACGGCCCATCTCCCCTATAGCTAAACCAGGTAGCTCCATCGGGCATCAGACAACTGTATTGAAATAATTCAGACATCATAGCGTTTTTACATTAGATAATATTGTTTCATCTGTTGTTGATATTGTGCAAGAAGATGTGTTGCAAGAAGATGTGTCTGTTTTGTTTCATGGACAAAATCAACTGCGTTCCATCATGCAGTTTGCATGGACTTTGCAAACGTTAAAGGCAGGTAGAGTGCCTTGGGACTACATGAATACGTCCTCCTTGTTCGCTCCTTTTAATTTAACTGAAAAGCAACAGTTTATGTCAATGAAAGATGCAACCATTTTCTATGTTACATATTGAAAAGCTAGAACCTTTACCATTTTCTGTAGCCAAATTTAATTATGCTGTGTGGCTTATTCATGGGTTAATCACGCTCCCTTTCCCGCTTTTCAAATTTGAGGCTTGCATGAAATATTATGCCATAGGCAGATATGAACCTTTTGGCAGCTCTTATCTCCATGAAGCTTGGTCGCTACCATTTACATACAGATGCCTGAAGGAGGGTAAAGAAGTTTATTTGAATGGTGAGGATTGCACAACAACACCTGATCACTCGTTAGTGTGTAGGAATATCCAAATCCAAGGCTCATGTAATCAGAACGAGCCTAATTTGGCTTGTGTTTTGAAAGGCACACCTACACCTGCTATCACACCGACATTCACATTACTAGCAAACGATAGTTATTTACTTTTAAATAATGAAGATTGTTGTGGGATGCTCACAGGAATTCCTTACGTGGTTTCGGTTTCCGAAAGAGTAGTTTGTTGTAAAAACTTTTTGTTTCCTCCTCCACATGGGAAGCTGGATGTTTCCATATGGCCGTTGATTCCGACCTTGAAAGCAGAGTTCAACAAGATGAGTCGTATAAGAATTCTATTGTCCCAGAAAGAGGTTGCCCTCACATCTGCTAATGAAACATTTGTCCTACACGTAGCAAACATCCGCACAGAAATGCATGCTTTATTAAATACGGATTTGCCCTTGCATTTTGGGAAGTTAATTCACACTATCTTTAATGCTTCCTCAACCACGGGCTGGCTCACTTTTTTAAAGTTGTTAGTAGTGGCCTTGTCACTTCTTTCCAAATTATATTTGGTGTGTTCCCGGCATTTTTTCGCTCCATTTTTCCCAGCCTATTTGGTGGATTTCCCTTAATGCTCGCTCTGGTTGCAGGAGTGCTCCTGTTACTTTGTTTATTTCAAAATGTATGCACGTCCTGTGTTACAAGACGATCTGCCCCGGCTGTTGATGGTCCGCAACTGAATGCTTAGCTATTATGGAGCGCTACCTCTGGCTACATTGAGTGCAGCTTATGGATTATCGTTTCGAATTTCCTTTTTTACATGCATCCAGCCTGTCTTTCATTGCCTGAGCTGCGATTTCGACTGGGCCCTGGATTTTTGTCTCTGCAATATGGTGTCTTCTGACGCGGATTATGATCAACTAATGAGCCCCTTAGTTGCTCATGAATTGCTTTGTTATGGCAGAGGAATTTTGGCCTTTGCAGCGATGCATGGAGTCCTAGGATGTTGGAATGTTTTTGCAGTGACGCATGACTTCTTGGCACGAAGTTACATTGAAGAAGACCCGAGTTGTCCTCTGATGGTGCTAGAGGCTCCAGTTGTTGCAGAACATGTATGTTCATTCCCATTACTAAATTGGATGGCTGAATTGTTTTCGGATGAGAACAATGACTTCCTATTGGAGGCTGTTGCAACGTACAGTGCATATACACTTTTGGAGTGAGACGCGTTTTTTTTTTTTTTGCTTTGCCACTGACGTCTTGTGATTGTCATCGGATATATTTTTTTATTCAGCCTATTGGCTTTGCTATGCCCACAAGTGTTGAATAATTTTAATTACTTTTGAATTCGGGCTTTGCTCACGTTTTTTGTTATGGCACATTTTGATCTTGGCTCTGACTATCGAACTTGAACTCTGCGTTCCAAATTTGCCCCCTTCTTATCCATACTCCGATCAAGGGAGGGTGTTGTGGGGATGACCCGTGCATTTACACAGTGTTAAGTTAGCATGGGCTTCTTACTTTACTTTCCTGCTCTGCTTTGCACACGACACGCACGTGCGCTACTGTTTAGAGAAGGCTGGTTATTTTGCTTCACATGAGAATAACTTGTTTTGCTGCATTTCTAAACTGCCTCGTTGGTTTAGTCTCTACAATTACTAGAACTGCACGTTCTAGCCATAACACATATGCAGCTGTGGCCACCTCTGATATTGGCGCATTTAATAATGCACTGCGTAGGCATGATCACACACAATTGGAGAACATTCGTATGCTGAGAGCTTGTGCAGACTCTGATGTGATCCACTTCTGCTAAATACCAGAGGTATGGGGCCGCCTATGTAACCCTGAGAGATCTTCTATAGATATAAAATAACCTGCTAGCAAGGGAGGGTGAAATATAGGTATATTTCAAACCTGTTTCCTTTAGCATTCTAACATGCTTTCTCCCTTTGTATTTTATGGAATAGTAATTTTGCTGACAATCTTGTTTCTTATAATATGTCTGCTTATATTAGCTAAAGTACTCCATATGAGATCACGGCGTTAGAAATAAATATTTCAAACTTGCACGTGTCTCCTTTTACTCCATGTTTTGGACTGGTATGAGAGAATAACAAAAGAGTGTTCTTGTTTTCCACATAGCCTGAGGTACCCTCAGTCGCATGTTCTGGGTTGTCTAATCATTGGTATTTTTCTATAGGACAAAGAGCCAATGAGACACTTATGCTAGTCTGATAGGGGAGGTTTGCTACTAAGGTGAGTTTCGGCACACCCTAATTCACTAAGGTCCTACGTCTCTGTGCACAGTTCTGTGTAGGAGCAGAATCCCTGCAACAGTAGCTTGGATGAAATGTTATAAATTGTTTAGGTTCATGAGACAGACTTGAGCCGGGTAAATGAACCACAGCAAAACTGCCACTTGACTTGAATCTGTGTTTGGTGCACTTACACATAGCCATTTAGACTGAGGTTATAAAAAAGATGGGAGATCAGCTTGGTGTACGGTGACTATTGCTTCATCAATTTGCTCTTCTGCATTTTTACATGTTGTATTAGCACTAATGAGCAGTCGTCGAGGGTGGGTTAACTGTGGGTAAATACATCTTCAATATCAGTGGGGTGGAAGTAAGACTTCAACACAACTGATGCAAATCTCACTTCTCATTCCATCTGCAGAAACTTTGAAACTGAGCAAGAATTATGCTAGAAGAGATTGCACAGATGGCCATTCCCTAATAAGCCATGAGTAAAACTTAATGTGCAGTCATACTGTATAATGATATGACCATCATTTTTAGTTTCCACATGAAGCGAACCGAGCAGTCAGGATAACGATATATGAAAACAAACGATGTTGTCTACATATATGGAATGCAATAAATGTCTAAATTCTCCATACCTAATTATCGAAGGAGGATTAGATCATAAAGTAGAATGTTTGTTAAATCATTATTTCATGAGCATCAAACTGTGAAAAGTAATTTTCTTCATTGTGTCATGTCTTTGGATTTCTTTATTAAAATCTTTATTTTGCATTTCAAATCATTTGTAAATAATAGATACATCAGCCATTTTGCTAAGTGTTTTCATTGTTTAAAAATCATTTACATTAGAACAGTTTTAGTTTCCCATTTTCAATGAAACACAAGAGACAACATATAATGTTTACATAATATTGCCCTAGTTTGTCCGTCTATCATCTCACTGCATCTTCACATAGGGTAAAGAAATGGTGCCCCTTTCCTATACAAATTCAGCATTCACTTCCAAACTTAAAAAAACATGAAACTTAGCAATCTACAGTCTTCTCTGTGTGTAATGGAGTAAAGCATTTCAAAATACTGAATTGAAGAAGGTTACTTTTTAACTCAGTGACTCTAAATGATGAAATGATACTACAATGCTGAAAAAAACAATTTGGCAAAGGTACAGAAACAAACAAAAGAACAATCGAAAGGACAAGAAAGTGCCATGTTGAGTGATGCAAGTTGTGGTATGATAGCTTGTATTGTCTGTTGCTAAGTATAACTGGTGAATTTCAGTAACTTGATTAGCTTGAGCCAGACCATGAATCCATTTTTAATGTATGTGGGTGTGCGTGTGTGTCCTAAAGTCACTCTAACTTGTAGCCTTACCATACACTTCTAAGTACTTCAAGTACTACATCTGTTGGACTTGGGCCTTTTTGGCAGGTTCACCCCTAAATGTTTTGCCTTTAGCCTCTGGCATGGTGGTAGTGATTTTAGGACTCTGCGCACTTTAGCACTGGGGCCCAGTGTAAAGTGCGTGCGCACTCTGAGTGCGTGTGGTGAGATGGCCTGCCCTCCCATAGGAACGCATGGGGGATATGTGTGTCCATGGTAGTTCCTGATATATGGGGAGTGCAAGGGCGAGTTTGGTATGTGTGAACTTGTGAGAATAAATGCTGCGCAATGGTGTGCGCAGGTTTATTGTGTCTAGTGTAGAAATGCCACTTTCAGAAGTTGGCATTTCGTGTTCTGTGAGATATGAATTGCCTGTCTGGCTTGTGAGTGACATGGGCTGGCTGGTGTGCTTGGCTCCAGGAACCAGGATGGGTCTGCCCGGTGGTGAATAGGGAAATCTGCATGTAGATGGGAGGGAGGAGTTGTACCTGGGACCTGAATAGGGCTGTGCCTTCCCTCCACAATGCTGGCTCCGCCCCCTGTGGTGCATCTGATGTCCCTAGCCTGTCCTGTGAATAGGGAGAGGGGCTGAGCAAAACAAAGTGCTCCAGAACCAGTTGCATCTGTTTCCCCCCTTGCCTGCACCTTTGAGAACAAAGGATTTTGTGTATAAAAGAAGGGGCTATGACCCCATGAAATGGTTCTTGTTCCTGCTGGTGACTTGAATCTACCAGGGGTGTGCTGCTGCTGGGGCTCAGGGGAAGGCTTGCCTCCCTGGGCTCTGCCCTGCCCCTGGATGCCTTGGAGACTTTGGGGCATATTTACAAGTTCCGTGCGCCACTTTTGCGTAATTTTTTCCATATTAAAAGTGATGCAAATGTGGTGCAGGGGGCTGTAAATCTGCCCCTGTATTCCTTTGGGGCCCTTCTGCCTTGCCTGGGGGGACCGGGGAATTTTTCTTTGCTAGGAGCTGTTTTTCCATTTCTTTGCCCAGGACCTTTTTAGCATGAGAGAGCTTACTGGACTTTGATAATGCAAGCCTGGTGAGCGCTTTATTTTCCCCTCAAGGGAGCCCTTTACCTCCTCTTAGCAGCGCTGTGCTGCAGCAGCCTTTGGGAGGGAACCCCCCTTTGGGGAGTCCCCCATGCTACCGCAATGAGGGGAGCCTACCCAGCATATTTTTATCCTTAAATTGCGGGTGCCCACCCCGCTTCTATTTAATTTTGACTCACGACGGAGCCTACCCCTCTTGTTGCCAAGAAAATCAACTCCACGGCCCACAGGAAGTCAGGCATCCTTGAATGGGACATGGGCGGGGCCTGTGGAGAAACAGGAAGTCCCGCCCGCTGAGAAAAGCTGTACCGTGCCGGGAGGAGAAGCTCCGCGAAGGAGAAGCCGCCAAGGAGATGGATGCTGGCACCTGCCGGTGCAGGGCTCCCCTTGCTGAGGTAGAGCCCTGCAGGCGCCAGCCAGTAGCGGCAGAAGGCGGAGGGGGCGCGAGGCACATTGCAGGTGCCTGCCCCCTCCGAAACTGAAGGAGGAGAGGAGACCGGCAGCATCGAGAGCCCAGTGAGTGTGGCTTGCGAGGGGAGAGGCAGAGGCAGAGCGGCCCCGTCTAGCAGTAGGCCACTCCAACGTTGTTAATCTACCTCCTGGGAGCCCCCGTGGGCCCCACATTGCTTGGGGGCATAGTTGGTTTAAAGCCCTGGGTGGCTTCCCTGCCTTTGGATATCAGTATTCCTAGTAAGTATGGGTGAAATTTGCGAATTCGCGGTCTGCGAATTTGTGCGAAATTGCAAAAAAATCCGCGAGTTCGCAAATTTTGCCGCAAACTCGCGGATTTTTGTGCCATTTGCACAAATATGTGACCACGTGTGCCTGTTACTTTGCCAGCATGCCAAAAGGCGCCGAGGTCCCTTGAGTGAGCTGGCCATTATAGTGGGGACGGGCGGGAAGACGTTTCATACCGCTAGTGTGTGGTGGATGGGGCCAAACGGGCGGGGTTTTTATGCAAGTTCACATGCATCTTGTTTATAAAGGGTGAGAGACCGAGCAGAGCAGCAGATGAGGAGAAAGCAGCCTCCTGCTCACAGGAGCTACACGGGGATGGCACTCGGGAAACTCATGGATGAAAAAATATGTTTGGCACAGGACCCCAGAATCCTGTAGATGTCCAAGATAGCTCTGCTGCGCATGTTGGTACAAAGCCATTCTGATCCTGCTCAGTGGGTTCAGGCGCATGCAGCTGCTGCTGCAGGACAATAACCCATCTCATACTAAACTGCCCTGTACAGGCATATGCTGGTGCTGGGCAGTAGGGTGCAGTGGCATACGGGTGCTCCACGCCTGGTACATGCGCATACCGGTGCCAGGGGGGACACGTGTTTATTGGTGCTGTGTAGCAAGTTATGACTTTACATTTTGACTGCACCAGACGGTGGTACCACCTACACGGATCAGGAGAATCCAGGCACCAGACTTCATGATGCAAGAGCATAATGGTGCTGTGCGGTACGGGTATATATGTACTGAGGGCAGGGGGACACTTAGCACAATGTGTGCTCACACCCAGAGGGCTCCCAGGCAATTGAGCATGAATAATGTTCACACTGAGAGGGCTCCGGGGGAGTTCAGCAGCACGGGGGCTAACACCCACTGGTCCCCGGTGCAGTTCAGTAGCACGTGGGCTCACAACCCCTGGGCAGCTCAGCAGCGCAGAGGCTCACACCCACAGGGCTCCCGGGCAGTTTAGCAGCGCCACCCTCTGGTTCATCACTGCCACCCTCTGGTTCATCACTGCCACTCTCTGGTTCACCACTGCCACCCTCTAGTTCACCACTGCCACCCTCTGGTTCACCACTGCAACCCTCTGGTTCACCACTGCCACCCTCTGGTTCATCACTGCCACCCTCTGGTTCATCACTGCCACCCTCTGGTTCACCACTGCCACCCTCTGGTTCATCACTGCCACCCTCTGGTTCATCACTGCCACCCTCTGGTTCATCACTGCCACCCTCTGGTTCGCCACTGCCACCCTCTGGATCATCACTGCCACCCTCTGGTTCATCACTGCCACCATCTGGTTTGCCACTGCCACCCTCTGGATCATCACTGTCACCCTCTCGTTCATCACTGCCACCCTCTCGTTCAAAACAGAACCCTCTGGTTCACCAGTGCCACCCTCTGGTTCATCACTGCCACCCTCTGGTTCATCACTGCCACCCTCTGGTTCACGACTGCCACCCTCTGGTTCATCACTGCCATCCTCTGGTTCATCACAGCTCCCTCTGGTTCACCACTGCCACCCTCTGGTTCATCACTGCCACCCTCTGGTTCATCACAGCACCCTCTGGTACACCACTGCCACCCTCTGGTTCATCACTGCCACCCTCTGGTTCACCACTGCCACCCTCTGGTGTTCATCACTGTCACCCTCTGGTTCATCACTGCCTCACTGCCACCCTCTGGTTTATCACAGCACCCTCTGGTTCACCACTGCCACCCTCTGGTTCACCAGTGCCACCCTCTGGTTCACCACTGTAGATTATGGGGAGAAAGCACACCTGCCCAGCCTCAACCGAGGGCTGGTTAATGTGTTACTGAATTTGAGCTTCAAGTCCGGCACCTGCTTTCTTATCTGTAAGTGCTTCCTGTTGTGGTTTAATTTTTTGTGACAGCCTGGAGCATTGTGCCATACCTGTAACTATTCTCTGACCCTGCTTCGAGGATCAGAGAAAAGTTGGAAGTAGGCAACAACTCTCGAGGCGCCGCTCAGGAAGCACTTACAGGGTTACAGCAGGTGCCCAAGTTGAAGTTAATTTCTTTGTAACCATTTTGTAAATGGTTACAAAGAAATTAGCTTCAACTTGGGCACCTGCTGTAACCCTGTAAGTGTTTCATGTACTTCAGTTTTTGAAAATCCATCCCGAACGCGATATCGCGGATTTTTCTGCAATTTCGCGAGATTCGCGAACCGCGAAATTGTAGAAAGTTCGCAAATTCCGCAAACGGAACGGATTTTACGCCCATGCTTAATTCCTAGAGCCTGAGTGGCTCCTCGCTTTGCCCATTATTTTAAGAGCCCCGTGTGGCTCCACCATGGGCACATCTGTGTAAAGCGCCAGCGCGCTCCCCACTGCTCGCGGACATGTTTAGTTTCCAGATGGCTCCACAGTATGGCCCACTATTCCTAAAGCCTAGATGGCTCCCACGTGTGACACATTTTGTCCTAAGGGCTACTGCGAGCCCCTGCCCCATTTGAGTGTTTTCCAGCTGTCCAGCAGGTAGTGGACAGCTGCACCGTTTAGGTTGTTCTTTCTTTTAGGGGACATGTTCTTTCAAATCTAGGAGTGACACGCACTCCTTCACCCCTATCTTGGCCTGCACAGCTGCGCAACACTTAGTGCCAGCTGCAACGTTTAGGCCCTTCATTTCAGTCTCCCTGCTGCCCTGCAAGTAGTGGGCAGCTGCCACGTTTAGGTCTGCGCCAAGTGCACCTCCTTGACTGTCGCTGCATTTGCAGCGTGCCCTAACTTTGGACAGAGGGCATTTGAGCCCCTTATTGATGGCCAGTTTGCCCAGGGAACTATTAGGTTTTGTACAGCGCAAGGTCCTAATGTAATGTTTGTAGGTGCTATGAAATGTAATGTTTGTAGTATTATTTATGCACCTTGATTTACGCTCATAGATGTGCTTTAATTATTACTAGGTTTTACCTACTGTTTTCTTTCTCTACTGTGGTCTAGGTTTAATTTATACCCTACTGCAGGTTATGCTATTATGTTTATTTCTTAATGCAAGTTATGTCTAGGTGATTATGGTTTATCCTATTGTTGACTTATGAGATTAGAGCAGAATAGAGTTCTCTCCTTATGTGATACTGTGCCTGTTATGATTTATGTTACAGGTTGACGCTGAGTATAGTGTCTGCCAGTGATTACTGGCTGTGTTCTAAGTTCATATATATTCTTACTTTTACTATTCTTTACCAAGTGCTAATTCTGACAGTGGCCCATGTGGCCCGGTCATCTGTAAATAATCTCCTGTAAATATTGCCCGTGCCAGTTGGCACAATGTATATTGTGTGATTACTATCTGATGTGTTTTATTATAATACAAAGGCCATTTTTATATATAACCTTGAGTGGAGTTCCTTTTGTGGTGTGCATAGTATGTTGTTACTGTGTGTGTTGTGCAAATGCTTTACACATCGCCACCAAGATAAGCCTAACTGCTCGGGCCAAGCTACCAAGGGGGTGAGCAGGGGTTATCTTTGGTGTGTAACTCCCCTTCCCTGACTAGAGTGGCGGTCTCTGCCTGGCTTTGGCACAAGCCTTGGCCAACCAGAAATCCCTATTTAGAACAACATCACTAATGACATCATTGATAACATCACTGCAACATCTAAAATTACAATATTGACGATAGTGTGGTGCATGGGGGGCAAGTAATAGTCATCTTAGGGCATGAGCTATAGTTACTGGAGATAGCTATAACTGCTGAATTTTAGTGGTTTTGTTCATTCAAAATGGTATGTTTTAACTGACATTATCAACTAACTACAACATCTCTTCAACCTTTCTTTTTTTTCAGTGAATTGCTAATGTTTTTTTATTTAATTAGTAGTAAGATAATATCAGAATTTCAAACTATGACGTCACTTTAGCGTTTAGCTTTTTTCAGTGAATATGGATTATTACATTCTTGTATAGTGCTTTGCAACCCATAGGGTTTCCAAGCACTTAGAGGACAAGCAAGATAACTTTAGGAAGGAGACTTAAAATAACCAGGTTTTCAGCTCCCTGTGGAAGGTGAGTAGAGAGGTGCAACATCTCCAAGACTCCGGGAGAGTGTTCCATAACTTGGGGCCCAGAGACGGCTGCCTATCTGGGTGTGTCCAGCTCTGGGAACTGAAAAGATGGATTGATTGCTTGAACGCAGCATATGGAGGGGGTGGTAGGGAGTGACTAGATTTTGCAAGTATTGAGGTTCTGAGCGTGAGCTGATTTTATACATACATCACAGGGCCTTAAAATTATACACTTGTCCACTGTGAGCCAATGAAGGTCACGGAGGAGACCGGAGGATACCGCATACAGAAGAGTGTTTTGGAAGCCGAAAAAGGAGCCTGGCAGAAGAGTTCTGAACCACCTGGAGGTAGCTGATCCTAGATATAAGATGTTACCATAATCCAACCTAGACAGAATCATGGCTTGAATGACGATTCTTTGAGCATGAAAGGGAAGTATCCACAGAATCTTTTTAAGCCACTTCATAATAGCAAACAAGACTGAGGCAGGAGCTGAAATCTTACGATGCAGCATCTTGCTTGAGTGACAGTGAAAACCGATACCTTAAGGGATGTAATTTGTGAAGTCATAAGCAGTGCTTTGTGGGGTGTAAGTTACAGTTAGCTAAGGTAACTATAACTTCTGAATTTCTCTAGTTTTGTATAAGTAAAATGTTAGCCTAACTATATCGTCCCTGTAATCAATGGTTTCCTAAGGATTTTGAAATTTTATTTCCTAACTATAACGTCCCTGTAACCTTTAGTTTTTTCATAGAATTTCTATGTTTTAAAAAATATCTATTACCTAACTTTAAAGTCCCCAGAACCTTTTTCTCCAGATAATATCGGTGTTTTTTCACATTTTGTTTCCTAATTGTAACCTGTAACCTTTGAGAGTGGGTTTGTTGTCGGCTACATAGGTAGGTTAGTGGGTGAGTGAGTCTCTGAGTGGGTCTGTGAGTGGTTGTGAGTCTCGGAGTGGGTCTGTGAGTGGTTGTGAGTCTCGGAGTGGGTCTGTGAGTGGGTCCATTAGTGTCTAAGTAGGTCTGGGAGGGGGTGCATGAGTCTTTGAGTGGATCTATGAGTGGGTGCATGTGTCTCTGAGTGGGTCTTCGAATGGGAAAATGAGTGTCTGATTGAATCTGTGAATAGGGGGTGAGTGTCTGAGTGGGTCTCTGAGAGTGTGCAAGAGTCTCTGAGTTGATCTGTGAATGGGTGCATACGAGTATGAGTGGGTCTATGAGTGGGTGTGTGAGTCTCTGAGTGAGTGGTGAGTGGGTGCATGGGTGTGTCAGTTTCTGAGTGGGCCTGTGAGTGTGTGTGTGTCTCTCAGTGTTTCTGCTTGTTATTGTGCCTCTTTCTGACAGATCATGCCCTTTATTCTGCCTCTTTCTGCTAATTTCTGACCTTTAGTCTGTCTCTTGCTGCTTGTTTCTGACCTCTATTCTGCCTCTTTCTGCTCGTTTCCGATGTCTATTCTGCCTCTTGCTGCTCTTTTCTGACCTCTATTTTGCCTCTTTCAACTCATTTCTAACCTCTATTCTGCCTATTTATACTTGTTGCTGACCTTAATTTTGCATCTTTGTGCTTGTTTCCCACCTTTATTTTCCCGCTTTCTGCACATTGCTGACCTTTATTTTGCCTCTTTCAGCTCGTTTCTCACCTTTATTCTGTCTCTTGCTGCTGGTTTCTGACCTCTATTTTGCCTCTAGCTGCTCATTTCTGACCTCCATTCGGCCTCTTGCTGCTTGTTTATCACCTATATTTTGCTAGTTTCTCACCTTTAGTCTGACTCTTTCTGCTCATTTCTCACCTTTATTTTGCTTCTTTCTGCTCTTTGCTGACCTTTATTTTACCTCCTTCTTCTTGTTCCTTACCTTTGTTTTACCTCTTTCTGATCATTGCTGACATTTATTTTGCTAAACATGCAGCTCCCTGTGTGCGAGAGCAATCATTTCCTTTCTTTCCCAGCCCACATGTATGCAGGCAGGGAAAGAGATTAAACTTCTCGCCCTCTGGAACCAGAGTGTTTGCTATGGATTGGCAGGAGCTGTCACAGCTCCCAATGAGCAAAAGCAAACTGCAATGTTCCAGGGTAGGGCACCCCAGGACTTAGCAGGAACGGGCCCTGAGGGGTGGTGGTACCCAGGGCCATGTATGCCTCTTGCTGCTTGTTTATCACCTTTATTTTGCCTCTTTCTGCTCATTGTTGACCGCTATTATATCTCTTTCTGCTGGTTTGTGAACTTTATTTTGCCTCTTTCTGCTAATTTCTGACCTTTAATCTGCTCTATTCTGACCTCTACTCTGCCCTTATTCTGTGTGTTTCTGACTTCTATTCTGCCTCTTGCTTCTAATTTCTGACTTCTATTCTGCCTCTAGCTGCTCGTTTCTCACCTTTATTTTGACACTTTCAGCTCGTTGCTGACCTTTATTCTGCCTCTTTCTGCTAATTTTTTACCTTTATTTCTGTTTCTTTCTGCTCGTTTCTCACCTTTATCTTGCCTCCTTCTGCGTGTTGCTGACCTTTATTCTGCCTCTTTCGGCCCATGTCTGACCTTTATTCTACCTCTTTCTGCTCATGTATCACCTCTATTCTGCCTCTTGCTACTCATTTCTCACACTAATTTTGCCTCTTTCTTCTCGATGACTTTAAAAGCTGTGAAGTTAAGACATTTTGAGTGCTGTCATTAGCCAAGATGATGGCTTTTCATAGGTTGACTATTTGGCCACTGTACTTGGGCCACTTCTGCAAGTAGTGTTTGGTGTCTTGACTGTGTGAGAGGATTATCAAAATGTGTATTTTGTCTACATTGATAGTGTTTCCTCTAACATTAGGACTGTTCAATACTATTGCAGTCGCACACAGAATGTTATTGTGCTGTTGACAATACCGTAGCACCAGTGCACCACCTGAGCTCAGCTCCACCTGAGCACTAGCACAGCACCACCACCTCAGCATCATTCAGCACAACAGCATCACTGAGCAACACCTCAACATCATTCAGCACCACCTCAGGATCACTCAGCATCACATCCCCACCAGCACACCACCATGTCAGCACCACATCAGCATCACTTAGCACCCCCTGAGTATCATTCAACGTCACCTAAGCATCACTGCCACACGGGCACACCACCACCTCAGCACCCTGCAGCACCACCTCATTTTGCCCTTGGTATCTGGCATCTGTTGATTCTCCCCTAGTGACCATCCCCTGCTCGTGTTGTAATTCAGGTACTATTTCCCAACCCCCAACTTCCACCCTCTTCCCTCCTGCAGGAGAGGGTGGAGGTTGGGAAATAGTACCTGAATAACAAAAAAAACTATAACAAACACACTTTAGAACAGCCAGGAAGAAGTTGCCAGCATTGCAAGGACAAAAAAACTAGAAGACATTTTTTTTATGTTACTTCTTTTTTTTAATAGGGTCATGTAGTTGTACATAATGTCTTCTTGATTATATATAAGCTAACAAAAATGCTTATAAGACTTATTTTATTATAAACATGCTGCAGGGCAGCCAAACTCCTCCACAACATAGCTAAAAGACATTCGCAAAGCCAATAGCTCTGGCTAAACACTAATAAGATCCCAAATGTGAGATTGATTGGCTATGCCAATGCTTGCTTTGAGGAGGATGGGAACCAAATAGTCTCCCTACCCAAGAGTTAGGCCCTGGGAACCCCCTACCCCAGGCCTACTTTTTGGTTAAAGGGGAGGTGCGCTCACCGAGAACTGTGATGGCTCAGGGAGGAAGGCTGTGTGACCCCTTCCAAATATCCACTCATTTGTTAATCAATTTCCCCTTGAAGGATCACCCCATCCCTCCCTGTCACCAAAACAGAATCATATCATCTCGGTGCCAGCTCCTCACTGAGGAGTCACTGTACCTGGGAGTTAAGAGTGTAATTGAGAGGGGGGGAGAGGGCTGTGCCTGTGCGGCGCGTGTTCCAGAGTGTAACGCTGCTTTCTGTGGGATGCACATTCCTGTGGTGGCCACTATGGCATGTTAATAATGATCGTCATTGCAGCAAGAATGACTGGTCGTGCACTTACGGCATCGTTCTGTGAAGCATGGGTCCTGCACCGCCCCCTTGTGCACAGAGTATAAGCAATAGTGAAAGGTAGCCTGGAGTCCTCAGCACGTGACATTTGCCTCCACCAGCGTCAAGCACCGTCTCTGAAAGAGCGCGCACCACATGGGGCCTGAGGGCAAACTGTCCCTTCGGGAATGACTGGAATGACCAGCTGGGGGTAGGAGTTAGAAACGCTGGGCTTAGACGGACTTATGTGCGCCAATTTCCTTTTAAAATATTCAGAAACAGACATTTAGGGGGAACACCAGGCTCTTGGAAGACTGTATTAGTAAAGATCTGGCAAGAGGACTTTTTTTTCCTTTTGCTCACTTTTTTTTCCTTTTTGCTCATGTAAACACGCTCCCCTAGCTCCCCGCACTCTTCTCCATCCCTGCGTCTTTGCAACATTTTTTCCTAATGCGTACAGAAAGCCCCTGCAGCAATCTGCACGTTTGTTAGCAAAGAAGTTTCAATGTGTCAACTTGGGGGAAACTGAAAATGTATATAATTTTAACATGGACCCCGTTTTACAAATATAATGCACATTTGTAAAGTGCACAATCACCAGTAAGGGTCTCTAGGCGCTGGGAAGATTAAGCAAGCTATTGCCCAGAGTCACATGGTGCTGGGATAATCTGCCGCCGGTGCCGGTGATCAAACCGTGATCCCCGATTCCGGAGTCAGTCGACCTAGCCGCGGCGCCACACCTCTTCTATTGAATTTATTTATTATGTTTTGGCTCTCAAAAGAGGGCCACATAAAATACATAATAGAAATACATAAATGCAAATATATTTGAATACATAGAAAATCCATAGACAGTTTACAACAATTAACAACATGCAAGATAATCAGCAGCAAACACCTCCATATTTCATTAATAAATAGCAAAAAAACCTTTAAAAAAGTTAAAAATTTGGAAGCAAAACATTTCATTAGGAGGGAAATACAAAGCCTGCCAAAAGATATTCACATTAAGGATACCCAATTGAAGACAAATCGACTTTAACCATTTCAATCGCAAAGAGCACAGTGCAGGGCATAAGAATAATACATGAGTTCGATCCTGTACGGCCATATTGCATAGGTCACATAACGAAGACGATCCATACCATTTTGATAAAAGAAGATTTAAAGGTAATAAATCATGTCTTAAAAGAAACCATAGTCTTCGAACTCCATGTGGAATATTCCATGTCACATACGGTTGAGCAAGCTTTAAGGAAAAA
This sequence comes from Lissotriton helveticus, assembly GCF_964261635.1. Taxonomy (NCBI): domain Eukaryota; kingdom Metazoa; phylum Chordata; class Amphibia; order Caudata; family Salamandridae; genus Lissotriton; species Lissotriton helveticus. The sequence goes on from NC_136071.1 coordinate 57,180,535, forward strand.
GTATTAAGAAGGAGATCACATCCCCTCTTTTCTTGAAGGGCATTCTTATCTAATTTAAAACAGAGTTTCCATGAAGCCTGTTTCTCACGGATTTTAGCTGAGTCGGGGAATTTGAAAAAAGAGTACTTTCATCCAACTCTAAGAGAGTCACAGCTTTTTTAAAATTCCTAACTATTTGAGAAAACTCTTTAAAGTTGCCCAATAATTCTCCTTTAAGGAGAGCTCTCAATGATCCTGGTTCTCCTCTGGCCAAACTGGCCACCCATCTAACTAAAGCACATAATCCCTGAACCCAGCTACTCCTAAGACCGAATTCAAGCCTACATGCGGCCAGCGAACAGGCTGTGTTAAGAGTAGATAGAGATCTCAATACTTTTCCTTCAACTGTGTGACAAAAACCCCAATGCTTCAACTCTACAAGTTCTATTCCATATAGTAGCGTTGCAGGAATTTTTGCCTTAAACACCTCCAATAAGCAAGCAAAATGTCTTTTCCCTGTAGCACAGTAAAGGGAACACAAACCTCTGCCATGTGCAAGGGCTTTGCGAGACTTATAATCTATATGGGGCTTCTCGCTCATATTGGCCGAAATTATTTTACCTAAAAAAGTGTAAGATTTAACTACCTCTAATTTCTGACCACCAATGGACCATCCGAAGTTTTCTGACCTAGATTTCTTCTTTCCTGAAATGCACATAATTTTACTTTTTGACGCATTTATCCTCATAAAATGGGACTCAGCGAATAGATGTAAAGCCTGCAGACGATTAGCCAAACCCTCGGGTGTTAGATCAAGTATGAGGATATCGTCTGCATACATCAAACAGGAGATAGTAGAACCCCCCACAACCGGGGCAATGCCCGCACAAGCAGACAGAGAAGCTGGGAGGTCAGCAATGTACAGGGAGAACAATAGTGGGGCCAAAAGGCAACCCTGTTTAAGTCCGTTTAAGGATGGAATTGGTTGTGAGAGACCCCTCTCTCCGCCTTGCAGCACACGACACCAGGTATCCGTATGTAATGACCGTACAAGATCCAATAAATGAGACGGCATACCCAATGCTGCTAATTTTCTCCACAGCGTAAAACGATCCACTTTGTCGAACGCCGTGGAGAAATCGATAAAAGCAGCGAACACCCCCCCCCTCGAACATGTATGTATTTGTCCGAGATCACCTGAAGGGCGGTGAGGTTATCTAGTGTGCCGTGCCCTTTGCGGAAGCCAGTCTGTTTCAATGGTAAGATGTTATTTATTTCAACCCAATCATTAATTAATATTAAAAGACATTTTGCAAAGACTTTTCCGATTGAATCAAGAAGGGCTATCAAACGGTAATTCATAGGTTTGTCCCTATCTCTCTTCTTAAATAATGGGACCAGTATGCTTCGCCTCCATGAAGCAGGCACCACTTTAGAGATGAAGCAAGATCTAAACAATGGAAAAAGTATCTTGCTCCATAGAGTCGGATCCTGCTTCAAAACAGATATGGGTAACTCATCAGGTCCCATAGCTCCCGAGGAGCGCATGTTTTTAATAGCCATTTCAATTGTTTTCTCCGAGGGGAAATCAATAGGGAGCTCAACTTCTCGCCCAAACTTACTATCCTCTGACATTGTGCCATTCCCATCATATAGCTTTGAAATAAAAGAAGTCCATACCTCTTCAGAAATGGGGATAGGAAGGGGGCTAGCTCTTACTCCACATCCCTTTCCAATTATAGACCAAAATTCTCTAGCCTTACCATGCACAACCGCTTCCCTTAGATTTATCCACAGTGAGTCCTCTTTTTCTTTTTTAAGTTTTATTCTTAGTCTACTTCTCCTTCTTTTCAGCAGGGATATTTTATTTGCTAATTCACTAGATCTACATAAAAATTGCTCCCGCACTAATTTATTTATTTCCTTATTTAGGCGGAGCATTGCACTAGGATAGTAAAACTTTTTCTTTGGTAGACTAGAATTTTTTGCAACCGAGGTAATCTCCCTCATAAATTTTTCAAAGCAAATAATTTCAAAACCCAGCCAATCACTTAGTTCTAGTATGGTTTTATGGAGAATAAACTGCACACCCTTCTTGGCACTTGGATTCCAAAAGCATCTACCCGAGATTTTATGGAAATTAACTTCTTTATTATTAAATGACCAGGTGTCAGTGGGAGGCGGGTGTAAGGAGATGCTTATACTAATTACATTGTGGTCACTCAATGCTGTTGGAAATACCATCAGATCCTGGACTAGCGAGAAAAAACCATAATCAGAAATCGTATAATCCAGAATTGACTCGCTATGAGAAGACCTATGAGTGAATTTAGCAGGGAAATCAGAGGGAAGCCTACCGTTTAGGATAAGCCCCTCCACCGCAAACAGTTCTTCCAACAATATCTTCCCTCTTTTGTTAGTTTTTATTTTATCTGGGAAGAGTAATTGTGGAATCACGTAGGCCTCTTCTTTAGGTCTATTTCTAAATAAATCTATACTTGAATTAGATACTTTACAATTCAGATCCCCAACTAATATAATTTCAGGGGGTGGATAAACCTCTTTAATCTGTTTAATATAGAGAAACACTTGCTTCAATAAAATATTAAAAGCCCGGCCGGTCGGTATCCTGGCGAGTTCTGGCGGAGCCAAGCCCGGCCGCTGCACGTCGAGATAGGAATCCTCAGGTAGGGCAGCAGGAAAATAGAAACAGAGAAAGTGGGAACTCGGCCCCTGCTGGCGCTTTATGATGGTGCGCCGCCTGGCGCGCTGGTCGTTTGCGTCGTTGCAGCCCCCCTAGGGATGCTGGGGGCTGTAGTCCGGCCGGCGGAGCCAAGCCCGGCCGGTCGGTATCCTGGCGAGTTCTGGCGGAGCCAAGCGCGGCCGCTGCACGTCGAGATAGGAATCCTCAGGTAGGGCAGCAGGAAAATAGAAACAGAGAAAGTAGGAACTCGGCCCCTGCTGGCGCTTTATGAAGGTGCGCCGCCTGGCGCGCTGGTCGTTTGCGTTGTTGCAGCCCCCCTAGGGATGCTGGGGGCTGTAGTCCGGCCGGCGGAGCCAAGCCCGGCCGGTCGGTATCCTGGCGAGTTCTGGCGGAGCCAAGCCCGGCCGCTGCACGTCGAGATAGGAATCCTCAGGTAGGGCAGCAGGAAAATAGAAACAGAGAAAACCTCTTCTAGACAAAGAAGACTCATGATCAGATTTTTTTTAGTTCTTAGGGTGTATCAATTTCTGGTACTAACATTGCTTGTATTAAATCTCTCACCTCCACCTGCACTGACCTTTTACCCAGCGCTCTCTTGCCAGGAGGTTTTAGGGGATTCACGTTGGTTTCCTCTGCCACTTCCTCTGCTTGCTCCGCGTCCTCTCATCAAACTCAACTGCTCTTTCTCTGTTTCGGAAGATTCCTTCATGGCCGGGCCCAGGGGTGTAGAGGGGGACAACCAACCATCTCCCAGGTTGCTAGGAGTGCCCCGGAAGTCGATTCACGCCGAGGCCTGCCTGCTTCATTTGTGCCTAGGCCTGCCGGTCTCTGCAGAGCCTTGAAGTTTCCTACGACCACAGCCCTCCCTCACTGCTTCACTCCTTGCTCCGCAGCTGATCGACTCCGATCGAGCCTCAAACAATGAACGAAACATCACCATGAAAAAGTCGGCCCCTGCAACACTCCTCAGGCTATGGAGCATACCCATGGCTCTCAATTCTATAGACCTGGCCCTGAGAAATAGGTGCCGGTGCTTAGCACCGGAAAGCACCAGTACAAATTAAGCACTGCCTGCGGCAAAAAACCCGCACCTTGCAGATCACAGATTTGTATTTTATGGAGACAGCTGTGTGGATTCGTGCTTCTGTCACAGAAATCCTTTTGTTACACAGTTCACAAGATGCAGCCCTAATATAGAACAGTGACTGTTATGAACTGTCATTAAATGGCTGCATGCAATCTGCATAAAATAGGTTAGTAGGTTAGATGCTTCTCCCCAATTTTCATTGTCTTTTTCTAATGTTTCAAAAAAGGGTTTGTGTGGGTAGATATACATTCTTATTAGTAAAGTCAGCTTTTGGCAGTGGTTTAAAACAAATTAAATGTATGTGAGAGAGGGGCTTTGGAAACGTGAGGGGCACTGTTGGAGGGCGGTAGTGAGAGAATCCGAGGAGGAGGTTAGTGAAGGGGACCAAAAATTATTGTCACCTCACACCAGATTCCACCACCAGCGCTAAAGACAGCCCTGGCTGTGAGCCTTGCAGCACTGTGACAGACGGCTGTAGGTTCAGGTTTCTGCCCATTAACCCGGCGAAGGCTTCGCATTCAAAAACGAGGCGGTTCTGCTTCTGTAAATATCTCGAAATATGCTGTTTGTTGAATTGTTTCTTCTACTGTGCTTGATTTACGAAGGCCTGGTTTTTAAATTCGTATTTCGTAAATGTAGGATAACTGCCAAATTTGGAGTGGATGTCCATTTTCACCAGGACATATGTAATATTCACATATTTGCCCCAGAATTGTGACGCAATTTACCTAGATGAAAAATGATGCATGCATACATGTGAATTAGCACATGTAACATTTATTTTCTCCACAACTAAACATTTTTCTGTAAAAATACACCCCTCGATATACACACCTCTATTAAATATGTATGTTATCTTGTGTTGCTCAACAACCCATTCCGAAGCCATTTCCTCAGTGGGACTCTACCTGCAGGAACTATTGGATTTCTCAATACTGAGGAATCTGCCTGTTTTTCTAATGTATGCACACAATACTATTGGTAATTCTAAATTCGTATTTGCCTAATTCAGCTGTACTAGAACTTGTTACAGGCTATGTTGCAAATGCAAAATTCTACAGTCTGCCTTTTTTAATCCAGATTTATATCATGTCAGAATGTGTTTTTCCATCTAACCACTGTTTAAGTGCACAAAATGTATGTATATTGTGCCCAAATCTCTGGTGCAGTCTTTCCTTAAACATCTCCTGTGCTTAATATGAGCCGTGGTTGCAGGTGGTAGCCACTGGCACTCAAATTATGGGGATCGGCACTTATTTTCCTGCATCAGACATTTACAGAGAGAAAAAGAGAGAGAGAAAAGCAAACAGCGGGAAAGACAGAAAACGAGATAGTAACACGAACCGTCACAAAGGGAGAAAGAAGGGAACCCAAGTTTGAGATTAAGGGGCAGGGAGTGGCAAGTAGCGGATTGAAGAGGCCTGAGATGGAATGGTTTAAGATCAGCCATGGTATTCGGCGCGCTGACATTCAATTGCCTCGGCCGCAGATTTTCAAACAAGAGCTCTGGCCACCATCGGAGTTGTTGTTCTATGGTGTAATATGCCCATAAGTTATTGCAAGTGCAACATTGCGGTTCTAGTTATGAATAGTATGATAAATCCATGGGGTGTATTATCAAGGGCAGTATCGCCGCTTTAGCGACACTTTTTGCCGCTAAAGAGGCAATATTCTTATCGCCCTATTAACAAGGCAGCGCTAACATTAATCAGCGCATGCTAGCAGCCGATTTCGTAGCCCATCTCATGACAGCGATAGATATCGCTAATGAGATGCAAAGTAGGCGTCCCCTGCTAAGACAACATGTGAAATGCTCGCAAAACCAACATCGCTGTATCAACAACGTTGCCCCTGAACAGCGAAGCGATAACAAAACGCGGGCTAAGCCCCCATTATCGCATGATTCCAACGCCGGACTTAGCAGTGTTGCCTATGGGAGGTGGATTGTGTGGTTAGGTACACAGTCCGCTATTAACAAGCATTTCATTAGTGCTGTGAAATCGTTGCAGGATTTCACATGCTAATGATGATTATCACAGTCTATCACTGCAGTCTATCTATCGCCTGTTAGCAGAGCGTTGCTAATAAGCCGATAACACGGCGATGTAATTCAGCGATAGAGGGTGATAATGAAAAACGCGCTAAGCGAGTTTTGCGATATTTATTGCGGTTTGTAGATAATATGCCACCATATCTGGTACAAACTGGTGCTTATTCCCGATGTGGAATTACCAATTGTAAAGGAGTTACCACATACAGGAAAACTGTTCCAAGAACCTTATTATAACAATATACATATTTTTAATTTCGTCACAACTAGACAGCTGGTTAGTTATTGGAACAAATAATAAGATTTGTATGTGAGTCTGATATCTGGGTTCCACTTATGTTGAGAAACAGATAAAAGGGTTCGGACAGTCCACTATTCTTTTAAAAATCCTAAATAAAATAGGTAATTTGATATGGATTTTTGCAGACACATAATCCCATTTGCTCGTTTTCGATATTGGTTTCAAATATTGAACATGTACACGCTCATCTGCCGTCCTGGACAGCAAGCTCGTTCTCCCCTGTTAGGTTGGTTCGGGGTAATATACAAAATCACCTATCCTAGGTCTGGTTAGGCAAGAAACGTCACTCACCGCGCCAGGGCTCTCAGACTGGAAATGTTGAGGATGCATCTCTGAGCCGGAAGAGTTCGACTCTCTCCTTACTGAACGGCGAGGAGGGCTGCTTCGGTGACGTCTCTCTACTTTCCATGATTCTTTCTGCTAACAGAGGTGAAAGGGCACGTTCTATTTATCCACAACTGGTAAGTAGGCGATGGCGACCCTGTGAATAAAGAGAGACGCTCCCGGGGGGCAGAAGGGTAATTACGGCGCATCCTCCTCAGACAGGCGCCCGTGCACCTGGCGACCCCTGCAGGGATGCAGACCAGACTGCTGAGACTTGGACTCTCATTAACTAGACGGATTACGGTAAAGGAAGTTAATCTGAAAAATGGGAGATGTGATTATTTTTCAACTGAATTTTATTTTTAATTAATGTTATTTTTTTGGAGCTACCAGCTCAACACATGCCTAGACTTTAAAGAGGATTAATTTATTATTAATAATTGTCATATATGAGTCTGAAACCCTTTAGCACGATCGGCTTGTCTTACCAGCTAAGGCTATACAAGTTTTCCTCTTGTAAACGTGCCCTAATTTTCTGGAATACTATATTTGCTACCCAAGAAAATGACGTAGGGTGTCACATCAAAATGTGATCTTTCATGTCCTACTAAATTGTTGCAAAAGAAAACATGGGCAATATATATCCAAGCCCAGATACACTAAGCTCCTGCATCATACACGCATTGCGCAATCCAGCCCAATGGTGTAAGTGGTATTTAGTAAGTAGCATAGTGGAGGATTTGCATTATTTTGTACCGCTTGGGTGAGGCAAAAATCTGTTTTGCTCCATGCTGAGTGAAAATGTATTTAATGTATGTAAGGTGGGTGGGCATTTTTTCACAAGGAATTATTATCTTGTTGCTAACTCTACTGGACGCCTTAATTCAATTAACTCCACTGTATCTGCCTTTCCTAAATCCACTTGAGGAACAAATACTGACAAACAAGGGATTTATCAACTTGCCCAATTTCCAGTTGTTCATGGTGCTTTAGATTGTAGCCATATATTGATAGTACCACCACCAGCAACTGCTTATATGTATCACAACCAGGAATGTACCTACTCCATCAATGCTAAGACCAGTTTTGATTCCAACTACAGTTTTATCAACGTTTGTGCTAAAGATCCAAGTGCTCATAACTCTTACAACTTTTATACATTCAGCAAGTAAGCATTGGTTTAAAAGTGGCATATATGAAATGGTATTTAGTTGGAAAAAAATATATATATCTATATATATCTATAAGAAAAAACCATAGGTCTCAGGCCTGACGTAGGGGCCGATTAGGATCGCGGTGAATCCGCATCCTCCGGGCCGGCGGAAGCCACCGCCGGCCCGGAGGATGCGGAGTCACCGCTGCAGTGACTTGAAAGACCCCCCGCCACATTAGGATGGCTGGGGGGTTCGCGGCGGACGGCAAGACCGTCCGCTGCTTTTCTGCCGGTCGCCTTCGCGACCGGCGGAAATGATGCATACATATGGTGGCGGTGTCTACGAGACACCGCCAGCCATATTATGATGCCCGCGGTCCCATGCCTTTCTGGAAAGGCATACGGACTTTCCTTTGGGGGCCCCTTGCGGGCCCCCAGGGTGCAGGAGGGGGTGGGGGTGCACATGGGGGGCATGTGCATGCACAAAGCGGCAGGCACCGCGCGGTGCCTGTCGCTTTGTGCATGCACATGCAAAGCATGCATATTTAACCTTGCGGCGGGTGCTGCTTCAAGCAGTCACATCCTAATTCCGATGGAGGGACCACCGCAGCCCCTGCAGACGGTCCCTCCACCTCGGGGGTGGCGGACGGACGCAGGTCCGTCCACCATCCTAATCGGTCCCATAGTTAGGCATTAGCAGTTAAAAAACCTTAGAAATTCAATGAAAAAAACATAGGTTTTAGGGGTCTTATAGTTAGCTGGACATTTCACTCGTACAACACCATTGAAATTCCTCCGATATAGTTAGTTGTACTCACTATATCTCGCGCGCCCGCAATCCACTGCTGATGATGTCACATATTACATCATTCATGACATGGTCAGTGACATCACTGATGACATCTCAAATGACATCACTGATGACATCATTCAGTGAATGTGGTTTGGTTCGTTATTCAAATATGTATTATATATATAGCAATTTGCATTGAAGAATGAGTGGATCTATAAATATAAATATCGGGATGGAGGATTTAGTAGCAGTGTGATTGACTGTTTACTTGACTAATTTTAAGTGTCTCACTAAATATATTGGATAGTGACTAAACTGTGTGAACATCTATATCACTTTGTCAGTTGTTGTGTAAACTGCTATTCCAGTAGGTTACTACCTATTTGAAAGCCTATATTAGTTATTGATTAGTTAACTGAGTATTTGTATGGGAGAGTGAATGTGTGTGTGGTTCGGTGGGGGGGTTGTGACTTCCCAAAGATCTGTGAATATTTGATTCAGTAGGTATATGAAGGTAAACCTACATGTTATAACAGTTGTTTGGGTGAGTGAATATCTTTATGGGTGTGGTGATGAGCAAATATGTCTCAATGGTACATGTCCAACAAACTAGAAAAATAAAAGGCAGTGTATGTGTCAATTGTTGTTTATAAATAGGTATACATAGGACTCGGTGATTTTATGGGTGATTATATGGATAATTGTATACTTGTAATAGTGATTTATGACACACTAAGTATGAGTTACTATCTATATGAATAGATAAATGTAAGTGTGATCTATTGTTTGCATAAGTGAATAAGTTGTGTGCTGGTGTGTAATGTCGATATAGATGTATAAGTATATTTGATAGTGTTCTATTGATCATTGTCTGCATTTATGAGTGAATCTATAGGTAAGTGATTAGATGTGTGTTTAGATCTAGGAATCACTGAGTGCGTTTTTAGAAACTTGTATTGGTGTGTCAATGGATTCAAATATGGTACACTTTATTTTACAGTGAGTGATGAAAGGTTATACTAGTGTATGATGAGGTGTATCTGATTGTCACATGTATGATGTCATCAGTGATGTCATTTGAGATGTCATCAGTGATGTCACTGACCATGTCATGAATGATGTAATATGTGACATCATCAGCAGTGGATTGCGGGCGCACGAGATATAGTGAGTACAACTAACTATATTGGAGGAATTTCAATGGTTTTGGACAAGTGAAATGTCCAGCTAACTATAACACCCCTAACACCTATGTTTTTTTCAGTGAATTTCTAAGGTTTTCTAAATGCTAATTCCTAACTATGTCAGGCCTGAAACCTATGGTTTCTTCAGTGAATTTCAAAGGTTTTTTAAATGCTAATTCCTAACTATATCAGGCCACAAACCTATGTTTTTTTCAGTGAATTTCGAAGGTTTTGTAAATGACAATTTTCAATGAATTAATTGTGATATTTATATTTTTGATACTGATTTTCTAAATTTTTAAAACTAATTATTTTTAGATATTTCATTTTTTAAATTACATTATAATTACATTTTATATTACATTACAAAATATACTTTCTTAGAATGAAATACTTTAGTTTAAATACTTTGCAAATAGGCAATAGACTTTTAAGTACAGTAGTTACGGTTGTTGCAATGGGCAACACAATTTCAAACACAGTGCAACATTGACCTCAATGTGAATTTCTAGTTAAATGCAATTAGTTACTCTATGGATTACTATTCTAACCACAGGACTGGATCCTAGATTCAGTCCTTGGACATCTCCTGTAAACGGTTAAGTGAAAGCGTTTTAGTTACCGAAGTGATTTTTAAGGAATATTATTGTATTTTAAAAGTTGTTACTTAGAAATGTTTTCACATAGAATCACCAATGTTATCCTATGGCGGGAAATTCCTTTAGCAGGTAAGTAGTGCTGTTGTCACTTTTTCTTACTCAGTGGTGGATCCTGGATCCAGCACTGATGATCTCCTGTAAACAGGGAAAGAATGCATTTAAGTCATACAGGCAATGTTTTAGGAATAGTTGTAGCTTGTGAAAATAGACACTTAGAAACTTTTCTGGTGAAAACCAGACAATGGATTCGTACGGAAGGAAATACAAGTTACTGGTAAATACGGTTAGAATTACTTTTTATGGTCAGTGCTGGGCTAAAAGATGCAGCACTGGGTTCTCTCCTGATAACAGGTGAGTACATCGGAATTCGTTGTTGGGATGATTTTAGGTGAATATTTAAAAGTTCCAAAACTCCACACTTAGAAGAATTTCCAAGTGAAAACAGTCAATGTTAGCCTACGGAAGGAAATTCAGGTTACTGGTAAGTATGAATAGAATTACTTTTGAGGATCAGTACTGGGCTCAGCTCAAAGATGCAGCACTGAGGTCTCTCCTGATGTGGAAAAGTAAATTTTGCCATGTTCTGTGTCCCTACTCATCCATCATATGTTATGTGTGCATGACCAATATGCATATGTTATTCCCCATGTCCGATTAATGACGCAATTCCAGTTGTGTCCACCTCTAGTATGCTAGTTTCCAGTCCTCGTGAATACTACGAATATCAGGCCTATGTAAAGCTATGTTGCCACGTTTCTCAGTATGCACGTTATTCCATTATAAAGCCCCCGTTTCCAGGCCTCAAAAGGGCCCGGACATCAGATTCAGCTCCTGTCTCCTGAAAGCCTCGCTGAGGAGCGATACAGCCCCCACCTGTATCCTCGACCCTTCACTTACTTCCTGCCTCGCAGTGCCCGGTGCAGCTTGGTTCTGCCTCTGAGTCTGCCAAAAGTATGTTATAGTTCCAGCTATCAGTTCAGTCCTCCTTCTCTACATTCCTAAGCTACTGAACTGCATCAATAGTTTCCGTCATTGTCTAGCCTTCTCGTCTCCATGTTAGAGAAATACTGCATTTACTGGTCATTTAATATTCCTCATCACGCATTTCATGTAGAATAATGTATGGTCCAGTCTTAGAATCAAGTTAGCTTTTCCCCTCATGATTCCTAGTTTATATCAACATGTTCTCTAAACATTAGATACCAGATAGGGTTTAGGTACATGTCGCTCCGACCCTCCAGACTTTAGTCTCTGCTCCTAGCACAGAGTTCGTAGCCCCCAGCTTCTCCTAGTAATACGTCATTGCCAGTTTTCGCGCACCATTAGGTTAGAGGTCCCGGCTCCTTAGGTAGCCCCCTCCTATGTTTCCGCCCATTCATGACATATTCTGTTACGTTTGCACCACATGTCTATGTACACGCCCAGTTACACCTACCTTTACTGTTATCTCTCGCGACTGCTACGCGTCACGCCTTCTGCTCCACCCACTGTTACGCCTACTGCAATGTAATGCTATGTGTTTGCGCTATGTATATAAGTCAATGTATTGTTATTAATAGTTAGCGCGCTCATCCCAGACCTAGCCCCGGCAGCTGCCGGGCCCTGTCACTCTGTTCCTATGCAGGTTGTCCTGATCCTGTCCTTATGCTGTAATAAACCTGCAGAAACTCCTACTACCTCGAATCTTGACTCTTATTTATTGAGCTATCTGTTATGCTATATGCTTAGTCAAAAATAGGGTATTATTTATTTATTTACCACATAATGGCGCCCGAATAGGGACTTGCCCTTTCCCCACGCGTCGGTGAAGCCACGCCGACCCCCTGACCCTCTGCAGTCGTGACGGAACTCTTCTGCGCAGTGGCAGATATTTCTGCTCAAGTATCCCTCAGGCCCACGGAGGAGACGGAGGAGGCGGTCCAGCATCCAAACGAGACGGTGGAGGAACGCGGCGAGTCCCGACCAGAGCCCAAGCCGAGAGTCCAAGGTCAAGTCAAGTCAAGTCATAAAATTTATATAGCGCACTACATACCCAGAGGGTTTCAAGGCGCTTGGGGAGGGGAGGGGGGTTATTTGTCAAATATCCACGTTTTAAGTTGTTTTCTGAACGCTAGGTGATTCTGGGTGAGGCGAAGGTAAGCGGGGAGTGAGTTCCATGTTTTGGCAGCCAGGTATGAGAAGGATCTGCCTCCCATGGTGGTTTTGTTGATGCGAGGGACAGTGGCGAATGCTTGGCTGGAAGATCGAAGTTGGCGGGAGGGGGTGTAGAAGGACAGTCGAGAGTTGAGGCAATCTGGTCCGATGTCGTAGAGTGATTTGTGTGCGTGGGTAAGCAGTCGGAAAGTGATCCTCTTATTGACGGGTAGCCAGTGGAGGTCTTTAAGGTGACCAGAGATGTGTTCGTTGCGTGGGATGTCTAATATGAGCCTGGCTTAGGCGTTTTGGATTCGTTGTAGTTTCTTCTGTAGTTTGGCGGTGGTACCTGCGTAGAGGGTGTTTCCGTAGTCCAGTCGGCTCGTGACCAGAGCATGGGTGACTGTTTTCCTTGTTTCGGTGGGGATCCAGCGAAATGTTTTTCTGAGCATGCGAAGGATGTTGAAGCAGGATGAGGATACGGCGCTGACTTGTCTGTTCATTGAAAGTGAAGAGTCCAGGATGACGCCAAGGTTCCGTGCGTGGTCTGTCGGGATGGGTGCTTTTCCGAGGGCTTCCGGCCACCAGGAGTCGTCCCAAGCAGAGGGGGATTTACCTAAGATGAGGACTTCTGTTTTGTCTGAGTTCAGTTTCAGACGGCTTTGTTTCATCCATTCGGCGACTTCTTTCATTCCTTCGTGTAGGTTAGTTTTGGCGGTGCTGGGGTCCTTGGTGAGAGAAAGGATCAGTTGAGTGTCATCCGCGTAAGAGATGATGTTGAGGTTGTGTTGGCGGGCGATGGTCGCGAGGGGGCTCATGTATACGTTGAAGAGGGTGGGGCTGAGTGAGGATCCTTGTGGTACGCCGCAGATGATTTCAGAGGCCTCGGACTTGAATGGTGGGAGGCGGACTCTCTGGGTTCTTCCGGAGAGGAACGAGGTGATCCATTCCAGTGCCTTTCCTTGGATTCCGATGTTTTTGAGGCGCTGTAAAAGGGTGCTGTGGCAGACTGTGTCGAAGGCTGCAGAGAGGTCGAGGAGGATGAGGGCGACTGTGTCTCCATTGTCCAGTAGAGTTCGAATGTCGTCTGTTGCTGCGATGAGGGCGGTCTCAGTGCTGTGTTTGGCTCGGAATCCAGATTGTGAGGAGTCGAGGGATTTGTTGGCTTCGAGGAAGGTGGCGAGCTGGTTGTTGACAGCTTTCTCGATGACTTTGGCCGGGAATGGAAGAAGTGAGATGGGGCGGTAGTTTTTGAGTTCGGTGGGGTCTGCTGTTGGTTTTTTCAGAAGAGCGGTGAGTTCAGCGTGTTTCCAGTCTTCTGGGAAGGTAGCGGAGTTGAAGGAGCAGTTGATGACGTCTCGGAGGTGCGGAGCTATGACGGAGTCTGCTTTGTTGAAGATGTGGTGAGGGCATGGGTCTGTGGGGGATCCAGAGTGGATGGAATTCATCAGGCGGATGGTGTCCTCAGTGGTGATTGGGTTCCAGGCGATGAGGGTGTTAACGGGGGGAAGATAGTCAGCTGATGGTAGGGTGGGTTGGCTTCCGGGTTGGTTGTCAAAGCTGTTGTGGATGTCAGCAATCTTGTTGTGGAAAAAAGAGGCTAGGGAGTCGCAGAGAGTTTGAGAGGGGGTGATGTCGTTGGAGTTGGCCGAGGGGTTGGAAAATTCCTTGACGATGTTGAAAAGTTCCTTGCTGTTGTGGGCGTTGTTGTCGAGTCGATCCTTGAATGCTGTTTTTTTGGCTTTTCGGATCAGTTGGTGGTGAGTACGGATGGCGTTTTTGAAGGCGTCCTTGTTGCTGGTGGATGAGTCTTTTTTCCAGGCCTTTTCAAGGGAGCGGCATAGTTTCTTGGATTTCTTGAGGTCCTCGTTGAACCATGAGGCCTTCTTGATTTTGTGTAGGCGTTTTTTCAGTGGTGCTAAGGTGTCTGCGGTGTTGGATAGCCAAAGGGTGAGGTTGGAGGCGGCTTCGTTGGCGTCAGAAGAGAGGGCTGGGGAGGTTTGAAGGAGCGATGAGGAGATCTGTTCCGTGGTGATTTTGTTCCAGTTTCTTTGTAGAGTTGGTTGGAGGTGGATGATGGGTTTCGGCTTGTTGTAGGTGAAGTGGACGCAGCTGTGGTCAGTCCAGAGGAGCTCCGTAGTGTGGTTGAAAGAGACATGGTTGCTAGAGGTGAAGATGGGGTCGAGTGTGTGACCTGCGATGTGGGTGGGGGAAGTGACCAGTTGTTTAAGTCCGAGGTTGGCGAGGTTGTCTAAGAGGGTGGCGGTGTTGCGGTCGTTGATCTTCTCAAGGTGGAAGTTGAGGTCTCCCAGGAGGATGTAGTCTTTGGAGGGGAGCGCGTGTGGGGTGATGAAGTCTGTGATGTCTTCACTGAATTTTGCGCGGGGTCCTGGTGGTCTGTAGAGGAGGGTGCCTCTGAGAGTGGTCTTGGGGTCGATGTGGATCTGGAAGTGAAGGTGTTCGGAGTTGGCGAGGTTGGCGTCAGAGCTGGTTGAGATGCGGATTGATTTCTTGTGGACGATAGCGATTCCTCCTCCTGTTTGGTCGGTGCGGTCTTTGCGTGTAATCTTATAGTCGTCGGGGATAGCGATGGCGATGTCAGGAGCGGAGGAGGCGTTCATCCATGTTTCCGTTAGGAAGGCGACGTCTGGAGAGATGGTGTCTAGTAGGTTCCAAAGGTCAATGGCGTGCCTGTGGACCGAGCGGGTGTTGAGAAGGATGCATTCTAGGTGGTTGGGGTCGGGAATCTGTGGTGTGGTCGGAGCGGAGATGTTGACGGTGCCGCTGAATTTGCAGGAGTAGCAAGAGAAAGGTCCATGGGTGTGGCCAGGGGCGGCTTGGACGCAGTTGGGGGCGCGGCCGGGGTTAAGGGCTAGGAGGGTGGCTGCATCGTAGGTAATGCGGGGGTGGGCAGAGCGAGGGGCAGGGGGTCTGGCGCTGGGCGCGGTCCAGGCGCGGACGGGCGTAGACGGGCTTACCTTTGGCGCACCTTCGGCGTGGCCGAAGCGCGTGGACGCTGCGCGTGGAGGCATTGGCCATAAATGGAGGGTGGAGGGGGCGGAGCGTGGGAGGGTCAGCAGCTGGGAGGCGGTAGCGGGGAGGAGGGGCAGGGAAAACAACAACAGCAGACAAGATGGAGGTCAGAGGGGAGGCGAGGCAGGGGCAGTAGGTCGCCAGCGAATAAAATTACTCTAATAATGCACGTTGCTGCCAGGTGAAATGCAGTGCAGGGCGGGCGGCGCTATAGTCACAAGCGCTGATAGCAATGAGATTACACAAAACACTGCGCAAATGTGATAAAAGCAGGCGAGCCGATTTTAAACACGGCGCTATTTACTCTAATGCAGGCGATACCACTGAGATAAATAAATAATGCAGGCGATACCGTGCAAGTAGCAGTGCGATCCCCAGCAAGATAGCAGCACAGGGAGAGGAGCAAGGAAGGAGCAACCGGTCAGGAGCGAGTCCGGGCGGTCACCAGGTATCCGGAGGTATCCGGAGGTATCCGGAGGCCCACCCGTAACTGAAGTCCGAAGTCCGAAGTTCGTCGTCGTAGCAGTCCAGTCCCGTCCGAGGCCTTCCGTTCCGTGCTGCCCGGTGAGTACCATTGCTGGGGTAGTATCTAGACAGGACCAATCTAAATTGACTCCTGGTCCGTGGGTTGGTGGTGCCCAGACTCACAAACGAAGTGTTCACCTAGGTGGATACGGGTCTTGATGCGTCCCTTTATGGGACCGGTATGTTCCGTACTGTTACAGCAGTGCATCCAGTAACTCTAGTCTGTTCCGTTCTCGAGAAAATCTGTTCTGTTTCTGTTCTCAGTATTTTCAGGTAGTATTCTGTCCGAACTGTTATGTTATGATGTGGTTCAATGTATTTCCAATATCGTGGTATGCCTGAATTGTTTTCCCAATTGTTATTGTTCTTTGTGTATTGTATTGTGTTCCGATTCAAGTTTACAATGCCGCTCTTTTCCAAGTTACGTCAGTTAAAAACTAGAAAGGGTTTATTAGAAGAAGCAGTTCCTGTCCCGCCGAGGGACAGTCCAGGTCACTTTATGTATCAGAAACATGGCATAAGCGCCATATTGTATCTAGATTTATGGGTAGAGTATACCAAACAGTTAGAAGAAAAGTATAGATGGCCCGTATCGGGTACATGGGATGCCGAATGTATCATGCGAGTAGAAGAAGCATTATGGAAAAAGAAAGCCAGACAGTCACAGAAAGATGCCATCGAGTTATGGCGTAAAGAAGCGCATAGAAGAACCGAGAAGGAAGTCAGAAAGTCGGAGTTAAGTAGAGAATCCCAGGAACGAGCCCAAGAAAGAGAATTAATCGAGATAGGTGAACAAGTCAAAGCCGAACAGTCAGACAGACAGAGGCATGCCCTTATTAAGGGTATGTATCCTCTTCTTGCCGAAGGCTTGCCAAAAGCGACCCCAGAGGCATCCAGTAATTTCCCGCCGCCATTAGTTCCGACCAAGCTACGTCACAAACAGACCGCAGCTGATATTTTTATTTCGTCCTATTTGGACGACACAGTCCCAGAATATGCAAATCCTGTTCGCGCTCCGCCAGTCCCTGTAAATCAGGCACTTCCCGCTCTTCCAGACACCGGAGTACCTGCTACGGTACCCCCGGTCCAGCCAGCGTTTCAACTTCCCGCTCCGCCACGAAGAATGTCAGTCGATGATTCTAGTCTAGGGGCCGCAGGAGGAGGTCCTCCTCAAACCCCGCCGCCACACAAGCGTTTAACGTTAGCCGAATTACATGCACAAGCATCACAGCGTACGCCTAGATATCAGTCTGTAGCAGAAATAAGAAAATCCCTTGCCGAATGTTGCTATGATCCAGTCCCAGGCGAGGATAATATGGTTTTATATTCATTCCGCGTAAGAAAGGTGGCCGAGTATCTAGTCACCTTACCGAATATGAAAGAAGATCTAGACAGAATATATCGTTTCATCCGTACAGGGGATGACCCAGAAAGTATTAGCGAGACTATGTCTCAAAGGAAAGCCGAGATCCAGCTCATGATATTAAAGTTCCTGATCAATTGTCTGATAAGAGAACAAGATTACCCGTCTAAAGATTCCGCCGAAATGAAAATCCTGACAAGGTGGAGTGATAATATAGCCGAGGGTAAGCACAAGACCGTCGGTGCTATGGAGAGTATGTACAAGAAAACTCGTAAAGAAATAATAAGGTTACACGACCAGCGTAAAGCAGCACAAGTAAGCGAGAAAGAAAGTATCTCTGATCCCGAAGAAGAGGAAGACGAGAATCCCGTCAGAATAGCGTATGTAGGAAAATCTAGATTTCCAGATCGCCATTTACGCCTAGAACACAAGTCTATTTGTCATCATTCAGCACCAGAACAAGGTTCTCTAGAACAAGTATTTCAAGCTACCGATCACATTCTGAAATCACGAATCGGTTATAGTGAATTAAGTACCATGCATGAACAAGAACTAGCCCGATCAGCAGTCCGATGGATTACTGATTCTACCACTTTTCCAGACGAAATAGTGGCACAAATGTTTCTGAAATTGCCCCCAGCCGAGCAACGACTGGTGGGTATGTATATGGTCCAGTACCTCATTACTCTGTATGAGGGTCAACACTCTGATCCAGGCCCGTTACACGATATCCTGAACGAGTTACTCCAGTATAGATGGAGAGGTCTGGGTACCGATTTAATTAGTGTCATTCTAGAACAGCGCCACAAATATAGAACGTTCCTGAACCCGCATTTTGTTCATGTCTCACCCCCAGAAAGTAAATCATTCTACATAGACAGACAGAATCCGTTACGAGAAGTCCACCCAGTCCAAGGGGCGGGTGGCGATATGCAACGAGTGTTTGTATACACTCCGATTTCAAAGATGGAACTTCTTGAAATGAAGAAATTAATTCCCTGTCATGACAAAGATCCAGCGGGGTTCCATAGAGAATTAAAGGACATGCTCCGTATGGGAGAATACACTTACCCAGATATCATTAAAATGTTAAAGGTTCTGTTACCCGCAGGGGTGTATGAAAAGTTAAAGGAAAAAGAATGGGAGGTGGGAGAGAAAAAGATCGATTGGGCAGCTCTAGAAGCTGAAGACAAGGCACGAGTACCAGGTACCGGTCTTGGAGATAAATGTAAAGAATTACCAGAATTATTGATTCAAGTTTTACCCCGATTATTGACAACGAGAAAAGAAGACTGGGATGCAATCTCAGCCTGTAAACAGAAACAAGACGAAGATATTAGTGATTTTTATTCTAGATTTGAAAAATGTTTCAGTATCAACAGTGGTCTCAAGACAAGTAGTGAGTCATACCCTCATCTTTTTGTTACTAAATTAGTCGAGAATTCAAGTCCACAAATTAAAAATCGAGTTTTGAAAGTCGAAAGCACCTGGCAAGCAAATACTCCGTCCCAGATGCTCCAGATGCTCCAGTACCACCAGAATAGAATCAGGGAAGAGCAAGAACACGAAAGAAAACGTATGAAAGACACGAAAATAAAAGTGCTAGTTGCACAATCTGTTCCTCAAGACAGTCAGAAGAGGGGTCCAAATCAAGCCAATCAAGCCAGTCATCCTGCAGCTCCCGTTAAAGGGAATTGCAATTATTGTAAACAGCCAGGTCATTTTATAAACGAGTGTGCAGTCCTGAAACACAACATAGCTACTGGTAAGACTAAAGAAAGACCACGTCCGCCTAGACAAGAACAAGTTTCACAGATTCCTCAGCCACAGAATGCACAACAGACAGTTACAGCTCCGCAGCCTATTGCTGCAACACAGCATGTCACATCACAGATGTACCAGTATGCTCAGACAGAGTATCCAGAATATCAGCCATATTCATGAAACAGCCTAGAGAGGGAGGTAGGCTTGCCTCTCATCGAGATACCTGTAGACCAAGAAGGTCCCTATGTTCACAGTCAAGTATTAGGGAAAGACAGAAAGTTTTTGATCGATACAGGGGCAAGTAGGACCACAATTAGTCATGCCGAAGTTCCAGGGGCTCCGCTCTCAGGCTCAAGAAATGTTTCCCTTGGATTTTCAGGAAAACCAATAGTTAACGAGATATCAAAGCCAGTTACTCTAGAAGTAGGTCCATTGTCCCGCACTACTGATCTGTTACTTACTAAGTCATGTCCAGAAAATCTGTTAGGCATTAAGACACTGAAAGAATTGGGTGCAGTCATATGCTGTTCCCCAGAGGGAATACGTCTGTTCCTACGTGACTTTAAGGGTCACTATGTATTACGAGATTTTGATTCCAGATTGTCTAATGTTCCGCAGCATTTATGGGCGCAAGGTCCAACTGATGTAGGTTACATGCAAATCACACCCCATCGTGTGACTCTCAAGCCAGGTGTAGTGTTACCACGAATCAGACAGTACAGATTGCCACCTGAGGCTGTAGCAGCCTTATCCAAAATTATTGACGAGCTCATGGCTCAAGGAGTAGTTGTAGAAACTGACTCCAATGTATGTAATTCTCCGATCATTCCAGTCATGAAACGTACTGATCCAAAAGCACCCCCAGTATATCGATTAGTGATTGACTTACGAGAGCTTAACAAATGTATTATTCCTCAGTACCCAGTTGTCCCAGATATCTCTTCCCTATTAACAGCCATTGATTCCGAAGCCACGTTTTTCACTGTCATCGACCTCAAGAATGCATTTTTTAGTGTTCCAATTCATCCAGATAGCCAGTTTCTTTTCGGATTTTGTTTAAATGGAAGGAGCTATATGTTCACACGCGCTCCTCAAGGTTTCACAGAAAGTCCTAGTATTTACAGTCAAGCACTTAAGAGACAACTAGACAATATTCACATGCCAACTGACACTGCCCTGCTCCAGTATGTCGATGATCTACTGATCACAGCCCGTTCTGAACGTGCTTGCGAGCGAGCATCCCTTACAGTTCTGTATTTTCTAGCCGAGATGGGGCACAAGGTGTCACCTTCGAAGCTTCAATTCTGTGTTCAGCAAGTGGTATACTTAGGACACTTGCTGTCCAAGAGGGGTAGGCAGTTGACACCAGACCGTATCCAGTTAATAGCGAGTCTTCCCCAGCCCAGAACCCAGAAGGAGGTACGTGCCTTTATCGGCCTTACTTCTTATTGTAGACAATGGATTCCTCAGTATGCATTTCTAGCCAAGCCACTGATACAGTTAACGACACAGGAGGCAGCCGTATCGACTGTCCTCCCTTGGACATCTGACCATACACTTAGTTTCAACGAGTTAAAGAAAGCCCTATGTCAAGCTCCAGTTCTAGCTACACCGAACTACAGTAAGCCTTTTACACTTTTCGTTACTGAACGCGAAGGTACAGCATTATCTGTTCTCACACAAGATCAAGCAGGACAATACAAGCCCTGTGCTTATTTTTCGAGCACATTAGATCCAGTCGCCCAGGCGTTGCCTACGTGCCTCAAGTCAGTTGCAGCCACAGCACTAGCTATCAGACAAAGTGATTCCATAGTTTTAGGACACTCCCTGACAGTACAAGTTCCACACTCCGTAGAAGTTCTTTTAAACAGAACACAAACACAGCACTTGACAATTGCACGTTTAACAGGTTATGAATTGACACTGTTCCAGCCACACATAGAAATTAGACGCTGCAACGTCCTGAATCCTGCTACACTGTTACCATCAGTTAATTCAAATCCAGACACACATGACTGTGTGGAAGTAGTTAACATTACGACAAAGCCAAGACAAGACCTGACAGACATTCCGTTACCAGATCCTGACCTGACACTTTATGTGGATGGTTCATGTATGAGAACTAGTACAGGAGAACTAGTCGCCGCGTATGCAGTGACTACTGACACCGAAGTTATTGAAACACACCGTATTGATACCCTGTCCGCTCAAGCAGCAGAGCTAGTCGCTCTGACACAAGCCTGTATACACGCCAAGAACCTGAAAGTTAATGTTTACACAGATTCACGTTACGCATTCGGAGTTGTACACGACTTCGGAGTGCTCTGGCAGGAGAGAGGTTTCATGACTTCTCATGGAACCAAGATTCAGCATGGTCTCCTTATTCAAGCCCTGTTAGATGCCATACATTTACCGACATCTATTGCTATCATGAAGTGCAAAGCACATACGAAAGTTACTGACATTATTTCTCAAGGTAATGATCTAGCAGATCGCACAGCCAAGCTTACAGCACAGACTCCAGACATTCCAGTTAACATGACACATACTCCAGATCCGACTACATGCATGACAGTTAAGGACCCTACACAAGACGTCATAGATATACAGTTACACGCTACTCCCGATGAAATCAAGAAATGGTCTGAACAAGGAGGGGTCCAGACAGATCAAGGATGGTTAACGAAGGGTAGAGCCACATGGTTTCTCCCCGATTCTATGGTTCAAGTCATTATCAATACCGCACATAGTCCAGCACATTTAGGAGAAAAAGCTATGTTAGACAGTATCCAGAACATTTGGTTCAACAAGCATTTACGAGCTGCAGCCAAGCAGAAAGTCCGTACCTGTATGATATGTTGTCAGTTTAATCCAGGTAAAAGTGTCCCGGTGGAACAAGGTGGTTTCCAGCCCCCTGACCACCCTTTTGAGGTCCTCCAGATGGATTATATTCAGATGGAGCGATGTCGAGGTTTCAAGTATGTCCTTGTAGTTGTATGCGCTTTGTCCAGATGGACAGAAGCATATCCAGTCCCAGATTACACAGCCGCGACCACTGCCAAGCAGTTGGTTCGTGAATTCTTCCCTAGATACGGACTCCCTAGAGTCGTATATTCTGATAACGGTCAGCCATTCTCCTCAGAGTTAATGAAGCACGTTTCCCTTTTGTTAGGGTACCAGTGGAAGTTCCATTGTGTACGCCATCCTGAAGCAGCCGGTCTAGTCGAGAGACATAATCAGACCCTGAAAATCCGTATTGCCAAAGTTTGTAAAGAAAAAGGTGTGGACTGGCTAGTAGCTCTGCCAGTCGCTTTGTTTTATATGCGCATGGTCGCACATTCCAGATCAGGTCTGTCCCCGTATGAGGTCGTATTCGGCCGCCCCCCTAACATGTGGGGTACTCCTAGACCCCGAAGTATTACCGATGTTTCATGTAATATGCTGACAGATTACCTAGCTTCCTTGATGTCTGCCCTCAACTCATGTCGTTCACAGGTTGCCGCCGCATTTCCAGACAATACCGAGGTGGCACCGCACGAGATCGTTCCAGGCTCCTTGGTGATGATCAGAAATTTTGACAGATCAAGTCCGCTGGAACCACGTTGGAAGGAGCCACGTCAGGTCCTCTTGACCACCCGTACTGCCGTCAAGTTGGAAGGCAGGAAGGGGTGGGTCCATCTTTCTCATGTAAAACTTTTCAATGGATTGAAACCCGTCTCCAAGAACATTTCCCAGGATTCCCAGGATTTTAAAAACTGTCAAGACATTGTTTTAAAGGACTGTCCCGCAAAAGACATTACTACAACCCCTCCCTGGGTAGAGAAAACTCCGCAACAGGAGTATAAGTTCAAGCTCCGGTCTAGTAAAATAAGTCAGTCAGTTTGATTGTATAAGTCCTCCCCTAGGTGAAACGGTTAGACTGTTTCTGACATGTATAAAATAGACCCCCATAGTGAGAGAGTCAGTCAAAGTTCAATCAAATGTATCGTTTTTCTGAGTTTCATATTATTCATCAGCATTATGATTTCCTGCACCAGCTATGCATTCTATCTGTATTTTCCAGTTCCTCATGCTAATATGTCTGCTAATGCTACAGTAGAGCACACGTTTAGTGATCTGCCTCCTCACGAATATTCATACCGCCTCGCTATGCGCAACAATTCTTTCATCCGTATGTTACATTACTCACACCAGACCAGCAATGCCACTAATTGTTGGGTGTGTGGTCGACTCCCCCCTTTCCAGACACCGAAGGGAGTTCTGCCACTTTTTCCTTATCCATTCTCACACAATGGCTCGTGTGGAGCATGGTCCACGTTAACGTCATCCTTAACAGATATGTCTTTTCTTAACAGTACATGTTTCCCAGACAAGCAAGGTCTCCCCCACAGAACAGGTTTAGATCTAGAAAACGAAGTGTATAATTTAGGTAATTATTCGTCGAATTTCATGGTCCTGAATGTTCAGTCTGATACTACTCCAGACTTACCTGCTATTTCAGTACTACCAGTCAAAGGTGAATTATGTGTCCGAAATAATGGTTCCGTACATGTAGGACATAGCGATTGTACTACTATTGTCAAATATAGTGACAGTAGGAAATCTATTTTTAAAGCTTCACGCCATTCTTATTTTATTTGTGGTCAAACTGCATATGTTCGTCTGCCCCTCGATTGGGAGGGAACCTGTTATATTGCCTTCCTACTGCCACCTGTTTTCCTAGCCCCATCTGATTATCACAGAAACACACATCTAGTACACATTAGACATAGAAGGGAGTCCCCAATTGTCGATTATACTGAAACTACTCTAGAACAGTATACAGATTTCAATAAAGGTTTCTTCTTCTTCGTAGGACCTGTCCAGAATAGTAAACTAATCCGTAGGTTAACAAGAACCCTTGAAGCTGTAGTTAATGAGACTGCCTCTGCCCTAGGTAACTTAACCGAAGAACAATCTGCTATGAGATTTGTCGTTTTGCAAAATCGTCTCGTCCTTGACGTCATACTGGCCGATAGGGGCGGGGCCTGTAGAGTCATCGGATCTAGTTGCTGCATTTTCATTCCAAATAACGCGCCGTCTGTTTATTCAGCTATAACCAGACTCCATAAAATTGCCCATCTGTTACACCAAGATCCAGGCACCTGGACATGGTCCGGTTGGTTCTGGAATATAATTTCCGCATGGGGATGGAAAGTCCTGTCCTTTCTAGGTATTGCAGTAGCGATCATATTTAGCTGCTGCCTCTGTATACAATGTGGCCCTGCGATTTGCGGCATTTGTGCTACCTCTTGTATTCCTAGTCCCAAGCCCCGTTCTAAGTCCCGTTCTAGGATAATTCGAGACGAGCAGATGATACTGTATGAAATGATAGACGGTATCATGAATATTGATGTTTCCTGATGGAAACGTAGTGACAAGGAGGGAATGTGGAAAAGTAAATTTTGCCATGTTCTGTGTCCCTACTCATCCATCATATGTTATGTGTGCATGACCAATATGCATATGTTATTCCCCATGTCCGATTAATGACGCAATTCCAGTTGTGTCCACCTCTAGTATGCTAGTTTCCAGTCCTCGTGAATACTACGAATATCAGGCCTATGTAAAGCTATGTTGCCACGTTTCTCAGTATGCACGTTATTCCATTATAAAGCCCCCGTTTCCAGGCCTCAAAAGGGCCCGGACATCAGATTCAGCTCCTGTCTCCTGAAAGCCTCGCTGAGGAGCGATACAGCCCCCACCTGTATCCTCGACCCTTCACTTACTTCCTGCCTCGCAGTGCCCGGTGCAGCTTGGTTCTGCCTCTGAGTCTGCCAAAAGTATGTTATAGTTCCAGCTATCAGTTCAGTCCTCCTTCTCTACATTCCTAAGCTACTGAACTGCATCAATAGTTTCCGTCATTGTCTAGCCTTCTCGTCTCCATGTTAGAGAAATACTGCATTTACTGGTCATTTAATATTCCTCATCACGCATTTCATGTAGAATAATGTATGGTCCAGTCTTAGAATCAAGTTAGCTTTTCCCCTCATGACTCCTAGTTTATATCAACATGTTCTCTAAACATTAGATACCAGATAGGGTTTAGGTACATGTCGCTCCGACCCTCCAGACTTTAGTCTCTGCTCCTAGCACAGAGTTCGTAGCCCCCAGCTTCTCCTAGTAATACGTCATTGCCAGTTTTCGCGCACCATTAGGTTAGAGGTCCCGGCTCCTTAGGTAGCCCCCTCCTATGTTTCCGCCCATTCATGACATATTCTGTTACGTTTGCACCACATGTCTATGTACACGCCCAGTTACACCTACCTTTACTGTTATCTCTCGCGACTGCTACGCGTCACGCCTTCTGCTCCACCCACTGTTACGCCTACTGCAATGTAATGCTATGTGTTTGCGCTATGTATATAAGTCAATGTATTGTTATTAAAAGTTAGCGCGCTCATCCCAGACCTAGCCCCGGCAGCTGCCGGGCCCTGTCACTCTGTTCCTATGCAGGTTGTCCTGATCCTGTCCTTATGCTGTAATAAACCTGCAGAAACTCCTACTACCTCGAATCTTGACTCTTATTTATTGAGCTATCTGTTATGCTATATGCTTAGTCAAAAATAGGGTATTATTTATTTATTTACCACACTGATAACAGGTGAGTAAATCGGAATTCGTAGTTCTGCTGATTTTATAAGAATATTTTAAAGTTCCAAAACTCCACACTTAGAAGAATTTCCAAGTAAAACCACTCAATATTACCCTATGGAAGGTAATTCCTCTAGCAGGTAAGTAGTGCTATAGTCACTTTTTCTTACTCAGTGGTGGATCCTGGATACAGCACTGTTGCAGCTCCTGTAAACAGTTGAAAGATTGCGTTTAAGTCATTCAGGCGATTTTTAAGGAATATTTTTATTTTATGAAAATAGACACTTAGAAACTTTTCTGGTGAAAAGCAGACAATGGATTCCTATGGAAGGAAATACAAGTTACTGGTAAGTACGGTTAGAATTACTTTTCAGGGTCAGTGTTGGGTTAAAGATGCACCACTGAGGTCTCGCCTGATAAGAGGTGAGTAAATCGGAATTTGCAGTACATCCAGTAAGCGCCACAGAGCTGTGTAGCAGAGAGATGTTAAAAGGGGCACGGCATGCACCACCTCTCTGCTACGCAGCCCAGTGGCACTTCCTGGAAGGACCGGGTGGACTACTTGGCCCCCATGGTCCCTCAGGTTTGAAGTTTAATTTTTTCCCAACTTAAAACGCGCCACAGGGTGTGTTTGCACACATCACGCCAGGCCCGTCCCCTCCCTTCACCACTGTGTAAACACGCCCTGTCACCGTTCTAAGTTGAGAGATTAAGTCCCCTTCAATCCTAAGGATCCCTAGGGTCAAACTAGCCCACTAGGTAACTCCAGTAAGCACCACAGAGCTTCGTTGCATAGAGGTGTAAAAACGGGCGTGGTCTCTGAACACCTATCTGCAACGCAGCTCCCTGGCGCATACTGGATATACCTGTTAGGCTATTTGGCCCTCAGAGACCCTCAGGATTTAAAGAGAATTAATTCCCCAACTTAAAACGCACCACGGGGCACGTTTGCACAATGATAAAAGAAGGGGGCGTGGCCTGAGGTGACATGTCTGTAAACACACCCTGTGGCACGTTTAAAATTAGAGAATTAATTCATCCTCAATCCTGTGGGTCCCTGGGGGCCAACTAGCCCACCAGATACCTCCAATATGTGCCAGGGAGCTGCATTGCAGAGAGGTGTTCAGAGGCCACGCCCCTTTTTACAACACTCTGCAATGCAGTTCCGTGGTGCTTACTGAAGGTACCTGGTGGGCTAGTTGGCCCCCAGGGACCCTTCCCCCCGCATACATAATGTTAAAACCCTGGGGGTGGTGGTCCCCGGGGCTGGGGGGGCCCCTCTGGGCCCCCCATTATAATTAACAACATTGCCCCCAGGATTTGGGCCCCCCGGGGCTAAATACAAATAAAGCAGGCTTTGGGTTTTTTTTTCACGGGATACTCATATCCTACGCGCATTCCGCGATTTATTTGGGCCTTGGGGGTCCTTGTCGGACCCCCCGAGCAGGCCTAGGGGGTCAGGGTGTTTCTACCCTGCCCCCTTTGTGTCTTTTGCGCACTTGTTTTTCAGTTTTCTTGTGCCTCGGTTCTACCGAGACACAAGATGGCTGCCAACACCTCCTGGTTTGGAGTGTTGACAGACAG
Organism: Lissotriton helveticus; assembly: GCF_964261635.1. NCBI lineage: Eukaryota > Metazoa > Chordata > Amphibia > Caudata > Salamandridae > Lissotriton > Lissotriton helveticus. Next base: position 57,207,804 of record NC_136071.1, read on the forward strand.
TTGACAGCCAATTAGCATGCAGCTCGTGCTCGTAAGGGTACGTGCATCATCCTCGGAGGATACACGTACCCTACACGGCCATAGATATATCTATGATTTTACTTTTGATTTTCTCAGTAAACTACTGCACGGATATACACCATTTAACAAAAAGCATGTAATGTGAACCAAACTTTACCTTTTTGCCAAAGTTGGTGTAATTCCATTCAGCAGTTCGGGCTGTAGCCGCGGCTAAATGTCCCGATGGAAAATTGCATGTGGAAAACAAGTTTTGGGACCCCCCTTTTTTCCCAGCCCCCACTTGACGAATTACCCCGAACCTTTCAGGATAGGAGCGGAGTGGGGCGCCCCATCTTCTTGGAGAATTTCACGAAGATTCGTCGACTGGTGCTAAAGTTATTCCAAATAGAATGTTGCGGATTTCCTATGGAAACTAGGTCCTAACTATATCTACCTACTGGCGACCGCCAGTAGGTAATATATACATAAACTTAGAAATTCACTGAAAAAACCAAAGGTTACAGGGACCTGATAGTTAGAGTCAGGTTCCACTTTCACAAAACCAGTGAAATTCAGCAGCTAAAGTTAGCTGAGTCAACTATAATGTGCGTCCCGCAATGCACTTCAAATCAAATTAAAATACTTTATTCGGCATATAAGAATGCCATAAAAGTGCAGATAAAATACATCGTAGTATAAAAAAACTAAGCAGACAGGTAAAAAGATACATGTACAATCCATCCACAGATGAAGACCACCTCTCATATAAAATTCATCTTTAGAGTCATTAAAAGGTTAACATGATTAGAATGTATCATGTTGAGTTAAAAATCATATAAAATCAACAACATAGTATACATGCGTGATCAATTCCACCACGATTAAAATTGCCCTCCCCTCATCCAGTTCATTCACTTCTTATGAGCTCGCATATTACATCACTCCTGACATGGTCAGTGACATCACAGATGAAACTGGTGATAGCTCAAATGACATCACTGATTATATCCATCGAATCCCTGACACACCCTCTAACACCCCCATAGAACCTTTCATACACCTACTCCCACTCCCACACAACTATTCACAGAGCCAAACACACTCACTCACTGATTCATAGATCTACACACATATCCACTCACTGACCCATACAGCCACGCATACACCCACTCAAAATTCTTTTTTTTAAATATATTTTTATGGACAATTTCATATCGATAATTCATGTTACAAAATAAAGAGATCATAATTTTACCCCGTTTTCACTCCCCCATCCCCTCACCCCTAAGCTACACATTTACAAATAGGGATTTCAAAACAAAGGTACGGATCAAATTGCAGACTTGATAACAGTTTACTCATAAGGTGGAAAATAGGACCTTGGGACTGATATAAAAAGGTAAAAACAAATGAAATACTAAAAGTGCAGTGCGCAAGACTGTCTCAGTTCCTAGATTCTATCCAGTCACTAAGCTGCCTCCACCTCCTGACACCCATCCTTTTACTACAGGCCCCTTTTCTAGAAAATATAGCATTTTCCAGGTTGCAGATTGCTAGCACCCGGGTTAACCATTGTTGAAAAACTGGCGGGTTCCTATATAGCCATGCTGAGGCTATGAAACAGGACTAATTTTCACATTTACAAAATGTTTTGAATGAATCAGGCAACACAGGCAACAGCAGGAAAGCAAAACCAGCGGTCCTAGCATGATAAGTGACTCGGAAACGGAATTGAGTTCAGAAGTAGGAACAAGTAAAGAAGATCTGAGCAAAGGAACAGGGCAGGGAGCCACTGCAGCTGCAAGAAGGACGATCTCCATCTCTGACAAGTTGGATTTTTTGCGTCTAAACTGCAGAGCAACATTAAGAACCTTAAACCCAAGGGCTCCAAAGCCCACCGGAGAAGGGAACTCCGAAGGAGACAACGGACACGAGACCAGTAAACAAAACAAAAACAGAAACACAAATTCAAAACGAACATGGAAACGCACGTAAATGAAAGTAAATGAAAATAGAGAAGAACTTGAAAAGTTGATTATCAATCTCACGGAACTAATGCTATCAATAGCTAACAAAGGCAATCCTCATGCTGGGACTGCCGTTCTGCCCTGAAAACACGTTAAATTATCCACAAGCACGAATTTACACATTCAAGTATTTGAAACTACAAAAAATCCATATCTTAAAGAATACACTAGGAAATACCAGAGAACAATTATACCAACCACTGGCTGCTACCACTAATACCACCAGATTTCTCAGTCCTTCGGACACTGAGGGAAATTGAATTAGAAAATGAAACTCAGGATGTGACAATATCCACACAGTGGTACAAAAGGGGGTGGTGATGGACGGAGCATCTGAACCAATCAAACACTCACACCCAGTCAAAAGATCTGGGTTGGATCCATCACCGTTCTTTAGCCCACTCTGCCACCCCAGTTCAAACATGGCCATATGCAAATCAGTCTGACCCTGTGCATCATGGGAACAGTCCAGCCCGAACTGCCAAGCCATGCCTTCCCTGGACCGGAAACAAGCTTCCGAGGACCGATTTCTGGCATTACAGCCATCTTCAGCCCGGCTTGCTTGAATCCAGTGGCAAAGTGAGCAAGGGACTCACGTCTGAGCATACCCTGCCACACTTATGGTGGCCAAAGCGGTACAAAAGGGGGTGGTGATGGACGGAGCATCTGAACCAATCAAACACACACACCCAGTCAAAAGATCTGGGTTGGATCCATCACCGTTCTTTAGCCCACTCTGCCACCCCAGTTCAGACATGGCCATATGCAAATCAGTCTGACCCTGTGTCTCATGGGAACAGTCCAGCCCGAACTGCCAAGCCATGCCTTCCCTGGACCGGAAACAAGCTTCCGAGGACCGGTTTCTGGCATTACAGCCGTCTTCAGCCCGGCTTGCTTGAATCCAGTGGCAAAGTGAGCAAGGGACTCACGTCTGAGCATACCCTGCCACACTTATGGTGGCCAAAGAGGTACAAAACGGGATGGTGATGGACGGAGCATCTGAACCAATCAAACACTCACACCCAGTCAAAAGATCTGGGTTGGATCCATCACCGTTCTTTAGCCCACTCTGCCATCCCAGTTCAAACATGGCTATATGCAAATCAGTCTGACCCTGTGCCTCATGGGAATAGTCCAGCCCGAACTGCCAAGCCATGCCTTCCCTCAACTGGAATTAAGCTTCCGAGGACCGGTTTCTGGCATTACAGGCGTCTTCACCCGGCTTGCTTGAATCCAGTGGCAAAGTGAGCAAGGGACTCACGTCTGAGCATACCCTGCCACACTTATGGTGGCCAAAGTGGTACAAAAGGGGGTGGTGATGGACGGAGCATCTGAACCAATCAAACACTCACACTCAGTCAAAAGATCTGGATTGGATCCATCACTGTTCTTTAGCCCACTCTGCCACCCCAGTTCAGACATGGACATATGCAAATCAGTCTGACCCTGTGCCTCATGGGAACAGTCCAGTCCGAACTGCCAAGCCATGCCTTCCCTGGACCGGAAACAAGCTTCCGAGGACCGGTTTCTGGCTTTACAGCTGTCTTCAGCCCGGTTTGCTTGAATCCAGTGGCAAAGTGAGCAAGGGACTCACGTCTGAGCATACCCTTCCACACTTATGGTGGCCAAAGCGGTACAAAAGGGGGTGGTGATGGACGGAGCATCTGAACCAATCAAACACTCACACCCAGTCAAAAGATCTGGGTTGGATCCATCACCGTTATTTAGCCCACTCTGCCACCCAAATTCAGACATGGCCATATGCAAATCAGTCTGACCCTGTGCCTCATGGGAACAGTCCAGCCCGAACTGCCAAGCCATGCCTTCCCTGGACCGGAAACGAGCTTCCGAGGACCGGTTTCTGGCATTACAGCCGTCTTCGGCCACCGTTCTTTAGCCCACTCTGCCACCCCAGTTCAGACATGGCCATATGCAAATCAGTCTGACCCTGTGCCTCATGGGAACTGTCCAGCCCGAACTGCCAAGCCATGCCTTCCCTGGACCGGAAACAAGCTTCCGAGGACCGTTTTCTGGCATTACAGCCATGTCTGAACTGGGGTGGCAGAGTGGGCTAAAGAACGGTGATGGATCAAACCCAGATCTTTTGACTGGGTGTGAGTGTTTGATTGGTTCAGATGCTCCGTCCATCACCACCCCCTTTTGTACCGCTTTGGCCGCCATAAGTGTGGCAGGGTATGCTCAGACGTGAGTCCCTTGCTCACTTTGCCACTGGATTTAAGCAAGCCGTGCTGAAGATGGCTGTAATGCCAGAAACCGGTCCTCGGAAGCATGTTTCCGGTCCAGGGAAGGCATGGCTTGGCAGTTCAGGCTGGACTGTTCCCATGAGGCACAGGGTCAGACTGATTTGCATATAGCCATGTCTGAACTGGGGTGGCAGAGTGGGCTAAAGAACAGTGATGGATCAAACCCAGATCTTTTGACTGGTTGTGAGTGTTTGATTGGTTCAGATGCTCCGTCCATAACCACCCCCTTTTGTACCGCTTTGGCCGCCATAAGTGTGGCAGGGTATGCTCAGACGTGAGTCCCTTGCTCACTTTGCCACTGGATTCAAGCAAGCCGGGCTGAAGACGGCTGTAATGCCAGAAACTGGTCCTCGGAAGCTTGTTTTCGGTCCAGGGAAGGCATGGCTTGGCAGTTCGGGCTGGACTGTTCCCATGAGGCACAGGGTCAGACTGATTTGCATATAGCCATGTCTGAACTGGGGTGGCAGAGTGAGCTAAAAAACGGTGATGGATCAAACCCAGATCTTTTGACTGGGTGTGAGTGTTTGATTGGTTCAGATGCTCCGTCCATCACCACCCCCTTTTGTACCGCAATTTCCATACAGGGCATCATTGCAGAGCAAAACCTGCAAACAGAAGATACAGTAGTGTCACCATTCAAACCAGGGTCAAGAGCAACTCCAACCACTATTGAGGACAACATTGATGCATTCCATGAACTAATTATTGATGGTCTGAAGGCAATCAATAAGGAAATCAATGCAAAAGGGATGAAACCTTCCGCCAAACAATGGAAGTATCATCAACTAGTGGAAAAACTTTGAGAAAATAAACAAGTTGTTGTGCGCAACTCAGACAAACGTGGCAATGTGGTGCTCTGGCCCTTGAAAATGTACCTGCAGGAAGCTCGCAATCAACTTAATCAAAAAGATTGCTAGAGAAATTGCAAGCAGGAAACAATGATCAAAGTGCAAGCTGACGTATCATGGACCTGGATCAATGGTTTGGAGATAGCCTGTTCTCTCATGATGAATAACAATTCTTGTGGAATGAAAATCCAAGAACCCTGGTGTTATATTTAATCCTAAAGGTGCACAAAAACCTTTCATGCCCACCTGGTCACCCAATTGTAGCATGATGGAGAACTGTTAAAAAAATATAGACATTTTCCCCAAACCCTATGTGGAGAAACTTCCATTAAACGTGAGAGCCGCAGTGACTTTCTCAAAATGGTATATGATATACCAATGGAGCAGGATTATGTCTTAATTGTATTAGACATTGCTACCCTCTACACAAGCATCGCCCACCAAGATGATTTGAGAGCTATGGATTTTTACCTGGGCGACAGACCAGTGAGTCTGTGGAGACTTACTCAGATGCTGCTGAGCATGACCAAGAGATGCTCGGAGGACAATTTCTTTCTGTTTGATGAAACTCAATATGAATAGAATCGAGGTGGGAGGAGCAAGTGCTCCGAAAAGGATATGTGCATATTTGGGAAAACAATACCATACTGTGGACCAGGTTTATTTGTAATTTGGAAAGGGACAACTGCATCTGCAGAACTCTTCAGTAATCGTCCAAGCTGTAACGACCTAAACCTGAAATTTACACATACAATCAGTACACAACAGGTAACATTCCTTGATGTCGAGATATTTGTAGAAACAAGCAAACTGGAAACTAGAATTTTTAGGAAGCCAACAGTGGGTAATACAACTTGCATGCTTCTTGCTTTCATCCAACCCACACCAAGCAGAGTATCCCTTACGGTGAAATGCTACATGCTAGGAGGAATTGCAGCACACTTAAGGAGTTAGTGAAATGTCAACATGAAATGAGCAAAAGGTTCCATGAGAGAGGTATAGTGGAGCAACCATTGAGTCAGCGAGAGAGGCGGCGAATAAAAAGAAATGTGAGGAACTTCTATTTCTTAAGAGTAACAGTAAAAAAGAGAAGACTAAACCTTAGATGTGCTTCATAACTACATTTAGTCGCCAAAATAAGGAATTCAGAGATCTGCATAACAAAAACTGGCATATCGTTAAATTGGATCCAGTAATTAGTCAGCTGATTCCCAAGTATCCACCTCTCACGAATCGCAGAGCACCCTCAATGAAAGATGCCAAGGTCGAGTCGAGCCCAGAGAGTAACAGGGACCTTGGCTGACTAAGACCTCCCCCTGATTTCAAAGTGTGCAGCAAATGCAGAGAATGCAGGGCATGCAGCATGGGCAGAAATACAAGAACATACTTCACCCCCTTCAGCAGCAGGAAGATGAAGATTGGAGGTGCATGTAACTGTACCCCGGGACATAGAATGAGCAGGCCCTGGGGGTGACAGACCCCAGGGCCATCTTTGGATCTTTGGCTGAAGGATGGGGGCTGCGTGGCCACCCTCCGACCTTCAATTTAACCCTAGGGAGGTGGTGGTCCACAGGAGTCTGCAATTTATCCACATCATTATATTATTTGAGCCTCAGGGTGGTGTCAGTCTCCGGGGTTGCAGGGAGGCCATGCAGGCCCCCGCATTTCTCTATCAATTGCCCAAGGAGGAGGCGGTCCACGGCTTCAAGCCAATTCCCAAGATGGCTGACAACACTTCCTAGTTGAAGTTTTGGCAGCCAATCAAATTTCAGTAGGATCCGCAAGTCCACTGCAAGGAGTCGCATTGCAAGATATCTATATTTTTAAATTTAAATATCTTTCAAACTACTGAATGGATGAACACCAAATCACAATAAGCACGCTTTCTAGGCCAACATCTAGCTTTCTGCCAAATTTTGTGTAAATCTGTTCAGCGGTTCGCGCTATATTTATGTTAAAAAAATGAAATATCCACATAAACATAACATGGAAGAGGTGTGGCGCCGTGGCTAGGGCGACAGACTCCGGCATCTGGGGATCACGGTTCGATACCCAGTACCAGCAGCAGGTTAGCCCAGCACCATGTGACTCTGGGCAATAGCTTGCTTAATCTTCCCGATGACCCCCAGCACCTAGAGACCCTTGCGGGTGATAATGCGCTTTACAAATGTGAATTTATTATTTATTATTATGGGGAAAATGCATTTTGAGACCCTGCAATTGTCTCCTCTTTCCTTGACAGATCACCTTGAACTTTCAACACAGCAGCTGAACCAAAAAGGGTATGTGTTTTGAAAATTTCTTGAAGATTCCTCAAGCGGCTCCAAAATTTTTGAAAAACAAAAAATGCATTTCCTATTGAAACTTTGGTAAAGGCTATATATATATATATATTCACTGAAAAAACCATAGGTTTCAGGAGTTATATAGTTAGGAATTAGCTTTTAAAAAACCTTTGAAATTCACTCAAAAAACTATAAGTTTTAGTGGTGTTATAGTTAGCTGGACATTTTACACATACAAAACCATTGAAATTGCTCCTATATAGTTAGTTGTACTAACTATATTTCGCGGACCAGCAATCCACTGCTGATGATGTCACATATTAGATCATTCATGACATGGTCAGTGACATCACTGATGACATCTCAAATGACATCACTGATGACATCACTGATGACATCATCCAGTGAATGTGGTTTGCTTCGTTATTTAAATATGCATTATATATATAGCAATTTGCATTGAAGAATAAGTGGATATATATAAATAAATATTTGGATGGAGGATTTAGTAGCAGTGTAATTGACTGTTTACTTGACCAATTTATAATGTCTCACTAAATATAGTGGATAGTGACTAAACTGTGTGAATATCTGTATCACTTTGTCAGTTGTTGTGTAAACTGATTCTACAGTTAGTTACTAGCTATGTGAAAGTCTATATTAGTTATTGATTAGTTAACTGAGTATTTGTATGGGAGTATGAAAGTGTGTGTGGTTCGGTGGGGGGTGTGTGACTGTCCAAAGATGTGTGAATAGTTGATTCAGTAGATATATGAAGTTAAAACTACATGTTCTAACAGTTGTTTGGGTGAGTGAATATCTTTATGGGTGTGGTGATGAGCCAATATATTTCTCAATGGTACAGGTCCAACAAACTAGAAAAATAAAAGGCAGTGTATGTGTCAGTTGTTGTATATAAATAAGTATGCATAAGACACAATGATTGTGTGAGTGACTGTATGGATAACTGTATACTTGTAATAATGATTTTATAATTCACTAAGTATGACTTACTATCTAAATGAATAGAAGAAGTGGTGTTTGTATAAGTGTTTTGCTAAGTAAATATGTAAGTATGATCCATTGTTTGCATAAGTGAGTAGGATGACTTCATATGTGAATAGGATGCGTGCTGTTGTTTAATGTCGATATAGATGTATAAGTATTTTTGGTAGTGTTCTATTGTTCATTGACAGCATGTATGAGTGAATCCATAGGTAAGTGATTAGATGTGTGTATACATCTATGAATCACTGAGTGGATTTTTAGATACTTGTATTGCTGTGAGAATGGATTTAAATATGATACTCTGTATTTTACAAAGAGTGATGAAAAATTGTAATAGTGTATGAAAAGGTGTATGTGATTGTCACGTGGATGATGTCATCAGTGATGTCATCAGTGATGTCATTTGAGATGTCATCAGTGATGTCACTGACCATGTCATGAATGATCTAATATGTGACATCATCAGCAGTGGATTGCGGGTGCGCGAAATATAGTTAGTACAACTAACTATATAGGAGCAATTTCAATGGTATTGTATGAGTAAAATGTCCAGCTAACTATAACACCACTAAAACTTATAGTTTTTTGAGTGAATTTCAAAGGTTTTTTAAAAGCTAGTTCCTAACTATATAACTCCTGAAACCTATGGTTTTTTCAGTGAATTTCAAAGGTTTTTTAAATGCTAATTCCTAACTATATAAGGCATGAAACCTATGGTTTTTTCAGTGAATTCGCAAGGTTTTTTAAATGCTAATTCCTAACTATATAAGGCCTGAAACCTATGTTTTTTTCATTGAATTCGCAAGGTTTTTTAACTGCTAATTCTATTAGCGGATAACGTTTTTATATATTAAAACGTTTTTTAAATCTCAAATGCCTGCTTTGCTAACAGAGTTTTTAAGCACAGGCTCTTTTGTCTCTGGTGGCCATCTTGGGAGACTGCATATCAGAATTATTTTAATGAAATATAAAATGTGCCCTAATTTTTCTTTCTTCAGCACTAATCATAATTTCTATGGCAAAATGAACCCCCTCATTTTGTTCCTTTGCAAATTAAATATTTTAAGTGTTAACACTTTATTCCAATCAAGATGACTTCAGGTGTGCCATACTTTTGTCATAAGTAAGACTGTTAGCGCTCTAGTTGTTCTTTAGAACACTCTGGGACATTCTGTCATTGGGCTATAGTTGGGCTACATCTGGCTGATATTTGGGCTACATTTGTTTTTTTTTGTCTCTGGTGGCCATCTTTGGGCTACATTGGGCTACATTGGGCTACATTGGGCTACATTTGGGCTCTAACACACATCATCACGGACCTATCCCTTAAGCACCCACACTTCATAGTTTTGGGTGATTTTAACCTTCACGTTGATAACCCCACCTGTACCCAAGCCACACGTTTTCTCGACTCTCTTCAGAGCCTGAATTTGACGCTACTCATCCATGGTCCGACGCACGTAGCGGGCCATACATTGGACCTTATTTTCTCTAACCTCCCAGGGACCATTACGCATCCTTCCCTCCCCCTCACATGGTCCGATCACTTTCTGCTTGCGGTCGACATTCCTATCCCTCAGGCACCTAGCCCGGTGGAACTGGGATCAGACTATAGAAGAAAATGGCATAAGGTTACCTGCACTACCTTAGAGCCAATATTCAGTTGCCCCTTGGAGTCTTACCTAGGAAATATTGATGCCTGTGTTACTAAGTTTAACACGATCTTATCGGCTGCGATCGATGAAATTGCCCCATTTACTTCTACGTCATCTGCAAGATCCCGCCCATCTGCTCCATGGTTCTCAGATGTTCTACGTAAAGAAAAAAGCCACTGTAAAAAACTCGAACGCAAGTGGAGACTAACTTATGACTCTGAGGCAAAAACCATCTACAGAATGGCCCTTAGGAATTTCACTAAATCAAAAAAATTGGCTATGAAAGAGTTTTTTGCCTCACAAATTAAAGATGCAGACAATTCGGTAAAAACACTGTTTAAAATTGTCAAGGATTTTGTAAAACCCCCTGCTATGACTCCTAACAATCTAGCCAATCAGTCTCTCTGTAATGGACTATCAGACTTCTTTCAAGAAAAAATCGACAAAATCGCATCCTCCTTCCCTCCAGCTGGAGCTCTTGATCTTTCCCTTCCCCTGGTCTCAACTAACCAGGACACTGCTCCTACATTAGTGGCTTTTAAGGATCTCACTCCTTATCTTGCACGTAAACTACTATTACAGTGCAAATCGGGTTCCCCTTTGGACCCGGTTACCTCAAAAATCATGAGTGAATTGTCTACCCTACTGTTAGAGCCACTCACTTCCATTTGGAACGCCTCTTTACAACTAGGCCAATTTCCCTTAGCCTGGAAGGAAGCTTTGCTTGTGCCCATCTTAAAGAAATCTGATGCTGACCCCACGCAATTCAGTAACTATCGACCTATTTCCCTCCTTCCGAAACCCACGAAGGTTTTGGAAAAGGCGGTCCAATTACAGCTCGCAGAGTACCTAGAGACCAATTCCCTTCTGCATGATTCCCAGTCCGGCTTCCGTACTGGATTCAGTACTGAGACCGCACTGCTAGAAGTTTCGGAGACTGTGCGAGAGTGTGTGGACAAGGGCGAGGAGGCCATGTTGGTCCTCCTCGACCTATCCGCCGCTTTCGATACGGTGTCCCATAAAATTCTTCTTGACCGTATGGAGCAGATTGGATTGAGCGGCGTTGCCCTATCGTGGATGGGTTCCTTCCTCCAAGGACGATCACAGAGGGTTCTTCTCAGACCTTTCAAATCAGAATGTAAACCTCTGGTACGCGGAGTCCCACAGGGCTCAGCGTTAAGTCCTTTGTTCTTTAACGTTTACCTGGCCCCGTTGGCCAAGGTAGTGGAGGCATGCGGAGTCAGAGTGATCTCTTATGCTGATGATACTCAGCTGATATTTTCCTTTAGCGATCACTCTGACTCCAGCCTCTCCAGTTTCCGCCATTGTCTTGGCGAAATCTGTTCTTGGATGTCCATGAACCACTTGCGACTTAACACCGATAAGACGGAGGTTCTGTTTTTTAATCAAAAAATGACCATCCCACCGTCATTATGGTGGCCAACGATTCTTAATCCCCCCCTACCCCGGTGCATTCTGCTCGCAATCTGGGGTTTATATTTGATGATACGCTATCCTGCAGCTCTCAAATCAATAAGGTTACTTCGGCCTGCTTTGGTAAATTAAAAATGATGAGGAAGATCTTTCCATTTTTGCAAATTGAGGCACGCAGAACTGTCACTCAGGCCTTAATTACCTCCCACCTGGACTATGCCAACAGTTTATATGCGGGGGCCCCTCTATACCAAATTGAACGTCTCCAGGTGGTTCAGAACGCGGCAGCAAGATTGATTGGCAATATCCCTTACAGACACCCTATCTCAGCGTTTCGTAAAGAGCTTCATTGGCTTCCTATAGCCAACCGTATTAAGTTCAAAACGCTTATCCTCGCCTTTCGAGCTTTGAATGGAACTGGTCCAGATTATTTAAGAAAGAGACTGAGATTGTCCCACTCGGTTAGGGATCTTCGTTCCAACAATCTGCGTCTCATGGTTGTGCCAAGATTCCGTCTCACAAGAACGGGTGGCAGAGCTTTTGCTGTTCTTGCAGCCAAACATTGGAACAGTTTACCTATCGATCTTAGATTTGCCCCATCCGAAGCGCTGTTCCGCAGACGCCTGAAGACGTGGCTATTTTCATCTATCTAGATTATTTCTTTTCCCCCTGCTGTCAGTTTTTAGCGCCGGGACACCCCCGTTGGGGGTAGCCGTGCGCTTTATAAAATCCGTAAATAAATAACATATATATAGCCCAATGTAGCCCAATATATATTTTTTCAAAGTTAATTTTCGTAAAAACCACTGGAGCACATATCTTGAGACATAGCAAAGGCACATCGGGCTACCAGTCCCTACAATTTTGCCAAGTTTGGTGGAAAACCATTCAGCCGTTCGGGCTAAAAGTGAGTCCAACCGCCCTATGGAAATTAACATGGGGAAAACACGTTTTGGGACCCCCCTTTTATCTCGGCCCCCGCTTGACGAATCCCCCCCCAACTTTCAGGGAAGGACCGGAGCGCCGCGAGGAAAAGTTAAGGAAAATTTCAGGAAGATTCCTCAACCGGCGCCAAAGTTATTCCCAATAGAATGTTGCGATTTCCCTATGGAAAACAATCCTAACTATATATACCTACTGGCTATCGCCAGTAGGTAATATATATATATATATATATATATTCAAGCTCCAAAGTACCCAACGTACAAAGGAGCACCCGGACCTCAGCTGCACACAAGGAGCCTTGAATGGTAAGCACGCCTCCAGCACAACGATATCGTTTAACTGTTCAAACTGCCCTGGATGCCTGACGCGTTTCGAAGTGTCCCCACTTCTCTTCAGAGGCTTTGGCAGTTATGAAGGAGCGCTTGAGGCACCACCCCCCTTCTTGCATAGATGCACGCCCTGGATGGGACTTATGGGACCTGTAGTGCCTCACGTTGCGCTAATGTTCAGTTGGTAGCTTTTCAAGCCCACAGATGGGCCTCGCTGTGTGGAATTCGTGCAAAATCCATACGCTGCTGTCCCATGTTCTCGGCCCGTAGTCAAGACCGCATGGCCCCCGTTTCTTTCAGGGTGGTGCTCCTTTCCGCGGCATGGGTCGCCGCGTAAATATTCAAGCTCCAAAGTACCCAACGTACAAAGGAGCACCCGGACCTCAGCTGCACACAAGGAGCCTTGAATGGTAAGCACGCCTCCAGCACAACGATATCGTTTAACTGTTCAAACTGCCCTGGATGCCTGACGCGTTTCGAAGTGTCCCCACTTCTCTTCAGAGGCTTTGGCAGTTATGAAGGAGCGCTTGAGGCACCACCCCCTTTCTTGCATAGATGCACGCCCTGGATGGGACTTATGGGACCTGTAGTGCCTCACGTTGCGCTAATGTTCAGTTGGTAGCTTTTCAAGCCCACAGATGGGCCTCGCTGTGTGGAATTCGTGCAAAATCCATACGCTGCTGTCCCATGTTCTCGGCCCGTAGTCAAGACCGCATGGCCCCCGTTTCTTTCAGGGTGGTGCTCCTTTCCGCGGCATGGGTCGCCGCGTAAATATTCAAGCTCCAAAGTACCCAACGTACAAAGGAGCACCCGGACCTCAGCTGCACACAAGGAGCCTTGAATGGTAAGCACGCCTCCAGCACAACGATATCGTTTAACTGTTCAAACTGCCCTGGATGCCTGACGCGTTTCGAAGTGTCCCCACTTCTCTTCAGAGGCTTTGGCAGTTATGAAGGAGCGCTTGAGGCACCACCCCCCTTCTTGCATAGATGCACGCCCTGGATTGGACTTATGGGACCTGTAGTGCCTCACGTTGCGCTAATGTTCAGTTGGTAGCTTTTCAAGCCCACAGATGGGCCTCGCTGTGTGGAATTCGTGCATATATATATATGTATATATATATATATATATATATATATATATATATATATATATATATATATTGCCTTCTGGCAGTCGCCAGTAGGTAGTTATAGTTAGGACCAAAGTTTCAATAGAAAATGCATTTTTTGTTTTTCAAATAACTTTGGCTCCGCATGAGGAATCTTTAAGCAATTTTCAAAAGCATACCGTTTTTATGACCTACTGGCGGTCGCCAGCAGGTAGTTGTAGTTAGGACTTGTTATCAACAGATAAAGTGTTTTTTGATTTGCTAAAATATCTTTAGCGCCGGTTGACGAATCTTTGCAAGTTTTTTAAAACTAATTGGGCGCTTCGGTCAGCTCCTGTCTTGAAAGTTTTGGGGTGATTCATCAAGCGGGGGCAGAGAAAAAAGGGGGTGTTAATTTCCATTGGAAATTTTGGAACAGGCTACAGCCCAACTGCTGAACGGAATTACACCAATTTTGGCAAAAAGGTAACTCTTGGTTTAGAAAGCGACCTTTTTTTAAAATGGTCTAAATCGATATCTGAGCACCAAGGAGGAATATCGACTCCTCCCGAGCACGAGCTGGCTTCTGATTGGCTGGAAATACTCCAAACCAGGAAGTGTTGGCAACCGTCTTGAGACTCTGTAACTGAATCACAACAAAAAGGGTGAAAAAAGATAGTAAACAAGAAAAGGGGACAAGGTAGTAACACCCTGACCCCCTAGGCCTGCTCAGAGGGTCCCACAAGGACCCTCTGGGGAAAAAAGACACATTTTTAAAAAATTGGCCGAAATTTACGCTGGGTGAGCTGAGAAAACAAAAAGAAGCGCGGGCTCCAGCGCTTCATCCTTGTTAAGCCCCCAGGTGTTTCAGGGCCCGGGGCAATGCGTAAAAAAAAAATAGCGGGTGCCCACAGCCCCCCCCCCCGGGACCGCCACCTTTCCGGGGCTTTATACATAATGTGTGGGACACGTGGCCCCCCTGCAGCCCTGGGGACTACCAGCTCCCTGGGGCATAATAAAAATAATGGCGGGGGCCTCGTGGGTCCCCCTAAGCCCAGGGGACCACCACCTCTCTGGGGCTTCATTGAAATTAGGGTGGGGGGTCTTGCGGGCCACCCAAACCCCAGGGATCACCACGTCCCTGGGGATTTGAAAATAATTATTTGGGGGGCTTGTCCCCCACACTGCCCTGGGGACCACCACTTCCCCGGGGCACTGTTTATTTAAGCACAGGAGTCTGTTGCAGACACCCGGGCCCCGGGGACCACCACCTCCCAGGGGCTATCTTCACCTTGGGAGGGGGCAGTGCGCCCCCCCTCCTGGAGCCCTTGATGGCCCTGGGAACCGCTTCCCCAGGGCACTGTTTATTTAATTACAGGGGTCTGTTGTGGACCCCCAGGCCTCGGGAACCACCACCTCCCAGAGGCTATCTTCACCTTGGGAGGGGGGCCCGCGTCCCCCTCCGGGACCCCTTGATGGCCCTGGGGACTGACACCCCCAAGACCGGCTCCTGCAATGTCCTGGGGTGGCCACCCACGGGACATTGCCATTTGCAATTTTATTTATTTATTTATTTAATTGCTTATATCGCGCTAGAATCGACCCATGAGGTATCTCCGCGCTTTGCTCGCAAGAATTCTGAAGTATATTGTCTCTGCGGAATACCACAGGGAGGGTTATGCTACCTGAAACAGAAGAGTTTTTAAGGCCTTCCTAAAACACAGATGGTTGTCGTTGTGTCTTAGGTCAGATGGAAGTTTGTTCCACATGGTTGGGCCTATAAATGATAGGGCACGTCCACCTTGTCTGACTTTTTTTATAGTGGGAATTTCCAGTAGACATTGGTTGCTGGAACGTAATAAACGTTCAGGGGTGTATATCTGAAATTTTTGTGCCAAATATCTGGGGCCTTGCCCATAGAGGCATTTGTGCACTAAGCAGCAGATTTTAAATGTAACACGTTGTCGTATGGGCAGCCAGTGAAGGTGACTTAACAGAGGTTTGGACGGGGTCCTTGCGGGAGCATTTAGAATTAGTCTGGCCGCCGTATTTTGGACCACCTGCAAACGATTTAACGCCTCCTCATTTGCTGATATGAGGAGGCCGTTGCAGTAGTCTAGGCGGCTTATCACCAGTGCCTGTACAAGGGTCTTCTTGTGGTTGTCAGGCAGCATAGGGAAGATTCGCCTTAACTGGCCAATTGTTCTAAAACAGGCTCCTGTGACATAGTTAGCATGCTCCTTTAAGCTCAAGTTCTGATCCAGTTTCACCCCTAAGTTCTTAACAGTTGGCTTTGGGCATGGGACGGGGCCAAGATCTAAAGGCCACCAGTCGGGAGACCAGAGCATGCTAGCTTTCCCAAATAGCATTACCTCGGTCTTCCCGACGTTACACTGGAGGCAGTTGGTAGCCATCCAGTGGGATACTGCTCTCATGCCCTCGGCAAAATTGTTCTTCACATCGGGCGTAAGAGAGTTGAAAGGGAAGAGCAGCTGGGTGTCATCAGCGTATGACACTGGAGTGAACCCAAACCTTCTCACAATCTCTGCAAGGGGGGCCACATACACATTAAATAATGTGGGGCTTAGACATGAGCCCTGTGGCACCCCCTTAGTGAGTACCCTCGAGATGGAACGATAGGGTCCCATGCTAACAGATTGTGAGCGGCCGGAGAGAAAACTCTCCAACCAGGACAGTGCCAATCCTCCAATACCCACTCTCTGCAATCGGCCGAGAAGAATCTCATGAGACACAGTATCAAAGGCTGCCGACAGGTCTAACAGCACCAGAATCATTGATCCTCCTCTATCCTGTGACATCTTGATGTTATCAGTCACGGAGAGGAGTGCCGATTCTGTGCTGTAGTTGGGCCTGAACCCAGATTGTGATGGGTCCAGGCCCCCTGTCGCCTCTATGAACCTGGAAACATGGATGTTTACATGCTTCTCGGCCAATTTACTTAAGAAAGGTAAGAGAGAGATGGGGCGGAGGTTGGAGAGTTCTGTCCATGGCAAGGCCGTGTTCTTCCGTATTGGGTTCACAACTGCCTCCTTCCACTGCCGAGGGAGCTGACCTTCTTTAAAAGAAAGGTTTAGAATCTTTTGAATTGTGGGGCAAAGAATTTTGTTCAAGGTAACAGTTAGCTTAGCTGGTATCAAATCAAGAGGGGATCCTGTTTTCATATTGTTTATTAGTGTTTGGGTGTCACTATAACTAATCTCAGGGAAGGTAAGTAGAACACCTCTAGATGTGTCGGGATGATTCATACTGGAATGCTCCGGATCACTGGGGTATTGGGCAGTAATGATTTTTTTATAAATTGTCTCAATTTTGTCCTCAAAAAAATGAGAGGTGTTATTACATAAGAGTTGTGTGAATTCGTCTGGACTTTCACATACAGTTGGTTTAGTGAAAGTGTCTAGGATTTTATACAACTCTCTGGGGGAATTGCCAGCTACCTCTAACTGTGCATTAATGCTGTTCTTTCTTGCCTGCTTAATATTTTTATAATAAGCAGACATTGCTTTTTGATAGTTGATCTTATTTTCACTGGTATGAGTTTTCCTCCAGAGTTTTTCCAGCTTCCTACACCTTTGTTTTTCTAATTTTAAGGATTCAGTGTACCATACATCTCTCTTGGCCACAGACGGTTGTTTAATTGTTCTTAAAGGGGCCAGATGATTCAACATGTCAGATAGGGTGGCATCAAATTTAGACAAGGCTAACCCAATGTTATCGGAATTCAGTATTACGGGCTCATTCCAGACTTCTTTCACTGTTTCTAAGGTAATTTTATGCCTGGGCCTTCGTTTAATGGTCGGTATGGTAGAAGGTTTATTGTGTTTATTTAAACCCTTAAGGATAAATTCCAGCATACTATGATCTGACCAATTAACTGCTTTAGGATGATGACAATATACCGAGGTGCAATTAGTAAATATTAGGTCCAGTGTATGGCCACCTCTATGGGTGGGCCCACTATTCTGTAACTCAAGACCCAATAAGGCCAGATCAGATATTAAAGTTTTCGTCTCTGGATGGTCCTCTTTGTCCACATGAAAGTTAAAGTCTCCCAATAAAATGAACTTTTCTCCAACTTTCATGTGTTGTGCCAGTAATTCCATCAGCGCTAAGGTAAAACCAGCATTATGTCCAGGGGGGCGATAAACTAAGGCACCCTTCCAGCGCTCCTTAGGTCCTAGTACAATTGAAAATATCATAACTTCCATAGCAAGCTGAGTAATCTGTTCTAGAACGATGACTTTAAGATGTTCATTATGTATAATGGCAATACCACCACCGATTTTGTCAGGACGATTCTGCCTTAGAATTTTATACCCAGCAGGGATCCCCAATGTAATGGAAGGGGTAGTATGCGGTTTTAGCCACGTTTCAGTAAGAAAGCTTATTTCAGGTTTAAGGGTATGGATGAGATCCCATATTTGTAAATAATGTCGTGGTAAGGAGCGAACATTTAACAGGAAGCTTTTCCAGCCTTCTATCATAGCAGTATTCTTCCTAACGTGACCCCTGATAATTGATGTGTGTGTAGCCTGAAACCTACACTTGGCACATGAAAAGGGTCCTTCAGGACTTGGCCAACAGTCACTAATACAACTATCCAACCCCTGAGGCTGTAGATTTAATAGGTCGTGAGAGGAGTACCTGAATCGTAAATCTTGCAAGAATTCCATGACAGTAAGAACAGAGTAACAGGCCCCAGGCCCGTTCTGGCAATGACAGGGCGGAAGCAATGATTACACACCCTGTCATAGCAAACCCTTGGCGCACTGCTGGTGGGGCGATGCGGTCCTCTTGTGTCCTGAGGACCTCAGGACTAAAGTGGACTTCATCCCCTAAATAGCAGTGCAACAGGAGGCGTGTTTGCAGAGTGATGTAAAAAGGGGGCTTGGTCACAGACCACTCTCAGCAATCCAGCTGTGTGGGACTTACTGGAGGTACCTGGTGGCCTAGTTGGGCCCCAGGGACCCTCAGTGTCCAAGGAGACTTAATCACCCAACTTAGGACGTGCCAGGAAGGGGGGTTTGCATAGTGGTGGAGAAAGGGGGCGTGGCCTGTGTCCAGCTTCCAGCAATCCCACTATCTGGGACATACGGGAGGTATCAGGTAGGCTAGTTGACCCCTAAGAACCCCCAGCAGTGAAGGGGACTTAAATCCCCATCCAAGAGCGTGCCAGGATGTCCGTTCGCAGAGTGACGGGGAAAGGGGGCGTGGCCTGCTATGACAATTTAGCAATCCTGCTGTGTAGAACTTACTGGAGGTAATAGAAGGAGTAGTTGGCCCCCAAGGATGCCAACTACCCCTCTTGTTACCTCCAGTAAGTCCCACACAGTGGGATTGCTAAAATGCCTTCAGAGCCCATGCCTTCCTTTCTACACCATTATGCAAACACGACGGGATTTACTCCTGAGGTACTTTGGGGACCAAGAAGCCCTTCTGGTACCTCCTGTAAGTCATACGCAGTGGATTTCCTGAGCGCTGGTCGGAGGCCCAGCACCCTTTCTCCACCACTCTGCCAATGCGACAACTAGTTAAAGAAGTGTTTGCAATATAATAGGTTAAGCATTTGCGAGAGTTAGAGCTATTGGTGATCTAAATGTAAACGTTGTTTAATAATGCTTTTCGGAGTGGGGTGGATGTACGTTGTGTGTAGTGGAATTATGTGGTAAGTTGTGCAGTGAAATTATGTGGCTAGAAAGTATGTGGTATTTATTTTATAATAATTATGTGGAGTGGGTTTTTGTGTTATGGAGAGTAATTAAGTGGCACGGTAGTCTGTGTTGTGGAGTGGTAACCTCAGGTTTAGTCTTGCTCGTTACCATAGAAACTAAACTATGAACTCAATGAGACAAAAAAAAGAAGAAATCACTGAGGAGCACTTCTGGACCCAGTCAGAGGTATGAGCAGGGTCACTGGAATTATGCGACTGTTTGGCTGCACCAACTTATGCATAATTATACATTTTCCGCATTAGCCACATAATTCATCATCTGCTGCCTATTCTGCAGATTCGAACAAAAAAAGCCTTGTTTCTAGCTCAAACGGATCAAACGTTACCAGAAATATAGCAATAAGTGTTACTGTGTGGTGGAAGGTCCTTTGTTAACCTAGAATGGTCACCAGTTACTTATTGCTAAATGTGGGTGTCAAATTGGTACTAATGGTGTGCAAGCCACTATTGCTTCTTTCTGTGCCTCTCTTGCCTCTTTCTGCACCTCTGCTGCTTCTTTCTGGATTTCTCTTGCTTCTTCCTGCACCTCTGTTGCTTCTTTCTGCACCTCACTTGCTTCTTTGTGTACCCCTCTTGCATCTTTCTGCACCCCTCTTCCCTCTCTCTGCACCTCTCTTGCTTCTTTCTGTACCTCTGTTCCTACCTTCTTCACTTCTTTTGTTTCTTTCTGCACCCTTCATGCATTTTTCTGCATTCCTTGTGCCTCTTTCTGCACTCCTCTTCTCTCTTTCTGCACTCTTCTTGCTTCTTTCTGCATATCTGTTCCATGTTTCTACACTTCTTTTGTTTCTTTCTGCACCTCTTGTTTCTCTCTGCTTCCCTCTTGCCTCTTTCTGCATCTCTGTTGCTTCTTTCTGAACTACTCTTGCCTCTTTTCTATGTCTCATCCCTCTTCTGCACCTCTGTCGCTACTTTCTGCACCTCTGTCAATTCGTTCTGCAACCCTTATGCCTCTTTCTGCATCCCTCTTCCCTCTTCCCTCTTTCTACATTCATCTTGCCTCTTTCTGTACCTCTGTTGCTTGTTTCTGCACATCTTTTGTTTCTTTCTGCACCTCTCTTGCTTCTTTCTGCACCCATCCTCTCCCTTCATGCATGTCTGTTGCTTTTTTCTGCACTTTTCTTGCCTCTTTCTGCACCTCTCTCCCTTCTTTCTGCAACACTCGTGCCTCTTTTTGCACTCCTTTTCCCTCTTTCTGCTCTCTTCTTGTCTCTTTCTGCACCTCAATCCATCTTTCCGCAATTCTCATCTCTTTCTGTACTTCTTGCGCTTGTTTCTGCACCTCTCTCGCCTCTTTATGCACATCACTTGCTTCTTTCTGCACCCCACTTGCATCTTTCTGTACCCCTCTTCCTTCTTTCTGTACCTCTGTTGCCACTTTCTGTACCCTTCGTGCTTCTTTCAGTACCTCTGTTGGTTCTTTCTGCACTGCTCTTGCTTCTAACTGCTACTCATACACATGTTTGCACCCCTCTTGCCCCTTTCTGCACCTCACTGGCTTCTTTCTGCATGTCTCTTGCTTCTTTCCACATCTCTGTTGCTTCTTTCAGCAATTCTCTTGCGTCTTTCTGCACTTCCCTTGCTTGTTTCTGCACTTCTCCTGCATCTTTCTGCACCTCTGTTGTCTCTTTCTATACTTCACATGCTTTTTTCTGCACCCCTCATGCCTCTTTCTGCACCCCTCTGTTTTCTTTCTGCACCTCTTGCCTCATTCTGTACCTCTGTTGCTTCTTTCTGTACTTTTCTTCCTTCTTTCTGCACCCTTTTTGCCTCTTTCTGTATCTCTCTTGCCTCTTTGTGCACCTCTCCTACCTTTTTCTGCACCCGTCATGCCTCTTTTTGCACCTCTGTTGGTTCTTTCTTCACTGCTCTTGCTTCTTTTTGCACCTCACTTGCCTCTTTCTGCACTTCTCTTGCTTCTTTTTATACCTCTCTTACTTCTTACAGCAATTCTCTTGCCTCTTTCTGCACTTCTCTTCCTTCTTTCTGTACCCCTCCTGCCTCTTTCTGTATCTCTCTTACCTCTTTATTCACCCCTCTTACCTTTTTCTGCACCCCTCTTGCCTATTTTGCACCTCTGCTGGTTCTTTCTGCACTTCTCTTGTTTCTTTCTGTACCTCACTTAGCGCTGGCTAGACCCGGAGGTATCAGAGCGCTTTACATGAGGTTCCACAAAATTACAAGATTACATCAGTTCCAATTTACATCTGTTGCTAGACAAACAATTACAAGAGCATAGAAAATGAGATAAGTGAAGTGTAGAGGGGAAGGGGGTAAGGGTAAAGGGGTGGGAAGAGAAACGGCAGAAAGACGAAGGAAAGTCTGCCCAAAGTCCGGCTGGGTAGGTGACGGTCGAGGGGGAAGTCCCAAAACCCAGCTCCTCTATAGCTATCAGGTAGCTCCAACGGGCTTTGGCCAAATAGCTATGTCTCAATGTGAAACATTTAAAGAACATGGAGGGCAAAATAAATGGAGCGTAGAGGGGAGGGGACAGGGAAGGTGAGAAAGGGAGGATAGGGGAAGAGACAACAAGGAGAGACAAAATGAAATCTGTCTAAAGGCCGACTGGGTAGGTGACGACCAAGGAGGGAGTCCACGGCCCATCTCCCCTATAGCTAAGCCAGGTAGCTCCATCAGGCATCAGGTAAAATAGTTCAATCTCAATAGATTGAGAGAGGAGAGAAGGAGAGACATAAATAGAGGGAGGATGCGGGAAGAGACGACAGGAGAGAAGAAAGGAAGTCTGCCTAAAGACCAACTGGGTAGGTGACGTCCAAGGAGGAAACCCCTGACCTGTCTCCCCTATAGCTGAACCAGGTAGCTCCATCGGGCATCATACAAAAATAGCTAGATCTCAAATGATGAGGGAAAATTCACAGGTAAACAGGGTGGGGACTAGGGCCAGGACAGGTGAGGGCAGAGGTCAGTAGCAGGAAAGTGGAGAGGAGTACAGCGGGGACGGGTAGGGGTAGGTAGTTCAGTAAAAGTTCCCATGGATCTGCTTTGAGTCATTCAGAAAGCAGGTCCGTTCCTTCTCAGGTGCCATCTTGAGGTTAAAACGCCGGGTGAGATTTTCGCCAGAAACCTTGGGTTCCTACGACCGGTTGGAACGGTGGCCACAGCGTCAGACGCTCCCGACCATCCGATGTCCGGAGATGTTTGAAACAGTTGATTAGGTGGGGAATTAAGCGACTCACTTAGTTGATGAAAGCGGGGCTTCAGCAGAACAGAGGATCCGAGCAGCCAAGTTGGATCCTGGCTCCTCCTCCTTTCCTTTAAGCGTGCCCATGAGAGGTTAGATGAGGTTAGGTGACTCCTCCACATTGCACCCCTGTTCCCTGTTTCTGCACCTTTCCTGACAGTTTGTTCACCTCTCTTGCCTCTTTCTGTACAGTTGTTGCCTCTTTCTGCACTTCTCTTGCTCTTTCTGCACCCTTTGCACCTCTTTCACACCTCTGGTGGTTCTCTGCAGTGCTCTTGCTTTTTTTCTGCACCTCACATGCCTCTTTCTGCACTTCTCTTGCTTCTTTCTACACCTCTGTTGCTTCTTTCGGCAATGCTCTTGCCTATTTCTGCACTTCTCTTCCTTTTTTCTGCACCTCTCCTGGCTCTTTCTTACCTCTCTTGCCTCTTTGTGCACCCCTCCTACCTTTTTCTGTACCCCTCTTTTTCTTTTTATACCTCTGTTGGTTCATTCTGCACTGCTTTTGCTACTTTCTAACTTGCCTCTTTCTGCACTTATCTTGCTTCTTTCTGCAACTCCGTTGCTTCTTTTTGCAATTCTCTTGCCTCTTTCTGTACTTCTCTTGCTTGTTTCTGCACCTCTCTTGCATCTTTCAGCACCTCTGTTGCTTCTTCTTGCACCTCACTTGCTTCTTTCTGTACTCCTCTTGTTTCTGTACTCCTCTTCCCTTTTTCTGCACCTCTTGTGCCTCTTTTTTGCACCGCTGTTCCCTCTTACCACACCTTTCCTGACTGTTTCTGCACCTCTCTTGCCTCTTTCTGTACCTTTGCTGCTTCTTTCGGCATTATTCTGGCCTCTTTTTGCACCCTTCGAGCCTCGTTCAGTACCTCTTTTGCTTCTTTCTGCATTTCTCTTCCTTTTTTCTTTACTGCTCTTGCTTCCTTCTGTACCACTTTTGTAAATTTCTGTACCCCTCTTGCCTCTTTCTGTACCCTCTTCCCTATTTTGCTACCTCTCTTGCTTCTTTCAGCATTTCTCTTGCTTTCTACACTGCTCTTGCTTCTTTCTGTACCTCTCTTGTAAATTTCTCTATCCCTCTTACTGCACCCCTGTTCCCTCTTTCAGCACCTTTCTTGCCTGTTTCTGCACTTCTCTTGCCTCTTTTTGCACCTCTGTTGCTTCTTTCTGTACATCTCTTGCCTCTTTCTGTACCTCTTACTTAGATGTAATTTTAATCCCCCTGCCCTATTATGTACTAGGGCCTTACAGGGGAGGTCATGCCAATCACAGGGGTACCCCAACCCATAGTGTACACTAGTATATGTAGGTGTTTTCACTGTATTCTAAGTGTCTTTCAGCATAGCACTGGCTCCGGCCTGGCTAGTCAGAGTCAGTTACCACCAGTACCAGTCAGTAAAACGTTGGGGGCACAGGATGACTTTGCAAAACGGTCTGTTTCTGCCCCTCTGTTGGTTCTTTCTGCATATCTCTTGCTTCTTTTTGCACCTTTCTTCGTCTTGCTGGACTTTTGTTGCCTCTTTCTGCATATCTCTTTCTTCTTTCTGTGGTTTTCTTCCTCTGTCTGCACATGTATTACCTCTGTAGGCATAGTTAGAAATTGGCATTTAAAAAACCTTAGAAATTCACTGAAAAAAACACAGGTTTCAGGGACGTTATAGTTAGTTGGACATTTCACCCGTACAAAACCAGATAAATGTGGCCGTTATAGTTAGTTATGCTAACTATAACTTGCGCTCTCCCAGTGCTCAGCTGATGACATCACATATTACATCATTCATGACATGGTCAGTAACATCACTGATGACATCTCAAATGACATTACTGATGACATCACTGATGACATCATCCACGTGATAATCTGATGCACCACCTCACTCCCTAATATAACGTTTGATACACCCACTCGAAAATACAGAGTACCATTTTTGGAACCTTAGACACACCAATACCAGTTACTACATACGAACTCACCAATTCCGAGGTCTACACACACATCCACTCATTCACCCATACAGTCACTCGTACATGCCGTCAGTCATCAATACAGCGCTATCATATGCACTCATACACCTATACAGACACTCACACCACGCCACTTATCCATAGAGTTACTCACACACCTAATCAGTCATGGAAAGAATCAATCACACTCCCATTTACTCACCTATACAGCTATACACACACCACCTCACTTATTTATACAGATACTAACACATACTTAGTCTCTTATACAATCACTGAGACAATCACACACTCATCCATACAGCCACTCTCATAATCACTCACTCTCACATATATAGTCATTTATATACTCCAACACTCACATATACTACCTTTTACATATGTAGTTACTCACACATGTACCACTGAGACATCCATTCACTCACCAACACACCCATACACACACTCACCCACCCATACAGCCCTTCACAGATGCACTCTTGATCCCATACACCCAGTTAATCACCCACTCACACATCTATGCACAGTCACACACTCCCCACCCATCTACACAGACACTCAGACACCCATACAGATACTCAGACAATCAATCAATAACCCATATAGACACTCATGTAGCTACCCACCAACTCAGCCAGCCGCTTACACACCAACTAACAGACTGATACAGACATTCACACAGTTTAGTCATTAACCTATGCATTCAGTAAGACATGTTTAATCACTCACTTATACAGTCAGTCACGCACCTACTAAATCATCCATTCAGACACTCATACACTCACTCATTCTACAATACACCTTGGCATTTATACATGTAAAACATATTTAAACTTTACTGAAACACACAGACACTGGATGATGTCATCAGTGATGTCATTTGAGATGTCATCAGTGATGTCACTGATCATGAATGATGTAATATGTGATATCATCAGCAGTGCATTGAAGGGACACAAGTTATAGTTAGCTCAACTAACTATAACGGGCGAATTTCTCTGGTTTTGTACGAGTGAAATGTCCAACTAACTATAAAGTCCCCGAAACCTGTGGTTTTTATATATAAAATGCATCTGATTGGTCCGGTTAATTTCCAGCCCCTTTGCAAACTCTGGCGCACCCTTTGAAAAAGGTCTAAGACAGACCGAAATGCATTAGGAACAGAGAACTGCCAGCGCTTTTAAATACGGAATAAACCTGCCGGTTTGCATTGTGATTGTGTGCGGCTCATTCCTTCTGACAAAGAGAGGTCGATCTTATGTTACACGGCTTGGTCCTGACGGGAGCAACGCACCACCAGCATCAAAGTGCGCCATCACTGCCTGAAAGCGGACCACATATGGAGCCTGTGAAAACAATTAAGGCAGCGGTGCTACCAAGATTTGACACTTGGTTCTGGCCCCAGCAATCTTCAAAAGTAAGCCTGCAAGGGAATCACAATATATAAATAAGAGGAATGAACTATAAACATCACCCACTGGAGGGAAACAAATGTTTGGGACTGTGACCGAACTACATTGACCAGAATGCTAAAAGACAAGCCTACTAGGAAGCAAACACATCAAATGCATCTGATTGGTCCGGTTCGTTTCCAGCCCCTTTGCAAACTCTGGCGCACCGTTTGAAAAAGGTCTAAGACAGACCGAAATGCATCAGGGACAGAGAACTGCCAGCGCTTTTAAATACGCAATAAACCTGCCGGTTTGCATTGTGATTGTGTGCGGCTCATTCCTTCTGACAAAGAAGGGTCGATCTCATGTCACACGGCTTGGTCCTGCCGGGAGCAACGCACCACCAGCATCAAAGTGCGCCATCACTGCCTGAAAGTGGACCACATATGGAGCCTGTGAAAACAATTAAGGCAGCGGCGCTACCAAGAATTGACACTTGGTTCTGGCCCCAGCAATCTTCAAAAGTAAGCCTGCAAGGGAATCACGATATATAAATAGGAGGAATGAACTATAAACATCACCCACTGGAGGGAAACAAATGGTTGGGACTGTGACCGAACTACATTGACCAGAATGCTAAAAGACAAGCCTACTAGGAGGCAAACACATAAAATGCATCTGATTGGTCCGGTTCGTTTCCAGCCCCTTTGCAAACTCTGGCGCACCCTTTGAAAAAGGTCTAGGACAGACCAAAATGCATCAGGGACAGAGAACTGCCAGCGCTTTTAAATACGGAATAAACCTGCCGGTTTGCATTGTGATTGTGTGCGGCTCATTCCTTCTGACAAAGAGGGGTTGATCTCATGTTACACGGCTTGGTCCTGCCGGGAGCAACGCACCACCAGCATCAAAGTGCGCCATCACTGCCTGAAAGTGGACCACATATGGAGCCTGTGAAAACAATTAAGGCAGCGGCGCTACCAAGAATTGACACTTGGTTCTGGCCCCAGCTATCTTCAAAAGTAAGCCTGCAAGGGAATCACGATATATAAATAAGAGGAATGAACTATAAACATCACCCACTGGAGGGAAACAAATGTTTGGGACTGTGACCGAACTACATTGACCAGAATGCTAAAAGACAAGCCTACTAGGAGGCAAACACATAAAATGCATCTGATTGGTCCGGTTAGTTTCCAGCCCCTTTGCAAACTCTGGCGCACCCTTTGAAAAAGGTCTAAGACAGACCGAAATGCATCAGGGACAGAGAACTGCCAGCGCTTTTAAATACGGAATAAACCTGCCGGTTTGCTTTGTGATTGTGTGCGGCTTATTCCTTCTGACAAAGAGGGGTCGATCATACATATATATGCATATATATATATATATATATATATATATATATATATATATAAATTCCCAGTTAAAAAACAAAGGTTACAGGGATGTTATGGTTAGGAAATGGCAGTATAAAAACATAGATATTCACTTAAAAAACAAAGGTTAGGGGGATGTTATAGTTTGAAAAGAGAAAAAACCCTTAGAAATTCACTGAAAAAAACACGTTACAGGGAGTTAGAGTTAGATTCTGACTTAAAACACACATAACCATAGAAATTCAGTAGTTATAGATATAGTTGTTTCAAATAACTGCAACTCGTGCCCTAAGGTAATTATATATTACACATCATTTTGATGCCAATTATGTTTTTAGGTAAATGAGGTTAAACTGCCCATCCCTTTCTGATGACATCAAAAACTATAACAGAAAAGAAATTCCATTCTGCACTTAAAAACCAGAAGTGTTACCAAAAGGACTTTTGGAATATTTGAATCCAGATGTCATCATTTAGACCAATGTGAGGGGTGACAGCTACACACACCAGAAATGGTGTGCAAAAGGATTTTTGTTTTGCAACTCTTCATAACATAGCTGTACATGTTTCCATAAATTGTGCGGAAGAAAGAGACAATGGTAATGAGGAGATATGTTATCAAAATTCTTCTCAAATAGATTCAGACACAATTGTGTAACTTACACCTTTTTTATATTATTGTAATTTCTCATAAGTGTTTCTCGATATTTCTTGTATAGCACTCCAGCATTCAGGGAATTTCTTAATTCTAGTCTTTACTGGAGCAGTGTGTTACGTCTCCTTTGAGTTTGTTATCTTCTGTTGCTGCTTGTGGTGCTGTAAATTGTGATGTTGGTGGTGCGGCTCCAGTGCATCGTGCTGCCATTTGATAGTCCTTACTTGTTTAAAAATGTTACTCATTATCCTGAAGCCAAGAGATATTGCCTCTGTGTGATTGTACCTTTCATTTCTTCTAATAAATCACTGCCTTCTTTGGTATCCTTCAAATTGGTTATAAAATGTAAAATACATATTTATTCATAAAGTGCTTACCATTTGGGGCAATCAACCTTCACCACTTTAAAAAGAGATAGTTATGTTAATGCATTTTGTAATATATCAAATATTTTATTTTTATAATAATTACGCTTCATAGCATGTGTGGATGTAATAAACTGTCAATACATGTTAGTGCATGATATGATAGCATCATTTTCCATAACTACTTATGTGTTATGGTTTGTTTTTGGCAAACGTTCCACTTTTAAATACTTGAATTAATTAAACATTACTTCAGGGTGAATATCCCATGCATGGTATTCAGTTGTCTCCTTCTGCACCGATAAAATAAAAAATCTATTACCTTTGTTTTTTTTAAGATTTTCTATTTAGACCTTACATCTATTCTTGCAAATTTACAAAGGCCTAGCAATGCTCTTTGGCAAGAGAGAGTGGTTTGGGCCAAAATATTGTTTAAAAAATATCATGAATCACAAATATTGTGTCCAAACTATTTTGATGTTAAAGATATTGTGGGACAAAATATAGAAGTTAGGTATATCATTGAGTTAAGTTTTTATATAATTAAATATATGGACCCGTGACCAAGGTGCGGCTGCACCGAAACGCGTCGGGCGTTTGAGACCATTTTGCTGAATTAAAATCTATCACGCTTATGGAGATTGTGGCTCGAGTTTCCTTCTTTTCTACCTAGAAAGTTGGTTTGACGAATTAAATATATATATATATATATATATATATATATATATATATATATACACACACAAGAAAGCGTTTTGTGCTAAATACTATAGCAAAAGAATAAACAAAAGCACCACAAAAATAAAAGTTGCTTGCGATCTGTTGTCAGTGTTGTTCTTATGCATGCTCACTGCACCATCAGGATTCAAGCAAGCCGGGCCGAAGACGACTGTAATGCCAGAAACCGGTCCCCGGAAGCTTCTTTCCTTTCCAGTAAAGAATTGGCTTGGTAGTTTGGTCTGCCCTGTTCCCATGATGCACTGGGCCAGGGTCAGACTAATTTGCATGTAGCCAGGTTCTGAGCTGGGATGGTGCAGTGAGCTAAAAAACGGTGATGGATCAAGCCCTGATCTTTTCACTGGGTAGGAGTGTTCTGCTTAATTCAGATACTCTGTCCATCACCACCCCCTTTATGAATCACCTTATGCATTTGTGGTACATTTTATATCCCAAATGGTGCATATGTCCAGATCGTCATAATATCATCTTTTAAGGAATTTTGTTTTACTTAAGTAATTCAAGTTCATCCGAAATCAGGCAACATTGTTACGGCATAATGTAAATTTTGCCCAGAGCTAATATTGACAATACATTTATTATAAAAAACAGAATTACGTTCCAAAAATTGAGTTTTTATTTGTAGAAAAATTGACCTTCAAGTTAATCTGAATCAGCATTGCCTTTTTCTCTAGGGTGTTTGTGATTGTTTCAAAGTATTTGCATGTTATTTAGATTGACCTAGGTAGTTTAGGCGAGGCAATCCCTTTAATCTCTTTGTTATTGTTACTGGTGACTTTTGGTAGTCAAGTGTAAAAGGTTCACATCTCAATATTACAGCATAAATTTCATTTTTTGAAGCACATTGCTGCGTCAAGAAATTTTGAAATGTGTTCAATCGAAGTGATAGAGCAGAATTTAATAATATTATGAGATTATCACAGCTATACTCACCTTTGTGTCGGTGCACTTTAGATTGCTTTACTATACACACACCCTTGCACCTTAGTACAAGGGTGTTTAGGTGATGTCTATTATTGGTTAATAACAGAAAGTGTGTGCTTCCATTACATTTTATATCCTTAAACATAGTTTCAAACTTATCAATGTGTCTATGTTTGCTGTATATTATAGTACTTATCCACAACTTTAAAATGTTTAATGTGAGAATACGTCCTTATTTTGTGCAGTCCACTCAATTTTCTTGCTGGACTTTACTGCTGATTTTTAGACTCTGGTCCTGCTGACTAGTGACAAGTTCTTGAAAAAAGATTCTCAAAATGTGTAAACAATGGCTAAGCTCCAATTAGCATATTCCACTATCCTATAAGACCATAGTATATGGTGTGGAGACTACACCCATGGCATTAAAAGGTCAATTTCACCTGTGGACTGCATCACTTGTGCCATCCACTAGTGTGAAAAGGAAAGGTGTCTTTATCCCTATCAATGTAGTCTGACTGCTGCAGTTTAAACATGTAGTCCAATCTGTCAAAATAGCCCTTTTGACAGGCAAGAGAAAAACCTTTCTTTTATATATGAATAAGTCATACCCAGTCAGGCCTTGTAGCCCACAAGGTAGGATATTGAAAAGTGGTGCATGTAGAAATTTAACATTGCCTTGTGCCGTCATCTATTTTCACTGTTGAACACTCTGGCTGTCGTATAGGGAAAACTAGAGCAAATATTTAAATATTAGTTCTACTATCTCAGGTTTGGGATAAGCTACGGAAATGGTTCAACCACCATTTGAAATACTTATTAAATTCCAAATCAATGGTGAAATTGTTTTGAAATATTTAGAAAAAGTGAAATTTCACAAAATTACTTTTTCCCTCCCTAAAGCTCCTGTTGGCTAATTTGCATTAACTTGCCTGCTGCTTCTCTGACAGTGCTTGACCACAATGAGATGTGAAAACGACTTATGAAGCGCAAAACTGCTTAGAACGGGTGACAGGATAGGCTGGGTGGGGGCAGAAAAATCCATATTAGCTCAGGAAGGGCATTGAGGAGGTTCCAGTAACTTCATTAACTTGAAAACGACAGAGATGAAGCCTACACACTCATAGTTTAGTGTAAGGGGAAGCCAAAAGAATGGCAGGTGTTGGTCTTTAGGCTTCTGTAGCTTATTTAGCACCAGTCCAGCCAGAGGAAGAGGTGGTCAAAGAACTAGTTTGGTATAGTTTAGGAGGCAGTAGAATGACTTAAGGCTTTGGCTGCAATTGCCAGCCAGCCTTGTTCCCCAGTTGTAGTGGAACCTTTTATTTGGCAAGGGGGCAGCATTGCAAAAGTATTTTCCCTCCTCTACCCTGCCCAACCTTCATCCTCCTCCTTTCTGTCTACAGAGAAGGCTGTTCCTTTATTCTAGCTGATTAGAGCATTTGTTAAATAGGAGCACTTACCCACTCAGATTAGGGAACACCATGCATAATTCTTCACTGTAAATCTGTGTCCACACAGTTTTTCTCCACTCCAAGGTATTTAACATGTAGTCAGTGGAAATTGTTGGAAACATAATGGACACTAACAGTAATTCTGGCATCTGGGTATCTTCGCATGGAATTCCGCCTAATTCATAATCAGGACTTTAGAGTTTGTTTGAAAATCTTAAGGTGTGGATTATTTTGTGGGAAACTAATCAACTCTTTTTGATCAAAAATGGAGTGATCAAAAACATTTTTTTTCTTTCAGGTGAGATTGTAAGTGTGCTACAATGCGAGTCAAGCCCTAGGCAAGATTCAAATTTGAACCCAGGCTTTGCAGGAGGAGGATATGATAAAATTATATTCTGTACCTCACCATACAGGGGGTTTTGATGTTTGGGGATGCAATGTCACAAGGGCCTGACTCATCCCCTGCTTATGTTTGTTGTTAATAATGGGTTCAGATCTGAGTTTTCAACAGTGGTATTGTTAGCTGCAGCACGCCATGCTTGGGTGCCTGGCTTCTTTAACCAAGCAGTGGATGGTAACCTATGCTATGGTGTTGTTTTTACATTGTGCTCTTACGTTTTGGGCGTTGTCCTGGAAGGCTTTACTGTCTATTTAAATTGGTTTATGTGTATTTTGTGATTGAGTGTTGGGTGTTAAGGCTTATTGGCGTGGTGGTATTATGGTTCTAGAGCATCTAGATTATGGTTAACTCTCATGATTTGACTCACCCCAACTCCTATTTTCTCTACAGACGTGATGAGGTGTAGAATTTGCTACACCTTCTACAATGTTTTCTAAAGTATCTTTTGGAATGACATTATACATTTAGATTTGACTTTGGATGGACTTCACTGTCTCAGTTGTGTTGAATGTATTTGTTCCAGAATTCCTAAAAGGTGTTGTTCAAAGGTAAGGTAGTCTTCTATTGGGTAAGTGTTTTGCCATGTCCTGTTTATTGACTTTTGAAATGTATACAGAACTCGTCAGAGCATTTACAATGTCTTTCAATTGACTGAAACATGACTGTGATGTTCTCTGGAAAGTGTGTTGTGTATTTCAAATGGTATTTACATCTGACTTTTGAATGCCATTTCTCATCACGCCCTTTGGTTTCAATTGGCGATCCAGAGGTCCTTAGCTTTTTGTCACATATACATGCCACCAGCATAAGTTTTAGAGTTTCAGAGTGTCTCTTAATGACACTTTTAGACTTAATTGGCATTTTGAAATAAATAATAACTAGATTCTCCAGACCTGCTTTGAATGTGTAATTTCCCGTTTTTGCTTACCTGTGTCTTGTGAATGAATGTTATATTTCATCAATATGTTATTGTGCTGTGGAAAGGAAGAGACTTGCTTACAGACACTGGCTAGGTCATCCTTTGACCCCAATAGGTGCATTTATCCTCCTCAAGAGGTATCATATTCATTATTATCATGTACTGCATCTGATTAAATCCCTACTGCCTGCAGCCCCCGGCGGGCTATCCTAGACTATATAATTATACAGATGTTTTTTTCATAATGTTTGACCTCTGTTGTCTCATATTTATAGTCACCTAATTCTTCTCACCTTCTCTTGTCTTAGAAGTGGTGCACTTCCTTTTTGCTTTCTAGATTTTCTGCCATCTTTCCTCCTTTCTTACCCTAAAAATTGCACTTGTCTCT
Organism: Lissotriton helveticus; assembly: GCF_964261635.1. NCBI lineage: Eukaryota > Metazoa > Chordata > Amphibia > Caudata > Salamandridae > Lissotriton > Lissotriton helveticus. The sequence goes on from NC_136071.1 coordinate 57,241,212, forward strand.
AGGACTATTTCTTCTATTATTACATCATTCCTATATCCTCTCTTCTAGTTACCATCTATAGTTCACAGCGTTCTTTTTTTCACCTCCTATACTCATCTTTATTTATGCTGCTCTGCCCTGGTATCTTCTTGAGATGTCTTGTTTTTTACCCCTTCCTCTGTCCTTTCTGCCTCTGCATCTTTTGTCTGAGCAGCCACTTTCTCTTTACTGCTGACAAGTGGCAGTCTTTCTTCTCTGCTCTCTGCATTCCCAATTCTTGTTTCCTTCTCTTTCCCCTGATCTGTGACATTTTTGTAAAACATCTTCCATTTGTGAGCTATCACTCATAGCCCAAAAATGCTTTTTACTTACTACTGTTTCATATTCCGCAATTTAAAGAAATATAAATATAAAATATCTCTGTAATTATGTCGATCATTTAGTGTGAAATTTCGTAGGTCCAACAACTAGGTCATTTCATAAACAGACCAACCACATGCTAATCAGCCTTGTTCCTTCACCAATAGTAACAGTCCATTACTAACTGTGGTTGAGACTTTTGCAAGCCTTCTACCCATTATCTTAGCATTTTCCTCAGTTTGACGCCATAAGTGTAACAGAAATGCCTAGGCATGGGTCCTTTGTTCACTGGGCCACAGGACTCAAGCTGCATCTTGCTGAGAAGGCCCAGACAGCTTCAAACTGGTCTGGGGTAGCATATGAGTAAGATTACAGTGGTAAGGGAACATGAATTGAGACTGGCGGACGGAGATGTTGATATGGCATATTTTAGGTTAACAGGTCAAAGCTACAAGGACCCTTGTGCCCTCCTTGGTTTAGTGACCAAAAAAACTGATTTTGAAAGCAAAAAAACAGGATTGAAAATGCCACTTCATCCCTTTCGAATCGGTGTAATATTGTGAAGATCATATATCACTGCCTCTCTACCTCAGTTTGGTTATTTACCTAAATGTGGGACAATGAGAGGTTATTATGTTAGGATACGTTTGGAGTGTGCAATGCATAGGAAAATATATTCACCGTTTGCCCTTGTTAGAAATGGGGTCTCTAGCTAGCAGAGGTATGCACCTTGTCCAAGTAGGGACCAGCACTCTAGTCAGGGTGAGCTAGATACACACTAAAAGATGACCTGTGCTAACCTTCTGGTAGCTTGACACAGAACATCCAAGCTTATCTAAAGAAGCAAGGTGCAAAGCATTTGTGCAACACACACATACAAACAGAGAGAAACACACTGAAAACACCACAGAAAGACTCTACACTGGTTTACAAAAATAGAAAATCATTTTATAAATAAATCAAGTCCAAAATGACAAAAGTCCAATAAGTAGAAGTTGAGATCAATTTCTAAAGAATAAAAGTGTTTCTAGCGCTTAGAGCCAATAAGCGCCTATGGGGGTTATCTGGTTGTTCTGAACAGGGACAAAGTCTATAGTTCAAGCTGACTGTGATGCAGCACTGGCCAGGGACAAGGGCCATGCAGGCTCAGTAAACAGAATACCTTGATACTGGGTTGCAACAGCGAGATGGGTTTGCAGACAAGTGATCTGTTGATGTCAAGCCTGCACTCAAGGTAATGCGTTGATTTTCTTCACACAGTGGTGATGATGCTTCGGGTCCATTAAGCAAAGCTCGGGTTCCCAGTGCAAAGGTTCTAAGGATGATGCACTGTGTTAATTCACACAGTGGCTGCGATGCGTTGATTCTGGAGAAGTGGTTCCAGATGTGAACCAGCAGTTCCGAGTGAGATGCGCTGATTCTACTCCTGCAACAGGGTCGATGCACCAGTTCTGTTACACACAGACTGGAGATGCATCAATTTCTCAGGTTCAAGTATCTGGATCCACTTCCAGTCAACCAGGCACAGGAGCAGGTGTAAGGATTTTGATAGCCCTGAGTCTCAAGCAACAGGAGGTAAGCCAACAAGCCTTTGGAGATCACTTTGGTTGCAAGGCAAGGTACAGCTCTCCCCAGCTGGGTCAGAGAGCAGCACGTAGCATGGCAGCACAGCAGAAAAGCGAGTCTTATAGGTCAGCAGTCCAGGAGAGTGTCAATCCTTGATGCAGCATAGCAGTTCTTCTAGCAGAGCTAGTAATTCCAGAATTATCTGATTTGATGGGGTCAGAGTCTCTATACGTAAACCCAGTTGTGCCTTTGAAGTGGGGGTGACTTCAAAGAAGGGCCTTTGAAGTGCCCGCAGTTGAGCATTGTGTATTCCTCCTATAAAGTCACACACATTAGAGAGCTAGATGTGACTGAATGGTTATTTCTCTCAGGATGGGAGGGTAGAGCAGGGCACAGCCCCCCTTATACTTGAGGAGGCTGTGTCCTGTCTCCACACACAAAGGACTCTAGACCCCCAGTAGCTAGTCTGGAGCCAGGGCAAGGGAGGCAGAATGCCTGACGACCTCAACGGAAAACCTCTAGAAGGGTCTTTCTCACTTCAAAGGCACAGCTGGGCATAAATACTGGACCTCAGACCCCAACTCTTCAGCACACTTTTTGTCTTGTGGAGAGTCTGCTAGGAAGAAGGACTGCTGAGCTACTGAAAGACTGCCACTCTTCCAGACTGCTGCCCTGTTGGACTACTGCCTTACTGTGTGGCTACCTTGATGTGCTGACCTGATGCCTGCGGCCCTCTTGCCTGGGTGAAAAGGATTGGACCTGCATCTCTTGAACCCAGAACTCCTGAGTGACTCCAATGGCTTCTTGGCTGGTCTCCTGACTACAGCCTCAGGAACATTAGGCTCCAACAACCTTGCTCTTGCACCAGGTCTCTGTCATCTGTGAGCCTACCCTGCCAACTGGTGCCACCTTAGTCGTTTCCCATTGAAAGTGGGCCGGAGGTGCTCTGCCAGCCTCTGTGGACCCAGCGGAACCAACGCATCTCCTCTGCTGCGTGGTGCAAACCTGAGCAGAACCAATGCATTGCTGCTGCAGCATGGATCCGAACTGCCGCAAAGACCCTCATTACATCGCAGAGCACCACTGCATCAGAACCGCCTCGCATCCCTTGTTGATGGCAGCTTTGATGATGATGACAGACTCCACATCACAGCCTCACAGCTCCTCGCATTACCCAACTGTGCAATGCATCCTTGACTTCGGTCATCACATCACAAGAGTTTGTTGATGGGATCTATGACATTGATGCATCAGGACCTCGCATCGCAGCCTTGCTGCATCTCGGAACCGGCTCATCGCTTTCACTGTGTGACACATCTTCAACTTGTAGAGTCGCAACACTCCACAACCCAGGATTTATGATACTTTGTTCAGGAGGCCTAACTGGGTCCCTGTAGCTGGCTCGCACTCCATTGCAGGTAGCCTGAGGTCGCTACTTTGCCCAGGTCTATTGCGACCAGATATCCACAGTTGGCACCTTGCACATTCAATAAACTATTTAAAATTGTACATCTCTTCTTCTACTAACTGGATTTTTGGTGCATTGGCCTTGTTTGAAAATTACTCGTTTTTTCAAATTTTGTTGTGGGCTCCTTTTGTGGCCTGTTCTCATATATGTTCTGTTTGACGTGCTGCACAAATACTTTACACTTTGCCTCTGAGTTAATCCGGCCTAGTCTGTGCCAAGCTAGCAGAGGGTTGAACACAGATTAATTTAGGGATTGCTTGTAACATTACCCTAAGAAGAATTGCATGTGCTGCTTGAGAATGATTTCACCCCCCCTCAACCAGTAACCCAATTTCTTACAACTCATAAAAGGATTTAGGGCCTGATGTACAACATTTCCTCTTCCAAAATGTGGTCACATATTTCACACCAAGTTTTTGTGAATGGAAAATATTTTTTCGATCCAACATATATACTAATATGCCAGTTCACAAAATTCTGAATCGTACTGTTTCTTAATCCATCACACCTCATCAATATTCATGAGGTAAGCCGTAAATTTGGACCTACTTCTAATATATACCATCACAGGGAAAGTGACCTGCTTGAATCAGCAGACCAACTTGTCTGTGATTGCATTTGAAGAAGACCAAAGACTCAGTAAATGTTTAAAGGCTTTTTATACAAATCCAATCTACTGTACCAGTTTGCACGGATCTTTCTTCCTCATTTTTAACTTTTTTTATTGCTTTTATCCGTTTTTGTAAAATTCTTGATCATGTATCTCCTCCAGTTTTTCTAAAGAGTAATTGCAAAGATTTTTATTAATCACGCAATAAAGTTTATTACTATTACTATGCATTTGAATAAAAAATACTTTTTTTATTGCAGCCCGTTTTTCTTAAAAGAAATCAGACTCCCTTTAAAAAGAAAAGTTACTTTTTTAAAGTTTGTTTGAGAACAAACGTTATTATTACCTTCACAAAGGAGAATGGGTTCCAGCAGGACATCTATCCTTTGTTGAATGTGTTATGACCCCAACTCTGGAGTCAACAACTTTTCAAAGGTGTGTGACTGGATTCTGGTCAGAAAACTTTGATCCACCCATTAAAAAGTTGCCATTTGAAAGAGACTTCCAAAACTCACGCTTTCCAAATAGAAATTTGTTATGGGTTTCTAAATGCCTTTTGTGATTCAGTGACATGTTACTGAATTGGAAAATGGATTTGCTACATAATAGTTAGCCATTGTGCAGTGACAAGCCAACGGCCAGATTTATTATAGTATTTCATTGCCTTGTGTCACACATGGTGTTGTGAGGGCAAAACAATACCTACATTGGATTTACCAAGCAACCCAAGGCCACAGTTGGTGGAGTATACGTGTTCAAATGCATTCACCCATGAATTTTTGTGCATTCCCAGATTTACCAGTACTGGTAAACTTGTAAATGTGCAAAAATGCTATACCTTCCCAGGGAAAGTGCAACAAGAAGAAATATCTATACTTCTACTCTGTGTATCAACTTTCAAAGTGTGCTGCCTTTTGCAGCACACTGACAAAGAGAAGAAAAAACTCAGAAGATTGCTTTTGTGGAGGAAGGTGTCCCATCCTCCACAACCACACTCATGCCTACAACCCAGGGACCCTTGTAGCATGGTGCAAGGGTGCCTGCATGTGTGTTAGGCAGCAGATTGAGTGCCAGCCTAGGCAGAGAACAGAAATGCACAATGTCTTGATAGAAATGGCACATTCCTACCCTCTAACTTTCATGCAGTGTAGCGCAGAAGGTCGTGATTGTGATTTCGCAAATTGCAGGCTTTGCAACCACAAAATGGCTTTGTACATCAGACCCTAACTCACGCAATATTTTTATATCAGTAATCTACTCACCATGACAGGCAGAAGGTTTGGAATGGATGTTCCTGCAAAGGAATGTCCTGTATATTTGTGCAAACCCACAAATGTTCATACTTGTGGGGATTGACAAACTCCGAGCTGATCCCATCAAACCATGTTCATCCCTTTCAAAGATGGCAATGGGGAGGGAAATAACTAAAACTGGGGGGCTGTGGGAAAAATGGGAGTCTATGGAAAGCTGCATTTTCCTAATGAAATAAAAAGGGGAAAAGTTAGCAAGCATATTTACATTTTGCTGATTTTCGAATGAGGCCATTTCGAGGTGTACATGTTCTCTTGCAAACAGAAACTAGACACTGTTGCACGTTTCCAGACATAGGTCCAAAATGTTTGTGAATTCATGAAAATGTGAACTCTGCACCTGTGCAAGCTCATAGACTAGTATGTGTAGACTTACTCATTTAATTGAGAATCAGGTACCATGTACTGCTAAAAATAAAGGGAGTTCCACCTAATCTGTCCACTCATATCCTGGAGACATTTTTGAACTTTGTGCTTTCTGTGACAATTAATACCCCTGGGACTGACTGTAGGCCCTGGCTCCTTTTATAACACTGACTATATAAAAAACCTAAAGATGGTGAGGTAACACTTGAAAGCTGATTGCTGAATGATGCATGTGTTTGGACTGCAGACCTGCACTGCATCATGGAACCTCTATTGTGCATTTGCTCTCATCTTTGGTTGTCTCCTGTCTCAGCCATCTCTTTTGATCTCAGATTCATAGTGTGATCACGTCAGTGCATGGGATCTTACCTAATAGTTCCTATCACTGCAGGCTAGTGGTGGCATAATGATGCCCAGGTGTAGCTGTTGCAAGACTCAGTGATCATAAAAGGATCAGAAATGTTTAAGGCATGTCCCCGCCTTCCTAGTGGCCTCCTGGTAATGTGATCTTTCCATCATATGAGCTCACCTTTGTCAACTTTTCTATAGTACTTCCTTTAATTGGCAGAAAATAGGCAATATAATTCAAAGGTGTTCCGAATGGGGGCCTCAAAATACGTTTGGCTCAGGGTCCCAAAAATATTCTTAAAATGACTCTGAAAAGCTTGTACCTGCCATAAACCCCCAGCATCGCATATGTGTTTTTAAAAAATGCAGCTTTGGTTGGAACTGCTTTAATGGACTCTTCTCAGCTGAAGTTGAGACCAAGCTCACATTTTGTTTCAGATGATATTCTCCACTTGTGTCCTGCTTCTTTTCTTCTCTCCAGAATGGAACCTGTCAGAGAAGCTGATTCAGCTTCGAGATTCAAAGTGATTTCAGAAAGTCCTCCCCCCCTTTCAAAGAAGATGATGACACACCCAAAGCACAAAATTTGAATAAATAATTTGCAACAACTATCCTTAGATCTACTCAATGGGGGTCATTCTATAGGTCAGGTTCAAAGAAAGAAAGACCCCTACACTGCCATTATGAAGTTTATGATAGTCATGATTGTTTTAGCCAGGAAGGAGGGTTCGGATTTATGAAGGTTTTGCCATGCCCTAAGATAGGTATCAAAATGTATTGGGATGGTCTTACGCCAAGAAAAAATCTTCATAAATGAGTCCTATCTTTCCCAGCTAGAGATTGTTGTAAGCCTACATAAATCATGTGCATATACATCATTTCAATAAACATGGACAAATCCAGATGTTGATGACATAGACTTTGTGGCCTTCAAATTTATAAAGAAATACTAATAAACAGTGTTCATACAAATTGTTGGAAGTGACCATGTATTGTGTGGAATTTCCCCAGATATTGCATGCTGTTCCTGAACTTGTTTTTGTTGTACATAGAACTATGTGCAGTTTACCCCTGCCAACCATAGGTAAAGTGCGCATGCTCTCCTTTTAAAACATGGTAAAATTGGAATACATCTAATCTACACATTTGATTTACTTCTAAGTATCTAGTATATGGTACTACTGGTACCCAGGGTTTGTAAATTAAATGCTTCTAGTGGGCTACAGCACTCACTGTGCCACTCACTGCAGAATCCCTTTAAAGCATCTCTCCAGTCCTGCCACTGCAGCCTTGATGTGCAGTGTATAAACTGCAAACTTGACATTTCAAAATCCCCCTTTTGACAGGCCTAAACCTTCCCTTTTAATATCGAAATGTCACTCCTATGGTAGGCGTTATTGCCCAATTAGGCAGAGTGCATGGTATACAAAAGTAGGACAAGTCGAAATTAAGGCGAATGTTATCTAAAAATCATGCAGTGCAGCAAGCCTCTTTACTACGCTGCTTGACAGGGAAAGGGCAGGAATGCACCATGTTTAACATAATACTTTGAATTCCTGTCTTTTTCTTGTGCTGGCGCACAATGTGCTGCCTATCACCAACGCAAGGCATCCTTTCACCAGGGTACCAGGGTGTCTGCATTGTAAGCAGGATTGTTTTTGTGTAGGAAGAAACAACTCTTGCACAAAACAATCCCCTGAGGCAATTACCTCTTTTTATGTTTACTGGAGAATGCAGTACACATAAAAAGATAAAACCAGAAGAAATAAAGATACTTCAACTCGTTATGCCTCCCCTGGCAATGCGTAGCTGTTTTTATGCATTCCCAGGTCTACCAGAAATGGCAAATCTGGGAATGTGCCAACATCCATGGGTGTCATGTGGAAACACCTACGTGCCACCTATTGAATATCTCCCAGGGGCAGAGTAATGCAACACAGTGATTTGTGCTGCGTTGCGTTACTCTAGATTTATCAAGCCACTCAGGACCACACAAGGGGGCCTTCCATGACTTGACAAATCCAATTTATAAATTGCCCGCTCTTGTGCCCCATTGAGTGTCGCAAGGGTGACACAACTCTTGATAAATATGGCCCTAAGGTTTTACATGTTCTGGCAGTGGAAAACCTCCAAAGGCCTTTTTCTCTGTGGCCATGATGGCTCTACCTTTGGAAACACTGGGTGACATTGTAGCAACTTATAATGCTTAACTTCAGTTTGGGAGCATCTAGAAAACGATCCAAGGGCTATTTTTAATAGAAATGTAAAAATCGACATTATAGGTAAAGTCAGATTTTATATTGCTATTAGGGAAAATACACTTTTAGAAAATTGACTTTACCTTTCTAAACTTAAAATGCCCTTCTGCCGGAGTCTAATGCCACCTGACTGCTGATGGCCCCACTGTAAAGAGGTATTGATTACTTTAAGAAAGCAGACAGAGGGCTTCGGGTGTGGTGTAGAGGGGAGTTTTTATTACTTGGGCAGGATGGCCTGGGGACTGTGCCCTGCTCTTGCATGAGCTTCTAAAGCTACTTACCCTGTCACTGGAAGATGTAGCTCACACCTGGGCCTGCTTCCAAATTTCATCCTAGTCAGGTTGGCTTCACACCCAGTGGGGGAGGGTTGAACAGCCCAGAACTGGTTTAGGGGATGAACAAAGGGTTGTCTTCTACCTATGGGCTGATTCTGAGCATATTGGTGGACCCCATAGACCTATCCTCAAACCACTCATGGACATGTGAAGAGTCAGAAGAAGAACTGTCCTGCTGTCTGAATCCTGAAGGAAGAATGGAGCTGATTGCGTGAACCCAGAAGCCCAGAAGTGATTCCAGGGCTAGTTGGCTGACCTTCTGTGTGAGTTACAAGGACACAACAAACTTCTAGAGGCTGTTTCCCTGCTACTGCCCAGCTAACCAGTTTCTACTGAACCTGCCCTGGACCGTGCTGAAGGCCTCTGTTGAAGCGAATTCCAACCCTCAAGTGGTATTCCCTCCCACCAGGTACTGAACCTTTGTCCAAAGTGCAAGAGCAGATACTTGGAAACTTTTTGCCAACTTTTCATTTGAAGAATCGAAGGGTGACCAGGATCACCAACAGGCTGAAACCTTCAACACTGTGTCGGCATCCAGATCCAACTTGCCAGTTTGATCCAATTTCAAGAAAAATTTCTGAGTCCGAACGTAGAGGGCGTCAGTGAGACCAATGCCGAGCCACATCAATCCAAAGCTGAGATCTTGTTGGGTAGAGACTTTGGACTTCAGCCACTTGAAGTTCTACCCATCTTCAGTGATGATTACACCAGGACCCTTCTTTCCTGCTCCCCACCATTGTTGAACCCTGCTTTGGATTCAGCTTGTAGTTTGCCCCTCCGACAGCTTACTGGCGACCACTTTTTCTCCAGAAAATGTTCTTCGAAGGTAAACTTTCCATACCTGGTCATTGTATCTGACCGGCAGTCTACTTGGTCAGCTTTAACTTTTGAATTTGGCCTCATCTGACACTACCAGATACCCACCTGCGTAGCTTAACACTTTTTGGCATTATTTTTAACTCTGAATTTCACAACACATTTTCATGGTTCTACTTATTGAATTTTTGTCATTTTGGTGGCACTTCATTTATTAAAATATCCTCTATTTTCCTAAATTGGTTTGTCATTCTGTAATGTTGTGGTTTCACTTTCTTACTGTTTGAGAACATATAAGTACTTGCCACATTGTCTATAAAGTTATGCCTGACTGCTCAGTGCCCCAGCTACCAGAGATTGAGAACATGTTGATTTAGTGATTTTTGTGATTACCGCTGACAAGGATTTTGATTATTATTGAACTGGGGTTTCATCCTCTTCAGCTAAAACTCCAATTACTTACACAAATTAATTCTAAGCAAATTACAAACAATTGTTAAAAAATGCAATATAAATCTAAGTTTCAGTTTAGAAACCATTTGTTAAATCATTAGAAAAGCAAAGATTTTTCGAGTCCTACCTGATGGAGTGCAACACCCTTACTACCGAATGCCTCTGAAACACTTTTTTAAGCAAATTGTCGCCAAAACCTCTGCTTTACTGATAAATACTATTCGTATCAATGAAGTAGGCGAGCTACATATCCTCCAGAATCCACCAATATTCCAACGTTTTCTGGGGTTTGCAAATTTAGTTTAACACTGGCAACGTTTTGCAAAGTTCCTGATTTTTGCCATCTATGATATTGTCCATGTTTTCGAGGTTACATTCCTCTTCACCCTCTCAAATTTTATCTGCAGATTATACAATAATATTTTCTGCATTCCAAGAACATTTTCACTTACATCAAACAATGGGAAATGCATGCATGAAGTCGCCAAGTGTTTCACAGAACTTCACAAAGGTTGTGAGAGCAAAATGTTGAACTTTGCACAGTCCAAATCCACATATTTTTCACAATGTTAACAGGTAACCCATATCAGTCCCTTACTGGTGAACTCATTCAAGCTCTGTTCTGGGTCCTAACATAGAAACATGAACCGGGACCAGACTATACTTTGTTCAGAACCACAGGGACTCTGAGCCTTAACTGACTATGGTCCTCCTTTATGTGTTGGCCAATGAATTTTGATACATGTGGTAAATCCTCTTACCGCACATATTGCAATTGCGAGTATTACAGTTTTTAGCACAGACAGTACATACTGCATGTAATAAAAACCACACCCTCCAGATAAAGGAAGAAAAACATACCAGATAAATTATTATTTAAAACAAAAAAAGATTCTGAAGTAAGCTCAACAATGTGCCTAGTTTCCCGCAAATTGGGCATGTTTCCATAGGTAAGTTTATGAAATACCCCAAGGAAGTACCATTTATGATAAGATGTATGCTACATGCTCACTAAATGAGGTCTTGTTTGACTACATATCTGAACTATAACTCATTGGAACAAAATTCGAAAATAAAACACCCAGCCCCCCGTCCTGGTTGGTGAATTCATTTTCTATAATCCCAAACAAGCAATCTCTTTTCTATGAAATATGTGAAGAAATTTAAAAAGAAAAGTAGGAAAGAAATGGTACAAGTAGTCAGGTAAGGAGAAAAGGCGGCAGGATCAATGGAACAGGCAAGAAAGAAGAGGCATAGGTAAGAGTTCAATACTAGGGCATAGGTGGAGGTAGAGGTAAACGGATATAGGTAAAGAGTTAAATGGGTAAAAGCTACTGGTCAATAGGTGGGAAGAGGTTGTGGGTTGTTGGTAAGGGGAAGAGGTATTTGGAAATGGTAGGGCTACAGGTACTAGATATAGGCAGGGGTGAGGTATTTTGTCATATGAAGGGGTAGTACTAGGGGACATGTTTGGGTAGTTGTACAGGAGTATAGTCAGGGTAGGTTTACAAGTCAATAGGTAGTGGAAGATGTGTCATCAGAGGTTGAGATACTATGGTATACATACTTGAAGTGGTATTAGGCTATAGATAAGAGCTGAGGTATAAGAGAATATGCCAGTATAGCCGTGTTAATGTAGTGAGAGAGGTACAAGGGTATACGTAATGTTGGAGGCAGTAGAATAAAGGCAGGGATGGAAGTGCAAAGGTATAGGCAGTACATAAAGAAACATGGGTATAGGTAGAGTGAAATAGCAAATGATATACACAGATAGAAGTATTAGGGTGCAGAATGTTGAGAAACCAGGGTATAATAGTGGTAGATTTGCTAGTCTAAGGGTGGGAGTAGAGGTACTGTTATAAGTTAAGGTACAGATACTACTGTACAGCTTAGTGGCTAGGGAATAGGCGGAGTACACTGTATAAGGAAAAGTAAAACACAAGAGTAAAGGATAGAACATATTTTTGGGGAAGAGTAATGGAGAAAGAAAGATAGAAACCATAGCTCATAGGGATAGTTAAAAACGAGGGTACACAGTAAGGGCCTGAATATGACTTTCAACGGGGCAGGAGCAGGCGGTACACCACTCCACACTCCTGCACTCCCGAAGGTCGCCGATGCATGCCAGATTACAAGTTTAAAGTGGTCTGCTGGGGGCAGCATGGCAGTCCCATTGCTGTGCTTTGGAAAACAGGCACCACAATGGGACCGCACAACAAGTTTCCTGCACGGCATGTACTCAAACATCCATGCTGTGCAGGAACTGGGGTTTATGCACACAGGGAGGCACAACATGTCCTCTCCTGTATTCTTTCCCATGCGGAGGAGCCACAGTGGGCTGCTAGGAACCTCCATGGCACCACCGGTGGAGAGGAAAATCGGGTATGCTTAGTGGGATCATGGTGGTCCCTCCAAGAATATTGTGGCCTCATTAACAGCACACCACCAAAAGTGAGTGGCAGTTCCCTGGCGGCTGCAGTGGTCCCATGGCAGTTCGAACACCAAAGTTGTAATGGGGCAGTCGGGCCACTGCTGAGGTGGCGGCTGGACCACCAACACATTGCCCTGCGAGTCTGGCGGTCCTCAGACAGCCAGACTCGTAATTAGGCCCCATGTCTGAAAAGACTGGCGTAGGTCATTCATGGTCTATAACGTTTCAATTACATAATCAAAATATTACGATCATTTACTACATGCGAACGGCGGGTTTTCCCGCTGTGCGCTGAGAATCGCGGAATCCCGCGGTTCATGACGAGCTCAGCTCATCATCAGCGTACGAGAGGTGTACCTCATGACGAGCTGACCTTGTCATCAGCGTGTAAGGGGTTAAGTACCACTCAAGTTGACAAAGTCAGTATCAGTAAAGCAAGGCCTTAAATGCTGGAGCATTAACAGAGTAAATATTGTGGTCACCTCTCGCCAAAATGGCGGACAGTGGAGAGACAATGGACAACCCTCTCCGGGATCGGCAACGGAGGGAGCTGAAGCGGGGGGGCAAAGTCAACGATCCTGGCGCTCGAGGTCTAACAGTCCCCGTTGGGACTCACCCGGAGAAAACACAGCACGATGAAACGAAGCACACAGGACTTGCAGAACACCGAACAGTAATGTATAAAGTGTGTTTGTTGGTACGACTGGGTGCTCAGAAGGGGCGGATTGGGGCCGGCCCAGGTATTGAGGGCCGGGTTCCCTTACTTTGCTTGCATACCCGAGGCCTGAGGGACTGAAGGACCTGGGACACTGCCGGGGGGCGGCCGGGACGGAGCTGGCCACGTGTTTCCCGAGCTAGAAGTTCCTCGGCTTATCACCGGGGTCGGGTTGGGCGACAGGCGCTCTGCTAATTGGGGTGGTGGGTAGTTTGAAACCCACGGAGCAGGGGGCAGGGAGGGGGGATTTTGTTATTGCAGAGGTGGGCGGGATGGTTGGGGTCCAGGGAGGGTGGAGACCAAAGGGACTGTCGGAATCGCATATGGCTGTCTGTAATGTTAGAGCATGTCGGGGGGGTTCCAGGTCGGGTGGTGACCACTGGCGGGGATCCGGGGAGGGACGGGGAGTTGGGGGTTTGTTATGGTCGAACGATATATTGAGATATGAAGTCATTAGCAGTTCAGTGATGCACGGTTGGAATGGTTTACAAAGCAAGGGTTATGGCTAGGCATTGGGAAAAGAGCTTGAGAATCATGAGCTGGAATGTCAATGGACTTGGGGACAGGCTCAAGCACTATAGTTCTTCAATTTCTTAAAAGACACCAACCGGACATAGTAATGTTGCAAGAAACCCACCTACTGGGTAACACATGTCACGCACTTAACAGGTGGGGCTATACTCTCGCCTCGCACTCGGGCTTCACATCAGGTTCCAGGGGGGTGGGGATACATATGCGCCGCTCGCTGCCCTTCCACATTGACAGGTCTAAGGTAGACCCACAAGGCCGTTTCACGGTGGTCACAGGACGCTGGGAGGGGTACACGCTTAACCTGCTTTCGACATACATCCCGCCGGGATTACAAGCCCAGGCCTTTACAGACCTGGGCAAATTGCTGCTCTCCCTTCCCGAAGGTCAATTGGTCCTAGGCGGGGACTTCAATTCTGTAGTATCGGGGCTCCTTGATAGACAGCCCCCCAGGGATCTTCCCCAAGGGCGCCTCTGGTTGGCTGACTTTCTTGAGGCCTTTGGACTCACCGACGTTTGGCGTCACCTTCATCCCACACATAGCCAATTCACCTTCTTCTCAGGGCCACATCATACCTTCTCTCGGATTGACTATATCCTCACCGTCCTGCAGCACCACACTATAATACGGGAGGCCACGCTATTACCCAGGGGCATTTCGGACCATTCCCCTATTACTACACATATTACGTTCGGGACCAGGAGGGAGGGGTGTGTATCGCCAATAAACCCCTGGCACCTAAAGAACGAAGACACGCGGGGGAAACTTGACACTTCCATCTCCAATTACTTTGAAGAGAACTTGGGATCGGTAGACTCCCCTGTCACGGTATGGGAGGCATTCAAAACGGTGATTAGAGGGGAGGCGCTTTCAGCCATCGCGGGAAAAAAACGGGAACGGCAATGTCAGGTCACTACAGTTGAGGCGGACCTTGCGGCACTGGAAGCTGAAGCTCTTGAAAAGGGGGCCAGGTCGATTAGGCACAAGTGGCAGGTTAAATTGGCAGAATACAGAGAGCTGGTCTCCCTGGAGGCCCAGACGGTGGCTAGACACAGAATGGGTAGATTGTACGACCAGGGTGACAAAGCTGGGAAGCTCATCGCCTGGTTAGATAAAAAACAGCAAGCCAAGAAGATAGTCCCATTAATTCATGCGCAATCCGGAGTGATTCTCACAGAGCCTCGTGAGATAGTGGAGGAGTTTGCTAGACACTATAAACAGGTCTATACAAGGGTGTCTGACCGACCAGAGGAAGACTCTATTGCCCTCCTTGCTGATATCCGAATGCCGTGTCTATCTGATGAAGATCGAGAGTCCATTGATAGCCCCCTCACAGAGACCGAACTACAGCGGGCGATAATGGAACTCCGGCCTGGGAAGGCAATGGGTCCTAACGGCCTCCCGATAGAACTCTACAAGATCAAACCAGATACAGTCAGTAAGCACCTTAAAGCCATGTTTGAGACAAGTAGAGAGAAGGGAATATTGCCGCGCGACCAGCGCATCGCCACTATAGTGGCAATCCCGAAGGAGGGGAAGCCGGCTGAACACTGTGCCTCATACAGACCGATCTCGCTCCTAAACGCTGAGCCGAAAATACTGGCGAAGGCACTTGCCAATAGGCTCAAACCAGTACTTAGTACGCTGGTTCATCCTGACCAGTCAGGATTTATGCCACACCGGAATACGGCCCTCAATATCCGTCGCCTACACGGGGTGCTTGGCCAGCGCCATAGACTGACGGAGGACGCGGTGGTGGTCTCCCTGGACGCTACTATGGCGTTCGACACCCTAGAATGGCCGTACATGTTCGCCGTCCTGCGTAAGCTGGGCTTCGGACCCCGATTCTCGTCATGGGTTCGTCTCCTCTATTCGGAACTGCTGGGACAGGTCCTAGTGAATAATAGAGTATCGGAGATCTTCACTTTGGAATGGGGCACTAGACAGGGCTGCCCTCTCTCCCCTCTCCTGTTCGCCCTCTCCCTTGAACCTTTGGCTGCCTGGATTAGACAGGACGTATACCTTCGCGGAATAGAGTGGGCGGAGGGATGGGAAGATAAAATGTCCCTATACGCTGACGACATTCTTTTATACCTCTCCAAGCCACGACGATCAATCATCGCTGCGCTGGACATCCTCGCCAACTTTGGTCGCAACTCCGGCTTCAAAGTCAACTGGAGCAAATCCTACCTTTATGTCCTCAGAGGGGAGTCACCGAGGCTTCCTGCCACTTGTCCCATCACAGTGGTTGAGGAGGGCTTCAAATACCTGGGAGTGTTCGTCTCCACGGACAAAGCCCTATCCTATGAGCGTAATCTTCTACCTCCCCTTCGGCGTCTCCAGCGAGACGCCCAATCTTGGCAGGATCTGCCATTGTCATTGCTAGGCCGGGCCGCCTTATTCAAAATGATGGCGCTACCCAGGTTCCTGTATGCCCTCCAAAACTACCCTGACCTAGTGCCTGACGCCTACTTCAAGGCTGTTGACGCCGCTCAACGTACCCTCCTCTGGGCGGGCGCCCCTCGTATTGCCTTGCAAAAACTCACACTGGGGTGGTATGACGGAGGCATAGCCCTACCCGACATTCGGAAGTACTACTGGGTGGCTCATCTCTCAGCTATTAATCAAGGGACCTATGGGGACGGTAATGATCCGGCCTATGGGATGGACAGATGGCAACTCCCGGGGGGGGACTACGAAATCGCACTCTACTCCAAAGGGGGTAAACATCACTTCACTGGACCTACGCAGCATTCGGTACAGATATGGCACATAGCCCAAAAAAACTTGGCTGGTCCGGGGTCCTCACCATGGCCACGCCGCTATGGGCCTCGGGCAAATTAGGCAACCTGGGCCAAACTAAGGGATTCCGGAATTGGGACCTGATTGGGATCTCACAAATCAGAGACGTCTGGGGACCCAAGGGTGTACACACATTCGAGCACATGCAGGCAACCTACGAACTGGCACATACCGAATACTTTCGATACTTACAGTTGCGACACTCGCTCCAGGCAAACATTCCACCAGGCACTACACTACCTGTATGCTCACCTCTTGAAGACAGGCTGTTAGATGGCCTAATTCCGGAACACGCTATATCCCTCACGTACAAAAAATTACTTAATAACTCCCCCGACATACTCCTTCCTCTAAAAGAGAAGTGGGTGGCTGATGGGTTAGAAATTGATGAGGAGGAGTGGACCTATGCTCTGGCGTCCCCCCGGGAAGTAGCAATATCAGCCCGAATGCGCCTAATTCAGTTGAAGATACTTCACAGGATTTACATTTCAGGTGCAAAGCTGCAGAGAATGGGAAGGGGTGGGGACGGACTCTGCAGGAGGAGTTGTGGTGCAGAGAGTACCTTCTTCCATATCCTTTGGGGGTGTCCAAAGATTCAACTGTACTGGGGGAGGGTGGTCCGCTGCATGCAAGAGGTGTGGGAGGTAGAACTACGGCTGGAGGCAAAAAGATGTCTGCTCAACATTTGGGAACCAACTGACCTGTCACATAAGGGGAGGCTTTGGGTCACGCTTGGGCTGATGATGGCTAAACGCAACATTGCCAGACTGTGGGGTGATCCCAACCCGCCGAAACTGAGAGACTGGAAATGTGACATGGACTGGTCCATGCTGCAGGAGAAAACGGTGTATGTCTCACGAGGCTGTCCTCGCAAATGGGTGGAAATATGGTCCAGGTGGAACGAATATAGGGGGAACATCTGTGAGCCCCCGCTGACCACGCGGTCTGGCTCACTGGACATGCAAGACGCGACCTGATTCCTAGCACATATACTAATTTAGTTACCGTACATGTGCACCTGAACTGTTCTGAACCTTACAGTTGTGTAACGTGTCGACCAAGTTAATGGGGGGGATGTTCTTAGTTTGTTTCTTTCTAGGGACCTACACACATCGACCATGTGCTATGCATTAAACTGAAAATATGACCTTCCTTATCCCTCATTATCCTTCAGGATCTCACAGTTGTACATTATGCAACGCCACCGTACCCCCGGGTTGACGGTCTGGGCTGTGTATAAAAATGTGTCTACATTACTGATTTTACTGTTGGCCGGCCCTGTGGGGTTGTAGGCGAGGAATGTCTTATGTGATCTGCTCAATAAAGGTCTCTAAAAAAAAACACAAAAAAAAAACCAGAGTAAATATTAGCTGTCCATAATCTCAATAATGCATGCTTCACTTTTGAAAATACATGTCTTGTAAAAAGGTCTGAATTCATGGACTGTATCTGAAAATGCATGGTTTCTGAACTGAATTTGCAGCGATATATATATACAACCATCCCTATGCTTTGTATTGCAAGCCATTCTATCCTTTTTTATGTCTGTCTAAGGAAAATCAACCCAAATTGTTCCCAACAAATTCCAGCTGATTTTCCAATGTCTATTACCTATAGTCCTTATTTTGACTCAAGAGTCTTCTCATGGCTGCCTTCACCTCCCGGTTCCTGAGGCTGTAGATGATCGGGTTGAGCATGGGAGTGAAGATGGTGTACAAAACGGCTACCACCTTCACATCCTTACTCATGGCTATCGTGGAGGAAGGCCAGATGTAGCTGAAGATTCCACTGCCGTAGTACAGGGCCACCACGATGAAGTGAGATCCGCAGGTGGAGAACGTTTTCCGTCTGCCCTTGGATGAGCTCACCTTCGTGATAGCAAAGATGATACGGATGTAGGACACTACAATGAAAGTCAGAGGGAACATCCCTGCCAACACCACCACCATCAAGAAGATGGCTTCTGCTAGGCGTGTGTCTGAGCAGGAGATCTTAAAGAGAGGGGTGACATCACAGAAGAAGTGGTTCACTATATTGGATCTACAGAAGGTAAGTTCTGAAACAGACACAGCCTGCATAAGAGAGTTAACAAAGCCACAGATCCAGCAGGTAACCACAAGGCGAATACGCACGTTTCTGTTCATGGTGATGGTGTAGTTGAGAGGAAAGCAGATGGCCACATAGCGGTCATAAGCCATGACCGCTAACAGGTAACACTCTGCAACAACAAAGTACTGAAAAAAATAAAGTTGGGTGATGCAACCAGCAAAGGAAATAGGTTTTTTGCTGTCAATTAAATTGTCAAGTAACTTGGGGACAGTGACAGAGGAGAAGATGATGTCAATGACTGCCAAGTTGGCTAGGAAAAAATACATTGGGCTGTGCAGCCGATGGTCTGTCACGATTAGTGTGATGATGGTCAAATTTCCCAGGGCAGTGATGAGGTAGACCACAAGGAAGACAATGAAGAGGCTGTAGTTTGAATCCTGGCCATCGGAAAGGCCCACAATAAGAAATTCTGTCACAATAGACTGGTTCTGCCATGTCTCCTGTGCCATTACAACGATCTAAGGAAACAGAAAAAGTAAAACACACATGATTGAGATGTACATCTTCCAATAATTATTTATATGCTCACCTTGAAACTGAATTTCTCCTCCTGTTTTTGAAATCAGGTATACATTAAAAAACAATTATTTTCTCGAATGCAGTCATAAAACATTAACAGGCACATGCATCAATATTGCATTTTGCGATTCCTTAATTCTGAAAAATAAGGAATCGCAATAAAGGAATTGCAAAATGCAATGCATCGAGATATTGCTTTAAAATTTGCAATTTCTTATTATTCCTTAATTGCGACTCGCAATTTGCGAGTCGCAATTAAGGAATACCTCCCCATTCATTCCTATGGGCCTAGAGGCCCATAGGAATGAATGGGAAGAAATTCTCAATTTGCGATTAGCAATTAGCGAATCGCAAATTGAAAATGCGATTTCAAGGGTGCAGGGGTGTCCAAAGGACACCCCGTAACACCCCTGAAATCAATCTGTGCACATATGTTGTGCACACACATGCCCTTAGGGCATGTGTGGGCACAACAAGAAACATGACACAAAACTGCATTTTTCAAGGTTTTCGCAAATTACCATGAGGTTCAACCTCATGGTAATTTGCTCCCCTTAATTGCGAAATCGCAATTTTTAAATGTTTCATGCATTGCATTTAAGGAATCGTAAAATGCGATTCCTTAAATGCAATCGTAATTTGAGAATTCGCAAATATTAGTGAATTCTTAAATTGCGAGGGCCTTGAACCTTCATGCATTCCAAAAGAGGATTTTGCAATCACAAACGGCCGATTTTTGAGATCGCACCGGTTGCGATCGGAAAATCCTTTGATGCATGTGCCTGCTAATGATGTGATATTGCCAAGATTGCTGTACTTTCGAACACCAAAAACAGATTTAGCCCATTGTTGAACTTTCTGATTGATCTATTTTTTTTCGTTTTGTGACATTTTTTAATACTTGACTTTTCCTATCAATTTTTTTGATGGCGCTATTAACTGTCTTTTCTTTATTAAGTTATTGATTGTACCATATTGTGCATGTTCTCCCAGAATAGAAAACACACTCTGAGAATTAAATTATTAAATTTGAAGGTCAAGTTCTGCATCCAATTGCACCCTGTCCCATCCCATCACTTCCCATTTCATCCCATCCCAACGTACCCCATCCTATCCCATCCCATCCCATCCCATCCCATTGAAAGCAATTTACTCCAATCCTGAACCATTTATAAAATGCTAGACACTTTAGGGCATCCAAGAGTTCTGTAGATTAGCACAGCAAGTACAGTCACAAACGTTACCATCACCCAACAGTGGCTGTATAGTAGCTATTTTTGCTTGGGCTCTCAGGGTATGGGTTTACCCCAGTAAAGTGTTTGCACTGGAAAGAAACTATTGACTGGCTATACACAGCCATTCATCCACATAGACCAACAGACAAATCAATACCCATTCATGTAGATCTTCAGGACCCAATGCACATTGACCACGTGGCATGCAGTCACCCATTAACACTGACCAACAGATCTTTGTGATGGTATTTTAATTGCTTGCATAGCAGTTTATGCTGCATTAAGGGACTCAAAAAGTTATAGATGTGACTTGAGAAGAAAAGATGAAGTTTGAAGGAAGAGCCTTGTGCCCTCCAGCATTGTGTACCATGCAGTCTGTACTCACATTATGTGATAAGCAGCAATGGCTGGCAACTGCTTTAATGGGAGAAGGAGGATAGCTGATTCAACTGCAGAATCTGCATGGGCGAGCAGATGCTACTTTTGCAATTTTAGGTCTGAGAAAAGGGGAAAGGCAAAAGACAAGACAAAGCATGGTATCCCACACCACCTATATATCTTCTACTACAGCTCAAAGTGCACAGTGGACTGACAGAAAACAATTTTAAACCATTTATATTTTGTACCATAGCATATTTTGTATTGTTTTTAACATAGATTTCTTGTCATTTTCCTGCCATAGCGATTCTGTGCTTGCAGCCTATCTCTGGGTGACATGATTGGGTGTAGTTAACAGTTGGGCTTTGTGTATTCTGCCTAGACAGCAACGCATAATAGGGAGCTTAGGTGTGCCTGGATGGGCCATCACTGTCAGAATGGAAGGGAAGAGCTAGGCACATTCCTACTTATGCTTGAATTTGCTGTGTCTGACCTACAAACAAAGGGCTGCATACCTGCTGTAGTTAGTATGGAGCCAGGGACAGGAAGGCAGGGCACCTGTGCATTTCAAAGGCATGCCTCTTTAAGCTTCTCCCCACTTTAACTGTGTAAAAATACTGGACCTCAGACACCAGTTCTTCAGTACACTTCTGGACTTGTGGATACATAGCGGGGAAGAAGGTCTGCTGTGCTGCTGAAAGGACTGCCACTCTGCTGGAATTCTTATCTGAAGGACTGCTGCTGTGTTGTGCTGACTTGCTGCCTGCTACCCTTTTGCCTGGGTGAGAAGGACTGGACCTGCTTCTCTTGAAGCCAGAACCCCAGAGTGACTCCAGGGGCCAGTTGGCTGGCCTCCTGATTCGAAGTCTCAGAGAAGCAACAGGCTTTCAACAACCTTGCACCTGCTCCTGGACTTTGCCATCTGTGAGTCTATGCTGCCAATAAATGCCATCCTAAGTGGGCCTAAGTGGGCTTAGGTGCTCTACCAATCCCTGTTGATCCAGCAGAACCAACGCATCTCCTCTGCTGCATGGCGCTATCACGAGTAGGAGTGATGCATCCCTGTTGCTAAGTGGATGGACCCCGTCGCAAAAACCTGCATCGCTGCTGCAGCGCGCACCCTCTTTGAAACTGCCGCTGCAAAATGCCTGCTCCGTGCAGGCCCTAGCATCACTCATTGTCTGCAGCCCGCAGCTCCTCAGAACCAATGCATCGCCCCAACTGTGTGACGCATCCTCGATGCCAGTCTTTGCATTGGAAGCTCTCATCAACAGGATCCTTGACAACAGCACAGGGCCTCACATCGCAGCCTAGCTGCACCTTGAAACTGATGCATCACTACGGCTGTGCGACACATCTTCGACGTAGATACTCACAATTCTCTGCAAACCAGTATTTAAGGTACTCTGTTTAGACAGCCCAAATCGGGGCCCTGTGGATGTACTGCTCTCCATTGTGGTCTACCTGAATTTCCGCCTCAGTCCCAGTTCCAGCAGTTGAAACTTTGAACTTTTTGGTGCTATTTTCACTAAAATCTTTACAATTGCATTTTTGTGGTTCTACTGATTTGATATTTGTCATTGGGGTCTATTTTATTAATTAAAAAGTACTCTATTCTTTCTAACTTGATGTGGGACCCTTGTGGTGTGGTGCTTCTACTTTATCGGTGTTTGAAGGTTTGCACAAATACTTTATACCTTATCTCTAAGTTAAGTCTGATTGCTCTGTGCCAAGCTACAAGAGGGTTGGAGACAGGTTAATTTAGGGTGAGCTCGTACCTCACCCTGACAAGTATTGGAGTTTCTGCCTCTCTACGGCTCTCACCCCAGTCAAAAAACAACCCAATTTCATACAGGATGTTTGCAAACATTAAATATCTTGCATAAAATTAAACACACCAAAGAGCCATTCGATATTTGTAGCAAAAAGGTATGAGAATTTGTTCACTACAAGTTAGTTAAAAACACTGTGGCTCAGAACGTGTAGAAGAGGTTAATATTTCGTATATTTTGCTAAAGTGTGCAAAATAAAAACATGTTGCCTCAAATAGTTCCTTTCTTTGTATCACTGCTCACACAGAAAAACAGAGCAGAAGAGGGAAAAGCTAGGTTTTGTTTTCATTTTTTCTACTGCAACTTTAAATATGTTCTATGTCCTGCCTCTGCACTATTGGCTCCAGCAGCAGACATTGTGATGTCAGAACGAAACTGTAATAAACTATAAAAGTTGAAAGGCTATGCCATTTCATTAGTGCTAGCTTTTTGTTTGCTTTTCCAACCTCTTAGGAGTTCTTCACTTCATTATCCTTACTGACACATAGGGCATCCATATTGCCCTGGGCTTTCCACCACTTTTTCAAGTGGTTGGGTATAGGGTTTGGGCAGTCCTAGTTAGTGACCGACCCTCCTTCCTACATTCAAAGATAGTTAGGCTACTAGGTGTCAAACTCATATTTCAATACTCACTGTGCTGTGTGTGGTCATTCTCTGCAGTCAGGAATCTCCTGGACTGGGTCTCTCTGATTGGCTATCCACAAGCTTCTTTAACTGTCAGGACACTTCAAAAACTCAGATAGATGGTGGGGAATTGCTATTTGTTCAACCACAAGTCAAGACCATAGTACATGCTACAGAAAATATTACCCTCAATTTCTAGTTCATGTTGTGCGCTGGAATTATAGTCATTGGGCAAGGTGCCACCAAGAGAAAGCTTGTAAAATGGTGGCAAAGGGCTATGGAGATGGTTTGCACAAAGTCTAGAACTATAAGAAGTTCACTTTCTTAGTGTCTCTCCCCTGAGGCGGAAGCCGGGGGCTCTGTTGCTCGTTTTAAACAAAAGCTGTTTTAAACTGTATTTTTATTAATTTGTATAACGTGCACTGCGTAGTTGATTGAGAACTTACTTTGCACACCTCTAGGCCCCCTTGAACCCTGTTTCCCAGTGCACATTGCCATCTCGTGACCCTCGGGGAGAAAGGGTTCCAGCGGCCATCTTGGGTGAGGGAAGGGTGGCGCTGCAGCTGCTGGCCGCCTCCCGCCCTCCCAGAGTATTTAATTAGGCCGACAGCGCAGCGCGCTGACTTTCTTAGTGTCTCTCCCCTGAGGCGGAAGCCGGGGGCTCTGTTGCTTGTTTTAAACAAAAGCTGTTTTAAACTGTATTTTTATTAATTTGTATAACGTGCACTGCGTAGTTGATTGAGAACTTACTTTGCACACTTCTAGGCCCCCTCGAACCCCGTTTCCCAGCGCACATTGCCATCTCGTGACGCTCGGGGAGAAAGGGTTCCAGCCGCCATCTTGGGTGAGGGAAGGGTGGCGCTGCAGCTGCTGGCCGCCTCCCGCCCCCCCCCCAGAGTATTTAATTAGGCCGACAGCGCAGCGCGCTGACTTTCTTAGTGTCTCTCCCCTGAGGCGGAAGCCGGGGGCTCTGTTGCTCGTTTTAAACAAAAGCTGTTTTAAACTGTATTTTTATTAATTTGTATAACGTGCACTGCGTAGTTGATTGAGAACTTACTTTGCACACTTCTAGGCCCCCTCGAACCCCGATTCCCAGCGCACATTGCCATCTCGTGACGCTCGGGGAGAAAGGGTTCCAGCGGCCATCTTGGGTGAGGGAAGGGTGGCGCTGCAGCTGCTGCCCGCCTCCCGCCCTCCCAGAGTATTTAATTAGGCCGACAGCGCAGCGCGCTGACTTTCTTAGTGTCTCTCCCCTGAGGCGGAAGCCGGGGGCTCTGTTGCTCGTTTTAAACAAAATCTGTTTTAAACTGTATTTTTATTAATTTGTATAACGTGCACTGCGTAGTTGATTGAGAACTTACTTTGCACACTTCTAGGCCCCCTCGAACCCCGATTCCCAGCGCACATTGCCATCTCGTAACGCTCGGGGAGAAAGGGTTCCAGCGGCCATCTTGGGTGAGGGAAGGGTGGCGCTGCAGCTGCTGGCCCCCTCATGCCCTCCTCAAACCGGATATAGGGATATGGTCCCCCGTCCGCGCAGCGGGCGGGCGCAGCGGGGACGACGGCGGCGCGACGAAGGTGCGCCAAAGGCAAGCCCGTCTGCGCCCGTCCGCGACCGACCGGGACCAGGGGCCACTTCCCCTGGTCGTTTTGTGGGATATAGGCGGTCATACAGCTCGAGCCTCCTGCATCAGCTTCGCCCATCTATGTTATCTAGCTGTGGCCACTCTATATATCCACTGGAGATCCCTCGCTGCTGCACGTACTGTAAAACTGAGCTAATTACCACTACCACCGTCAGGCCTGAGGTAAAGGATTACTCCATGTTTCTGCTTAACTGCAGGTCTTTAGCTAAGCACTGTCTAGAAATCTCCTTGCTCCTAGATGAACATACACCGGATGTGATCTTTTTAACCGAGACTTGGCTAAATCAAGACTCTCAGCCGGATCTGGTACAGGCTATTATTCCTGGTTACCAGATAGCGCGGGTAGACCGACCTCAGGGCAGAGGTGGTGGCCTTGCGATCATTTATAAAGAGAGCTATCTATGCCGCTGCTTGATGGAGGAGATTGAGGATTGCGAGAGTTTTCCTTTTTGTGATCGAGTTTTCCCCTAACACCAGCTTCACGGGTATTCTTATCTATCGTCCTCCTGGAACTATCGGACAATTTAACACCTCTCTCTTGTCGGTGGCCTCCCAATTGGTTACTTCTCCCTCAAATTTTACTTTACTTGGAGATTTTAATGTTCATTTCGATAACCTGTCAGACCCCACAGCACTAGAGTTGATGTCGAGTTTGGCCGCCATTCAATTAGAGCAATTAGTTCCCTCTCCAACGCATGAAAAAGATAATCTCTTAGACCCGATTTTTAGTAATAGCGATCAACTTAAAGTGGGCACTATTAGCTGCCTACCATGGTCGGATCACTTTTTGATAGCCTTCATTTGGACCACGAATAAACTTCCTCCATCCATTTTTACATCTCGGAAAATCCGAAACTGGTCCAAACTCTCTGTAGATATTTGGATGAAGGCTCTTAGCACCACTAGACCTCTACTCTCCCATGACCCAATGGCAAATAATAACAAATATAACGACTGGATCACCACCTCTCTAGATTTGGTTCTCACCTCATACCTATCTGGGTCAAAGAGGCAGAGTAAATCAGCACCGTGGTACACAGAAGAACTTAGGGACAAAAAGCGCTCTTGCAAGAGACTAGAGAGGAAATGGCGCATGACCTACAATTTTATTGACAAAACCACCTACAGGGACGCTATTAAGAACTATAAACTTGCAATACAAACCTCACAGGCAGCCTACTATAACGATAAAATAACAATGGCTAAATCTAAGCCGAAAGAAATATACCGGATAGTTAATTCTATTAACCCCCCCCGCTCGCGGCAGACAATAGTAATTCCCCGTCTAGATGTAACGAGCTGGTTGACTTTTTCTTTCAAAAAGTTAACAAAATGTATCTTTCCTTCCCAGATCCAGCCATTGAATCACCCACTCAACGCTCTGACTCAGTCCTGGATACAGTAACTCCCCCTCATAATAAGCTAGATTCTTTTCCATTGTTGAATTTGGAAACATTGGAGTCTCTAGCACAACAAATAAAGTCTGGCTCACCGTGTGACCCTGCTCCTCCGGGCTCGCTGGGGTTGGCCAGTGAAACCATTCTGCCTACTCTCATGGAGTTGTTGAACTCCTCCATGTTGAGTGGGATGGTACCTGTGGCATGGAAGCATGCAATGGTACGGGCCTTGCTAAAAAAACCTGCCCTTGACCCAGCTAACCCTAGTAATTACCGCCCGATTTCTCTGCTCCCATGGGCATCTAAGATCCTGGAGAAGCACATTAATACCATCCTGATGAAGTTTCTCGAGGAAAATCATCTCCTCGATGCTTCCCAGACGGGCTTTCGCCCAAAACATGGGACAGAGACTGCTTTATTGGCTGTGACTGAGGAGGCGAGACGGATCCTGGATCGGGGGGGGGGGTCAGTGGCAGTGATCCTCCTCGATCTGAGTGCCGCTTTTGACACGGTCCATCATAAAATTCTGATGAACCGTCTCGCCGACCTAGGAGAGCCCTGGTGTGGTTCAAGTCTTTTTTATCTGATAAAACCTTCCAGGTCTTTGACGGCACATCCGTTTTATCGAGCAGGCCTCTGGGGTGTGGAGTTCCTCAGGGTTCATCATTGAGCCCTACGCTCTTCAATGCATACATGAGGCCGCTGGCTGGGATTGTTCGTCCGCATGGTATTAACATCGTTACCTATGTGGACGACACCCAGCTGGTGGTCTCCCTTGGGCAGAAGAGTGGCCTCCAATCACCGCCCAACTTAGCAGTGTGTTTGGAGGAGGTGAGGAGCTGGATGATGAGCTCATGTCTGAAGCTCAACGACGATAAGACCGAGCTCATGCTTTTGGGCCCGGCGGCCCCTTCCACCTTGGAGCTGCTATGGCCCGCGAGCATGGGGGCGGCCCCTGCCCCCAGAGATAAAATCAAAAGTCTGGGGGTATGGCTAGATAAGTCGCTGAGCTTCAATACACAGGCCACCAAGGTGGCGGCCACCTGCTTCGGCCTCCTTAGGGTGATTAAAAAAAATCTTCCCCTTCTTCCATTTGAGGCCAAGCAGATAATTATACAGGGCCTCGTTCAATCCCGCCTGGATTTTAACAACGCCATTTATCTTGGAGCACCGGACTACACCCTACAAAAACTTCAGCGCACCCAAAATTGTGCTGCTCGTGCGCTACTTGGAGTCCCACGAAGAACAATAAAAGCTGGGTTAAGAACGTTGCACTGGCAGCCTGTCAGGGACAGAGTAAAGTTTAAATCTTTGTGCATCGCTCATCAGGCTCTCTGGAAAATGGGCCCAGAAATCAACTGTTCTTTGATTTCCCCTTATCTGCCCAACAAGGCGCTTCGTTCCTCGTCTGCATCTCTGGCCAAGACTCCTAGAATCTTTAAAGCCAGAGCAAGAGGACGCTCCTTCTCTTATAATGTATCAAGACTATGGAACACCCTCCCTCTACACATGAGAAGCAATTCCAACCTAACTAGTTTCCGGAAGCAGCTTAAAACTTTTTTGTTTCAGTAACCAGAATCTTTGTTTGCTCATCTGAGGGCACTCTTGTTTAGTCACAGCGCCTGGACGCCTGAGGGCAGCTGTAGCGCTTTATAAATTTTATTTTCATTTCATTTCATTAGGGGTACCATATTTAAGAAGTAGACTGAATTGCTGAAAGGTGGTTCAGCAGTAAGAGTGCACTGTGCAAAGCTGTCATTCTTGAAGATATGAGTGCAGCAGCAAACAAAAGAAGGAATTAAAGGGACATGTTTTCTGTGGAATATGTATTTGTGTACTGAAATAAAAGGAAAATAAAGGGGAAACAAGACAAGGAAAAAGTGAAAGTTCATGCTACCATAATTTTGGACTCCAGGTTGATAGCAAAGTTGGGAATATGCGCATAGTGGTGAATGACTAACTTGCCATTCTCATTTAGACATTGAACACCAATCCCAAACCATATATGGAATTGAACGCTTGTATAACCACATCTACAACCCAAAAGAGCCTACCAGCTTAGAAGCCAGAAGGGAAAAAGATCAAGTCTGGTTGAAGCTTGCCAAGTTTGGTGGTTACTGGGTGCCCAGGACCATAGAATATGGTAGCAGTTTAAATACATAGGTTTGTAATGATTTTGCTCATTTGTTACTACAATTTAGGCATCAAGGGGTGTCATAAAATGACAGTGAGGAGAAGAAGAGAAGAATAAGTACAGGGAAGCTGCAGAGCATCATTTTGGGAACAGAAAGGAAATGAAGTGCAGAGAATTTACCCAAGACAAGATGGAGAACATTTTGAGGTGAGTTGTAGGGGAGAATAGGGTGCATGATGGAAGGTCCTCAGAAGATAAGCAGGAGACTTGCCATGACCAGGCAGAGTAAAGAGGAAGGACATGGAGCAGAGAACCTTGGATACATCAAAGAGGAATTGAGAGTTATGTGTGTGGCAATGTAGTACCATGGAGGATCAAATTACCAAACTTTAAGAAAAATGTGGTGATTGAAGGGAGGTAATGTCTGTAAGGTACAAAGCACAAGGGAAAGAAAAGAAAAGGCATGGTAGCCGGGAATTCAAAAAGATGGAATCTGGTTGGTGCTTGGAGCCTTGCATAACTTGGCTTCAAGAGGAGGATGCACGGGCATGGGTGAGGTTTGTGGTAGAAGACGGAAGATGTGGAGAAGACGAAGATTGGAGAAGGGGCTAAAATAGAAACCTGAGATCTGAAATAATAGCATGGGATTCAGTGTATTTTCTTCTGATGGACTACGAAGCTATCCAGCATATACTTTGCAATGGAGATGGGAAAAGCACTTTGGATCAATGAAGAGAAAATAGCAGTGGCTCTTAGGGTTTGAACTATAATTTAGCGGACAACACTCTGTTCATGTGGGTAGCAGAGGACATTTGCTCTGCCCCCCTGATTGGCCCAGCAGTGACCTCTCTAACTTGATAGGAACTGCTGTTATGGCAGTTCCTGTCAAGGTGCAAACATTTTAGTGGACAGACTGCTGTTTTTGATGGCCATCCACCAAACTTCAACAACGCTTTTGGTTTTCGAACACAAATACCCAAAGTGGGAGTTTGTTTTTGAAAAACAAAAAACGAATTACCCCTACATCCAGGGACTAGTCCCTAGGTGTGGTGGTTGTTATTTGTTTTGTTGTGTTCCTCCCAGCTTAGTGATGATGAAATGAGAAATATGACATCACATCATCCACCCTTATTTGTGCAGGCAGTGCAAAGACCTCCTTGATGGCTTCTACTTCATTGGCCTTCCAAGAAAGCTGTCCATGAATGGAGATAATGGGGGCTCCGTCAATGGAAAGCTAGGATTCCTCCGCAGCCAAGGGTGGACAGCCCATAGGTGTGGTGGACAGGATACTTCATCATGTTTAGAATGGAGAACACTATTCTAATAAACTATAAATCAGCCCCTTTAGACCTTTAATTGTAGAATCTACTGACCTTACTGTAGAACTACATTGTGTATCCCAATGACCTTTTAGAGCTCTCAGACTGGCAATGTCATGTAGGTAGCAATGTGGACAAAATACTTAGGGCTAGATGTAGGTAATTCATATTTACCGACTCTTAAATACCGAATTTTACCGATTCGGTATTTAAGAGTCGGTAAATATGAAGGGGGGAGATGTAGGTATTACAGATTCTGTAAATACCGAATCGTTAAGATTCGGTATTTACCGAATCTGTAAATACCGAATCGGTATTGCCCATTGATTCCTAGGGGCCTTGAATCCCATAGGAATCAATGGGCAATACCGATTCTGTAATTACAGAATCGGTAAATACCGATTTTAGCAAGGGTGCAGGGGGTGTCACTTTGACACCCTCTAGCACCCCAAAGACGGGCATGTCTGTCTGTCACATGGCTAGGTGAGCCTGGAATCAGTATTTTACCACCCAATTGTATTGGGTGGTAAAATACCGATTCTGTAAGGCCTTAGGGACTCTGAAGAGTCCCACCTACATCTGGCCGTTACCGAATCGGTAAAAATACCGATTCGGTATTTTACAGATTCAGTAAATTTACCAATTCTGTAAATTTACCGAATCTGTAAAATCTGACCCCCTACATCTCAAGATGCCAAATACCGGTCGGAAACGGCCGAATTCGGCCGTTTCCGACCGGTATTTGCCACCTACATCGGGCCCTTACTCCTTTATTCTGAGGATGCCAGGAATACTGAAGCAGTATTCCTTTGTCCCAAATTTCCAATTGCAGTTTGCAGAAATGTGTTTGCCCCAGAAAAAAAGGGTAGTAGCAGTTGGAAATAATATTACCACACCAATTTTGCAGATTATTCCGTATTTCTTGGCCATTTAGCCTACACATTTCACCTGCTTGTACCAGCTGAAATGTCTGCGGTGGGACTGCCATTGTTGTCTCATTGCAGTTCCATGTGGACTACACACCAAAACTGTTTTTTCTTACCTGTCCTTCCCTCATCTCCTAAAACAAATATGAGACGGTTGTCCAGTACTAAGGGAAGTATGCGAAAATTAGGCAATGTGTTTATGAACATATGGATGAGTGGGTAACTGGATGGATGGATGATTGACTGAATTCATCAACCTCATGCACACGCAACACAATGCAGTTCCATTGAGAAAAGGCCAGTCCTATTGGCCTTGATAAAGCTTGTTTATACAATATCCAATGCTGCTTTACAGTATCAGAATAAAACGTGTACGTGTCTCCTGCTGCACGGCATCTGTAAATTCCTGAAGATATCTCACACCTCGTCCTCAGAGGCCCCTTCCAACCACTGAGATAGACATCAGGAGGGAAAGGAGCCATCCGGGGAAAAGGGGAAAGGGAAGAAAATATATCAGCTGCTCTTGTAGAGGACAAAACTCCTGCTTTTAATCGTCAAGATCCCCAAGCCTATGGATGTGAAAAGAAACCAATGAGGTCACCATGTACACTGTTTGCTTTTACAAAACCTTCTGGCACCTCTTCTGTGCCACATGTAAGAGCACTAATTTAATGTAGTCCTACATGGGGAATTACTTTGGTCGTTGCTTGTAAATGTAAATGTCGGAATTTGTAAAGCGCACAGCTACCTCCACCGGAGGTGTCCCGGTGCTGTCCGTATACCGCTTAGGAACCCTTCCTGGCTTTCCTGGGAAATGTCCACTCCTGGGCACCCCCCAGGTGCAGCCAGGCATCCCAGCGCTTTTGGGGCCGTTGTGGAGACTGAGCAAGCTATTTCCCAGAGCTGCAGTGTGGGACCCATGATCAGAACAGGCACTGAGGCGAGAATATCTAGTCAGGGGAATTAATGGCCAGAGACCCACCGAGGCGGAAATCGAACCCTGGTCCCTGGCCAGAGCTCTGCATCAAGGTCTGCCTGCTCTAACCATTGAGCCACACTCTTCCACTAGCCACACTTCTCCACTCCACTTGTTAAAGAATTAATTTCCGCCTCCAGTCCTTATCTTGTTTTTCTTTCGAAATAGAATTGGATTCTGCTCTGAATAGTATGTATGACCGATTCTCTGTCTGAATTATTACTGCAATCCGTCAAAATCAAATCAATAAAGTTACAGAAGTTGCAGTTTGTTACTGGAATAAGTCTTTCATTGGTCCACAATATACATTTTTACTAGCTTATACAGAGAATTCTTTAAACAAAATATGTACAAATATGAAAAAGAAATAAGGCTGTTTTGATTCAGGCAGGAGAAAAGCTGGTTCTACTTGGGAAGGGAGTAGCCCTTTATCCAGCCCAGCTATGCAACCAAGCAAATTGTGGCCAGGAAAGAAACTGCAGCGGAGTTTCCTAATAGTGCCAAGGTTGGCAAAAGTGCAATGGAAGTCCTGCTCACAACCCAAAGGATCGTCAGTGGTCCAATAACGCTTAAGTATATGACGTGTCCCTTCATGCTCCCCATCTCCATACCCTCTGAGCCTGACCTATTTGTCAGTTATACAGATAGCAGTTTCAAGGGATTCAAACTCTCCATTTGGGGTGATGTGTCCTATTCCTCACTCCTTGTTGTCACTGTTGGTAAGCAAAACATCTTGCTCCAAATCAGAAGTCTTGTAAAATCAATGAGGACAGCTCTTCTTGGCCAATGACTTGTCTAATACAGACATAAGGAGTAAAATTTGTCAGGTGTGTCTTGGCATGGAGCTTCCAATAACCACTGCATTACAAGTCAAATTAAATCTGGAGTCCATTAACCACTTCATGCGGTTAGCAGCTAAGTAGACATACCTGTATTCCAAAATGTCTCTTCACAAGCAACAGCTTCCTATTCCACTAATACCTTGAACTAGTAAAAACCTCACTAAATTCCAGCAATGGATGACAGTTCCACAAGTGATTTAACAAAGGACTATAACTGTAATGTGACTCTATCTGCCTCTTTGACAAGAATAAAATGTACATTCCACACATATAGATCTGTGAATCCGCACAATTCATTTATATTAAATGTAATTGTCGAATCCAATTTACTACTGCTATTCCTCAATAAAAGCTGGCTGTATAATCATTCGCAAGTGACCCTTTCACATTATCAAACAAAAAACATGCCTTCCCCAACAAGAAATCCCTAAAAAATACAAGACACCTTTCACCTACTTAGTCCATAAACTTCCATGCCATCTACCATCCCCTCAGACTGAAGAAAAATATATTTCACTCAATAAATTCTCTCTTCAAAGAATCATTAAACAGGGAATTCTAAAACTATCTAGGAGAAAACCACCAGCCATCTCACCAGCTCCATCCAGGAAGCCTCAAACCAAAAAATAAAAAAGATTTTATACAACCAAGACATACTGAGGGGAAAAAAATCCAAGAACAAGTTATCACCAGCCTGAAAAATAAGAATGCCAAATCGTTCTCAAGGTACTGTGGTGAAAACTCTTTATTATTTTGTTCGATGTCTATTTGCACTAAAGCCTAATGAAAACTCCAATTGAC
Organism: Lissotriton helveticus; assembly: GCF_964261635.1. Taxonomy (NCBI): domain Eukaryota; kingdom Metazoa; phylum Chordata; class Amphibia; order Caudata; family Salamandridae; genus Lissotriton; species Lissotriton helveticus. Next base: position 57,274,296 of record NC_136071.1, read on the forward strand.
TAAAAAACTAAACAGACAAGAGCCCTTTACCCGGTGCCAAGACTCCGCTCTAGCTCAACCAATCGGCAGAGACATGCATAAGTCAAAAGATGTAAGGCAAAACAACTTACCGAAGCGCAGATATATATTTTTTAAATGTTAAACTTAACACCAGTGTCCAGCTGGTACAAAAATCCAGCTGTCAAACCTTCCAAAAATTATTTCTTAATACCATCTCCTCCATCGTGACCAGTAAGCCCTTTCTTAATTCTGTCGCAATAACATGTAGCTAATTTGAAATTGTAAGTTTGTTTTCTTAAGAAAGAATATCATGCCCATTATGTTTAGCCTATTCAAAATATTACTCCAAGAATTAAAAATGGTGGCCTGCACAAACGTACATTACTACCCCCCTCATTAAAATATTTTCGTGTGAACATATAAACATTACAATTAGCATAAAACAAGCTTCTTCTTGTAATAAAAGGTGCGGATTCTGCCACGTTTTAAAATCTGTCTTTAGTTTCATATTTACCATGAGTTTACACTGAAAAAATAAAAGATATATATATATATATATATTATACCCCGGTACGCATGGCAAAATGGGGGGGTGGATATGAGGGCAAATGCTTTCGTTGTAGGGATGATGACGCAGATAGTATTCATATTTTTTTCGTTGTGTTAAACTTCAAAGCTTTATTTCAGGAATTGAAAAGGCGTTATCACTGGTTATTAAGATGCCTTTGGTCATGACACCTGCCATCATGTTACTGGGGAAAATTCCTATAAATAGGTCTTCGGATATATTATATCAACAACACCATTTTACTTTTTTTCTCTATGACGGTAGCACGTCTGTGTATAGCTACAGAGTGGCTGCAGGAAAACCCACCTGTATTTCAACAATGGCGAGCTAGAATGTACAGTTTATATAAATTGGAATGGGGGCTTTTCTCGGTTAGGGGCCTTAGGAAGAGACAATTCGGCTTAAAAATTTGGGGCGCATTCCGCAATTATTATGAGGGTTGATAATTGTTGAAATGATGAAACGTGCAGACAAACAATGGAAAGAATGAAGCTCTCTCTTTTTTTTTCTCTTTTCCTTTTTGTATGATTATTTGTGCTGATTTATTCCTTTTAAGGTTGCGAATTGTAATGGATTATTATGTATTGTATATGTGTTTTCGCTGTAAAAATATAAATAAAAAAGGTTTTTAAAAAAAAGAGACATACAAAACAGTATTATTACAGCATCACTATAATTATGTAAGTATATCATTTAGAGGTGCCTTAATATTCAAGGCATCAGAATTAAAAAGGTGAAAATGTATTGGATTCGTCAAAATGTTGAGTGCCCTTTGATATGCATGGATATAACTGAAGGTGTTAGAATGCTGCAATGTAATATAGTTATGCATATAATAGTGAAACAAGACATTTCATGTCAGAAAACAGTGATTTTTAACACCCTTTTTCAATCACTTTTAAAAATTGAACTTTTGTTATTTCTTGCTGTAGATACAAACCCTTGTCCAGCCCAGAACTTGGGATGTTAATAATTGCTTAGTAACGTTTTCAATGCTCTTTATTGTCTGAAAAAAGTGATCAGTGGGTGAAAGGTGACCAGCAACATTTTGCAAACTGTTGTTAGATGTGCATTGTATAGTATTTTATTGCAGCTTTTGGATAGCATTAAATACCCCTATATGGGGTGCTGAAGCGCTGGCCTATATAAGTAGCATGCTACACCGTGTAGGGTGTGTGGTTGGAAGAATGTTGAGTTTGTTTTGATCCAAAGTGTTTCCATGTAGTGCCTGATGACAACGGAAGTGCCTTAATCATGTTATGAGACACAGCTTGTAGCAGTGCGCTGGATGAATAAGTGTGAGAGGCAGATGCGCAGTTTCATCATTTTCAGTATGCTGGTAGCTTTAAACAGCTCTGCTCATCCCTTTATGGTACATCAAATCATACCACCGGTTTAGCTGGGTACTGCACTGGTTTGGCCAATTTGACATTCTGTCTATGGTTGAGGTCCTGAGTTGGCATGGTTGGAGGGAGATAGACGTGACGAGATCTGTTGGATGCACATCTTATTTTCATCCCACATCTGAGTGTCTGTGAGAGATGTAAAGAAGTGGTCAGATTGTATAGATATTTGGGACCTGCAGTGGTGGACTATATTAAAGCATGGAGTCTTACTGACTAAATTCAGATTTAATCTGATACAGTACTCCTTGGGCTGCTTTCCTTCGTGTTGTAAACCAGAAGATGGCCCACCTTGCAATTGCGATAAGTTTGCGCAACAAGATACCATGCACTTTATCATGATCTGCGGGTTCTATGAAGGGATAAGGAAAAAATATCTGTTTCCAATTCTGAAAGAGGCTGGCTTTATTCAAGTCAGACCGGCCCTTATTTACCTTCAGATGTTGTGTAGCACCCGCATTACCTTTCATGTGGCCAGTTTTTTAGTGGCGGCAATTAGAATTAAAACAAAAAAAATGCCATTGAATGTATTACCCTGATTGCTTTTATTAATCACCATTTAACATTTCTGAGTGTTAGCAGTGTATAGGTTCCAAAGGAGTTTTTGCACTGATTTTGTAAATATATGAATTTCTGTATTTTCATGGATGTTTGTAATTTTTTATGTCTTTTATGATTTTAACAAATCTAATAAAGTGTATTTGACTGACTGACTGACTATATTAAAGCCATCCAAATTGTCCAGTAATGGATGAAAGATCTCTTCAGGTATTTCATGCCTTTTCATTTCGGTGATGGCTGGTTTTTGGCTGTACATTCCTCGTGGTTGACAACCCTGATAGGAAATATGTCTTATGTGAATTTAAGAGGTGTAAGTTACAGCTTGTTGTTGAGTGCTTCCTAAAATGGTTTTAGTATTATTGTGGGCCATAACTGTTATACATGGAAGTGTATAACTATACAGTGCCATTGTGAACCATAGATCGGCTTACCTGCATACTAAAAGCACCTTGCTGGTCGAGCTGTTTCCAATTCAGAGGTTGTAAGCCAAAGACTGCACTTGAAGGTGCAACTTTTTTCCAGGCTCTATTTCAGGAATGCAGGTGGTGCAGTTATCAAAAAAATAGACATGTGATCAAGTGCTTCAGTAGTATCCAATGGCCAGTTTTGCATTCACAAAATATCTGATTCATTATTTGCAAAAGCAAAAGCCCTGTATGTACGAAAGGCAATGCGGCCTGTCCAAATTGTGATTCCTTCCTTTTGTAAATCACTATTTTTGCAATTCCAAATAAGGACATTTGTATGCATGAAGCATTTCCTAATTGCGATTAGTAGCAAAATACAGTTTTAGGACGTGTAATTACCAGCAAATCAAAGCAGTTGTTAACCAGGTGTAGTCTATATAAATTACCCCTGAATGCATCTTTCACAAAGGTGGCTTTGTATATTCTGCCAAGGAGGTTAGGACTTTGGTGCAAATGCAGAGAAGGAAAGAGGGAAGGATGTTTACGGTTAGGGAAAGTGAAGAGAAGATATTTGAGAAATACAGGCTCAGTAGTAAGGTCATTTTGAATTTAATTGCTGATTTACATTCACAGCTACAGACCCCACAGTCAGAAGCAATACTATTCCACCGCATGGGCAGGTACTGTGTTGCCTACACCTTTTAAGTGTCTGGACGTTACCAGGGAATAATAGCTGTAGCAGGGGGTGGGTCCTAAAGTACATTGTCACTTTTTTCCATAGGTTTGTTTAGATTATGGTGCTAAAAACTAATGATTATATACATTTTCTGAGATCTCAGCAGAACGTACAGCATATCAAAATGCTTTATAATCATTTTCCTAATATTAGTAGATGTGTTGATGGTACACATATTGCAATCTTTTCACTATTTGCAAACAAATTTAACTATAGAACCACAAAATGTGTCACTGCCTCAATATGCAGGTTACTAATGTATGCTTCATTGCCTTGGGATATTAACACAGGCATTTGAACCCAAGTACAAGGAATGAGAAGAGGAACAACCATGCTCACAAAACCACATGCTCTGTCATAGAGAGGACCTTGGGAGTATTACATTCAAGCTTCAGGTGTCTGCACAAGAGTATTGAAGCCCTCCAGTTGTATCCGGACATGTGTGCAAATCATAGCTACATGTGCTATGTTGCATTATCTTGGCATGAGAAGGGGTCTTCAAATGTGAAAATTGAATTTGATTCTGATTCTGAGGAAGGAATACTCTAATTACAACCCCTTCAGGAGGGAATAATTCCAGGACTTCACAGGGAGCATGCATGCCCCCGAGGGTGACACATAACTAATGTGTCGTGTGACCGTCTGCTTGGCTCTAATCTCGCGACCTCCTGTCCACCTGACAGGGCGCAGAGATCCCCCCAGGACGGAAGTGGCGTCACCATGGTCACACACTGGGGGCTCTGCCCTTCTGGCTGGCCCCTGACCCACTGGTTCTTCCACTGGGGACTCTTTCCCCCTCTCACCCCTCAACCAGGACTTCTGCATCCTCCACTTAGGAGCGGTACTGCCCAACACCAGGACTGCTGGAGCTCTGGTTACAGACACTCCACGTCCTCTAAACACGGGAAGATCCTCCTGAAATGACTTACAAGTATGGCCTATGCCCCGACCTGGCGCTCCCCTAGGGAACCCTTCAGGCCCTGAGATGGGGTTTTGGGCAACCGTGGGACACATTGTCCCACACTCACTCTGTCTCCACTGAGACAGGACGTGAGCCCCTAACCCCTCCCATTCTACTGGCACCTAGCTGGCTACACTGAACCTCTTCCCCCACACAGGACCAGAAGATATACAAGCCACTACTTTTGGAATCACTCCCCAATGCCTTTGCAGGACCTCCAGCACACCGCCAGAGGTCCACCTCCTGTGCAAACTCATCATCACCAAAAGAACTCACACTCACTCGTCCAGTGCAACACACCACTCATTCACACACGCCCCCCCACCCCCCAGACTGGTGAGACAGTTCCTCACTGCCCCTGAATCTCAACCTGCACCCCTCTTACTGAGCACCAGGTACCATACTCTGGGAACGGAAATGGGACTTTACTCACTGGACACACTGTTGCCACCACTAGATCCCACCCAACTGGTGAATCCAGACACTCACACTACACTCAGGGGATAACCACCCTCCCGAGCTAGCTATTTCTCCTCCACACTCCCTCTCTCCTATCTAACCACACCTCTGGGGACAGGAACAGGGATTGGGCACTGGACCCAGCAAGGGACTCACCATCTATGGGAACCTCCCCACCTACTGGCGTCCTGCCCTGTCATTTTCTGCCTTCTGTCACTTAAACATAAAAGTGCAGAAAACACCATTTAAAAATGACACTCTTGAGGAGAAAACAAAATCAGAAACAATAATCCCCAACATGTGACTATCTAAAATGCAGAGTTTTGTAGTGCAGCCAGTTGTCACTGAGGTACTGAGCAAACGCAAGTCCTATCCCACCGCTCCCACCAATGTTAGAAATGGGATCTCTGGTTGGCTAAGGCTTGCGCCAAAGCCAGCCAGAAACCACCACTCTAGTCGTGGCAAGGGAGTTACACGCCAAAGATAACCCCTGCTCACCCCCTTGGTAGCTTGGCACGAGCAGTCAGGTTTATCCTGGAGGCCATGTGTAAAGCATTTGCGCACGCACACAGCAACAACATCCCAGGCACACTACAAAAGGAACTCCACACAAGGCTATATCAAAAATAGCCTTTGTATTCTCATAACACATTAGAATAGTAAACACATAATATACACTGTGCCAACTGGCACGGGCAATATTCCCAAGGGATTATGTACACATGACAGGGCCACCACATGGACCACTGTCAGAACCATCACAAAATTAACTTGGTAAAAGTAAAACCGATCACAAACGTACAACCAGTAACCACTGGTAATCACTGTACTTAGCATCAGCCTGTAACATAAACTACATTATGCACAGTATCACATCAGGCACAAATTACATTCTGCGCCAACCTCACCAGCATAAACGCATTATGCAATCTTCTCACAAGTCTAAACACATTGGACCCTAACCTCCTAAGCATAGCTCAGATTAAGGGCATAACTCACACAGTGAAACATAATCTCACTAGCATAAACCATAATATGCAAAACAACCTCATAATCATAAAACACATTTTAGATGTATCAAACAGGGTGCGTAAAACATACTACTTACATTACATTTCCTAGCACCACCATCACATTAGGGCCTGGCGCCCTACAAACCTGATAGTCCCCCTGGCCAACTGGCCATCTCAGAAAAGGGTCTCAAAGGCACTGCGTCCCCAAAGTCAGGGCGTGCTGCCTAGCAGCGGAATCCAATTGTGCCACTGCACAAACCTAAACGGTGCAGCTGGCACTAAGTGCAGCACAGCTGTGAAGGTCAAGATGGGGGCGAAGGAGTGCGTCTCACTCCTGAACTCAAAACATGTCCCCTAAAGAAAAGAATAACCTAAAAGTTGTAGCTGCCCACTACTTGCTGGGCAGCTGGAAATGGTCAAATGGGGATTGGGCTCTCAATGGCCCTTGAAACAAATGGGCCCAACTTTGGAGCCATCTGGCTCTGAAAAAAAAACATGTCCCTATGGAGCGCACAGGCTCCTGAAATAACTATGACCCAATAAAGAAGAACTTGCCCCCAAATATGAGGCATGGCACAGGGGAAAGAATACAGGCCTCTCTGGCCCTTTAAACCATCATGACCATGGTGCAGCTGCCCTCTAGCCATTGGGGCAGCTGGGATGTCAACTCCGGGTCCGGCACCACGGTGGGGCCTGAGAATGCCCACGGGCCCCTCTGGCCCTTTAAGTAAAAATGCGCCGCCTCGTGGGAGCCACACAGGGCTCTGAAGAGACATATGCAATGCGTTATAGCGGGCCGCTGCTAGCCGGGGCTGCTCATGCCCTGTGCCTTAAACAGGCACCAACACTCAGAATTGCTACGGAGCGCCACTCACCGGCTCTCCCTGGCGGCTGGAATCCCTGGGTCTGTGCTCCTCCTCTTCACCCGGTCGGTTCTTGCTGGCACCTGCGGGGCTCCCCTTTACTCATGGGAGCTCCCCGCAGGCAGGCGTCAATCCTCGAGGACGTCATATCTTCACCTGGGCCCCCTCCTGGGACCCGGGGCTTCACTTGGGCGCAGGCAGGGCTCTCCCCAGCATACGGGAGCCCGGCTCACTGGCGCAATCTTCATCGCACCCTCTCTTTCGGTTCCGTCCGTCAGGCCCCGCCCACAACCAGGCGGGTCGCGGATGGCGATCTTGTCTCTCAGGGGCAATGAGGGGTAGGCTCCCTCCGTAATTAAAAATATACAGCTGGGTGGGCACCCGCTTAATTAAGGGCGAAGTTGCAGGGTGGGCACCCGCGCAATAGAAAATAAAAAAAATAAGCGGCAATCACGCGGGGTGAGCACCCACCGTCTAAATAAAGAAAATAAGAGGAGTGGGCACCCGCAATTGCTCCACATCGGTAGGGAGGGGAGATCTACGTCGGGACTCCCTCCCACAAGCTGCAGCTCAGCGCTGCCATAGCAAGCAGAAGCGCTCCTTCCTCCTGGGGGAGAGCTCAAAATAAAGCGCACCCAGAGCGCAAAATGGCTGCAAAAGTCCTGGGGCAAAGAAAATAGAGCTAGAAGTCACAGGCATCAAGGGCAAGGCAGGGCCCAGGGCAACAAGACATTTTCATGGGGTCACAGACCCTTCTTTTATACAGCATTTCCTTTGTGTAAGAGTGTAGGCAACGGGAGAACCAGATACAACTGGTTCAGGGGAGCTGTTGAGCACTTTGTTTTGCTCGGCTCCTCTCTCCCTTTCACAGGACCGGTCAGGGACGGTATACACACCACAGGAGGTGGAGCCAGCATTGTGGAGGGAAGGCACAGCCCTATTCAGGTTCCCAGGTGCAACCCTCCCATCTACATGCAGATCTCCCTATTCATCACCGGGCAGACCCATCCTGGCCTCTGGAGCAACCCACATCATCCAGCACCTGTCAATCACAAGCCAGACATGCAATTCACATCAGGCAGGCAGACACACAGTACAGAGAAATGCCAACTTCTAAAAGTGGCATTTCTCCAACAGTCACCATAAATCTGCGCACATCATTGCACAGCATTTATTCTCACAAGTTCATACATACTAAACTCGCCCCTGCACTCCTCTCATAGCAGGAACTACCAGGGACACCCATAGCCCCCATGCATTCCTATGGGAGGGCAGGCTCATCTCACCACACATACACAGAGTGCGCACGCATTTACACTGGACCCCAGTGCTAAAGTGCTCAGAGGCCTAAAATCACCAACACCAGGTTACAGAAAAAGGCTAGGAGTATGCAAAAAAATTTGGGGTGAACCTGCCAAAAGGGCCACGTCCAACACCTCTCCTATGCTTTTTTATTTGTTTGACATAAGACTCATAAGTAAGTAGCATATGAGAAATACAACACACACATTAATGCTTTCTTTTTGATCTGCTTGTACTGCTTTGATCAGCATAACCTGCATCCGGAGTAGCAATAATATCTGTAGAAGATGTATGTTGGTGTGTGCGCATAAGGGAGGAGACATGAGGGACTGAGAGACTACTAAGGCTTGATGCCTCTTCACTCTCACCTACCCCAACAAACTGTCTGTTTTTGTATATTTACAGTGTGCCTGGATAGTGTGGTAGTGGCCTGTGCCAGGTGGTTGATTTCTCAATACATCAAACAGCAACATGTGCTGGTAATGCCTAGGCATTCTAAAGTATTGCTATATTGCTCTGATGAGTTTGTCCACTGAGTCTATGAGTTTAGCAAAGTTGTGATTCATCATAGTTTGCCCATCCTCCACTAATTTCCTATAAATTTCTTCACCACCAATCGTGATATTGTACAATTCATACTCGTCCTTTGTTGTTGCTTTACATTTTTCAGATTCCTTGCTGGCTTGGACTGCGTATAAAGCATAGAGGGCGCAAAGCACAGAGGCCTCAAATCCCCCAAACAACTGAGATTTCCATGTGTAGAACACCAGTACTATGAGAAGTGCTAGCAATACGCTGATGCTGCGACACCCTGCGATGCATCTGTCTGCCTCTCTAGGATGTTGGGCTGTTCTCCCATTCTGGGTTGGTTCATCTGTCACATCTTCGAAATTAGGGAGCGGTAAAGGTGTGGCTGTTTTTCTGAATGGTACTTCACATGTTTGTATGGCAGCTAATTCTGTGGATTCCTCAATATCACAAGGACCTCCTATAGTGACATGTTGCTCAGTATCCTGCTCTCTCAGTTGTGACACATCTATTCAAATGAAATTGTTGTAGTGGAGTGTACTGTTAATGTTTTTTAATTAAAGGTTTGTTCAATCTACTTCTCTCATTTCTGACTGCTTTCATTGTGACATTTTCTACAGGGCAAACAATGTACATGTGTTACTGCACATATTTAGATAGATATTGAAGTATCACTCCAACTCCCATAATGCATTAGTGATTCACTAAGAATGTTAAAATTGGATTTCTTAACAATCAGTATGCATACATTAGTTATTACACAAACTTGCTAATCTAGGGAACTGACATACACAATGTATAATGTTATCTTGAGTAGTAGATGGTGGATTTGATGTTTCAACATTGTAAACATTTACAACACTTCAAAGCTGATTTGTTTACTTAATGAGAGTTTCCAGGATGTTGGTAGTGGCTGCTGAGGTTGTCCTTCACTTGCACCATGTGCCTATGCCAAGCGAGTAGCAACCTTCTCTTTGTCATACCATCTTTTGCTTATTCCAGGGATGGTTTGCTTGAGTTTACTTTGTCCAGGATATCCTTCAATAGTTTTCCTTTTTTGCTGTTCTGGCACACTGAAGGATCTCTTCCCAAATAGCTCAGTATTATGCTACACACATTCCTCAACAAGGAGCTCCATCCCTTCTCAGAAAACATCATTTTGACTTTCCTGCCAGCAAAATCTATGTTCCCTTCTTCCCATGACATGGTGCCCCTTCTTTTCACTCCAAAAGATATTTCTGCCTTCACACATTCCCTCTGTCACTCACTGCTTTCTCTGAGCTACAGAACACTGGGAGAAGATGTATTTATGAACTTTATCAATTTGATTTCATCATTCTTCAACCAAAATGCAACTTTTCCTATTTGAGATTTCCTAATACTGATTCGTTATTTTGCGATTCCCTATTAGGAAATCCCTAAATATGGAATTTTAATGGAAACAATTTGCAAATAGTGAATGACAAGCATTTGTACATTCCAAATAATGATTTCCAGATAGTGGTTTGGTTCAATCTCTATTTGGAAATCAGTTACCTAAATGCATGTGCATCCAACCTCATGTGCTTATTTGTAGTACCTTATAATCTATTTGCAATTGGATCTGCTTGGTCACAGTGGCACTTCCAAAGATAATTTACAACACATTGTGCTTGAAATGAATTCATTATTTGTGATACCTTATAATCTATTTGCAATTGGATCTGCTTGGTCACAGTGACACACTCCAAAGATAATTTACAACACATTGTACTTGAAATGAATTCATTATTCATGATCTCATCACCGAAGAATGATAGTCATGTAGAAACTGATAGATCCAAACAGTGGTGTTGTTCTTCTCTTGTCAGTAGCTAGCCAATAGGGTGCCCAATTTTAAATGACTCATCTGACAGAGGGATGTGTTGACTATTGTGCTCACAGTCACCATCTAATGTGTCATGTGTGCATGTGACAAATCTGCCATGAGGACAATAAACACATGGCATTGGGCCTCGTTTTACCATCCTCACAGTTTGCATGTACTCCCAAAAATATATACATACCAAACGATTTAAAGCGCTGAGATATTTAACATTTGGTTGTTTGTTGTTTGTTCTTTGACCTTTTTGCAGGTCTTTCACCTTAGCGATGCAAACTCCTTAGAGGTTGGGTAGATCGCCCCACTTTCAGCTGGGAGACATGTGTTATACCTGACATCTTTAGGGTGGTCTTCCCCTAGACTTTTTTGTCTTTTATCTCCTGCTTTTGCAGATTTTTATTGTCGGTCTTAGGACTCTGAGTACTTTACCACTACTAAACAGTGTTAAAGTGCATGTGTTTCTCCCCTAAACATGATTACATTGGTGTATATCTGATCGGCATATTTGAAATACCGGTAAGTCCCATGTAAAATGGCATACCATATACCTAGGGTATGTACTTCAAATGCTACTAGTGGGCCTTCTGCACAAATTGTGTCACCCACATAAATAGCTTTTCAAGCCTCCCTCAGGCCTGCTACTGCAGTGTCTGTGTGTGCAGTTTGCTGTCACTTTGACTTGGCGGAATAGGGATAATAAATAAATAAATAATACCTATTCCGTCATCTGTCGGTTTCCCCCTCCTTCCACGCCCTGCCATGCACCACCACCCACCACACCTACCTGAGCTGGCCGCCACTGTCGAATACATGTCTGGGGGGTGTGGCAGCTACACTTTGTGCATTCCTTCTAGACAGCCACAAACACAGGAAGGTGAGACTCATCTGCATTCTTGGAACTCATCTGCATTCATCTGCATTCTCATGGCTCTGACTAGGTAGGAAGGAATGGGAGGGGCAGACAATTCAATACATAGTGCCCTGTCCACACACAAAGCACTTATTTACCCTCTCCCCCAAGGATAGCCTTGCAGACAGGACTGGGTTGAAAGGGATCCTTGTGTACTTCAGATTCCTGCTTGAAGTCACCCCCTACATCAAAGGCTCTTTTGGATAGAAGTACTGGGTCTCTGACTTCCTAAAATCAGACACTTCTGCATCTTGAACTAAATTTTAGTCAGAAGGACTGCTGTGCTGCTTGAGAAACTCAACTGGAAGCATTTCTGGAAGGACTGCTTTTCTGTTTGTTTCCCTGCTGCCTGCTACTTCCTGACTCTGCTGAAGGAGGACTCGAATCTGCCTTCCTTCCAAGTGATCGCCAAAGGCTTGATGCCTTGCCTCCTGCTTTCTGCAGTCTCAGGGACACAAAAGACTTCCTACAATTCTCCTGGTGCTGCTGGACTCTTCCTTCTGCAAGTCCTACCCTTGCCTGTGGTACCCTCTCCAAGTTCTGGGCCTCAGAGGTAGGTTCTGCAGCTGGTTTGCTACAAAACTAAGACATCGGAACCTTTGCATTGATCGGAACTGAGGCATCGCCCTTCGACATTGACACAGAGGATGTTCGATGACAGCACAGCCTGACGACGACGCTCAATGCAACTGGACAACGTCGCATTCCCTTAACCTCAGCAAAGCCTGGTGGTGACGCAGTGACCTGACTGCATGGGAAAGATCAATGCATCTGGCACTCAGAGTCTATGCCTTGCCCCATCCATGGTAATTTCTCAGCAGGCCCTGCATGGGTCCTGGAACCAGCCTGCCCTCCATCACGTTCGGCCTGAACTTTGGATTTGCAGAGGTCCCTCACGGCCTCAAGTAACCTTTTGACCGAAATTAACTTCTAATCACTGTTTTCGCATTTAACCTTTAAAAATTCATATCTTGACTTCTCCTGATTGGATTATTCTCATTTTGGTCTCATGTTGCTCAGATAAATATTCTCTATGTTTCCTAAAACTGTGTGGATTCTTGCTGTGGTGTATCATTGTGTTACTGTGCATGTGTGTTGCACAAATACTTTACCCATTGCTCTTTAGGTAATCCTGAATGCTCTGTGTCAAGCTACTAGAGGGTGAGCATAGGTTAACCTTTAGTGTGTATCTAGCTTACCAAGACTAGAGTGGTGGTTCCTGCCGGTCCTGGGGGCATACCTAAGCCACTCAGGAATTCCATTTCTAACAATGCAGTATCCAAATGCATTCAGGTCTGGACTCTCTTCTCAGGTATTTACCTTCTGGGATGCAGACTAAGTGGTGGTTTCAGAGCAGGATGTGCTACACTAGCACAAAGCTGAATCCAAGGCCCCATTAGATCATAGTTTCATTCAGTGTGAGGCTGCCTTGAACATTTTTGACAGAGCTGATTTAGGACTCCAGTCTAAACCTGAACACATTTTCAACTGACTAATGGATGAATAACCAAATGGTTCAGGCAGCAAACGCAGGTAAACAAAGTGGTAATAGTCCTCGGTCATAACACTGTTTTTCTGCAAGTTTTTATTCAGATGAAGAGAAAAAAGGCTGTAATGAGATTAATGTCATTTTAATTTACCTCTTTCAAGCTGTTAGCTTCTGAAAAATAATTGGTTATTATTAAGATAGCATTACCAGCAATGCAGGCAGATCAGTACAATTCTATTGTAAGCCGCTTAGCTGGCATTCGTGTTCCCAGAAATTCTAAATAATCACAAAAAACTCCAGTCAATTAGAAAAGGCACATTTTAAAAGCTCCAGCCATCAGATTTTATTAAATGCCTGTCAAGTCAAAAAACTGTGTGGCAACATCTAACAGGCTGGCTATCTGCAGTAGAACAGTATTGGGTTGGTCATTCCTTTTGTAAAGACAGCTAAAGCAAGGGATATGTTATTTAGGTAGCATTAAGTGACATTTATAATTTTTGGATGATGCAAAGTTGCAGTTGAAGTCACCTTTTTAAATGTTGCCTCTGTAACTTTTAGGCATACATATATTTCACAAGACAATTCAATTGCAAAATTGTATGTGGCCTTATTCAGTTTTTAGCAGAAATGCGACATCTGTCAAAATGTTGTGGGTGTCCCCTCAGCTATGTAAGGAGTAAATTGATGTCAATGGCACTGGTGGTTGGTGTCCCATCCGCTGTGTTAGAAGTTCATTGGTGTCCCTGGCACTGGTGGGTGGTTTTCATACACAGTGTTAGATGGGTAGCATTCCGTTTGCTGTGTTATGGTGGGGATCCCGTCCGCTGCGTTTGATGTGCACTGATGTCAATAGCACTGGTGGGTTGTGTCCCATCCACTGTGTTAGATGTGCATTGATTCAAAGGCACTGGGGGGTGCTGTCCCATCCACTGTGTTGTGAGTGCACTGATTTCAATACCACTGGTGGGTATCCCATCCTCTTTGTTAGGAGTGCACTGATGTCAGAGGCACTGGTGGGTGGTGCCCCATCTATTGTGTTAGGAGTCCACTGATGTCAATAGCACTGGTGGTTGGTGTCCTGTCCACTGTGCTAGATGTTCACTGATGTCCATAGCATCAGTAGGTGGTGTCCCACCCGCTGTGTTAGTTTTTCATTGATGTCAATGACACTGGTGGGTGGTATCCCGTCTGCTGTCTTATGAGTGCAATGATGTCAATAACTCTGGTGGGAATCCCGAATGCTGTGTTTGATGTGCACTGAAGTAAATGGCACTGATGGGTTGTGTCCCATCCACTGTGTTAGATGTGCATTGATTCAAAGGCACTGGGGGGTGCTGTCCCATCCACTGTGTTGTGAGTGCACTGATTTCAATACCACTGGTGGGTATCCCATCCTCTTTGTTAGGAGTGCACTGATGTCAGAGGCACTGGTGGGTGGTGCCCCATCTATTGTGTTAGGAGTCCACTGATGTCAATAGCACTGGTGGTTGGTGTCCTGTCCACTGTGCTAGATGTTCACTGATGTCCATAGCATCAGTAGGTGGTGTCCCACCCGCTGTGTTAGTTTTTCATTGATGTCAATGACACTGGTGGGTGGTATCCCGTCTGCTGTCTTATGAGTGCAATGATGTCAATAACTCTGGTGGGAATCCCGAATGCTGTGTTTGATGTGCACTGAAGTAAATGGCACTGATGGGTGGTGTCCCGTCCGCTGTGTTATGAGTTCCCTGATGTTAATTGCATTGGTGGGTGGTGTCCAGTCTGTTGTGTTAGGAGTCCACTGATGTCAAAGCCACTGGTGGGCAGTGTCCTGTCCACTGAGCTAGATGTTCACTGATGTCCATAGCACTAGTAGGTGGTGTCCCGGCCGCTGTGTTAGTTTTTCTTTGATGGTAACAGCACTGGTGGGTCGCGTCCTATCTGCTGTATTAGATGTGCATTGATGTCAATGGCACTGGTGGGTAGTGTCACGTCTGCTGTGTTATGAGTGCAATTATGTCAATAACTCTGGTGGGGATCCTGCATGCTGTGTTAGATGTGCACTGAAGTAAATGGCACTGATGGGTGGTGTCCCATCCACTGTGTTATGAGTGCACTGACGTCAATGGAACTGGTGGGTATCCAGCCTTCTGTGTCAGGAGTGCACTGATGTCAATGGCACTGGTGGGTGGTGTCCAATCTCTCATGTTAGGAGTCCACTGATGTCAATGGCATTGGTGGGTGATGTCCATCAGCTGTTGGGAGTGATTTGAAATCAAAGTGGCTGTGTCAAGCACTATACCATGAAAAGTGGCATAAATATGTAGAAAGTGTGCTGAAAAAGAACAAAGTCTTCTGGGAAATTTGCTTTCATGCAGGGTCAGGGGCCAGGCCTTGTAGTTAATGAACGGAATTACCATTAAGTTAATTACATTGTCCAGCTCTCGACAGTGTTGGACTCCCCTGTGCATGAAACCAGGAATTAATTGAATGCACGACATTCTATCTTGATTCTAAAGTCGTGGTAGAGGGATGCAGAATGAGCAGGAACAGGAAGAATTGCCTGTTTTCCATCCACATAATGCATTTCCTAAACAAGCTTTTCCAATGTAATAAGTCTCAGATTTGTGAGAGTTAGTGCTATTGACTTGTAAATTACAATGTGTTTTACCTATGTGTTTCAGTTTGGATGCAGCAGATGTATAAACAGAGATGCAGTTGCAGCACTGTCTAGAGGACTTAGAATGGGGGAGTTACTGACAGAGCCTGGGAAGCAGCTATCAGCACTGTCTAGAGGACTATGAATGAGAAATTAGCACTGGGAGCAGAGACAGAGCTGCAACACTGCCTAGAGGATTTAGAATGGAGGAGTTACTGACAGGACCAAAGAAGCAGCTGCAACACTGTCTAGGGGACTCAGAATGAAGAATTACAACTGGGAACAGATACACAGCTGCAGCAATGCCAAGAGGACTTAGAATGGGGGAGTTACTGACTGGACAATAGAACCAGCTAGCAGCAATTCCCAGAGGGCTAAGATTGAGGAATTACCACTGAGAGAAGAGACGCAGCTGCAGTAATGTCTGGAGGACTTAGAATGAGGAATTACCAAATGGTCCAGAGAAGCAGCTGGTAGCACTGTCTAGAGGATGTAGAATGGATGAATTGCTGATGAGTATGGAGAAGCAGCTAGCAGCACTAACTGGAGGACTTGGAATGGAGAAGTTACTAATGGGACCAAACAAGCAGCTAGCAGCACTGGTTAAAGTACTAAGAATGACGAATTACCACTTGGCCTAGAGAAGCAGCTAACAGCACTGTCTAGAGGACAAAGAATGAGCAATTACCACTGGGACCAGAGAAGCAGCTAGCAGTACTGCCTAGAGGACTTCAAATGAGGAATTTCCAATGGGACCAGAGAAGCAACTAGCAGCACTGCCTACATGACTGAGGAATTACCACTGGGACCAGAAACACTGCTGCCCTATTGCCTAGAGGACTATAGAAGCTGCTAGCAGCACTGTCTATAGGACTAAGAATGGAGAATTACTACAGGGACCAGAAAAACAGCTGCAGCACTGCCTTGAGGACTTAGAATGAAGGAATTACAGACAAGACCAGAGAAGCAGCTAGCAGCACTAACTGGTGGACTTAGAAAGTAGTAGTTACCGATGGGTTCATAGAAGACATTTTTAGCACTGTCTGGAGGGCTAACAATGGTGAAATTACCAATGAGACCAAAGAAGCAGCAACAGCAATGCATCTGGATTGACTCAATTTCAATGTCTGCACTTCATCTGTTTTACATAGAATAGATGTGGAACATGGCTCAAGCAGCAACAATACATTTTTGAGGAGGCAAACTAATCCAAAGCTGTAAAACCCTACACTATCATTGGATACCAGTGCAGGATCTGGACAACCCTACTCTCTCATTGGATACCAGAGAGAAGGAGGGGCCTGAGAAGGACGGGAGATAGGGATGGAGGATGAAGTGGGAAGCTTCTGCTACAGAGAATTCTGTAGGCAGCAGCACACCGTAGGGTCCTGCTTCCCCATGTTTACATCAGGAGATGCCAGCGTCTGAAAAGCCAGGGCCCGGCTCGGGCTGCCCCACTGTATTGCTTTACATGTAGGCTGGTGTCAGTGCTATAGAATATTATATTTTAGCCATGTGCCTTCCCCTTTACATGCCTTTTTAATCTGTATCTTCAATGTGCAAGCAACGACCAGGGAGGGATGTCGGGGTGGGATGGGATGTGGAGAGGGGTGAAGGCACAGAGAGTGACTGCAAAACAAAAGAAGGCAGAATAATAAATAGAAGATTAGCGCAAACCACGTTGCTGTTCAATCAGCTGGCAAGACACCAAAAAAAAATAGAGCTCAGAAATAATTGAAAAAGAAAGAGTACATGTAACAGGGGCAATCCCTATGGGAGGTTACAAAAGCGCAAAAGGAGGTAAGTTATTTAACCAGTAAAAAGCCGGCATTTATGATGGACAGAGAGAGGAACCAATTACGGTGCTCCAAGACCATATTCTCGATACAGCATGCCTTGCAGAGCAGCACATGTGCTGCCTAGGCTTGAACTAAAAATGAATGCACTTACCTCTAATTTTAGCCACAACATTGACAGACCTCTGTGCTCTGGAGACATATGAAGAGTATGTGCAACCTATGTGCCTTTTGTACCGATTATTCATTTTGCTATTTCATAATTCCGATTAGTACTGAATTGGCATTAGAAAATCACAGAATGGTATGCACAGTTTGGCCTTTGCTTAAATAAATAGCGAATCCTTATGGTTCACCATTTAAGAACTGTGATTCACAAATAAGGACTCCATATCATTCTCTAATTGCGAATGGCGCTCTGTCTTGCACTAATGACGTCATAGAATAAATATTGCAGATAGGAGGAGTTCATCAGGTCACATGGTTGTTTGTTTGTTGGAGTTTGGAGACAGAATCAATTTCCATCCGCCCTCATCCTGGATCATGGATAACCAAATTAACCCGGAAAAAAGCTGTAGGAAGCACAAAAGGACATTTTGTGACCAGGAATTGGAAATATTAAAAGCAGAATGCGCTCAAGAAAATGATAAATTATTTGAGAAATCATCTGCTCCTATTCCAGAATCAACCAAATGACAAATATGGTTACGCATCCAGCAGAGGAAAAATACACTTTGTGTGACAAACAGGAGTATGGAAGAATTAAGAAAATTATGGTATGACCTATGGGTGCGCACTTTGAGAATACAAGATGCAGCACGTACTGGAGGTGGACCAAGTACAGAACACCAGCAACACCACTTAACAGCGAATTGAAATAAATCTTTCAGTCCTAGGCTGTGATAGGTGTCAGTTTTATAATTACCACACTACATGTGCAGAGGGTAGGTTTTAATATATATGTGGTGTATGCATGATTTTAGCCAAAGGTCCATGCTTATTAGCCGCACTTTAAATACATGTAAATCAGGCGATGTTTTACAGTTTTAATTCATGTTAAATTTTATTGCGCCACTTGCAATCCTTTCTAGTCCTCTTGTTTCCATTTTTTCCAATCAAATTGCATATTAAGGGCACCTTTTTTAAACTACATTGTTTAAACATTTAGGATCAATTTAAATAGTGGTGACACTTGACTTATCCAAGATCTGTTCTAATTATGAGTCAACATTATCAATAGACGACAGCTGTTTCACGTCATTCAATAATGTTGGATTTTGAACCAAGACATATTACTCATTGTTAATGTGACTTTAGGTGTATGTACTTACACAATTTAATGATATGCCTTTCCTGTCAATCATAACAGATCATGATTTTTGTGGTGCACCACTGGAAAACAGGCAACCACTAACAGGGGAAGGAACTAGGTCTGCTCCTGAGAAAAGCCACTCACATGTTACAAGGCATGAAGGTGGAGTTGTATTCCAAGATGAGCCAGCGAAACACAACAGCTAAATGTTCAACTTGCAATTTCTGCCACCAGTTCACCAAGTATTTTAACACCAGCCACTGTGACATTAGCTGCAGCATCTTGTCAACACAACAGTTGGAAGTACTAGATTCCTAAGAATTTCAATTAAAGCAACGACTGCGTTCTACCCAGGATCTAGCGGTTTTCAAAAAAAAATTAAAAACATACCAATTCATCTGATTTAAACTGTTATGTCCCAATGGTTCCACGCCGGGACACTCATGAGTAGCCGTGCGCGTAATAAATTCATATAACATAACATAACCTAAGAAGTATGGGTAGCACAAGAACCACCCAAGTGGTAGTTGGCACTCCTTCTCCATCTGATTTTCAAAGAGATAAAAAACAAGATGCTTCAGATTAAGGAAAAACAACATAATCCCCTATGTTGAATACATTTCAAATTTGGTGGATTAAAAAACACTATGTACGACAGATTTACAGCAATGTCAGAAAGCATTAATAGCATGTCAATGGCCTTAAGCAGTATGTTGAAGACAATTAAACAGGGATTTGCTCATACAACACAAGAGCTGGCCATTCAATACAGCAACTACAGCCTATGTGTCGCTCTGTGGATAGGCTTGCTAATGAAATACATATTTTGGGCAGACATACAACAAAATTGCAGGATCATTTTGCAAACAAAAGCATTGTTTTGAAAGGTAGTTTAAACATATTTATAAAGTTGTTATGGATTTAGGAAAGATTAATGTCACTGTTAAAAGTCGAATTACACCAAACAAAAGGGAGGAGTTATCTAATATGAATACCTCACCAGTATCCAGGTCAAACATTAAAAAGCCTCCAAGAGGCAGAAGTATCGATGTTGTGTTAGGAAAAACATATAAAAACACTGTTAAAGGAAATGAAAATGTGTTTTAATTTGAGATTATACCACTTTCAATTGATATTTAGTTGCATTTGTATTACCTAGTATCTATAATGACAAAATAGTGATAATGGATACTATAAAAAGCTAATTTCTTCATTTGGTTATCTGCAAAAAAATATATATGTAAGTACAAGAAAGTACAGTTATGAGCATTCTAATATTTGTTGATGTAATAATTTAGTCCTTACCTTAGAAATAATGTGTTGTAAATTTACAACATCATGTTCTGCCCTTAGCTGCCATAGTTGCCTCTTGTACTGATTGGGCTAGGTGTGGGTTTGGTTCTACAACTTCATATGATCTGTCATCATCATTTTCAACTGATAGTCCCTTTCTCATTGCTACATTGTGAAGACTAGCAAGTATAGCTATGATTTTACATGTTTTTCCAGTTTGTACTACAATGCTCCACCACTTTTATGAAGGCAATGAAACCATCCCTATTGATTTCTGAAAAGTGCACTCTATTACTGATTTTGTACGCTTATGTGCACTGCTGTACCTGTTCTCCATTACAGTTCTGGCATTTAGGCAAGGGATCATAATCCAGGACTGGCTGGAATAAGCACTGTCACCTACATTTAGAAAAACATAAAATGTGGGTTTGTGAATGCATAACGTATCCTACAAATAAACAGTTAAGTGAAACAATAATTACCAAGAAGATATCCATGTCCAAAATCTCCTCTTGCCAGACCTTTTGTAAAGGCCTGAATGATGAAAGATGAAGAACTCATGTGATCTCCCTGGGTATTTGGCCGCTAAATTGGGTTTTATATATGCAGAACGTCAAACTACTTGAATATTTAGAGAATGCTGATATTTTCTATTCTGAAATAATTTGGATGTGAGTGCCATACTATTACATGTGGGAAATATGCTATGGCATAAAAACCAACCTTTGTTGCATTAAACTCTGGTGGGGTGCTTGGAAAATAAATGTGCAGATGTATTTTTGATGACATGGCATCTAAGACATTATTAAAAATAGGAGAAAGTGCACTTAGAAATATCCCGCCAGCAACTCCTACTATTCCCTGGCAGCTTCCTGAGGCTAGAAGGTGGATGCAACAAAGCACCAATATGTGTGTGGGTATGGTGCGGCTACAGTTTGTTGGACAGTCAATAAATGGGTTAAGTTCTATACTATCCATAATGGCCTGCCTACTCAACTTGTACTTAGCGGACACCCCCTCCTCTGTCTGCTCAAACAAACTGATACAAATTCAAAAAACATTTTCCTTTTTCATTCTTCTCCCCTTTTGTGCAGCTAGGATGTGCATTTGTCTCATCACGGTATAGAAAGCAGCCATTTTGAAAGATTAAATGTGTGGTTGCACCCCTTTTATTTTTTCCACCTGTTTACCACCTGCTTCCAATCAATGGTATTTTGTATGTGCAAAATCACAGTTTTGCACATATTTTATTATTGCAAGTGCTTTGTACTTAAGAATACAGATTTTCAAATACAGATTCTGTTTTTAGGAATCCTTAAAAAATAAAGATTCCTTATTTTGTCTGTCCTATGGGCGAATTTAAGAAATCCATAACCACTTCTGTACATCATTTCTAGTGGTCGTAAAGTCATTTGCACCCGACTCTTGATGCTTTTGTACATCAGAGCATATGCCAAATTGTCAAAATGAACACATTCTGGCAATGTAAAGAATGATCAGAAAAGCTAAACTGAAACACTGTTTTTCCACTGCCATGTCCATTCCTAGAACATAAGTGATACCCTAAGTCCATGTTAACAAAATATTTAACTACCAGGAAGAGTCATAGCTTCCATTGGTGCAACAGGTGCAGTGGCACCAGGGCCCACTTATTGCTGCATTTCACAGTTGAAACAGCAGTCATGGGGTAATTTACTTCCTTACAGTGGGGCCTGTGGCACAATGGCTACTCCACAGCTAGCCTGTCACGCTCCTTCATCTCTGAATCTGTTCCTACTCTTGTTAATCTCTCATCACCATTTGTAGATCATGGACTTTTCATTGCTACTCACTGCACATCTCACACTTAAATGTGGGGTATCGCTCTTCCCCGCAGAGAGGTCAAATATCAGCAATTTGTACCCTGAGCTAACTTGCAGTGGTGTAACGTAGACCCCTGCAGCACCTGCAGTCCAGAAGAGGGCCCTGAGCTACAGGGAGCCCCCCAGCATAGTACCCTGGCCTGAGAGCTCCTGATTGAGTCCTGAGACCTTGCAGAAGGGCTCCCTTAAGGTTCGGTACGCTACTGCAGGAGACGACCTTTACTACGCGCAGGGCCAGCCTGGCTACCGGGCATTTTGGCATGCTGCCGAGCTGGGGGCTGATGTCACTGCGGTGGGGGCTAATTTCGTTGATGGAGACCTGCATGTGATTCGAAATAAACAAAGCAAAACAAATTTCGTTCAGCACGTGCAGGTCCCCTTCAACAAAATCAGCCCCCAGCTTGGCAGCAGGCCAAAACGCCCGGTAGCCAGTCTGGCCCTGACTACGCGGGCGTTTCACCGCGGTAGGTTTACAACGTGGGCTTTACAACGAAAGTCCTTTCGACGACGAGCTGGATGGCTCTGTAAGCAAGGAATAGTACGATTTACTATTCCAACACCTTCCCTACTGTACGTAGACTGGTGTTGGAATAGAAATCGTACTATCCGTAAGTCCAGCGCCCTCCAGTGCAAGTCGGTGAAACGACTTGCATTGTAAAGCCTACGTTGTGGCATACCGCGATAAACATGATCGCGTAGTATCATCATACTTTCTTACTTTCGCTTTCATACTTTCGCTACTGCTGTCTTCACTCAATTTAAGTGCAGTTGAGTGACCCCCAGTGTGCTCACCTGCTTCAAGCCTCGTGCCCCAGGTCAGGTAAGAGCATGTTTACCTGTCCGTGAGTCTAGACGTTGGTGGGAGGTGTTCAGGGCAAGCGAAGGTTAGCGCTCTAGTCAACCTTGAGGAGTGCTCCAGTAGGCAGACAGCCCTATCCTATAAGATTTAATTATTATAAATTGATTTTTCATAGCATGAGAATAAAATGGCATAATGTGGACATAACATAAAATGACATAACATGGCATAACACTAAATATAACATAAAATATAACTCATAATACATTGGCATTACCAGACAGGACATAACAGCGCATGGCGTGACTGAATGGGATGCAAAATCAAGCACATGACAAAGCATAAGATAACTTAAATAAACACAACATGGCCGAACGTGATAAGCTATATAATTGAAAACGTCATATTATATAACACATAATATAAAGCACGAGAAGAAATGCCCTGAATCAATAAATGTACCTTAAAATCTAAAGAACAGCATGGCATAATGTGACGCAACATGACTTGTTAGGTCCTGACAGGACATGAGAGGACGTGACCTCACACCACCTACTATTACATTTAATGAACCGTTGAAATATTAAATAACATAACATGGCATGAAATGAAATTACATTAAAATGACATAACCTTTAAAACATAACTTGGCACTGTATGGCAGGACATGAAATAACATAGTATAACGTAGCAGGACATGACATGGAAAAAAAACAAATCATAACTTAACATTCATAAAAAAAGAAACAAGGTAACATAATGTGACGCAGTTACCCTTCCCGCGGCCAGAACAGGTTTACTTTTGGACAGAATCTATTAGTTCAGCTGCAGAAAACATTTGGGGTGTGTCTAGTGGTGCTGACTTTTTACTGCACTTTGTTTTTGGAATATACGCCTGCACAACATTCAGTTGACATCTGCGGGTGAAGGGTCGTGTCTCGTACAGTTTTTGTCACACATTCTTCACGTCCGAGCGCCTTGACGCTGGTAGGTGTGCGCTTGTGACCATATTTGAAAGCTCCGTCACCCCAGCTTTCCCATTCATCAGACTGCCAGTACACCTTCATCTGAACCCCCCAATGGACCTGCACGTACAAGGGTTGCCTTACCAGCTCGCGCGGTGAGATGTTTTACAGCAGGACGGGCAGTAACCCCGGCTGCATTTATTTATCCATTTACTGTCTCGTGCACAGAATCGGAGTGTTATATTATGAGCACTTCACCGCACTCTGTGGCGCTATGAACGTACAGAAGCTCAAGGACTTTCAGAATATTCATAAAATGCAACCACAGTTACACAAAGTGCACTACACGTCAGGCTTGAAAGAAGTGCAGTGACTTGGGAGCACGCCTCACTGTACTCAGATGCATGCAAACATAGATACACACATACATACATGCGTGCTGATGCATTCCTGATTTACACACATTTATCGAAAGTGATGGAAGAACAAGCACGAACGAAGGGATTGCAGCACCTAAAAGCAGCACTGTGTCAGGTTTTCACTGACTGCCCCATCCCTCTCGCTGCCATTTTGAAACTTTAGGAAATATTTACAAAGGGGTTGCATCACCGGAGAGTCATTTTTTTAGGACACTCCAGTGGAGCAATGCCCCGCTCCATATTTACAAAGCGGTGCTTTATGTAGCTTAATGCCGCTTTGGGAATCTCCTCCCCTTTCACGCAGGGCCGTGCAATGGGTGTTGCTGTGGGCCTTTCACTGCAACACCCATTGCTTTTTGACACTGCCCCAATTTACAAGGATGTGTAAATTCGGGGCAGCGCCAAAAACTAACGCCACTGAATAGCAGGCGTTAGGTTGGTGCAACGAGGAGAAATACTTTCATTCCCCCTTGTTTGTTTTTGCCCTTTCTGTGTGTGCTGGATTGGGCAGCATGCATAGAAGGAGCGAATTGCCTTTAAAGATTGTTTATGTGCAGGAAGGTGTCCCTTCCTGCACATAAACAATCATCCCTGCAACACAGACACCCTGATGCCATGGTGCAAGGGTGCCTGCATTGCAGGAATGATTCCCTGCAACACAGGCACCTTTGCACCATGGCACACGTGTGTCTGTGTTGGTGCTAGGCAGCTTTTTATTTTAGACCAAGCATAAGGTAAAACACAATGGTGGACCGTATGCTTGTAAATGTGGTGCATCCCTGTTTTTGAAATGCTGCTAACTTCCTTGCACTGCCACAATGTGCCATTTCTTTGTAAATATACTCCTTAGTTTCATTGCTGCTCATAACTGATATGATCAATATTACCACTCTCAGTTTAGATATTGCCTTCTGCCTCCTATATATTTGTGTGGCGTTGTCTTGGGAAACATCCTTTACAACGCAACTTTTACCATGCAGCGCCTTTACGACGCAACTTTTACAACGCAAACCATTACAACGCATTGCGCTGGGGGGCGCTCTAGGATAGGGAATACGTTTAATTTACTGTCCAACACCTTTCCTAGTGTCCACGGTGACTGGAGTTGGAATAGTAACTTAAACTATTCACTATCCAGCGCCCCAAAGCGCTATGCGTTGTAAAGGTTTTCGTTGTAAAAACCGCGTTGTACAGGCATGCGATGTAAAAGTATGCGCTGTAACGTCATACATCCAGTTGTCTTCTGTGTTTTGAGATACTGGCCAATATCACTCTTCACTCTGAACGTACGCCTTCAGCAACCAGCATGGCAGTGAGGTAGAGTAACTAGATTGATTCCATGCTGGAGTGAAAAGACCAAAACTGGAGGCTGAGTATTGTTTTTGCCCCTTGCAGCATGGCGGGGTGCAGCAGAAGAGTATGGAACCCAGCGTCACTCAAACATGCTACCAGAGGCTCCCGCCAACCTATGAACCGCTGCAGGACCCCCCGCCAAGAACACCCCTTGACGGAGAGTAACACATCTCTACCAAAATGTTTGGCCCTGTGCCATTGTCAGGCCTAATGTATGGTCTCAAAAACATATTGTGGGTCAGTTTATTTGAAATGCCCCAGTTCACCTGATACCCAGCAAATGCAGGGCCAGGTCTACAGTCTAGTTGCAAGTAGAGGCAGTTCTTGAGCAAACAGAGCCCCAAAACTTCCCTAATGAGTTAAGCTATTGTGTTTTGATCACTTTCATCATTCTCGAAATTGCACTCACCTTCATCGACACAGGAGAGAAAAGAACAGCAAATATGAGCTCACACAAAGGTTCAGTGAGAAATAGCGTGCAACACAGTACATGCTGAGTATTTTATCTACACTGGTCTCAATTATCAACGTCCCTAGATATGAAATCCCCAGAGGCTGAGGGGTGAGTAGACAGAAGATTCTCATGGCACAGATGGCTCACCAAATCCAATTATCCCCAGGAGGAACAGTGCCCAGTGGCTTGAAACATCAGTGGGTGAGGTGGAGGGATACTCTAGGTAACTTTGTTTCAGAGACAGCTGGATGACTCTAAGATTACTGTACTGAAAAGATGTATTGATTTCCTTACAATGAACATTCTTCATAAAAAAAATCCTGTATCTATAATGCATTTTACAGATTCTCATAATTCCCTGTAAAGTGGTGAGGCATATGTGTCTCTTTCAGCAAATTTCTGCCTTTAGTCTCACCTTCATAAAGAATCCAAATTAATAAGAAAAGTGTTGTTGGTCTGCAAGTGATAGTCAATTGTTACTTTATTTTTAAATTAATATTGAAATTATACTTTCTAAATAAACTAATGAGAGCATAATTCATTAAAAACAGATTGTCAATCTACGGGACAGAGGGGCGTCAGTCTTTATGTGAGCTGTGGCTAGCAAATCAATGCAATATTATGTAAACTGGTTTCTGTAGTAGATATCCTGCACATCCTTAGTAGCTAGGCAAGAATTTGACCATTCCCAAAGCAAAATGCATCGATTTACATGAACAATACCACTAAATCAACATTTTGAAGTTAAAATAGGGAGTGGTTCCAAATAGCCAAACCAAATAAGTTAAGTGTAGGAAATTCACCTTTTCTGCATGGTCACCCCAGATCTTGTTGAATCCTATACCATTTTTGGCTTTAGAACCTGCAGTAAAGTACCTGTGTGCTCCTTTAACAATGGTTACATTGACTTAATCGTAATTGCCTTATTTAACTTGCCTGCAAGCCTCTAATATATGCTGTGGAATGTGCACCCAAAGTTAAAATGACACTTGTGGAGTGCAGCACTTATTGTGCTACCCACTACTGTGGCAGTACACACATGACATTGTAATGTAAAACCATCATTGTGGCCTGTCAAAATAATCTATTTTGACAGTTAAAAACCTCCCTTTTAAATATTAGCAAGTCAC
The DNA here is from genome assembly GCF_964261635.1 of Lissotriton helveticus. Classification (NCBI taxonomy): domain Eukaryota; kingdom Metazoa; phylum Chordata; class Amphibia; order Caudata; family Salamandridae; genus Lissotriton; species Lissotriton helveticus. The sequence goes on from NC_136071.1 coordinate 57,301,378, forward strand.
CCCTATGTATGTCTTGTAGCTCACAAGATAGGGAGCATAGTATTTAAAAGGGGGACACCTGACATATTAATGATACCATGACCTTACAGCGACAAGGCCCTAAAATATATTTTCACTATGGCAGGCCTAGCTGTTCTATGCAGGAAAATAGCGTGCAGATCAAAGTAACAATACTGCTAAATTAGGAAAGGGACAAACCAGGAAAATAATTAAACTATTATTTTTTTAAGTTCAGAATAAAGTTTATTAACAGTCATATAAAGCACTTGTACAATTTAAAAACAGCAATGTAAAGATAAAGCATACATTAATATAAATAAAGAAAGACAATCCATAGGAAAGAACTTGCATAAATAACCAGCTATAATGAAATATGCAACAATCAGTAATTTGTTGATATACGAAAGAATGATAGAATAATTATTAATAGAAAGTAGATAAAAGAATGAAGGGAACTCAAGGAGGTTTAGCGACTTCCTGTTGAAAGGGAGATTGTGGCAGAGAGCGGAGAGCACAAGTGTCAAAAAATGAGACAACTGGGTCCCACAACCGTTGTCGTTTTGGAGCCAAAACGAGTGGATAAACAGCCTATGGTTGTAACATACAGCATACCACCAAGCCTGATACGAGAGTTTAGTGAGATCTTTCCAAGCCTTAGTAATCTGTTGAAAGGCTACTGCAATAAGCAGGTCAATTATTTTTATGTTGAAAGTGCAATGATCCCAAATGGGGGAAATACTACCTAAAAAAATATGTGATGCATGGAACGGGTGTGTAGTGGAAAAGATATTGTTAATTTGAGACCACACCTTAACCCAAAAGGTATGAACCGGATTGCAATTGAAAAGCAAGTGTAGCAAATCTGCATGTGGTGCAGAGCAAGTCCAGCATGTGTGTGACAAGTCAGGGTATCTTTTACTAAGAATAGGTGGGGAAAGTAAGAGTCGGTTATAAATAAAAAATAAAGTCTGAACAGTATTGGCAGCCCTGGAGGATTTCCGTAACCTTAACCATAATTTATCCCATAACTCAACAGACCATGAGATACCCATGTCCACTTCCCATGCTTCTTCTACTTTAGTTTTTGTGCGTGGTGATGCTGGAGCATGTAGCAGAGAATAAATCTTGGACGCCCTAGTCCCTCTGATAAGTTGAGAGCGCAATTGAGAAATGATGTGAGACTCTTGAGGTGACGTGGAAGGCAACGTGATGTGTAATTCATACGCTGATTGAAGTGCTTGTATTAATTTAAGGTACTTAGCACGAAAAGAAGAAGGAAGATGAAAGGATGCCATAGCTTCTGAGAAAGAAATAATACGAAATTGCTGGAATAATTGATGCACCCAAATGATACCGCGACTTCTCCAAGATTTCCAAAAAAATGGTTTATTATTAATTAAAATCGATGAGTTATGCCAAATAGGTTGGTCAAAAAAGGAAGAGACCAACGGAGATGGCAGGATTTTATAAGTGTATTTGAGAATCGGAGTGGAAATAGACTGCGGTGGACGAGAGAAAGAAAGGTATTCCAAAAAAGAATAGGGAGAGATATATGCCAATTCTAGCGTTGTCCACAAGGGAGAGAATGTGGAAGAGTCTTCAATCCATCTAGAGGCCTGATGTAATAAAAAGGACTTGTGATACAAAGAAAAATTCGGGAAATTTACCCCACCCTCTGCTTTTGGGCGCGTTAATTTAGATATGAACATGCGGGCTTTTTTGCGTCCCCACAAGAACGAAGATAAGATGGAATTAATTTTCTTGAAATAAGATAAAGGAATAGGGAAAGGGATGTTGGAAATTGTGAATAAAACCAAGGGGGAAAGCATCATTTTAATAGTGTCCAATCTGCCCCACCAAGATAAATATAAAGGATGCCATTTTGTGGTGAGGTCCGTCAATTTTTGTAAGCAATCCTCCATGCAACGCGAGACCGTACCTGAGAGAGTGGGAGTAAAGTGAAGACCTAAATATTTGATACAGTTAGGGTTCCATGTGAAGCCCGAGGGAATGAAATCTGATTTATAAGTGAATTTAGTCAAGGGTAAAATCTCGCACTTATCTTTATTTAATTTATAGCCAGAGACAAAGGCAAATGAATGAACTTCAGTTAGAAAAGCAGGTAACGAAGTCGTGGGCTCAGATAAGAATAATAAAACATCATCTGCATATGCCGCCATTTTAATTGTGGACTGTTGAAAGGTAAAGCCCTTTATGGCAACATTTTGGCGAATACGCAAAAGGAATGGTTCCAAGGCAAGATTGAATAAGAAAGGCGAAAGGGGACAACCCTGGCGAACCCCTCTACCAAGAGAGAAATAGGAAGAAATACCACCATTTGCCGCAATAGCGGCTCTAGGATGTGAATATAAAAGAGAAATGAGGGTAGAAATTTTTGGGCCAAAGCCGAACCACTTCAATGTCTGAAAAAGATACGACCACTCAACTCTGTCGAAAGCCTTTTCCGCATCCAAGGCAATTGCAGCAATAGAGTGAGAAGAATGTGAGGTCTTAGAGAGGATATCAAAAAACAATCTAGTGTTATCGGATAGCAGCCTGCCCTTGACAAAACCAGACTGCTCTTTCCCCAATAAATCTGGTAAAAAGGATTCTGAACGGAGAGCCAAAGTTTTAGAAAAAATTTTGTAATCAATATTCACTAGAGAAATGGGTCGATAATTTTTACAGTACTGTGGGTCTTTGCCTGGTTTGGGAAGAATGCAAATGAGAGCATCAGAAAAGGAACCTGAGGAAGAACCGGAATCTAGAAAATTGGAAATTAATGTACATAATTTTGGGAGAAGTAATGCCGAAAAATGAAGGAAAAATTCTACTGTGAAACCATCTGGTCCCGGTGCCTTATCTTTTTTAAGAGATGTCAAAGCTCTAAGAAGTTCTTTCTGAGTTATATCTGATTCTAATGGGGAAAGGTCAGGAAGAGTAACGAAAGGTGATTCAATATCAGAAAAGTATTGGGAGATATCTTGGGTCGTAGAAGTTGACTCAGAAGAATATAATGTTTCGTAAAATTTAAGAAATTCCGTTAGGATGTCTTCATCCTTGTGTCTCAAAACAGAATCTTGACCACAAATATTATCTATAGTAGACTTATTCTTTTTAACTTTCAAATAATTTGCCAGTAATTTGCCGGCCTTATTTTGACCCCCGTAAAATTTAGCACTAGAACGCAATAAATAATTGGAGGCATTATTTGTGGTATCCTTATTAAATTGCAGTTTAGTAGCTCATTTAAACATTCTTTAGATTTGGAAGTGAAGTAAGAATGTTCCAAACTCTTAATCTTGGATAAAAGATCACTAGTTATTTGTTCTGCCTTTTTGCGTTTACGGGAGACATCCCCAATAATAGAATCTCTAGCAGATGCCTTGAAGGCATCCCACACTACAGGAAAGGGCACCTCGTTGGATTCATTACGTAAGAAAAAGTCATGAAAAAAGGCAGTGAAGAATGAGACAAAATTAGAATCAAGGAGCAGAGAATTATTAAAGCGCCATTTCCTAATGAGGGGTGATTTCTGCAAGATGTCAAGGTGAATGGAAACTGGAGCGTGATCCGAGATCAAAATAGAACCAATATCAGAGGCAAACAAAGACTGAGACAGATGATGTGAGATGAAAAAGTAATCTAGACGAGATTGAGTCTGGTGAGGCGGAGAGAAAAAAGAGTATTCTCGTAGCGTGGGATTACATAACCTCCAAGCGTCAATAAATTTAAACTGATGAATGAGTTGTTTGAAAGCTTTATGTGACTTATGGGGAATGTATGTGCTGGTAGAGTGCCTATCTAAAAATGGGTCAAAAACTTCATTACAGTCTCCTGCCAGGATGAAATTATCCTCATAATATTGGGTAATGTGAGGAGATAAAGAAGACCAAAAAGATGCGTCTCCTGCAGTTGGAGCGTATATGTTTAGAAGTGAAACTGGAGTGTTATCTACAACAAATTTAACAAATGCCCATCTACCGAGCTGATCTGCTGAGTCTTCAACTATCTTGACTGAGAGGGATTTATGGAATAAAATGAGAACCCCATTACGCTTTCCGTCACCTGGGGAAAAGAAGACCTCCCCAACCCAACCTCTTTTAAGTTTGACAGATTCTTCAGGTGAAAGGTGTGACTCTTGTAGACAAGCAATGTCTGTTTTAAGCTTGGCTAAGTGTGTTAGGACTCTCTGCCTCTTTATGGGGGAGTGCAAACCTCTAACGTTCCATGAAACAATTTTTAAAGGCATTCAAGAAGGCAAAAGAAAATGTATATTAAGCTGATTAAGGCAAGGCAGTAACATAAGAAGATCAAAAATGAATGTATAACAATCAATGCAAGTAATAAGAATAAACAGCGTAAAACTCTTAAAGTGAGAATATATAAAAAATACAAAGTACTACAATTTTGTATGCAGAAAAGATTACGATTAAACTGAAGATAGCATTCAATAGAGTAACCTATGGAAAAAAAACTGTAAGCAATAACAATTAAAACAAATGAAAGAGCAAGTGGTGAATGATACAAGAATATAAGGAAAACAGGAGAAAGAAGAAGAGAACAGGAAATAGTCTAGGAAGAAAGAATAGAGGGGGAAAAAGCCGAAAGTAGACTAGGATCCAATGGACGTGAAGAAGAAAGAAGGAAATAAAGAAAGAGATAAAGAAGAAAGATATGAAGGTAGAAGAATGACTTACAGAACATCCAGGACATATGCGGGTGGGGAGGATGGAGACCACATAGGACAATGACGGGTTCGTAACTCGTAAGGGAAGGCGGGAAGGAGAGACGACTCATCAGACTCCAGGAATAAATGAGGGAAGAAGGAACTTATGGGGTAATGATCTATAAAAATAAAGATAAAAGAACATAAGAAAAAACATTAACAACTAGAGATTAGAAATATATACCAAGATAAACAGTGTGTAAGAGCTAACAATCCAAAGCAGTAAATGCATGTGGAAAAATCCTTAAATAAACAATAATGAACATCAAGTATAGAAACTAGAATAAAACCCAAGATGAAGCATTACCTAAGAGCTAACAATTAGAAGCAGTAAGTACATGTGAATAAAATCTTAAGTCAACAATAAGGAGCATCAAGCAAAATGAGACGCAGAAGCAACATCCATCGCAGTAGAACTGTGGGAATTGAGAAAACTCTTCAGCTTCAAAGGATCCTCATAAGTTGTGGTTTTGTTATTAAGAGTCACCCTAAAAAGACAAGGATGGAACAAACCATAACGTGCTCCAAGCGAGCGCAATTGAGGACGTAGGGACAAGAATTCCTTGCGCCTATCAGCGGTAACCTTGGCATAGTCCTGAGAGAAGAAAAGAGGTTGCCTGACCATATAATTCGCTTCATGGCTCTTGCAGCTGATAAAATTTTGAGCAAATCTGTATATTCAAGGAAGTAAATGATAACTCCCCTTGGCTTCCTGGCAACCGAAGTGGACATTGCATTTGGAGGTGAGCCCAGACGGTGTGCCCTCTGTATATTGAGAGTGGTGCTGTGAGGTAATGAAAGGACTTTTGGTAGGAAGGTCTTGAAAAACACCAGGGGGTCCGACCCCTCTGTCCCCTCCGGAAGCCCGTAAATTCGTAGGTTGTTTCTTCTATTGCGATTTCTAAATTTTCGAGTTGTTTATGCATAACTGAAACCTGCACACACATTCATTTCATTTTGGACATTTGTAAAGCGCCTGGAAGTACGCCCACCGGCGTGTCCCCGCGCTGTGATAAGTGAGAACTGAAGATCCATCCACCCTCCCAACCATCTACCTGCTAAATAAAAGGGTCTTAAGTCTTTTCCTAAAAATCAATTCCGAAGGTTCTAAGCGCAGGCTTAAGGGAAGAGCATTCCAGTGCTTGGCCGCCAGGTGTCTAAAAGATCTACCTCCCATACGCGCTTGTCTTACTCTTGGTACCGTTAAGAGTCCCGTGCAAGAAGAGCGGAGGTTGCGTGTGGGCTCATACCCGGTCACCAGACTCCTGAGCAACGCAGGAGCCTTGCCATTCAAGATACGATGGCATGTGGAGAGAGATTTAAATTCCAACCGACTGGCAACTGGGAGCCAGTGAAGTGCATGGAGCGCTGGTTTAGAGGGGGATCTCCTGGGGAGCCTCAGCACCAAACGGGCTGCCGCATTCTGCAGCACCTGGAGGCGCCTGGTGACCTTACTTGGGGCACCCAAGTATAGCAGGTTGCCATAATCAAGACGGGATGTCACCAGGGCATGCACCAACGCTTTGCGGGCTGCAAGAGGAAGAAGATCTAACACCTTTTTTAAGGTCCTCAGAACGCCGAACCATACCCCAGCCACACGGCCCGCATGTGTGTCAAAGGTCAGACCAGTGTCCAGCCAGACCCCTAAATTCCTTGCCTCCCGGCAAGGAACTGGCGCCTCGCCCAAGCAGGAAGGCCACCAAGCCGACGACCAAGCATCCGGAGTCCCACCCACAATCAGTACCTCGGTCTTGCTTCCGTTTAACTTTAAACAGTTGGCGGACATCCAGGCTGCTAGGTCTTTCATGCAGTTCCTGAAATTGTCCGCCGCAAGATCAGGGGTACGTGAGAGGGAGATGGCCAGCTGCGTGTCGTCGGCATAGGACACAACACGTAGACCATATTTCTCGACTATTCCCGCCAAAGGGGCAACATAGAGATTAAACAAGGTGGGGCTCAGGGACGAGCCCTGAGGCACTCCCTGGCCCAACCCGATCTCTCTAGAATAACAGTCGCCCAGATGGACCTGGAAGCGTCTGTCAGATAGAAAAGATCCTATCCACCCCAACGCTGCACCTGAGATTCCACCTTCCTCCAGACACTGTAGCAGAATGGAGTGTGCTACAGTGTCAAATGCGTTAGCAAAAAACAGGGTCAAACCCATATAGTCTTCGGGACCTGGGTAGTACGTTATAATGAAGGAAGGGGGGTCCCAGACAGCCAGACACTTATTCATACGTTGATTATACCAGCAGTATTCAGAAAGGAAAATTTCAACATATAAATCAGTGGTTACGTTGAATTTATTTCACAATGTAACCCAGTGAACCGATAAATGGTTCAAGCAAATAGTAAAACGTTCATTTGCAATTCATAAGCATTTTCGTGCCCACATAGAAAAGGGGTAGGAAGTGAGGTGAGGGATGGAAGTGAAAAAAGTGACAAAATACATCAATACTCAATTATACATCATTGAATAAAGATTCTTTCACATATATATACACCGGTCTCCTGAATTCGGAGCCACGTACAAAGGAGCGTATCACAATCCAAAGTCAAAAAAGACAGTATCTCCTATATAGGGCTGTGTGAATCATATATAACCAAAGGAGTACATATCAAGAAAAAACGTCTACGTTTCGACCCTGAGCGGTAGGTTGAATAGCCCTTACAGGCGGGTCTTCATCAGGACATTGGAGAGGTGGGCAGACCTCCTAGGGTGAAAAGAAAAATAATACTACTTAATAGGGTAGTGATTCCCCGAATACCTCTGCGTGTGTGGTCCGCAGGGCAATACATTAAAAATACAGTGATCTTAAGAGGACTATCATATTTACAAGAGCTATTACCTTGGAAGGGGAGGTGCGAAGCAGTAGCCTTCAAAATAGGTCGTTACCACAGCCAGGTATTCTAAACGAAAAAATGCGAACCCCAGGATTTAATACCAGGCATTACAAGAAAAATCAGTCAAGACATGTTGTGCCACAAAAGCGGGAGGGAGATCATACCTTCGGTCCCTTGTAAATCGTCACGTGCGATGTCAAATAGAATTAATCTGCATCACTAGAGAAAATAAGTACAAAAACTAAGTAAGAAACCGGTGGCCTCAGTAGGCATTCACATAGATTGGTATTATCCAAATGACATTAAGTTTTGAAATACCCGAGGTAGAGGGGATCGTTTACCTTGTCAAAACAAATTACTGACGTGGTCTCTAGGCAGTCAAATGCGAAGGACTCGCGTAACCAAACTTATTCTGCATCGCTGGAAAAAATAAATGAGAGCGTGGCCTCAGTGGGCATTCACACAGATTGGTAAAATCCAAATTACATTTAGTAATGAAGGGCCCAGGTTAGAGGGGTTCGTTTACCTGGTCGGACAAAATACTGGCGTGGTCTCGAGGCACTCAATGCAAACGACTCGCGTAACCAGGAAGTGGCGGCGAAGGGGCGTGGTTACGTTTATAACGTCGAGTGCAGACACAGTGAACGGACTGTGTGGTTGCTAGGCAATGGAGGACGCTTAGGAAAAGGTTCCGCGTTGACTCGGTCGCAGAGTTTTTAACCCAGTACTGATTAAGAGCAAGAATGGACTAGAAAAAGAATGAACAAATTAATGAAAAAATTAAAAATGAGCCCGGGCTAGCGGGGAGCTTCTGAATTGGGGGACGCTCATCAGATAGTATGCATGAACTTGTCCCAGACAGGGGCTTCTCACATATGATTGCACATTATTACATTGGTGTGCCTGTACCTGCCCCACGGCGGTAAAAGACACTCCACATGCATGTATACATATGATACCATTTTAGAAAAAAGCGTATGATACCATTTAAGAAAAATTGGCAGGGTGAAAATCACTTGGTCGCTCTCAGAGTGTATGCATACGGGAGCTGATACCATATGATTTCATCTTATTACAATTGGGTGCCTATGTCTACCCGCTATGTAGGTTAGAGGCACAGTCCACAATTATGCATGCATATGGTACAATTCAGGGAAAGATGGATGAAAACATGCAAGGTGCGTGCATGTACCTACCACGCAGGGTGGTAAAATGCAACTGCGTTTGGATAATAAGACTGTACCCAATTGCATATGAGGGGCAATGTTCAAGGGGTATTAACAGGGTACTCATAGGATCGCTAGTTGCGCAAAACTGCTATCAGATTCGTTCAGGCCATTCCGTACTGAATCAAAAATGTGCATCCATTTTAGTTCTCTCAGGTTTAGTATTGGAGCAATATTGCCACCCCTAGGTCCCAATTTCACCTGTTCCAAGATGACCCATCTCAGGCTTTCCGGTAAGTGATTGTTTTTGAGACAGTGTTCCACAAGTGGAGCCCCTTCCACCGCGCATCGTATTCTGCTGCAATGTTGCAAGAAGCGCGATTTCATGCGCTGTTGTGTTTGGCCCACATATATCAAATTGCATGGACAAATGATGCAATATATTACATCCTCAGTGTTGCAATTGGTGTGTGATTTGAGTTTCACACGGTGATGTTGGAAAGTGAACTCCTTGGTTTGGATAGTTGATGGGCAGGCCTTGCAATTGCCACACTTGAAATGTCCCAAGTCTGATGTCTGCCCACCTCTCCAATGTCCTGATGAAGACCCGCCTGTAAGGGCTATTCAACCTACCGCTCAGGGTCGAAACGTAGACGTTTTTTCTTGATATGTACTCCTTTGGTTATATATGATTCACACAGCCCTATATAGGGGATACTGTCTTTTTTGACTTTGGATTGTGATACGCTCCTTTGTACGTGGCTCCGAATTCAGGAGACCGGTGTATATATATGTGAAAGAATCTTTATTCAATGATGTATAATTGAGTATTGATGTATTTTGTCACTTTTTTCACTTCCATCCCTCACCTCACTTCCTACCCCTTTTCTATGTGGGCACGAAAATGCTTATGAATTGCAAATGAACGTTTTACTATTTGCTTGAACCATTTATCGGTTCACTGGGTTACATTGTGAAATAAATTCAACGTAACCACTGATTTATATGTTGAAATTTTCCTTTCTGAATACTGCTGGTATAATCAACGTATGAATAAGTGTCTGGCTGTCTGGGACCCCCCTTCCTTCATAATAACGTACTACCCAGGTCCCGAAGACTATATGGGTTTGACCCTGTTTTTTGCTAACGTACTTCGTGCAAGCGGCGCTTGCGAGGTCCCCCTTCCCTCTTTCTTCAATTATATCACTGTAAATATTTTGGCTATTTTTTATGCTAACACAGAATGGTAGACAAGGACATTTTGTCTTTTTCTGAGGACTACATACAACAGCTTCTCAATGATCCAGCTAATACCTTTTTATCACCCAGTATACCGCCGATTGATTTTTCTTTGAATGACAAAATTAGTAAACTGGAACGGCTTGAAAAAAAGTTAATCAGAACAAAATTACACGGACATTTCTTGGCTCAATGTCTACAGTCTAACATCATTCCAACAGGTCTACAAGTGAGGGTAGAACCGGCAATTTTCGTGGACGTCCCCAAGTTTCGTGAAGGGTTCAGCTGCGTTGCCAATAACTGCTCCAGACATTGGATGGTGCTAGGTATAGAGACGGCAGCGGAACAAATTCAAGCATTAACCAAAGAGATTCTTGAGCTTAAAGCCGAAATTAATGGGGATACGACACTCACGAACGCCAAAGACGCCTTATCCAAATTGGTTGCAACACTCCAAGATTTTGAGACCGTAACTATTAAAAAGAAGCTAGAAAAGCTGGCTAGGGACGTTCGCTTATACGACAAAAAGAAGACATACCCGTACCTCCAAGAGGACTACTACCGCCAAGACCCCCAAGGACGTTTCGCCAATCGTGGTCGTGGTGGCTATAGGGGTAGACGAAATTATTCGACTTTTTCGGATTCCTCCTATAGCTCAGGTGAAGACTCCGCTCAGTCTGACCCAAGTGGCACCTACGGTTACCAGGATACATACGGCCCTACTTACCCCCAACCTTTTTTAGGACGGGGAGGATGGAGACCCCCACGAGGACGGGGCAACAACTGGGCCAGGGGTACCGGCAGAGGCCAACAAATGGTGGACCCCACTTGGAACAACGACAGAGGGCGGCGCACCAAACAGGTCCACTTCCAACAGGAGGAACATGGAGAGAGATCCACCCGCCGGAAGAACTACAGGTGGTAAGGCAGCCTAGCAACCCTGTTATAAATATTTCATCACGGAATCTCAGCGATGAAGAGGTCAAAGTACTGAGCCGGGGTCTGTCTTTCGTGCCAACCTCTCTACCCAATGAGTTCAATACCATCAGGGAACTCCATAATTTCTTCAGAAAAATCCGACTCAGATATTTCTTTAAGGACAAACCACATATGATCACAGGAACAACAACTGGCCTTCGAATACCATCCACTTTCGTGCCTCCTACCTATGCAATGACTAGCACTATCTTGGCTTATGAGAGCCTGGTCCTCCGGGATGTTAATCGAATCCTGAAAGAGCCCAGGTATATCAAATTTAACATCAGCAAAGCTGAGCGCATGGCTTTATCATCCATCAGGGACAATACGGACATCATAGTTAAACCAGCAGACAAGGGCGGGGCCATCATTGTCCAGAATGTAAGTAACTACAGAGATGAAATCATGAGACAATTATCAGACGGGGTCAGCTACAGGAAACTACCGGGTGATCCTTCAAAGGATTTGGCTGCTGAAATACAAAGAGTTACCAAGGAAGGGAGAGATGAGGGTTTCCTGTCGGAACAAGAGTACCAGTATCTCAACCAAAGCAACCCTAGGATACCAACTATCTACACTTTGCCCAAAGTCCACAAAGACCTACAAAATCCGCCAGGCCGACCTATAGTGTCAGGGTGTGGATCAATATTGGAACCATTGTGCCGGTACATAGACTTCTTTTTAAAACCACTGGCTGAACAGACGGAAACGTACCTGCGGGACACCACACACACTATTAACATTGTTGACGGACGCCCTTTTGACCACAGTAAGGAATTATTGGCCACGTGTGATATCGTGTCCTTGTACACGAGTATCCCTCAGGACGAAGCACTTGCTGTGGCTGCTCTAGCACTGGATAAACGGGCAGCTCCTGTACGGGTTCCCACTAGATTCATTGTCCTATTACTCAAGATTGCGATGATGCGCAATTTCTTTATCTTCCAAAATTCGTTCTACCTACAGACCAAGGGTGTGGCGATGGGTGCGGCCTATGCTCCGGACCTGGCGATTATCTTCATGTCCGCATTTGAAACGGCTTTCATCTTGAATGATATCAATCCCTTCCGGTCAGGAATTAAATTATGGATGAGATATATAGACGACATCCTCCTGATTTGGTCTGGTAATGATGACGACCTAAACCATTTCTTCAGCTGGCTCAACAACAGATCACGTGACATACAATTCACGATCGAATTTGACAAATACAAGGTCAACTTTCTCGACCTGGTAATAATTGCAGAAGATGGGGCACTACATACCAACTTGTTCCGAAAACCAACAGAACGAAACTCTTTGCTGCAATATACCAGCCACCACCCGAGGAGCCTGAGGGATAACTTACCCTTTGGGCAATTTCTCAGAATTCGACGCAACTGTAGTAGGAAGGAAGATTACATGGAGGAGTCACAGAAATTGATGGATCGTTTAATCGAACGAGGCTACCCTAAAAGACTTACCAAGAAGGCTCGTAAGAGAGCATGGTTTAACCCACGAGAGATGCTACTACAATCCAATGAACGTACGAATAACAATGATCACAAACTCATTTGCGTGACCACTTTTTCCACGAAGAGCAATGAGATTAAAAAAGTGGTCAACAGTCATTGGCCAATGATATCGAATGACCTGGGGTGCCAAGATCTACCCCTACACTCCTTCAGGAAAGGCAAGAATATACGTGACCATGTGGTATGTTCACTTTTGGGTACCACCCCCAATCCAACCATCACGTCCCTCTGGAACCTTCCTCCGATCTTGGGACATTTCAAGTGTGGCAATTGCAAGGCCTGCCCATCAACTATCCAAACCAAGGAGTTCACTTTCCAACATCACCGTGTGAAACTCAAATCACACACCAATTGCAACACTGAGGATGTAATATATTGCATCATTTGTCCATGCAATTTGATATATGTGGGCCAAACACAACAGCGCATGAAATCGCGCTTCTTGCAACATTGCAGCAGAATACGATGCGCGGTGGAAGGGGCTCCACTTGTGGAACACTGTCTCAAAAACAATCACTTACCGGAAAGCCTGAGATGGGTCATCTTGGAACAGGTGAAATTGGGACCTAGGGGTGGCAATATTGCTCCAATACTAAACCTGAGAGAACTAAAATGGATGCACATTTTTGATTCAGTACGGAATGGCCTGAACGAATCTGATAGCAGTTTTGCGCAACTAGCGATCCTATGAGTACCCTGTTAATACCCCTTGAACATTGCCCCTCATATGCAATTGGGTACAGTCTTATTATCCAAACGCAGTTGCATTTTACCACCCTGCGTGGTAGGTACATGCACGCACCTTGCATGTTTTCATCCATCTTTCCCTGAATTGTACCATATGCATGCATAATTGTGGACTGTGCCTCTAACCTACATAGCGGGTAGACATAGGCACCCAATTGTAATAAGATGAAATCATATGGTATCAGCTCCCGTATGCATACACTCTGAGAGCGACCAAGTGATTTTCACCCTGCCAATTTTTCTTAAATGGTATCATACGCTTTTTTCTAAAATGGTATCATATGTATACATGCATGTGGAGTGTCTTTTACCGCCGTGGGGCAGGTACAGGCACACCAATGTAATAATGTGCAATCATATGTGAGAAGCCCCTGTCTGGGACAAGTTCATGCATACTATCTGATGAGCGTCCCCCAATTCAGAAGCTCCCCGCTAGCCCGGGCTCATTTTTAATTTTTTCATTAATTTGTTCATTCTTTTTCTAGTCCATTCTTGCTCTTAATCAGTACTGGGTTAAAAACTCTGCGACCGAGTCAACGCGGAACCTTTTCCTAAGCGTCCTCCATTGCCTAGCAACCACACAGTCCGTTCACTGTGTCTGCACTCGACGTTATAAACGTAACCACGCCCCTTCGCCGCCACTTCCTGGTTACGCGAGTCGTTTGCATTGAGTGCCTCGAGACCACGCCAGTATTTTGTCCGACCAGGTAAACGAACCCCTCTAACCTGGGCCCTTCATTACTAAATGTAATTTGGATTTTACCAATCTGTGTGAATGCCCACTGAGGCCACGCTCTCATTTATTTTTTCCAGCGATGCAGAATAAGTTTGGTTACGCGAGTCCTTCGCATTTGACTGCCTAGAGACCACGTCAGTAATTTGTTTTGACAAGGTAAACGATCCCCTCTACCTCGGGTATTTCAAAACTTAATGTCATTTGGATAATACCAATCTATGTGAATGCCTACTGAGGCCACCGGTTTCTTACTTAGTTTTTGTACTTATTTTCTCTAGTGATGTAGATTAATTCTATTTGACATCGCACGTGACGATTTACAAGGGACTGAAGGTATGATCTCCCTCCCGCTTTTGTGGCACAACATGTCTTGACTGATTTTTCTTGTAATGCCTGGTATTAAATCCTGGGGTTCGCATTTTTTCGTTTAGAATACCTGGCTGTGGTAACGACCTATTTTGAAGGCTACTGCTTCGCACCTCCCCTTCCAAGGTAATAGCTCTTGTAAATATGATAGTCCTCTTAAGATCACTGTATTTTTAATGTATTGCCCTGCGGACCACACACGCAGAGGTATTCGGGGAATCACTACCCTATTAAGTAGTATTATTTTTCTTTTCACCCTAGGAGGTCTGCCCACCTCTCCAATGTCCTGATGAAGACCCGCCTGTAAGGGCTATTCAACCTACCGCTCAGGGTCGAAACGTAGACGTTTTTTCTTGATATGTACTCCTTTGGTTATATATGATTCACACAGCCCTATATAGGAGATACTGTCTTTTTTGACTTTGGATTGTGATACGCTCCTTTGTACGTGGCTCCGAATTCAGGAGACTGGTGTATATATATGTGAAAGAATCTTTATTCAATGATGTATAATTGAGTATTGATGTATTTTGTCACTTTTTTCACTTCCATCCCTCACCTCACTTCCTACCCCTTTTCTATGTGGGCACGAAAATGCTTATGAATTGCAAATGAACGTTTTACTATTTGCTTGAACCATTTATCGGTTCACTGGGTTACATTGTGAAATAAATTCAACGTAACCACTGATTTATATGTTGAAATTTTCCTTTCTGAATACTGCTGGTATAATCAACGTATGAATAAGTGTCTGGCTGTCTGGGACCCCCCTTCCTTCATAATAACAGTGTCAAATGCAGCGCTGAGGTCTAACAGGATTAAAGCCATAGTTTGGCCTTCATCCGCACCCTGACGCAAGGCCTCCACCGCCATCAGAAGAGCTGATTCCGTCGAATGACGGGGGCGGAAACCAAACTGAGAGTCGTGGAGCAGAACGGCATCATCCACGTACTTCATCAGCTGGTGATTGGCAATTTTTTGCGCCCCCTTTGACATGTAAGGCAGGAGAGAGATGGGACGTAGATTCTCAAATTTGTCAAAGCTGATATTGGCTTTCTTTTGCAGCGGGAGGACAATCGCTTGTTTCCATGCAGCAGGGACAGTCTGGGTCTCATAAGAGGTGTTTAACAGATGGCGTATGTGTGGTTCGAGAACATCCAAACTTCCCAACAGCCGTCTGGGAGTAGTGGGGTCCCTAGGTGAGCCAGATCGTATAGATCCGCAAATGCGGATGAGCTCCTCAGTCGGGGGGGTTGTGAAACTGGACAGCCGTTGTTTACCTAATCCCTGAGTAGTTACCCCAAGCCTGGGGATTTGATCAATCTGGTGTGGAAAAGAGGCGTAGATTGTTACTACCTTGTTGGCAAAAGACTCTGCTATTCGGTCGCAACCCTCCACTGTGCAAAGTTCTTCCGGCACTGCTACAGGTTTCCCTACCGATAACGTTTTGTAGATTAGGAACAGTTCTTTGGTAGAATTTTCAGCTTCCAAGATCCTAGTGCCAAAGTATGACGTCTTGGCTTTCCTAATCAGTCTGTGGTAGGTTCGCCGTTTAGCATTGTATTCTGTTTTAGCAAGCACAGTAAGGGTTTTTCTCCATTGTCGCTCTGCGCGTTTACACACCACTTTGGCTGCCCGCACCTCCTCATCATACCATGGTGCCGTACCCTGCAACCGACCACCCCCTCTTGTTATGCCAAGTGGGGCCACCTGGTCCAAGGCCTCCGTGATGAGCAGGTCCAAGTTGGTGTTTAAAGCTTCCACTCTCACTCCCCCTAAATGACCTTTATCCCTGAGGGCCTGATTAAATTTAGTTTGGGTCAACCTTAGAGACTGACGAAGTTAAAGAAGTAACATCTTGCTCCAATTGGGTAACACGTCCGTCTACAGTTAGTAATTTCGTTCGTGATCGTTTGGAGTGTGGCTCTGGTCTCATCAATAAAAGGGCGCAGCGCCCTTATTTCCTCCAATAGGATATCCATAGTGGCCAAGTTGCGCTGCTTTGGAGGAGAGGGAGGATCTTTTTTTAACCTTTTCATAGGGCCTTTAAGACCTGAAGACGTGGACGGATTTGACGATGATGATGAATGTTTAGAAGAGGACTCCAACGAATCCTCCATTGCAAGGCACTGATATCTGGAACTCGTATGAATTAGGAATTTGCTTGAAGAGGATGAGGGTTTATGCAAATCTTTAGATAATCTGCCCATTAAGGATAGAGTGGGTTCAAAAAAGCACAAGTTGGAAGCGAAAAAAGAAAAAATAGTAAACCTCACAGGACACTGCAAATGTAATAAAACTATAGAAAAGCCAATGTAATATCAGAATTCCTGCTTACAAAGATATGCCAGAATTACAATGATAAAGCAATAAGTTAGAGTGAGGATGCAAGTGCCACTTATGCAGATAGAATGAAATCAAAATCCTACTATGCACATAGTAATAACATTACAAAACACAGCATGATGTAATCAGAGGGCAAAATGCAAACATTTAAGAGAAAAGCCAACCATTGCATAATAAAAAAGGATGCGAGGAAAAACATGCATGCAAATACTCATGAGAACATTGTGTAGAAACTGCAGTGTGGTAAACCATGCAGAAAGAAACTGTGAGGAACATTACAAATAATTGGCTGTAATAAAAGTCAGTAAGCTTGTAAAAATAAAAAAATTAAATAAAAACCAAGCATCAACTTGAATGGATATGAAATAAAAGGCGTCAAAAAGTCAGGAATAAAAATGAAAGTGAAGCATTAAACACAGGGTAATACATAAATAACCATCAAGGCTGAAGCCAGAAAATTGAATGTTGATAGAAAACCAGCTGAGGCTTGAAGCAGTGCAAAGGAAGTGATGAATCATAAGTAAAGATCTCCTCATGTGAAATTCAGAAGCTGTGTTACGAAATGAAACAGGCTGCTGTGACGAAGAAATAAGGAATAGCTTCAACCGTTCATTTGGATGAGTCACATTTTAGGAAAATTAACATGTGGCAGCAAAAGACAGAAAGGACCATCTCTCAAATAGGCAGCAATAGAAATTAGGCAGAGCTGGTCAAGCGCGCAGCCCTCAGCAAAAACACCGAGCTCCGTCAGTGGGGCTCATTAAATGGCAGCTGCGTCACCTCACAGCTGAGCTAATATGTAGGATGGCACTGAAGAAGCTGCGCAAGCAGAGTTAGTTCTCCACATAAAATTGGGCCAGCGCTTGAACATGAGGAAATAAATAGCCAGAAAAGCTGTTCACAGCAGCGTGAGGAAACCGGAATACCGCTAGGAGCGAGGCTCCGTCAGCGGGGACCAGAAAATGGCTGCAAGCTCACCAGGTTCCACAGAGAGCTCGGAGTATGGAAACAGACCCTCTAGACCTCGTAGGCTCCATGTAGTGGGCTATTCTGAATCAGCATGCCTTCCGATAATTAGACCCGCGGTTCTGGCATCACAAATCGCCAGAAGGGGTCACGCCATGCCCTCCGTCACCGCCGCTGCCCGGGAGAGTCACAGAGACGCCGCCATCTCCTGCGGGCGCTAGCCACGCCCCCTAAACTATTATTTTTGATAGTTGTTCAAAATCAGATTTGATTGCAAAGTCAGATTTTTAATAATTATTAAGGAAAAGTAACTTTTAAAAAATGGGGGCTCCTGGGGCATCCTGTGGCACCACGTGGTCAAATCCTGCTTGCCAGGTCAGTTGAGCCATTTGTAACACTTAGGACATGCATGAAATGCAGAGAAAAGGATGTGCTAAGTCAATCATTGTGGCTCATCTATCTGGTTGCTGAAGGGCCCCTATTTGTGTCCTACCAGACTTCTGTCTCTGGGTTTGTTGTGGGTAAAGTACCTCCATTGAATTCGGTTTTAGTGTTAGATGTGTACACTAGTGATTTGTCTATGACACTTCCACACACCCCAGGCCTCATACCTCAAGTTTAGAGTGGCCGAATGGTTTTGTCATCTTGCAAATATGCCCACACAAGGCATTCTGGGCCTGTTTGAGTTAAGACAAACAGGAACTACTGATATAGTGGGTAAGGTTGGCTCTGGAACCTTTTACCTCATTGGATAGGGAGTTCCCAGGAGTCACCCTCACCCAATAACTGGTGCCAGGCATAAATGTGACACCTCCAGGCACCCACTTCAGAACACTTTCTGGGCCTCCGGAAGATCAGAAAGACTGGACCTGCGAGGAGCCCTGAAGGACTGTACCTGATCCTCTTGTACCCAGTTTCGAACTAGGACAAGTAAGAGTGAGCCACGTGAGCCTCAGTCAGAGAATTGAGATTAGCCCTTTGCTTACACTTTTGCCAAACATCAGGTAGGCAATGTAATGTTGTATACATCATATAATATAACAATAAGTGTGTCGACAATAAACATCCAATATTGCCATTGATTATGCCATACATATATACCTATCAACTGCATATTTAAGGTTTGTGCTATTTTCCCAAACGGTTTAAGTATTTCTCTTTGCCTCTGTCACATTTAAAAGCACACCCCCCTGCATCCTGCTGCACAAACATGTACTTTTAAGCATGTTGTCTTTTTAAGATACAAGTTTTGAAAACACAAACTTACATTTTATATGTCAGATTTGAACTTTGTGTAGCTGTGCAAAACCTTTATGGACGATTGCAGCAGACTTTAAAAAAAAGTTGATTATAGCAATTTCCTCCTAAACCCCTTTTTCATCTTTACCATATAGTTATTGTAGATTGTGGTGATTAGAAGATGCCCACTATGCCAAACATCATATAGGCAGCTTCTGGTTAAGAGAGATGTACTGCATGCTTTCTATTTATTTTATTTTCTCAATATTTTAACTAGCTTTGGTTTGCTAATATCCACCTTCCAAAAGGTAAGCTTTCTATAGGTGGAAGCAGCAGCTGTACAACAGTTTGGTCTTTTGTTCTCTCCCCATGTTTATATTAGAAACTAGTGGGGATACTATAACCATTCCGACTTAAATGTCGGGCTATTTCACAGACACCACACTATGTCCTCACAAAGTATGCATACATTGGGTGGGCCCAGGCTCGCCAAAGGTAAACCTGTCTGTGCCTGTTTGCACCCAGACTATGCTAAGCACCGGGGTTCCTGCCTCTCAGTCAAGAGATATTCTGCTACACCTCTAATCAAATCAATACTTTAAAGACCAAAGAAATTTGCTGTCAAACAGTTTACATATATTTCTCCCCCATGCCCTCGTGTCTTGCAAGTACACTTTCTGGAAACACTGGCACACCTTTGCTGGCTACTACAGTGAAGCCAGTCCCCTATCATCAGTATAACACTAGTACCCTTTCATGTCTCCTTCTGAATGCAATACAATGCCCAAACATAGCACTGAAATATATGAGTTCATTGAGCAGAGTAAACTTGATTTGTTTTTTAGCAGAAACCTACTGCAGCAAATTGACAGGCCCCAATATTAATCTGGCCATCACCCAGAACTATAATATGGTAAATAAAGAACACACACACACATAAATAGGTGTAGGGATAGCTATAGTGTTTAAAAACTAGTGGAGGGCAGAATATTCTGTTCCGCTTGTGGAATTACCAGAATGTGGTGAATCTGTGTAACTCTTGTACTGTGGCATTCTGGGCAAATTCTGCCAATCGCGAGGCTTCAGAATGGTAAGTTGGTGAGCAGACACAAGATTTGACATCCCCAAGCACGATTTCAGGTCACTAGCAGGACATCAAGCGAGATTTCCCTAACACTGATAGTCGTGGTGGTTTGTGGTCAGAAGACTGCCATTCTTCTAGAAAATCTACTCAAGCAGCAGCAATATCACCGTACACCGTACAAGTCAGAGGCCACCAAAGTCATCTGCGGCGTCCCTCAAGGATCCTCGTTGAGTCCCACCCTCTTCAACGTCTACATGAGCCCCCTCGCGGCCATCGCACGCCAACACAACCTCAACATAATCTCCTACGCCGACGACACCCAGCTGATCCTCTCCCTGACCAACGACCCCGCCACCGCCAGAGCCAACCTGCACGAAGGGATGAGAGAGGTAGCCGAATGGATGAAGACCAGCCGCCTGAAACTGAACTCGGACAAGACGGAGGTCCTCATCCTGGGCTCCGCGCCCTCCGCCTGGGACGACTCCTGGTGGCCCCCCGCCCTGGGCACCGCACCCAAACCGACGGACCACGCACGCAACCTGGGCTTCATCCTGGACTCCTCCCTCTCCATGACCAGACAAGTAAACGCCGTCTCCTCGTCTTGCTTCTACATCCTGCGCATGCTACGCAAGATCTTCCGGTGGATCCCCACCGAGACAAGGAAGACGGTCACCCAGGCCCTCATCACCAGCCGACTGGACTACGGCAACGCCCTCTACGCCGGAACCACCGCCAAGCTCCAGAAGAGACTCCAGCGGATCCAGAACGCCTCGGCCAGACTCATCCTCGACATCCCCCGACGCAGCCACATCTCCGGACACCTGAGAGATCTGCATTGGCTCCCGGTCAACAAGAGAATCACCTTCCGTCTCCTCACCCACGCACACAAAGCCCTACACAACCAAGGCCCGAGCTACCTCAACAACCGGATCAACTTCTACACCCCCAAGCGCCTCCTCAGATCAACCAGCCACGCCCTCGCCGCCGTCCCCCGCATCCGAAGAGCGAGAACAGGAGGAAGGTCCTTCTCCTACCTGGCCGCCAAGACCTGGAACTCACTCCCAACCGACCTGCGCCTGACCCAAGACCACCTCTCCTTCAGGAAGAAGCTCAAGACCTGGCTGTTCGAGCAGTAACGGCACCCCCCCCCATACCAGCGCCTTGAGACCCTACGGGTGAGTAGTGCGCTATATAAATGACCTGATTGATTGATTGATTGATTGATATCAACTTGACCAGCTGCATCCTCTGGTACATCTTGCGATGCCATTCACACCGACTATTCAGAGCAAAACTTGCTATTGATGCTAAATCACAGTGCGTCATGCTTAATTCCGCTTGTTAGTGGAACTCCACAGAATCTCACAGAGTTTGTAACTCCACAAACTTCCACGGATTCAAATTCCTTGAGTTCTGCCTAACCCTATTAAAAACACCTAGGGCCATATTATCAAGAACGGCAATAACATTATCGCCGCTTCAGAGAGGCAGAAAACTTCAGCTAAAGCTGTGATAAGGGGCTCGATAATATGCCATGGTTCTCGTGTGAAGGACCACATACCTGGGCTTCTATTGGAATTCTCTAGGGCATATTATCAAGCCCCTTATTGCCGCTTTAGCGGCAGTTTCCTGCTGCTAAAGCGGCGATAATGTTATCGCCGTTCTTGATAATTTGGCCCCAACCTTTCTACTACCAACTCTAATTCTAGTCAAGACTCACAGGGTTAATGTTTAATGTTAGGATCAACTCCACTTGTTCCTTTTCAGGAGCTCTTATTCATTGCCCTCCAGGGAGAAGAAACACTTTTATTACCAACATAGGTTCCTCTCGTACACACTATATCCTAGTGAAGTCCAACTTTGCAATCCTGGTGACCTCTATTTCCACTTAAAGGACACTAAAAATAAGGACACCACTGCCCCTCTAGAGACTCTAGAAATTCTAGGACTGGAGCAACACATTTCCCTACTAACTCATAGCGCAGGACACACCTAGGTGCCATCTGTTGGGACAGAAAAGTCCCCTGCATTATGACAAAGGAGCATACCTGCCCTGACTGTCCCAGCTGCATGGATGTCTGGACCCTTGGTAGTTATGATTGGCAATGGGTGGACACGGATTGTGTGTGTGCAATGACATAGGCCTGTCTCATGCTAATTTGGTCTTGTTGACCTTGAAGGGGGCACCATGCACTATTCCTATAGTGTTAGAGGGCTACTGCCCTTAACTGGAGATGCATGGAACTAGTATGGAGCTGGCAGCATACCCATCTAGTGTTTAATAGTGATCAGTAGTGTGAACAGGCCTTTTTGACTATGCCACGGGAGATGGTCTGCTGGACCACTCTTGTAAAGTTCCAGTGCTGTATAACTGACTCATTGACTGTGTGTTGCACTGGACAGCATGAGACACTTGCTTGTGCATCCTGGTATGTGTGTGTGCCTGTGTATGGGATACAACATGGAGGCTTGCCGGTTCCATTTCGGAAACACAGGGCCTGGAGATGATAGGAGAGGTGAGGACTATAGCCACCAGACAGAAGATGTGTATCCTCTGACATTCCTTATGTCTGGAGGGGGGGCACACACTAAAAGAAGGGGAGTAGAGCATCCTATGTGCACATCAAAGTTCTCTTTGAATACGGTAAGAGTTATTGGTCAGTGGCCCTCGGATCATTGTCAGGTTGATGGAGGGTCTGATAAAGTTGGTACTCTGGACCAGGGAATCTTGATTGAAAGAAAGACTTAGGACAATGATCCTCTTTATGGCATAATTCAGTGGAGGCTAACAGCCAGGTGTGATCTCCGGCTACTCCTTTGGCATGTGTTTTGGGTCAATCAGAATTGTAGCCACACCTGCTGGGGCAGACTGTCCCTTTGACAAAGGGCAGTGCAGAGGGGAGAGCTCTTCAAAGGAGCTGACACGCACAACCTGAATTTGAAAGGATCAGACACTAAATCACATTTGCGCCTGGATCTGGATTTGGACTATAAAGGTGAGAGCATGAATCTAATAATTTGTCCAACAGCCCTATTCAACTGGAGAGAAGAGCATCATGACTTGTAGCTGCTGAAACGAGACCTCGGAAACAAGATCTGTTAGTCTCCCTTGTGAGTGAGGGGCCATCACCCAAGAAGTCAAGATCACTTGCACTGAACCTGGAGCACCAACCTTCTGTATGACTGCCAAGACTAGTGGACCCTCTGAGGAGGCTGAGGAGAGCGCCTGAAGTGATTGGAGCCAATCGGGTATTCTGCGTAGTAGATCCTAGTGAGTGAAGTGTGAGATGTCCGTTCTGGTTGGTACTACTGCATGGACAAATTTGTTGACTCCAGTGTGGCGGGGGGGGGTCACTGTGAAGTAAAGACCGTTGCCCTTCTACAGAGACAGTCAGTGACACCCATATACCAGAAGGAGGCTACAATGAATTCAGGAACATTGCCTTTGATGATCTTGTCCAGGCTGCTTAGAGAAACACTTACTGACTCAAGGAGCGCGGACAAGGACGTCTGACATGGATACAACTGTTAATTGAAAGAGGTCAGACATGTTGTTAGTGAAAGACAGAAAGATATCATGAACTCTCAGCAGTGGGAATCTTGAGCCTGCAGGGACACGCTCCCGTTGTCCCGCAATTGCTGGCTGCCTTCATGTCAGGTAAGACTGTTTGAGACCAACAGGCATGTTGGGTGCTTGTATGAATTTAGGTCATAGTTCTTCTTAAGTGGACTCTTAAAGCCAAATGTATACTTTCTCAGGTGGGGACTAGCATGTACCATATCATAATGCCACTTCCAGTATCAAATGGGGAATAATCAGTCTCACTAGAAAGGGTGGTAGGGACTAGGAGTGACAGTTCTCAACCCCCACAATGTTTGGGCTTAGTAACACCAGCTTGCGGTTTGACAAGATCTTTAGCCCATTTTTGGAAATGTAATTGGATGAATGTAGATCATCCACTCATGATGCCCTTGTGCGATTACATGGCCTACCCATTTCAGGTATCTTTGACATGGGACCTTCTTATATACCTAGTTGACCCGTTGAGATCAAATCTTGTACCTGATCTTAAATCTAAAAATAAAAGAGAATGGCTTGAACGGAGACTTCATTTATCCTTTCAGAAGATGGTAACTCCTCCCCAGAACCCTTTAACACTGCGTTTACCTTAGATCATATCACACCTATTCATGTAATTAAACCCAGTCACCATACCAAGTCAGCACCCTGGTTCAATGAAGCTCTTTATGTTGACTAGAAAGGCGCAAAATGTTAGAAAAGAATTGTAAGAAGAACTGCAAGCCTGAATCACAGTGAAAAAGCCAACTAAAAAAATAGCAAAATCAAACTATTGCT
The DNA here is from genome assembly GCF_964261635.1 of Lissotriton helveticus. NCBI lineage: Eukaryota > Metazoa > Chordata > Amphibia > Caudata > Salamandridae > Lissotriton > Lissotriton helveticus. The sequence continues at coordinate 57,325,689 of NC_136071.1, forward strand.
CCAATACCATCACTCAGGCCAAAACCATTCTCATGAATTATTCAGGATTGTTAAATCTTTCAATAGTCCTGAGACTTGAAGATCCCAGGTACTCACCTCCCAAAAATTCTGTAATGGGCTTGCCAGATTTTTTACAGAAAGAGTCAACAAGATTTTTTACAGCTACCCCAAAAATAATTGAAGCACCATTCCGAGCGAGATATTCATTACTCTTCGGTAATTTCTCTTGGCCCTGTCCCAATTGATGGCTAGATCTGCTTGAACCCCGCCTTTTCCCATTAGCCACGATAAGAACGTAGGGCTCACCATAGACACAAAACTCTCCTTGTCCAAACAGTTCAACACAGTAGTGGGCACTTGCTTTGCTAATTTAAAAGAACTCAGAAAAATGATTCTGCTGATCCTAATGTTCTCAAGCAGAATAGTAGTTCAGGCACTGATAATGTCAAGAATTGAAGATAGAAATTCTTTGTACCTTGGCACTTCTAAATATACCCTAAATTGCCTCTAGACATACTAAATGTTGCTGCCAGTCCTATTTTTACTAGCCCAAAAGCTGCATGGAAGAAAGAAAATGGTGACATCCTGCAATGGATCCCCATAATCGAAAGGATCCTCTTCAAACCACTATGCATCACCCAGAAATGGCATACGAATCAATATAAAACAATAAACACTCTTACCTAGCCAATACATTAGTTAAAAAAATTAATCAACTAATTTCCATCGACTGCTTTTCCTAAAATCTCTTGTTGGAGACTTAAGCACCATTTCATTTCTGATCCCCAAGCAGTGGAGAGCCACATCTCTCTGCAGGAGAAAAACTGCACAAGCTGCTACTTTTCATGAGCCATTTAGAAACATGGCTATATCAACTCAAGCTGTAACTCCTGCTACCTGACTTGGCTGTCACCTTTTAACTTTGGGATGCAACCCTGTTGTTATGCATAATACAAGAAAATAAATACATAAATAAATAGGCACCGAGTGTAAATGTTTATTTAACCCAATAATTATACAATAATATTTAAAAATAGATAAATATAGAACAGTTGGAAAAGTCATACATGAAAAGTCATATATGATTGAAAATATTTTATTTCAAGTAATTGTAAGAGTATACATTACATATTTAATGATGTAACTTTTAATAATAATATATAAGTGATACATTGCGATACTTTAATACCTAATTAGTTCAACTTGTGACTACCTCACGTAAAAACAAATTTAAGTTAGACCAAAGGCACATAGGATGCACACACTCAGCATCAAGACTCGAATACCTCTCTGCTCTTTATTAATTGAGAACAATTATTTATATTTTTATAGGGTTTTATTTGGGAGTTCTAAAAAGCACTTCAACCATCACGAGGATAGAGGTTGCTAATGTGACCCTTAACCCACTGAAAAGGAATGTTGATAAAGCTTTGAGAGTTTCAGCCACATCCAAAGGACTGGGATTTTCAGGAGAAGGATAGTCTTAGGCATCTTACATCTGAACAACTTATTTGGAAGGCAGATATAGGGGTCACTTTAGAAGATGATCACACCACACATCAGGGTGAACAAGCATGCTTTTTTGGAAATTCTAAGTTGAAGAAAGTAGTGTTCCTCCCGTGTTGATAGGGAGGGAGTTCCACAGGGAGGATCCATACACAAAGAGAGATCTTCTACTAAATATCTTGTATTTGTGAACCCAAATAATAAAAGATTGGAAGTCATTAAACCTCTAGTTGGAGAGTATGTAATAATAATTTATAGAATGTTTTTTAATTATCCAGACTTTTCAAACTTCGCAGGGGAAATGCACTTTCAAGCACATATATGATGTATGAAAAGTTTGAAAGTATTTCTTACCATAGTTCTATGTACTGAAAACATACCCTTCCAGCACAAGACCTATGCTAGATATCAACCGCACACCTTTGCACTATGGTGCAAAGGTATGTATTTGGCTCTAGGCAGTCTTTTTGATCTCACGTGTGTTGTGAATCTATCTACGATCCTAATCAAGATATCCCCGATTCATGCCCTTATGTGGTTATAACAAAACATATCCTTATAAAGGCATAGGAATTATGTCCATATCTAGTCATAGCCCATGCAGTCCAAATACGGCAAGGCTACTCCCATAGACTCCTAGAAAGTACAACGCGTTCTTTAAACAAACCAAGCCTCCAGCAGCCTGGGAAATCCCCCTGCTTTTGTTTTGATTTGAACAAGAACTCCTGGAGTCCAGAAAGAACTGTTAGTTCTTAGTGACGTCTTATGTCCAACCTTACGTCAAACCCAGCACCTTCCAGGTATAAATATACCAACGTTGCCTTAAGCAAACACATAGTGGTTTGGAGCAGAGCGGCTATCTACTTGCCCGACGCCCAGCTGATGCTAGAGCCGAAGGAAGCCGACCCTCCCATTTGACGCACTGAGAGAGACGCTGTCTTTTCTCTTGCCGAGAAATTCCAGCTCCGGTGTTTCCAGTCACCCTTGCGGGTTGCTGGGAGATCGAGTCCTGAGAGAGAGATACAAGACCTCCTTCATTATAGAACCAAGGTACGGAGCTGATTAAAACCTTAAGAGAATTTTTGATTCAGATTCTGGGCAAAAACCAACTTAACTTAAACTGCAACTTACTTACTCCTTCCCACGTATTAGGCTTAGGTCAGGTACACCGGGGTAGGCGACTCTTAGAAGCACCAGTTGAATACGTTAGTCAATGTTTTTTATGTATGTATATATTTTATCCGTTTTAAAGTATCATATGGCTAAGAAACCATATCAATGCTTTTACAGTATTATTTTATAATACTCCTTTTACTGTACGCACTTTACTTTACGATAAGTATTGCAATTGTGGCAACTCATTTCTCTTGCATGAGAAAGAAGACTGCTCAATAAATAACAACTTTTATTGAAAACGCCCGTCTCTCTATTTCTCTGCACTCCTGGTGAAATTAAGCATGCACGATTAACTGAGTGAAATTGTTGTCTATTGTTTTCACACAACTCTAGAGATACACTCTTTATTCTGAGGGAGCAAAGTTGTCATGTTTATGCGGTTGTCAGAAGTTAATCCCTTCTTGTCTAATCAGGAAAGTTAACTCATTCCTGTTCATTCGAAAAAGTTTCTAGTGACCTCTGAGCTAGCTGGCAAACCTAATTAAGTCTAATATAGTCAGTAGAGACCTAGATTACCTCAGTCCTACGTCTAAACTGCTGTTTATATTATTCCAATGCGCAGAGCCTATTGGGAATATAGGAACTACACTACATGGCGCCCACCGTTTGGTAAGGCGATAATCTAACGCAAGACATTAGAGTAGTCGTGCTTTTCACACAGACCCCATTTTCCCGTAAAAACTCCAAAAGACGTCTGGAGTGGGTAAAAGGTTAATTTCCGCCGGAACGTAGTAGGAAGAGATGCCTATGTATTCGTTTTTGGTTTAGTCAACTTTGAAGGATACAGTGTTCCAAAATATTGTGCACCTAATCTTTGTTTCCTTGAAACTTGATCTGCAACAAAAAGCTTTCTGTTAGTAAAAATTACGGAAAGTGACGATGAAAGGGAGAAAGCTAGAATAACAGCTCAACTCCTAGCGGATGACACAAGTCTCCGAGATGAAGATCCAAATGCTATAATCATTCCGGTTAATGTAAGACGAACTATAACTCTTAAACTTATAGAAAATGGACTATCACCAAGAGGTGGTACAGTCATATTTTTGGAAGAGGCCCATGAATATCGGCGGACAGAGGTATTCTATTCATGGATACATTTTCCAGCAGCAAACGCTGTAACACAAGATTTCCACTATTACAAAATAGAGGAACCTCCGGATGAATACGCTCCTTTTGAGGACGTTGAAATCCCACTAACTTACCAAGAGCACCTGCTCTGGTTTAATGACGCCCTAAAACATCAAAATCACATCAGCAGGCTCGGTCCACTAGGTAGACCAGGAGCCACATGGCCGGTTCTAGCCAGCTACACACCACATCCCGACATTGGAAAAATGTCAGACCGGGAACTTTTAGCTCAGCTAAAACTACTAATTAAAATACATAGACAATTGGTCCAATATGTCACGCAGACTTCAACAGTCCAACCAGCAATAAAAATACCACAGCATACCCCTCATCAGGGGAACACAAATAAAATCACACCACAGAATATACAATCAGCCATTGGCAAAATACCCGCAAAACGGGAACAAATTCCATTCTGGTTAGCACAAAAATCACTCAAATAAAGGCAGTATTTCCTGATACTACACCTCATGAGAAACACAGAATTCTGACTATCTGCCTTCCAATGGGGATCGCACCACATGTGGAGGACTGTGAGCCTTGGGGCACAGTCTTTGCTTCTATTTACACAAAAAAACATGGTGTTCCGTCCATGGCGGTTAAACCAGACGTACTAAGACAGATTCAAAATGAATACGGTCCAGAACCTGCTTTAACTCTAGGTATGAAATTACTGAAAGACTTCAAGAATGTCTTGGCTATATTATTAGCCAACATAAAAGGAGAAGCAGCATCTGTGGCGATCCACCAGAAATTGAAAGAAACATATATAGCAGAACAACCTTTTGAACTTGCCAGAATCATAGAAAAATCCTATGAAGAACTAGGTAGAGATAGTTTGGGTGGGAAACCAGTAAAACCCCAACTAACTGAAAATCCTGAAAAAACTTTATTAAAAATAATCTCAACACTCCAAAAAAGAGTTGGGAGGGTAATAAACAATCCACTCCCATAGAAAAATGGTTTCAGTCCAGAGGAAGGTCTCCTCAACAGAGAGATAGATCTCCAGACCGAGGAAGCAAATCTCCCCAGAGGGAGCCCTCGGAGAAAAGAAACAACCTTAGAGATAGGAATAAATTAAGAAAACCTGACAGATATCAAGATATTGATACACGTCCCTCTCGATCTTTTCAGACTTCCTCACAGAAATCGGAAAGAAGAGGACTGTCAGAAAACAAGGAAGAGCACGTCAAGTCCAAAGACAAGGAACCTGCTCATCAAAGTAAAAAATTACAATATCCAAAGAAGAAGGTAGCTAGTATTAAAATAAAACATGCCGAGGATTTTGAGGACACAACTGAAAAACGGAGAGTGGGCCCAGACAATGCTTGACAGCGCAGCAGAAGTAACCATAGCTCGCAAGATCCTGATGAATCTTCTGGAGACAGTGGACAGGAATGAATACATTCAAGTGGAAACTGCAGACACCAGAGTTAGCAAACCCCATAAATTATACGAAATAACATTGCGTATAGAGGGGGACAAAACTAGGAAAGTAAGGGGTCTCTTTTGGGACAACTTATCTAAAGGCTTTGACATCCTTCTAGCTGAGAAAGACTGGCCACCAGAGTTTGTCAGGGAGTGCCCTAATGGCGAAGAAATGATTATGCCTGCCTTCTCAAATCATATTCCAATTCATAAAAAATACACATTTGCAAGGAAATGGGCGGTGGCCCAAGCTCCTGAATTATATAAAAATCATGTAGGATGGGATGAGGATTCTCCTCCCCATAAAATCCAGTTAAAAAGTGAACCTACTATGCAAAGGCAGTACCCATTTAAACAAGAAGCTAAAAAGCAAGTCAGGGAGATCTTAGATCAACTTGAATATCAAGGGGTGACTGAAACATGCACCTCACAAATGAACAATCCTTTGTTTCCTGTCTCAAAGCCAGACGATTCATATCGTCTAATTTTGGACTACAGACACTTAAACTCCTGTTGCAAAACATTTGCAGTACAAAACTCACACAGTGCAGCACTAATGAATAACATCGTGCGCAAAAAATATAAAACGACATTAGATATCTCTAATGGATTCTTTTGTCAAAACATTGCACCTGAAAGTAGGTATTTGACCACTTTCTCAACAATGGCGTCGCAAAAACAATTCTGTCGACTCCCACAGGGATTCAAGAACAGCCCAGAATTATTCTCAGCAAGGGTAACAGAGTTACTACAAATATATGATGATGAGGCATTATCTTATGTCGATGACATCTATCTCACAGATGATGACTTGGAGACACACTTGAAAAGAGTGAACACCATAATATTTGGGTGCGCAGCTGAAGGGTACAAATTCAACTTTAAAAAGTCACGAATTGCTCACCTAACTGTCCTGTTTTTAGGATAGGAATTATCAAGTGAAGGCAAGAGCCTAGCAGACAACTTCTTAGAGAAGTGTGCTGTACTCCAAGCTCCAAAAACGCTGAAGAACTTACAATCAATACTAGGTTTCCTGAATTTCGGAAGAACATACATTCTAAATTATGCAGAGAGAGTTAAACCTCTCTATGAATTAATAAAACCTGATTTCAAACCAATTAATTGGACTCAGAAACACACAGACATTTTAAGATCATTACAAACAGACATGTTAACTAAAACAAAATTGCAAACACGCGACAACGTACGCAACCTTGTAATCCGAGTCATCCCAGGAAGATGCGGATTCACGTACCTGACCTCTAATGAGGGAGAAACGGTACCAATAGCTTATAAATCTCACTTGTACACACAAGCTGAAATGAAATTCAGTTCTAATGAAAAAATTCTAACTGCGGTTCAAACTGCTGTAGCAAAGGAAAGAGCCCTCGCACAAGGTAAACGAATAATAATCGTTACACCAGTACCTGCCCTAGAAGCAGTAACAAGAGCATGCATTCCAAATGCTAAAGCTCTACATCCGAGATGGATACAATGGGTTAATTCTCTTGCTGCATCAGACGTAGTATATGAATTTGATCCTAATTTAAAAACACAGGAATTTCTCCAATATGAATATGAATGTCCTCTGCCGACCGAAATCCTGCCTCTGGAACATTACGGCTGTATAATATATACAGACGGATCAGCACAACCCGCAGTTGGGGGTAAACAAGCATATAGTGCTGCGTGCGCGATTGTTAAAGGTCGTTGGCACGAAGGAAAATTTAGACCACTGGTCACTAAAACTCAATCTCTAGGAGATTGTACAGCTCAGCGAGCTGAACTACCGGCTTTTCAGATGGCGCTTGAAAATACCGATCGCGAATTCCCCACACTAATAGTGTGCGATTCATATTACTGCCTTCAGTCTTACAATGAATACTTGCAGAACGGGGTTTAAAACGGCTTTAAAGATGCAAAAGGTGGCACAATCAAGCATAAAATGCTTTGGGAACAGGTAGTTCTTTTACAGAAAGAACTACAAAAGACTCATGTGATACATACACTGAGTCATCAACGTGATGGCGTTCACGTTACGGGGAATTCATTGGCTGATGAAGCCGCGAAGGCAGCTGTGCAAACGGCTTCCGTAGCTGCTATCACCCGGTCAAAAACAAAAAAAGACAGCGATATAATGCAAGCTGTCAATGCTTCAGTAAAAGATGATAGAAAAACACTCCCGAAAGTCTTTCCAGTAAAGTACTCATACATAACTGATGCGAATAATGTTCCTTTTGCTCGAATCCCTGGAGTGGGGGATAGGGCAATTCCAAACAGGGAACACAGATTAGGACTAAATTTAGCGGCACATGAAGGGCTCGCCTCTGCACATGCTGGTGTTTCCGCCACAGTATCATTATTAAAACAGAGATATTGGTGGCCGTGTATGAGAAAACAAACTAGGAACTATGTTCTAGAATGTGAAATCTGCCAAAGAATGAAAGTATCTACAGTGAAACGACCAGCACAGACACCCCTTCTAATCTCAGATAAACCTTTAGCATGTGTTTACCTGGACCACTGTGGTCCCTTACAAAGGGATGGCAACTATAAATATATCATGGTCGCAGTGGATTCCTGTACGAGATTCATTTGGATGTGGCCCCAGCACTCGGCTGACGCCACAACTGTTATAAAAAATTTGCGAGTCTTTATCGGCACATACGCAATTGGCATGCTACATTCTGACCAGGGTCCTGCGTTTAGCTCTCGAGCTTACATAGAGGCCATGACCAGCATGGGCATTGCATTGCGGTACTCTTCTCCCTTCCATCCTGAGGGAAATGCGGTAGTGAAAAGAAAAAACGTGACATAAAGCAATCTATAACGGCGAGGGTATTAGGTTCGGGTGATGGGTGGGTCAAACATCTAACAAGTGTCCAACGTAGTCTTAACAATCTGCCAAGAAATTCTCTAAAAGGTATCACTCCCTACGAACTATTGTTCGGCACTAGAATGCAAATCCAGGACTTAGATTGTCAGACTTCAGTGGTGAATGAAAAAGTCTTTGATATCAAAGACCGTTTGGCTATTTTACAGGACTTAAATGAAACAAGAAGAAGTCTAAGTAACATAAAGTTAAAGCCAACGACCACTGAAGAGAAACCACCTGTCCCAGCAAGACCTGTCTGGGTTCCAAAGATTGGAGATCTGGTCAGAGAAAAGATCGCGGTGAAGAAGGAATTTGGGCCTTCTTACAGAAAAGCATGTACCTGTCTTAGCTGTCAGCGGAACAAGATCAGTAGTACTACCGCCCCTTGCTGGTAAAAAGGAGAGCAGAGTTGTATCCATCGACCTGGTAAAACCACAATCATGTGGCCAATAATAAGTAGTAGGCCCAGTGGACTCCCAAGAAATAGCAGAAGACCAAATCTTGCTACAATCCAAGAGGTTCAAACTGAGAGACTAATCACTTTTGATAAACCTGTAGTAAATAAAAAAGGACTATGCAACAAAGCCATGGAACTTGTGCCTCTCTAAACCCAAATTGCAACAGTTCGTCAAGAAACTCCAGCTACGATGGAAGAAACGATCCTAGCAATAAACTGCCGAGACCGAATCACTAGAGTCCTCGGATTAGCCCGGCTAAGAGATCTGAATACAACATGGTTTCTTTCATTTAGACCAATCTGGCAAGATTGCATCTTACCTGTGCTTCGATGTCTGCTGTGCGGAGAAGAATGCGTGTTGGACGTCTGTCTTACACTACCATCAGCAGTACCAATGGATATCGATACTTTGCTCGGTCCGGTAACGAATCATGCAACATGTTGTCCCCAGCGGCTACCTATTCTGATGACGGCATTCGTTGAAACTTCACCATTACGAGTAGGTGGCGGTGAAATACGAGATGAAAGCAGCACCACACAGGTACAACCTTCTGTGAGCATTGCTGATGTAGAAATCGATGATGGCAATGATTCTCACATATGCACAATTTCAACTTTTTCAAACTTGGTCGAACTTTCACCTGATGTTGTAGACCAATTTTTTGCAAGCCTGTCTGATATGATGTTCTCTCCTAACAACGAGAATAACTTTTAAAAACAACGAGCACACAGCGTTCCCTGAACTCTGAATTCGGCCTTCAGTTTTTGATAAACAAAACTACTGAAAACATTTGGAACTATTTTTTCCCCTGAAAGCAAAATTATTTTTTCCGAATTCCAAAATATATACCTTTTTTTAGCACATGGTACTCTGCTTAAAGTAGAACTATTCTTAGAGAACAGAGCTTCTATTTTTAGAGAAAATAGAGACAATATTTTACCTCAGCCTCTAGCACATGTACAGTATTGTATAAATATGTGATGAAATGGTCTCGACTTTTTTTTCTGTATTCAGAGCCATTTCATCAATGTAATTTTCACAATTCATTCAGCCACTATTTATTTATGCATTTCCTGAATGATAACACTGCTTTAAAAACGTACAGTATAAATACTCATTTTCGTGTATTTACCATATACCATTTCGAATGCAATTGATGTATTCTGAGGTGGGTTGGAAAACACACATGCATCGTTATATGTTTAGTATTGCTTAGTATTTAGTAATGATGGACATTAATACGTGGAGTGGGTGTTGTGAATCTATCTAGGATCCTAATCAAGATATCCCCGATTCATGCCCTTATATGGTTATAACAAAACATATCCTTATAAAGGCATAGGAATCATGTCCATATCTAGTCATAGCCCATGCAGTCCAAATACGGCAAGGCTACTCCCATAGACTCCTAGAAAGTACAATGCGTTCTTTAAACAAACCAAGCCTCCAGCAGCCTGGGAAATCCCCCTGCTTTTGTTTTGATTTGAACAAGAACTCCTGGAGTCCAGAAAGAACTGTCAGTTCTTAGTGACGTCTTATGTGCAACCTTACGTCACACTCTGCACCTTCCAGGTATAAACATACCAACGTTGCCTTAAGCAAACACACGGTGGTTTGGAGCAGAGCGGCTATCTACTTGCCCGACGCCCAGCTGATGCGAGAGCCGAAGGAAGCCGACCCACCCATTTGACGCACTGAGAGAGACGCTGTCTTTTCTCTTGCCGAGAAATTCCAGCTCTGGTGTTTCCAGTCACCCTTGCGGGTTGCTGGGAGATCGAGTCCTGAGAGAGAAATACAAGACCTCCTTCATTCTAGAACCAAGGTACGGAGCTGATTAAAACCTTGAGAATTCTTGATTCAGATTCTTGGCAAAAACCAACTTATCTTAAACTGCAACTTACTTACTCCTTCCCACGTATTAGGCATAGGTCAGGTACACCGGGGTAGGCGTATCTTAGAAGCACCAGTTGAGTACGTTAGTCAATGTTTTTATGTATGTATATATTTTATCCGTTTTAAAGTATCATATTGCTAAGAAACCATATCAATGCTTTTACAGTATTATTTTATAATACTCCTTTTACTGTACGCACTTTACTTTATGATAAGTATTGCAATTGTGGCAACTCATTTCTCTTGCATGAGAAAGAAGACTGCTCAATAAATAACAACTTTTATTGAAAACGCCCGTCTCTCTAATTCTCTGCACTCCTGGTGAAATTTAGCATGCACGATTGACTGAGTGACATAGCTGTCTATTGTTTTCACACGACTCTAGCGATACACTCTTTATTCTGAGGGAGCAAAGTTGTCATGTTTATGCGGTTGTCAGAAGCTTATCCCTTCTAGTCTAATCAGGAAAGTTAACTCATTCCTGTTCATTCGAGAAAGTTTCTAGTGACCTCCGAGCTAGCTGGCAAACCTAATTAAGTCTAATATAGTCAGTAGAGACCTAGATGACCTCAGTCCTACGTCCAAACTGCTGTTTATATTATTCAAATGCGCAGAGCCTATTGGGAATATAGGAACTACACTACACGTGGACAGCTTGATAGCAGCAGACTCAGATCTTTGTAGATATGGCTCTGCTTTGTGTTTTTCTCCTTGCACAAGTCAGCGTTGGGGATGTATGACGTTACAACGCACACTTTTACAACGCCTACCTTTACAACGCATTTTTTACACCGCAACATCCATTACAACGCGCACCATTACAATGCATGCCATTACAACGAATTCTTTGAAACTACCTTTACAACGCATTCCACTACAACGCATGCTACATTTACAACGCATACCATTACAACGCATTACATTGTATTGCATGTAAGGTAAGTGTTGGATAGTGTAGGGGTTAAAATTACTATTCTAACTCCAGGGGGTGCAACAGTAGGGTAAGTGTTGGATAGTGTAGGGGTAAAAATTACTATTCTAATTCCAGGGGGTGCAACAGTAGGGTAAGTGTTGGATAGTGTAAGGGTACTATGTGTTGTAATGGTATGCGTTGTAATGGTATGCGTTGTAATGACTGCGTTGTAATGACATGCGTTGTAGTGGTGTGTGTTGTAGTGTCATGCGTTGTAATGACTGCGTTGTAAATGCATGCATTGTAATGGATGTTGCGTTGTAAAAGTTTCATTGTAATGGTAGTGCGTTGTAAAAGTTGCATTGTAAAGGTTGTATACCAGCGTGGGTGCTGCGCTGCATTGCATAACTTTTTAAAAAATCTGCCCATTTACATTCACAGCAAGTGCTCTAACTTTGCAAATGCAGAGGGCCTCATTTGTGAAAAGTGACGCATCGCTGCGTGAAAACAGCGATGCGTCACTTTTCATTGCGTCCTCCTTGCGACACCAATGATGCGTCATATTTGCAGTATGACGCATCATGTCGCAAGGAGTTACAGATACGTCAGTATTTCTGACGTATCTGTAGGTGCAAAAGTGACGCATTGCTGGAGTCTGTCACAAAAGTGACGCAACTCCAGCAATGTGTCCTTTCACATGGGGCAAGCCCCATGTGAAAGGGCTTGCGTCAGTCTTACGCCTGCTGTGAGGCAGGAGTAAGATTTTCATGCATTTGAGTCCTAGAAGTGGCGCAGTGAACTGCGTCACTTCCATGACCCTTTCGTGCGTCAATACTCCCCCTTGCATACATTATACCTGGCGCAGGTATAATGTGGCGCAGGGGTTTACAAAGTGACGCATCTACCTAGATGCATCACTTTGTAAATATGGCGCAACAAGGCGCAGTTTTTACGCCACTGGTGCGTCACAAAAAGTGACGCACCTGCGGCGTAAAAGTAGCGCACAGCCTTATAAATGAGGCCCAGAGTCTTTTGAGAATCCTGCCCCAGGTGTATCCACTATGCACTTGGCAAACATGTCACGTGTCACAGCTGTCATGCATACTTTGTGCCTATTAATCTTATTGTGAGCAGGTAACTTACAATTTAGGCCAGGATAGTGGCAGTGAGGGTGGGTTGGGGTGGCCAATAGGCAGAATTTCATTTTTCTCAACCCGCAGGCAAAGACAATTTTGCTGCATCCACTGATTTTAAACGAGGCACATTGGGTAGGTTCCCAGAACAATGTTTTAGCTTGAATTAGAACTCACTATTACATGTGTACATGTGGTTGACATCTTGAAGGAGTCATGAATTATAGTAAGTGATGCTGTGTAGACGATGAACAACCTCAGAGAGATATGGCTAAATTCTGGGAACACTACATATAACATTGGCAGTACTTGAGAGGAAAGTCTCATTTAAATTGAGAGAAAGAGTGATGAAGGAATGATGCCAATCATGGCAGTGCAGTGAAACAAGACTCAGCAAAACAACCACATAGGAAAGAATAGCCAAGTAGAAGCCTGCCAAATAGAGCTATTGACATTGGCTGTTGCTTCCACGGCATACAGATATTGAATGTCATAGATGTTTGTTTATTTATATCCCACAGAGACTGTAAAAGTTCCTTCAAAAGAGCAAGGAGCAGCTTGCAACGATCTACGCCAATGAATAGTGTAAAAGACAATGATTAGATCTGCCCTGTTTGAAAGAATGAGGAAGATGAACACCGAATATGGTTTTATAAAGCCTACAATAAATAAATGACCTACACAAAATATACTTCCTAAGCAACCCCTATATCCTGCCATAGTTTCCAGACAAACATGAGAAGACTGCCATAGTTGAGCGAGAGGGTCCACAGTCAACTTAGTCTGCTGAGTACATGGTGAAATGTTCTTCTGTGTTCCATTAGCACCACACCAATGAGTCAGGTAATTATGCTGGTGGAAGTGGATTAGGAATCAATGCCTGACGTATATAGGTGGAGCGTGCTATGCTTCAAAGGCAATGGGAGCACCACTCAAACATGGCGGCACAGAGTACAATCTCAAGGGTTTTGGATGTTTAACTGAATTTTATATTCGACTTTTGCTGAGGCCATGCGTACCATGCTTAACACAGGCACTTGTGCCAGTCCTTAAGAAATCACCCTATAGGTCAGAAGAAGAAAGGAGGAAGAAACACACAGACTCCCTGGCAAGGCACACTGTGAGCTCATTATGACCATGGTTCACTTGATGTATTCTTTCTTCACAATATCTATTATTTGGTGGAAAACAGCCATGCATGCTGATCACCTCTAGAAGGCCTCTGCTGCTCTTTATAGGTCAAATCATCACCATGCTAACCAGTCATTGGTAAAGAATATTTTTTCATGCCTGTGCCTGTGTTGCTCTGCTGCAGTTCAGATCAGTACTGGAGTCTAGATCGCACTAGGACACATTTTATTGTAGTTGCATTTATATAACATCTCATATCCTTTACAAGCTACCAACGTTCATTAGCAGATGGGCAGTATGTTGTGCATCATGGGAAGTGCTTGGTTAGAAGGGTATTCAATAGTAGTGTTTCCTCTGTGAGAGGCGTTTGGGTGTCATGGCTGAGTGACCATTGTGTCTAATGGCAGGATGAGGAGCTAAAGGTAAAGTGCCAATGCCTTACCCTAAGTTGACTTTGACTCTGTTTTTTGTGAGGCTCTCTATAGAGACCACATATGAGGTACAGAGGAGTAACATACACTGGAGGAAGACATACACAGTAGAACCTCAACATATCACCCACTGAGGGGGAAGGAAGACTACTTAGTGGTATACTGAGTCCATACGGAAGTGGCAGGCAATAATCCCCTTGAAGGCAGAGTGGGCAGTACTAGTAAGTGTGCTTTATGGCTCCTTATGGTCAATAGATGAGTGTCTAGAGGCGTGGAATTGTAGGAACGCAATAATACGTGCTGGCGTATATGCCTTATGAGTTCTGTTATATTATGTTAGCAGTTCATACATCAAACGATAAGTAAGTCTAATTGAGACAGATTAAAATGCTTGGCACTCCAGTCTTGTCTGTAGAGTGTCTAAATCTACTGAGGCAAAAGATCGAACAAGGAGGTTTCCGAAGTTTTGTAGCACAGACTGAGAAGCTGCAACCACATCTACTTTTGAGAATTTTTTGGGTTAGACAAAATATATGTACCCAAATCTCATGTACATGGAATTCCATATGGATCATACAAAGAAATGTAAAATGGACCCATTCTCTAGTAGGTCATCAATGAAATTCCTAAGAAGAGCATGGAAATGGCATGGTCTCGGTTTAGCACTAATGAGATTGCAGGATTCTGGAATACTTGAATTGTTCGAAGCAGGGAGACTTTATAAAAAGAAGAGGCATAGTCAAGTCTAGATCCAAAAATGGCCAAGAGAGTGCCTTTGCCACTAGTTTCCTTGATGGTTTCCTCTGAATTTGGAAGCAGATGTGGTACAAGTATGCACTTCATACAGACAACCATCGAAAAGCAAAAACTGTTAATCAGTTGATGACTTAACCAATAGACATTCAAGAGAAATGCATCCATACCAGATGATCTACAGAGTCTATACAGTAGAAAGAAGACATCCAGAAACATGAACTGTTTACAGGGAGCCTGTGGCTCAAGCTCACAAATGAACATTTAGGAGTCTATTAGGATTGCGGGCGGACTTCAGTCCGCCCGCCACCCTAGCGGTGCTGGGACCGGCCGCCAGTGGTGTGGCAGTCGCGCACCGCCAATTAGGATGCATCCTGTATGTCTAACATTGTGGCGGGCGGTGCTGTATTCAGCACCAGCCACAATGCTAAAGGGCATGTTGTGCATTTGATTGCACAACGTGACAGGCACCGCGTGGTGCCTGCCACCTTGTGCAGGCAAATGTCGGGGGGTACATTAGGAACCCCCCAAGTGCAGCCACCCACCCCCCTAACCCCCTGGAGGCCAGCAAAGAGCCACCAAAGGCATTCTCTGCATGCCTTTCCATGGCAGAGTCTCCGCCATGGAAAGGCATTAGACCGCCATCATCGTAATATGGTGGCGGTGCATTCGTAATATGACGGGGGAAATGTTAGGCGGGCGGACAGAAATGGCGCACGGATCGCCACCGCCATACGGGCGGTGGGGTTTCGCTTGCCATCCTAATAGACCCCCAAGTCTCACAATCAAATTTTCCAAGAAGCAAGACAGACAAATGCATTCAGTCATCAATGCCAATCTCCTACAATATTATCCACAATCAATTTTTGATGGAGAACTATGGTGATTGTAGATGTGGCATGATCTGCTCTGTCTACATCAGGGATACTCAAAGTAACGCCGCATGTGGCCCTCCTGACCTTCAGTTGCGGTCCCCTTGTGAACAGCAGCACTGGGCTGCTGCTCACTTTGACAGAGCAGGAACATTAAAAAATCTGAGAAACAAACGGGCAAGTTTTATTTACATGTTAATTAAAGCAATGGTAAAGAAGAAAAGAAGGAGTCCAAGAAAACTTATCTTTAGGAACACCTTTAATTTTAAAGACATCTTGCACTAAACATGTAAAAACATGATATAGTTGTTTGCAGTTTGCAGAGAGTTTATCTTTTAACACGCATAAGAGTTTTACCTTAGTAGATCAGATTGGATCACTGACATAATATAGAATGACAAAATATAGACTTACCAAAATATAGTCACCAAATATAGAATGCCAAAATATCGAATTCCTATCTACAAACAGGTAAGTACAAAAATATCGAATCCAAAATATAGTCTGTAAAAAATATAGTCAGTCAAAATATCGAATTTTTTTAAATGTCTTAAAAGTAATTTAAAATTAATGAAATAATAAATATAATTAACTAAAACATACTTAAAAATACTCAAATAACCTTAAAATTAAGCTATAATTAATTTCAGTTATTAATAAAAAATTTACAATATTTTACCGTAGGATAGCAGGAGGGTAACATTTAATATTACCACTCCAGTGAGTGCGACAGTAGGGAAAGCGTTGGATAGCGTAGGGGTAAAAAATACTATTCCCACTCCAGTGAGTGCAACAGTAGGGAAAGCGTTGGATAGCATAGGGGTAAAAAAATTCTATTCCCACTCCAGAGAGTGCAACAGTAGGGAAAGCGTTGGATAGCGTAGGGGTAAAAAATACTATTCCCACTCCAGTGAGTGCAACAGTAGGGAAAGCGTTGGATAGCATAAGGGTAAAAATTACTATTCCCACTCCAGAGAGTGCAACAGTAGGGAAAGCGTTGGATAGCGGGAGGGTAAAAAATACTATTCCCACTCCAGTGAGTGCAACAGTAGGGAAAGCGTTGGATAGCGTAGGGGTAAAAAATACTATTCCCACTCCAGAGAGTGCAACAGTAGGGAAAGCGTTGGATAGCGTAGGGGTAAACATTACTATTCCCACTCCAGAGAGTGCAACAGTAGGGAAAGTGTTGGATAGCGTGAGGGTAAAAATTACTATTCCAACTCCAGAGCGTGCAACAGTAGGGAAAGCGTTGGATAGCGTAGGGGTAAAAATTACTATTCCCACTCCAGAGAGTGCAACAGTAGGGAAAGCGTTGGATATTGGAAGGGTAAAAATTACTATTTCCACTCCAGAGAGTACAACAGTAGGGAAAGCATTGGATAGCGTAGGGGTAAAAATTACTATTCCCACTCCAGAGAGTGCAACAGTAGGGAAAGCGTTAGATAGCGTAGGGGTAAAAAATACTATTCCCACTCCAGAGAGTGCAACAGTAGGGAAAGCGTTGGATAGCGGGAGTGTGAAAATTACTATTCCCACTCCAGAGAGTGCAACAGTAGGGAAAGCGTTGGATAGGAAGGGTAAAAAATACTATTCTGAGAATCTGCCCGTTTGCTCCCGATATTTTCTTTGATGCATCTGCCAGTAAGTGCTTAATCTTGTCATGGATGGGCTGGATATGTAGTCTATAAGGTCCATGTGGAATTGATAGAGGGACAGGTGTATATAATTACCAATAGCCCCAGGGCATGTACTGGATGACAGTATCCAGCACAATAACTGTAGAGCGTCCACTCAAGAGTTATAAAGGACGGTTTAACAAATCTGTATGAAAGCTTACAAAAACAAAGTATGTCCATGAAGGTTCATGGTTCGCAGAATCCAAAGTCATGTTTGCAGACCTGAAGCTCTTTGATTGACTGGCCTTCCACAGAAAAACGATGCTGCTGCTACTATTACAGGATGTAGCACTTCTGTCCCTGGATACTTAAAAAAATATTGAAAAGAGCTAAAAAAGGGAACTCTCGCGTTAAGATGAGAGGGTCCCAAAAGAACATATAAAACAGCCAGATTTTTAAAAGTACATGTATCTGCAGCTATAGGATTTGTGGGTCTCACCAAGGCCTCCGAGATCCTCTAAACCCAGCCTATCGTCTGTGAACCTGTGGCCATATGCATTTCTCCATGTTGGACCTCCTGAACGTTGTGAGAACTGGGGTTGGCTACTGTGAAGGGGAACAGGGCCTGGGTTAAAATTTAAGTTTATTGGGTGATCCCATACATATTAGTTTGCTTCCCTGTGCCTATCATTAATAGAGCATCACATCTGAGACCGCTTTGATTGAATTAAGTGAAGGAAGGGTCCTAATAAAAAAAAAATACTTGTACACATATTTCCAGAAACAATAATCTTACTTCACATACAAAAACAACATTGGCCTTACGTGCAATGCACATTATAAACTAACATCTTTTGATCTTATGGCAGGGTTGCCAGAGCACACGAGGTGGGAAATGTTTATTTGTATAAACTATTACTATTAACAGAAGTCAATTTTTGGATATAATTTATTGTACTAAAGTGAAACATGCATTTAAGATATACCCCTATTTTTAATCTGTAAGACTGTTTAGCATGCTTTACAGAACATTTAATATATAATTTGCATGCCAAACGGGGGGGGCTCCAAATGCAATGGTGTATAACAAAGGAAGTTGCAACTTTCTCATTGTCAAAGATGTTTTTTGAAGAGTGCTATTTGAATGTGGAGACTCTATGTGAACTGTTGCATTACAAATGAGGTTACCACTTTCTTATTGTCAATTAATTTTTTTAAGTGCTCTTTGAACGTGAATATCTGTTGTTCTGTGTTGTTTTGTGAATGTTATCTAAATGCCATCCGACGCTTCAGGTATTAAAATGGAAACTGTGATTTGTTTGATAGGATATTGTGAGATGTGTTAATTTTTACCACTTCTGTGGAATTTTAAAACTGTTCCTTAAAATCTCTATAAAAAAAGATTTCTGAAGAAATTGAGTTGTGGCATGGTGAAAGAAGTCTGCATGTCATGTTTGGAATGCGTATTACTCAATGGTGAATGAGGGTATCTGGTTATTATCATTATTTAAGTACCCTCACTCTCATTGTCCTAACAGGTCTAGCATTACCTTACAATACTTTTAGGAAGTTGGCATTTACCTCCCCAAACCATGTGTGCCTTTCTGTGAGTGTCCTCTGTCATATGACTCAGCTGTTGTGGGTTGTGTATTGCTTCCAGACAGTGAGACAAAGGAAGCCTAACTGGGAAAGGATTGGATCTTCTTGACAGGATGTCTGGGGAGGAGCTGTCCTCTGCCCTTATTACACTTCAATGGGCTATGCTGCAGCACATATAAAGGAACCTGACACACGGTCTGCCCTTGCCTCTGTCACCCTAGAAGGTTTGGAGCCAGGACCAGGAATGGGGAGGGACCATCCAGAGGCAGATTTTTGTGGTAGGTCAGGAAATTCCCTTACACAAAGGTTGGCACCAGGTATGAATTTGGGACCTTCAGACCCTTCCATCAGAATATTCCAAATGGACCTGTGGAAAATTCATTTGAAGGGCTGCCCTACTGCTGAAAAGATGCCTTACTATCTGAAGAAGGGAGATTGGACCTGCATAGGCTACCCAAAGTGACTACAGAGGTCAGTTTGTTGATGCTCTGTGTGAGCTAAGAGGACAAAACAACCTTCCAAGGACCTCACTGCAACTGCCAGGCTAACCAGCATCAAGGGGACACCCCTGGACTTGCCTGAGCCCCACTGCTGGCCTCTGATGGAGTGGGTCCTGATCTCAAAGAAGTGCCATTAGGTTCTGGACCCCTCCCTTCCATCAGTGAGAAATCCTCCTCAAAAAAGGTTCACAATCCTGAAGTTTGGGATCCTGAGGACCTCAAAATTCCCTCTTGCTGCCAGAGATTGACCTCCCGCAATCTCTGCTAACATGAAGCTCCAGTCAAACCTGCCCTTTGAGCTATCCAAGTCGACAAATTGGAAATGCTCAACAAGTGCTTCATGTGGGCAGTCAAAGCTCATGACAATCAACAAAAGTAAAGCTCCATCAATGACTGGATCTTCATTCTACAGCAATAACTGTTCACAGTGCTTGACCTACTCTTCAGGCAAAAAGCCTCCTCCCAGCCGCCCCAGCCAATATAAATATAACACTTCACTTCATTCTTGAGAAGGTATTGTTGTGATTCTATATAGGACCCTAATTCGATATTCCCGATTTATGCCCTTATGTGGTTATAACAGACAATATCCTTATAAAGGCATAAGAATCATATCCATATTTAGTAATAGCCAATGCGGTCCAAATACGGCAAGGCTACTCCCATAGACTCCTAGAAAGTACAACGCGTTCTTTAAACAAACCAAGCCTCCAGCAGCCCGGGAAATCCCCCTGCTTTTGTTTTGATTTGCACAAGAACTCCTGGAGTCCAGAAAGAACTGTTAGTTCTTAGTGACGTCTTATGTCCAACCTTACATCAAACCCGGCACCTTCCAGGTATAAATATACCAACGTTGCCTTAAGCAAACACACAGTGGTTTGGAGCAGAGCGGCTATCTACTTGCCCGACGCCCAGCTGATGCGAGTGCCGAAGGAAGCCGACCCTCCCATTTGACGCACTGAGAGAGACGCTGTCTTTTCTCCGGCCGAGAAATTCCAGCTCCGGTGTTTCCAGTCACCCTTGCGGGTTGCTGGGAGATCGAGTCCTGAGAGAGAGATACAAGACCTCCTACATTCTATTACCAAGGTACGGAGCTGACTAAATCCTTAAGAGAATTCTTGATTCAGATTCTTGGCACAAACCAACTTAACCTAAACTGCAACTTACTTACTCCTTCCCAAGTATTAGGCTTAGGTCAGGTACACCGGGGTGGCGTATCTTAGAAGCACCAGTTGAGTACGTTAGTCAATGTTTTTATGTATGTATATATTTTATCCATTTTAAAGTATCATATGGCTAAGAAACCATATCAATGCTTTTACAGTATTATTTCATAATACTCCTTTTACTGTACGCACTTTACTTCATGATAAGTATTGCAATTGTGGCAACTCATTTCTCTTGCATGAGAAAGAAGACTGCTCAATAAATAACACCTTTTATTGAAAACGCCCGTTTCTCTATTTCTCTGCACTCTGGTGAAACTAAGTATGCACGATTGACTGAGTGAAATAGCTGTCTATTGTTTTCACACGACTCTAGAGATGTACTCTTTATTCTGAGGGAGCAAAGTTGTCATGTTTATGCGGTTGTCAGAAACTAATCCCTTCTTGTCTAAATCAGGACGGTTAACTCTTTCCTGAACATTCGAGAAAGTTTCTAGTGACCTCTGAGCTAGCTGGCAAAACGAATTAAGTCTAATATAGTCCGTAGAGAACTAGATGACCTCAGTCCTACACTGCTGTTTATATTATTCCAATGCGCAGAGCCTATTGGGAATATAGGAACTACACTACATGGCGCCCAACATTTGGTAGGGCGATAATCTAACGCAAGACATTGGAGTAACTCAGTCGTGCTTTTTCACACAGACCCCTTTTCCCGTAAAAACTCCAATAGACGTCTGGAGTGGGTAAAAGGTTAATATCCGCCAGAACTTAGTAGGAAGAGATTCCTATGTATTAGTTTTTGGTTTAGTCAACGTTGA
This sequence comes from Lissotriton helveticus, assembly GCF_964261635.1. Classification (NCBI taxonomy): domain Eukaryota; kingdom Metazoa; phylum Chordata; class Amphibia; order Caudata; family Salamandridae; genus Lissotriton; species Lissotriton helveticus. The sequence goes on from NC_136071.1 coordinate 57,347,088, forward strand.
AGGATACAGTGTTCCAAAATATTGTGCACCTAATCTTTGTTTCCTTGAAACTTGATCTGCAACAAAAAAAAACTTTCTGTCAGTAAAATGCTGGAAGGCGATGAAGAAAGAGATGTTTTAGCGTCTTAACTGTTGTTAGATGACACAACTCTCCAACAGAATGACCCGAATGTTATAATCATTCCGGTTAATGTAAGAAGAACTATAACTCTTAAACTTATAGAAAATGGACTATCACCAAGAGGTGGTACAGTCATATTTGTGGTGGTGGCCCATGAATATCGGCAGACAGAGGTATTCTATTCATGGATACATTTTCCAGCAGCAAACGCTGTAACATAAGATTTCCACTATTACAAAATAGAGGAACCTCCGGATGAATACGCTCCTTTCAAGGACGTTGAAATCCCACTAACTTACCAAGAGCACCTGCTCTGGTTTAATGGCGCCCTAAAACATCAAAATCACATCACCAGGCTCGGTCCACTAGGTAGACCAGGAGCCACATGGCCGGTTCTAGCCATCTACACACCACATTCCGACATTGAAAAAATGTCAGACCGGGAACTTTTAGCTCAGCTAAAACTACTAATTAAAATACATAGACAATTGGTCCAATATGTCATGCGGACTTCAACAGTCCAACCAGCAATAGAAATTCCACAGCAAACCCCTCACCAGGGGAACACAAATAAAATCACACCACAGAATATACAATCAGCCATTGGCAAAATACCCGCAAAACAGGAACAAATTCCATTCTGGTTAGCACAAAAATCACTCAGATAGAGGCAGTATTTCCTGATACTACACCTCATGAGAAACACAGAATTCAGACTATCTGCCTTCCAATGGGGATCGCACCACATGTGGAGGACTGTGACACTTGGGGCACAGTCTTTGCTTCGATTTACATAAAAACACATGGTGTCCCGTCTATGGCGGTTATACCAGACGTACTAAGACAGATTCAAAATGAATACGGGCCAGAACCTGCTTTAACTCTGGGTATGAAATTACTGAAAGACTTCAAGCAGGTCTCGGCTATATTATTAGCCAAAATAAAAGGAGAAGCAGCATCTGTGGCGATTCACCAGAAATTGAAAGAAACAGATATAGCAGAACAACCTTTTGAACTTGCCAGAATCATAGAAAAATCCTATGAAGAACTAGGTAGAGATAGTTTGGGTTGGAAACCAGTAAAACCCCAACTAACTGAAAATCCTGAAAAAAACCTTTATTAAAAAAATTCTAAACACTCCAAAAAAGAGTTGGGATGGTAATAAACAATCCACTCCCAGAGAAAAACGTTTTCAGTCCAGAGGAAGGTCTCCTCAACGGAGAGATAGATCTCCAGAAAGAGGAAACAAGTCTCCCCAAAGGGAGCCCTCTGAGAAAAGATACAACCTTAGAGATAGGGATAAATTGAGAAAACCTGACAGATATCAAGATGTTGATACACGTCCCTCTCGATCTTTTCAGACTTCCTCACAGAAATCGGGATGAAGAGGACGGTCAGAACACAAAGAAGAGCACGTCAAGTCCAAAGACAAGGAACCTGCTCATCAAAGTAAAAAAGTACAATTTCCAAGAAAGAAGGTAGCCAGTATTAAAATAAAACATGCCGAGGATACTGACCACACAACTGAAAAACGGAGAGTGGGCCCAGACAGTGCTAGACAGCGCAGCAGAAGTAACCATAGTTCGCAAGATCCTGATGAATCTTCTGGAGACAGTGGACACGAATGAATACATTCAGGTGGAAACTGCAGACACCAGAGTTAGCAAACCCCATAAATTATGCGAGATAACATTGCGTATAGAGGGAGACAAATCTAGGAAAGTAAGGGGTCTCTTTTGGGAAAACTTATCCAAAGGCTATGATATCCTGTTAGCTGAAAAAGACTGGCCACCAGAGTTTGTCAGGGAGTGCCCTCATGGCGAAGAAATGATTATGCCTGCCTTCTCAAATCATATTCCAATTCATGAAAAATACACATTTGCAAGAAAATGGGCAGTGGCCCAAGCTCCTGCATTATATAAAAATCATGTAGGATGGGATGAGGATTCTCCTCCCCACAAAATCCAGTTAAAAAATCAACCCACTGCACAAAGGCAGTACCCAGTTAAGCAAGAAGCTAAAAAGCAAGTCAGGGAGATCTTAGATCAACTTGAATATCAGGGGGTGATTGAAACATGCACCTCACAAATGAACAATCCTTTGTTTCCTGTCTCCAAGCCAGACAATTCCTATCGTCTAATTTTGAACTACAGACACTTAAGCTCATGTTGCAAAACATTTGCAGTACAAAACTCACACAGTGCAGCACTAATGAATAACATTGTGCGCAAAACATATAAAACAACATTAGATGTCTCTAATGGATTCTTTTGTCAAAACATTGCACCTGAAAGCAGCTATTTGACCGCTTTCTCAACAATGGGGTCGCAAAAACAATTCTGTCGACTCCCACAGGGATTCAAGAATAGCCCAGGAATATTCTCAGCAAGGGTAACAGAATTACTACAAATATATGATGATGAGGCATTATCTTATGTCGATGACATCTATCTAACTGATGAAGACCTGGAGACATACTTAAAAAGAGTCAACACCATAATACTTGGGTTCGCAGCTGAAGGGTACAAATTCAACTTTAAAAAGTCACGAATTCCTCACCTAACTGTCCTGTTTTTAGGATATGAATTATCAAGTGAAGGTAAAAGCCTAGCAGACAACTTCTTAGAGAAGTGTGCTGTACTCCAAGCACCAAAAACGCTGAAGAACTTACAATCAATACTAGGTTTCCTGAATTTCGGAAGAACATACATTCTAAATTATGCAGAGAGGGTTAAACCTCTCTATGAATTAAGAAACCCTGATTTCAAACCAATTATTGGACTCAAAAACACACAGAAATTTTAAGATCATTACAAACAGACATGTTAGCTAAAACAAAACTGCAAACATGCGAAAACGTACGCAACTTTGTAATCCGAGTCATCCCAGGAAGATGCGGATTCACGTACCTGACCTCTAATGAGGGAGAAACGGTACCAATAGCTTACAAATCTCACTTGTACACACAAGCTGAAATGAAATTCAGTTCTACTGAAAAAATTCTAACTGCGGTTCAAACTGCTGTAGCAAAAGAAAGAGCCCTCGCACAGGGTAAACGAATAATAATCGTTACACCAGTACCTGCCCTAGAAGCAGTAATAAGAGCAAGCATTCCAAATGCTAAAGCACTACATCCAAGATGGATACAATGGGTTAATTCTCTTGCTGCATCAGACGTAGTATACGAATTTGATCCTAACTTAAAAACACAAGAATTTCTCCAATATGAATATGAATGTCCTCTGCCGACCGAAATCCTGCCTCTGGAACATTACGGCTGTATAATATATACAGACGGATCAGCACAACCTGCGGTTGGGGGTAAACAAGCTTGTAGTGCTGCGTGCGCGATTGTTAAAGGTCGTTGGCACGAAGGAAAATTTAGACCACTGGTCACTAAAACTCAATCTCTAGGAGATTGTACAGCTCAGCGAGCTGAACTACTGGCTTTTAAGATGGCGCTTGAAAATACCGATCGCGAATTCCCCACACTAATAGTGTGCGATTCATATTACTGCGTTCAGTCTTGCAATGAATACTTGCAGAACTGGGTTCAAAACGGCTTCAAAGATGCAAAAGGTGGCACAACCAAGCATAAAACGCTTTGGGAACAGGAAGTTCTTTTACAGAAAGAACTACAAAAGACTCACGTGATACATACACTGAGTCATCAACGTGATGGTGTTCACGTTGCGGGGAATTCATTTGCTGATGAAGCCGCGAAGGCAGCTGTGCAAACGGCTTCAGTGGCTGCTATCACACGGTCAAAAACAAAACTAGACAGCGATATAATGCAAGCTGTCAGTGCTTCAGTAAAAGATGATAGAAAAACACTCCCAAAAGGCTTTCCAGTAAAATACTCATACATAACTGATGTGAATAATGTTCCTTTTGCTCGAATCCCTGGAGTGGGGGATAGGGCAATTCCAAACATGGAACACAGATTACGACTAATTTTAGCGGCACACGAAGGGCTCGCCTCTGCACATGCTGGTGTTTCCGCCACAATATCATTATTAAAACAGAGATATTGGTGGCCACGCATGAGGAAACAGACTAGAAACTATGTTCTAGAATGTGAAATATGCCAAAGAATGAAAGTATCAACAGTGAAACGACCAGCACAGACGCCCCTTCTAATCTCAGATAAACCATTAGCATATGTTTACCTGGACCACTGTGGTCCCTTACAAAGGGATGGCAACTATAAATATATCATGGTTGCAGTGGATTCCTGCACGAGATTCATTTGGATGTGGCCCCAGCGCTCGGCTGACGCCAGAACTGTTATAAAAGTTTTGCGAGTCTTTATCGGCACATACGCAATTGGCATGCTACATTCTGACCAGGGTCCTGCGTTTAGCTCTCGAGCTTACAAAGAGGCCATGGCCAGCATGGGCATTGCATTGCGGTACTCTTCTCCCTTCCATCCTGAGGGAAATGCGGTAGTGGAAAGAAAAAACCGTGACATAAAGCAATCTATAACGGTGAGGGTATTAGGTTCGGGTGATGGGTGGGTCAAACATCTAACAAGTGTCCAACGTAGTCTTAACAATCTGCCAAGAAATTCTCTAAAAGGTATCACTCCATACGAACTATTGTTCGGTACTAGACTGCACATCCAGGACTTAGATTGTCAGACTTCAGTGGTGAATGAAAAATCCTTTGATATCAAAGACCGTTTGGCTGTTTTACAGGACTTAAATGAAACAAGAAGAAGTCTAAGTAACATGAAGTTAAAGCCAACAGCCACTGAAGAGAAACCACCTGTCCCAGCAAGACCTGTCTGGATTCCAAAGATTGGGGATCTGGTCAGAGAAAAGATCGTGGTGAAGAAGGAATTTGGGCCTTCTTACAGAAAAGCAGTACCTGTCTTAGCTGTCAGCGGAACAAGATCAGTTGTACTACCACCTCTTGCTGGTAAAAAGGAGAACCGAGTTGTATCCATCGACCTGGTAAAACCACAAACATGTGGCCGATAATAAGTAGTAGGCCCAGTGGACTCCCAAGAAATAGCAGAAGACCAAATCTTGCTACAATCCAAGAGATTCAAACTGAGAGACTAATCCCATTTGATAAACCTGCAGTGAATAAAAAAGGACTATGCAACAAAGCCATGGAACTTGTGCCTCTTGAAACCCAAATTGCAACAGTTCGTCAAGAAACACCAGTCTACAACGATGTACCCACAGACTATGCTAATGAAACAAAGAAAGATCCAAAGGCAACTGAAAATCCGGAAGCAATTCCAACAATTGACAGAACTGCATCTGGCTACTTCATCAATTTCGATGACTTTTCTGAAGATCCAAGCGAGCATGAAGAAACGCCAGCAACAAAAACTTTCAAAGAAAAAAATTTTGAACTTTTTCACCAACTAAAAGAAACATATCTGATTTCACCATGGATTGAATTTTGGATTGTGTTAGGTGTACTTTTCCTACTGCTTTGGCTCATCATGGTTCTATGTTTGGGAAAATTCATTGAAGGAAAATATAGTATAATGGACACAGCAAGTCAGAACATCAACTTGGTCCTAAAGCCTCACAGATCCTCTCACATCGAGAAAAGAGAACTGTCATCAGTGAACATCACAGCCAATCCAATACCTGGTGGGGTAGCATGGGACAAAACGGATTATGAAATCTATGGCCCGGTTGAGCTCTTGAAATATCTACACCAGTTTAAGGTTTCATTAAGTGACTTAGTGACACCAAGTACTTTCTCTGATGATTGGGACTTTGAAAATATTAATAATATGATGTCAGATTTAGTTATGTCAGCCAAATTCACAGAACATGATTATTTACAGGGTTAATCAAATTATGAAGAAATGTATTGCTATAATCAGCTTGAGAAACCGCTTTTTGCTTTCAAAAAGTCCACAAATATTAAGGATCATCTGGTTCGTGCAGCACTGCCTACCCCACACCAGAGTGGCACATTGGATAACATATGGGGTCTTCCCCCTCTGACTGGGCATGTTAAGTGTGGCAATTGCTCAATGTGTGATACTACTGTCGAGGGCAAAGATTTTGTTTTCAATGATGTTAAACATGTACGGAAACAGTTTTCCAATTGTAACAGTGTAAATGCCATATATGCCATCATTTGTCCTTGTTCAAAGATTTACATAGGGCAGACTACCCAGAAGGTGAGATTGAGAATGTGTCAACATAGGAGCAGGATACGCTGCAATACTCCAAATGCTCCTTTGGTTGACCATTTCACCGAACTTTCACATACCGAGATGGACTTCAAGTGGACAATCATCTCTTTGATCAGGTTGCCGCCTCGTGGGGCGGACTTACAACGTCTCCTTAACAAGGAAGAAGTTTTTTGGACTCTGAAAACCAAATGCCTTCACACTGGCCTTAACAGGATGGAGGACTGGACTTCTTTGATTTGATTTCTAGTAATTTTATTTTGTGTTGCTATGCTGTACCAAAATAATGGTGTGTCCTCCTGTAATAGGGTCTTGCTTTGTAACAATGGCCATATGTCATATGTCACAGATTATTTTTTATCTTTATGTTCTTCTTGCACATCCCTACTTATTACCTGTACCACTCTGTCATGGCCGATTTTTTCAGTTTGTTAATCATGCTAACATGGCTGCAAATTTCCATCTGTAAACTTTATTGGTTTTACTATTATAATCGACCTGTAATGAACCCTACTCTGGCTTGTCTCGTAATAATGGTCTTAAGTCATATAGTCACTTTTAGCCCCTTTTCATATCTTCACTCATTACCTGCACTTTTGAGCATTGGCTGTTCTTTTCACTTTTACTTCTTTAACCGCTCTAATATGGCCACCATCCCTAACCTGTAATTCTATTGGCCTTGCTGTGACCACGTGACCCGGAATAATCCCATTTCCGTCGTCACTCCGATCTCTCTCTGATCGCGAGGTGTTTCCCACGACTAACAAGGACCCCCATTGAGGACCTGTGTATCCAATGGATATGGTAAGCCTAGTGCGCCCGGGTTCTGGTTTCATTCCGCTACACCCTATCAGTGCCTATTGGGCTTTTCATTAATTATTCCTTCATTTCTCACTTCCCTATAGAACTGCCCGTTATTATGATATCGCAACAGCGGTTTCTCGGTGAGAAAATAATTCCTTGAGCCCGCATGGTTTCTGTGTATCCTCTACTCAATCCCTAATCCCGTGTTATGTTCTTCCATAGGTTTGGCAATTTGCCATAATCTATCTTCGTAAATACCAAGCCTAATACGGCGTCCCCTGGTAAGCATGGCTCAATGCGTACAATTGCATGTCCCCTGTACCCCTCTATACTTGTCAATTGCTCAGTCCACTCCTCTGGCCGTTTTGATCTTAATGTAGTATCCTCATCGGATTAATCATTCCGTGCGCAGTACTGTCATCGCTTTACCCCTGGATACAACCTGACGTCTGTGTGTTTTTTTCGCTATTGCACTTTATTCACTTCTCCATCACTTTGTCTGTTTGCACAGTCATTAGAGTATCACTTGAGGGCTACGATTATCATTCCAGTATGCCGCTCATATCTTTACGGTCACGTGCACAACCTTGCATGACTTTGCATGAAATTGCTTCAACATGGCTTTAATTGTTTACAGGCATTGGAAGGTTGACATGTCTACAATTGTTTTTAATCCTATTTTGTTTTTCTTCCCCTTCCTAATTTTCCCTTATTTGTTCGTATTGACAATATAACCCCACAGTGTGGGCACTATGTATAATTGTGTTCATTAGGCAATTTATTGTTGTCCTGAGGATGAACTTTGTATTTTAATTGGGTTCGAAACGTCGTCGACCTTAAATACACTAAATTCATAACCATCATGTGTTTTATTACTTGCATATGTGTATAGTTTGCATTGTCTGTATATGATTTATGATATTCATACTGTCTAAAATTTGCCTAGAAATTCCCCTGTTTTTTTCCCTGGAGTGTGTTAGTTCGGCACCGGCTGGTGTCCCACTTGTATCATACTGATTTTTTATGCATTCTCTTTATTGAAAATTAAATTGTCCGGCTGGACATACTATATAGAACTATTCAGTCTATATTTATTTGGATTCACTGTCCTTCGCTTAGGGACCACTGTCTTTGTTCATACGTTAAATACCCAAGGTCCCTAACTCATTGCACCTTTGGGTTCCCTTGTGTTATATATATAACTAGCAGCCCGTTCCGACCTTGTCCGGGAGCAATCAGGCTTCCCCGACCCCCGCCCGCCCCGACATTGTGCAGCAGCCCGGCCCCCCGCCCGCCCCGACATTGTCAAGCAGCCCGGGCCCCCGCCCGCCCCGTCCCCTGCCTGCCCGACCCCCACCTGCCCAAAGCCTTACCTCATCCGCCGCTCCTCCCCTGTGCTCCTCATTTCACCGCACATTGTGCCGCAGCCCGGCTCCCCTCCCGCCCCGACATTGTCAAGCAGCCCGTGCCCCCACCCGCCCCGTCCCCCGCCTGCCCCGACCCCCGCCTGCCCCGACCCCCGCCTGCCCGGAGCCTTACCTCAGCCGCTGCTCCTCCCCCGCGCTCCTCATTTCACCGCTCCTCGCCGCTTACCGCTCCTCCCACCGGTCCTCACCGCCATTCCGCCGTTCGTCACCGCTACTCCCCCGCGCCATGTCCGCCGCTCCTCCTCGCGTTCCTGGACGCCGCTCCTCCCCACGCTCCTGACCTCAGCACGCAGGTCGCGGCCGGCGCTACTTCGAAGGGACTACTTTTTTTTAATGTTAATTTTTTAAATAACGCATATTTTTATACTTTATATAGCCTATGTCCATCTGCACACCCTGACGATTACAATGATGTATCGGGTGTGTGGATTGGCGCTGTGGTTCCCGAGTTTACCCGCCTCAAAGGTGCAAAGTTCTTCTTTTATAATAGTAGTATAGATTTTGACATTTTTAAACTTGATAGCAGTGTCTGTGCATTAGTTGTACCTCATTACTACCAGTTTAACACCCAAATATAGCAATAACTTATAGAAAGGTGACCAGTTAATCTTTGCGAAGGTCTTTCCACCGCGCGGCAACATGTCGCTGTGTTTTTTCGAACTTTTCAACTGGGCTAGAAACTTTTTTTGTTAAACTCTGCAGAAAATGAGGCAGATGATGGATGGATTATGGGGCAAATGCGGCAAATGTACAATTATGCGAAAAGCCCTGCAGCCCCACAGTCACATAACTCCAGTGGGCCTTCCTATAATTCATGAAAGGCAAAGGGGTGTAAGAAGGGGACTGCTCAGTGACCAAGATTCCCAGAGAGCGAGGCCACCTTGAATCTCCAAACTGCTTTGCAGATTGCAACTACCTGCACTGTAGCATGCTTCTGATAAATGTGCGCACACTACTCTGGGTGCCTGGAGATGAATGTTGTCTGTTTGTGAGAGAAAACAATTGCATGCTTCCAGTGACGCATCCCTTTTACGGGTAAAAAGCAATTCACAGCTGTATCCAGCTGGCATGTCCTTGACCCTCCCTGTACATCCCAGCAGAGCCACGGAGGGGTTATCTTTCTGCCACCCAGTGCTTAATTTGGAAAATATTAAGTGCAGGTGCTCACATTTTGTAGGAGGCCACACCCACTGCCCCAGCTCCACCCACTTCCTCACTGGCACCACTCACTTACTCTATTGGCTCCACCCTGCACTCATACAGGAACACCGCTTACCCTGCACACATACAGGAACACCGCTCACCCTGCACTCATACAGGCACACCGCTCACCCTGCACTCATACAGAAACACTGCTCACCCTACACTCATACAGGAACACCTCTCACTCTGCACTGACACAGGAACACCACTCACCCTACACTCATACAGGAACACCACTCACCCTGCACTCATACAGGAACACCACTCACTCTGCACTCACACAGGAACAGCACTCACCCTGCACTCATACAGGCACATTGCTCACCCTGCACTCATACAGGAACACCACTCACCCTGCACTCACACAGGAACACCACTCACCCTGCACTCATACAGAAACACCACTCACCCTGCACTCACACTGGAACACCACTCACCCTGCACTCATACAGGCACACCGCTCCCCCTGCACTCATACAGGAACACTGCGCAACCTACACTCATACAGGAACACTACTCACACTGGAACACCACTCACCCTGCACTCATACAGGAACACCACTCACTCTGCACTCACAAAGGAACACCACTCACCCTACACTCATACAGGAACACTGCTCACCCTGCACTCATATAGGAACACCACTCACCCTACACTCATACAGGAACACTGCGCAACCTACACTCATACAGGAACACTACTCACACTGGAACACCACTCACCCTGCACTCATACAGGAACACCACTCACTCTGCACTCGCACAGGAACACCACTCACCCTACACTCATACAGGAACACTGCTCACCCTGCACTCATATAGGAACACCACTCACTCTGCACTCATACAGGAACACTGCGACCTACACTCATACAGGAACACTACTCACACTGGAACACCACTCACCCTGCACTCATACAGGAACACCACTCACTCTGCACTCGCACAGGAACACCACTCACCCTACACTCATACAGGAACACTGCTCACCCTGCACTCATATAGGAACACCACTCACTCTGCACTAATACAGGAACACCACTCTGCACTCACACAGGAACACCACTCACTCTGCACTCACACAGGAACACCACTCACTCTGCACTCACACAGGAACACCACTCACCCTACACTCATACAGGAACACTGCTCACCCTGCACTCTTACAGGAACACTGCTCACCCTGCACTCATACAGGAACACTGCTCACCCTGCACTCATACAGGCACACTTGCTCACCCTGCACTCATACAGGAACACTGCGCAACCTACACTCATACAGGAACACCACTCACCCTGCACTCACACTGGAACACCACTCACCCTGCACTCATACAGGCACACCGCTCAGCCTGCACTCATACAGGCACACCGCTCACCCTGCACTCATACAGGCACACAGCTCACCCTGCAGTCATACAGGCACACAGCTCACCCTGCACTCATACAGGAACACCGCTCATCCTGCAGTCATACAGGAACACTGCTCACCCTGCACTCATACAGGCACATTTGCTTACCCTGCACTCATACAGGAACACTGCACAACCTACACTCCTACAGGAACACCACTCACCCTGCACTCACACTGGAACGCCACTCACCCTGCACTCGTACAGGCACAATAAAACCAAGTACTTATGTCCATGGAAAAAGCTAAATGTCAGAAATAATGCCCTTTAAAACAAAAATAAGCGTTGGAAAGACTTTTAAGCCACTTTCTAAGATTGGACTATTTCTGCCTTTTCCGTTTTCATATTGCTTTTCAAAAAAATGTTTTGTCTAAACAGAAGCGTTCAGGTCTTACAAACAATATGCTGCTAAGGCCGCTTGTGGAGAGCAGGACACCACGTTAGGATGACAACACTCTGAAAGATGAAAACTGACTCCAGAATTCCCAGCGCTTTTAGGTGACCTCTAGACGCCATAACGCACTAAAGAAAACAACCTGTTGAAAATAAAATGTAAAGGTTTGTACAAAAACGCGGTCATGGAGATCAGATGCAGTCAGTTCATGTGCATAACAAAGGGGGTTCGAATCAATTTAAATTTGCTAGTGTCCTAAACAATTTCAAAGTAGGCCGCCCTCTACAAGAAGTCTAAGTTGCATTGGTGTAATGAAATGCGAATACAGAGCAGGACACTGCCCAGATTAACAGAGGGGCTCCTTCATATATTTGTTTCCAGTTATGGGCTGTCACAGAGCAACTTCACCGACACACACTGGCAGGCACTGACCACGTTAAGTAGGGGGCAGCACTGTTGGCGCGCTAGTGCTATTAATAAAATGTAGAGTGCACTGAAAAGAGATACCTCACTGAAGCACAACATATTTAATGAGTAGATTTGAGTAATGTCAATTGTGCAGGCACTGGCAGCACCTCGCCGCAACGACTTCCACCGCAGTAAGAACTGGCCCGGGCATGATTAAATTGTGTAGCTCAGCAGTAGCTGCATAGGAGGGGGCCCCCGCTGGTGTATGCTTTTGGGAAACAGTCCGTGCGGAGTTCAGCTGATCTGACGGGCGGGATAGTTTTAAAAATGTTTCAGAGGGATGTATTATTTTGTACCGTGTACACAGCCTTGCTCAGCACTCAGGGTTACTAACTTTCCACATTTAGTTGCCACTCTCGCTACCAATTTTGCATGTATGCACGTGCTAACCTTAGTGCCCCGTCACCGACTAAATCACTTACTTGTCACTGTCGGAGACTATGCCGGTCCGTGACTGCTGCTACATCGATGGTGCACTCTGCAGCCTGTTCTTCATCCAGGCTCTGTTGTCACTCTCGTCCGGCGGTCCGGCCCTGCTCCCACTGGCCAGCCTGACTGAGCCGACTGCACTTAGTGTTTTGCGCCATGAGAGAAAGACTCGAGTCTGGTGGGCAGACTCAGTGAAAGCATGAGGTGGCTTTTAGGCAGCAGCTGGCGGAAATTTAGACATGCTGGCAGGGGCACGTACCTGCCGCTTCTGGAACCCCAACTGCAGGTCACTCACCTCCTGACGTCAACACGCAGGTCACGGCCGGCTCTACTTCCAAGGGACTACTTTTTTTTTAATGTTAACTTTTTAAATAACGAATATTTTCATACGTTATATAGCCTATGTCCATCTACACACCCTGACGATTACAATGATGTATCGGGTGTGTGGATTGGCGCTGTGGTTCCCGAGTTTACCCGCCTCAAAGGTGCAAAGTTCTTCCTTTATAATAGTAGTATAGATATGTTGCGCAATCTCTAGATTGCAAGGGTTAGCACCCCTACCCTCTTCTCCAAGTGGGTTCCTTCCTGTCACTCTACCTCTCTTTCCCCATCCTTTTCTTTATTTTGTCTTAAAGCATGTCTGACCATACGCCCCTTTATAATGAGGATTATATCAAGAAATTAACAGAAGGCCCATCCTTACTTACTGATACTCCCGAGACTGCAACTGCACCAAATATCCCGCTAGGAGACCAACTCGAAAAAAATAAGAAGAAGGCTGTGAGACAACAATTAATGCTACTCTTACTTACTGAGTACCTTAGATCTAATATTATCCCACTAGGGTTACAGGTCCGCAACATACCTGGTGTATTTACGGACAACCCTAAGTATACGACTGGATTCAGCTACATCAGTACTACTTACTCGAGGTATTGGATGGCCCTTGGTATTGATATAGCTTCTGAGGAACTTAAAAAACTAGAAGCTGAGATTCAAGAAATAGAGAAGCAGATTTCGGACAATTCAACTGTACCTGAGTGCAAAAAACTCCTTGAGGAAATTGAGAAAAGTGTAGGAGACTTTTACAGAATCGAGCAAAACAAAATAACTAATAAAGTGAAAAAAGATATAAAAAACTTTCCCCAAGAAAGGGCTTATCCCTATTTGGTAAAAGATTATTATACAAACAGAAGATATAGTGGCTCTCAAAATCATAATCAGAAACCTTGGGGTCGGTATAATAAAAGACAAACATTGGTCGGTTTTTCCGATACCTCGGCTGAGTCATCTGACAGCTCAGACCAAAGTGAAACGCCTGGCCCTTCCAATAGGGCTCCTTTTTTAGCCAGAGGCCAGCCAGACCCCCCAAAGAGAGGGAAAGCCAAGCAACCACCTGGCGAACGCAACACCAGACGACAACACTACCAATGGTAGACTCAAATATCCCGTGGAGTGCTCTGTCTAATGATGGGCCCGACACTGTATCCTACAACAATACGCTCCCAATTTTTAACCTCACACAACATTTACTGTCTAACAGTGAGTTGTCTTTCTTAAGTAAAGGGTTATCATTTGTTCCAGCTATTCGCCCGAATTACCTGGAAGTTCAGACTGAACTCCTTAGATTTTTTCGCAAATTAAGATTACATGCCTTCTTCTTGTTAAATCCTCAACCTTTGCCAATCTCAAGTACTCCTTTTAAACCACCATCGACCTTTTCACCATCGGGTAATATGGTCCCGGCTGAGCTCCTCACATTTGAGAAACTTGTCATGAATGACATAACAACCTTGAAAAACGCCACTCTTTTATTCCATATAACATCTCCCTGGAAGAAAAGAAGGCGCTAATAAACTTAAAATCCAATCCTCACCTTATCATCAAACCTGCCGATAAGGGCTGAGGTATTGTTATGCAGGAGTTGGACACTTACAAGACTGAAATTAAGCGCCAACTTGATAACCCAGAACATTATGTTAAACTTTCAAAAAATCCAACTAAAGACATACAGAAATTGATATCTGAGGTCACTACTGAAGGTGTGGACTGTGGCTTTCTCAGTACAAAGGAGTATCTGTTCCTCAACGCTAAATCACCAAGGATACCCGTGGTATACACACTCCCGAAGGTTCATAAAACCGCCGAGCATCCACCGGGACGGCCCATAGTGTCCGGTTGTGGTTCGGTTTTGGAACCTTTAGGTTTATTTGTTAATCATTTCATTAAAGACTCTGTACTGACAACGGAATGTTACATACGTGACAGTATGCATATGATTAATATAATAGAGGAGTATCCTTTTGACCCCACGTCCAGTGTACTATGTACTCTGGATGTGGAGTCATTGTATACTAATATCCCTCAAAATGGCTCTATCCTTGTCATTCAGGATGTCCTTAACAAACTCCCTAGGCCCCATCAAATGCCAACTTTGTTTATCTTACAATTACTTGAGATATGCTTGACTAAAAATGACTTCCTGTTTGATGGCCAATATTTTGGCCAGATCAAAGGGACTTCCATGGGAGCAATTTTTGCCCCCAACCTGGCTATTCTGTATATGGACAGTCTGGAATGCGGACGTATTCTGACGTCTACTAATCCCTTCCATAGTGGTATTACACTATGGAAGCCATACATTGGCGATATTTTTATGATCTGGACCAATTCTGAAGAGCTACTCCCCTCATTCCTACATTGGCTGAATAGTAACTGTAGTGGTCTAACCTACACGCTATCCACCAGTCACTCTGAAATTCCATTTTTAGATCTCAACATACAGGAGAAGGATGGTCACCTTATCATGAGTTTATATAGAAAGCCCACCAAACTGAATACTCTTTTAAGTTACCAAAGTCACCATCCACGTGCCCTTCGAGATTCATTGCCATATTTCCAGTTCCTCAGATTACGCAGACATTTTTATCTGAAGGAGGACTATTTTGAGGAGGCAAAAATTCTGAGCGCCAAGTTAAGGGCAAGAGGTTACCCACGGAAGTTAATTCGTTCCTCTCTTAAACGGTCTTGGTATTGTCCTAGGGACGTATTACTTGAACCTAAAACCAAGAGGACGCAGAAACAGCTGGTCTGTGTTACCACCTTTTCCCCTGCATCTAATTCTATAACTAAAAGTATCAGGAAACATTGGTCGGTGGTTAACGCAGGGCGCCTTCAGCTTGAGAAACCGCTTTTTGCCTTCAAAAAGTCCAAAAATATTAAGGATCATCTGGTTCGTGCAGCACTGCCTACCCCACACCAGAGTGGAACATTGGATAACATATGGGGTCTTCCCCCTCTGACTGGGCATGTTAAGTGTGGCAATTTCTCAATGTGTGATACTACTGTCGAGGGCAAAGATTTTGTTTTCAATGATGCTAAACATGTACGGAAACAGTTTTCCAATTGTAACAGTGTAAATGCCATATATGCCATCATCTGTCCTTGTTCAAAGATTTACATAGGGCAGAAAACCCAGAAGGTGAGATTGAGAATGTGTCAACATAGGAGCAGGATACGCTGCAATACTCCAAATGCTCCTTTGGTTGACCATTTCACCGAACTTTCACATACCGAGATGGACTTCAAGTGGACAATCATCTCTTTGATCAGGTTGCCGCCTCGTGGGGAGGACTTACAACGTCTCCTTAACAAGGAAGAAGTTTTTGGGATTCTGAAAACCAAATGCCTTCACAGTGGCCTTAACAGGATGGAGGACTGGACTTCTTTGATTTGATTTCTAGTAATTTTATTCTGTGTTGCTATGCTGTACCAAAATAATGGTGTGTCCTCTTGTAATAGGGTCTTGCTTTGTAACAATGGCCATATGTCATATGTCACTGATTATTTTTTATCTTTATGTTCTTCTTGCACATCCCTACTTATTACCTGTACCACTCTGTCATAGCCGATTTTTTCAGTTCGTTAACCATGCTAACATGGCCGCTAATTTCCATCTATAAACTTTATTGGTTTTACTATTATAATCGACCTGTAATGACCCCTACTCTGGCTTGTCTCGTAATAATGGTCTTAAGTCATATAGTCACTTTTAGCCCCTTTTCATATCTTCACTCATTACCTGCACTTTTGAGCATTGGCTGTTCTTTTCACTTTTACTTCTTTAACCGCTCTAATATGGCCGCCATCCCTAACCTGTAATTCTATTGGCCTTGCTGTGACCCCGTGACCCAGAATAATCCCATTTCCGTCGTCACTCCGATCTCTCTCTGATCGCGAGGTGTTTCCCACGACTAACAAGGACCCCCATTGAGGACCTGTGTATCCAATGGATATGGTAAGCCTAGTGCGCCCGGGTTCTGGTTTCATTCCGCTACACCCTATCAGTGCCTATTGGGCTTTTCATTAATTATTCCTTCATTTCTCACTTCCCTATAGAACTGCCCGTTATTATGATATCGCAACAGCGGTTTCCCGGTGAGAAAATTATTCCTTGAGCCCGCATGGTTTCTGTGTATCCTCTACTCAATCCCTAATCCCGTGTTATGTTCTTCCATAGGTTTGGCAATTTGCCATAATCTATCTTCGTAACTACCAAGCCTAATACGGCGTCCCCTGGTAAGCATGGCTCAATGTGTACCATTGCATGTCCCCTGTACCCCTCTATACTTGTCAATTGCTCAGTCCACTCCTCTGGCCATTTTGATCTTAATGTAGTATCCTCATCGGATTAATCATTCCGTGCGCAGTACTGTCATCGCTTTACCCCTGGATACAACCTGACGTCTGTGTGTTTTTTTGGCTATTGCACTTTATTCACTTCTCCATCACTTTTTCCGTTTGCATAGTCATTAGAGTATCACTTGAGGGCTACGATTATCATTCCAGTATGCCGCTCATATCTTTACGGTCACGTGCACAACCTGGCATGACTTTGCATGACATTGCTTCAACGTGGCTTTAATTGTTTACATGCATTGGAAGGTTGACATGTCTACAATTGTTTTTAATCCTATTTTGTTTTTCTTCCCCTTTCTAATTTTCCCTTATTAGTTCGTATTGGCAATATAATCCCACAGTGTTGGCACTATGTATAATTGTGTTCATTAGGCAATTTATTGTTGTCTTGAGGATGAACCTTGTATTTTAATTGGGTTCAAAACGTCGTCGACCTTAAATACACTAAATGCATAACCATCATGTGTTTTATTAGTTGCATATGTGTATAGTTTGCATTGTCTGTATATGATTTATGATATTCAGACTGTCTAAAATTTGCCTACAAATTCCCCTGTTCTTTTCCCTGGAGTGTGTTAGTTCAGCACCGGCTGGTGTCCCACTTGTATCACACTGATTTTTTTATGCATTCTCTTTATTGAAAATTAAATTGTCCGGCTGGACATTCTATATAGAACTATTCAGTCTATATTTATTTGGATTCATTGTCCTTCGCTTAGGGACCACTGTCTTTGTTCATACGTTAAATACCCAAGGTCCCTAACTCATTGCACCTTTGGGTTCCCTTGTGTTATATATATAATAATCATTATGGTCATCACTATTTGCATAAATATGCTCAACCTAGAAATGTTTTTAATTATAATCAATGGGAACATTGTCCAACTCCGCCAAAAGGCAGCTCGAAAACATTTTATAAGAAATTCCAGTACTTCTCAGGGTTTAACAACAGTGATCCAGAAACGTTTTATTTTAAAATGTTAAATAAGACAGGAATGAAAACAATGTTGACAAATACTAAATTGATTTATTCTGAAAAATGTTATGACAAAATGTCTACATTAGGTTTTGAATTTTGAAAAACAACATTGAAACAAAAACCATCTGGGGTTCAAAAGACTGGCAGGTACAAGGTCTAGAAGCATTATTTAGAGCCTGCATGATTCCAGAACAGATAATATTCCTGAATGACACCATTCAACAAACAACCTGTCTTGGTTTAGCCAAGATAAAATACTTAAATAAACCGTCTATTCCGAAGCCCATACCTGATAGTAATAGCACTACAGATGTGGAGATAGACGTATCCCAAATTTTACGCCAAAACAGAACAAATCCTGATTGGAAAAAATTGTTGATCTGGCCCACAGACACAAATAACTATCAAGATAGATTCCTGAACAAACTACAGGGGTTAAAACAGAACAGGCCAGACCCAAGATATTCCTAGAGACAACATCCAGGGATAGTTACAACATACAGTGTAGGGAAACTATGCCTTGAGTGGCTACAAAAATCCACACTGGCTGAAATTAAGCAACACTTGACTTTACTTAAAGACGGTGCTGACTTGCGTGATTTCATACTGGGACCACGCAAACAGCGTCAAAAACGTTTCATCTGCGCCGGTATATACGCTGCTTACAACGAAGCTTGGAAAGTAATACAAATTGAAACTGAAGAAAAAATACGAGAAATTGATCGTATAAATTTGGAAAAATCACTTTCTGTAGTGGACAATGGGTTAATGACTCTGTCCTCGAGAATATATTCACTAGACAGCATTGTATCATCTGCTATTGATATAATAGAGCAGGACTTGCTAATGTTACAACATGATCAGTCCCAATTACGTTCTATTGTACAACTTGGCTGGACGTTGCAAAACCTGCGTTCAGGCTACGTGCCATGGCGTCTAATCAACATAACGTCATTATTTTCTATCTTTAACCTTACTGATAAACAAATCAGTTTGGCACAAAAAGGAGCAGACTATACCATTCTGAGCATTGAAAAACTTGAGAGATTACCATTGACAATGTCAGAGAGACCTGTCATTGAATGGATAATACACGGAACAATTACAATTCCGATAACAACTTTCCAGTTTAAGTATTGCCAAAAATATATACCAGCAGGCCTGTATGAAAGGTTGGGTAAAGGATACATCAAGTCAACATGAAATTTACCTTATACACACAAATGTTATAGTGAAGGGAAAAAAGAGGTATTTCTTAGTGGTAACAATTGTAAAAAATCACTAAGCGGTACACCTATGTGTCAAGGTATTAACTTGCATGGAGCCTGCGAAGGTTCATCAAATAACCTTTCATGTCACCTGCATGGCACTCCTGCAACACAGATAGAGCCATTTTTCAGACAGCTTTCCAACGGCAGCTACGTTCTAATAAGTGACCACAGCTGTTGTGGCATGGTGCCAGGAAAAGCCTATCTCGTGAGCGTTACTTCCATGGTCACTTGCTGTTTGCAAGTATTGTATCCAAACAGCAATCCAGACATGGAGGCTGCAATATGGCCTTCTTTGAATATCTCTTCTATTCTAATTGATACTTTAAGCAGAATGAAGTCTATTCTTTTACAGACAACTGTGCCTTTAACCTCGTCCAAAGAGACGTATGATCTGCAAGTTGCAAGGACAGAGATACATTCCCTATTATCGACAAATTGCCCCGTGCATTTCGTAGAAATGTTAGGTCAAATATTAAACATGTCTGATACCAGTGGCATCGCACATGTATTTAAGACAGTTTTTTCGGGACTGTTAGCACCCTTTGAAACAGTTCTGGGCATTTTTCCAAATTTTGTCCATTCCTTTTTCGGCGGCCTGCCTCTTTTTTTGGGACTCATAGCAGGAATTTTATTTTTGATCCTTCTGCTCCGATATGGCAAGCCAAGCCACAGACAAAGCTCCAGCTACAATGGAAGAGACGATCCTAGCAATACGCTACCGAGACTGAATCACTAAAGTCCTCGGATTAGCGCGGCTAAGAGATCTGATCACAACCTGGTTTCTTTCATTCAGACCAATCTGGCAAGATTGCATCTTACTTGTGCTTCGATGTCTGCTATGCGGAGAAGAATGCGTGTCGGACATCTGTCTTACACTACCATCAGCAGTACCAATGGATATCGATACTTTGCTAGGTCCGGTAACGACTCATGCAACGTGTTGTCCCCAGCGGCTACCTATTCTGATGACGGCATTCGTTGAGACTTCACCATTACGAGTAGGTGGCGGTGAAGTACGAGAGGAAAGCAGCACCAAACAGGTACAACCTTCTGTGAGCATTGCTGATCCAAACATCGATGATAGCAATCATTCTCACATATGCACAATTTCAACTTTCTCGAACTTGGTCGAACTTTCACCTGATGTTGTGGACCAATTTTTCGCAAGCCTGTCTGATATGATGTTCTCCCCTGAACAACGAGAATAACTTTTAAAACAACGAGCACACAGCGTTCCCTGAACTCTGAATTCGGCCTTCAGTTTTTGATAAACAAAACTACTAAAAACATTTGGAACAATTTTTTCCCCTGAAAGCAAAATTATTTTTTCCACTTCCAAAATATTTACATTTTTTCTGGCACATGGTACTCTGCCTAAAGTAGAACTATTCTTAGAGAACAGAGCTTCTATTTTTAGAGATACTAGAGACAATATTTTACCTCAGCCTCTAGCACATGTACAGTATTGTATAAATATGTGATGAAATGGTCTCGACCTTCTTTTCTGTATACACAGCCATTTCATGTGTAATTTTTGCAATTCATTCAGCTGATATATATATGCATTTAACTGAATGATACCACTGCTTGAAAAATGTACAGTACCAATACTCATTTTTCGTGTATTTACCATACACCATTTCAAATGCGACTTATGTATTTTGAGGTGGGTTGGAAAACACACATGCATCGTTATATGTTTTATATTGCTTAGTATTTAGTAATGATGGACATTAATACGTGGAGTGGGTGTTGTGATTCTATCTAGGACCCTAATTCGATATTCCCGATTTATGCCCTCATGTGGTTATAACAGACAATATCCTTATAAAGGCATAAGAATCATATCCATATTTAGTAATAGCCAATGCGGTCCAAATACGGCAAGGCTACTCCCATAGACTCCTAGAAAGTACAACGCGTTCTTTAAACAAACCAAGCCTCCAGCAGCCCGGGAAATCCCCCTGCTTTTGTTTTGATTTGCACAAGAACTCCTGGAGTCCAGAAAGAACTGTTAGTTCTTAGTGACGTCTTATGTCCAACCTTACGTCAAACCCGGCACCTTCCAGGTATAAATATACCAACGTTGCCTTAAGCAAACACACGGTGGTTTGGAGCAGAGCAGCTATCTACTTGCCCGACGCCCAGCTGATGCGAGTGCCGAAGGAAGCCGACCCTCCCATTTGACGCACTGAGAGAGACGCTGTCTTTTCTCCAGCCGAGAAATTCCAGCTCCGGTGTTTCCAGTCACCCTTGCGGGTTGCTGGGAGATCGAGTCCTGAGAGAGAGATACAAGACCTCCTACATTCTATTACCAAGGTACGGAGCTTAAGAGAATTCTTGATTCAGATTCTTGGCAAAAACCAACTTAACTTAAACTGCAACTTACTTACTCCTTCCCAAGTATTAGGCTTAGGTCAGGTACACCGGGGTAGGCGTATCTTAGAAGCACCAGTTGAGTACGTTAGTCAATGTTTTTATGTATGTATATATTTTATCCATTTTAAAGTATCATATGGCTAAGAAACCATATCAATGCTTTTACAGTATTATTTCATAATACTCCTTTTACTGTACGCGCTTTACTTTATGATAAGTATTGCAATTGTGGCAACTCATTTCTCTTGCATGAGAAAGAAGACTGCTCAATAAATAACACCTTTTATTGAAAACGCCCGTCTCTCTATTTCTCTGCACTCTGGTGAAACTAAGTATGCACGATTGAATGAGTGAAATTAAATGAAATGAAAAATTGCACTTATATAGCGCGTAACTACCCGGGGGCCTCGCAGCGCTTCTATTGTTTTCACACGACTCTAGAGATATACTCTTTATTCTGAGGGAGCAAAGTTGTCATGTTTATGCAGTTGTCAGAAACTAATCCCTTCTTGTCTAAATCAGGACGGTTAACTCTTTCCTGAACATTCGAGAAAGTTTCTAGTGACCTCTGAGCTAGCTGGCAAAACTAATTAAGTCTAATATAGTCAGTAGAGACCTAGATGACCTCAGTCCTACGTCTACACTGCTGTTTATATTATTCCAATGCGCAGAGCCTATTGGGAATATAGGAACTACACTACAGTATCTCTTCAGCGACCAATGTTGACGATCCACCACTGCAAAGCTCCTGTGGGACTTACATCGACCAATAATTTGAGACTTGCAGTTTGCACCAGCAGTGCCCGTCTGCGATGATCAACCAGCGCAAAGCTCCAGCAATGACTGGCTCTTCGTACTACAACAATGACTCGCTACGATGCTCGGCCTGCCCTTCACGCTGAAAGACTCTCCCTTGCAGGCCTCAGCAATGAATGAGTGAATGGCACACTTCGCGCCGGACTTGAGAAGGTAACCCTTCAGCTGGACTAACCTGGTCCCTGTATCCGACCCCTGCTCCATTGCAGTCGGCCTAAACTTGTGAGTTCTCCCAGGTGTCTGCACAATCAGATAACAGTGAGTGGCTTCTTGGTGCTATTTCCTACCTCAAAACTTAACAAATGAACATATTCAGTTTGTTCAGTATTTTTTTGTGTTTTCTTTTCACTTTATTGGTGTTTGTGTGCTGCGTAAGTACTTTACACATTGCCTCTAAGTTAAGCCTGGCTGCTTAGTGCCAAGTTACCATAAGGTTAAGCATAGGTTAATTTAGCTACTTTTGGGATTCAGCCTGACAATGTTTATGTTTATTACTGGAGGAGGCCACCCACCTCCACAACAATAATCCAATTTTTCCAAGCTGTGGTATATAGTGGCATGAGGAACAAAGGTATGTTTCATTTGCAAAAACTGTGACTCACATGAACTACAGGGTTTGAAACCTCTGTACTATATACAAAAGTTTTTTATGACCCTGAAAAGTCTTTCCAAATCAGAAAAGAGGTTATGCAGCCCCTTCCAGACTGCAAATTGGAGGATGACAAAAAGGGGGCCCCTCTCCTATCTCCAATTCAGAAAGGAATATGTCAATAGGGTGAGGTCATAAATCATTGCTGAAATACCATCACATCATAGTGGCAATATCTAATTCACAAAGGGGAAACTCATTTCCTGATTGGTGGCCTCCCAGGGAAGAAGGCGATGGGGGCAGGAAGGCGGTCTGCCTGCTCTCCTTGATGTCTTCCCAAACTGGATACATTTTCTTTTTAAAAAAGTAGGAGCAATCCCTTTAAAGGACACAGGCTGCTTTTTTAGGTCGAGCCTAGGGGCAGCACACATTCACTACTAACTCTGCAAGACTGCTGTAGTAGAGTATGGGAGAGAAGCCAGGCCCACTCTCCTCCCATATTTTTCATTGGCTTGTGTCACTGTCTTTCATAAATGCTGCCTTTGGATTTTTTAATAGGCTTGTTAGTCCCTCCTTGGTACAGCCTTGTCTTCATTTGAACCCTCCCATGGCGACTGGCCCTTTTTACACGGAACCTGTACTTAGTCTGTTAGCACTATTTACTTTATTGAGTTTCTCTCAGTGCAGTCCAGACAAATGCTGCTTGATCTGAAACCGCTTGTGTTTTTTAAGCAGCATAGCAGCCCCCATAACACAGGCGCCTGCTTTTCATCACTTTAACATGGCATTATCGCGTGTCTGTTTAAACCCCTCCTCCAAGTAAAATGGATTTAGAAATATTTAGCGAATTAAGTTGTGTGAATTCCATGTAGCACATACTCCTGTGCTAATGGGCTGAAGCTGACAAATGCACATCTTTTTTACATGGCATCTCTACTAAAGCCACCTGACGGGTTGTTTTCAAAACCTGTTTTATTAACAACAACAATACCTTCACCACTCCCACCAATATCACCACCACTAATACCACCACCACCAATACTGCCACCACCACCATCAATTCCACCAATGCCATCACCACCACCCCATCAACACCACCAATACAACCACCAATACCACCACCACCAATACCACCAACTTCACCAGCACCAATACCACCATCACCAATACCACCACCACCAATACCACCAACGTGAACAGCACCAATACCACCATCACCAATACCACCACCACCAAAATATGTCACCATCATTAACACCACCACTACCAATACCACTACCAACAAGACCGCAGCACCAATACCACCACCACCAATACCACCACCAATACCACCACCACCACCAATAACACTACCACCACTACCACTAATACCACCACCAATACCAATACCACCACCACAAATACCACCACCATCAACATCACTAATACCACCACTAATACCTCCACTGCCACCACCACCAATACCACACCACCAATACCACCAATACCACCACCAACAATTCCACCTCATCCACCAATACAACCACCAATAACACCACTACCAATACCACCAACACCACCACCATCAATACCACCACATACCAATACCACCACCACCACCAATACCACCACCACCAACACCAATACCACTGCCAATGACAATACCACCACCAATACCACCACCACCTAAACTGCCCCCTTCAATACCACCACCTCCACGTATACCACCACAAATACCCCCACCACAAATACCAACACCACCAATACCACCCTAACCCCCAATATCACCACCAATACCTCCACCAATACCACCACCACCAATACCACCACCACCACCAATGCCACCAACAATACCACCAAAACGACCACCACCAATACCACCAATATCACCACTAATACCAATACCACCACCAATACCACCACCACCATCAATACCACCACTTCCACCGCCACCATCAATACCAGAACCAATACCACCGCCACCAATACCACCAACACAAGCGCCAACAACTCTACCACCAATACCACCACCACCACCTATACCAACACCACCAAAACCACCACCACCACTAATACCACCACCAATACTAACACCGCCAATACCAAAACCACCAATACCACCACCACAAATACCACTATTAACACCACCCACCATCATCACCAATACCACCACCACCAATACCAATACAACAACTGCCAATACCTACCACCACCACCAACACCAATACCACCACCACCAACAGCAATACCACCACCACCAATACCACTACCACCACCACCACCAATACCACCACCACCGATACCACCCCCACCAATACCACCACCAATATCACGACCTCCACCACTACCTTTACCACCACCAATACCAGTAACACCAATACCACCAACACCAATACCACCAACACCAATACCACTACCAATACCACCACTACCAGTAATACCACCACCACCAATAACAACACCACCAATACCACCACCACCAATCTCACCACCACCAACACCAATACCAATACCACTGCCAATGACAATACCACCACCACCAATTACCACCACCTTCAATACCACCAATACCACCACCACCACTAATACCACTACCACCAATACCACTACCAACACCACCAGCACCAATTCAACCATAACCCCTAATACCACCACCAATACCACCACCAAAACAAATACCATCACCAATACCACCACCAATACCACCACTAATACCACCACCACCAATAACACCACCACCAACTATGCAACCACCACCACCACCACCAATACCACCACTAATACCACTACCACCACCACCAACACCGTCAATACCACCACCAATACCACAACCAATACCACCAATACCACCACCAACACCAAAACAACCATAACCCCCAATACCACCACCAATACCACCACCACCAATACCATCACCAATACCACCACTAATACCACCACCACCAATAAAACCACCACAACCAATCCCATCACCAATGCCATCACCACCACCACCACTACCACCACCAATACCACTGCCACCAACACCACCACTAATACCACTACCACCAATACCATCAATACCACCACCTCCACCACCAATACCACAACCAATACCACCAGCACCACCATCACCAACTCTACCACCAATACCACCACCAATACCACTACCTCCACCACCACCTTTACCACCACCATTACACCACCAATACCATCACCACTACCAATACCACCACCACTAATACCACCACCACCAATAACCATACCACCAATACCACCCCCAATCTCACCACCACCAATGACAATACCACCACCACCAAATACCACCACATTCAATACCATCCAATACCACCACCTCCACTAATACCACTTCCACAAATACCACTACCAACACCGCCAACATCAATACAACCATAGCTCCCAATACCACCACCAACACCATTACCAATATCACCACTACCACCATCAATACCACAACAACTACCACCACCACCAATACCACCACCACCAATGCCACCACCAATGCCACCACCACTACCACCCCCACTACCACCACCAATACCACCATCACCAATACCTCCACGACCAATACCACCACTAATACCACCACCACAACCATCACCAATACCACCACCACCACCAATATCACCACCACCAATACCACCACTAATACCACTACCACCACCTCCACCACCACCACCAATACCACAAACAATATCACCAATACCACCACCAACACCAATACAACCATAACCCCCAATACCATCACCACTACCATCTCCACCAATACCATCACCAATACCACCACTAATACCACCACCACCACCAACACCACCACCACCAATCTCATCACCAATGCCACCACCACCACCACTACCACCAACACTACCACCACCAATGCCTCCACTAATACCACTACCATCAATACCGTCAATACCACCCCCTCCACCACCAATACCACAACCAATACCACCAACACCACCATCACCAATTCTACCACCAACACCACCACCAATACCACTACCTCCACCACCACCTTTACCACCACCATTGCACCACCAATACCACCAACACCAATACCACCAACACCAATACCACCACCACTAAATACCACCACCTTCAATACCACCAATAACACTAATACCACTACCACAAATACCACTACCAACACCACCAACACCAATACAACCATAGCTCCCAATATCACCACCAATACCATTACCAATACCACCAATACCACCACCAATATCACAACTGATACCACCACCACCAATAACACCACCACCACCACCACCAATAACACCACCAATGCCACGACCACCACTACCACCACCACAAATACCACCACCACCAATGCCACCACCAGTGCCACCACCACTACCACCACCACTACCACCACCAATACCACCACCACCAATGCCTCCACCACCAATACCACCACTAATACTACCACCACAACCATCACCAATACCACCACCACCAATATCACCACCATCAATACCACCACTAATACCACTACCATCACCACCACCATCAATACCACCACTTCCACCAATACCACATTCAATATCACCACCGCAAATACCAACAACACCACCACCAACTCTACCACCAATACCACCACCACCAATACCACCACCACGAATACCACCATCACCAATAACACCACCACCAATAATACTGCCACCAATACTAAAACCACCAATACCAACACCACCAATACCACCACCACCAATACCAATATCACCACCACCAATACCACTACCACCAATACCACCACCAATGCCACCACCACCACCACTAACACCACCACCAATACCACCACCAATACTACCACCACCAATACCACTGCCACCAATACCACCACCACCAACACCACAACCACAACTCCCAATACCACCATCAGAAATACCACCAATATCACCACCACCAATAACACCACCAATACAACCACCACCACTACCACCACCATAACCACCAATACCACCGCCACCACCAATACCACCACCAATGCCACCACCACCAATACAAATACCAACACCAATACCATCAATACCACTACCACTAATACCACCACCAACAACAATACCACCACCAATACCAATACCACCACCAATACCACCACCACCAATACCAGTACCACTGCTACCACAAATACCACCATCATCACCACCAATGCCACCGCCATTACCACCACCACCAATATCACCACCACCAATACCACTACCCACCACCTTTACCACCATCATTACACCAGCAATACCACCAACACCAATACCACCAATACCAATACCACCACCACCAATACCACTACCACCACCAATACCACCACCACTGATTCCACCACCACCAATAATAACACCACCAATACCACCACCACCACCACCACTACCGATCTCACCACCTCTACCACCACCAATACCAATACCAGCACCAATGACAATACCACCACCAATACCACCACCAAATACCATCACCTGTAATACCACCAATACCACCACCCCCACTAATACCACTACCACCAATACCACTACCAACACAACCAACACCAATACAACCATAACCCCAATACTACCACCAATACCATCACCAATACCCAGCCACGGCCGGCAGTGGGAGTAAATGCAGGGCGGTGATGTGGGGAGGGGGAGGGGCAGGGTGGGGGGTAGTAATGTATGGATTACGGAGTTTTACAGGTAAGTAAACATTTAAATAATTAAAAGGAATTTCGTTGTGCCTACTGCATCACATTTTGGGATGCAGTGTACTCAACGAAATTCGTTTTATGTATTTAAATGTTTACATACCTGTAAAACTCCGTAGTCCATTCATTACTACCCCCCACCCTGCCCCTCCCCATCCCCACGTCCCCGCCCTGCATTCACTCCCACTGCCGGCCGCGGCTGCCAATACCACCACCGCCACCAATACCACCACCACCACCACCACTACCACCACCAATACCACCACCACCAGCAATACCACCACTAATACCACCACCAATGCCGCAACCACCACCACTTCCACCACCAATACCAACACCACCACCAATACCACCAACACCATCAATACCTCCACCTCCACCACCAATACCACAACTAATACCACCACCACTAACTCAACCACCAATACCACCACCACCAATACCACCATCACCACTACCACCACCACCACCAATACCTCCACCACCAATACCTCCACCACCAATACTACCACCATCAATAATGCCACCACCAATACTAACACCACTAATACCAACACCACTAATACCACCACCACCAACACCACCACCACCAATACCACCACCAATACCACTACAACCCCCACCACCAACACCACTACCACCACTAATGCCACCACTACCACTAGTACCACCACTGCCAATATCACCACCAATACTACCACCACCAATACCACTGCCACCAATAACACCACCACCAATACCAACACACCCCATACCATAACCACCAATAGCACCAATATGACCACCACCAACTCTACCACCAATGCAACCACCAATACCACCACCACTAATACTAACACCACCAATACTAAAACCACCAAAACTAATGCCACCAATACCAAGACCACTAATATCACCACCACCACCAATATAACAACCACCAACACCATCATAAGCAATACCACCACCACCACCAATACACCACACCTCCACCAATCCCACTACTAATCCCACTACCACCACCTCCACTAATACCACCACCAATACCACCAATACCCCTACCAATACCACTACCACAACCAATACCATCACCACCACCACCATCAATACCACCACCTCTACCACGACCACCAATACCACCACGACCCATACCTCCACCTCAACCAAGATCCACCACCAATACCACCAGCATCAATAATACCACCACCAATACATACACCACCAATACATACACCACCAATACCACCACCAATGCCACCACCAATACTACCACCACCAATACCACCACCAACAATCCTACCAACAATACAATCACCATCACCAATCCCACCACCACCACCAATTTGAATGCAACCACTGCCAATTCCAATACCACCAATACCAATACCACCAACACCAATACCACTTCCACCAATATCACCAATACCACCACTACCACTACCACCACCACCAATACCACCACCACCAATACCACCACCACCAATACTGCCACCATTATTACCTCCACCAATACCAGTACCACCACAACCAATACCAGTACCACCACAACCAATACTACTACCACCGCAACCAACACCACCACCAATACCACCACCAGCAATACCATTAATGCCACCACCAATACCACCTTCTCCACCAATACCACCCCCCCCAATTCTACCAATATCACCACATCACCACCAATACCACCACCAATACTGCCACCTCCAACAATACCACCACCACCAATACCACCACCACCACCGCCAATACCAATACCACCACCTCAGCGCCTTTCGTTCACTAGTAATAGCAGGGGTACTGTACAGGTCTGGGCTGCAGCCAAGACCATCCCTCCCTCCCTTCATGCCTGGCATAAAGCACTGCCCACCCTGCACCAGAAGGTGAAGCCATTGCCATACTACAGTTGGAGTGTTTTTTATTAGGCCAGAGATAGCAATGACATTACGCAATGCCACACTGCACACTCAAATCACAGAGAGGACAGGAAATAGCCCCCCCTACCGCTCTTCCTCCTGAGTCGTGATAGTGCAATCACAAAGTGAAAGGTGTTGCAGTGCTGTGTTAGTGTTTATATTATGGATCACATATAACTCTCACTTCACACTTTGTGTCTATGTACTTTACAACACTTACACATCTTTTTCATTGCACTATTTATCACTTTGTAAATGACAATGCATTTTATTTATGTTTTAAAACCCAAAACATAAATAAAAGGCCTTGTCATTTACAATGCCAATAGCTCACACTCGGGTGAATGAGCGACCTATTGCATTGCAAATGGTTGTTTAAAGTATTTATCAGTTAGGAACACAAATGCAGGTATCAGACCCTGTCCCTTGCAGGTCTCCACCTTCATTTGCAACCCATACCAGGAGCATGAAAACGGGTCCTGACTAATTAATATTTATTAAGCAGCGCATTTTGTGAATGCTTGTGTCTTATTAGGACAAAGGCTGCATTGTAAATTTCATTCTAATTCACAAACAAGTGGATGTGCAAATGACACACACCAGATTTATGAACGGTCATATTGCTTCAAGCCCCTAGTGGCAAGTAAAGTAAGAAATATTGGAGAAAACAAGACCTCTGATTTTTTATTGGTAAATTTATGCCAACATTTGCTTTGCATCATTAATTAAGGGGAATATGGTTGTTTAAGAATCAATTTTAATTGCATTCAGCAGCACTCTTACTTTGCAAACAGTAACAAAATTACAAACAGAGGGACAAAATATTACACTTAAAAGAAATCTTAAGACACTTCCAGTACACATAAATGTCTAACAGAGGTAAGAGAATCTGAATCCCTCCCTTGTAAGCATTCAAATGGGAAGTTCTTCTTTTGGACATACTTCTCTCACCACTTCAATTATTAAAGAAAGGAAAGAGCAAAGGTACTGTTGTGGAAGTTTAGAAGGTGTCACAGATTATGGCCCCTTCATTAATATGGATCACACAGGAGGAGTGGTGGATGGCAGGGAATGGGTAATGGGGCAAGGGGCAGGGAGGGGGGGGAACAAAAAATAAAAAAAACACTTACCTTTTCTGCTGGCTCTCCTCACTTTGGTCCATTCTCACAGCTGCCTTCTCCTTCACTTTGGTCCTGGAAGTATACAGGCTTCCCTAAGCCAATCACAATGCTGAAATGCAGAGGTGTGCATGGTCTGAGCACTGTGGTTCGGCACTCAGATGGGGACTGAGAGCCTGTGCATGTTCCCCACCAGTTTGTGAATTACAGCCTGGTGGGGGAACATGCAAAGTGTGATGAATGTTTGGCCAGACAGTTCCGTAGCACAAAAATAAATGGATAATAACGAAGTTAATATCATTTTATTAGTCCTGCTCTGATAGAAGTGGGGTGACATTCCTCCACCTTGGCAGAAGAGCTGCCCCTGGACAGGAGTATATCTTGTGCCAGCACAGTTACAGGAGTTGTGCCTTTAGTTGCATTGAGCAGTAGGTGGATGAACATGAAGACACACTTTGGCTGTTCTTTTGTGTCTTATTACAGAAACAGGTGCAGAAGCAAAAGAGGCATTCTCTAGGCACACTGACTGTGGTGATGTAAAGGTGGCAAACAATCAATTTTTTCTATAAAGATTTTGGTGTATTATATGGTTTGGCTGTTTGGTCTTATAGTGGAATACTTGGGGGGGGCAGAATTTGCATAGTCGTGCTACCCAAAGCTCAGCGAAACGGTAAAAAATCTCCGCGAGCACGCAATATTTCCACGAACATGCGGAATTGCTTGTTCCCCCCTTTCGCGATGCTTTTTTCCTGTTCCCGAATGCTGTTTGCGTGCTCGGGGAGAAATATCTCACAAGCACGCATTTTGAAAGCACGAACAAGCAAAAAAATCCACGAAGCAGCGGGTGGCGGAATTTTTGGCCGTTCCGCGTTCTCCGCGAAACGCAAAATTACGCAAATCCTGCAAGCGGAACGGAATTTACCGCCAAGGCCTATGGAATACACTCACAAAAACAGTTTTAGGTCCAGTCAGGCTTGATTGTACAACCTTAAGCTCAACCCTGGGTAGGTATGACTTTGAGCAGCTTGAACAAAGGAACAAGTGTAAGCATTTAACAGTACCAAATACCAAAATAAGAAAATCATGCAACACGAAAGAAACAGGACACCAATTTATAATAGTAGACTATATTTTTACACATTTTTAGAGTCCAAGAGGAGCAAAATCCACCAAAGAGTTCTGGAGATCCAGGATTTTTAAAGAAAATGTAATGTTTACAACTATGGCAAACAAGCATTGGTAACTGTAAAGTTTCTAAAGTTTTGTAAAGTTTGTAAACATTAGTTCAACTACTCCGGCCCAGCTTGGGTGACACGGAAAAGGTCTTGGAGGCCAATGGGATAGATTTGGACGGTTTAGTGGCCACCAGGGCATTTTCCAGTCATGTTCTAAACTTTACAGCACGACAGCCATATAATTCAATGGACTGGTCCTGATGTTACTGATGAAGTAGATGAAGCTGGGGCAGCCTTTACTGTTATTTCATGATCCACGGGTCAGGTGGGGTGAATTTGGCCACACAGTTCAGGGTCACTCAAATTCCTATTTGAGACCGTGTCCACAGCAGTCCCAGCGATATCCTTTGGAGGGGGCTGCTCTACCTTCTGGGTAACCAAGCTGGACTCAGACACCACTCCCGGGCCCAGCTGAGTCGGGTGCAACTTTTTGCATTTGAGAATTGGGCTCTTCGGGTGCCTAGTGGCAGTTATTTGAGAGTCTTCCATATTAGCTACCAACTTGGCGATGTGGGCTACTTCAGTTGTGCTGACCCTGGTGCGGGTAGCAGGGGGTCAGGCCACTGTTCCTTTGAGTCACTCATTTGGTCTGGGGCATGACTTTTCTCAAAGCCTGGAGCCACAGGCACAGTCCTCTCTCAGCTAGCACAAGTGCAGCAGATGCAGTCCAGCCAACAATGCAGCCTCTCTGCATGTGAGGGTGTCAGGAGTGCCATATTTATTCTCATAAAGTGCACTGGGGGCATAATGAGGTGACTAGCCAATGGGAAACAAGGTGTCCTCCCTCTTTGTGACAACTTTCAGGCTATTATTGGCATCTCGATACAAAAGGTGATGATGGACCGAGCATTTGAGCAAATCAAACACTCACCCCCAGTCAACTGATCTGGGTTTAATCCATCACCATTCTTTAGCCCACTCAGCCACCCCAGTTCAGACATGGCCATATGCAAATCAGTCTGACCCTGTGCCTCATGGGAACAGTCCAGCCCGAACTGCCAAGCCATTTCTTCCCTGGACCGGAAACAAGCATCCTGGGACCGGTTTCAGATTCATAATCCTCATCAGCCAGGCTATCTTGAATCCAGTGGCCAAGTTAACAAGGGACTCACGTCTGAGCATACCCTGCCAACGTAGGGCGAACAAAGCGATACAAAAGGGGGTGATGGACGGAGCATTTGAGCAAATCAAACACTCACCCCCAGTCAACTGATCTGGGTTTAATCCATCACCATTCTTTAGCCCACTCAGCCACCCCAGTTCAGACATGGCCATATGCAAATCAGTCTGACCCCGTGCCTCATGGGAACAGTCCAGCCCGAACTGCCAAGCCATGTCTTCCCTGGACCGGAAACAAGCATCCTGGGACCGGTTTCAGATTCATAATCCTCATCAGCCAGGCTATCTTGAATCCAGTGACCAAGTGAGCAAGGGACTCATGTCTGAGCATACCCTGCCAACTTAGGGCGAACAAAGCGATACAAAAGGGGATGATGGACGGAGCATTTGAGAAAATCAAACACTCACCCCCAGTCAACTAATCTGGGTTTAATCCATCACCATTCTTTAGCCCACTCAGCCACCCCAGTTCAGACATGACCATATGCAAATCAGTCTGACCCTGTGACTCATGGGAACAGTCCAGCCCGAACTGCCAAGCCATGTCTTCCCTGGACCGGAAACAAGCATCCTGGGACCGGTTTCGGATTCATAATCCTCATCAGCCAGGCTATCTTGAATCCAGTGGCCAAGTGAGCAAGGGACTCACGTCTGAGTATACCCTGCCAACTTAGGGCGAACAAAGCGATACAAAAGGGGATGATGGACGGAGCATTTGAGCAAATCAAACACTCACCCCCAGTCAACTGATCTGGGTTTAATCCATCACCATTCTTTAGCCCACTCAGCCACCCCAGTTCAGACATGGCCATATGCAAATCAGTCAGACCCTGTGCCTCATGGGAACAGTCCAGCCCGAACTGCCAAGCCATGTCTTCCCTGGACCGGAAACAAGCATCCTGGGACCGGTTTCAGATTCATAATCCTCATCAGCCAGGCTATCTTGAATCCAGTGGCCAAGTGAGCAAGGGACTCACGTCTGAGCATACCCTGCCAATTTAGGGCGAACAAAGCGATACAAAAGGGGATGATGGACGGAGCATTTGAGCAAATCAAACACTCACCCCCAGTCAACTGATCTGGGTTTAATCCATCACCATTCTTTAGCCCACTCAGCCACCCCAGTTCAGACATGGCCATATGCAAATCAGTCTGACCCTGTGCCTCATGGGAACAGTCCAGCCCGAACTGCCAAGCCATGTCTTCCCTGGACCGGAAACAAGCATCCTGGGACTGGTTTCGGATTCATAATCCTCATCAGCCAGGCTATCTTGAATCCAGTGGCCAAGTGAGCAAGGGACTCACGTCTGAGCATACCCTGCCAACTTAGGGCGAACAAAGGGATACAAAAGGGGATGATGGACGGAGCATTTGAGCAAATCAATCACTCACCCCCAGTCAACTGATCTGGGTTTAATCCATCACCATTCTTTAGCCCACTCAGCCACCCCAGTTCAGACATGGCCATATGCAAATCAGTCTGACCCTGTGCCTCATGGGAACAGTCCAGCCCGAACTGCCAAGCCATGTCTTCCCTGGACCGGAAACAAGCATCCTGGGACCGGTTTCGGATTCATAATCCTCATCAGCCAGGCTATCTTGAATCCAGTGGCCAAGTGAGCAAGGGACTCACGTCTGAGCATACCCTGCCAACTTAGGGCGAACAAAGCGATACAAAAGGGGATGATGGACGGAGCATTTGAGCAAATCAAACACTCACCCCCAGTCATCTGATCTGGGTTTAATCCATCACCATTCTTTAGCCCACTTAAGCCACCCCAGTTCAGAAGAGCAAATCAAACACTCACCCCCAGTCAACTGATCTCAAACTCAGTTCTTTTGACTGGGTGTGAGTGTTTGATTGATTCAGATGCTCCGTCCATCACCACCCCCTTTTGTACCGCTTTGGCCGCCATAAGTGTGGCAGGGTATGCTCAGACGTGAGTCCCTTGCTCACTTTGCCACTGGATTCAAGCAAGCCGGGCTGAAGACGGCTGGAATGCCAGAAACCGGTCCTCGGAAGCTTGTTTCCGGTCCAGGGAAGGCATGGTTTGGCAGTTCGGGCTGGACTGTTCCCATGAGGCCCAGGGTCAGACTGATTTGCATATATCCATGTCTGAACTGGGGTGACAGAGTGGGCTACAGAACGGTGATGGATCAAACTCAGATCTTTTGACTGGGTGTGAGTGTTTGATTGATTCAGATGCTCCGTCCATCACCACCCCCTTTTGTACCGCTTTGGCCGCCATAAGTGTGGCAGGGTATGCTCAGACGTGAGTCCCTTGCTCACTTTGCCACTGGATTCAAGCAAGCCGGGCTGAAGACGGCTGGAATGCCAGAAACCGGTCCTCGGAAGCTTGTTTCCGGTCCAGGGACGGCATGGCTTGGCAGTTCGGGCTGGACTGTTCCCATGAGGCACAGGGTCAGACTGATTTGCATATAGCCATGTCTGAACTGGGGTGGCAGAGTGGGCTAAAGAACCGTGATGGATCAAACTCAGATCTTTTGACTGGGTGTGAGTGTTTGATTGATTCAGATGCTCCGTCCATCACCACCCCCTTTTGTACCGCTTTGACCGCCATAAGTGTGGCAGGGTATGCTCAGACGTGAGTCTCTTGCTCACTTTGCCACTGGATTCAAGCAAGCCGGGCTGAAGACGGCTGGAATGCCAGAAACCGGTCCTCGGAAGCTTGTTTCCGGTCCAGGGAAGGCATGGCTTGGCAGTTCGGGCTGGACTGTTCCCATGAGGCACAGGGTCAGACTGATTTGCATATAGCCATGTCTGAACTGGGGTGGCAGAGTGGGCTAAAGAACGGTGATGGATCAAACTCAGATTTTTTGACTGGGTGTGAGTGTTTGATTCAGATGCTCCGTCCATCACCACCCCCTTTTGTACCGCTTTGGCCCCCATAGGTGTGGCAGGGTATGCTCAGACGGTGAGTTCCTTGCACACTTTGCCACTGCATTCAAGCAAGCCGGGCTGAAGACGGCTGGAATGCCAGAAACCGGTCGTCGGAAGCTTGTTTCCGGTCCAGGGAAGGCATGGCTTGGCAGTTCGGGCTGGACTGTTCCCATGAGGCACAGGGTCAGACTGATTTGCATATAGTCATGTCTGAACTGGGGTGGCAGAGTGGGCTAAAGAACGGTGATGCATCAAACTCAGATCTTTTGACTGGGTGCGAGTGTTTGATTGATTCAGATGCTCCGTCCATCACCACCCCCTTTTGTACCGCTTTGGCCGCCATAAGTGTGGCAGGGTATGCTCAGACGTGAGTCCCTTGCTCACTTTGCCACTGGATTCAAGCAAGCCGGGCTGAAGACGGCTGGAATGTCAGAAACCGGTCCTCGGAAGCTTGTTTCCGGTCCAGGGAAGGCATTGCTTGGCAGTTCGGGCTGGACTGTTCCCATGAGGCACAGTGTCAGACTGATTTGCATATAGCCATGTCTGAACTGGGGTGGCAGAGTGGGCTAAAGAACGGTGATGGATCAAACTCAGATCTTTTAACTGGGTGTGAGTGTTTGATTGATTCAGATGCTCCGTCCATCACCACCCCCTTTTGTACCACTTTGGCCGCCATAAGTGTGGCAGGGTATGCTCAGACGTGAGTCCCTTGCTCACTTTGCCACTGGATTCAAGCAAGCCGGGCTGAAGACGGCTGGAATGCCAGAGACCGGTCCTCGGAAGCTAGTTTCCGGTTCAGGGAAGGCATGGCTTGGCAGTTCGGGCTGGACTGTTCCCATGAGGCACAGGGTCAGACTGATTTGCATATAGCCATGTCTGAACTGGGGTGGCTGAGTGGGCTAAAGAACGGTGATGGATCAAACTCAGATTTTTTGACTGGGTGTGAGTGTTTGATTCAGATGATCCGTCCATCACCACCCCCATTTGTACCGCTTTGGCCGCCATAAGTGTGGCAGGGTATGCTCAGACGTGAGTTCCTTGCACACTTTGCCACTGGATTCAAGCAAGCCGGGCTGAAGACGGCTGGAATGCCAGAAACCGGTCCTCGGAAGCTTGTTTCCGGTCCAGGGAAGGCATGGCTTGGCAGTTCGGGCTGGACTGTTCCCATGAGGCACATGGTCAGACTGATTTGCATATAGTCATGTCTGAACTGGGGTGGCAGAGTGGGCTAAAGAAGGGTGATGCATCAAACTCAGATCTTTTGACTGGGTGCGAGTGTTTGATTGATTCAGATGCTCCGTCCATCACCACCCCCTTTTGTACCGCTTTGGCCGCCATAAGTGTGGCAGGGTATGCTCAGACGTGAGTCCCTTGCTCACTTTGCCACTGGATTCAAGCAAGCCTGGCTGAAGACGGCTGGAATGTCAGAAACCGGTCCTCGGAAGCTTGTTTCCGGTCCAGGGAAGGCATGGCTTGGCAGTTCGGGCTGGACTGTTCCCATGAGTCACAGGGTCAGACTGATTTGCATATAGCCATGTCTGAACTGGGGTGGCAGAGTGGGCTAAAGAACGGTGATGGATCAAATTCGGATCTTTTGACTGGGTGTGAGTGTTTGATTGATTCAGATGCTCCGCCCATCACCACCCCCTTTTGTACCGCTTTGGCCGCCATAAGTGTGGCAGGGTATGCTCAGACATGAGTCCCTTGCTCACTTTGCCACTGGATTCAAGCAAGCTGGGCTGAAGACGGCTGGAATGCCAGAAACCGGTCCTCGGAAGCTTGTTTACGGTCCAGGGAAGGCATGGCTTGGCAGTTCGGGCTGGACTGTTCCCATGAGGCACAGGGTCAGACTGATTTGCATATAGCCATGTCTGAACTGGGGTGGCAGAGTGGGCTAAAGAACGGTGATGGATCAAACTCAGATCTTTTGACTGGGTGTGAGTGTTTGATTGGTTCAGATGCTCCGTCCATCACCACCCCCTTTTGTACCGCTTTGTCCGCCATAAGTGTGGCAGGGTATGCTCAGAAATGAGTCCCTTGCTCACTTTGCCACTGGATTCAAGCAAGCCGGGCTGAAGACGGCTGGAATGCCAGAAACCGGTCCTCGGAAGCTTGTTTCCGGTCCACGGAAGGCATGGCTTGGCAGTTCGGGCTGGACTGTTCCCATGAGGCACAGGGTCAGACTGATTTGCATAGAGCCATGTCTGAACTGGGGTGGCAGAGTGGGCTAAAGAACGGTGATGGATCAAACTCAGATCTTTTGACTGGGTGTGAGTGTTTGATTGATTCAGATGCTCCGTCCATCACCACCCCCTTAAGTACCGCTTTGGCCGCCATAAGTGTGGCAGGGTATGCTCAGACGTGAGTCCCTTGCTCACTTTGCCACTGGATTCAAGCAAGCCGGGCTGAAGACGGCTGGAATGCCAGAAACCGGTCCTCGGAAGCTTGTTTCCGGTCCAGGGAAGGCATGGCTTGGCAGTTCGGGCTGGACTGTTCCCATGAGGCACAGGGTCAGACTGATTTGCATATAGCCATGTCTGAACTGGGGTGGCAGAGTTGGTTAAAGAACGGTGATGGATCAAACTCAGATCTTTTGACTGGGTGTGAGTGTTTGATTGATTCAGATGCTCCGTCCATCACCACCCCCTTTTGTACCTATTATTGGCATCTAGCAATACCAAAGTGCACTATTCTTCCCACTCTCAAGAAGTCTGGACCCTTCCTCAAATGTTAGGAGCTTGGTAGCCCACCCTAGATGTGTGGCTACCTGTGGGCTACACGTTTATGGAGCAAACCAGTTTGGGCAGAGGTCTCCCCCCTCTGACCCTGTCTCCCCCCCATCTATCTCAACAAAGGACAACCCCTCCGGAGTGTGAATGCCATTTGCTCACCAAAGGTAGCTTTGTCTTTGAAGCCAGCCATCTGGGCTAACACCCTGAGTGGCATCCTGCAAAAGGCAGGTAACACCTCACCCTGTAGCAGGCTGCTATTGCTCCTAAGCCTGAGACTCGTTCACACTCCTCCCCAGGCTTGCAGAAAGCTGTCTGGTGGCCTGGCCACTGGACAAACTGGAGCACAGAGTGG
Source organism: Lissotriton helveticus (assembly GCF_964261635.1). Lineage (NCBI taxonomy): Eukaryota > Metazoa > Chordata > Amphibia > Caudata > Salamandridae > Lissotriton > Lissotriton helveticus. Next base: position 57,387,262 of record NC_136071.1, read on the forward strand.
CAATTTTCTAAACGTTGCACTTCCTTAATAGTGACATTAAATTTGACCTGGACAACGTGATACCCTACAGTACTTAGTTAGATTGTCCCACTCAAAAGTTAGCTGGGCCAAGGGGTCAACAGTAACCCTGTATTAGCCAATGGGCTACTAGGCTTTCCACAGCAAAAGGCCAATTTAGAAGTGTTGCTGCTAAGACATATATAAAAATATATGTCACACTTAATAATATACAACTCCCTGCCTTAGGTCTCGATAGGCCTGGCTTAGGGAAGACTTACATATATTGCTAACAGAAGTGGGGCCTTTCCTATTGGTTTAAATAGCAACAATACCACTGCCATTCCAGTCTGTAGTGACAGACTCAGGGCCATTTTGTATCTTGTCACACACAGAGCAGGGTGGCACAATCTGTGCTGTAGTCCTGGGTGAAAGCTCTGTCTTACATGCCTAGGTACCATATTGTAGGGACTTATAAGGGAGTCTGCCTTGTCAATTGGGGTAACCAATTTGACATGCACTTTGTAAAGGGTTAGAAAACTGAAGTCTGGTTATCAGGCCAAAATGCACTCTCAGAGCAATAAAAACAGCAGCTAGTAGTACAAATGGGGGCAAAAAGTGAAGGAAAACATGTAAAAGCGTATTTCCCTACAATCCCCACAAGGGTACCCCTTGGAACAGGAAAGGGGCCCCTTGGGTGTCCGAGAGATACCCCTGCAGGCAGGTACAGTCACTGACTTTTCCCTCCTCCAAGGCAATCTCTGTCACTTTCAAACGCATGCTGGATGTCAGCCTGCACAGCGAAAATCATGCCAGCTAATTCAAACAGCCAGTCCACCTTTCACTAATGCACTGTCCCTAGTGCAGGGGAGTGTTGGCATCTCCACTAAGGACTATGCATTTACTGTAGTACGGTGTTTTATTTCATTCTTCACTGGGCAAACCTAGTTAAAGTTGTGCTGCAGTGTACAATATGTAAAAGGGGTGCTTGTGTACACTTGACAGTTGTTTTTAGAACATGTTTACGTTTTATCCAAACGTTTATGACAAATAAGAGTCAATCCCATATTTTGTTAATTGCAAACTGCTGAAATCCAAATTATTTACAGAAGTAAATACTTAGACAAGAATGGATACTGTGTAAAGATTTGAACACGAGGATTTTGACAAACAACCAAATAGCAAAAAAATAAAAAATGAGCATACTGAGCTTTAATGTGGATCAAGACAAAAGAATAAGGCCCTCGTCATGAGTGGGCCATAAGGTTTAATGGACCCCATAGTGATAGTTACTGGACCAAAAATACTTACAAGTTTTGGTTTTTCACACAGATGTATGTGTTGCTTATAACAGAGGAAATAGCAATGTGAAAGACCAGAGGAAAGACCAGTAGGAGGTTTGGTTATAGGGTAAATCTGAGGAGCATCCTTCAATTGTTACTTCTGGCTTCTTTTCTAACTTCTGAATTGTCTCGCTTTAATGGTGGCTTATGCTGGCAGTTATGGTTCTTTTTATTTGCCTCTCTAGTCTTAATGATTGTTCTCATTGTTATGTAATGTTATGTTATGATATGCTAGTGAATGTGTAGAGCATGGCTTATCATCCGTGTGGGTACCCAGGTGTAAGCAGGTGAAAACTGAGTCTAGCAGTGGTCAGTGGAGGCACTAGATTGAGAGTTCCAGCAGCGACGTCCGGGTCCTGAGGTGGAGAGGGAGATCATTCCAGTACTTTTCTGTGAGGTGGAAGAAGGATCATTTTCCAACTCTGGTACTGCTTTGCTGGGTACTTGAGCGAGAGAATCAAAGAAAGAGTGAAGGTGTCTGGGGGCTGATGGGAGTGAGGTGGTGGTTGAGGTAGGAGTGTCCGGTGTAGTTCAGAGACTTGAATGTGTGCATGAGAAGCTTGAACTGGCAATGTTTTTGGACTGGGAACCAGTGCAGTGATGTGGGTACGTCGAGGGAGGTCCAGGATGCATCTGGCGGCAGAGTTCTGGATGGACTGTAGTCGTTGGAAGAGGTGGGCTGGTATTCCTGTGTAGAGTATGTTGTCGTAGTCCAGTAAACCTAGTGACAAGGGCCTAGGTGATGGAATGCCTTGAGTCTGTGGGAGCCACTTGAAGATCTTGCATAGCATGTGCAGGATGAAGAAGCAAGAGATGCAACAGTGTTGGCATGCAAGGCCATGATAAGTTTGCACTCGAGGTTAATTACAATGTTTCTGGTGCACTCAGTTGAGGTAGGAGAGGGGGTGAGCTCTGAGGGTGGCCAGAAGGAGTCTCAGGGGAGTCCTGTGTCCAAAGATCAGCTCTTCAGTCTTTTCATTAGCACTTCTGTCTTGCCATTATTATTCCAGTATAGGAAATCTTTCATATTCTCACTAAATAATGTCTAAGGCACGTTTTTGTGCAAGAGGGGAATTAAAATGCTCTTTGAGGAATGCCATAGAGGGCAGCAGTAAACGTTAATGCAGAGGTGGCTGAAAAAGTTTTAGAGTGGCGTTGCATAAACACCTAGTACAAAAGTGTACAGTGAGATACGCAAGTGAGTCATAATTGCTCAAGGGTGTGGGGGAGGGAATGTATATAGTAAGATCAATTTGCAGCTCCTAAATTAGCAGAGTGGTTATTTTATAATCCAACAGCTTCATGGTATGCCAAGCAACCATGCACCACACCAGGGGTGTCCAGACATTACCCTCCTACAGAATACATTGAAAAACTGCCAGGCATTATGCTACAGGAAGTATTTTGACTGGAGTATGAACCATTGTGTCATAGATCATGATGTCCACAATATGTAAAGAATCACCGCCATTATGTGATGGTCAGCATTGCATCTGGCGTTGGCACCAAAGTGTCTCAATGAACATGGTGTAGGCTGACTTACCTCTGGAAGTGACCTCTTGCAAATCATGTGGAATTGCCTACATCTGGTGGTTACTCCAATTATATATCAAGTACAGTAGCCTCAGTCTAAAAGTTGACCAACTTGCACATCAATTCATGCTCTGACTGCTGATTGTGACACTCTAGTCCAGAGAAAATCTGCAAACTCAAGAGTCTGGGCCTGGGTGTACATGCGCATGAAATGGAACACATAGCTGAGATGTGACACCTCTTGCATATCATGTGCAAACATGCTCAGGCTACTGAATGTAGTTCTCCATATAAACAAGAACTCAGTCTTGAGATTTTTTCTGTAGTGAACTGTCAAAGTGCTGTTGTTTGAAAATGCCATGCATCTACAGGGTGCAGACTAGCATGCTTGAATGCTCTGGACGGTCAGACCACAGAGTGTGAGCAGGCACACACATGACATGAATGTGGTGTTACTTCTAAACCATGCAAGTCTGTATCATTCTACGGCTGGCAATACATTATCCAGTAAATGTAATGAGAATGCAGTATGTGACTGATCAGTTGCAACCTGTGAGGGGATGCAGTTGGATCCATAATCAGTCTCTGCCAGCTCCAGGGAAAGGTGGAGCTCTAGAGTTACTATTTCTTAATGTGGCAGGTACTGGTAAAGTGACAGAAATTCCGAGGGCACACTGTAACATCACATTCCCACCACCAATTGATTCCTGCTTTTGCTGAATGTGGCATACCCTCTGAGGAGAAGAAATGCAATAGTCCCCTCTGAAGAAAGTAACAGGTGTCAAAACTGTTGGGGTTCTCAGAAGGCCATGTACTAGCTCCCCCATCACTAATTGCCCTCCCCGCATCTATCCCCTGTCTCAGTCACTGCCCTGCTGCCCTCATACCACTGTAATTTTCCCATTCGCCTGTCACTAGCCACATACACTACTATCACCTCATTCATTACCTACCCTTCCTCTATGCCTACCAGACCTGCCCTACCACCGGCACTTCTCATCAGCCCCCACCTCAGTCACTAGTCAATTGCTTCTAAAAATAACCACTTTCTCACCCATCACTATCAACCTCACAGCTGGGACTATTTTTTACCCCATAGCAGCACAGCAAAATGATGGACGGAGTGCTGAAACTTTTCACTGACTCACCGCCAGTCAGAGATCTGGGTTTAATCCATGGTTCTTTTGTTCGACCATGCCACCCTAGCGTATGCCCAGGCATGGGTCCCTTGCTCGCTGTGCCACTGGATTCAAGCTAGATGTCTGGTGAGGGGTGATAACCCGAAACCGTTCCCAGGATGCTTGTTTCCAGTCCAGGGAGGACCTGGCCTGGCAGTTCGTGCTGGACTGTTTCCATAGAGAGCAGGGTCAAGACTGCTTTTCATATGGCTGGATCAAAACTGCAGTGTTATCGTGAGGAAAGGAATGATGGAATAAACCCATATCTGTGACTGGCGGTAAAAAGGTCAGAAAGTTTCAGCTCTCCATCCAACATCCTATTGTGCTGCTATGGGGTATAAATAGTGGCAGTTGTTCCTACACCTCAGATTCCACATTAGCTATAATTAGGCTGTTTCACCTGTCACGTGTCACAGGCAATTCAAGCTTTATTCAACAATTAAGTCATAAAAGCATACATAAAATCCACAGTTTTTCAATATAAAATCCATTAAAAAAAATACAATAAATATTAAGAAAAGATTAAACTACTATAGACTGTTGGCGAATATCATTTTTCACAATTTCTTAAAATCCTAAAAAAAACATCATTTTTCATACAGTCCAGGGTAATATTGAACGTAACTCATATAAATAAAGCATCCCCCATAATTTTCAACTAATTAAAAGTGAAAGATACTTAGTATTCAGGACTCGGCCGCAATAAATCGCATACGAATTACCAATGCCCATTTCAAAAATTTGGCCAGAGAAATAGCAATTGGGGGACTAGAGTCTGTACATAGGATTCTTAGAGCCTCTGCATATCTGCGTGTGCCAAGCAATTTACAAATTGGCTTAACCCACATAGCTCTAGGGGCAGTATACAAGGGACAGAAAAAAAGGAGATGACTTATTGTCTCTCGTTCCTCCCCACACTTAGGGCATTTATCCTTACCGTTTTCACCTGCCCATTCAGCTGTAAAAGACCTAACTGGAAGGGAGCTTACTCTAAATTGAAAATAGAGTTTGCGGTCCTGCTGTTTCTCTATGGCATCCCAATATATTTCCAGCTTCGGTTGGGCCTTAAACTCCAGAAAACGTCCTGTTAAGTGTGAGGAGAGACCCCTTGTACAAACTTCTGCATTCACCATCTCCCAATACTTTTCTTTCAGGTTTTTCTTGGTGGGGAATGCAGCATTTACCGGGTCATCTCATAGTTCCCTCATTCCCAATCTGGATAATGGGGTCCGAATGGTCTTCAGCCAGTGCATTTTTTGACAAACATCCTTAGCCATTATCTCCCTCAGGCCCTGTGTATAGTGCTGTAGCTCAACTGTGGTCCATAGGCGGCGCCAGTACAACAAAGGCCGCAGAAAGGCAAGATCTTGAACCGTTTTTTTCCCAAGATCCCACATAAGAGGTGTTAAAGGGGTACTTATAGGAACGCTACCTGCTTTTCGCAGAAGATCATTTTCTGCTAGCATCAGGTTTCTCAAATTCTGAAAACCCCAAAGTTCGGCACCATAAAGGGCCGAACTTAGCACCTTCATCCCATAAACTTCCAAAATTGGGCTAATGGGCTTTGTTGTTGAGGAATTAAACCTTTTCAGAAGAATGCCAGCTTGCTGGCGGTGCTTTAACACTGCAATGTCTAATTGGCTGGTCCACCCCAGATCTCTCTGGAGGGTAACCCCCAGGTAGGTAAAGGCATAAACCCGTTCCAACGGGGAGCCATTCATATATATCATCCCTCTGAAGGGTCTAACAGGCCCAAAAGATGTACGACCACTAAGAACCATTAACTTTGTCTTTGCCGTATTTATTTCAAGGCCTCTCTCCAGACAAAAATCTTCAAAATGCTTTAAGGCGCGCTGGAGCCCACTAGGCGTTTTTGACACTATCAGGGTGTTGTCCGCGAACATGAGGATCGGGACCCGCTCACCACACATCGCAGGGGCATCAGTCGGGATTAGGGAGAGGAACTCCGCCACCCCGTTCACGAAGAGCGAGGACGCAACCTTGCCTCACTCCCCGCTCAACAGGGAAGGTTTCCGTGACCTCTCCCTGACGCCCCCACCGAACCCGAGCGAACGTATCCTCATGTAAGCGGACGATTAGGCTCAGCAGCTCAGGTGCCATCCCTAGCCCTACAAGAACTTGCCACAGGATTTTACGTGGAACAAGGTCAAAAACCACCGTTAGGTCGACAAAAACGGCATACAGTGTGCCTTTCTCCAGAACCACAGTACGCCAGTATAACCTGTCACATGTCACAATTACACCTCTTACCATCCAATAGTCCCCACCCATCACCACATGCCTGACCACTATAGCCCTGCCTCACCTCAGCCGTTATACTGCTGACCCCCCCACCCCCGCCCATACTGTTATTTACTTGCCCTAACAACTATGGGTAATCAGAATTGAAAGAATCAGTTCCAGCCCTGCAATACCTAAGGTCAATAGGCAAGATTTGCTAAGCCCTTGCATTGCCTTTGCATCATGCAAGGTGATGCAAGGCAGCACAAGGGCGTAAATGAGATTTACTAAGCCACACAAAGCCACCTTGCATGGTTCTGAATAACTTACTAAATTCAGAGTGACACAAGGTAGCCCCAATCACTGCCTTGCATTACTCTGTGTTGGGAAGGCGTGCCATAGGTGGAGCATGGGTACCAATGCACCCACCCATGAATTTCTGTAACAATCCTAAATGTACTAAGAGTAGTAAACCTGATATTGCATCAAAATGCTACACCTTCCCAACAGAAGCGTAAAGAGGAGAAATATCTGAATTTCATATCTTAATTTTATGCACAAAGGTGTCCTTTCCTGCATAAAAACAAAACATCCTGGCTGTAAAACAGACACACTTGCACCAAGGGTGCCTGCATTGGCACTAGGCAGCACTCGTCGCCAGTGCATGGAGAGAGTAGGAATGCATCAAATCTTTGTAGATATGGTGCATTCCTGCTGTCTCCCTGTCACACAGCATAGCGCAACAAATTGTCTTGATGTGTTGCACTGAGTAACATTTTGATGAATTAGGCCCACTGTAGTAGGCAGTCTCGTTTTTCCTGTATGTAATTATTGGCTCTGAGAGTCACCTGGCACATTTCACCCTCAGACCCCTACCTTCAAAGTTGCACTCTGAAAATCCCCAGATGTTCATTTCCTTTGGTTTGACTTGTTACCCGCACATAGTTCAAACAGCAGGGGTGCAGCAGGAAATTCCTGAATTAGAAACATAACCAGAGGGGCCTAGCCCCTTTTGCTCACCCTACTAGACCTACCATTGTGACTGAAGGATGGAATAGTTAGAAATCTGCTTTTGGGTGCCCTGGGTGATGTCCTCATTCTGCTATGAGTGCCAGTCCTCAACAGAAGGCTTTTAATTTCTCCCTACCTCTTTCTAATGATTCCCTATAAGCTGTTGTGGATATTTGTGCTGTTTGTATGTCTGGATGTATTTATGTATGTATGTATGAATGTATGTATGTATGTATGCATGTATGTATGTATGCATGTATGTATATCTGCATCTATGCAATGTTATTTTTTTTCTTTTTTTTAGAGTTTTATATAGCGTTAAGTAGACCCGAGAAATCGGGTATCAGAGTGGTTTACATGAGCACCAGTTTTATTATAGAAGGACACATTTGTTTTTGTTAGGCACGGGGAGATTAATTGATTTGGCTAGGATCAAAGGGTGTTTCAGCGTCGTTGCGGAGTCTCAAACCCGGTTCCCCTCCTTCGAGGTGGACCCAGGGCCGGCTCTAGATTCATGGCGGCCCCGGCCAGAGAGCATAGGTAGGGGGCCCCGGAAGAGTAGGCCCCAGAAGAGGCGCGGAGGCCAGTGAAGTGGGGGGGGGGGTGTTTGAAGTGGAACAGAGCAGGAGGCCGCCAAATCCCTGCCAGGGGCAGCCACGCAAATATGTATCCATCCTCAGAGGATTATTGGCCCTGTGCAGGTGCACAGCTTGCACATGCCTAAGGCCGGCCCTGGTGGACCGTTCTAGCAGTAAGGCTACATCCTCTCTCCTTTGCATTGTGTAAACCAAGCTAAAGAGCAACAGAGCACTGAACAAAGGGTGGGACCTCTGAGTCGATATTCAGGCTTGTTATAAATATGTTGAATAGTCCGGGGGAGTCTGGATCCTTTTTTGTAGGGAGGGAGGTGGTACGGTGGGACTGTTCAGGTTGGAGAGCAGACCAAAGTAGGAAGGTGTATTTACACAATCTTCTATTGATCCATTCACCTGTGGTGTGGTAGTGCTTGAATGTAGCAGGCAAAGAACACACAAGCACATCTATGAGGCGGTTCCTATGTGCTTCCCCAAGGAGCTGAAAACATTTTAGGCTTTTAGAAGTGTTAGGCAGTAGCCTGAGACGGGCACATCATTTTCCGATCATCGTCTATTCATTTACATTCCCCGGTTGTCACAGTCATTGTTACTCATTAAACTAAAGCATATTTCTGATAGATTCATTACTAGGCCTTAATATTTTGATCGATGTTTGATCAAGTGCTCTATTAATTTGTAGTTAATGCCCCTCCCTCCTTTAAATGGGAAGCCTCCATAAGACCTTGAAGATTGGTTGACCCATTTTTTAAAGAATCTGAACAGAGTCTAAGGGCATCATTTTAAGTTGGAAGACCAGTTGCTAACCAGTGAGATGATAGAGGGATTGTCACAGTCGACCAGCCGAATTTAGAATTTACCATCTGTTCAGTGGAGAATCGTTTCTAAAAGTGCTTCCAATGGCAAGGCAGAAGCACTTTCAGAATATCTACACAGTGGTGGTTTGCCTGCCATGTCAAAGAGACATTATAAACTGGCCATATGTTTTTTTCATTCATCAAAGCCAGGAAGGTCCCATGTAAGTAAAATTGAATACTGGAACTGGGCTCAAATAGGGTAGAGGTTTTGGTACCTTTGATGGCAGTGATCCTGCAACAATCATGATGTTTCTAAAAGCAGAGTCAACATTTGTTTTTTCATCAGAAATACATTCCACCACCTTTAGGAGAGGTGGGGAACTGAGTGTTGAATCTGCCAATGTATACCAGATGCTCCTTTACCATCCAACTATAAATTGGACTCTAATTTTTTTAAGTTTTCATGTCTATTTATTTGTGAATTCCAAAACCATAATTTATTTTTATTTTCCACAATCTCTCTGCAGGACATATAATAAAACAAGGCTATGGAAAATATATCAACAGTGGCAGAGTTCTTCATGGTTGGCCTTTTTGATGATCCTCACCTGCGGGATTTGGGTATTCAGCACATTCACTCTTATCTACGTCACAATGCTGGTAGGCAACATCACCATCATGTCCCTGATTGCAACAGATGCACAACTTCACACGCCTATGTACTTCTTCTTAGCAAATCTCTCCTTCCTGGATATTGCCTGTGTGTCAACGACAGTCCTCAGAATGATGCCCAACTTGCTCGCAGAGAGGAAGCCTATTTCTCTCCATGCCTGCATCACCCAGATGAGTTTTTTCAAGATTTTCATGATTGGAGAATGCTTTCTCCTTGCTGCTATGCCATATGAGTGATATTTAGCTAAATGCCACCCACTGAATTACATCATCCTCATGAACCGGAAACGTCAACGTCACCTTGTATGCCGGTGTTGGATCATTGGAGGGGTTGAGTCTTTATTAGAGACAGTCTTAATCTCCACCATAACATTCTGTGGGCCAAATCTCATTGACCACTTTTTCTGTGACAGCCCACCACTCCTCAAGTTATCCTGCTCCAACACCTCTATGCACAAACTGATCATTTCTGTGGTGGGACTTTTTGTTGGACTTCTCCCTTTCCTTATTGTCTTTGTCTCATATGTCCTCATAGCCTCTGCTATTCTCATGATAAACTCCACACAGGGTAGACAGAAAACATTTGCTACATGTGTCTCTCACTTGGTGGTGGTGACCCTCTTTTACGGTACTGGCAATTTCACCTATATCATTCAACCCACAGTGCCACACTTACGGAACACCAGTAAAGTTGTAACTGTGGTATACACCATTGTAACACCCATGCTAAACCTTTTCATTTACAGCCGGAGGAACAACCAGGTGAAGGATGCTTTCTGGAGAGCAATGGGTAAGAACACAGAATCTATTTAGCTTCAATAAACAAGCCATGTTATTCTGTATCCCTCCTCCTCCATTGCAAGGGTCTGGATTTATAGAAGGGTAAGACCTTTGTGAAGGAGTGTTCTGTCTGCAAAAATCTAAATAAGACCCTGACTTCTCCTTTATACCAGAACAATATGTGTCTGTACCATTTATTGCCACACTGTATGCCCCCTGAATAATCATCAATCCCTCTGATCAGCTCTCGAAGCTGTGTGGCATCAAAGAGGATCAACATTACTTGATGTGAAGGAAATCGGCTACTTTATCTTTTCAGAGACAGATGAAAGAAGCTTGCAACAAAATATTGGACTACAAGTAAAAAATAGAAGGAAAGAAAAATTTATGACATTATTGTCAGTAATCAGTTTGACCTTTATATTGGACTAGCAGCCCATCCCGACGTTGTCCGGGTATGAATTGCTGCTGGACAGTAGTATATTGTTTTGTAGGATTTTGTTTTGATAGCATTTCTTATCTGTGACAGGCCTGTGAAACGCTCAGCTTCACAGTCCTCTGCTGATGCACTTAAGAGTGCGCGTTCAGTAGTGTGAACTCGAGTTTCTCTACTTTATTTTTCTTGCAATATTATATAGCGCGAACTCGACAAAATGGCATGAGCACAATTTACATTACAGAAGAACACATTCATTCGTGGTAGGCACGGGGAGACAAAGCGATTTGCCTGGAATCACAGGATGTTGAGCTGATGCCGAGATTCGAATGTAGCTCCCCAGCTCTAAAGTTCGCAATTCTAGAACTTGTGGCAGGAGGTGTGTCTAAAAGTGTATGTCGGTGCTGGCCATCAATGAGAGAGACCTGTGCATTTTTCAAATTGGTGATGAAAAAATATGAGCATGTTGCTGGAGATGTGGGCCGCCGTGCCACCAATGTACTTACCGGGGGAGGGTAAACACCCATTATTCCGCAATTTTCTTTCCACATACCATCACTCCGCAAACTTTCATTACGAAAGTACCATGACTCCGCAATGCCATTATAACGCATTGCATTACATTTTATATGCTTTTACCACGCATACATTTACAACGAAATTCGTTGTAAATGCATGAATGGTAAAGGCATGCTTTTTTAAAATGTTTGGATAAGGTAAGTATGGGTATATGGGTATATGTTTTGGGGTACTGAGGTATATGTTTTGGGGTGTTTGGGTATTTTAGGGGTTCAGATATAGTTTTGGGTTATGGGGTACAGGGGTAGTTTTAGGGTTTAGGGATAGGTATGGGTTTTGGGGTACAGGGGTATTTTTAGGGTTCAGGACTAGGTTTGGGTTTTGGGATATTTTTAGGGTTCAGGGGTAGGTTTGGGTTTTGGGGTACAGGGGTATTTTAAGGGTTCAAGGCTAGGTTTGGGTTTGGGGTACAGGGGTATTTTTAGGGTTCAGTGCTAGGTTTGGGTTTTGGGGTACAGGGGTATTTTAGGGTTCAGGGGTAGGTTTAGGTTTTGGGGTACAGGGTTATTTTCATGGTTCAGGGCTAGGTTTGGGTTTTGGGGTACAGGGGTATTTTTAGGGTTCAGGGGTAGGTTTGGTGTACAGGGGTATTTTAAGGGTTCAGGGCTAGGTTTGGGTTTTGGGGTACAGGGGTATTTTTAGTGTTCAGGGCTAGGTTTGGGTTTTGGGGTACAGGGGTATTTTAGGGTTCAGAGGTAGGTTTGGGTTTTGGGGTACATGGGTATTTTTAGGGTTTAGTGATTGGTTTCGGGTTTTGGGGTACAGGGTATATTTATAGGGTTAAGATGGGTTAGTGTTTAACGGTGTTGGGGTATTTTAAGGAGTAAGGGTGGGTTATGGTTATGGGGTGCAGGGGTATTTAAAGGGAGCAGGATGGACACCCGGAGCTGGAATGTACAGAACATGGGAAGAAAAAACAATGAAATATTGGGCACAACGCTCGCTTTTTTTTCCGTAATCCCACGCCCCGCACATGCCCACGGCCCCAGCACACGCCACAGCACACGATATGAGACATGGCATGAAGGGCGGAACGTACCACACGCCCCCAGCGTTTGTCACGCCCCCAGCACTCGTCCACAGCACAACGCAGACACGCCCACAAGGGACTACTTTGCTGGCACGGTTCTTTTACCTTTTAAATGTATATGGTTGGCGTCTGCATAGCCTATGTCCTTCTGCTGCAACTGCCCTTTCCAACGCTGTATTGGGTGTTGTGATTGGTGCTGTGGTTCCAGAGATTGTTTGGGCTCTCTCTTTATTATATTAGTATAGATTAGTGAGCATACACTGGGAATATATGTACTAGCACGTACTTTGGCCAGGCTTGCTTGAATGTTATTTAATTAGTGCACATGACGACAGTGTGAGAAAGGACATCAATTGCTGAGGAGGTGAGGGCCTGAATTTAATTTGTAGGATATATGGAGTAATATTATTTTGGCTCTCCAAGTTAAGATAAGTCACTTGGGCAAACCTGATCTCGAGTCATACACATCCAGCATTAGTATACTGTCCCTTAATTGAATCATAAAAAAAGATTTCTCCTCTCACAGGGGATAATGTTGATGGTCGTTTGTCTTCTCTAAGTGGTGAAAATGCCAATACGAGGAAAAAGTGTTTTTCACGGACAACGTAAATCTCATCCTGCAAGCAAGGCTTATCAAAATTCTAGGGTATCTTTGACAGTTCATGTTTCCAGGTGCCTCTTTCTCTAATAGGAAAAATTCGGTACCCACGTGTAAAAAAAACTGAGCCTGCCAAATGTTTTTGCAACACAACAACAATGCGTATCTGATTCATTGTTCCAAAGTAAAAATATTGCACAGTGTAGACTTTGTTCCAGGAGGGTAGAACACTACCCTACCAAAATTGCTCTTGAGAAAAGTGTTGCCTGTTAATTAAATCCATCTCAATTGCTGCTCTACAGATTAAGCCCATCAGGATATTTCTGTCCATTTTTGCCCTTTTTGGTCTGTGCTATATTGAAGATGCTATATAAAAATCAGTGTCACTGGTGTGTCATTCAAAAATCTTCTCATTTTCAATGTGTCTGCATATCAGAACTGACTCTGCATGGAATAGGCCTATTGTAATCACTATGCCAACATTCATATTCCATTGACTTGGTTCGTGCTCACTGAAATCTCAGCTGAACTCTTATGTTTATCAGAACTTCAATGTCAAGGCATATACTTGTCTTAAATGATGTTCTACAGGTATATAAATAGCTAAAATGGTTACTATTCTAACACCAGAAGACCACCTATGAAGACTAAGAACGACTCCACTGTGCTCAGAAAATCATGGACTACATAGACAACCATTTTTAAACCTTTGTTGACTTAATCCGCCTTGGGAAGAAACACTTCAAGGCCCAGACACCTTTCCAACAATGGCCATGGTCCCACCTCCTCTGAGTTTAGGAAGCAGTTATTCTATCACAGTGGCAGATGTTAGCATGAACCATGTTGATGTCCAGATGTTCCAGGAAGTCTTCAGGTTGCTGGAATTTAGAGTTGGTGGCTAGCTACTAATGGGCTAAAGAATGCACTCCAATGTTATAGGCAACTCCAGGCCTGCAGAGTCCTTGGGACTGGCCTCTACCCCCAGGCTGTAGTGTAAGATGATTTCCAAATTCCCTGGGATCAGCAGGAAACACACCACCCCCCCTAGTTTCACAACGCCTTAATAGTACTATGGGGTAAAATCAGAACCTGCCTTAACAGTAACATCTAGGGAAAGTCGATGAAATTTATATTTTTGTCATCTTAGAATGATGATAGTTCTTTTCCTTTGTTTTTCCTCTTTCTTTTGTCAAAAGTTGGATTCTTCTTCACAATATACAGCAGGAGGTACATATCAACAAATGTACTATGTGAATCGTTATTACCACTGGTTTCATCTGTGGGTTCTGGTACTCTCTGCCCACTTGGGCATCCTTACCTTAGTGTGTATACCAACAAGTACGTTACAGTGCTAAAGGTCTCTCACTCTATTCTTTGAAATCTGGACTCTTCATTATCAACCTGCTTGTTTCATTGCAGATGTGGCCTTGATATTCTGTAGAAGAATTTATGTTCCACCAATGCTGCCTCAAGATGCCTTCACACAAAGCACTTCACTAGTGTTCAGGAATTCCAATACTCAGTGACAGAAGTCCAAAGGCAATATCCACGGTGTTAGGAAATGTGCTTCTTGACCTGAATTTACTGCACCAGAAGCCAGGAATGCTTGTTGATTTCTCCTGGGGCCAAGTAGTGATGATTATGCCAGATACCCTTGGTGTTTCAATGTAGCGCATGGTCACCTTCACATATATTTCTGAAGCAGATACACTACCACGGGTGTGGTGTGAACACACAGACCATCTAAAATATAAAACCCCTAAAGTGTCTGCTCATCACTATCTGAATAAACCTGCAGCTTGGTGAAGAGAATTAACGTGCCCCTCAGCAGGTGAGCGTGACTTACACAAAAGCAATACTACAACATAAGAGAACACAGAGAGGAGGCCCTGTCAAACATCAAGTGCCTCTCACAAAAGTGGATCAGCCCACTGAATGGGGTAGGAGGAGAAAGTTTACCATCCATCTTACATAACAATGTATTACAAATTATAATATAATTAGACAACATGTCTATTCTCTGAAATTTTTCAGAGAGTGAGTCTATCTTGCTACTCAAAGATTACCACCTGTATGTATCCTTAGAGCAGGGGTCTCCAAACATTTCTGTAGTGAGAGCTACTTCTGATCAGTAAACATGATTGTGAACTACTGAATACTAAACATCTCATACATAGTTACCAGACACTCCCCATACCTAGCTTCAGTGACTTTTAAGCCTAATGTCCACAGAGACAGATCCTATGGTTCAAAGTAAATACTTATACTAGGGCAACTATAACAGATCTGCCATGTGTGTCAGTGAGACCATGGTCTTTGGGAATGTATGTCAGTCAGTCAGAATAACTTTATTCGGCTTACTCAAAAGCCATACAAAGAAAGAAAAATAAAATACATTTCATATTAAAATAAAATAAAATTTTCCTATTTACACAGGAAACATTAGATAAATGACAATATAACAAACGATTAAAAAGTGTAACATTTGCGCATAGGTATAAATGATAAAGAACGTTTTGCTCTAGAACTAATCTTGGCAGACAGCTTTCACCCTTGAGGCGGCTACCAGAAAACTAGCAATGCAAAAAGTAACATGGGGATTGGGTAATAATTGTAGGTAGAGCAAAGCCGGTCTCACTTGGGTGAAGCCGGCCTTTTTAGGTCTCGTGACCTATCAATGCGCATGCGCATTGAGAGAAGCGAGACTATAGGGCTTTAAACAAAGTTTACCTAACTGCGGCGATTTGGTGCTGTGCCCGTGGCTTTTAGGTCAATGCGCAAGCGCATTGACCTAAAATGCGCGTGCACATCACCAAATCGCCGTCTGTTCCCTCAGCCGCACTCCTCCCACACCTTTGAAGTGAAGCTTAGCTTCACTTCAAAGGCCCCGGCTGCTTCACACCCTCATGCCGCTCTCCCCACTCCGCCCCCTCCCCTGCCCGCCGTGTGCATTTCTCCTCCCCCCCCCTCCCCACAGCAATGCCCTCCGTCTTGTTTCCTTTCTTGTTTTTCTTTCAGGTGAGATATCTTTTCCATCATTTGCGATAATACAGTTCTCATATGCATTTTTTAATTATTAGCAGCATATACACAGGCGCCCCTTCGGCGCTTTTGCTCTCAACCCTACTATCCTGTCAGCCGCATCTCTATAAGTTACTCGAAGCATGGCCTGACATGTGCACATCTTATTCCGGCACCACCATCCTGCCAGACGCTTCTGCTTTGTTCGCCCACCGCATGGCCCTATTTGTGCACATTTTACTTTCGTGCATACCCTTACCCGCAGCCTCTCCTTCCCCACTTCTGCCTTTTCGGGTCTCGCGCTCACCGCAGACCCCTTCACATGGCTCACACCCACCTTTTTTTCAGGTTACCATGCCATTCCCCACCTATCCCCCAGTCATTTCCGGGTAGGACGCGTGCACCCAGTGGACTCTCGGCCTTGGCCCGCTTATTCTGCCAGCCGCTTCTGCTTTGGTCGCCCACCGCATGGCCCCATTTGTGCACATTCACTTTCGTGCACACCCTTACCCGCAGCCTCTCCTTCCCGACTTCTGCCTTTTCGGGTCTCACACTCACCGCAGACCCCTTCACATGGCTCACACCCACATTTTTTTCAGGTTACCATGCCAGGTTACCTCACTCACCCTCAACCCCTCACCCTCACTCACCCTCAACCCCTCACCCTCACCCTCACTCACCCTCACTCACCCTCAACCCCTCACCCTCACTCACCCTCACCCTCACCCTCACTCACCCTCACCCCCTCACCCTCACTCACGCTCAACCCCTCACCCTCACTCACCCTCACCCTCACTCACCCTCAACCCCTCACCCTCACTCACCCTCACCCTCACTCACCCTCACCCTCACCCTCACTCACCCTCACCCTCACTCACCCTCACCCTCATTCACCCTCACCCTCACTCACCCTCACTCACCCTCACCCTCACTCACCCTCACCCTCACTCACCCTCAACCCCTCACCCTCACTCACACTCACCCTCACTCACCCTCACCCTCACTCACCCTCAACCCCTCACCCTCACTCACCCTCGACCCCTCACCCTCACTCACCCTCAACCCCTCACCCTCAACCCCTCACTCACCCTCACTCACCCTCAACCCCTCACCCTCACTCACCCTCACCCTCACTCACCCTCACCCTCACTCACCCTCAACCCCTCACCCTCACCCTCACTCACCCTCACCCTCACTCACCCTCAACCCCTCACCCTCACCCTCCCTCAACCCCTCACCCTCACTCACCCTCAACCCCTCACCCTCACTCACCCTCACCCTCACTCACCCTCACTCACCCTCACTCACCCTCACTCACCCTCACCCTCACTCACCCTCACTCACCCTCACTCACCCTCACCCTCACTCACCCTCACCCCCTCACCCTCACTCACCCTCAACCCCTCACCCTCACCCTCACTCACCCTCAACCCCTCACCCTCACTCACCCTCAACCCCTCACCCTCACCCTCACTCACCCTCACTCACCCTCAACCCCTCACCCTCACTCACCCTCACCCTCACTCACCCTCAACCCCTCACCCTCACCCACCCTCACTCACCCTCAACCCCTCACCCTCACTCACCCTCAACCCCTCACCCTCACTCACCCTCACTCACCCTCACTCACCCTCACCCTCACTCACCCTCACCCTCACTCACCCTCACCCTCACTCACCCTCACCCTCACTCACCCTCACCCACCCTCACCCTCACCCTCACTCACCCTCAACCCCTCACCCTCACTCACCCTCACTCACCCTCAACCCCTCACCCTCACTCACCCTCACCCACCCTCACCCTCACTCACCCTCAACCCCTCACCCTCACTCACCCTCAACCCCTCATCCTCACCCTCACTCACCCTCAACCCCTCACTCACCCTCACTCTCACTCACCCTCACTCACCCTCAACCCCTCACCCTCACTCACCCTCACCCTCACTCACTCTCAACCCCTCACCCTCACTCACCCTCACTCACCCTCAACCCCTCACCCTCACTCACCCTCAACCCCTTACCCTCACTCACCCTCAACCCCTCACCCTCACTCACCCTCACCCTCACTCACCCTCAACCCCTCACCCTCAACCCCTCACCGTCAACCCCTCACCCTCAACCCCTCACCCTCACTCACCCTCACCCCCTCACCCTCACTCACCCTCAACCCCTCACCCTCACTCACCCTCACCCTCACTCACCCTCAACCCCTCACCCTCACTCACCCTCACCCTCACTCACCCTCACCCTCACTCACCCTCACCCTCACTCACCCTCACTCACCCTCACCCTCACTCACCCTCACCCTCACTCATCCTCACTCACCCTCACCCTCACTCACCCTTACCCTCACTCACCCTCAACCCCTCACCCTCACTCACCCTCACTCACCCTCACCCTCACTCACCCTCAACCCCTCACCCTCACTCACCCTCAACCCCTCACCCTCACTCACCCTCAACCCCTCACCCTCAACCCCTCACTCACCCTCACTCTCACTCACCCTCACTCACCCTCAACCCCTCACCCTCACTCACCCTCACTCACCCTCACCCTCACTCACCCTCAACCCCTCACCCTCACTCACCCTCACCCTCACTCACCCTCAACCCCTCACCCTCACTCACCCTCAACCCCTCAACCCCTCACCCTCCCTCACCCTCACCCCCCCTCATCCTCCCTCACCCTCACTCACCCTCACTCACCCTCACTCACCCTCAACCCCTCACCCTCACTCACCCTCACCCACCCTCACCCTCACTCGCCCTCAACCCCTCACCCTCACTCACCCTCAACCCCTCACCCTCAACCCCTCACCCTCAACCCCTCACTCACCCTCACTCTCACTCACCCTCACTCACCCTCAACCCCTCACCCTCACCCTCACTCACCCTCACCCTCACTCACCCTCACCCTCACTCACCCTCAACCCCTCACCCTCACTCACCCTCACCCTCACCCTCACTCACCCTCAACCCCTCACCCTCACCCTCACCCTCACTCACCCTCACCCTCACTCAACCACTCACCCTCAACCCCTCACCCTCAACCCCTCACCCTCACTCACCCTCACCCTCACTCACCCTCAACCCCTCACCCTCACTCACCCTCACCCTCACCCTCACTCACCCTCACTCACCCTCACCCTCACTCACCCTCACCCTCACTCACCCTCAACCCCTCACTCACCCTCACTCACCCTCACCCACCCTCACCCACCCTCACCCTCACTCACCCTCACCCTCAGTCACTCTCACCCTCACTCACCCTCACCCTCACTCACCCTCACCCTCACTCACCCTCAACCCCTCACCCTCACCCTCACTCACCCTCACTCACCCTCAACCCCTCACCCTCACTCACCCTCAACCCCTCACCCTCACCCTCACTCACCCTCAACCCCTCACCCTCAACCCCTCACTCACCCTCACTCTCACTCACCCTCACTCACCCTCAACCCCTCACCCTCACTCACCCTCACCCTCACTCACCCTCACCCTCACTCACCCTCAACCCCTCACCCTCACTCACCCTCACTCACCCTCAACCCCTCACCCTCACCCTCACTCACCCTCACCCTCACTCACCCTCAACCCCTCACCCTCACTCACCCTCAACCCCTCACCCTCACTCACCCTCAACCCCTCACCCTCACCCTCACTCACCCTCACTCACCCTCAACCCCTCACTCACCCTCACCCTCACTCACCCTCAACCCCTCACCTCACTCACCCTCAACCCCTCACCCTCACCCTCACTCACCCTCACAACACATATTGTGTTACAATAGGTGTCACATTTGCGAAAGATAAAACTATTGGCATTGTAAATAACAAAGCTATTAATTTCGCTATTTTCAAAACAAGCACATACATAAAAAATGTGTCCTTTACAATACCAATAGCTCAAACTTTCCTAATGCGAGACCTATTGCATTGCTGTGCTTCTCTCCCCTGCTGCACTCTCCTGCTCTCTAGAGATGTGGCCTAACGACCAGAGCTGCCATCTAAGTGACGTAAATACAAAACATGTTGCATTCCAAATGCTATAGGTGTCACATTCGCGAAAGTTATAACTATTGGCATTGTAAATGACAAAGCCATCAATTTAGCAATTTTAAAAACCAACAAATAAATAAAAATATGTCATTTACACGACCAATAACTCCAACTTTTCTAATGCGAGACCTATTGCATTTCCAATGCTTGTTAAGTACAGGCAACAAATATTTTTTCCTTGGCTCTGAAAACAACCCGCAGAACATAACAAAATGCATCGTATCTTGCACTGAAAACTGATCGCAGCTACAGGGCAAAGCTAATTCTGGCTTCTGCCAATTTTTAAAGGAGCCTAAATAAAAATGTAACAAATTAAATCTAAATTTGATTAAAAGAAACCTATGGAAGGGGATTGTTTCAAAACCAAGGTATGGTGCAAGTGACAACGAATTGGCCAGTAAACAATGGTCCCTCACTGCCGGTTTTACCATTTCACGTTCTTCGCGGCATGCTTCCTTCCTTTCCATAAAGGACTTTTTCACAAAATCAATGTCTTGGCTCCTAATATTCTCAGGAGAGGTAAAAAGCTCCGGACGGCCTAAATCAGAAAATGCCCTGGTCAAATAGGCCAACCAGGGGATCTTGTTGGATTTATCCAAGGACAGCACGTCAGACATGATCTTGTTGTTCAGTGGGAGTTCTTCATTCATCCACATTTTCAGCCAAAGGATCAAGGGGGCCATGCTCAGCTTATCAGAAAGAAACTGTAGGCCCACTTCTTTGTGGATAGAATAAGTTGGGGTCGACTGGGGAACAGAAAGTAGGGTTCTGATAAATCTGTTCTCTGCTCTCTGAATTGGTTCTACATTTACATATCCCCACAATGCGGAACCATATAGTGCGATAGCCACAGATTTACTGTTATAGATTTTTAGTATAGCTTCCATAGGCCTAGCCCCTAACCTACCGGCAAAGCCCAGGAGCGCTGATGATGATCTAATAACAGCCAACCTCTTGGCTCTCACCTGCGGGCCCCAGGACCCTTTCTGGTCGAACAATACGCCTAAGTAGGGGAATGTAGATACCCTAGAGACCGTGACCCCCCTGCATGTGAATGTTTTATTTCTCTTCTTGCGACACTCTCGACCCACCACCATTGTGTGTGACTTGGTTACGTTTATCTTAAGATCCAGTTGCTCCATAAACGAACCAAAGGCATTCAAAAGGCACTGGAGGCCAACACCCGTGCGGGCAATCAGCACGGCGTCATCCGCGTATAGGAGCGCCGAAATCTTAATCGCTCCTACGCGCGGGACGTCGGCTTCCTGCCCCCCCAAATGTGCGCCCAGGCCATTAATATAGATGGTGAAGAGCAAGGGGGCTAAGATGCAGCCCTGCCGCACCCCCCTTAATGATCTAAAGGGAGTGGTGCACCTACCCTCATTTGTTACGCGTACACTAGAAAAGAGTTCTTGATGCAGGGTAGATATAAAAGTGACCAATGCCTCATCAATACCCATCTCTAACAAGATGGACCACAACTTCGTCCGGTTGACTAGATCAAAGGCCGAGGAGAGGTCCATGAACGCAAGATACATGGACCCCTCCTTGGCCACAGTATATTTGGAGATGAGCAGATGTAAATTAGCGCACTGTTCAATAGTACCCTTTCTTTCCCTAAAGCCGTATTGGATATCAGACAACCCACCACAGTTCTCAACATTCTCCCTCAGCCTGGATAGAAGAACTCTGCCTAGAATTTTTACTGATGAGTCCAAGAGGGATATAGGCCTATAGCAGGCTGGATCATCCCGCAAACCTTTTTTAAAAATAGGGACAATGGTAGAGGTATCCCAGGAGGCAGGAGCAGAATTACTGTTAACAGCATTGAACACATTTGCCAGCACTTCAGCCCACAATTTTGGTGAGTACATGAAAAAGTCGTCGGGAACACCGTCAGGACCAGGTGCCTTATGCTTTTTAGTGGCCAAGATGGCTTTTTCCACCTCATTTCGATGGAAAGAAATGGGGCGGATAACTGAGGTTTTCAACGGGACATCATTAATCGCGTCAACAGTGTCCCCATAGACATTTTTAAAGTGTGACATCCATTTTTCATCGGGGACAACACAGTCCATAGACTCGTTGCTGTCATCCGAAAAAAAAGGCTGTTTAATGATCTCCCAGAATTTTTTACTATCTTTCAGGACTGCCACCGAAAGGAGGCTATCCCATGCTTCTTGTTTGATGATATCTTTTTGTTTTTTAACAGCTAGCTTATAGATCTTCCTAAGTCTGGTGATCTCACTTTTAACCCTAGGGGTATTGTTTAGGGCAGCCAGCAATGATCTATGTGCTTTGCAGCATGCTGAATCAAACCAGCGCTTATTTCCTGGGGTACCTTTTTTTGTCTTTGCTAGAAGATCCTGTGATACCTGCCCGCATATTCCCTCAAATGCCTCAACGATTTCTTGGCCCTGGGCACAGGGATTTTTACAAATCTCAACTTGGTCTTTAATTTTAACAACATTTTCTGCGTAGAATTTTTCCGGTACCACCTTTGCCCATTTCATGCGTCTACCTTGGTCAGAAGTCCTCAGGGGGTGGGCCAGCCTTACTATCAACGGCGATGGTCCCATATGCCCTCCCCACGCTACTTCTAATTCTACCGGGTTGTGGTCGCTAAAGTGTGATTGTACTGTACAATAAGAGATAACCCGGTTTAGAATTCCCAGGGATATGAATATATAATCTATAATTGTACCTTGAGGGATGCCAGTGAAGGTTGGCAATCTAATGCCACCGTCTGGTTCGTGCAGATCAAAGTTAGCAAGAAGATCTTCCAGCTCCTCTCCCTCTGTGGTGTGTTCAAAGTGAGGTCCCTCTAGACCATCATCCCATTCAATGCCACTTTTCATACAAATTAAGTTACACGGATGGATATTAAAATCGCCTAATAAAATGTATTCAGTATCAGACTTAGTATTCTGACTGACCAAATTTAAAATGTTATCTAAATCAGTGATGTTTCGACCTCTATGGTCACAATTCCCTGAATTATAGAAATTTATAAAAATAGTCCTGCTGATGTTATTAGTCACTCTTTCTACCATCAGAATGTTTGGCGAGTTAGTACTGATCTGCCTACAGCTTCCCTTTAGATCTAGTGAGAACAAAATTAGAAGGCCTCCCTTTGCCCTCCCCATACGACTGGGAACAGCTGCTTTAGTAAAACTAATAAACCCATCCCACCAGAGGTTGGCAGAGATGTCCCAGGTTTCCTGAAGGGCGATAATATGGTGGCCTAAAACAAAGTTTGACCATGCCTTATCCTGTCGCTTGCCATTTAGCCCTGCTATATTCCAACTTATCAACTTACAGGAGTCTCTGGGTATCTCAGATTCAGAATACCGCACAAATGCCCCTGCATTATTATGTGGTAGTTGGGTTGGTTCTTCGGGACCCGCTTTTAATGAACTCTGTGGCTTATCTCTGGCAAGGCACTGATTCACGCAGTGCTCAGACAGATATGACATGGGGGGATGGTCATGTCTAAGTATAATTTGGTCTTCCTGCCCCGTCTGAGGCATGGGCTCGTTAGGGTTTAATCCATTAATGTGTGGGCTGTTCTGATCTAATAGTTGGATTATAACATTATTTCCCGGATTAGTAACCTCTGTATGTCAGTCGCAATCATTTAAGTTGGACAAGACTCCGTACCTGTTCCCTGTTCTAAAACCCCAATCAAAGGGGGTGGCCGCCTGACCCCAACCATTCACTACTGTGTTCCACATAGGCTGTGGGGTATTAGGGCGCATCAAAAACTGTTCATTTCCTGGCCTAGCCATGAATCTGTTTCCCTGACCTCTTTTTTCAAATCCTGGGGTGCTTGCTCCCCAACTATTTATGTTGGGCCAATTTGGTCCCGGAGTTCTGGCCATTGGCCCAAGCGGGAGGTTGTATTGCCCTGTCCCAAGACTAATCATCGGGTGGGGACGATTGTTATTGAATCTAGGTCTAGTTTCCCCACCCCAGTAGGTAACTCTTGCGTTCCTTCTAGGCCTAGAGATATTGGGGGAAGTCACAGTTTGATTTTTATTATAAAAGAATTTCAGGGTAAGGGGGATTATGGAACCGCTTCTACGTTGAGGTGGGAAGATGTTAGCAAGGATGTTTGGGAGTACTTCTGCGCTGGCAAAATTCAGAACTACGCAGTCCCCTTTAAATTTCTTGGGCTTGTTCCCAATCCATGATACCCTCCTTGTCGTGACAATTTCCCCCGCTAGCTGGTCAACTCCCTGGGATGCCATATACATATTATTGGTAAGCCAATATAAAGCTTTGTCTTTTAGTCCTTGAGCAGATTCTTTTTGCTCATGGGATAGGACAGGGACATTCACCAATACCAGAACTAAGGGTGAGGCTGCCATGATAAATTGTATTGAATCCTCCTCTAAGTTCAATGGTGCTGACACAGCAGATGGTAAAATTGGCGACTCTCTTATTATATCCTGGCTGGGCTCAGATGGTGGTAACTGCCCTGCCAGAGTGGGCTGTGCTTGGCCTTCCGTGAGGCATGTATCAGGACCCATGCCCTCCTCTGCTATAACTACTGGTTTGATAACATGAGTAGCTAAGTTATCCAAATCATTGACCAGCTTGGTTTGCAACCCACCCATCTTTTTTACTTCTGCTGTTAGTTTATCTATTTTCCCAATAAGTGGCTTAATAATGGTCCTAATTTTAATATCTATCATATCCGAGATCCTATTAAATAGATCATCGTCAATGATTTGTCTAAAATCTTCTGAGTCTTCGTGCTCCACATTTTTCCCTTTGTGTCTAAGTGGTGGGGTAGGCTTTTTCCATCCTGACTGTTTACCCCCACGTTTAACTTGTGACTTTCTGCAGTTTCTCACTGGCCGGGCAACAGGCAACGAAGGTGAGGGGACTTCCTCTGCGATATTTTGCTGGTGCTCGGAGTCAGACACCACGTTTAATAAAAGGTCAACTAACAAGTCAGAATTTTCTTCATCATTACTGATGTCTTGGGGATTAGTATCGAGTATATAAGTCGTGGGATCAGATGGTGGGGTCCCAGACAATTGTGCATCAGGGACAGGACTCAGAGGGTGCAAGATTGGAGATTGACTCAAGCCTAGAGATTCCCTTCTCTCGTTATTTATTTTCTTAACCACTTGGACTAAAAAAGAGTCTAAGGTAATAAGTGGTTCTGAGGTCACAGGGGCCGCTTTTCTAGGCATATTTATAAAGTAAAAAATGCTAACAAGGGTCAAGGATGGTCACTCAATAGGTTGAATAATATAATAGAGCTAAATCACAATACTAACAAAACTATAATGAGAAAACCAAGACCAAACAACAATTAACAGTTTCGATTGTTCCACAAGATCCTGTTTTAGTTCAGATAGGCAAGGTATAAACCTTTTTCTGTGTCAGTAAGTTCGGTAACAATAAATGGACCAAGACGATTTCCTCGTTTAACACAGTACCTTAGCTGGTCCACAATGAGATGTTAGAGAGGTGGCCCAGCCCGGCCTCCTTTGGCCCCTAACGGCCACAGACGGTCCCGCCCTTGTCCCGGGCTTCTCCCGGCCGCTCCCGCGCGCTCCCGCGGAATGTATGAATATGTGTGCATATAAATGGCGTTTATGGGTGACTGAGAGCCTGTGTCTTATGTTCTGCAGGCACAACATACCTTTCGCCATATGTATCACTGTTGAATGTATAACAAAGTATACAACCTTATTTTTTAAATGGGAGAAATTTAAAGTTCAAAATTTTTTTCGGCTATAATGTTTAAAATATGGAAAAATGTTCTGCACTTTAAATTTCTCCATTTAAAAAATTCCTGTATTTTTTAGTTATAAATATGGCACATTGTCTATTGGCCACTTTTTTAATGCAAATCTTTGAAATCTGAATAAATTTAAAAGAAGAGTTAACATAATCATGATCGTTTCATTTTGATTTTCTCCCATTTAAAATCATTCAGAAACACCATTGTATTCTTGCTCCAGCATTGAGTTGACAAGTACTTTTATTTAAGAGCTAAATACCTCAATGCTTCACTTCTTCCTTCTCTTCTGTGCCCCAACCCAGGTCATACATCTGACTGAGCACTGCTCATTATCAGGCCCTGCTATCTGCAGCCTGATGGTACTAATGTAAAATAAATACAGGCGTCCCTTAACTTTAAAAGGAAAATGTGACCCTGTGTTTATTTAAAAATGAACTCAATTTTGCAAGTTATTCTGATGCTGTCTGGTTGGACACACCTGTTTTAAAGCATATTGTGCCCAACTAGCTTCATAGGTTTACCACAAATTGCCTCATTAAGAGTGGTCAGCACATCCCAAGGGTCCAATTACAGGAATTACAGGGGCCATTGGAATTAGGAGGTTAGCAGTAACACTGCTGATAAGTGGTATTTTACCAGGAGACTTTATCTGATAATCTAAGATAAAGGGCCTATGTAGGATCGGAGGCGGTGTTAATCACAAATTGCATGAGGGCATGTCTCCCCACAGATAACAGATTAACAACAAATTAATCAGCATAGTCAAATAAAAAAGTCTTGAAAAAAGAAGAGACTTGAAGCCTTCTTTAAGTTCAAAACAATGAAGGTTTAATAAATAATTAGAGTGCACTACAGAAATAAAAGTTTGTCAAAATGCATAGTCACTCAGCATAGCAATTAGGTTAAAACTCAATCAAATGTAGCAAAGAGGATGATATGAAGTCAAGTTTCAGAGTGAAATATTTCTAAGTCTGTCCTAAGGAAGAAACAGACTGACATAGGTTAGTTCTCTAAAGTCGGGTAAAACAAACTAAGGCTCATCTCCAGAAATGCCATGTTTGTAGAAAATACACAGTGTTAGCATAAGGTGGTCATACATAATTTCACAAATTGACAAATCAGAATACATAATGTAATCTGGCATCATTTAGCACCATCCCAGTACCATCCCTTAAATGAAATTTAGAACAACCCTTTGACTTAATTTCATTGGATGTCATAGTACAAATATAGTTACACTAAAAATAATGGCAGTATCAATATATGAACAGGCCTACAGTAGTACAGAGAGGAAGAGCCTTGAAAGTATCAAAAAGGCTTCCTCAGGAGTTCTTCTCGTATAGCACATCAACACAAAACATTATAACAGTGCAAAATTTGAAAAGTGTGATGAGAGGAGAAATTAAAACACATGTCATGGCTATGATATAATTCAAGACAGAATTTAGGCATAGTTAGGTCCCAGTTTAGACAAGCACAGGAAAAAACACAGTGTTCTTTATTTTTGTTTCAGTGCAAAATTGTTCATACATGTACACAATGTAAAAAAAAGCCTCCTCTTTATTACTTGCATCAAGCAGGAAAATTCTCTGTGTGAAATACCAGTGGAAAACATGTAGAAGTAAGTGATACTAATTTATTTATTGTATAGTTAATAAAAACCATTGCAAAATATAAAATACCAGAGTATTTAAAAAGCAGAAAAAGAACATTAGTCTACAGATACATAAACAATGGAACTTAACATTTATGAGTATATATATCATTCAGACTGCAGGAAAACCAAGTCTGGGGTCAGAGAAACTTGCACATAAGTAATAAGGGTTCATGGTGTGGATTGGGTCTTTGCCAGAGCTCCTCTCTTTTTCTCAAAGTTGGTAATAAGTTTGGCTGCACCACAGATAAGTTGAGGATCCACAGAGCACAGGATTTGTATAATCGAAGCCCGACAGGTACGTATTCCGTTTTCCTTAAACTTGGCCTTTAGCCTACTCCGGCGTTCCTGGTTCAAGGCGGGACAGATGCAGATCAGATGAATGAGATCTTGCTTTCCTGCGCCACATAGTTCACACTCTTTGCTTTCTTGGATCCGCCATTGCGGTTGATCAGCATTTGTTGGGAGGTTATCCAACCTTAGATTAAGGTAATTATATTTAATATGTGAAGAAAAGGCGAGTTCTAGATAAGCTGCCGGTGCAGACTTTTTATATGATTGAATTGTCATCCAAGCATGCGTGCGATGACTCAGAGTTGACTTGTCATTGAGCAGTGAGTGTCTGTTGGCCGCCTTCTTTACTGCCTGTTTGAACAATGGTACAGGAAGCTTAGTTTCCCAAAGTGCTGCTAATTCGGTCGTTTCAAGTGAAAGTTTTAGGAATTTAGCGTACTGGGAATTGGGACTGTTATGGATTGCTTCCCACATGGCACGATAGACATCAATTTCCTGATTCATCCAGACACCATACCAGAATTTGACAGTCTCATACTTTTTCAGCAGTACTTGGGACTGCAGTCCAAATTAGAGTCGTACTTGTGTGGGTGATACGTTGTTTGGCAAGCCAAATACACGCTTATAGATTTTTGTTTGTATTTTATCTATAAGCTGTGCACTCTTACCATGATGTAGTACGCTCCCATAAGCTATTGTTGGGAGTACCTTGGCTTTCATCACAGTTAAAAGAGGATTGAACATAGATCCTTTAAGTTTGGTCGCTAAATTGCTGAAAGCATGTAGCAGGGCAGTGCCCTTATTTTCGATGGCATTGAAATGCATGGAGAAAGTAAGGCGCTTGTCCAGTTGTATCCCCAGATACTTATAACTTTCCACTACTTCCAGTTAACTGTTGTCTATTGTGAAAGTTGGTGGTGCTTTGTGGTGACGTGTTATAACCATGATCTTTGTTTTCGTGCTATTTATTTCTAGCAAGTTCCGTTTTGTGTATCTGGTCAGTTCTTGCAGTAGACGTTGCAAGCCTATTTTCGTCTGGCTGAGTAGAACCACATCGTCAGCATAGGATAGATGTGTTACGCGAAGGTAACCTAGCCGCGGTGGATGAGCGTTGGTCTGATCTAGGCTTGATGCCAAATCAGCCATGAATAAATTGAAAAGATGGGGGGCCAACACGCAGCCTTGTTTTAGTCCATCGAAGGTGTTGATCTTACGAGTTAGCCGCTGTCCATTGTCAATCTTTACCTGCATCCAGGTATTAGTGTACAGGTCAATGATTGGGGTTAAGATTGAATCTGGCAGGCCCTGCTGCTTCAATTTAGACCAAAGTAATTGCCTGCTAACACGGTCGAAGGCCACCTTGAAGTCTATAAAACAGGCATAAAGTGCCTGATGGTTTTGTAAACTTTTTTCAGCAATTAAGCTCAGTGCCATTGTGTTTGTCATAGTGCCCGTGCCGCGACGAAACCCTGTCTGGTTTGTGGGAATTTTATTGTTGATTTCAGACCATCTTGCAAGATCAGCTAACACCAGGGATGCGTAATATTTTGCTTCAGCATCGATGAGGTCTATTAGTCGGTAATTAGCTGGGTTTTTGCGGTCGCCACCTTTGTAGACTGGATTAATGATTGCTCCCCTCCAGCTTTCTGGAAGCCGACTTGTGTTGTTTATTGATCGAAACAGAAGATTACATTTACGGGTTCAATAGTGAGGGTTCTCCTTGTAAAACGCCTGTGGGATGCCGTTCGGTCCTGGTGCACTGTCTTGTTTATTTTTCTTGATTATTTGTAATATTTGAAGTACATCACCTGACCACAACGGAGGGTCTGAACTTTCCTGTTGGTTACCCAGGGTATTTGCCCAATCACAGGACGTGTCTTTCAAGGCCACTATACTTGATGTTTCGCAAACGGTTGTTGCAGTTGCTATCAGCTGTGTTGGAGATTTTATTGAGAAGGTATCAACTAAGTGTTGGACCCATACATTTTCGGTGATGCAGGTCATACTTATTGCTTGTGCTGTTCTGTTCAGAGAGTTGACTTGCAACCAGAAGGCCCTAGAATCAAATTTTTTTATGTTGTGCAACATTTTGGTCCAGAAGTTATTGACTTGATTTTTTTTCTACGTCCAAATTAGTTTCTTATATTGTTTCCTTATTGTTCAAACTTCTTGCCAAACACTTGAATTTACCTTGTGTCCTTGCACTCGCCTTGTGAGCTTCCGCAAGCGTCTTCTCAAGGAGGGTGAGGACCTTGTAAAATCAGCACTGCTCTTTGGGTGGGCCTTCTTTTGAGGTTGATACCCGTCCTGGGTAGCTTGATTAGGAAGTCAGTCCAAGTTTCTGAGCACAGATCGTTATCTTGAATGAAAGATTGGAATTCCTTCTTGGCGTCCAACGCTATTTTTGGCAATGTGTTACTTGTCCACCTTAAACATTTCAGGTTGATTGTAGAGATTACACCTGCTGTCGTTTGTGCTTGTGGGTGCCTCGAAGAAGTCAATTTCATTTCAATGTGCTACATTGAATGGTCGCTGTCAAGTGAGCTGATTATTTGGACATTTTTGATCAATCTTAGCAAGGGTAGTGTGACTATTGTATAGTCCAAGATTGTACTTGTGCTATGGCCTATGTAGGTGGTGGAGGGTGGTTTGTCCTGGTTAGTTCTTCCATTTATCACCCGTAGCCCTAGGTGCTCAAGGTCCCACATCAATTGCCTACCCACTATATCTATCTTCTTTGCGGGTGGGATCTCCTGGGGTTCGACGCCCCACAGTTCATTTGCTATGACGATATTGTCCTCTTCTTCCGGGCGGTGTAGAAGATTGGCATTGAAATCGCCTGTGAGAATAATCTCCCATCTTGGTTGTTCGAGGCGCAAGTTAGAAACAACGTTATTGACACGTTTAAAAAGCTCTTTTTTGACTGTTTTTTTCGAGTGGGCATATATGTTGATTAAAATGATAGTTCAAGTTTTGCCCTAAAATATCCTTTCCAGTTTGATAATTTGCATATCTGCCGCCAATGTGGCCAATTGGGAGGCCTTGATCTTCAATGCAGTGGTTATGTAGACCGAAAGTCCCCCCCTGGCACGCCCGTACTGCTGAGTGCGAGTCGCACTGACATGGAAACATAATCTGCCTGGTACATCGATTTGCTCCGTTAACCATGTTTCCTGTAGGGCTATGATGTCATACGTGTCCCAAGTATCAGTTTTTCTACTATCATTTAAGATATCTTTTGCACCTGCGATGTTCCAAGAAAGGAGTTTTATTGATTTTCCTTCAGTTTTGCCTGCCGGGCGATGGGTTCAGTCATCGTTAGTGCACTGTATCTGTCTCGGGTGTTCATTGTTGACAGAATCTGTTCCCCCAACGCCTTGCAGTACTGAATATGTGGGTCGACTTGCCCGTGCGAGGTCTTCTCTTTTGCCACCCTTCCTTAACATGGGGGATGGATAACCCGGTTTTACTTCTTCTTTCAGAGAAATTCCCCACTCTTCAAATTTGGCATTTTCGGAAAGAATGCTCTTGACAATTCCCAAATTCCTCCAGGTTGCCAGCATCCCTTCCTTTGTTGCATTATCCCCAAGCGAGATGAATTCTATTGATATTATATCAGCGGATGTTATGTGGCTAAGACTTGGAATTGCAGATGTCAGATGAAGAATGTTCCCTCGATTTAAATAGTCTTGTGTGCCTTGTGCTTTATAATTGGGGATGAAGAGTAACGTTCCTACTGTTGCTGTTTTCTTGTCCGTTGTTTGCTCACAGGCAAAACGTATATTGTCATTTGGGCAGGTCCTACTCGATTTGTGACTTCCATTGTCTTTTGCATCAGCACGCGGGTATTTTATTATTTGATTGTTGGCATCGTTCTGTGGTTGTTCGATTAACATACTTGCCTTCACCATTACTTTATTAAAGCGCCGGGACACTCCCCGGAGTAGCCGTGCGCTATATAAAATCTTTTTAACATTAACATTAACAATAACACTTCCGTGCAAGCTCGTTTTGTGCCATCCTTTTCTGTGTAGTGCCCATGTCCCATGGCAACAGTCGCAGGGCAGGGTCCTGTCCTTACTGTATTTGTTGGTTCTATGTTTTGTTGCATTACTTTGTTATCTGTAGTTAATATTACTTGTAATTGGTCGTGGGTACTCTTGTCCGCCTTTGCTGTAACTAATCTGGTGTTTTTACTATCACTTTTACCTAATGTGGGATTGACTCTTGGAATAGTGATCCAGATGGAAGATACTTTGTGTTTATTGTTCGCACCTTTGGCAACCACCCTTTGACATCCTTGATTGTTGGCCTCACACTTATTTTGTTCATGCTCCTTGATATTGTGTCTTTTTCTCTGCTGTGGTGTGCATATTTTTTGGTAGGAATTGAACCCCATATGTTGCAGTTCACATTGTGGACTTCTTGCAATTCTGTTCAATTGTACTACGTTACTGTCTGCATGTTCTGAGCTCCAATCTTTTCTACTTGAAGCGGACGATACGCTTGTGAAATCAGTTTTGGTAGATTTCCCAAACCCTAAAGTTTTTGCTTGGGCAGTCCCCTCTGTATGCGTGAGTGTTTTTGGTGATATCATATGAGTCTGGTCATTTGGTCCTTTGACCATAAGATTTTGTCCCTCTCTTTCGGGTGTACTCTTCCAATCTTTGCGTTTGTTCCTAGGCCTTATGGGTAGCTGGTATTTCCCCTTTTTAGTGTCAGATTCAGGTTTTGATTGTGTTTTTGCACGATTAAAAATAGGAAAATTAACCAACGCCTGTTTAGTGTCAGATTCAGGTTTTGAGTGTGTTTTTGCGTAATTAAAAATAGGAAAATTAATCAACGCCTGTTTATCAGCAGGTAAGCAGTTTGACAGCTGATTTCTGTTTTTTCTCGCACGTTTTTTCTGCCGCTTTGTTAGGCCTTTTTGGTTGTTTTGATTTTTTACCCCGTCCTGCTCGGGTTGTTCTATTTCTGATAATTTGAAGCAGTTGTTATGCCCGGCCTGGGGTTTGGCTCCTGTTAATTTTGTTCCCTCTATTGATTCATCTGTTGTTTTTGTTGGTTTATTTTCCTTCGTTTTTTGATCTATTATTTGTTGTGCTAATACTGCTATTTGGTTTTCGTTACTCTTTTTGTGTGTAACTGTATCCTTGTTTGATGTGTTTTTACAATGGGCAAAGGAAATGAGATCACTTCCATTTAGTATACTGTTGTTACTCTGGTTGGCTTGCTTGCATTCCTGTAAGATGTCTTTGAGTATTGATGGCAGATCCTTCAGTTTTTCCAGTATGGGGTTACAGGTACATGTCTGGGATGTTACCCAAGGACGAATCTGATCCTGGATAATGTCAAATGTGTTGACCATAGTATCTAATTTGTTGTTTATACTAGATATGTATTCAGCCATTGTGCTCATAATATGTATTTGAATGTCAAGTTTGTCTGACTGCATATTTAGAGTTTTAATTGAGGTTTGAAGTATGCTC
This sequence comes from Lissotriton helveticus, assembly GCF_964261635.1. NCBI lineage: Eukaryota > Metazoa > Chordata > Amphibia > Caudata > Salamandridae > Lissotriton > Lissotriton helveticus. The sequence continues at coordinate 57,420,326 of NC_136071.1, forward strand.
CCTAGAGCGCTATGTAAAGTAATTATGGATTCCAAGTTTTCATTTAGATCATGCTTTCCTGCTTGGTTGCTTTATTATAGTTTGTGTTGATTTCCCGATATGCCTGATCTTTAGACGTCCTGACAGTTTGCCGCTCCTCATTTTTTTAATGTAGTTTTTCTCGACTTTTTGATGTTGCTGGATCGGTCGCAACAGAAGCACTTGGGATTTCAATTATTGATGGTTCCCTATGGCCCTTTACATCTTGGCTATTGGATAAATGTGTAGATGCATCAATGTCTATGTCCTGGTTCGACCCACTGGATATCTCAATAACATTATTGTTTAAAGGTTCCTTAATTGGTGTTTTTTTAAGTTTCTAGATGTTACTTCCTGGACCTCCGTTGCGGTGGTTATTGATTTGTTGTGGAGTTTTATTTGCTCGTATTTAATTGCACTTGCTTTGTTGTCAGACTGCTCTTTATGTGTTATTGTGCTTCCTTTGTTATCAATGAGCGTTTAAAACTCCCACCAGGGATTACACTCCTTTCTCTTTTTATTGGGATTTATCCTTACTTGGCCTAGGCACGACTCCTGCCTTGGGGTTGAGTGGCTGTTGGGGTGTTCCTTGTATGCTAGATCGTAAGTGCTAGTATTATGACGCCCATCGTTGTTGCATGAGGCCTGTTGGCTTCCAACCAGAGAATGATCCAGATTTGTATCAATTATTGATGGAACTGATGACATAGATGTCCTTTCATTTTTGTTCGGTTTTTTATTTGATGTACTTTTTATTGAAAGTCCTTTACTAAATCTGTCCGCGGGTCTATCGGGTGCTCCTGGCGATGTTAGATGTTTCTCTTGTCCTAGGGCTGAGTCGCGACTTTTGTTTTCCATGTGCACTTGAGCTTGAGTTTGTATCATGTATTTACTATTCTCCCGGGCAGCTTGAACACACTTGCTAGTTTCCTCCAATCCATTGCTCCTTCCTGAGTTGGTTTTTGGACTGGACTGAGGGGCACTTGTATCTATTGACTTTATGGTTGTTTTGCTTCGTGACATTGGTTTTTGAAGTCCATTTGGTGTTGCTGGCATTGTGTACATTGCTGATACTGGATTTTATAGAAATGAAAATTTGCCTGTGGGGTTCATTGAGCCAAAGATAGAGTAAATCGGGGATATTAATGTAGTCGCTACATTATCCTCAGATGTGAGAGTAGAAATTTTGGTCTTGGCTTTCCTTTTTGCGATTTGCGGGGGGTTCTTTCGTGTCCTCCCAGACCTCATCTCTTTTTCGTCAACTACCACCGGCCTTATTATTCTTTGGTTTTTACTTTGGGTTTTATTAAGTTGGTAGTGCCTTGCGTTGGTTGACGCCGGAAGGTTAAGGCTTCTGCCCCTTCTATGCTCCTCGTGGGGATAAGTGTTGTTTGATGCAGTCTATATGTCTGAGGGTCTGAGGGTCTTACGTGCATTGACTCTACCCGCAGTTACTCACTTTTCACACTTACTGTAGAAGTAAGAACATTGTATCCAGTGTGTGCATGTTACTCCCCAAAATACTGTTAGAGCCTGATTACGAGTCTGGCAGCCGGAGGGCCGCTAGACTTGCAGAGGCGGTCCATCCACCATTGCACCAGCACTCCGACCGCCCGATTACAACTTGCATGGTTGAACCGCCATGGGACCACTGCAGCCGCCAGGGAACCGATATTCCCTGGCTGTGGCGCAGTGTGGTAGAGGCAGCAATATGCTTGGCTGGACCTCCGCAGTCCCGCCAAGCATATTATGAGTTCCCTCTCCGCCACGGTTATCATGGTGGTTTCTCCTCCATGAAAACCATGGCAGAGAGGAGACAGAGGGGGCCTTACAGGGCTCCCTGTTGCCTCAGTGCCACAGGGTGCATGCAGGGTGGCACAACATGTGCCCCGCTCTGCAGGCACCCCAGTTCTTGCACGGCGTGGACTTTTCAGACCATGTAGTGTATGAACTATTTTTGGTGTTCCTACTGTAGTGCCCATTTTCAGATGCACCACCGTGGGAAAGTAAAAAAAAAGCCTGCCAGACACGAGAAACACTCGTAATCTGGTGGCCGGACAGACCATGGGTTTGGCGATGCAGGAGCAGACCATGGGCATGGTGGTCTGCTCCCATACCGCCCATCTCATAATCAGGGCCTTAATGTTAATGTTATTTACTCTAATCTGGAGTTATCAGTACTACATGGTAAAGGTGAATGTGGGTTGTGGATATAACAGGAATGATTACAGGCCACTTGTAAAGATGGGCTAACTAGGGCATTAACCACTACTTCATCACAGATTATCTGCCATAGAATTTTGATATAGTAATCCAAATAGTTTTTCACAGATATATCCTTATTTATGTCCCGGGTGATGTGCATCTGTTAAGAGAAACCCTGCCTTGGGATTTTACTGCAGTAGGCCTAGCCCATGACAACGGAGCTTTCCCTAAAATCTGAACAGTTTTAACCATGCCATCAATACTTCAGTTTAATGGTTTTGATTAAATTGCATAGGCTCATTGACTTGCCTCAAAATGAACAAATCCAACTCTGTACTCACAAGACACAGCCATATTTTGATAGATCCAATCTCATCATGAATATCTTACCTAGCTTCATCAAATGCTTCACTTAGCTTAGGAACTTTCTCTTATTGCATATGGCAACTACTCTTCTGCTCACAAACATTTACTCAGAAATGACTAGTGGATGTATAGGGCTGTAAAAGAAAATATAACATCTTCTGAAAAGTCCATGGAAATGTAACGTTTTGCAACATTTTTTATTTTAAAGACGTGGGCATGTGTAATCAATTTAACCCACTCAGTAGTGAGGCGTTATGTACCTACAATGCAACACCAAGGGAAGTAATCATATAACCAAGATATGCCATAACACCATACATGGCCAATGCCGAGGAGACCCCACCTACAGTCCAATTGAGGCAAAAGATATCTTGAAACAATTATCACAGAAAGGTCAAATTTCGTCTTTATACAAGATGCTTGTCATTAACACTTTTTAAAAAACTGAGAGGGTGTGCCAGGTAGACATAGGTCCCCTCGAAGACAAAGCTAGGCCTTTGTGCTTTTGGTGCGTTGAGAAATCATGATATCCACATAATATAATTGAAGCATCTACATTGAATCTACTTAACCCGTCAAAGACTACGACACTTGCACCAAAGTCCTGACTTTTCATGCAAACAATGTCAAACCGGGGAAGACTTCCTTTACATGATCTGGTCCTGTAGGATAGTCTGTCTCTTCTGGGAAGCCTTGATGAACACACAACAAGAAAGCCTAAGCCGCCCACTAGAACAATGTCCAAAAGTAACCTCCCTAAATATCATAGAGGAACAATGGCTCCCACAAGTGAAAATTCTGCCTCTGGTTAGCGTTGGTTCTAGATAATATAAATATTGCATAACATTGGAGAGGGCCAACAGCCCCAAGTATAGAGGATTGGAAAGCAACCACGGACACATTCCATATTAGAACAGCCAACAAATAAGGCTAGAGAAGGCCCTGAGAAACACTGGAAAATTTGGGTAAATGGTCTCATTATTGTGGTGACGAAGGGGAAGTGAATTAAAAACTGATCAATAAACATTTGCAAGTATGGCAAACGTAATACTTGATGTTTTTGAAAGCAAATGAACAGAAGAAACATCTAGAATAGATAAATGAGACAATGTGGTAGTGGGATACACCTTCTGGTGTCAATTATTGTCTTAAATTGATAATGTTATTTTTTATACAATGTAATAAAATATTAAAAAGATTTTTTAAGTTCTTGTCTTGATCCATTAAAATAATGGGAGAGATGCTTAGACGTGCTGGTACTAATTTGGTGGTGAAATAATGGGTTCCTGAAGTAAATTTGACCTCCGCAACTTATCTACTGCCTGACACTTTGAAGACTCAGTTCACACAGTGCTTATTTACCAATTACGGCACTGACCAAAGCCATGTTCCTCCTGCAAGAAAAAGGAAACTTTGATCAATCCCAACATTTGTGTGTCTGCTCAGGCAACATTTTGAAGCTATCTATTGTGACTTCACTATGAGATAGGCTACAAGTTGGGACTACTGCATACATGAGGAAGAGGTACTTCTTTTTCCCTGGGTGATTGCAATTCTGTTGCATACCACCAGCCTATCCAAGGATGAAGTGACACATTGGGGACCCTTAGAGACAAAGAGATTCCAGCACAGAGTGGTGGTTGAAACACTCTCTGTGTCATTGCCACTCAGGCCAGAGGCTTGGTGCTCTGTAACGAGGGCTGGGCTGCACTGTGGGTCGCTCTTGCTAACAGGAGAGATTGAGTTGGAGCCCATACCCCTTGAGGTATCCACATAAATCCCCTGTGCACTGCTCTTTCTCTGTCAGCAGCCTAGTCCTGCCATGTTTATCTGTCCTTCTGCTGTATCTCCTATCGGGCTATCCTCTGTAAGAACCAAGGGCTAGATGTAGGTAAATCTGTTTTACCGACTCATAAATACCGAATTTTACCGATTCGGTATTTATGAATCGGTAAAATAGAAGCAGGGAGATGTAGGTACATCCAGATGTTTTTTTTACCGAATCGGTAAAAATCGGTATTTACCGATTCAGTAAATACCGACCGGTAATGGCCATTCATTCCTATGGGCTTTGAAGCTCATAGGAATGAATGGGCATTACCGATTCGGTATTTACCGAATCGGTAAATACCGAATGTCACAAGGGTGCAGGGGGTGTCACTTTGACACCCTCTGGCACCCCCAAAAGAGGCTCGGGTGCCATGTGGCAGGCATACCTGCCCTAAGGGCAGGTCTGCCTGTCATATGGCATAGGTGTGCATGCACACATGTGCATGCACACCGGAATCGGTATTTTACCATCAAATTGAATTTGATGGTAAAATACCGATTCTGTAAGGCTTGTGGGACTCAGAAGAGTCCCACCTACATCTCAAAATTACCGAATCGGTAAAAATACCGATTCGGTAATTTACAGAATCGGTAAATTTACCGATCGGTAAATTTACCGATTCTGTAATAATTTGCCCCCTACATCTCAAATTCCTTTTACCGGTCGGTAACGGCCGAATTCGTCCGTTACCGACCGGTAAAAGCCTACCTACATCTGGCCCTAAGAGCAGTATTTGCACAACAGGTTGACTGTGAGCATGAAATGGCATGGGTACGTCTGTATGCCCACAGCTGTATGCCCACTGTGTCTCTGCACTTATATGGCTACGACTAACACCAAAATAAATCTAGTTTTCAATGATACATTTGGAAAAAATGTCTTTGTAAATGCACCATGTAACACACATTTCTCAAGCATTCCGAGGGAGGTTCTCTGACACAACTATAAAATGACTGACTAATAACAATTGAATTCAGTAGACATCCCAACACATATTGCTTTAGTGCATATCTGACCATGTTACGGTCTTGTACACCTGTCCCTTCTCCCTTTCACTCTATATTTCCCCTCTTCCTTTATACTCCTTTCCATCTGTCTGTTTGCTGGGCATTCTTTGCTCTTGGACATTTACTCTACCAGGCTCAAGTACCCATAATGATAATCTCATAACATATACTGCATGCAGAATAGCAGCAAAGTTGCCCTACCTATCGAGTGACTCTGTGCCCTAGTTGGTCACAATGAACTATACCGTCCAGATTTTGGCGATCCAGCCGAGGTCCCGGTGGAGATTCTGTGGATGCAGAGCGTTGTTTTTCCTGCATTTTGCAGGGGACTAGTGTCACTAGTCCAGTGGAGTCTCATGGGGCTCCAGCCTATTCCAAGGGTCCCTCTGTCTGGGGAATCAATCTTTATCCCAGGACCAGTCTCGATCGTGTAGTTCCAGGAGCTTTGCCACAGGGACATATTACCCCTCTTTTGGTTTGGTTAGTTCAAAGTCCTGTGGTCGCAGACACGGGTCCCTTTTTTCACCTCTTCTATGCAGGTTTATTCAGAACTGAGGTTCTTGTGTCAGGGGTGTCCCTTCAATAGTAGTTTTAGCGGAGTTAGGGGCGAGGGAGCAAGTAGCTAATGGGCTGCTAGTGCCTGCAGCTAGTCCAACCTTGAGGAGACCACATCCGGGGGTGTACGTCATCTTTTCTCCCCAGAACACATACATTCTATCACTTTTAAAAATGACAGCAGTCTTCATTAGCTGTACAGACCAGCAAGTCCACCGTAGACGTGTGGTTAGCCTTCTGAGAGTGTGTACCTCCTACATACCAAATTGACTACCTGCTCAGGTGCAAATGTGCCCCTGGGCAGGGAAGGGCTAGTTTCTCCTTTGGGAGTCAGTCCTGATGCATAACAGAGGTGGTGTAGCCTTTGAAGCTCACCGCCTTGGTTTGCCACTTCACTAGCCTTCCTGGGAGGGAGCAGGTGTGACATCCTTCCTGTCCAGGTCTTTGTCCCTGGCTCCTTGTGTTGATCACATTGTCTGGCAGGAGGTCAAAATTCTGTCTTTGCTGCAGCAAGTACGGGCTGCCAGCAAGAGCACCGATAAGCTGGGGCAACCTCTAAGGAAGCCACCTGGGTGTATGTCACATTACTCTCAACTCAAGATTCATATCAGGGGTGAGAAGGCACATTGTTTGCTACAAAACATAACACATTTTGGCAGTACCATAATGGAGCTGCGTTCCTGGGTTTGCCCAGGTGCAAGCCCTTGTTATCTTCTTGACCGCCTATCACTTATAGTGTACTTTAATGGCACAAGCCACTAGAGGATCATATAGGCTTGCACTTACATACCCTCACCTTTATTATTAGGCACTCTGAGGCAGATTTACGTTGCCTGACGCATCTCTGCAAATCGGCAGAGATGCGCCAGGAAAGATACGGCAAGCAAATTCATCCTTGCGCCACCCATGATGCACCGCATTTACAATGCGGCGCACCATGGCGCAGGAATGAACTGATGCGTGTCGCATCTTGGGCGTAAAGTTGGTGCAGTGCTGAAGTTGTGTTGTGTGCGTCACGCAACTCCAGCACTTTTCCAACTTGCCCTATCTTTAACGTGGTGCGTCAAGCCTCACGCCTGTTTCAAGCAGGCGCAGGGTTTTGACGCATCAACGTTGGGAAAGTGCCTCAGTGAAATCTTGTAGATTTCACTGAGTCACTTTTCAGGGGCGTTCCTGCGACGGAACGCCCCCCCTGCACCGGAACGCCTACATGAAACCTGATGCAGGTTTCATGTGGCGTAGGGCCTTACACCGTGACGCATCTCCATAGATGCGTCACGTTGTAAATGCCTCGTAGGGATGCGCCACGTTTACGCCGCCTTGCGTGACGCAACAGCGGCATAAACGTGGCGCAAGGGGCTTGTAAATCTGACCCTCTGCCTCCTGTGGGGTCAGAAGCCCTTCTTTAGGGGTGACTGACATATATATCAAAAACAGTGCACTGACGTTGACACAAATGGTGAGGACAAAGTCGAAATGGAGCAGTTTACACTGCTCCTGCAGTCTACAATGGCATGCCTGCTGTCAGTAGTTTACTTGGGTCACTCAGGGTGGCACAAACAGTGCTACAAGCCCTGGGAACCCATGTACCACCCATGTCCTTCACTGGTACCATGTTCTAGGGACTTATAACAGGGGGTAAAGTCCTTGTCAATTGGGGTTGTCACTTTACACATAATCGTTTCAAAGAGAGAGAGAGCACTAGCACCGTGGCCTGGCTGGAAGACTTAGTATTTCAAATGGGGGCAAAAAGTGAGGGGACAGCTGCAAAATGCCCTGTTTTCTTACATACAGATTTGCTTTTCATGTTGAACATGTAATTTACAATTACTTTTGTATTCAATTTACAGATGCTTGTGCAACACAAGGCACAACATAGGACTGGTCCAGCATACCTCAACAATTGCATCTACTTTCAGGGCCGGACTGGGAACCGAAACCGGCCCTTGCAAACAGTTCGACCTCCCCCCTTCCTCCCACCCCCCCCCGGGGGGGAGGACCAAGCTTTGCCTAGGCCCTGTTTCGGCTGATTTGATATCTAGAAATACCAAAGTGCACTATTCTGCCCACTCTCAAGATGTCTGGACCCTTCCTTGGATGTCAGGAGCTTGGTAGCCCATCCTAGATGTGTGGCTACCTGTGGGTTACACACCCATGAGAAAAAACAGTTCGGGCACTTTTTCAAGCCCATCTGTCTGAACAAAGCCCCCCAGGAGTGTGAACGCTATTTACCCACCAAAGACGGCTTCGCCTTTGAAGTCCGCCTTCTGGGTTAACACCCTGAGTGGCATCCCGCAAAGGGAGGTAATACCTCGCCCTGTAGCAGGCTGCTATTTTTCTTAAGCCTGGGACTCATTAATTCTTCCCAGACTGTCAGAAAGCTGTCTGGTGGCCAGGCCACTGGACAAACTGGGTCACAGAGTGGGAATTTTCTAAAAGTTGCACTTCCTTAATATTGACATTACATTTTACTTGGGTATCAAGTCGGGTTCAATTCCACGATTAATGTAATACTTTACACTACCTAGCTAGGTAGCCTAATTCAAAGGTTAGCTGGGCTAAGGGGTCAGCGGTAATCCTGTATTAGCCAATGGGCTAATAGCACTTCCACAACTTAGAAGTGTTGGTGTTCAGACATATATAAAAATACATGCCCTACTTAGAATAAACAACTCCTGCCTTAGGTCTCAAAAGACCTGGCTTAGGGGAGACTTTCCTATATTGCTAATAAAAAAGTGGGGGCTTTGCTATTGGTTTAAATGGCAACATTATCACTGCCATTCCAGTCTATAGTTGCAGGTTGGGAGCCATTTGGTACCTTGCCACATGCAGGGTGGCAAAATCAGTGCTGTAGTACTGGGTGAAACTGGGTGAAACTCTGACTTACAAGCCCTGGGTATCTGGGTACCATATGCTAGGGACTTATAAGTAAGTCATTCCTTGCCAATTGTGTTAGCCAATTCAACATGTACTTTGTAAAGGGTTAGAACACTTAAGTTGGGTTATCAGGCCACAATGCACTCTCACAGTAATAAAAACAGCAGCTAGTAGTGCAAATGGGGGCAAAACGTGAGGAAAAACCTCAAAAGCTTCCTTTCTTACAGTACCCACAAGGCCACCCCTTGGAATTGGAAAGGGGGCACATTGGATGTCCCAGAGATACCCCCACAGGCAGGGTCAGTCACTGACTTTTCCTTCCTCCAGGGCAATCTCTGTCGCTTTCAAACGCATGCTGGGTGTCAGAATGCACAGTGAAAGTCATACCAGTTAATTCAAACTGCCAGTCCACCTTTCACTAATGCACTGTCCGTAGTGCAGGGGAGTGTTGGCATCTGCACTGAGGACTATGCATTTACTATAACAAAGTTAAGAGCTAAATACCTCAATGCTTTACTTCTTCCTTCTCTTCTGTGCCCCAACCCAGGTCATAAATCTGAATGAGCACTGCTCATTATCAGGCCCTGCTATCTGCAGCCTGATGGTACTAATGTAAAATAAATACAGGCTTCCCTTAACTTTAAAAGGAAAATGTGCCACTGTGTTTATTTAAAAATGAACTCAATTTTGCAAGTTAGTCTGATGCTGTCTAGTTGGACACACCTGTTTTAGAGCATATTGTGCCCAACTAGCTTCATAGGTTTACCACAAATTGCCTCATTAAGAGTGGTCAGCACATCCCAAGGGTCCAATTACAGGAACTACAGGGCCCATTGGAATTAGGAGGTTAGCAGTAACACTGCTGATAAGTGGTATTTTACCAGGAGACCTTATCTGATAATCTAAGATAAAGAGCCTATGCAGGATCGGAGGCGGTGGTAATCACAAATTGCATGAGGCCATGTCTCCCCAGAGATAACAGACTAACCGCAAATTAATCAGCATAGTCAAATAAAAAAGTCTTGTTCAAAACAATGAAGGTTTAATAAATAATTAGAGTGCACTACAAAAATATACATTTGTCAAAATGCATAGTGACTCAGCATAGGAATTAGGTCAAAACTCAATCAAATGTAGCAAAGAGGATGATATGCAGTCAAATCTCAGAGTGAAATATTTCTAATTCTGTCCTTTATTTATTTTATTTATTTATTTTGAAGGTTTTATATAGCGCGAACAAGACTCTTGCGAGTATCAGAGCGCTTTACAAGTCGAAGTAGAAGGTGGGATATAGTCTACCACGAACAATGTGAGTAGGTTATAATAGTACTAAATCTAGAAAAGACAGTGCTAAGCTAGCGCAAACAAAAAAAACAGAAGGACGAATAGGAGCACAAGAAACAGCAAGTAATGCAATACAGTGAATAGACATATAGTTCACGTGAATTTAGCCATGAGGATAGCTTTCACTTCTCTTTTGAAGGAGGCGGAGGAAGGGTTCATTCATGTTTCACTGGGCAAAGCTTTCCATATCCTAGGAGCCATACCAGAAAAGGACTGGTTATACGTTTTTTTCTTGGCAAATTGTTGAGGTTGTAGAAGAAGAGTCTTGGCACTCCTGGAAGTTCTGCTGCCCGCTAAGAGCACCAGTTTCTGAGCTAGGTATTGTGGGGCGTTGTGGTGGAGTGCCTTGTGCGTCATACATGCGATTTTTAAATGAATTCTGGCTTCAAACGGAAGCCAGTTGAAGGCTCACAAGTCTGGGGATATATGGGCGTTTCTCTTAGAGCCTGTGATGAGTCTCCCTGCTGAGTTGATCGTGGCTCTTAGCGGGGCTGTCGTAGATCTTGGGAGGCCGCATAAGGTTACTGCTCCATATTCCACGCGGGGGCTAACTAGTGCTTGAACAGCTTGTTTGAAATTGTGGACGGGCAGATAGGGTTTCAGTTCTTGCAGGGTCTTTAGGTGGAAGTTGGCTCCTTTTGTTGAGGCGCTGATGTGTTTCTGCATCTTGAGTTGTTTGCCCAGCGTTACCCCAAGAGATTTTGCTGAGTCGACTATGAGTGATTAACCAGTGAGAGCTGTTAGGTGCTTCATCCAGTCCAGGATAGAGTGAGTTTTGTTAGGGGGAGCGATTAAAAGGAATTCCGTTTTGAGGGAGATAAGTTTCAAATGGTTTTCAGCCAGCCAAGTTCGGGTTTTTTGAAGTGTGGTGTTGAGTGATTTGATGTCCTCCAGAGAGTGGATCTTGATGTTTGTTTGGGTGTCGTCCGCATACATGTGGAAGTGTATCTTGGTGAGGCTGAGTAGATCAGTAAGAGGTTCCATGAAAAAGTTGAACAGAGTTGGAGAGAGGGTAGAGCCTTGTGGAGCTCCCAGTGTGACAGGTGAGGGGAGGGACAGGGATTGGTTGACCTTGAATCTTTGGGATCTATTTTGGAGGAAAGAGGTGAACCAGTTGAAAAGATTTCCAGACATACCCATTCTGTGTGTCAGGAGATCCAGCAAGTTTTCGTGTTTGATGGTGTCAAAAGCAGATGACAGGTCGAGTAGGATTAGAAGACAGGCTTCATTTTGGTCTAAGATTTTTAGAGCGTCGTCTAATACATGTGTCATGGCTGATTCTGTGCTATGACCTGCTCTGAAGCCGGACTGAAATTGGTTCAGCAGGTTGAATCGATCATAGGTCAGTTCTCTAAAATCGGGTAAAACAAACTAAGGCTCATCTCCAGAAATGCCATGTGTGTAGAAAATACACAGTGTTAGCATAAGGTGATCATACGTCATTTCACAAATTGACAAATCAGAATACATAATGTAATCTGGCATCACTTAGCACCATCCCAGTACCATCCCATAAATGAAAATTAGAACAACCCCTTTGACTTAATGTCATTGGATACCTCTGTACAAATCTAGTTACACTCAAAACAATGGCAGTATCAATATATGAACAGGCCTACAGTAGTACAGGGAGGAGGAGTCTTGAAAGTATCAAAAAGGCTTCTTCAGGATTTCTTCTCGAACAACACACAGAACATTATAACAGTGCACACATTGATAAGTGTGATGAGAGGAGAAGTTAAAACACATGTCATGGCTATGATATAATTTAAGACAGAATTTAGGTATAGTTGGGCCCCAGTTTAGACAAGCACAGTAAAATACACTAGCAGGCTTCTTCATTTTTGTTTTGGTGCAAAATTGTTCATACATGTACACAATTTTAAAACAACAGACTCCTCTTTATCACTTGCATCAAGCAGGAAAAGGCTCTGTGTAAAATACCAGTGGAAAACATGTAGAAGTAAAAACATTGTATCCAATGTGTGCATGTTACTCCCTAAAAACTGTTAGAGCCTGATTACGAGTCTGGCAGTCGGAGGACCACTAGGCTCGCGGAAGCGGTCCATCCACCACGGCACCGGCTCTCCGACCGCCCGATTACAACTAGCATGGTTGAACCACCATGGTACCACTGCAGCCGCCAGGGAACCGATATTCCCTGGCAGTGGCACAGTGTGGTAGAGGCAGCAATATGCTTGGCTGGCCCTCCGCAGTCCCTCCAAGCATACTATAAGTGTCCTCTCCGCCGTGGTTATCATGGTGGTTTCTCCTCAATGAAAACCGTGGCAGAGGGGAAACAAAGGGGGCCTTACAGAGCTCCCTGTTGCCTCAGTGCCACAGGGTGCATGCAGGGCGGCACAACATGCACCCCGCTCTGCAGGCACCCCAGGTCTTGCATGGCATGGACTTTTCAGACCATGTCGTGCAGGAACTATTTTTGGGGTTCCTATTGCAGTGTCCATTTTCAGAGGCACCACCGTGGGAAAGTAAAACAAAGCCTGCCAGACACAACAAAGACTCTGGTGGCTGGCCTGACCATGGGTTTGGCGATGCAGGGGCAAACCACGGGCATGGCGGTCTGCTCCCATACCGCCCATCTCGTAATCAGGCCCTTAATGTTAATGTTATTTACTCTAACCTGGACTTACACATGGTAAAGGAGAATGTGGGTTGTGGACATAACAGGAATGATTACAGGCCGCTTGTAATGATGGGCTAACTAGGGCATTAACTACTACTTCATCACCGATTATCTGCCATAGAATTTTGATATAGTAATCCAAATAGTTTTTCACAGATGTGTCCTTATTTATGCCCAGGGTGCTGTGCATCTGTTAAGAGAACCCCTGCCTTGGGATTTAACTGCAGTAGGCCTAGCCCATGACAACGGAGATTTCCCTACAATTTGAACAGTTTTAACCATGCCATCAATACTTTAGTTTAATGGTTTTGATTAAATTTCGTAGGCTCATTGGCTTACCTCAAAATGAACAAATCCAACTCTGTCCTCACAAGACACAGACATCTTTGTTTGATAGATCCAATCTCATCATGAATATCTTACCTAGCTTCATCAAATGCTTCACTTAGTTTAGGAACTTACTCTTATTGCATATGGCAACTACTCTTCTGCTCACAAACATTTACTTAGAAATGACTAGTGGATGTAGAGGGCTGTAAAAGAAAATATAGCATCTTCTGAAAAGTCCCTGAAAAGGTAACGTTTTGCAACATTTTGGGAGGTTTACTAAAACATTTTTGATTTTAAATACGTGGGCATGTGTAATCAATTCAACCCACTTAGGAGTGAGGCTTTATGTACCTACAGTGCAACACCAAGGGAAGTTCTCATATAACCAAGAAATGCCATAACACCATACGTGGCCAATGTCGAGGAGACCCCACCTACAGTCCAATTGAGGCAAAAGTTATCATGTCCCAATTATCATAGAAAGGGCAAATGTCATCTATATACAAGATGCTTGTCATTAACACGTTGGACACCTTTAAAAAAACTGAGGAAGGTGTGTCAGGTGGACATAGGTCCCCTCGAAGACAAAGCTACACCTTTGTGCTTTTGGTGCCTTGAGAAACCATGGTATCCACATAATACAATTTAAGCATCTACATTGAATCTACTTAACCTGGCTAAGACTACGCCGCTTGCACCATAGTCCTGACTTTTTATGCATAAAATGTCAAACTGGGGAAGACTTCCTTCACATGATCTTGTCATGTAGGATGGTCTGTCTCTTCTGGGAAGCCTTGATGAACATACTACAGGAAAGCCAAAGCCGCCCACTAGAACTATGTCCAAAAGTAACCTTAGTAAATATCATAGAGGAACAATGGCTCCCACATGTGAAAATTCTGCCTCTGGTTAGCGTTGGTTCTAGATAATATAAATATTGCATAAAATTGGAGAGGGCTAACAGCCCCAAGTATAGAGGATTGGAAAGCAACCACGGACACATTCCATATTAGAGCAGCCAACAAATAAGGCTAGAGAAGGCCCTGAGAAACACTGGAAAATTTGGGAAAATGGTCTCATTATCGTGGTAACGAAGGGGAAGTGAATTAAAAACTGATCAATAAACATTTGCAAGTATGGCAAAAGTAATACTTGATGGTTGTGAAAGCAAATGAACAGAAGGAACATCTAGAATAGATAAATGAGACTATGTGGTATTGGGATACACCTTCTGGTGTCAATTATTGTCATAAATTGATAATGTTATTTTTTATACAATGTAATAAAATATTAAAAAGATTTTTTAAGTTCTTGTCTTGATCCATTAAAATAATGGGAGAGATGCTTAGACGTGCTGGTACTAATTTGGTAGTGAAATAATGGGTTCCTGAAGTAAATTTCACCTCTGCAACTTATCTACTGCCTGACACTTTGAAGACTCAGTTCACACAGCGCTTATTTACCAATTATGGCACTGACCAAAGCCATGTTCCTCCTGCAAGAAAAAGGCAACTTTGATCAATCCCAACATTTGTGTGTCTGCTCAAACAACATTTTCAAGCTATCTATTGTGATTTCACTATGAGATAGGCCACAAGTTGGGACTACTGCATAAATGAAGAAGAGGTACTTCTTTTTCCCTAGGTGATTGCAATTGTGTTGCATACCACCAGCCTATCTAAGGATGAAGTGACACCACCAGCCTATCCAAGGAGGAAGTGACACATTGGGAACCCTTAGTGACAAAGAGAGCCCAGCACAGAGTGGTGGTTGAAACACTTTCTATGTCATTATCCCTTAGGCCAGAGGCTTGGGGCTCTGTAACGAGGGCTGGGCTGCACTGTGGGCCACCAGGAGAGATTGAGTTGAAGCCCGTGCCCCTTGAGTTAGCCACAGAAATCACCTGTGCATTGCTCTTTCTCTGTCAGCAGCCTAGTCCTGCCTTGTTAATCTGTCCTTCTGCTGTCTCTGCTATCAGGCTATCCTCTGCAAGAACGCAGAATAGTAGTTGCACCACAGGCTGACTGTGAGCATGAAATGGCATGGGTCCGTCTGTATGCCCACAGCTGTGTGCCCACTGTGTCTCTGTACTTATGTGGCTACAACTAACACCAAAAATAAATCTAGTTTTCAATAATAAATTTGGAAAAATTGTCTTTGTAAATGCACCATGTATCACACATTTCCCAAGCATTCCGAGAGAGGTTCTCTGACACAACTATAAAATGATTGACTAATAAAAATGTTATTCAGTGGACATCCCAACACATATTGTGTCAGCGCATATCTGACCATGTTACAGTCTTATCCCCCTGTCACTTCTCCCTTTCACTCTATATTTCCCCTCTTCCTCTATACTCCTTTCTATCTGTCTGTTTGTTGGGCATTCTTCGCTTTTGGACACTTACTCTACCAGGCTCAAGTACCCATAACGATAATCTCATAACTTATACTGCATTCAGAATGGCAGTAAAGTTGCCCTACCTATTGAGCGACTCTGAGTCCTAGTTGGTCACAATGAACTATACCATCTGGATTTTGACGATCCAGCAGAGGGCCCGGTGGAGATTCTTTAGATGCGGAGAGTTGTTGTACCTGTATTTTGCAGGGGACTAGTGTCACTAGTTCAGTGGAGTCTCATGGGGCTCCAGGCAATTTCAAGGGTCCCTCTGTCTGGGGCAATCAAGCTTTATCCTAAGACAAGTTTTGATCGTGCAGTTCCAGGAGCGTTGCCACAGGGATAGCCTATCCCTCTTTTGGTTGGTTAGCTCAAAGATATGTGATCGCAGACACAGATCTCTTCTTTGACCTCTTCAATGCAGGTTTGTTCAGAACTGAAGTTCTGGTGTCAGAGGTGTCACTTAAATTGTAGATTTAGGGAAGTTAGGGAAGTTAGGGGTGTGGGAGCAAGTAGCCAATGGGCTGATAGTGCCTGCAGCTAGTCCAGCCTTGAGGTGACCACATCCGGGAATGTACGTCACTTTTTCTCCCCAGGACCCGTCAATCCTATCCCTTTTAAAAATGACAGAAGTCTTCATTAGATGTTAGCCTTTTGATGTTGTATACCTCCTACATACCACATTTTCTGCCTGCTCAGGGGCACATGTGTCTGGGGCAGGGGAGGGCTAGTTTCTCCTTTTGGAGTCAGCCCTGATGAATAACAGAGGTGGGGTAGCCTTTGAACCTCGTCGCCTTGGTGTGCCACTTCACTAGCCTTCCTGGGAGGGAGCAGGTGTGACCTCCTTCCTGCCCAGGTTTTTTCCCCTGCCTCCTGGGGGTGATCACATTGCCTGTCAGGAGGTCACAATCCTGTCTTTGCTGCAGCAAGCACGGACTGTCAGCCAGAGCACAGATAAGCTGGGGTAACCAGGCGGGCAACCTCTAAGGTGCACTTACTTTGACACACATTGTGAGGGCAAAGTGGAAATGGAGCAGTTTACACTGCTCCTGCAGTCTGCAATAGCAGGCCTGCTGTCAATAATGTACTTGGGTCACTCAGGGTGGCACAAACAGTGGTTCTAGCCCTGGGAACCCTGTACCACCCATGTCCTGGGTATCACTGGTACCATGTTCTAGGGACGTATAACAGAGGGTAAAGTCCTTGTCAATTGGGGTTGTCAATTTACACACAATTGTTTTAGAGAGAGAGCACTAGCACCGGGGCCTGGCTGGCAGGCTTCAGTGCACTACCAGAGTCGAAAACCACCAACTAGTATTTCAAATGAGGGCAAAAAGTGAGGGGACATCTGCAAAATGCCCTGTTTTCTTACATACAGATTTTCTTTTCATGTTGAATATGTAATTTACAATTACTTTTGTATTTAATTGGCAGATGCTTTTGCAACACAAGGCACAACATAGGACCGGCCCAGCATACCTCAACAATTGCATCTACTTTCACAAACCTTGAAGACTCCTACTCGCACAAATACCAAGCATATAGAAGACCAGATCTGATGGTCGGGCCTACAACTACATCACTCCTAAAGTGTGGAAGGACCTTCCGCTACATAAAAGAGCCTCCTGCTCACTTTTTGAATTCCTGGACCTGGGTTTTAGAGTAGTCCCACTAAAACTAGGACCTAGGTGTTCCTAGACTCACCCCAGCTCAGCGACAAATATACATTCTCGGTGACAGTGCGCTCAACAAATCTGCATATTACAACATAACATAACATGATAGATGTGAAGTGGTAGAATTCTGTTCATGACTCTTTTAGAAATTGAATCACAGAGGTGCACTGCTTGTGTGCTCGGGTGAGAAAAGACAGAACACCGTGCAGGTGGATCTGGTGGCTCAATGGACCAATGCATCCTCTGCAGGGGCCTGCGTTCGACCTCATGGTCACAGCTTCAAATCCTGGCTGGTCCACTCAGCCTTTCATCCAACTGAGGTTGATAAAATGAGTACCATTGAGTTGGGTAACGATAATCATCTGTTATTCAGCACCAAGATACCTCCGGGTGAACGTGCGCTTTACAAATACACATGTTATTGTAGGTACTAAAAAAGTAGGAGTGGTTTCAGGTCATCATTAAGGTGCAGAAGCATACCTAAGTGTGGGTGCATTCTGAGTCGGGAGTAGGGGGCATCTGCAGAGTGTGGGACCAGAGACTAAGGGGCAGATGTATCAAGCCTTTTGCGACTCGCAGAGGTCGAAAATCGCAAAAGGCCTTTTTGCATGTTTTGGAATGCATCAAAATTTCGCAAAATAAGTAATAGCAAAAATTTGCGATTCTTATTTTGCCATAGCATTTAAGGAATCGCAATTTTGCGATTCCTTAAATGCTATGTATGTAGCATTTTTGAAATTCAATTTTTGTTTAAGTATTCTCTAATTACCACCAACTTGTAGTTGATGGTAATTTGCGAAGTCTTTAAAAAATGCACAATTTGGCATTTTTGATGGTGGCATGTGATGCACACACATGCCCATAGGGCATGTATGTGCACCATGTGTACACACATGTACATTTCAGGGGTGCAGCAGTGTGTCTTTCAGACACCCCTGCACCCTTGAAATAATTCTCAAATTGCGATTAGCAAATTGAAAATTCGCAATTTGAGAATTACTTCACAAGCATTCCTATGGGCCTCCTGGCCCATAGGAATGCATGGGAAATTATTCCTTATTTGCGAATTCGCAATATGCGGGTGCCGCTCGAGGCTGTGTGGAAGGATTCTGAGGAAGGACTCCGTTTGCTGTTTGCTGTTTCCCTTGTGTCCATGGGAGCCCGAGTGTCTTGACAGGAAGGCGGAAGGACGAGTGGGACTGCGAGTCCCAAGAACACCAGCGGCTCCTTCATCGGCCGCACCTGGGTGACTCTTCCCCTCTGACCCCGCCTCCTACCGGGTGCTCAAATCCACGCCTCGCGGCCCCCGCTTCGCGAGAGCCGCTCGAGGCTGTGTGGAAGGATTCTGAGGAAGGACTCCGTTTGCTGTTTGCTGTTTCCCTTGTGTCCCTGGGAGTCCGAGTGTCTTGACAGGAAGGCGGAAGGACGAGTGGGACTGCGAGTCCCAAGAACACCAGCGGCTCCTTCATCGGCCGCACCTGGGTGACTCTTCCCCTCTGACCCCGCCTCCTACCGGGTGCTCAAATCCACGCCTCGCGGCCCCCGCTTCGCGGGGGCCGCTCGAGGCTGTGTGGAAGGATTCTGAGGAAGGACTCCGTTTGCTGTTTGCTGTTTCCCTTGTGTCCCTGGGAGCCCGAGTGTCTTGACAGGAAGGCGGAAGGACGAGTGGGACTGCGAGTCCCAAGAACACCAGCGGCTCCTTCATCGGCCGCACCTGGGTGACTCTTCCCCTCTGACCCCGCCTCCTTCTCCCAGGAATCCAGTTGAACTACTGGGTATAAATACATTGAGGGTAACGCGCCAAGCAGGACGCGCGCGGGTTGGCGCCGGGCTAAGCCCGGGCAAAGGGCGGGCCGTTTGAGGCCGTTCGAGGACTGGACTGGGCCATCCACTTTCTATTTATATTCTACATTTTGCTTTCCTCTGTTGCTGTCTGGGCAAAATGGTAGTGACTAGAGGGAAACAAAACCAAGGCCCCGGGTAGCGTGGGTAAATTGCTTGGTCCTATGGATGATTTTATAACGAAAGCGAATACATTCATAGACCAAAGCATATCACTGATAGAAGAAAGAGTATCCCTAGATCTTGCATCCGCCAAGAGATCCTCTCTGGGTATCTTGGCGGATGCTAGAACTCCAGGTCCCGCAGGGAATACTATGGGGAGGGGATTTTAACCTTCACCCGTGCCCACTGGCGAACTCACACTGCTGTGGGATTGTGGATGAATTCGAGCTCCCATTAGTACATCTTGCTCATAGTAAGGCGGGGAACGCCCTAAACAATGTGCTTTCCGAACTGGACCTGCAAATCGCTAACCGTCCAAGTTCGGACTCAAGTTCCCTAATTCCGACCTATGTGGGCAGAGGTCACCAAACTACAGTGGATTATATTTTCTTGTCCCCTGGACTGTCAGACATAGCCAAAGACTTCCAGGTTATCGATAACTCTCTGAGCGACCACTCTGCGTTGAGGATGTATCTTTATCTGCCTAAATATAAGCACCAAAACATAGAAATAGTAAATACCCTTGCCCAGAATAACTTAGAATTAAGCAAACAGAATGGTTATACAATAAAATGGGAAAAAATTAACCCAAGCGAAATCACCAAAAAACTGGTCAAGCTGACATATTCTAACATAATTAAATGCTTGGACCTTTCGGTAAATTACGAAGAAGTCCTAGACAACTTTAAGCAAATCCTTGAGAATATTAAGGGGCTACTTTCGTCTAAGCCAACTACCAAGCACTCCGGCAAGTAGGGGTGGTTCAATCATAATTGTACTATAGCCCTCACTAAACTGAAACTTGCGCTACATAACAAACCTAGAGATTTGGGACAGATTCAATCTCTTAGACGTGAATACATCAGGGAACGAAAGTTAAGAACTAAAGAACTGAGGCAGAAACTCTGGGAAGATCTGCACAAGAGTGCTGTTTCAAAAAACAGCGAGGCCTTTTGGCCCACGGTTAGAGACCCTTATCTCACTGACAATAATATCCCCAAGATCGAAGTAGCTATCGACGAAGAAACTTGGGTGGCCCATTTCACCAAGATCTTTAAAAATGACGCAATTATAGACTGTTCTGACAGCAT
The DNA here is from genome assembly GCF_964261635.1 of Lissotriton helveticus. Lineage (NCBI taxonomy): Eukaryota > Metazoa > Chordata > Amphibia > Caudata > Salamandridae > Lissotriton > Lissotriton helveticus. The sequence goes on from NC_136071.1 coordinate 57,440,672, forward strand.
GCTTCGAAAAGTACATTACCCTATCCCGCTCCACTTTGACATACCCGACCTGCTACTGGCCTTGGAAGCAAGTAAAACGGGGAAAGCCCCATGCCCGGATGGGGTCCCAGTGGATTTATTCAAATACAACTTGGACCTCTGGGCACCCATTCTCACAAGAGTATACATAGCCGCCGCTAAAGAGGGGGTTTTGAATTCCTGGACTAGGTCCATCATGGTCCCCATATTTAAAAAAGGGGACAGCCAAGATGTGAAGTGCTATCGCCCCATCTCATTGCTGGACTCGCTTGGCAAGGTGGTGGGGAGAGTAATCATGGAGCGACTTCAGCAATGGGCTGAGGAGAGAGGCATTATCTCTGACCTCCAATTTGGTTTTCGGGAGGGGTTCGGAACCATAGAGCAGGCCCTGAATCTCAGCCTGATAGTGGGTAAATACACACAGGCTAAGGAGAATATGATCTACATGGTCTATGTAGACCTATCGCAGCTTTTGATTGCGTTTCGCACTCAAAGCTGTGGATGGTCTTAAGTCAAATGGGAGTGGAACCCTCCCTCCTAGATTTTGTGAGAGAGCTTTATTCAGGAGCCTCGGCCAGAGTACGTTTTGGTCGGAACGGCGAGTTGACGGCCCCGTTTAGAGTGGAGCGTGGAGTCAGGCAAGGATGCGTCCTGGCCCCATTCCTCTTCTCACTTTACACCAATGGTCTGGAGGGGGAGATGCTGAGGGGGGCTCAGGACCTCCCTCGTATAAAACAGCGCCTGATTCCCGCCCTGCTCTACGCGGATGATGCCGTCATTCTCGCCCGTACTCCACGCGAGCTACAGAACTCCCTGAAGAGATACACGACATTCATGGGAGGTTTGGATCTACAGGTAAACGTCAAGAAAACGTTTGTCATGATAGCAGGTACCAAGAAAAAAGGAGTAAAAGAGATCTACCTCGGTAATCAAAAAATTGAGGTTACTCCCCAGTATCCGTACCTTGGTATCACGATAGACGGACGATTGACATGGAAGCCAGCAGTTGAGTCAAGATGCCATCTATTTAAAAGATCAATAGCGGCCCTGATGAGTTTCTCTCTGAGATTGGGGAATAGGCCCCCAGTGGAGTTATTGAAGATCTACTGCGCCAAATGTCAGGCCATTGCTCTCTATGGAGCCGGGGTCTGGGGACATACGGACACCAGCTCCATTCAAGTAGCAGAAAACGCCTTTCTGATATTTCTATTAGTTACTCCTAGAGGCACCTCAATCTATGCCTCACATTTGGAATTGGGAATTCCCTTATTATTTATTATATTATTTTATTTTATTTTATTATAGAGTTTTGTATAGCGCGAACAAGACCCGTGGGTATCAGAGCGCTTAACATCGAGGTAGGTTACACATTAACAGTCCAATATCAGATTATAAAAACAAACAGATATAAGGTAAAAGGCGCAGTGGCTATAAGGGGTGCCTAAATAAACCTTTTACAAACATATGTGCAAATTAGTAATAAAGGTGCGGGAGGCCTGGTTCCTAACATGGCCATATCAGTAGATAAGGTGGGCCTTGCGAGACCCCGATTGCATGAGGACAGGGGTTGAGATTGCTTAGTAACTTGTACTCGTTGAGTTCTATTGCATAGGAATGGCTTAAACCCTCTCCGCACATTACATCACATTACATCGAGGTAGGTTACGTATTGACAGTCATATATCCATTCTAACAACCAACAGATATAAGGTGGAAGAAGTTGAGGCTATAACGGATGCTTAAAAAAATAAGTATATATCAAATACATGTGCAATTAGTAATAAAGGTGAGAGAGGCTTAGCTTATAGCACCGTCCATATCAGTAGCTAAGGTGAGGTAGAGGTTATATAGTTTGGCTCAGAGACCAGCAGTTGGTTCACACAGGACTGTGGTATTGATAGGGGTACAGCCGAGGCTAGTGGGTGGAGTCAGTTTCTTGATAAAGATAGTAATCATGAGGAGGGATCACTCTTCAGCTGATGTAGTAGTTCATATTGGCGATCCGTCGGCTTCCCTATGCCAAGTATTTACTCATCATATGGCTTTTCAATTCCCGTTTGAATCTACCTGGAGGACTTGATCAAGATCCAACCGCTGATGCTGTGGCGGCGTATCTGGACATCTGTGAACAATGCTTTGTCCCAGTCTATTATAGCTGATACAATGGCTCTTGACAAGTCTTCTAAGGTAAAATGGCTTTCCTATATTAGAAACTTTTTTAATGATCTTGGCCTTCAGAAATACTATTCTCATCCAGAGACCATAGTTGACCTTCCGAAGAGAGCATTAAAACAACAAGCCCTCTGTCATCTAGAGTCACTGAGATTGGTTTCGGAATCTGCAAAACACGCGGTTATTCATGCGAATATGGTCCAAATAACGCACAGCATCCAGCCTTATCTAACATTGCAGGTGTCGACATACGATAGAATGCTGTTGACCAGATTTAGGTTGGATGCATTTTTTAGACTGGTTGCGTTCCCTCTGAAAAATGGATGGTTCCCAAGCTTTCCTCCTTGCCCTTGTGACGAGAAATCAACCCAGTCTAACTTACACGTTATTTTGTTTTGCAAATTCCATCATGCACATAGGAAAATTTGGCTAATGCCCACATTGAGGAGCTGGGGCCTTAGACAATGCAGGCCGGCATTTCTTAGACTCCAAATGCTCGAATCTGAGTCTGTCTGCTATTTTGTTCTTAACTTCTTAAAATGTATTATGAAGCACAGGAAAAGCCTATAAAAATCCATCATACAAAAGGTATTACTTAACTATATCCTGAAGAAATGAAAAGGAATGATAATCCATTTTTAAATAATGTTTTTGCATGAATTTCTCTGAACTTATCTTTTTTTTAAAAAGAAAAGATAATAATTTGTATACTTGCTGAGAAAATGTAAATTGTACTTTTTTATGTCTCTTTTATGGTTTTTATTTGTGAAAAAGCCGAATAAAGAAGTTTATATATATATATATATATATATTACCTACTGGCGGTCGCCAGTAGGTATATATAGTTAGGATTTTTTCTCTATGGGTTTTTTGAAAATTCTATGTCTAATAACTTTGGCGTTTGTGGACGGAATTGGCTGAAATTTTCAGGAAAATGGCACATTTTGTTTCTGAGCAGCCCTTGAAAATTTTGGGGGGGTTCGTCAAGGGGGGGCCGAGAAAAAAGGGGGGTCCCAAAACGTGTTTTTAACATTGAGTTTTCCATAGGGCGGTTGGCCTCACTTTTAGCCCGAACGGCTGAATGGATTTGCACGAAACTTGGCAAAATTGTAGGGACTGGTAGCCCGATGTGCCTTTTGTAGGTCTCAATATATGTGCTCCAGTGGATTTTGAGAAATTAACGTTTAAAAAAAGATATATATCTGTAACAGCGGACCTGGCAGCGTCCCAGGACGCGTACTTTACGCGCAACGGAGCTTTGTGAAGCGAAGCTGATTGGTTCTCCGGCGTCTGTCAACATTCCAAAAAGTCCGTAGCGGCCGCCATCTTGTCTCTCGGTAGGATCGAGAGACAAGAGGAGGTCAAAACAAAGGGGGAAATAACTATAAGGGGGCATAGTAGATCCTCGCTGACCCCCTAGGTTTGATGTGGAGGTTTTAAAAGGGCCCCGCGGGGCAAAAAAAAATAATAATAATAATAATCGAACGGCTGAATGGATTTGCACGAAACTTGGCAAAATATTAGGGACTGGTAGCCCGATGTGCCTTTGCTAGGTCTCAATATATGTGCTCCAGTGGATTTTGAGAAATTAACGTTCAAAAAAAGATATATATCTGTAACAGCGCTCCGCTTCGCGTAACGGAGGTTTGCGAAGCTGATTGGTCATTCTGTCACTGGGCTATAGTTGGGCTACATCTGGCTGATATTTGGGCTACATTTGTTTTTTTGTGTGTCTGGCGGCCATCTTTGGGCTACATTGGGCTACATTGGGCTTCATTGGGCTACATTGGGCTACATTTGGGCTCCAACATATATATAGGCCAATGTAGCCCAATATATATTTTTCAAAGTTAATTTTCGTAAAAACCACTGGAGCATATATCTTGAGACATAGCAAAGGCACATCGGGCTACCAGTCCCTACAATTTTGCCAAGTTTCGTGGAAATCCATTCAGCCGTTCGAGCTAAAAGTGAGTCCAACCGCCCTATGGAAATGAAGGAAATGAATGGGTAATTTGTAATTAGCAAATAGCTAATCGCAAACTAGGAATGGTAAAGAATCGCTATTTATTCCTTAAAGTTCGCTATTTAGGAAATGCAAAAAACTTTGATGATACATATGGCGGTTCATCTCTAACAAGATAAGAAGCATAGGGATACATTTATGATGACTGGCGCATCACCAGGGATGTGTTAGTCATTCTGTGCCGCTGTTCCGTCACCTATGGTGTGCTGCATTTACAATGCGGCGCATCATGGGGCAAAAACAGCACAGATGCGTGATGTATCTGTGCCGTAAAGGTGGCGCATTGCTGGAGTTGTATCGCAAGTGTGATGAAGCTCCAGCAAGGGTCGGGGGTGCCCCTGTCGCAGGGTTTCTGTTCTCACACAGAACTGTGGACAGAGGATTGGAACCTCGGCGAATTAGGGTGTCCCAAAACTCACGTTAGTAATCAAAAACTCCTTAGCAAGCTAGGTACAGTGTCACATTGGATATAACAAACTCTCAATGTTTAGACAATCCAGAATATGAACTTATAGTACCTCAGGATACGTGGAACTCATGAACAGTCGGTCGTTATATATTTCTTAGAAACCAGAACATGGAGTTAAGAAGAACACATGTGTATTTGAAATGTTTATTTACTAATGCCGTCTTCTCAGGCGTAGTATCTTAGATAATACAAGTACACATATTATCAGTAGCAAAATTACCAGCATAGTTACTAGTACATAAAAAGCGAATGGTGATAGTATGTTAACATGCTGTAAATGAATAAGAGTTAGCAACACTTATAAGCAGCCGCGGGCCGTGGAGGGAGTTACGGTGAGGCAGGGAGGCGGGGAGGGGGAGAAGCAGGTTGGAGAATACAAGTACACATATTATCAGTAGCAAAATTACCAGCATAGTTACTAGTACATAAAAAGCGAATGGTGACAGTATGTTAACATGCTGTAAATGAATAAGAGTTAGCAACACTTATAAGCAGCCGCGGGCCGTGGAGGGAGTTACGGTGGGGCAGGGAGGCGGGGAGGGGGAGGGGCAAGGTAGAGAGGGCTCCACCCTGCTTCTCCCCCTCCCCGCCTCCCTGCCTCACCGTAACTCCCTCCACGGCCCGCGGCTGCTTATATCTCACCCTCCCTAATACACATATTATATTATTTGCTAAGAAGGTCTCTTTGTGTTGGCTTAGGGCGTGCCCATACTTTAGTGTCTTAGATTTGAAGGAATCACATCAGCATACACCAGCTCTCTCTTCATGTGAACCGCATCAACTGTTGTGTATGTGTGTTCGGCAAAGCAATATAAAACCCGCCTCATGCCCAGAATTGGCAGAAGTTGCACTTATGTTATGAGTATGAAGTCGTGGAGATCAGACCTCATAACAATTCTGTATCGTGTTGTTCTTGAAACTTTAGCACTCGCTGTACAGATATAGTTTAACAAGCAAAGCAGATAGTAGAGCAATAACATATTATTCTCATGTAAACCACGATGAACTACTAGGTGGAAAGCTAAAGCAACAACTAAGTGTCGTGTGCAGAAGTTGCAAAAAAGGAAAAATGGCGTTTAAACCGGTAATGAGCCCATGCTAACTTAACACGGTGTAAAGATATCCAGGACCTAGATGACACCTCCCCATGATCCGGAAACGGACTGAATAAGATAATAGAAGTGCCATCTCATGAGAGCAGATTGCAAGTTTATATGTGGACGGTCCGCAAGGTAAAGCATTAAAAACTAGGAAAATTTAATGCTAAAGAAAAATAAAACAGCCAAGTACTTTATCGAGTCTTAAGCCAATAGGCAAGGTAAATAATAAAAACTTGACAAATAAGTCAATGAATTGTCAATGAAATGCTAGTACTCAGCATATCAAACATGAAAAAGGTCTATGACATAACTGTGTATGCAAAATAAGCTGCAACAGCCTCCAATAGGAAGTCACCGTCTTCATCCGAAAACAGTTCAGCCATCCAATTTAAAAGCGGAAAAGAACATACGTGCTCTCCCAGCACCGGATCCTCTATCACCATCAGAGGACAGCTCGGTGGGTTTTCAAGAAAGCTCTGTTCCAAGAAAGACTGTGCTGCCGCCAGTAAATTCCAGGGACCAAGTAGTCCATGCATCAATGCCACAGCCATAATCCTTTCGCCAGGACAAACCAACTCGTGAGTAATGATAGGAGTCATCAGCTGATTAAAGTCGACGTCAGGAGAAACCGGTCCGCAGAGACACAAATCAATGGCCCAATCGAAATCACAGGTCAGGCAGTGAAATACAGGCTGGACACAGGTGAAGTAGGAGAATCGAAAAGATAATCCATATGCCGTGCTTAATATCGCCAACGGCATTGTGCCATAATATTCTAGCATGCGATTGCGGAACAGTGTCAGCAGCTGCAGGGTGGGAGGTTGCATAGGAGGGACATCCATATTTAAAAATGTAAAAAAGCACAAGAGCGTCCGCTGGTAATGCAAGTAAAAATGCCAATCCACGAACCAGAGTGGAGAAAATAGAATGAAAGGAAGCAGGGATGACTCCAAAGATTTTCTCAAATGAAGTCACGAGACCACTGGTAACAACTTTAAAAAAGTGCGCCAGGGTCTTTGTGGAGGATGCGTTAAAGATAGTCGGAACCATCTTGCTGAAATTGAAAGGCAAATCTGAATTAAAAGTATTCCTTTTATCGTAACAGTAAGTGAACGGGTTATTTGCTGCAGAAATGTTCTATTTCCTCCCACACATGAACATAGGGAGTTTTCAATCTGGCCACAAATACCAACCTTGGGACAGATTTCAACGGCATGGCAAGAATAAGAGCTCTTTTGTCTCAGAGAGAGGTGGCCTTGAGTTCGGCCCGTGAAACTTTCGTGCTTCACATAGCGAACACCCGTACAGAGGTGCAGACCCTTTTCAATTAACTCAGAACAATCTTCATTATTGAGCATCAAATAACTACCATTTTCCAACAACTTGAACGTGTGGATGATAGCAGGAACTGGCGTGCCTTGCAACACGCAAGCCATATTTGGTCGGTGTTTGTTGCATGAACCGTGTAACTGTATGTGCCTACACATTAGTGAATGATCTGGCGTCTCAGTGCATTCCTCTCCATTCAGATAAACTTCTTGATCATCTTTGAAACATCTGTATGTGTATGGAAGCGACCAGACCTCATGAAGAAAAGCACTACCTAAAGGTTCATAACGACCTATTGGTATATATTTCATACAATTTGAAAACTTATATAAAGCAAAAGGCAGCGTTATTAAACCGTGGATAAGGCACGTTGCCAAAAAACCCGCAATCCTCTGCTGATGATGTCAGTGAGCATGTCATGAATGATGTAATATGTGACATCATCAGCAGTGGATTACGGGTAATAGTATCTCTAGTTTACTCCCCTATAGCTGTCTTTCTTTTAAAATAAGTGTCTGTTTCCTTCCCTTATACTTACTGTTTTTGGTTCGCTTCTAGTTCGCGTACCGGCGAGCGAACTGGGAAGCGAACTAAGAGAAATAGAGGTTGGCACAGTTCCAAATATTGTACCAATTTTTTAATAACGGGGAGGTAGTTCTGAAAAGAACTTTTTTTGTTATTGTTTTTGTTGTTTTATATTTTTTTTATTATTTTTCGGAACATTTTTTTACTTTTTTTGAATTTTTCTGAACAGCTTTATATTTTTTTGGGTTTTTCTTGGAGGGGGCAATGAAAACGATTCATTGTAAAGGGCTCAACAGGAGCAACAAAACAAAAAAAGAAGTATTTATTATTTTGGGCGTTTCGTACAAACTTGCATATGATAGTCAATAGCTCTGTTGATCAGAGTGATGCTTTTTTCTCCGTAGGAAATGAATCCATCGCAAAATACGCAGATGTGTTTTACTTCACCAAATTTCATTTGTATATTTGGCACCATCTCCCTGCCCTCTGGTCCCGTTACTTCCGGTACAACAGATCTTCTGGCCATAATAGGGAGATTATCTAGGTCGTTCCGAAACTGTGCAGCACTGTAGTTGTTAGGATGCCACCTAGTCATATGGCGATGCATTGTGTAGTTTCCGAAACTGTATTTTTTCTCGGTTCCTCTGGACAGTCTATCTTGACATATAAGGCAAGTTACGTATCTTGCATTTACTTTTTTCTGACCTTTGGGAATTTGAAAAAATTGCCAAATGAAGTTTTCTTTCCGGTGAGACGTCCTGGGCTGCTCAGGCAAAAACTGCCTCTCTTCGTGCTCGTCGTCCTGTTCCTCTTCTTCTTCTTCTTGTTGAATTATAACTTGAGCAGGTGGTCCACTCTTCCTTGGATGTGGTGGAGGTGGTGGGGAAGCACCAGCTGAAGCTACTAAAGAAGCCATTGCTCAGTGATCACAAAGGGTCTTTCTCTCACAATGATGAAAGTCAGAGTGAGGAAAGAAGGAGGGATTTTCATCATTTGGGAAAAACAAGAGTTCTCAACCAATCAAAAGTGTTCATTTTAGATTATATGACCTAGTCTTACATCATTAGGAAACCAAAAGTGAAATGAACCAATGAAAAGTGTTATTACCAAGTCACATGACTTGCTGTGTTTACGTTAAGCGCTTTGCAGGGCCTCCCGGTTTGCTTCCAGAAACCTGCGCTTTGCGACTCGCTTCGCGTACCAGTTCGCTAACGTAGCACGTCATATGACGTATCACGCGACAACGTGAAACGTCATGCGGACGGGAGGCGTCACGATGTTGTTTTCTAACGCGGCACTTGCGGTAAAGAAACGTTTACCGGCTCGCGGTCTATTTCGCGGCATCAAGGTCAGCTAACGGGAAGCTTCCCGATTCGCGAAGCGGGAACGAAGAAAAAAAAATATTTTAAAAAAAAATTATTCATAAACATATAAAATATATTTTTGGATTTAAAGAAGAATACATTTTACAGCTACAGATATTAGCTGTTAAAAAACCAATGAAATTCACAGAAAAAAACATAGGTTATAGACCATATATAGTTAGGAATTAGCATTTACGAAACCTTGAAAATTCACTGAAAAAACCATAGGTTATAGACCATATATAGTTAGGAATTAGCATTTAGAAAACCTTATTTTACTCACACAAAACCATTGAAATTCCATATATAGTTAGTTGCACTAACTATATATCGCGCACCCGCAATCCACTGCTGATGATGTCACATATTACATCATTCATGACATGGTCAGTGACATCACTGATGACATCACTGATGACATCTCAAATGACATCACTGATGACATCACTGATGACATCACTGATGACATCTCATTTGACATCAATGACCACATCACTGATGATATCATTCATGTGACAATACAATGCATCTCCTCACATTTTAATATAACCTCTGTTTCACCCAGTGTTAAAAAGAGAGTATAATTTTTGAAACCATTGACACACCAATACTAGTTACTACATACGCACTCACTGATTGCTACGTCTACACACACCTTCACTCATTCACCCATACAATCATTCATACATACAATCACTCATCTTTACAACACTATCATATGCACTCATACACCTATACAGACACTCACAGTCTGCCACTCATCCATGGAGTTACTCACACACCTAGTCAGTCCTGTAAAGAATCAATGACACTTCCATTTTCTTGTCTATACAGTTCAACATAGAGCACCTTACATTTTCAAACATATACTAACACATACTTACCTTCTTATACAATCATTGATACAAGTACAGATTGATCTGCACAGAGTCACACACCTCCCAGCTAGCCACACACACACTCAGTCTCCCATACAAATACTTGGGCAATCAATCAATAACCCATATAGTTACTCATATAGCTACTGATCAACACATGCAGCAGTTTACAGAACAACAGACATAATGATGCACAAATTAAGACAGTTTAGTCACTAACCCATGCAGTCAGTGAGACACATTTAATCACTCACTCATACAGTCAGTCATGCACCTACTAAATCCTTCGTCCAGACACTTACACATCCACTCATTCTTCAATATGTAAGACATATTTAAACTTTATAGAAACAAAAAATCACTGGATGTTGTTATCAGTGATGTCATCAGTGATGTCATTTGAGATGTCATCAGTGATGTCATCAGTGATGTCACTGACCATGTCATGAATGATGTAATATGTGACATCATCAGCAGTGGATTGCGGGTGCGCGATATATAGTTAGTGCAACTAACTATATATGGAATTTCAATGGTTTTGTGTGAGTAAAATAAGGTTTTCTAAATGCTAATTCCTAACTATATATGGTCTATAACCTATGGTTTTTTCAGTGAATTTTCAAGGTTTTGTAAATGCTAATTCCTAACTATATATGGTCTATAACCTATGGTTTTTTCTGTGAATATATATATATATATATATATATATATAAGGAAGATTAAGGAATCGCAAAAAAATAGCGATTTTTTTCATACATTCCATTTTGCTATTTCTAAATAGCGATTCCTTAAAAATCGCTATTTAGGAATCGCAAAATGGAATCTTGATACATCTGCCCCTAAATTGCTAGGGGTGATTTACATTTACATCTTATCTCAGCTTCTGCCTGATTAACAGCTGCCTCCATGCCTTAAACTACTTAAAGAAGAAAACGAATTGGGAATACATTAATATGAAAACAGGGCCACACCCAGGTGCGGCGATAAGAAAAGAAGGAAGCTAGTAACAGGCATCCCACGCCCTGATTGCATCCCAGGGAATAGAACACATACCCTCCCTTGGGGAAAACTCCCTTCCTGAGGGCACTGTCGAGACTTATCACTCATTATATAACCTGCTGAGTTCAGAGGGTTTACAGATGTGCGGCCACAGGCTCAATGGGTTCACCTTTATTGTGCTCGCAGGCAACCAAAACCCCCACGCTTAAAAGCAGTGTCCAAGCGCATCAACATGAAATGATGGTGAGTCTCTGCTCCAATGACCTCCACAGCACACTCAGAGCTGGCGAGTTTACCTTCTCCACCGAGCACCCCATGTTGGATCCAGAAAAATAATAGCAGCACTCAGAAAAAAATAGATTTATAGGATATAACTGCTGCCGACCTTTAATTAGGTATGTTCCCTGACTATCGAAGCCAGAAATTCAAGGTGTGCAAATATAGAGGGCAAATTATCGAGTTCGAAATTTCGAAAAGTAAGTATAGATTTTCTATTCCTAAAACCGACCAAAAGTACCATAACGATATATAGATATAGACATATGTATTAATATATTTGCCTTGATATTCAGATATTCAGTGTTGGGGGAAGATACTAAATAGGATGTTCTTCCTAGAGGTGTGTTTTTATATTTTGTGCCTACCGCAGCTAAAGTGCGCCTCTTAAACCTGTACAGGTAATACAGATGAAAGTTATCGCGAGATCCTACTGGTGAATGTTGTTATTTACAAATGTAGTTGTCCTTCTTAGACATTTTTAAAAAGAAGTTGCAAACAGAGAAGCCCATATCGGACTTTATATTGATCGAAGAACCTTTTGTGCTGCCGAAGAACTTTACATTTGAAAATGCTTATTTTTGGAAAAGTGACACCTAACCAACTTTAGGTAGAGAGTTGAACAAAATTAAAAAAAATCTCCTAGAAAAAGAGAGCTTAAGAGTCTTTCTGAGCTTGCAGATTTTGAATATTAAAAAGTTTCAAAGCCGCAGGTTTCACGATGAGTCCTGAAAGGAATCTCATAAAATATTCCATTATTTCGGTGTCTAGAATTGTAGCCAGAAAAAAAAGAACTGTTTAGTTACCGGTCATAAAAGGTTACACCGGATACAGTCTCTGGTTGTTGCACCGCAGACAAGTGACCCGGCTCAGTATTTCAAGCATTGCATAGGGAAGAAAGAAAGTACCTAACAAGAAAGCACATTTGAATTGCACATAATACGCCAGGAGAGACCGTACAAGTTTCATTCACTGTACACATCTTTGTTCCTGTGCAGTCAATAACCCATCAACGCTCCTGTGCCAGTAAATCATGGAAGGTACGTTATAAAGCCTAAAAGTAAAATGACATCAGAATTGCTGCTGTCCCCTCGCGTCACAATAACCCAAAGTATACCAGATGATTCCTATATGTCATCGCACCTCAAATATGTCAGTGTTCTGCCAATAATGTCCTAATGCTGCTCGAATATTTCAGTGTGTGGACAATACTGGGATGCTGATTGCGTCAGCCGGAAAGGCTCACGCCCGATTCACGCGGGAGCTCACGGATGTGTGTGGATCCGGGAGGCACAGAGCTTCTGATGGGCGCAGCCACAATATCTCGACAGCCATCACACCCTGACATATTGAATATAGGGGCATAATACCTAGAAGTGCGTTAATAAATGCACATCGCACATCTTCATATCGCCGGCTATCGCCGGATTTTTTCGCCGTGATAGCGCGCAATTATCAATGCGCATCACGTAGGCGAAATGAAATCTGGCGATAGTCGGCGATATGGCACATTAGCGCATGAAAAAAACGTTGTTTTCATGCGTTAATGTGTGCATTGATAATATGGGGGGGTGGATTCAGCTTTATGATCCACACCCCCATGTTATCAATGGCTAACGCCTGGTCAGACCAGGCGTTGGGAGACCTGCAGGTCTGACTCTCCCAACGCCTGCCTTGGTAATAGGGTGTTCCCACCTCCAACCACATTTTACATGTGGTTGGACGTGGTAACGCTCACTTTGCATGTCATTAGCGATGGTTGTCGCCGGCATGCAAAGTGGGCTTGAGCCAGGCGTTAAAATGCCCTTGTGGATAGGGCTCTAGAAGTATCGCCGCTTTCTCGGCACAATTCGCCGAAAAAGCGGCGATACTTCCCCTTGCTAATATGCCCCATACTTCTTAAATTCCTGTTCAGATTTTCACGCAAGGAGCGTTACGGTGGGTGACATGGCAAGGAAGCTACAAAGAGTAGAAAACATCATACAACAGTGACATAGAGAACTGAGTTGGTGTTGTGTGTGTGTAGACAGACAGACAGACATACAGACAGACAGACAGACAGACAGACAGACAGACAGACAGACAGACAGACAGACAGACAGACAGACAGACAGACAGACAGATAGATAGATAGATAGATAGATAGATAGATAGATAGATAGATAGATAGATAGATAGATAGATAGATAGATAGATAGATATGTGGAGTTATGTATGGTACATTTCTACCTATAGATTGTTGATGTCACCAGGTTTGGTTACATTTTGGTAGTCAATATTTCAATCTTCAGTGGTCTGTTCTTGTGGGAAACGTAAATTCCTCGCAGACAAGTCTGATGATAAAGGAGAGAGAAGACCTGTTGTTCTTGGCAGCAGGACATTTCTAGTCAAACATTATAATTATTTCAAAATTCACAAAACAGTCCACATTTCAGAGTTGAATGCATTATGTAAATGTAGTAGTAGATGTTTTTCACAATGGATTTTGTAGCATTTTCAAACCTTCTAATGACTGTCACATAGTGGGGAAGACTAGTGGGTATTTCAGAATTCAGCATTATGGGAATTGACGATAATTCTGCAGTTTGTAAATATTCAAGCCAGTCTGGACATTAATCAACATGTATTGGGCATTATCATGCATCAAGAAAATTATATCAGCATGTTTCCTTCTAAAGTTATAAGATGGTTCTTCAAGGTTCAGACCTCTTAGTGACCCCTCTCACGTGACAAGATCTGTTGCACACAGTCTGGCACTCAAACAGCAAGGCACTCAAACAACCAAAGCTGGGCACATAAAGGAAACACTCGAGAAGTCTCCATAGACAACCGAACTCTTCTGACCTTCGATGGGCATCACACACATGATGCAAGGATTGACTGATCAGCCATATTCATTAAATGTGTGCTCTCACAACCCATAGAAACATGATCCCACACAGCAGCCGTATCACATTTGCCGCAACACGACCAGACGATATGTCTTGCAACTAGAGTCAGATTTCAGGGGGGAGGCAAGGAAACATTTTCGGGGGGGCTAATTCTTCCAGAAATAGGCAGAGTGTAGATGCAGGGGCACTAAAAGGTGAAAAAACAACAAAGCCTCGTTAACAAGCAAATTGTCTTTTAAAGACCTGTGAAGTACTCGGGTACAGCTGTGTGTGTGTGCCCCGGGAAGCTGTTTTAGCCCGGGCTGACACACACGATGGGGGGAGGCGGTGGGGGGCTGAAGCCCTTTGAGCCCAATGGGCGTTGTTAGCCTGGTACTCATCATCTTAGAATTACAAACATGTAGAGAGCGATCAGCGAGGTGTGTACAACAGCCCTTAGAGCCAAATATCAATAATATAATGATGCGGAGCTCTCTGACGGTGACTGGGACTGACTCGCGGTTGTCCACCATACAGCTAAAGTTGCCAGGAATGAATGCTTCAGATTGTTGCAATTTAGCTGGATGCATCGTACATACCTCACGTTTGCCAGACTACACGTGTTATTTGCTTATGTGACTCACAGCTGCTCTTGATGCGGTGTAGATGAGGCAGATGTTTACCACATGAACTTTGGGGTAAGGCTATCCAGACCTTCTAGAGAGGTGTCTGAGATATGGAAATGAAGCTGACAGGTGTCAGGTTTCTATTATAAACCTGTTGCAGGAGTTGCCTGTCCAGTGGTGCATATCTCCACCAGCAGTGTGGACAACTCTGGTTGGAAGGGAATAGACTGCCAACATACACAGGTTGCAAATCATAAACACTTGGCACATATCATCACTCTAAATCCCCCAGTTTTATGTATATTTTTCACCCTATAACCTTGCCCACCCCTAAACCCTAAAATTACACTTATCACCTTCTACACCCTTACCCACCACTAAACCATAGAACTACTCTTACCACCCTTTACCCCTACCCAGCCCTAAACCCAAAAATGAACTTTACCACCCTCTACCCTTATACACCCCTGAACTCTAAATTATCCTAACCACTCTCTACCCCATCCACCCCTAATTCCTAAAATTACCCTCACCACCCTATACCCTCACCCACCCCTAAGTCCTAAAGTGTTTAAAACACAATGCATTTATCATACATCCCTTTTCTGTGTGGATTACTTGCTGATTTACTGTCTTGCAGTGTTGTTCTTGAGTGAAGTTTTTGCAGGTATGAACGAAACAGAATGATTCTTGAGATTGCAAGTGCTTTGGTGTGTTATTGAGACTTTGTGGTTTGCATTATGTAATGGACTGTTTTGGTTGCAATGTGATTTTGATGCACTTGTCTCATTTGTGATTTGTGTTGAGGAAGTTTTGGTTATATTATTGGTTGATATAGTAATCTGATTTATCGATATCCAAATTCCCAAAATGTTATTTTTGAACTTTTCTGCAGAAAAGTTAGTGTTCTATGCGTGTCAACACATTCACAAGGTGTAAAAAAAATTCTTTCAAGACTTTGTGTATTTGCTCCTTGGTGCACAGGAGTAACTACATTAGCCAGAAGTCAGTTGAGGCAGGACGGGAGTCTGCTTTATTGTGAATTGAATTTGGCATGTGCCACAGGTGTACTAGTCTTGTTTCTATGGTTTGCAAGATTTATTTCATTCTAACTCGTTTCTTTTTATTCTACATAGATTGTGCAGACAGGATTTATTTTATTTGTGTGCGTCAATTGAGAAAAGGTTGTGCAGTTGGTTTCCAATTCACAGCGAAAGTTGCACTGCAATTGGTTAATCAGATGAGGAGTTGTGATTGGTGAGACATGACCGCAGAGTTGCGCTGTCATTGCTTCGTTGCTGTCAAAGTTGTGCTGTCATTGGTTGATCTTTGGCATAGCTGCACTATGATAGGTTGTTGTTAGTTATTTCGTTTTGTGTGTGTTTTTTTAATAATTTTGAGTGAGGATACTGGGTGCTGTGTTGAAAAATCATAATAAAAAACCCTAGCGTACATGCTATGGGAGGACAAGAAATTCAGAGGGTTTGTCTGCATACATGATGTTAACTAATGTCAAACTTTTTACATGTTTGTTGTTGCACCACTCACCTGGGAAACTTATCAGCGGGGACGATGTTGGACCTCCGTTCACTCCTGATACTTTGACCAATTGAGGGCAAGAACGTCAAATCGGATGCTGTGGGAGGGAAGGGAGGTGAGGGACTGACCACGAGATGGAGTCTAGCGCTTCTCATGATATGGTAGGTTCACTAGTCTGTCTGCAAAATGATTGGGTCCTTTCACCTTTAAGATGTACCTTCACAGGTGATGACTAAGGAAAAAAGGAATATGAGATTCATTAGTGTCAACACAAACTTTCAGTGTTATTTTTTTAATCAAAACAATATTGGAATTGACTACTCACAGGATTAGATTTCCATTTCTGCATAGAAAATCATATCTCCTAATCTCTTGTCAGATCACAGTTGCCAACATTTAAACCTTCTTAAATAAGAATATAACCTTCATCTGCTTTTCACAAAAATGCCAAGGTTTAAACAAGTTCTATTTGTCAACATCAGTGATTCATAACAAGAATTTCAATTGCATTTTATGTGAACTGAGTTTTTTGTAGATGCAGGCTTCTTTTCCAGGGTTCCGAAGCAAGAAGAAGTGTAAGCAGATATAGTAGTGCAGAAAATAAGATAGCGCACTTACCTTTTTTGTTTGCTAATTCAATATATTCTTTCTTTCCTTTTCTTTCAAGGTAATGATGTTGTGTACTCAGCCCAGCTGATTTCCGCTATGGGAGAGCTGCTACAGTCAAACAAATGCTGTCCTGGATGAAGGTAAATCTTTTCTTTAAACGAGGGAGGGAACTGGAGAAATCCAATAAGCAGGAGCGGCCCGGGCAGGTAAGAGCGGTGAGGCAGTGTTGTGGGGGTTTGACAGATGACCACGAGGGAAAATTAAATAAATAATACATTTTCCCTTTTCGACGTCTGTGGAAATCCCTCCCCCACCATGCCCCACTGCTCTTACCTGCACAGGTCGCTGCATGCTTGGTATTCCCAGGTGGGCGTTTTCTTTGAGCACGCCGCTATGACTCGTTTTTAACCATCGTGTATCTTTGGTGCTTTATAAATCACGTTCTCCACCATTCATTGATTTTAACTACACTGTATCGCTATAGTTGGCACTGTATGTTACATTAAAGTTCTCCCATTACAATCACTACAGTCTTTCAGCACCTCTTGGTTACTTTTCCTTGATAACTTTTATAAACTATAAGGGCTCGCGGTCTTTCCTTTATCATGAATGCCACCTCCATAATATAGTACATTTTGACCCTAGAAGCTGTGCTTGTACCTATTAGAAGGTTCCAAACGCTTGATTTTGATCATTTATTTTCAGGATACACAGTCCCCTGATGAAGGGTCCCTGACCCAAAATGCATTGGGATCATTGATGAAATGCATTATATACATGTGATACCAAGATGATATCGAAATGATCTACAGTCATATATGGGAATTATCATTGGGATGCTACAACATGCAATAAAAAACAAAATGAAATTCTTTCCAAGAAAGAACAAACACATTTTTGTGGATTTCAACTTAGTGCTTTATTTTACATACTAGAAAGACACAGGTTTTTACTTTGAGAATGTTCAACTGTGGGCACGTGAGGAATTGTGGGCACATGGATAACTACATGCACGTGGCTATTGCTGACTGCCAGTTCCTGGTACAGGATATTGACTGAATACACAAGGCTTATTACAAACACGAGGATAATTGCAGGCATGTCTAAACACAAGGATAAGTGCAACAGTAACGGTTTGTGCTTACCTTGGCTATTACAGACACGTGGCTATGTACAGAGATGTCCTGTGGTTTAAACAACCGTTAGTGTTCAATCTGTAAATATGAGACTAACAGTGGTCTTTACAAAACACATTACAGAATTATCAGGAACAGAAAATCTAGGGGGAGTCTCAATCTAACTTGTACAGTATTTATGTTACTGATTTTTTAGGGAACAGGATGTGATGAATGGGACAAGGGGACGGCAATATGGTTTGTGTGGTGGCCTTAAGTACATATGATGCATGCCTGTGTGCGAGAGTTAGTAATCCTAACATTCGTGGCTTCACAATTGTCATGGATACACCTCTATTGACAATTGCAATTTCCCTTAGAGGGTACCTTTAACATTAGAAAGCTAGATTTGCTAAAGCAGACAATAAATGATAGGAAGCCGCAATCAAGACCTACCCAATTTGAGGTATTGAATAAAGGAGATCGAAAGGCCATGGAGGAGGAGAGGAAGAAAATAAAAAAGCAGGTGAAAGGTTAATTTAGACAATGGCTAGAAAGCAAGTGGGACAATCGGGAGAGATCCCAAAGAGGGATACGGTAGAAGGAGTGAGAGTTTTCCCTGCAACAGTTAAAGAAATGAATGACAAAAAGAATGTTGATGACAAAGTCAGAGAGAAACAGAACCAAGAACAGGATTACAGTAAGGAAGATACATTTTTAAATGACCTTTTGAATTCCAGATTGCCGCCATGTATGGAAGATGCACAGAGACAGATGCAGTTTCTCACAGTAACTGATGTGGGTGCTGCAGGACAGGGTATGAGTGCACAGGCAAAGGGATTGACAGCACTTACCATAGTGGGTGGTCAGCTTGTGTCCCACCTAAGAATACATTGATAACTTTATCAAGTAGTAGCAGAGATACTATGACTGTCTCTTCCATTTTTTATTACATGTTTGCTGCTCTTCTACTAAACAAAGAGACAAAAATCAATGCTGGGGTTTTTAAAGATTGACTGTGAAGACATTGTACAAGGGACAGCAGATCTAAATATATGTCTTATAATGCTGATGAAATGAGGTACTTGACCAAAAAAATATCAAGGTGTTAGATTGAGGGAGTAGTTGAAAACTGCAAGATTGATATTATCAGAATAAGAAATGTACAGAGAAATTATAAAATAGTTTGGACTAAAGAGGAAATAAAACAATTGTGTTTGGTGACTTTAAGAGCTCATATTAAGGATCTAGTTTAAAAAAATTAAAGACTAGAAAAAGTTGAACAAATTCTGAAAGAAGTGGAAAAAGAAAGTCACTACTAAAAAGAAAATGTAGGAAAGAAAGATAAGGGAGCTGTTAGTGATTCAGAACCAGAGGCAGTATCATAATGTCCTCTGAGAAAAGTACTTGGAGAGAATTATGTGCATGTCCCTAGAACTAGAGGTCATCTTTATGTACTTACGACAAATGTTCTTAAATTGTTAGAGGAACCTGACAAATGGCACAAGGAGGTCCAAAAATTAGGGACAGTTTGAAAAATGTTTTGGATTGATTCTGATATGTTATTTGAGATTATTGGTCCTAGTAAGCTATTCTCTGAATGTAAGGCATGGCTGTCTGAGTAGCCAATTAAAGCTGAACCTAATAATGCTCCATCTGATATTGTTGCTGAGAAGTTTAGAGCATTGATAGAACATTTGAAAAAGAAAGTGTAAAGATGGAAGTGAACTGGGCAAAAATCCTGAGAGCTGCAAAAGAGCTGAAAGATATGTTGCATGCCTACTATGAACGGCTTATGCAGATTTATAGCAAACACAGTGGAGTTGAATATACCAAGTAAGAAGGAGTTAGCAGTTTCATATCAGGTTTTGTTGTAGGTTTGTGCCCTGAGCTTAGTTTGTATTTTTTGCAGAGAATGATATGTTGGCAGACTAAGGGTATCAATGACATCTTGAAGTGTGCCGCGTATTATAGTGATTGGGTTGATGTGAAGCAGAAATTGATTATGCAGAAGTTGAGGATTGCCCAAACATAGCATATTCACAGAAAAGGTAAGAATTAGATGATGAATACTGATTTCGATTTTGTGTCGTCTAATATTTCCAGAATGAATGGAGAACATTTCATGCAACATGTGAGAATGGGAAATGAGATGGTGCAGATGAACGGGCGTGGAAGAGAGGTTGTGATTAATTCTGGAGTAAATGCAAATAATGATCTGCTGTACAGCATTTCTACAGTAAAATCAGCAGACACAATCAATTACCCAAACCCAATCAGCTCCTATACAGAATGTGCAAAATCAAGGGCATTTCTGTATGAATATACCTGTAGAGCCAGTGATGTAGCAAATCATGAGAAATTATATGCCTTACCGTGCAGGGTACAGCAGAATACATTGTTTCTAATTATGATTTTCCTCAGTTTTCATCAGTGACTAACTCCAGTGATGGTGCCTTAGGGGGAGGAGGGTTGCATGATTGGTGCAGCACTGGAGGTAGATCAGAGTGGTCCATATGTAGATGATGAGGTAAATTTCAACTCTGTGCCATTTCTAATTGACACTTATGCTAGGCCCTCTATGGCTTGTTCTGTGGTGGTTCCAAACCTACCTCTCTCTGGAAGAGAAGTACACATTGTAGGAATTAGTAAAAAAAATAGATTGTTAACCAGGTTCTGCAGCTGTTCCAATTTAGAGAGAATAAATGGAAAACAATCATGAGTTCATATAATACGATTCAAGTCCTATGAATCGTGGGGAAGAGCCTTGCTTTGCAAGATGAACTGCATGATTTATTGAAAATCAGATGGTGTTGCAATTGAAACCCAGGATGAAGAGTCAGTGTTTAAAATCAAACTAAAGGATTCATGAGATCAGTTATTTCCAGTTCTTACAAAAGATGAACTGCCTGAGGTCTTAAGAAACAGTGTCAAAGAAGAGGACTAGGAATTTACAGTCTAACAGATTGTATTGATGAAAAGTGCAAAATACATCAGCACTAATGTCAAACCTAAAGTATTTCCTAGAACTAGGCACAACAAACTTTCTAAAGAAGCAGAAAAAAGAATAAAGCCAGTTATTAAACAAATGATACAACAATGCATTCTGCGAGAGATGCTTGGTAGTCCTCATAACTCTCAGATAATGGACCTTGAAAAACTGACTAGTAAATGAAGAATTATTCAAGACCTAAGAAAAAAAAGTCTGGCAGTTGATCTACATTATCCAGTGGTACCAAATCCTTCAGTAAAATTGTTCCAGATTCCGACGGATGCAGGATGGTATACAGTCTTTGACATGCCAAGTTTTCATCTCCATTATTCTGTATGAAAATAGTCAATATCCTTTTGCCTTTAAGTTCCAAAATAAAGTTCTGGATTGGTGTAGAATTCCACAAAGGTATACCGATAATCCCTCAGTTTTTAGTTGACTCAGACCAAGTGCAACATATTGGTGGCCTGCTTGGATGACTATAAACTAGATTCGGTTGCACTTTTGAATTATCTTGCTGACAATGGTACTAATGTTTCTCACACAAGAAGTGATTTATCTTGGTCATCATATTGAAAAGGGAGCAAGGAAAGTCTCAAAAAAATAATGTGTTGTGCAATTCTGAAAAGTAATCCTCCGACTACCCAGAGGGACGTGAGGATGTTCCTGTGAAATGTTGGCTAGTATCGTCAGTGAATTCCAATTTTTTCCCTGACTTTGAAGACTTTAATAAGGATAGCTCACAGTAATATCAAAGACCCGGTACCATTGAATGATGAATGTATGATGGCCTTCTGGATGCACGCGCCCCTGGAATGTCTGATTAAGAATATGAGTTCTACCTTTTTTGTCACAAAAAAGTCAGGTGCACCTTCACAGTTTTGACCCAAAAACTTGGTGGGATCATGAAGTCTGTTGCATACCTCTATGCTGTGTTGGATGCAGTAGCTGCAACTTTTTGTTTGTGCGAAGGTATTTGTAGCTTTTTGCATTGCAAATCAAAACAATGAAGGGATTGTAATGGGACATGCAATAATTCTGCTTGTTTCTCATTCATTTCAGATGTTGCTGATCTGTTCTAGGTCTCAGAACATGACAAAGAGCTGCCTTACTATTACGTAAGAGCAAATCATGCTGGCAGCTGAAAACATTTATATTAGATGTCATTTTCTTAACCCTGGGACACTGTTTTCTGTTTCGGACAGAAATTTAGTCTGAGATAGAACAGATTATGATGATATACAAGAACATAATTGTGAAAATGTCATGGAAATATATGCCAAATATCTGATTGATTCAATGACCAGAATTTTTAAAAAACATAGGTTTGATTCAGAATTAAAAAAAGGTTGCAGAAGATTTGTGACAGAGATGCATAGTATGTCAGAAAAATAATTAGGTCAAGATAACTGTAGAGTTTATGAGTCACATTGGGAAATCAAAGTCCCCATTGCAATGCTCCAAGCAGACCTCATTGGAATGCCAGCTACAATCGTCTATTCTTGTGATTTTTTTGCTTGTTTTGTAAACATAGTGAGGCCTATCCTCCGTAGAGGTATGACAGTTGCCAAATTTTTTGTTGTTGAGGGAATTGAAATCACGGTATTGCTTGCCAACCTCAATAGAGACAGATCATTGAACTCATTTTAAAAATGATACTCCTCAACTGATTTGTACAGTTCTCTGGATTCATCAAAGGTCCCCTTGTAGTTAAGGTCCTCAGTCATCTAGCATAGTGGAGGAGATGAATGGGATCATCAAACACACGCTGGATTAAGTGTGTACATCTTCCCATCTAAAATGGACAGATGCTCTTCTTATAAGCATTAGAAGTACCCAGGATAGATAGATTGGACTCTCGCCTCAAAAAGTTTTAATGGGAAGAGCCATGAAATTGGCCTGCATACCCTCAGCAATACTCGCATCAATGACAAACGGCATTGTGTTAGATTATTGAAAAGGTCTGGCTGATCTGTTGAAATCTGTCTCTCCTTAGATGAGTTTGGTAACAGCAGCATCAGAAGAAACTGTGGGATTAATATCACTTTTAGTGACATTCTGGTGGCACTATACCCCTGTCCATATTTATGAGGTGACCTCTCTGACTCTGCTGAGAAGCGGTCGCTCCCCACGCTCCCTGCCTGGATATTGCAGCGCTTGGCTCACACTGCTTGCCTGTGAAGAATCTTAGTGCCTGGGTATCGTAGCGCTATTGCTCACTATAATATCGCTATTGCTCACTATTATATCGCTATTGCTCGCTATTGCTAATTAATTATAGTGTCCTTTGATCGCATTTATTTTGTGCAAGTTAGTGCTCGCATTGCTAGACTTTTAAAATCAGAATTACTGCTTGATTGTACCGGTGCCACTGCCCATAGCGTCATTCATCTCGGTGCCCCAATCTCATCCTGTTTCAGGTTTGCTTTCGTAGCCATTTTGTTTGTTGTGCCTCGTAGCCAGCCTCTCCACCCCGCTCCCGCCTCCCAGCTGCTCCTCTCTCGCCCCTCCCCCCTCCACAATCCACATATGACAGATGCATCTGCGCGCAGCGTCCACGCGCAGCGGTCGCGCCCCATGCGCGCCGAAGGTGCGCCAAAGGTAAGCCCGTCTACGCCCGTCCGTGCCTGGACCGCGCCCAGCGCCAGACCCCCTGGTCCCCGCAAAATCCACTCCGCCCGCATAACGTACGACGCCACAACCCTCTCAGCCCTTAACCCCGGGCGACCACCAAACTGCTACCAAGCCGCCCCAGGACATACCCATGGACCCTTCACCTACCACTCCTGCAAGTTCGACTGCATCAGGACCCACACCAAATCCACAAACTCCAAACAGAGCTCCGACAATAACCACCTAAAATGCATCCTGCTCAACACCCGCTCAGTCCACAGACACACCATTGACCTTTGGAACCTACTCGACACTACATCGCCGGACGTCGCGTTCCTTACAGAAACCTGGATGAACGCCTCATCAGCTCCCGACATCGCCATAGCCATCCTGGACGGCTACAAGATCACCAGAAAGGACCACACCAACCAAACTGGAGGAGGCATCGCCATCGTCCATAGGAACACCATCCGCATCGCGACCAGCTCCGACGATAACCTCGCTTCCGCCGAACACCTTCACTTCCAGATCCACACCAACCCCAAAACCACACTCAGAGGCACCCTCATCTACAGGCCACCAGGACCCCGCACACAATTCAGCGAAGACATCATTGACTTCATCAGCCCACACGCCCTCCCCTCCAAGGACTACATTCTACTAGGAGACCTCAACTTCCACCTGGAAAAGAAAAACAACAGCAACACCACCACCCTTCTGGACAACCTGGCCAACCTTGGACTCGAACAACTTGTTGATACCCCCACTCACTATGCCGGGCACACGCTCGACCCAATCTTCACCTCCAGCAAGCACATCTCCTTCAATCATACCACAGCTCTCCATTGGACGGACCACAGCTGCGTTCACTTCAACTACAAAAAGACCACGACCCACAACCTCCCACAACCAATTCCCCGAAGAAACTGGAACAAAATTACCACCGACCAACTCTTCACATCGCTCCACCAAAACCCTCCTGCCAAATCATCGGACCCAAACCAAGCAGCCACCAACCTCACACAATGGATCACCCACAGCGCCAACGAACTAGCACCCTTGAAAAACCATCAAATCAAGCAAAGTAACAAAAAAGCCCCCTGGTTCAACGATGACCTTAAGAAATCCAAGAAGTTCTGTCGCACCATCGAGAAAGCCTGGAGAAAAAACCCTACCACTGACAACCTGGCCACCTTCAAGAACGCCACCCGCAAACACCACCAACTGATCCGATTCACCAAGAAATCAGCATTCAAGGATCGACTTGACAACAACGGCCACAACAGCAAGGAATTATTCAACATCGTCAAAGATTTTACCAACCCCACCGCCGGCACCAACGACATCACTCCCTCCCAAGACCTCTGCGACTCCCTAGCCTCATTCTTCCACAAAAAAATCGCCGACATACATTACAGCTTTGAAAACCAGTCCGGACACCAGTCCTCTCCACCCACCTCCGAACCAAAACCCCCCTCTAACAACCTTTGCGCCTGGAATCCAATCACCACTGAAGACACCATCCGCCTGATGAACTCCATCCACTCAGGATCACCAACCGACCCATGTCCCCACCACATTTTCAACAAAGCAGACTCCATTATCGCACCCCATCTCCGGGACGTCATCAACTGCTCCCTCAACTCCGCTACCTTCCCGGAAATCTGGAAACATGCCGAACTCAGCGCCCTTCTGAAGAAACCCACAGCAGACCCCACTGAACTTAAGAACTACCGCCCCATCTCGCTCCTCCCATTCCCTGCCAAAGTCATTGAGAAAGCCGTCAACAGTCAGCTCGCCGCCTTCCTCGAATCCAAACAAATCCCTCGACCCCTCACAGTCCGGCTTCCGAGCCAAACACAGCACCGAAACCGCCCTCATCGCAGCAACAGACAACATTCGAACACTACTGGACAACGAGGAAACAGTTGCCCTCATCCTACTTGACCTCTCCGCTGCCTTCGACACAGTCTGTCATAGCACCCTCATACAACGCCTCAGCAATGTCGGAATTCAAGGAAAAGCATTGGACTGGATCATCTCGTTCCTCGCCGGAAGAACCCAGAGAGTCCGCCTCCCCCCTTTTAGATCAGAGGCCACCGAAGTCATCTGCGGCGTACCACAAGGATCATCACTCAGTCCCACCCCCTTCAACGTTTACATGAGTCCCCTCGCTTCCATCGCGCGCCAACACAACCTCATCATCATCTCCTATGCAGACGACACCCAGCTGATCCTCTCCCTCACCAAAGACCCAAACACCGCTAAAACCAACTTACACGAAGGAATGAAAGAAATAGCCGAGTGGATGAAGAACAGCCATTTAAAACTGAACTCCGACAAAACGGAAGTCCTCATCCTAGGTTCATCCCCCACTGCCTGGGACGACTCATGGTGGCCACCGGCCCTAGGAACCGCACCCATACCTACGGACCACGCACGTAACCTGGGCTTCATCCTGGACTCCTCCCTCTCGATGACCAGACAAGTCAACGCCGTCTCATCATCATGCTTCAACATCCTACGCATGCTCAAAAAAATCTTCCGTTGGATCCCCACCGAAACAAGAAAGATGGTCACCCACGCACTGGTCACAAGCCGACTGGATTACGGAAACACCCTTTACGCCGGAACCACAGCCAAACTACAGAAAAAACTCCAACGTATCCAAAACGCCTCAGCCAGACTCATACTAGACATCCCCCACCAAGCTCACATTTCCGGTCACCTGAAAGACCTCCACTGGCTCCCCGTCAACCAAAGAATAACGTTCCGTCTCCTCACCCACGCACACAAAGCCCTCTACGACCTAGGACCCGAATGCCTCAACACGCGCCTGTCCTTTTACACCCCCACAGCCAACTACGATCGTCCAACCAAGCCCTCGCCGTAATTCCGCGCATCCATACATCCACCATGGGGGGAAGATCCTTCTCCTACTTAGCGGCCAAAACCTGGAATTCTCTCCCCACCCACCTCCGCCTTACACAGAACCACCTCTCCTTCAGAAAACAACTAAAAACTTGGTTATTCGATAAGTAAAGTACCCACCCTCCCTCAAGCGCCTTGAGACCCTCTGGGTGAGTAGTGCGCTATGCAAATTCCTGAACTTGAACTTGAAGTGTTGCTAAGCCTCTTTGAGTGGCTTAAAGCTGCCTTGTAAATACGGACCCTTTACATGCATCACTTTGCGTTAAAGGGGTGTACAAAGGGGTTTGCTGTGGGTATTCCACCGCAACACTTAATACATTTTGACACTGCCCCAGATTTACAAGGATGTGTAAGTTGGAGGCAGAGCCAAAAACAAACACCATGCATTAGCAGGCCTTAGAATGGTGCAACAAGGAGAGACAATTTTATTTCTCTTCATTTTTGCTTTTTCTATGTGTGCTGCATTATGCAGCACACATAGAAAGAGCAAAACACCATTAATGATTCTTTATGTGCAGAAAGGTGTCTATTCCTGCACGTAAACAATCTTTAAATAATGACGATTTGCTACTTCTATGTCTGCTGCAGAATGCAGCACACATAGAAGTAACACATTGCCATTATTGATTGTTTATGTGCAGGAAGGGACACTTACTGCATATAAACAATATTTCCATGCAACACAGACACTCATGCCTCATAGTGCAAGGGTGCCTGCATTGGCGCTAAGCAGCTCATTTTACCGCCCGCGCTAGGGAAAATACGGGGTGCACCGTATTGTTGTAAATACAGCGCATCCCTGCATTTTGGAAATGTCAGAGCACAGTGCTGCCACATTTGGTGCAGCTCTGCGCTCCGACATTTCCTTGTAAATATTCCCTTCAGTGTAGTCCCTTGCAACCAGGTGACTGGATTCTGGTGAAGAAGAATGATCATGAAAGCGGCCTAGAAGAACATTGGGAAGATCCTTAACAGGTTGTTCTTGCAACTAATACTGCTGTGAAGTATGCTGGAGTCCCACAGTGGAGGCACGCTGCTCAACAAGGGAAGTGAATATGGCAGATGACAAAGTGGTGACAACAAGCACTGATACAGTGGTGAAGTTGCTGGTGAAGGTAAAGATCCTGGTGAAGATATGAGTTTCAAATCGCGTGATGAGCTGTTGCAAATTCATGAGCAAAAGAAGATATTGTCTCTGATCCAACCAGCGAAGTTCAACATTCAAGTCTCAAGAACCTACTGAGGGAAAAAGCAGTTCAGAGTGACTTAAGTTGCCATTGCGAGCAAAGGTCAAGTTCAAGTGAAGAGGACTTAGTAGCAGTCCCAAGTGAACATACAATAGTTGTAACACCTAAGGCAGTGAAGAGATCTTGCAAAAGTAAGCACTGGGAGTATGAAAGGTTAGAACTGATCAAAGAAGAACCAGAAGCAGTTGAGATTGATTCAGAGAACAGTGAGAGTGAATCGCCTTTTGCTAAAAGATCAGCAAGAAGGAGAAATCCAAACAAAAAGTAAGCGTCACCTCAATGGGTCTATTGTGAGCCTGTGTCTAGAGAAAAAAAAGAGCTAGATCCAGAAATCTACCATCCAATAAACTGTTATCAATACTTCTGTAAAAACAATGTAGAAGGAGAAAAGCTACCTTAAACTTTTGCAAATCTGAAGGATTCTGACATTTTTAATTTAATGTTCTGAACCTAGCAGAGGCATTCAAATGAAGAAATGAGACATTTAACTGAAAAAAATAGAAACTAAATGTTTGTCTTGGAAGCTGAATATTGATTTTCGAATATTCTTTTAAAAAGCATGCGCTCATTCAAAATTATACTAATAGTCTTAGGTGGCTTGCTCATCTGCCTTATTTCTCCCATAGGATATATCTCAACACAGGTTGAAGTAACTATGATACATATTAGAACTGGATTTAATTCACTGATGCATAGGGAAAATTCATTTAGTGGATTTACTGATAATATTTAAACATAAATGTTGGATGAATACGTTGATATAATGGCGGTAAAGAATTGCATGGTGTGCTTTTCTCCCTTCTTCTGAAGGTGGCGGCAACACATATTTACAGATGCAGTTTTATTTGGGTGGTCTTGCAATGTGTTTCTTAATATTTTGAGTAAGCAGTTGTTTATATCTCCATATCTGTTGGATTTCAAAGTTTCACTTGTGAATCTTCCTGTTTCAGAAGAGGTTGGGAATAGGGTAAGCTATAATAAATATTTAAATACAATTGCTCAAACTAACCATAATATTAAACAGATTAACAGGACGCATGAGCGAAGTTTGAGTAAATAAAAATGCAAATTTGTTAAGGAATATAAGGAGAGTAGTATGAACATTTTGAGAGATTGGAAAGGTGAAAAGAAAATTAGAGAGCAGGTTAGGGTTGAGGAAAAATGTATGTTTACAAATTTGCATCCAAGATTGAGCTGGAGCATAAGAGAAATGGTAAATTGTGTACGGTGTGTTGTGAACCCAACTGCCGTGGCACTTCCCCAGGACCATGGCCTCAGGCAAGTGATTATTCTCATACCGCTTGGCTGGAGGGAGGTGAAGGACAAGCCACCTCTTTTGTTGGGTCCACCGGCACTGGGATGACAGTGGAAAGCAGGTTAAAGCCTAGTTGCGGACAACCACAACTCAACACTAGACTGCACAGAAATTCAAACTTTATATGATGAAGACGATGGGTATTGGTTTATTTTAAGTTATTTTATTTTTTAATTATATACTCAAAGTTTTTTTGCTCTCCCGAGGGACAAGCAGGTTACACTCAGAACGACCACTGAAAGGAAAGAGCAATGGCTTCAGCAGTTCCCTGAAGACTAAGCTAGGAAAAGTGGATGCCATCTCCATGTGTAAATGTCACACCTTATAGCCAAGACCCTAATAAAATCTCTGTTGTAACAGAACCCCTTAGAGGACTAAAGTGACTACTAAAGTGACTACTGCACCTTGCTTAGAGTGGTGTCAGTAGTGGGAGATTGAACCCACTCCAAGTTTGTAGTTATGACTCTGCGCATAACTATCGATTACATGATTATGTATTTGATGGAGGGAAAGAGACACCTGCAACTGGCAGTGGTGCAGCGGGCGCAGTTAGGACAGATAGAACCTTCAAACCCCTGTGAAAACACAAGCTGACCTTATTGCCAGTAACCAGCAGGCTCACAATACAACAATTCTCAAGTTGACTGACTCAATTGCTAACGCAAAGGTGCATCATAATGTACCCAGTCCGGTACTTCAAAAATACTAGGTTGGGGAGGATTCTGATTTTCTTTAAAAACCTTGAGCAAGTGGTTTCTATGGATACCAGGCCACCAGAACCATGGGGTCAATATATAGCATCCCTATCATCTGGGGAGTTACAGACGACCTATCAAGCTGCAAACCCCACTGGTGCCACACTGTACGTAGATGTTAAAAAAGCAATCCTTGAGCACCTTGGCTGTGATCCCGAGTACTGCGGACGAGTTCAGAAAAGAGGAGTGGGGACCCAGCGGCAACCCAAGGGTGCGATAGTATTGAATACAAGACTTAGGGAGTAGATAGCTAAAACCTGGCACTTCGACAATAAAAATAGTGGTAGAGAAGGTCTACCTTGAACAATTTCTGGAGTATTTACCGGGGTCAAACCAAACCTAGATCAGCCAATACCCTAATGTTACAGTTACCACAGCAATAGAACTGGCCTGCATGTGTTATAGAGCTCCAGAATTTAAAGCTGGACCATTAAAAACCCAAGCCAACACTCCATTAGGTTGGAAGGGACATCTAAACCCAACTCTAGAGGTTCCACTGACAATACTCCGTCCAGGGTAGAAGAGAAGGTGGCCATGTGTGGGCCTCAGTGTTTCCAGAGTGCAGAATGGGGACATATTGACCGGAATTGCCCCCAGAATCCTACAACGCCAGACGCAAAGGCAGTTGGATACTCCAAGGGACAAGTCTTGTGCATGGGATTTCCCACTAGCACCTATATTAGAGCTGTAATGCATAGCGGACAGTCTGTAGTGATTTCCTTTGTTATGTTATGTTATTTATTTTTGTACAGCGCACAGCTGCCCCAGCGAAGGGGCGTCCTGGCGCTCTGAGAAGGTAAACACAACACAACATCAATAAAAGAAAAGAAGCAATCGGAAGTTAAACAAACAGAAAAGTTTTAATGGCCCGCCTAAACTGAAGTAGATCATCTATTGCCCGGATCTCAGTAGGAAGGGAGTTCCACCACTTCGCGGCCAGCACTCGAAAGGAGCGGCCGCCAGTTCTGCTCAACCTGAAGCGTGGAACCACCGTCAGGTTCTGGCCCAAGGATCTCAAGGATCGCGAAGGGACATAAGGAGTTAGGAGGTTCGCCAGAATTTGTGGAGACGTACCTTTGAGGATTTTAAATGCCAAGCAGAGCACCTTGAATTTAATCCTCTGGCTTACAGGAAGCCAATGAAGCGAGTGCTGTGTTTTAGAAACCGGGCATCGCCTGGGCAAACCTACCACCACTCTGGCTGCAGCATTTTGCACTCGCTGCAGTCGAGAGAGTTCGGCCTGATTGATCCCCGCCAAAAGCGAACTGGCATAATCCAGCCGGGATAGCACTGATGCCTGAAGCACCAGCTGTCTGGTGGGAGCATCAAAAAATTTAAGTATTGGCCTAAGACCTCTGATTATGCCATAGCAAGAAGCTGCCACCCTCTTGGTATGGCAAGTGAAACTGAGTGCCGGGTCAAGCCTGACCCCAAGGTTTTTTATCTCCATTACAGGAGAAGGGGTCAGCCCCAGTTCCGAAGGCCACCAATTGTCATTCCACAGCCCCACCTGCTTTCCCACCACCATGACCTCTGTCTTCTTAGTATTCAATTGGAGACAGTTCAAATTCATCCAATTAGCCACAGCCCGTACACCGTCGCGAAACCTGAGGGCCTCCACATCAGAGTCCCCACTCAACGTGACCGCCAGCTGCGTGTCATCCGCATACGAGACCATTGTCAGGCCCCAGCGCTTGACGACTGCAGCCAGCGGTCTTACGTACAGATTAAATAAATTGGGACTCAGTGATGACCCCTGTGGGACCCCTAGTGTCAACGGGTATGATTTGGATTTGCCGGGTGGAATAGCAACCTGGAACAATCTATCCGTGAGGAAAGACCGAAACCAGCACAGAGCAGACCCCCTGACTCCCACTTCCTCGAGTCGCTGAAGTAAAATCCCGTGCGAAACCGGGCCCACTTTCTGGGGCCCACTTTGGTTATTCATTATTTTAGCATTTTACACATTTTAGGCAGGCTGATTCGGCTTTGCATTTGTTTTCTTGCCATTCTTTCAGAAACACACAAAACATTTTGTTCATCATTCAGAAGCACATATATCTGTACATCTACAAGGTTGTTCAGAATACATGACAACATGAGACATTTTTTCTATGCTCAGTTAGCAACAATTCCTAACGTTTTAGACATAACACAGTGGCACAGCTGCAGTTTCCCAATGTAGTAATTTTCCAAAACAGTAGTTTTTTTTTTTTTTTTTAAATCTCTTTATTAGCATCAGATTGGTCCGTGCAAGCATACAATCACATAGTAAACTGATTACAATGAAAACTTAAGTGGTCATTATACAAAATAAGTAAGTGGAGGACGAGACCAATAATATTATAAGCATTGCAAAACATTCTAGAACTCTTATTTTCCTTTTTCCAGATCGTAATGAAAATCGCACGCGTGGAAAGTCAATGCAAAGAGATATAACCTTTTTCAAACATAACGAAAATGAATATGCCTTCGTGACAGAGAGAGCGACAAGCAACACATCAATTACGAGCAAGGTGGTAGCAGCACTGGCATAGGCAGACGAGGGTTGATGGAACGACAAATGAAAAGACTTGGGTAATGCAATATTTTCAATCGGGGCAAAGTAGGCAAGGTAACAGAGGAGAAAAACATCCCGTTCCCAACCAGCATACATCCTGGAATCAGCAGCTCACGTCTACCCCTTTCCAATAGTGTGTTCACGCTAAGCCCTTCAGAACGCAATAGGCAGCGCTCGACTGTCCTACTAGAAATATCTAGCCCACCCCTTCTGGGACAATAGAGCTAGCAGCTTGGGAGTGTGTAGCCCGCGTTATCTTGCTAACATACTGTCGATATGGGCCCCATATGTCGACTGGGCGCGAAGCTGTTGGGACCTGCGTGGAGTATTCCACACTATTGGTATTGCATTGGGCAAGGCTGCGCAACCATGTCTTGGAATCGGGAATTCGTCTGGATCCCCAGAGTAAAGCAATTTCCCGTTTTGCGAGCAAGAAACCTATGGCAGCAAGTTTCCGCGTGGCACGGGGGAACTCAGCGACATACCCAAGCAGCGCAATCTCTGGTCTGGGCTGCAGCTCGCACTCTAAAATGTCGCCCAAGATGCGGTGTACCTGTAGCCAGTGGTTGTGTAGTTTTGGACAAGTCCATGTGAGATGTGCAAAATCAGCATGTGGGGCTTTGCATTTAGGGCAGTAATGAGGTCTGGCTGGGTCGATTTTGTGGGCCAGCGCCGGCGTGAAGTATAGGCGCCTCAAAAATTTAAAATGTATTAGCTTATGCCTACTGTTGACGGATACATCCTTAGTGGCGCGGCAACAGGCAGTCCATTGGACGTCTGTGATAGTACCACCCAGATCAGTTTCCCATGCCGCACGGACCCTCGCGTCCGAAGCAGGAAGGGCCGCTACACAGAGTCCATACAACCTGGAAACCAAATGCGCTCCCGTTTGTGACTGGAGTAGGAAAGTTAGTGCAGCCATGTCATCTGGCGGTAGTGGGAACGAGGAAAACTGTGCTCTAAGCATGGATCGCACTCTGGTCAGGACAAATGAATCCATAAACGTCCAGTCCGTGAATCGCGGATCCTCGGACACCGAAAAAACATGTCCGTCTGGGAATAGGTCTCCTATTGTGGTGAGCTGGTATTTGGACAACGTTTTGCGGACCACTGTCTCCGCGGTGATGGGGAGCCAGTGTGGGTTCGGTAGTGGAAGAGCCGGAGAGTACAACACGTCCAACTGGAGCAGTCTACGTAATTGCATCCAAGCCCACGATGTAGTGGACACAGTTTGTATGTCTAGCGGGTCTCGGGGTAAGCCTTTGGGCAATATCGAATTGAGGGCAAGCGGTAGTACCAAGTCTGCTTCAGGCCTCAGATATGGGATCCGAGCGTCCGGATGGAACCAAGGATGTGCATAGGCGCATTGCGCGACTAGGTAGTAAAGATAAAAGTCCGGCACTCCAAAGCCACCTCTTTCATAAGGCAGTGTCAGGATTCGCCACGAGACTCGAGGGTTCTTGTCCCCCCACACCAACCGCAGCAACAGAGAGCGTAGTTGGGTGAAGAAGATTTTAGTGAGTGGGATCGGTATGTTATTAAATAAATATAGAAAACGGGGAAGTACAATAATTTTGATTATGGCGATACGGCCAGCCATCGAGAGAGGGAGGCGAATCCAACGCGCTATATTATCCTCCAGAAAGTCCAACGCCTGGCCGTAATTTAGACGAATCATGGATACCGTGTCCAGATGAATGTGGATACCCAGATATTTCACCGAGTCAGCATTCCACTCAAGCGGGAACGGACATTCCCAGCGGTCTGTGGATGGGGTGAGTGGAAAGATGTCGGATTTGTGCCAATTAATACGAAGGCCGGAGTACTCCCCAAAGCGTGTCACCTCCAGCAGCAAGGGCGTCAGATTTGTCTCCGGAGACCTGACATATAGAATGGTATCATCTGCGTAGAGGGAGATGAGTAACGGACCCGTCCGAAACTGGAGCCCGCGGTGTAGGTGGCGCTCCTGAAAGTGTCGTACCAAAGGGTCCATGGCCAGAATATATAGTAGGGGGGACAGGGGGCATCCCTGTCTGGTTCCCCGGGAAAGAGGGAAGCTATCAGAGAGCATGCCATTAAGGCGCAGCTGTGCCCTAGGGGCGGTATAAAGCAGCTCGACCGTGGAGACAAACAGTGATGGCATGCCCATCCGGTTCATGACTGACAGAAAAAACGGCCACTCCAGGGAGTCAAATGCCTTCTCGGCATCCAAGAACACCGCAGCCGCCGGTGTACGTGGGTCTATTCTGTGGAGCACAGAAAACAACGTCCGTAGGTTAAAGGAGGTGGACCTATGGGGGACGAATCCGGACTGGGCCGGCGAAATGATAGATTCCATAAGTAAAGACAGTCGAGTTGCGAGGACTTTTGCCAAAATCTTGTAGTCAAGGTTGAGTAGGGAAAGGGGTCTGTACGATCCACATCTCGTGGGGTCCCGACCCGGTTTAGGAAGTAAAATGATGACTGCTTCTCGCAGCGTGGGTGGCAAAACCCCCGTTTCAAGCGCCTCCGCATACACCTCAATCAGGCGCGGTACCAGTTCCTCTTTGTATTCTTTATAAAAGTCGGCCGAAAAGCCATCTAGACCCGGCGCCGAGGAGCCCTTCAATGCATCTATGGCTTCCACAACGCAGTCTGGATCGATATGCATCGCCAGAAAATCCTGCATATACTTTTCCAGGAATACCATAGAGATCTCGTTGATATAGGGGCCTGGGTCGCGACAGTCTTCCGTCAGAGTGGAGGTGTACAATTTTTTGTAGTAGGATAGGAAGGCATTGCAAATGGCAGGGGT
Source organism: Lissotriton helveticus (assembly GCF_964261635.1). NCBI lineage: Eukaryota > Metazoa > Chordata > Amphibia > Caudata > Salamandridae > Lissotriton > Lissotriton helveticus. Next base: position 57,475,794 of record NC_136071.1, read on the forward strand.
GGTCCGATGACGAACGCCCAGTTCATCCACCATGTCAGAGATGTATGAAGCCTGGCGGGGAGGACGAAGCAATTGAGCCAAGAGCTTGCCAGGCCTGTCACCCTCTCCGTATTGTCTAGCTGAGTGTTGTGCGCAGAGATATGTCAGTTCCCTGTCTGCAGTGTCTCTGAACTCTTGCAGCAGCTCTAGCCTTTTCGCCTCTACCCTACCGTCTGTGTCTGTGAGCGCGCCCATGTCCAGTGTGGCAATTTCAGTCTCGATACGTGTCAGGGAGGCACGGATCTCGCGCAAAGCCCCTACGTGTTTATTGATGCAAACCCCTCTAATAGTGGCCTTGAATCCCTCCCACAATGTAGCCCAAGTGTCCACTGTGCCCTCGTTGAGCTCAAAATACTCCTCTATTGCCGTACGAATGTCTTCCTTGAAGACCGGGTCAGATAACGCCTTGCCAGGGAAGCGCCATTGTTTCTCATATCCTCCCAGCCTGGGAATCAGTAGGGTTAGCACAATGGGAGAGTGATCAGACAGCGTGCGTGGGAGTGTCGAATGATCTCTTACCCAGCCGGCCACCCCTGGGGAAAGGAGCCAATAGTCGATTCTGGTACTAGTGTTGTGATATCCAGAGTGATGGGTATAGGCGGGTGTGTTAGAGTGTAAACGGGCCTCAATGTCAATTAGTGGGTAGTGCGTGCACATATCTGTCAGTACAGCGTGTGAACGGGGTTTACAATCTGGGGAAGAGGAAGTGCTGTCTCTGTGTCTCTGGTAGGGTTCATCAACAGGTTAAAGTCGCCCCCCATCACCAACATATCAGTGTCCAATCGTAGCAGGGCATCCTGGAGACTCTGGAAGAAGGCAGGGGAATCTGAATTGGGACCGTATACTCCAACAAAGGTGATCTTGAAGCCAAGAAGTATCCCTGTAACTATAACATACCTGCCATCATCATCAAATATACTGTCTGAGTGCACAAATGGGACGCGCCTATGTATCATTATCGCCACCCCCCTCGCATATCTGCTATAGCTAGAGAAGAACCTGTGCATGCCCCAGCCTTTTGCAAAGGAGGAAGAGTCAGATCTCACCAGGTGTGTCTCTTGTAGAAACAATACATCTACCCCATGTCGCGCTGCGTAGTTTAGAACCTGTCGTCTTTTTCTCGTGTCATTTAAACCTCGGACATTCCAAGACATGAGGGTAAGTCTGGAAGGACCAGATTGCTGCCCTACCTTAGCCATTCAAATTCGAAGGAATCACAATAAAACATGTGTGTGCATAACCGCCGCCTCCCTCCCACAAAACAGGCATCACTCATGGAGAAAAACAGTGCATTGTCACAAACATTAGAACCAAAGCATAAAACAACCCTCCCCAACCTCCCACCACCCAGCCACTCCTTAAGCCCTAGGAGGCTTTTCCCAACCCTAATAAGAAAACCAGTATCAACAGACAAAAACAGTTGACTAGTAATGTACCTGAAAAATAAAGGCAAAGTAAGAGAAAAGTACAGTACGGCTCGTGCCATGGGGGTTGGCAACGCTCCGCCATGCGAGAACCGCAAACGGGGCAACATTCAATTCTCAACAAGTATGGAAAACACTGCAAAAATTAACAACATCATTAGATGCGTAATACTGAAGTAAATGGCCTGTCATGGAAAAGATGGTGCGGAAACAAGTCAACCCTGTCCGCTTTCAGCAAAAAGGTCCGCACTAGCCTGCGAGTCTGTGTGTGGCGGAGATTTTTGTGCATCGCCTGAGTTTCGAGGCGACTCCCTGTTTTTGTAGGCTTGACAAAATTCCTGTGCCTCTGCGGGGGAGTCAAAAATGCGAAACCTGCCATCCACGTCCACTCTGAGTCTGGCAGGGTACAGCATTCCGTAGCGTAACCCCAGTTTGCGCAAAGCAGTCTTGACACCAGTGTACTTACGGCGCGCATCTTGGACCATGATTGTGAAGTCTGGGTAGAAAGAAAGCACTCCACCCTGCCACCTAACCTCGCCCGCCTCTCTGGCAGCCTTCAGCGCCGCGTCCCTGTCTCTGAAGTTCATGATTCTGGCTATAATGGGTCGGGGCGGCAGTCCTGGATTAGGCCGGGGCCCAAGCGATCTACGTGCGCGTTCCACTATGAAGCCAGCTGTGAACGTGTCTCGACCAAATAGTTAGATTAGGAGATTTTCCACAAAAGTATCAAAGCGTCCGGTTGCTGTCGTTTCCGCCACACCAATTATGCGAATATTATTGCGCCTACTGCGCGCTTCTAAATCTTCGTTCTTAATTGCGACGTCTTTAAGGATCTTTTCCACGCGTTCCAATCTTTTCAGCGTCGACGCAGCTCCATCTTCGATGTCGGAAACTCTGGATTCTGCCAAATCCAGGCGCCTATCGTGCAATTGAATCGTCGCGCCCATGTCCGCCATTTTCTTTTCGAGGGTGTCGAAGCGAGAGTCCAAGGCCTTGAATCCAGCACGCATCTCACCCATCATCTCAGCGACCATACCAGCGGTGTCTTTCGCCGCCGCCTGGCCCCCGGTGTCCGCATCAGTTGTAGGTGAAGCCGCAACCGTACGGAGGGACGCCGTACCGAAGGTAAGCCTCCTCTGGGTAGCATCTTTCTTTACCATGTTGGAAATGGTGGCGGGCAAATCACCAGCGCCGCAGGACCTAGCGACAACTGCGACCAGCCAGAGTGTCGAGCACAGTCACAGGGCACCCTGCCAGCAAGGTGTTTAGGCCGGGACCAATGGATCAGGGGTCACCGATACCTCCTCGCGTTAGGGCTGTTCCGCACCGCAGGGGCCTCAGAGACGCCAAGGCCGAGTCACGCAGTTCCAGGGGGTTCCTGCGTCGGGGTGTTCACCCCGTCTGGAGCAAAGCGTTAGAGGCCCTGCGCAGTAAGTAGGGCCAGTAGATGGCCGTGACGATCACTCAGCAGCAGTCGGCAGGACCAGGACTCCGCCGAGACCGGTAGCAAATGGCAGCGTAGTAGGGGGACCAGGTACTCAGGTCAACGAGGCACCATCAGCAAAATTGGGCAAAGTCACACAGGTCATGTAGCCATCGCCGGACTTGCAAATGTTCATAGGCGTGTGACAATTGTGGCTAGTTGCAGCAGCATGAGAGCAGGAGAGTGCGTAGTTCCTGGGCCCGCTGGGGGACAGACGTGGGTCTGGGGCACGCGTTAGCGGTGAGGGCAAAGGTGACGTGCCCCCACCGAGTGCAGCGATGTGTAGCCGCCCGAAGAACGCCTCAGAGCCCACCGGTCGCACCCCCCGTCACCCACCACTCAACCCCGGAGCCCGCCGCCCGCTCCCCCCGCCCGCCGCCGCATGTCCCAGGCAGTCTCCAAAATCGAGGCCCCGGCTCCCAAAGCCGGACCAGGCCGCAAGGCCCGGTCGCGGACCGAGGGACCGCCCCTCCACCAGCGGAGACCACCGGGGCCAAGCAGCGGGCCCGGGAGAGCCCAACAGCGACCCCAAGGCCGAGGGGGACAACGAAGAGGCCACCAAAAAGACTCACCAGGCGCTCCGGCGCTGCGGAGTAACGTCCAGCGAGGCACAGCCGGCCTCACCACCCCTCCGCTGTTCCGCCCGTTCTCGCCGTCCCCCGGCCTCCAAACTTGGCCAGCTGCATCAGGTGGTGTTAGGGGTCGGTGTCAGGCATTTCCCGACCCCAGCGCCGTGCCGGATCTCCTGCGAATGGCCCCGTTCCACTCCCACTCGGCGGAGCTCTACAATCAGGCGGCCATTTTGTTCGCCTGCGTAGCCACGCCCCTCCAAAACAGTAGTTTTAATTATATAAAGTAGCTCTTGCCCTTTTTAGAACAGAGAGGGGAATTCTGGCAGAGGAACCTAGTCTTGGAAGGAATGCCCATAGAGCATGGCATGCAGCTTTGCGTAAAATGAGTTTACACTCATGAGGAGTACAACCTAACCACACGGGTGTAGGGTATGTTTCCATTCCAGAGCTCACTAATATATATAGCTTTACTTACACAATGAGGAGAAGCCTAGACAGATATATAATTTACCAGGGTTGGGATGTTTATTTTATACAAAGCAGTACAAAAGGGGGTGGTGATGGACGGAGCATCTGAACCAATCAAACACTCACACCCAGTCAACAGATCTGGGTTTGATCCATCACCGTTCTTTAGCCCACTCTTCCACCCCAGTTCAGACATGGCCATATGCAAATCAGTCTGACCCTGTGCCTCATGGGAACAGTCCAGCCCGAACTGCCAAGCCATGCCTTCCATGGACCGGAAACAAGCTTTCTAGGACCGGTTTCTGGCATGTCAGCCGTCTTCAGCCAGGCTTGCTTGAATCAAGTGGCAAAGTGAGCAAGGGATTCATGTCTGAGCATACCCTGCCAACTTTTGGCGAACAAAGCGGTACAAAAGGGGGTGGTGATGGATGGAACATCTGAACCAATCAAACACTCACACCCAGTCAACAGATCTGGGTTTAACCCATCACCGTTCTTTAGCCCACTCTGCCACCCCAGTTCAGACATGGCCATATGCAAATCAGTCTGACACAGTGCCTCATGGGAACAGTCCAGCCCGAACTGCCAAGCCATGCCTTCCCTGGACCGGAAACAAGGTTCCTAGGACCGGTTTCTGGCATTTCAGCCATCTTCAGCCAGGCTTGTTGAATCCAGTGGCAAAGTGAGCAAGGGACTCACGTATGAGCATACCCTGCCAACTTATGGCGAACAAAGCGGTACAAGAGGGGGTGGTGATGGACGGAGCATCTGAACCAATCAAACACTCACACGCAGTCAACAGAACAAATACAAAGCAGTAGAGAAAGAAGTAGCTAACATGTGGCAAGGAGCAATCCTTGAACCCTCAAATACTTTCTGTTGTTTTAGTTCCTAAACCTAATGGTACCCAATGATTGTGTATAGAGTTTTGCCAGCTAAACAGCATATCTAAATTCCACACTTACCCTATGCCCCGAGTGGACGAGATGTTAAAGAGATTAGGTAAAGCAGTGTTCTTAGCAATCCTTGACATTTCAAATGGGTATTGACAAATTCCCTTGACGAAGAGTGTGAGGGAGAAAACAGCCTTTGCAACCCCTTCAGGCCTATATCATTGGAAGGTTCTTCCTTTTCGTCTTCATGGGCTCCTGCTACGTTCCAAAGACTAACGGATGAATTGCTGAGGCCACACCATCTATATACTGCAGCCTACCTAGATGGCATTGTCGTCTTTAGTCCTTCTTGGGACCTACATCTGCAACACTTAAAAGCAATATTTATAGCTCTAAGAGAGGCTGGCCTCACAGTGAACCCCAAAAAGTGTATTCTACCTATGGATTCCATTCAGTATTTGGGATATCAAATTGAGCCGGGCAAAATCCCGCCAGAGGTTAATATGGTCAGGTACATCCTTAGCGGGATACTACCAAACATTTATTCCCCATTTTTCCGAAATAGCTAGTCTCCTGGCTAATTTTCTTAAGTAGAACCAGCCAACTAAGTGGAAACATGGAACCCCACTCAAGAGAAACATTTGACACTCTAAAATGTATTTTATGTCAAGACTCCATTTTATTTGGCTTGAAGTTCACCAAACCATTCTTACTGTAAATGGACGCTTCTGGGCATGGTCTTGAAGCAGCTTTGTCTCTTACAATGCTGGTAGTCTGCATCTAATAGTTTATATTAGTCACAAACTCTTACCACATGAACTGGATTATGGCACAATCAAGAAGGAGTGCTTGCCCATAAAGTGGGCCATTGAAACCTTACAGTATTATTTACTGAGTCATACGTTTCCATGTTCCCCTCACTTTGGCTTGCTCAAAATAAACATTTCAACCCCAGATTTCTACACGGGTTTCTGGCCCTACAACCGTTTTCTTTTAAGTCCCACCATCGAGCAGGAAGCCAACAGACCAATGTTGACTTTTTTCTCCAGACATGCTAGCTTCCAATGGCCGGATCATCCATTCTTGGAGGAGAGGTGTTGTAACCAGGAACGGTGTGGACCCATAAAGAACTTCAACATGGCTGACACTGAGGGTTCCAGGCAGCCAGAGGTTAACATACTAGCAGTACGACCTCTTGCAGAAATTCAGAAGCAGCAGCGGCCCAAGGGTATGAAAAGCATGGTGAAAAGGGGCGGAGCGCAACCTGGAGGACACTGAGTGAACAGTTGCTGGAGACAGAAGAAAGATATGGGGAGGTGGAGGAAGCCAAGAATCAAGAAGGCATAGAGGGACCATCGGATGAGTGCGACCCAAGTTGACAAGAGGAGTGTGGATTGAGGAGACCCAAGAAGCGCAACCTGGGGTTAGCCAAGGAACACTACTTGAAGAGGGTAGGCAAGAGCGAGCCAGAGAGTGAAGTAGAGGCAGCCCATACCAACTGTGACCAGAGCGAGAGAAGAGCTGTGAAGAACCTTTAGCACTGTGGTTCTGTCAAGTGGTTATATATTTTTATACCGCTGTTAAGGTAACAAAACACTCTGACCTGTTTTGGGTGTACTGTTGGTTTCACATAGACGTAATCAACCAACTGCCCTCAAACCTACTTATTAACTAATGGGTTATAGAATCACCTCAAGCTAAACAATAGGTATTAGAGAGGAGGGCCGGATACTGGACACTGGTGGGCTCTTGTTGTCGACCTGCGAGGCAACAAATAAAACAAACTTAATAGCTATAGTTTGCTTCTTCAATAGGAGCAAACTCACAACTTTTAACCTTTTCCATTAAGTCTCAATAAGGTTTCCTACCTGGAAACTCAAGTACACGTGCGAAGCATCCTAGTACTTCTTGTGATGGCAGAGGTGATTTTCTGTGTTGATTTTAGGAGGGAGATTATGTGCCAATTCCTCAAGATGGGGCTTCACACTCTTCTTCTCTTTAACAGTAAAAAAGTATATAATTTACCTTTGAGTACTCTCACTATGATCAAAACACCACAATTGTTGTTTAATACTTTCCTTTTAAAATGCTGCATACTAAATAGTACCGGCCGTGCGGTGAGGTGGGGAGGGGGAGAGGTAGGGTGGGGGGCAGTAATGTATAGATTACAGACTTTAAAAGGTAAGTAAACATAAAAATAAATAAAACAAATGTTGTTGCACACACTGTATCACCAAATGCGATGCAGTGTGTGCAAGAAAATTTGTTTTATTTATTTTTATTTTACTTACCTTTTAAAGTCCGTAATCCATACATTACTACCCCCCACCCTGCCCCTCCTCCTCCCCACGTCACCGCCCAGCCGGTACTTCCACTACCGGCCGCGGCTGCTAATGGCAAGCGCTGTTTCTCCTCTGCTTGACCCTTGACCCTGTTTCAGGGCCGGTCGCTCCACACACTGCACGGCCCCCCGTGAGTGTATCCAGGTCCCCACCACCGCTACCGCGAGTTCGCCGCGGCTTCTGATGCTAAGTATTGCCGGTGTTTGCTGTTCTTTGTGCCTGTATTTGGTACCCGTGACTTGCCAGTATCTGTCCATTGTTATTGTGTGATTGCATTTTCTGCCCGTGACTCTGCCGTATTCTGCCACTTGTTGCTGTGTTTTTTGCACTATCGCCTCCGTTTCTCCCGCTCCTGCTCCCCTGCGGCCCGCCCCTTTTTCCTTTCTCTACCCGCTCCCCCTTCCCATTCGCCGCCCCGCTCCCGCCTCCCAGCTGCTCCTCCCTCCCACTTCACCATTTATGGCGGAGACCACGCGTACGCGCAGCGGCCACATGCAGCCACACGCGCCGATTGTGCGCCGAAGGCAAGCCCGTCTATGCCCGTCCGCGCCTGGACCGCGCCCAGCGCCAGGACCCCTGGCCCTAAACGATACCAGCCCACCCAACTGACTTACGACGACGCCACCCTCCATGCACTCAACACCGGCCGGAACCCCACCTGCCACCGAGCCACCCCGAAACGCACCCACGGACCCTTCACCTGCCAAGCCTGCAAATTCACCTGCCTCCGAACCCCCACCGCACCCGCCAGGCCAGGCACCAGCAACAACCACCTCAAGTGCATCCTGCTCAACACCCGTTCCGTCCACAGGCACGCCGTCGAACTCTGGAACCTACTCGACACAACATTACCTGGCGTCACCTTCCTCACAGAAACATGGATGAACGCCTCCTCAGCCCCCGATATCGCCATAGCCATCCCGGATGGCTACAAGATCACCCGGAGGGACCGCATCAACCAAACCAGAGGAGGCATCGCCATCGTCCACAGAAACACCATCCGCATCACAACAAACTCCGAAGACACCCTCACCGCCACCGAGCACCTTCACTTCCAGATACACACCGACCCCAAGAACACCTTCAGAGGCACCCTCATCTACAGACCCCCGGGACCACGCACACAATTCAGCGAAGCCATCGCAGACTTCATCAGCCCGTACGCCCTCACCTCCTCAGACTACATCCTCCTAGGGGACCTCAACTTCCACCTGGAAAACAACAACGACAACAACACCACCACCCTGCTGGACAACCTCGCCAACCTCGGACTCAAGCAACTGGTGAACACCCCCACCCACTATGCCGGCCACACGCTTGACCCCGTCTTCTCCTCCAGCAAGCACATTTTCTTCAGCCACTCCACCGGACTACACTGGACAGATCACAGCTGCGTCCATTTCAACTTCAGGAGAACCACAACCCACCACCACCCGCAACAGGCTCCCCAAGGAAGCTGGAGCAAGATATCGCAGACCAGCTCACCACCTCCCTTAGACAGAACCCTTCCACCAACACGACGGACCCCAACGAAGCAGCCCGTAACTTCACACAGTGGCTCACCAACTGCGCCAATGACCTTGCACCGCTGAAGAATCCTCCCAGCAGACCCTGCAGCAAGAAAGCCTCATGGTTCACCAATGACCTCAAAAACTCCAAGCATTCCTGCCGCACCCTCGAGAAAGTCTGGCGCCACGACCAGTCAACAGAAAACATGACAGCCCTCAAGAACACCATCCGCAAACACCACCAGCTGATCCGAAACACCAAAAGGACAACATTCAGAGAATGACTAGACAACAACACCCACAACAGCAAGGAACTCTTCAGCATCGTTAAAGAGCTCTCCAACCCCAGCGCCTGCAACAACAACATCAAACCCTTGCAAGACTGCGACTCACTCGCCTCGTTCTTCCACCACAAGATCGCCGACATACACAACAGCTTCGGTGCACAGACCACGCAACCAACCATCGAACCAGTGCCCCCCCCACCGCCACCATCTGTACCTGGACCCCGGTCAGCACCGAAGACACCACCCGCATGATGAACACCATCCACTCCGGCTCCCCAACCGACCCCTGTCCACACCACATCTTCAACAAAGCCGACTCCATCATCGCACCCCAACTCCGGGACATCATTAACAGCTCCTTCACATCCACCACCTTCCCGGAGAGCTGGAAACATGCCGAGCTCAGCGCACTCCTGAAGAAACCCACCGCGGACCCCATGGACCTCAAGAACTTCCGCCCCATCTCGCTCCGCCCTTTTCCTGCCAAAGTCATCGAGAAGACCGTCAACAAACAACTCTCTGCCTTCCTCGAGACAAACGGCTCCCTCGACCCATCGCAGTCCGGGTTCTGAGCAAACCACAGCACCGAGACTGCCCTCATCGCAGCTACCGATGGCATCAGGTCCCTGCTCGACAACGGGGAAACCGCGGCCCTCATCCTCCTGGACCTCTCAGCAGCTTTCGACACCGTATGCCACCGCACACTAATACAGCACCTCAGCAACACCGGAATTCAAGGGAAGGCCCTGGAGTGGATCATCTCGTTCCTCTCCGGAAGAACCCAGAGAGTCCGCCTCCTCCCTTCCGATCCGCGGCCACCAAAGTCATCTGCGGTGTTCCTCGCTCAGCCCCACCCTCTTCAACGTCTACATGAGCCCCCTCGCAGCCATCGCACGCCAACACAACCTAAACCTCATTTCCTACGCTGACGACACCCAGCTGATCCTCTCCCTCACCAACGACCCGCCACCGCCAGAGCCAGCCTCCAGGAAGGAATGAAAGACGTCGCAGAATGGATGAAGCTCAGCCGTCTGAAACTGAACTCAGAAAAGAGGGAAGTCCTCATCCTGGGACCATCCCCCTCTGCCTGGGATGACTCCTGGTGGCCCCCTGCACTGGGCACCACCCCCATTCCCATGGACCACGCACGCAACCTGGGTTTCATCCTGGACTCCTCCCTCACGATGACCAAGCAAGTCAATGCCGTCTCGTCATCATGTTTCAACACCCTGCGCATGCTCCGACAGATCTTCCGGTGGATCCCCACCGAAACCAGAAAGACGGTCACCCAGGCCCTCATCACCAGCCAACTGGACTACGGGAACGCCCTCTACGCTGGAACCACAGCCAAACTACAGAAAAGACTCCAACGCATACAGAACGCTTCTGCACGACTCATCCTGGACATCCCCCGTCACAGCCACATCTCTGCCCACCTGAGAGACCTGCACTGGCTCCCCGTCAGCAAGAGGATGACGTTCAGACTCCACACTCACGTACACAAGGCTCTCCACGACATGGGCCCCAAATAACTCAACAACCGCCTCACATTCTACACACCCACCCGCCAGCTCCATTCCGCCAGCCTCGCCCTCGCAACCGTGCCACGAATTCGCAGAGCTACCGCCGGAGGAAGATCCTTCTCCTACCTGGCAGCCAAGACATGGAACTCCCTCCCCACCCACCTACGGCTGACCCAGGAGCATCTCTCCTTCAGGAAACAACTCAAGACCTGGCTGTTCGAGCAGTAGCGACTCCCCCCCCCCCCCTGCGCCTTGAGACCCTAGCGGGTGAGTAGCGCGCTCTACAAATATGTTGATTGATTGATTGTCTGCATTTAGGCAGTGCTAGAGGCCAGAAAATGAGCATTTTTGCATTGTGTTTAAAGCTCAAGGAAATGAGTTATTACAAATGTCCTAGAACACTCTTATTACCTCTAAAAACAATATGTACCGCTATGAGCAGCACAGCATGATTTCTGTTTAATATCACATAATTATGTCACATCACACCTTTAACATATCAGCTTAGTAACAATGGGGTAACCCAGTATCCCTCAGAACCTGGGCAATAGTATACAAAAGTAACAAAACACCTTTAACATATCATCATAAGAATGTCACATACACCATTAACATATCATTCACAAAGGTGGTGCTGGTGGCATGGGAAAGGGGTGGATGTTTATATGTGGATCTCTCTGTTTTTGTTAGAAGCAGAGAAGACCGAGGAATCACAACAACTGCATTGCTGGAGAGAGGTAAAGGGCAAGAGACCTCTTTTTTTGGGACCACCAGACCTTGGGGGAACAGTGGAGAGAGATTGTAAACTTGCTGACAAGCACAACTCAACACTAGACTGCACACAAATTCTAATTTTATAGGGTGAAGGTGAAGGGTATCAGTTTATTCTAAGTTCTTTTATATTTCAATTAAATGCTCACTTTTTTTTGCTGTTCTCCCAAGTAAGTTGTTCTCATAATGACGACCGGAGGGAAGGAGCAACGGCTTCAGCCGTTTCCTTACAATGAAGCTAGGAGAAGTAGACACCATCTGAGTGTTTAAAAGTCACACCTTGTAGCCAAGACCATATTAACATCTCTATTGTAACAGAACCCCTAAAAGCGTTGGTTCATGACTACACCTTGCTTACATGCATCTTGATCCTACAGGAGTTAGGCCAATAGAATTTGTGGGTGAGAGTAGTTATGTTGTCAGAGGTGTTTTTCTAGTTAGTGAAGAACCACCAACATTGAGCGATATTGATTATGTGTGTAGTAAGAGTGATTATTTCAATTTATCTCATAATCGGGTGGAATTTTGCTATTTGGCTTTAGTATTTCCTAGAGTTTATCATGTGGATCAGATGAAAAATGCAGTTGGGTCACAAGTGAAGGGTCATTTTGGGCAGATTATATTAGATCTATTAGTAGCTATGATTCCTTCTCTAGGTGTAGCTATGAAAGATGTGAAAATTAGATTATCTGTATATGTTGATATGCTTGGTTCTAATACCGCCGGAATACTAACGCAAATTAATGCTGAGTAACATTCGATGCACAATGATTATGGAAAACCAATAAGCACTAGATATCTTTCTGGCAAAGCAAGGTGGTGTTTCCAAGTTTGTGAAGGTGGTTTGCCTTTTTTCCTAATGACAGGAGAGTTATTAATACCTATGGCAATAATGTAACTAAGATTTCTTGTGAAATTCAAGCTTTAGAAGAGTATAGTTTGTGGGGAGACAGTTGGTTCCTGGATTAATGAAATAGGAAAGGGGTTTAGCAAGGCTGGTGAATGGATTGATAGTTTGAGTGGTGGTAACTTCAGGACCATATTAACCACTGTGATTATTGTGTTGATTTATGCAATTGCTGTGTATTTCTTGTTCAAATGTTTTGAGTTGATACTTCTAAATTGTGAGAATAAAGAGAAAAGCATATCATTTAACAGAAAGTGAGGCAAAACTAAGATAGAGGATGCCAGATATCAAGTATATGATCAATTGAAGGTATTAGATGAATAAAACTACAAGAAGCAGAAAGTGATGCAGACTGAGTTATAACTGTTAGATTAATTATGACAATTTAGTGGTGATATAATAAACAGAGGGTCGAGTTTGTGGAAGTTTGTTGTGTGTTTTAAATTTTTGTGCATTATTATCAACGTGCAGAACATAGATTCAATTTTGATTTTACATGTACACCCTCATATGGTGATCCTGCATATTAAACTATCCTCAATGCCATCCTGTTTAAAATTAATATCTGCTCCTGCATAATCACTGTTTAATTATTTCTGCAGCACGCAGTCAAGTGGAGTAATGATTTATTTCCATTGATGTTTTTATTGCTGTTCTCAAAGAAAACTTGCCATCATATACACAGTGCAGGAAAGTTAGTCTTTTTTGCCCTGATTACCCTCATTTTTGACTGATGCTGGTGGTTACTGACTCTGAAAGTGCCTTGAGCTCTGCTAACCAGGTACAGGGCCAGAGCTCTGTCCTCTAAAGGGATATGGTAATTGCCACAATTCCAGTTGGCTAAGAAAACCCAGCTGTACGTCTCATACTGTATGGTAGGGCAAGTAGGTTTAAAGACCCCAGTGGACTTAGTGCACTTAAGCGTGCACTGCTGTGGCATCTGGTGTCGTAAATGTAAGCCTCCCTTGCAGGCTGGTTTTAAAATATGACTATATCATATTTCGACTTTCGAATTAAAAGTACTTTAAAAGTCTAAAACTACCTGTTAATTACTTATACGTCACCCCTAAGGTACGCCCTAAGTGTCCCAAGGGTAGGGTACATAGATGTAAAAAGGAGGGACAGTACATATTATGTTGTATATGCTCTGGTAAGGAAAAACTGCCAAACTTGTTTTTTCCATATTGTAGTGCTGTTAGACCCATTGGCTAACAATGGGAAGGCGTTGTTAAACTTCATAAAGACTAACTTCTGATTAGAGCTAGCTAGCAACATCATACACATTATCACAGTAATGTTTACCATAAATCCAACAACTTGCCAATGTTGGATTTATTATAACTAATACAGGATACTAGTTTTAGAACGTACTCTTCTGAAGTTATTTAAAGCAGCCCTGAAGCCAATCTGCTCCCTGAGTCTTGGGCTGAAACAATAGTCATTTGCAGGGAATATATTTGCTTCCTGGTTACGCCAGGGAGAGGAAGGAGGCTGGGGAGATATGCTGGACTTCAAAGGCAAGAGAACAGATGTCACAGGCCCCAGGCCAGCTCACACTTCCTTGATCCCCAGCCAGATGGGAGCCCCCATAATCAGATTATGAGAGGGGCTTGAAGGGGAGTGCATTGAGTTGTTAGCCACACATTTGGGTTGGCTTACAGAGACACACACCAAGGAGACATTTTCTCCATATTGATTTTTATGAAAACAGTACATTCTGGGACAAAAATATGCCACACTTCAAAGGAACTGGTCATAGCAGATGGAGGTAACTTTACCCTTATTGGTTGGGGTGTCCCCACTCATGCCAGCCTAGAATGGAGGATATATGTGAACAAGCTGCAGGAGCTCCTCAGAACACTGCCTGGAACAAAAGAAGAAGAAGGACTGCTTTGCTGGACCCTTGCACTGCACCACACGGCTTACCAAAGAAAGGGCTGTGCCTGACTCAAAGGAAAAGGAGTTGATCCCTGAGCAGCAACAGGTAAAAGAGTGTTAAAAGAAGTCATCTACAGCAGCCAAAGAGAGAACTATCCCAGCTGAACAACTACCAATGGCTTTTCCCGGACTGCACAGGTGCATTGTGGTCCTAGCTCACAAGAGGAAATCCAGAGTCTCTGAATCCTTGGCTGGTGCTACTGGATACTTATCCACCCAAAGGAATCAACAAGGCACAAGATCTGAAAGTCTGGAAACTTTCTACAAAGCTTTACTGAAAAGCTCCAGTAGGAGACCGGCTCGTTGTCGAGAATCAGTTGCAGACGTCGAACAATAAATCGGCCTGATGGTGTGGGTTTGTCCACTGGAAGCTCCTGAGCGCCTCACCGTCGTCGTTGAGGACAAGGACTTGCAGAGGCTCATAAGGCATCCCCAAAGCTTTCAAGGACTTGCAGAGGCTCATTAAGGCATCACCAGAGCTTTCAGTGGGACAAACCTGAAATCCAGGCTGGTGTGTCGCAGGTGCCTTGACTTTCATTGTCGGGTTGGTTACCTTATGGAGCTGTTTGACAAAGATTCTCCAAACTTCTGGAATTACTTCAAAGTGACTGCAACACCAATCCATGGGTTTAGAATCTCTGTGATGATCCCTGGAATGTTAGGGCTACAATTCCCACAATGCAGCAGGCTAAATCCTTAAAAGCCCACCAGACGCACTCCAGGCTGGGGACTTCTTGGTGGAGATGGGGCAGGTGAGCTCTTCTAACCTGGTGCTTTCAGCTAACCCACTCCTTTTACTTTCTGAAGCAAGGCTGTAGTGCCAGGTGGGCAGTCCTTATGAGTGTAATCCTTTGGATGCGGATCGGGTTCCAGATGGGCAGTCCTTCTTCTCTGTGTTTTTTCAGGCTGGGATCTGAGTTGCTAGGAGGTTCTTCCATTTTAATCCAGTGTTCCTGGACCAATAGGGTGCAGGGCACCACCCTCCGGTATGAAAACTTTTGCCAACGTGTGGCATATTCTTGTCCCAAAAAGCAATATTCTTCCGAAATCAAAAATTGAGAAATTTTCTCCTGTAGGTTAAGATATGGCTAAGCCATCCCATTGGTATGACTACATTTCCAAAACACGCTCCTTCCTGCCCCTCTGCTAATCTAATTACAGGGGCTCCTGTCTGGCTGAAAGTCAGGATGTGGGGGTGAGCCTGTGCTACCCTAAACTGTCATTCCCTCTTTGAATAAATACCAGTTTGGCAACTCCACCCCCATCCTGTCTTTTACTCTGCAGCTTGCAGTTCACCTACCACAGGAAATCCTTTGTCTGTATTCAGGCCAATTCACACCTCATTGAGACAGCTTGTCTTAGCCTGGCAAAGGCTGACCAATCAGAGCAGGACTGCCAGAAGGTTGGATTTTAGCTTCTAGAAAAGAAAGTTCTGTAACTTCTTTTCTATGATAGTTATAATAAATCTAACAGTGGCAAGTTGTTGGATTTATCCAAATATTTTGATATTTTGAAGTATATCTTTAGCTCCTTTCTTTCAATAGTTACACTTTAATAAAGTATTCCCATGTTAGTCTACGGAGCCATTGTGCTATAATGGGGTAAAACGAAATTGGCAGTTTTTCCCTCACCAGGGCATATAAAACACATTGTATAATGTCACTGCCCTGGGGCACCTGTAGGAGACCTTAGGGGTGACTTAAATGTGAAAATAAGGTTATTTGAGACTTTGGAAGTAACTTGCATTCCACAGTAGAATTTGCATATACTTTAAGTTTAAAAGCAGTCTGTTAGGCAGGGCTGGCTTTCAAAATGACAGCATGCCCCACAGGAGGGCTCTCTTAAGTACACTAAATCTACTGGGCCTCCAGACCTATATGCCCTACCATATATTAGGGACCTACATGTAGGTTGTCAGTACCAATTGTAATTATACCAATGCTTTTAATCAGATTATAGGCAATGGGTCTAGTTATCAGGGCACAATTAGAGTCAGAAAATCAGCATCCAGTTGTTAAAATGGGAGTAAGAATTGGGGAGACACTGCAAAAGATCCTGGTTTCTCACAGTTAACTTAACATTTTGATGTTGTCCCAGGCTAGCACAACCAGAAAGCTCCAGGTGCTGCTTTAAGCTTTTTGGCGCTAGAATGCATAATTTTTTATTTAATCTTTAAATGTTCTTATCTCCGGTTTCCTTCATTGGATGTTTGGCATTTTAAAAATAGCATTATTCTCTAGTTTTATAAATTAGTGTTGTATTTGTATTCTGGTGTCTCTTTAACTGTTTTGGTGATATTAAATGCTTTACACATACCTCTCTTCTAAGTTGTGCCTAACTTCTCGTTTGCTAAGCTACCAAGGGTTGAACAATGATTAGTTTATCGAAACTTGACTGGACCCATTAGTGATTGTGGTATTATTACTAGCTGAAGGTGAATACTCCCACCTTCTAATAATCCACATTCCTACAAACACAAAAATGTTGCACTTTTCCAAGGATCTGCCCGTAACTCACTTTGCTGAATTCACTAACAATTGTGCACTGTTGTTTATGTAATGAGTTGTTCCTGCTGTCTCTAAATGACATTAGCATAGAAATCGCAGAATAGTATTTATATAAAGGGTTAGTGCTTATACGTTAAGGCAATATGATGTTTTATAAAAATGTGCACAGATTTGATGAGAATGTAATCCTATTGCTCACTGTTATAAATTGGATTCCTGGTTGACTGGGGTCAGGCTGTCGTCAAGCAGTAATAACAATCCTTGTCAGGGTAGGTCACGCTCTGGTAGCTTGTCACAGAGAGGTCAGGTTTAATTTAAGAGGCAATGTGTAAAGTATTTATGCAGCACATCAAAAAGTGAAACAGTGAAAACACCACACAAAAATATTCCACACCAAGTTAAAAAAAATAGCTCTGAGTTTCATAAATAAAACAAGATCAAAATGAAAAAATTCCAATAAGTAGAACGTGAGATATGAATTTTTAAAGAATAAACTGTAAAATAGCACTTAGAAGCAAGAAGCTGGTCACGCCAGACCAGCACAAAGTCAAAAGTTCAGGTGTCCGCAATACAGCACGGGCCACATATAGGGACCCCATAAGGCCTGCTGAACAAAAGTATTTTGATACTGGTTGAGACAATGAAGATGCGGGGTGCACCCAAACAATGTGGTGTCAATCCCACAGTCGAGGTGATGCGTCAATTTTCTCCATGCAACAATGGTTATGTACTGGATCCAAAGACAGTGTGCCAGTACAAAGATGCGATAGTTCCAAAGCTGATGTGCCAGGTTTCTCCATGCAGTCGAGGGAAAGCGTCAATCATCTTTCTGCAGTTCCTATGGCGATGCGCTAGTTCCGAGTGCAATGTGCCGGTACTGTTCTTGCAAAAGCAGCGATGTGCCAAATCTGTCCTCGCAGCAAAGAATGTATCAGTTCCGGTGGAGCAAGCACCTTAAGCTCACTTCCATTGATCAAGGAGCAGGGGTAGAAGTCTTTTGTGGCCTTGAGACTTCAAATCAGGAGGCTACTCAGCTAGCCCTTGGAGTCACTTGAGGGTCAAGTGATGGAGGTCCAGTCTTTACCAAGTCAGATAGAGCAGCAGGCATCAGGGCAACACAGCAAGGTAGCAGTCTTCCAGCAGTGGTCCAGCAGAATGGCAGTCCTTTAGCACAGCGATTCTTCTTCCCGGCAAAGTGGCTTCAGGTCCAGATGTGTACTGCCTTAGTGGTGTCAGAGGTCTATTACTTACACCCAGTTGTGCCTTTGAAGTGGTGGTGACTTCAAGGAAGGGTCTTTGAGGTACACAGAGGTCTTTCCTTTCTGCCCTGGCACCAGGCTCACAACAGGGGCATATGTAGCCCTTTGAGTGTGGACAGGACACAGCCTATTTAGGTGTAAGTGTGAGACTGTGGCCAGCTCCCCCCATCCTCCCAGAAAGTCCCATCAAGTAACACCCAAGTTCCCGTTCTGTGTGGCTGTCTAGAGGGAATACACAAAGTCAAGCTGTCACTCCACCCGGCCAGTGACCAGTGACAAGCAGCAAGCACCAAATGGCTAAGAGCATAAAAATGCCTCCCTCTCTAAAGGTGGCCTCTTCATAATAGTAACAAACAATACGACGTTGCCATTAAGGAGGATTTATCACTATCATTCCATTGGTGCTAAACAGGATAGATCTACCTTCTCTCTATTAAGAATTACAGACTATTAAATGTAATAAGAAGTTCCCAATGTTATTCTATGAGAGGGGTAGGCCTCACAGAAGTGAAAAGCGAGTTTGGGAGTTTTTCACTACCAGAAGATTTAAAACTTAAAAACACTTGTCCTACCTTTTAAATGCATAGCACCCTGCCCTATGGGCTACCTAGGACCTATCTTAGGGCTGTCTTCTATGTAATTAAAGGGGCTATTTGGGCTTCACAAGTTGATTTAAATGCCAAGTTGACATGGCATTGAAAACTATACATACAGATGCAATGGCAGGCCTGAGACATTTTCAAGGGCTGCTTGAGTGGGTGGCACAATTTGTGCTGCAGTTCCCCTAGTAGCATTAGCTTACAGGCCCAGGGCACATGTAGTGCACTTTACCAGGGCCGTATAAGTAAACTAAATATGCCAATTGTGGATGTATCAATCAAGCCATGTTTTGGAGAGAAATCACATGCACTAAAGCTAACAAAAACAATACATCTAAATATGAGGCAAGCAGGCAAAACATTTGGCTGAAGTCCACCCTAAAG
The DNA here is from genome assembly GCF_964261635.1 of Lissotriton helveticus. Classification (NCBI taxonomy): domain Eukaryota; kingdom Metazoa; phylum Chordata; class Amphibia; order Caudata; family Salamandridae; genus Lissotriton; species Lissotriton helveticus. The sequence continues at coordinate 57,494,698 of NC_136071.1, forward strand.
CTGTCAGGTCTAACACTCATACCAATTATGATTTTTTTAAGTTGATGATTTCCTACGCAAGAACACTATATATAAACCCTTGATTTTGGGGGTGCGCCAGAGCTCATCTGAAGACATTCTGATGCTTCTAGGGATGTTGCCTATTTTCTCAACGATGATGCTGCTCACTCATTAGAATTTTTCACAATTGCAAATTATTCGAAATATTAAACTCTCTGGGAACATTCATGGCATTGATTTTTTATTCTTTCTTTTTGTAAAAAGAAATCAGCTAATGAGTCTGTCCTTAATTATTTAGTGTATTTCGATGTTGAAAATTGACTGTAATTTGATATGTTGTACCATGCCTTATCCCATGGACACATTGCCTCGTTAAATTGAGAATTTCCACCATCTCTGATCATTCCACCTGTGGATGTACTCTTGAGGTAATAGTTTGGAGTGTCAAACTTTAGGGGTTCTCTGTGCCCACACAGGCCAGGACAGAATAGTCACAATGCCATTGAGTTGCCTTTCCAAAGCATGCACGCCTCTGACACCATTGACAGCTGTGGTCTTAAAGGACCATAGTGCTTTCTAAATCAGAGCAAGGTGTAGTGTGTGAATCTGCAATACAGTGCTCTCCCAACCTTTAAATGAGGTGAGGGAGCTGAGTGTTGAGCTGCCAACGAATCTAATAACCTTTATTGGTTCCTAATTTTTGCAGACTCTAAATAACACACTACTTTACTGATGCTCTTACCTACATTCAATTTGTTAATTCTAACGCTATTGCTTTTGTTTCACAGCATCAATCTTCCTATAGGTCGTCTTTAAAACAAAACTATGGAAAATGCTTCCACAGTGACAAACTTTTTCATGGTTGGTTTTTCCAATGATTCTCAACTGAGGCATCTGCTATTCAGCGTATTCATTCTCATCTACATCACAACACTGCTGGGTAACTTCACCATCATGTTCCTCATCACAGTAGATGCTCAGCTCCACACTCCTATGTACTTCTTCTTGGCAAACCTCTCTTTCCTGGATATTGCATGTGTGTCAACAACTGTCCTGAAGATGTTGGACAACTTGCTTGCAGAGAGGAAGCCCATTTCATTCCATGCCTGCATCATTCAGATGAGCTTGTTTCAGATGTTCATCATCGCTGAATGCTTCCTCCTTGCTGCTATGTCATACGATCGGTACTTAGCTATTTGCCACCCCTTAAATTACACTCTTCTTATGAGCCAGAAGGTTCAACTTCACCTTTTGTCTGGGTGCTGGATAGTCGGCGGGCTAAATTCTGTAATAGAGACAGTCCTAATTTCCTCCGTAAACTTCTGTGGGCCAAATCTCATTGACCACTTTTTCTGTGACAGTCCAGCGCTCCTCAAGTTATCCTGCTCCAACACCTCTGTCCACAAACTTGTCATTTTTGTAGTGGGATTCTTCGTTGGACTACTCCCCTTTCTGATTGTCTTTGTCTCCTATATCCCCATAGTCTCTGCTATTTTTAATATTCACTCCACCCAGGGAAGGCAAAAGACATTTGCTACCTGTGCCTCTCACTTGGTGGTGGTAACTCTCTTTTATGGCACTGGCATGTTTACGTATATCATTCAACCTACTGTACCCCATTTAATGGATGACAGCAAAATAGTGACTGTGGTATACACCATTTTAACACCCATGTTGAACCCTTTTATTTACAGCCTGAGGAACAACCAGGTAAAGAGTGCTCTCTGGAGAGTGATGGGCAAGAACACACTATCTGCTTAAAGCATTCTACTATGATTAAACAAGCCACATTTTTCATGAACCTTCTTCCAATCAGGTGTTTTGTTTCATGGGATGGGTATGATGCTGAGAGGCCAATGGAGGTAAATCAGATAGCAGAGCTCTGTAAAAGACATCAGTAAGATAATTCAGAGTGTTTCCTCATGCCACTTCACTTTTATTTCAATGTGTATATAACATACCTTGTATGTTCTTTCACTACTCTTTGACTTCTCAGAGAAATTAGCAGGCTTTGTATCACAACTCCTGACTATGTATGGCATCAAAGAAGATGAACAAGACTTTGTGAAGGAAATCCATTTACTCCAGTGGTCAGGGTGTTTGGGAATTAAAAAGAAAGTTGTTGCCATTAAGAGTTATTTTGCTATCATTTTCCTGCAGCATGGCTCTAAATTCACAACTGCAAATATGGCACTGGTTCACATGATCATCATGGGCATATCCTGCTCGGTGGCATAGGGAGTGAACACCCTTTTTATGTTGTGGGATTAAGCATAGAAATTAGCTCCTCATTTACAGTATTTTGATGCGCTGCAGCAAGGAAAGCGTTCCTGCTGTGCTGCCATGCATCAAAATAAAAGGAAGGAATGTGCCATATCTACAATTTAGGATAGGCCCAGATCTCTGTACTGGGATGAATGTATGACATTGTTCTGCATTCTGTCCATCAATAGTCCTTTTTTCATATCTACAAGATATGGCGCATTCCTGTCCTTCGCTTGGCCAGCACACAAACAGCAGCCGCGCGTCAGCGCAGACTCCCTTGCATCATTTTGCAATGATGCCTGCACTGAGGGGATGATTGTTTTTGTGCAGGAAGGGGCACCTTCCTGAACAAAAACAATCATTGAAGGCATTTTCCAATTTCTATGTGTGATACAGAATGCAGCAACCATAGAAAGGGGAAAAACGAGGAGAAATAAAAGCATTTCTTCTTGTTGTGTTTCCTTACACCTCCCCTGGGGAGGAGTAAGATTCTGATGCATTCCCAGATTTACAAACATTGTAAATCTGGGAATGTGTCAAGTTCCATGGATGTGTCATGGGAACACCCATAGCAACACCCATGAATTGCCCTTTTCACACAGTTTTGTGTGAAAGGAAAACCCAAGGCCATGAAAAGCTATGCAGGATGACATTACATGGCCTTGTAAATATAGAGAACCCCATTGCACTGCCGGTGCATCAATAAAAGTGACGCACCAGATGTGCAATGGCCTTGTAAATAAGCCCCTTACTTTATTTTTGTAAGTGAAAATTGACATAAACTGAAAGCCAACAGTGAAATTGTCATGACAAGAAGAAATGTGCTACTTATAAGCAAATTAAAATACGATACTGCTAGAAATTGGGTTACTTCGTGACTGGGCTGTAAGCCGTGTTCAAGCAACAACTACAGTCCTAGGCACATGCAAACCCCAAATTAAACTGTGCTCACCTCCTTCTAAATTGGCATAGAGCAGTCAGAATTAGCTTAGAGGCAATGTGTAAACTATTTATGCAACACTTCAAACAGTGAAAAGGGATCCACATCGGGTCAAAAAATAGAGCTTAATTTAATACTTAACAAATTATCAAAACAACAAACATAAAATCAGAAGAACCAGAGTTATGTATTTTCAATGAATAAACTGAAAATAGCACATCAAAGCAGAAAGTGCGAACTGCGACTATCTAGTCACACTAGACTGGGTCAAAGCCAAAAGTTGAGGATGACTGTCTAAATGATTACTCATGGAACCCAAACCAGTATGGGCCTCACCAGAAATAGTTACATTTTACTACAGGGCAACAACAGTAGAACGGAATAAAAAGTATATAGCAAAAAGAAAAGAAATATGTATGTTATATTGTTCAACATTTCCTAAATAATTTCAAAATTCTAAGTATCAATTGCTCAGGCTGGTAGTGATTGATTTTAATTGTATCTAATTTGAAGTGATCTTATTTTGGCTCAACATAGTAAAATTGTTCATTTGGAAACACTGGAGCTCCGGCATTAATTTAAGTGATATAATCTGCCTTCCGTTAAGTAAATCATAAAAATGGAACAAGGGAACCGTTTGTGGTAACCAAAACAAAAGGAATTTGCAAAATATTTGTGATTGTATGGCCAATGTAAACCACCATCTGAAGGCTTGGATTCTAAGAATGTCTGTATTTTAAGAACCAATTCAAGTACCCATGATTTCCTTTACTGTACTGCAACACAACTCTGTTCCAAGAGGTGAAATGGATACATTTTGAAACAGATCAAACAGTGCTTATCTTAAACATTATTCCAATGAAAAAAATATTGCTAATTTTAAAACCTGTATCACAGGCATGAAACAGTATTCCATCTGAACTGGCAATCAGAATTACATTCTTACTAGATTTAATACATCAGACAAGCCAGAATCTTTTGTCATGAATATACACTTTTTCTCCAGTGCTTCAGAAGATTGGTGCAAATAAATTGCCATCTCTCTGCCCACCATTTAATTATAAATATTCATATTAGTAGCTCAATTGATGAGCCAGATAACCCATAAATCCGAATTCATATGCTGTATTTAAAATCTACTGGCATAGCATATGTTCACAGGAATTTGTATAGTGTGGTAATGTTTATCAGAAGGCCTGTGTCAAAGTACAAACTCAACACAAATAATGTGAGTGAGATCCTGGGCTATTGACTTGGTGTAGAGCAAGATAGCAACTCCCTCAAAGGTAGTAAATCAGTGTGATATTAGGCAAAATGCAGTTTAACTGAAGAATCCCAGTCTTACTTTGTATTGAGCAGAATGAAATCAATAGTAAATCAATAAAATCAAACAATAACATTTTCAAACCAAGTTAGGTTAAAGAATAAATATTGGATAAGTAAGAGAAATTGCACATCAAATGTCAAATTGGATTGAGGGGTATGTATTTTAAAACTTTAAATGGATCACCCTAACCTCACTGAAATTAACGGAGATAAAACGTCACTTCTTATTTTTGGCCCCTTTTATATCACAAGAGCTCTTCACTGGTGGTCTTCTGAGTTGGTATCTACCCCCACTCCTTGAAAGTCTGCTAAAGATCTTGGCATATTTGTGGATCCCGACCTCAACCTCCAAAAACAAATTAATTTTGCCATTACCTCTTTCTTTTACTGTTTCCCAATGCTCTGCACAGTTCTCCACTCCGGCCTAGGGAAGTATAGCAAACTGTTTTTCAGGTAATTATAATGTCTCAGTTAGACTATTGCAAAGTCATCTCCCTTGGCCTTCCTTTGAAATCAACATTTCAATTTACAACTTATTCAAAAGTTTGCAGAAGTTGTCTCAATCTACCTCACT